>NW_027667940.1:2550000-3825000 GCF_963924665.1 Micromys minutus
TGCAATTTTGCCCCAAAATAAAAAGAATATCTGTCTTTTTGCCTCAACATACAGGGAATTTCAGTCTTTATGCACCACAACTAGCGGAATTTCTGCAATTATGCTCCAAAATATGGGGAATTTGTGCCTTTTTGCCCGAAAATAAGGGGAATGCATAACTTTTTGCCATAAAAAAGGGAAATTTCTTCATTTTTGCTCTAAAATAAGGGAAATTTCTGCATTTTTGCCTCTAAATAAGTGGAATTTCTGTCTTTTTCCCTCAAAACAAAGGGAATTTCTGTCTTTTTTGCCTCAAAATAAGGGGAATTTCTGACTTATTACACTGAAATAAGTGAAATTTCTGCAATTTTGCTTAAATATAAGGGAAATTTCTGCCTTTTTGCCACAAATTAATGGGAATTTCTGCCTTTTTGCCCCAAAATAAGAAAAAATTTGCTTTTTTTCTCTGAAATAAGTGAAATTTCTGCAATTTTGCCCTAAAATAAGGAAAATTTCTGCAATTTTTCCCAATAATAAGGGAAATTTCTGCAATTTTGCCCCAAAATAAGGGGAATTTCTAACTTTTTGCCCCAAAATGAAGGAAATTTCAGCCTTTTTACCTGAAAATAAGTGAAATTTCTGCAATTTTGCCCCAAATAAGGAAAATTTCTTCAATTTTGCCCCAAAATAAGGTAAATTCCTGTAATTTTGCCCCAAAATAAAGAAAATTTCTTGAATTTTGCCCCAAAAGAAGGGGAATTTCTGATTTTTGCCCCAAAATAAGGGTAATTTCTGCAATTTTTCCCCAATGTAAAGGAAATTTCTGCAATTTTGCCCCAAAATAACGGGAATATCTGAATGTTTGCTCCCAAAAAAAGGAGATCTTCTGTCTTTTTGCCCCAAAATAAAAAGAATTTCTGCCTTTTTGCCCGAAAATTCTGAGAATTTCTGCAATTTTGCTTCAAAATACGGGGAATTTCTGCTTTTAATCACGAAAGTAAGGGGAATGCATACCTTTTTGTCATAAAAAGGTAAATTTCTACATTTTTGCTCCAAAATAAGGGGAATTTCTGCTTTTTTGCCTCTAAATAAATGGAATTTCTGTCTTTTTCCCCCAAAACAAAGGGAATTTCTGTCTTTTTTGCCCCAAAATAAGGGGAATTTCTGAATTATTACCCTGAAATAAGTGAAATTTCTCCAATTTTGCCCCAAAATAAGGGAAATTTCTGCCTCTTTGCCCCCAAATAAGGGGAATTTCAGCCTTTTTACCTCAAAATAAGGGGAATTTTTGCATTTTTGCCACAAAATATTAGGAATTTCTGACTTTTTGCCCCAAAATAAGGAAAATTTGTGCCTTTTTTCCCTGAAATAAGTGAAATTTCTGCAATTTTACCCCAAAATAAGTGAAATTTCTGCAATTTTGCCCCAAAATAAGGGAAATTTCTGGAATTTTGCCCCAAAATAAGTGGAATTTCTAAGTTTTGCCCCAAAATAAGGAGAATTTCTGTCTTTTTGCCTGTAAATAAGTGAAATTTCTGCAATTTTGCCCCAAAATAAGGGAAATTTCTGCCTTTTTGCCCCCAAATAAGGGGAATTTCAGCCTTTTTACCTCAAAATAAGGGGAATTTCTGCATTTTTGCCAGAAAATATTAGGAATTTCTGCCTTTTTGCCCCAAAATAAGGAAAATTTCTGCATTTTTTCCCTGAAATAAGTGAAATTTCTGCAATTTTGCCCCAAAATAAGTGAAATTTCTGCAATTTTGCCCCAAAATAAGGGAAATTTCTGGAATTTTTCCCCAAAATAAGTAGAATTTATGAGTTTTGCCCCAAAATAAGGAGAATTTCTGTCTTTTTGCCCCAACATATAGGGAATTTCTGTCTTTGTGCACCACAACTAGAGGAATTTCTGCAATTATGCTCCAAAATACGGGGAATTTCTGCATTTTTGCCCGAAAATTATGAGAATTTCTGCAATTTTGCTTCAAAATACGGGGAATTTCTGCTTTTTATCCCAAAATAAGGGGAATGCATACCTTTTTGCCATAAAAAGGTAAATTTCTTCATTTTTCTCCAAAATTAGGGGAATTTCTGCCTTTTTGCCTCTAAATAAGTGGAATTTCTGTCTTTTTCCCCCAAAACAAAAGGAATTTCTGTCTTTTTTGACCCAAAATAAGGGGAATTTCTGAATTATTACCCTGAAATAAGTGAAATTTCTCCAATTTTGCCCCAAAATAATGGAAATTTCTGCCTCTTTGCCCCCAAATAAGGGGAATTTCAGCCTTTTTACCTCAAAATAAGGGGAATTTCTGCATTTTTGCCACAAAATATTAGGAATTTCTGACGTTTTGCCCCAAAATAAGGAAAATATGTGCCTTTTTTCCCTGAAATAAGTGAAATGTCTGCAATTTTGCCCGAAAATAAGTGAAATTTCTGCAATGATGCCCCAAAATAAGGGAAATTTCTGGAATTTTGCCCGAAAATAAGTGGAATTTCTAAGTTTTGCCCCAAAATAAGGAGAATTTCTGTATTTTTGCCTCTAAATAAGTGAAATTTCTGCAATTTTGCCCCAAAATAAGGGAAATTTGTGCCTTTTTGCCCCCAAATAAAAGGAATTTCAGCCTTATTACCTAAAAATAAGGGGAATTTCTGCATTTTTGCCAGAAAATATTAGGAATTTCTGCCTTTTTGCCCCAAAATAAAGAAAATTTCTGCCTTTTTTCCCTGGAATAAGTGAAATTTCTGCAATTTTGCCCAAAATATGTGAAATTTCTGCAATTTTGCCCCAAAATAAGGAAAATTTCTGGAATTTTGCCCCAAAATAAGTGGAATTTCTGAGTTTTGCCCCAAAATAAGGAGAATTTCTGTCTTTTTGCCCCAACATATAGGGAATTTCTGTCGTTCTGCACCACAACTAGGGGAATTTGTGCAATTATGCTCCAAAATACGGGAAATTTTTGCCTTTTTGCCCGAAAATAAGGGGAATGCATAACTTTTTGCCATAAACAAGGGAAATTTCTTCATTTTTGCTCCAAAATAAGGGAAATTTCTGCATTTTTGCCTCTAAATAAGTGGAATTTCTGTCTTTTTCCCTCAAAACAAAGGGAATTTCTGTCTTTTTTGCCTCAAAATAAGGGGAATTTCTGACTTATTACACTGAAATAAGGGGAATTTCTGCCTTTTTGACCCCCAAATAAGGGGAACTTCAGCCTTTTTACTTCAAAATAAAGGGAATTTCTGCATTTTTGCCAGAGAATATTAGGAATTTCTGCCTTTTTGCCCCAAAATAAAGAAAATTTCTGCCTTTTTTCCCTGAAATAAGTGAAATTTCTACAATTTTGCCCCAAAATAAGTGAAATTTCTGCAATTTTGCCCCAAAATAAAAAGAATATCTGTCTTTTTGCCTCAACATACAGGGAATTTCAGTCTTTATGCACCACAACTAGCGGAATTTCTGCAATTATGCTCCAAAATACGGGGAATTTGTGCCTTTTTGCCCGAAAATAAGGGGAATGCATAACTTTTTGCCATAAAAAAGGGAAATTTCTTCATTTTTGCTCTAAAATAAGGGAAATTTCTGCATTTTTGCCTCTAAATAAGTGGAATTTCTGTCTTTTTCCCTCAAAACAAAGGGAATTTCTGTCTTTTTTGCCTCAAAATAAGGGGAATTTCTGACTTATTACACTGAAATAAGTGAAATTTCTGCAATTTTGCTTAAATATAAGGGAAATTTCTGCCTTTTTGCCACAAATTAATGGGAATTTCTGCCTTTTTGCCCCAAAATAAGAAAAAATTTGCTTTTTTTCTCTGAAATAAGTGAAATTTCTGCAATTTTGCCCTAAAATAAGGAAAATTTCTGCAATTTTTCCCAATAATAAGGGAAATTTCTGCAATTTTGCCCCAAAATAAGGGGAATTTCTAACTTTTTGCCCCAAAATGAAGGAAATTTCAGCCTTTTTACCTGAAAATAAGTGAAATTTCTGCAATTTTGCCCCAAATAAGGAAAATTTCTTCAATTTTGCCCCAAAATAAGGTAAATTCCTGTAATTTTGCCCCAAAATAAAGGAAATTTCTTGAATTTTGCCCCAAAAGAAGGGGAATTTCTGATTTTTGCCCCAAAATAAGGGTAATTTCTGCAATTTTTCCCCAATGTAAAGGAAATTTCTGCAATTTTGCCCCAAAATAACGGGAATATCTGAATGTTTGCTCCCAAAAAAAGGAGATCTTCTGTCTTTTTGCCCCAAAATAAAAAGAATTTCTGCCTTTTTGCCCGAAAATTCTGAGAATTTCTGCAATTTTGCTTCAAAATACGGGGAATTTCTGCTTTTAATCACGAAAGTAAGGGGAATGCATACCTTTTTGTCATAAAAAGGTAAATTTCTACATTTTTGCTCCAAAATAAGGAGAATTTCTGCTTTTTTGCCTCTAAATAAATGGAATTTCTGTCTTTTTCCCCCAAAACAAAGGGAATTTCTGTCTTTTTTGCCCCAAAATAAGGGGAATTTCTGAATTATTACCCTGAAATAAGTGAAATTTCTCCAATTTTGCCCCAAAATAAGGGAAATTTCTGCCTCTTTGCCCCCAAATAAGGGGAATTTCAGCCTTTTTACCTCAAAATAAGGGGAATTTTTGCATTTTTGCCACAAAATATTAGGAATTTCTGACTTTTTGCCCCAAAATAAGGAAAATTTGTGCCTTTTTTCCCTGAAATAAGTGAAATTTCTGCAATTTTGCCCCAAAATAAGTGAAATTTCTGCAATTTTGCCCGAAATAAGGGAAATTTCTGGAAATTTGCCCCAAAATAAGTGGAATTTCTAAGTTTTGCCCCAAAATAAGGAGAATTTCTGTCTTTTTGCCTGTAAATAAGTAAATTTCTGCAATTTTGCCCCAAAATAAGGGAAATTTCTGCCTTTTTGCCCCCAAATAAGGGGAATTTCAGCCTTTTTACCTCAAAATAAGGGGAATTTCTGCCTTTTTGCCTCTAAATAAGTGGAATTTCTGTCTTTTTCCCCCAAAACAAAAGGAATTTCTGTCTTTTTTGACCCAAAATAAGGGGAATTTCTGAATTATTACCCTGAAATAAGTGAAATTTCTCCAATTTTGCACCAAAATAATGGAAATTTCTGCCTCTTTGCCCCCAAATAAGGGGAATTTCAGCCTTTTTACCTCAAAATAAGGGGAATTTCTGCATTTTTGCCACAAAATATTAGGAATTTCTGATGTTTTGCCCCAAAATAAGGAAAATATGTGCCTTTTTTCCCTGAAATAAGTGAAATGTCTGCAATTTTGCCCGAAAATAAGTGAAATTTCTGCAATGATGCCCCAAAATAAGGGAAATTTCTGGAATTTTGCCCGAAAATAAGTGGAATTTCTAAGTTTTGCCCCAAAATAAGGAGAATTTCTGTATTTTTGCCTCTAAATAAGTGAAATTTCTGCAATTTTGCCCCAAAATAAGGGAAATTTGTGCCTTTTTGCCCCCAAATAAAAGGAATTTCAGCCTTATTACCTAAAAATAAGGGGAATTTCTGCATTTTTGCCAGAAAATATTAGGAATTTCTGCCTTTTTGCCCCAAAATAAAGAAAATTTCTGCCTTTTTTCCCTGGAATAAGTGAAATTTCTGCAATTTTGCCCAAAATATGTGAAATTTCTGCAATTTTGCCCCAAAATAAGGGAAATTTCTGGAATTTTGCCCCAAAATAAGTGGAATTTCTGAGTTTTGCCCCAAAATAAGGAGAATTTCTGTCTTTTTGCCCCAACATATAGGGAATTTCTGTCGTTCTGCACCACAACTAGGGGAATTTGTGCAATTATGCTCCAAAATACGGGAAATTTTTGCCTTTTTGCCCGAAAATAAGGGGAATGCATAACTTTTTGCCATAAACAAGGGAAATTTCTTCATTTTTGCTCCAAAATAAGGGAAATTTCTGCATTTTTGCCTCTAAATAAGTGGAATTTCTGTCTTTTTCCCTCAAAACAAAGGGAATTTCTGTCTTTTTTGCCTCAAAATAAGGGGAATTTCTGACTTATTACACTGAAATAAGGGGAATTTCTGCCTTTTTGACCCCCAAATAAGGGGAACTTCAGCCTTTTTACTTCAAAATAAAGGGAATTTCTGCATTTTTGCCAGAGAATATTAGGAATTTCTGCCTTTTTGCCCCAAAATAAAGAAAATTTCTGCCTTTTTTCCCTGAAATAAGTGAAATTTCTACAATTTTGCCCCAAAATAAGTGAAATTTCTGCAATTTTGCCCCAAAATAAGGGAAATTTCTGGAATTTTGCCCTAAATTAGTGGAATTTCTGAGTTTTGCCCCAAAATAAGGAGAATATCTGTCTTTTTGCCTCAACATACAGGGAATTTCAGTCTTTATGCACCACAACTAGCGGAATTTCTGCAATTATGCTCCAAAATACAAGGAATTTGTGCCTTTTTGCCCGAAAATAAGGGGAATGCATAACTTTTTGCCATAAAAAAGGGAAATTTCTTCATTTTTGCTCTAAAATAAGGGAAATTTCTGCATTTTTGCCTCTAAATAAGTGGAATTTCTGTCTTTTTCCCTCAAAACAAAGGGAATTTCTGTCTTTTTTGCCTCAAAATAAGGGGAATTTCTGACTTATTACACTGAAATAAGTGAAATTTCTGCAATTTTGCTTAAAAATAAGGGAAATTTCTGCCTTTTTGCCACAAATTAATGGGAATTTCTGCCTTTTTGCCCTAAAATAAGAAAAATTTTTGCTTTTTTTCTCTGAAATAAGTGAAATTTCTGCAATTTTGCCCTAAAATAAGGAAAATTTCTGCAATTTTTCCCAATACTAAGGGAAATTTCTGCAATTTTGCCCCAAAATAAGGGGAATTTCTCCCTTTTTGCCCCAAAATGAAGGAAATTTTAGCCTTTTTACCTGAAAATAAGTGAAATTTCTGCAATTTTGCCCCAAATAAGGAAAATTTCTTCAATTTTGCCCCAAAATAAGGTAAATTCCTGTAATTTTGCCCCAAAATAAAGGAAATTTCTTGAATTTTGCCCCAAAAGAAGGGGAATTTCTGATTTTTTCCCCAAAATAAGGGAAATTTCTGCAATTTTGCCCCAATGTAAAGGAAATTTCTGCAATTTTGCCCCAAAATAACGGGAATTTCTGAATGTTTGCTCCCAAAAAAAGGAGATCTTCTGTCTTTTTGCCCCAAAATAAGGAGAATTTCTGCCTTTTTTCCCGAAAATTATGAGAATTTCTGCAATTTTGCTTCAAAATACGGGGAATTTCTGCTTTTAATCCCGAAAGTAAGGGGAATGCATACCTTTTTGTCATAAAAAGGTAAATTTCTACATTTTTGCTCCAAAATAAGGGGAATTTCTGCTTTTTGCCTCTAAATAAATGGAATTTCTGTCTTTTTCCCCCAAAACAAAGGGAATTTCTGTCTTTTTTGCCCCAAAATAAGGGGAATTTCTGAATTATTACCCTGAAATAAGTGAAATTTCTCCAATTTTGCCCCAAAATAAGGGAAATTTCTGACTCTTTGCCCCCAAATAAGGGGAATTTCAGCCTTTTTACCTCAAAATAAGGGGAATTTCTGCATTTTTGCCACAAAATATTAGGAATTTCTGACTTTTTGCCCCAAAATAAGGAAAATTTGTGCCTTTTTTCCCTGAAATAAGTGAAATTTCTGCAATTTTGCCCCAAAATAAGTGAAATTTCTGCAATTTTACCCCAAAATAAGGGAAATTTCTGGAATTTTGCCCCAAAATAAGTGGAATTTCTAAGTTTTGCCCCAAAATAAGGAGAATTTCTGTCTTTTTGCCTGTAAATAAGTGAAATTTCTGCAATTTTGACCAAAATAAGGGAAATTTCTGCCTTTTTGCCCCCAAATAAGGGGAATTTCAGCCTTTTTACCTCAAAATAAGGGGAATTTATGCATTTTTGCCAGAAAATATTAGGAATTTCTGCCTTTTTGCCCCAAAATAAGGAAAATTTCTGCATTTTTTCCCTGAAATAAGTGAAATTTCTGCAATTTTGCCCCAAAATAAGTGAAATTTCTGCAATTTTGCCCCAAAATAAGAGAAATTTCTGGAATTTTTCCCCAAAATAAGTAGAATTTATGAGTTTTGCCCCAAAATAAAAAGAATTTCTGTCTTTTTGCCCCAACATATAGGGAATTTCTGTCTTTGTGCACCACAACTAGAGGAATTTCTGCAATTATGCTCCAAAATACGGGGAATTTCTGCATTTTTGCCCGAAAATTATGAGAATTTCTGCAATTTTGCTTCAAAATACGGGGAATTTCTGCTTTTTATCCCAAAATAAGATAAATGCATACCTTTTTGCCATAAAAAGGTAAATTTCTTCATTTTTGCTCCAAAATAAGGGGAATTTCTGCCTTTTTGCCTCTAAATAAGTGGAATTTCTGTCTTTTTCCCCCAAAACAAAAGGAATTTCTGTCTTTTTTGACCCAAAATAAGGGGAATTTCTGAATTATTACCCTGAAATAAGTGAAATTTCTCCAATTTTGCACCAAAATAATGGAAATTTCTGCCTCTTTGCCCCCAAATAAGGGGAATTTCAGCCTTTTTACCTCAAAATAAGGGGAATTTCTGCATTTTTGCCACAAAATATTAGGAATTTCTGATGTTTTGCCCCAAAATAAGGAAAATATGTGCCTTTTTTCCCTGAAATAAGTGAAATGTCTGCAATTTTGCCCGAAAATAAGTGAAATTTCTGCAATGATGCCCCAAAATAAGGGAAATTTCTGGAATTTTGCCCGAAAATAAGTGGAATTTCTAAGTTTTGCCCCAAAATAAGGAGAATTTCTGTATTTTTGCCTCTAAATAAGTGAAATTTCTGCAATTTTGCCCCAAAATAAGGGAAATTTGTGCCTTTTTGCCCCCAAATAAAAGGAATTTCAGCCTTATTACCTAAAAATAAGGGGAATTTCTGCATTTTTGCCAGAAAATATTAGGAATTTCTGCCTTTTTGCCCCAAAATAAAGAAAATTTCTGCCTTTTTTCCCTGGAATAAGTGAAATTTCTGCAATTTTGCCCAAAATATGTGAAATTTCTGCAATTTTGCCCCAAAATAAGGGAAATTTCTGGAATTTTGCCCCAAAATAAGTGGAATTTCTGAGTTTTGCCCCAAAATAAGGAGAATTTCTGTCTTTTTGCCCCAACATATAGGGAATTTCTGTCGTTCTGCACCACAACTAGGGAAATTTGTGCAATTATGCTCCAAAATACGGGAAATTTTTGCCTTTTTGCCCGAAAATAAGGGGAATGCATAACTTTTTGCCATAAACAAGGGAAATTTCTTCATTTTTGCTCCAAAATAAGGGAAATTTCTGCATTTTTGCCTCTAAATAAGTGGAATTTCTGTCTTTTTCCCTCAAAACAAAGGGAATTTCTGTCTTTTTTGCCTCAAAATAAGGGGAATTTCTGACTTATTACACTGAAATAAGGGGAATTTCTGCCTTTTTGACCCCCAAATAAGGGGAACTTCAGCCTTTTTACTTCAAAATAAAGGGAATTTCTGCATTTTTGCCAGAGAATATTAGGAATTTCTGCCTTTTTGCCCCAAAATAAAGAAAATTTCTGCCTTTTTTCCCTGAAATAAGTGAAATTTCTACAATTTTGCCCCAAAATAAGTGAAATTTCTGCAATTTTGCCCCAAAATAAGGGAAATTTCTGGAATTTTGCCCTAAATTAGTGGAATTTCTGAGTTTTGCCCCAAAATAAGGAGAATATCTGTCTTTTTGCCTCAACATACAGGGAATTTTAGTCTTTATGCACCACAACTAGCGGAATTTCTGCAATTATGCTCCAAAATACAAGGAATTTGTGCCTTTTTGCCCGAAAATAAGGGGAATGCATAACTTTTTGCCATAAAAAAGGGAAATTTCTTCATTTTTGCTCTAAAATAAGGGAAATTTCTGCATTTTTGCCTCTAAATAAGTGGAATTTCTGTCTTTTTCCCTCAAAACAAAGGGAATTTCTGTCTTTTTTGCCTCAAAATAAGGGGAATTTCTGACTTATTACACTGAAATAAGTGAAATTTCTGCAATTTTGCTTAAAAATAAGGGAAATTTCTGCCTTTTTGCCACAAATTAATGGGAATTTCTGCCTTTTTGCCCCAAAATAAGAAAAATTTTTGCTTTTTTTCTCTGAAATAAGTGAAATTTCTGCAATTTTGCCCTAAAATAAGGAAAATTTCTGCAATTTTTCCCAATAATAAGGGAAATTTCTGCAATTTTGCCCCAAAATAAGGGGAATTTCTCCCTTTTTGCCCCAAAATGAAGGAAATTTTAGCCTTTTTACCTGAAAATAAGTGAAATTTCTGCAATTTTGCCCCAAATAAGGAAAATTTCTTCAATTTTGCCCCAAAATAAGGTAAATTCCTGTAATTTTGCCCCAAAATAAAGGAAATTTCTTGAATTTTGCCCCAAAAGAAGGGGAATTTCTGATTTTTGCCCCAAAATAAGGGAAATTTCTGCAATTTTGCCCCAATGTAAAGGAAATTTCTGCAATTTTGCCCCAAAATAACGGGAATTTCTGAATGTTTGCTCCCAAAAAAAGGAGATCTTCTGTCTTTTTGCCCCAAAATAAGGAGAATTTCTGCCTTTTTGCCCGAAAATTATGAGAATTTCTGCAATTTTGCTTCAAAATACGGGGAATTTCTGCTTTTAATCCCGAAAGTAAGGGGAATGCATACCTTTTTGTCATAAAAAGGTAAATTTCTACATTTTTGCTCCAAAATAAGGGGAATTTCTGCTTTTTGCCTCTAAATAAATGGAATTTCTGTCTTTTTCCCCCAAAACAAAGGGAATTTCTGTCTTTTTTGCCCCAAAATAAGGGGAATTTCTGAATTATTACCCTGAAATAAGTGAAATTTCTCCAATTTTGCCCCAAAATAAGGGAAATTTCTGACTCTTTGCCCCCAAATAAGGGGAATTTCAGCCTTTTTACCTCAAAATAAGGGGAATTTCTGGATTTTTGCCACAAAATATTAGGAATTTCTGACTTTTTACCCCAAAATAAGGAAAATTTGTGCCTTTTTTCCCTGAAATAAGTGAAATTTCTGCAATTTTGCCCCAAAATAAGTGAAATTTCTGCAATTTTGCCCCAAAATAAGGGAAATTTCTGGAATTTTGCCCCAAAATAAGTGGAATTTCTAAGTTTTGCCCCAAAATAAGGAGAATTTCTGTCTTTTTGCCTGTAAATAAGTGAAATTTCTGCAATTTTGCCCCAAAATAAGGGAAATTTCTGCCTTTTTGCCCCCAAATAAGGGGAATTTCAGCCTTTTTACCTCAAAATAAGGGGAATTTCTGCATTTTTGCCAGAAAATATTAGGAATTTCTGCCTTTTTGCCCCAAAATAAGGAAAATTTCTGCATTTTTTCCCTGAAATAAGTGAAATTTCTGCAATTTTGCCCCAAAATAAGTGAAATTTCTGCAATTTTGCCCCAAAATAAGGGAAATTTCTGGAATTTTTCCCCAAAATAAGTAGAATTTATGAGTTTTGCCCCAAAATAAGGAGAATTTCTGTCTTTTTGCCCCAACATATAGGGAATTTCTGTCTTTGTGCACCACAACTAGAGGAATTTCTGCAATTATGCTCCAAAATATGGGGAATTTCTGCATTTTTGCCCGAAAATTATGAGAATTTCTGCAATTTTGCTTCAAAATACGGGGAATTTCTGCTTTTTATCCCAAAATAAGGGGAATGCATACCTTTTTGCCATAAAAAGGTAAATTTCTTCATTTTTCTCCAAAATTAGGGGAATTTCTGCCTTTTTGCCTCTAAATAAGTGGAATTTCTGTCTTTTTCCCCCAAAACAAAAGGAATTTCTGTCTTTTTTGACCCAAAATAAGGGGAATTTCTGAATTATTACCCTGAAATAAGTGAAATTTCTCCAATTTTGCCCCAAAATAATGGAAATTTCTGCCTCTTTGCCCCCAAATAAGGGGAATTTCAGCCTTTTTACCTCAAAATAAGGGGAATTTCTGCATTTTTGCCACAAAATATTAGGAATTTCTGACGTTTTGCCCCAAAATAAGGAAAATATGTGCCTTTTTTCCCTGAAATAAGTGAAATGTCTGCAATTTTGCCCGAAAATAAGTGAAATTTCTGCAATGATGCCCCAAAATAAGGGAAATTTCTGGAATTTTGCCCGAAAATAAGTGGAATTTCTAAGTTTTGCCCCAAAATAAGGAGAATTTCTGTATTTTTGCCTCTAAATAAGTGAAATTTCTGCAATTTTGCCCCAAAATAAGGGAAATTTGTGCCTTTTTGCCCCCAAATAAAAGGAATTTCAGCCTTATTACCTAAAAATAAGGGGAATTTCTGCATTTTTGCCAGAAAATATTAGGAATTTCTGCCTTTTTGCCCCAAAATAAAGAAAATTTCTGCCTTTTTTCCCTGGAATAAGTGAAATTTCTGCAATTTTGCCCAAAATATGTGAAATTTCTGCAATTTTGCCCCAAAATAAGGAAAATTTCTGGAATTTTGCCCCAAAATAAGTGGAATTTCTGAGTTTTGCCCCAAAATAAGGAGAATTTCTGTCTTTTTGCCCCAACATATAGGGAATTTCTGTCGTTCTGCACCACAACTAGGGGAATTTGTGCAATTATGCTCCAAAATACGGGAAATTTTTGCCTTTTTGCCCGAAAATAAGGGGAATGCATAACTTTTTGCCATAAACAAGGGAAATTTCTTCATTTTTGCTCCAAAATAAGGGAAATTTCTGCATTTTTGCCTCTAAATAAGTGGAATTTCTGTCTTTTTCCCTCAAAACAAAGGGAATTTCTGTCTTTTTTGCCTCAAAATAAGGGGAATTTCTGACTTATTACACTGAAATAAGGGGAATTTCTGCCTTTTTGACCCCCAAATAAGGGGAACTTCAGCCTTTTTACTTCAAAATAAAGGGAATTTCTGCATTTTTGCCAGAGAATATTAGGAATTTCTGCCTTTTTGCCCCAAAATAAAGAAAATTTCTGCCTTTTTTCCCTGAAATAAGTGAAATTTCTACAATTTTGCCCCAAAATAAGTGAAATTTCTGCAATTTTGCCCCAAAATAAAAAGAATATCTGTCTTTTTGCCTCAACATACAGGGAATTTCAGTCTTTATGCACCACAACTAGCGGAATTTCTGCAATTATGCTCCAAAATATGGGGAATTTGTGCCTTTTTGCCCGAAAATAAGGGGAATGCATAACTTTTTGCCATAAAAAAGGGAAATTTCTTCATTTTTGCTCTAAAATAAGGGAAATTTCTGCATTTTTGCCTCTAAATAAGTGGAATTTCTGTCTTTTTCCCTCAAAACAAAGGGAATTTCTGTCTTTTTTGCCTCAAAATAAGGGGAATTTCTGACTTATTACACTGAAATAAGTGAAATTTCTGCAATTTTGCTTAAATATAAGGGAAATTTCTGCCTTTTTGCCACAAATTAATGGGAATTTCTGCCTTTTTGCCCCAAAATAAGAAAAAATTTGCTTTTTTTCTCTGAAATAAGTGAAATTTCTGCAATTTTGCCCTAAAATAAGGAAAATTTCTGCAATTTTTCCCAATAATAAGGGAAATTTCTGCAATTTTGCCCCAAAATAAGGGGAATTTCTAACTTTTTGCCCCAAAATGAAGGAAATTTCAGCCTTTTTACCTGAAAATAAGTGAAATTTCTGCAATTTTGCCCCAAATAAGGAAAATTTCTTCAATTTTGCCCCAAAATAAGGTAAATTCCTGTAATTTTGCCCCAAAATAAAGAAAATTTCTTGAATTTTGCCCCAAAAGAAGGGGAATTTCTGATTTTTGCCCCAAAATAAGGGTAATTTCTGCAATTTTTCCCCAATGTAAAGGAAATTTCTGCAATTTTGCCCCAAAATAACGGGAATATCTGAATGTTTGCTCCCAAAAAAAGGAGATCTTCTGTCTTTTTGCCCCAAAATAAAAAGAATTTCTGCCTTTTTGCCCGAAAATTCTGAGAATTTCTGCAATTTTGCTTCAAAATACGGGGAATTTCTGCTTTTAATCACGAAAGTAAGGGGAATGCATACCTTTTTGTCATAAAAAGGTAAATTTCTACATTTTTGCTCCAAAATAAGGGGAATTTCTGCTTTTTTGCCTCTAAATAAATGGAATTTCTGTCTTTTTCCCCCAAAACAAAGGGAATTTCTGTCTTTTTTGCCCCAAAATAAGGGGAATTTCTGAATTATTACCCTGAAATAAGTGAAATTTCTCCAATTTTGCCCCAAAATAAGGGAAATTTCTGCCTCTTTGCCCCCAAATAAGGGGAATTTCAGCCTTTTTACCTCAAAATAAGGGGAATTTTTGCATTTTTGCCACAAAATATTAGGAATTTCTGACTTTTTGCCCCAAAATAAGGAAAATTTGTGCCTTTTTTCCCTGAAATAAGTGAAATTTCTGCAATTTTACCCCAAAATAAGTGAAATTTCTGCAATTTTGCCCCAAAATAAGGGAAATTTCTGGAATTTTGCCCCAAAATAAGTGGAATTTCTAAGTTTTGCCCCAAAATAAGGAGAATTTCTGTCTTTTTGCCTGTAAATAAGTGAAATTTCTGCAATTTTGCCCCAAAATAAGGGAAATTTCTGCCTTTTTGCCCCCAAATAAGGGGAATTTCAGCCTTTTTACCTCAAAATAAGGGGAATTTCTGCATTTTTGCCAGAAAATATTAGGAATTTCTGCCTTTTTGCCCCAAAATAAGGAAAATTTCTGCATTTTTTCCCTGAAATAAGTGAAATTTCTGCAATTTTGCCCCAAAATAAGTGAAATTTCTGCAATTTTGCCCCAAAATAAGGGAAATTTCTGGAATTTTTCCCCAAAATAAGTAGAATTTATGAGTTTTGCCCCAAAATAAGGAGAATTTCTGTCTTTTTGCCCCAACATATAGGGAATTTCTGTCTTTGTGCACCACAACTAGAGGAATTTCTGCAATTATGCTCCAAAATACGGGGAATTTCTGCATTTTTGCCCGAAAATTATGAGAATTTCTGCAATTTTGCTTCAAAATACGGGGAATTTCTGCTTTTTATCCCAAAATAAGGGGAATGCATACCTTTTTGCCATAAAAAGGTAAATTTCTTCATTTTTCTCCAAAATTAGGGGAATTTCTGCCTTTTTGCCTCTAAATAAGTGGAATTTCTGTCTTTTTCCCCCAAAACAAAAGGAATTTCTGTCTTTTTTGACCCAAAATAAGGGGAATTTCTGAATTATTACCCTGAAATAAGTGAAATTTCTCCAATTTTGCCCCAAAATAATGGAAATTTCTGCCTCTTTGCCCCCAAATAAGGGGAATTTCAGCCTTTTTACCTCAAAATAAGGGGAATTTCTGCATTTTTGCCACAAAATATTAGGAATTTCTGACGTTTTGCCCCAAAATAAGGAAAATATGTGCCTTTTTTCCCTGAAATAAGTGAAATGTCTGCAATTTTGCCCGAAAATAAGTGAAATTTCTGCAATGATGCCCCAAAATAAGGGAAATTTCTGGAATTTTGCCCGAAAATAAGTGGAATTTCTAAGTTTTGCCCCAAAATAAGGAGAATTTCTGTATTTTTGCCTCTAAATAAGTGAAATTTCTGCAATTTTGCCCCAAAATAAGGGAAATTTGTGCCTTTTTGCCCCCAAATAAAAGGAATTTCAGCCTTATTACCTAAAAATAAGGGGAATTTCTGCATTTTTGCCAGAAAATATTAGGAATTTCTGCCTTTTTGCCCCAAAATAAAGAAAATTTCTGCCTTTTTTCCCTGGAATAAGTGAAATTTCTGCAATTTTGCCCAAAATATGTGAAATTTCTGCAATTTTGCCCCAAAATAAGGAAAATTTCTGGAATTTTGCCCCAAAATAAGTGGAATTTCTGAGTTTTGCCCCAAAATAAGGAGAATTTCTGTCTTTTTGCCCCAACATATAGGGAATTTCTGTCGTTCTGCACCACAACTAGGGGAATTTGTGCAATTATGCTCCAAAATACGGGAAATTTTTGCCTTTTTGCCCGAAAATAAGGGGAATGCATAACTTTTTGCCATAAACAAGGGAAATTTCTTCATTTTTGCTCCAAAATAAGGGAAATTTCTGCATTTTTGCCTCTAAATAAGTGGAATTTCTGTCTTTTTCCCTCAAAACAAAGGGAATTTCTGTCTTTTTTGCCTCAAAATAAGGGGAATTTCTGACTTATTACACTGAAATAAGGGGAATTTCTGCCTTTTTGACCCCCAAATAAGGGGAACTTCAGCCTTTTTACTTCAAAATAAAGGGAATTTCTGCATTTTTGCCAGAGAATATTAGGAATTTCTGCCTTTTTGCCCCAAAATAAAGAAAATTTCTGCCTTTTTTCCCTGAAATAAGTGAAATTTCTACAATTTTGCCCCAAAATAAGTGAAATTTCTGCAATTTTGCCCCAAAATAAAAAGAATATCTGTCTTTTTGCCTCAACATACAGGGAATTTCAGTCTTTATGCACCACAACTAGCGGAATTTCTGCAATTATGCTCCAAAATACGGGGAATTTGTGCCTTTTTGCCCGAAAATAAGGGGAATGCATAACTTTTTGCCATAAAAAAGGGAAATTTCTTCATTTTTGCTCTAAAATAAGGGAAATTTCTGCATTTTTGCCTCTAAATAAGTGGAATTTCTGTCTTTTTCCCTCAAAACAAAGGGAATTTCTGTCTTTTTTGCCTCAAAATAAGGGGAATTTCTGACTTATTACACTGAAATAAGTGAAATTTCTGCAATTTTGCTTAAATATAAGGGAAATTTCTGCCTTTTTGCCACAAATTAATGGGAATTTCTGCCTTTTTGCCCCAAAATAAGAAAAAATTTGCTTTTTTTCTCTGAAATAAGTGAAATTTCTGCAATTTTGCCCTAAAATAAGGAAAATTTCTGCAATTTTTCCCAATAATAAGGGAAATTTCTGCAATTTTGCCCCAAAATAAGGGGAATTTCTAACTTTTTGCCCCAAAATGAAGGAAATTTCAGCCTTTTTACCTGAAAATAAGTGAAATTTCTGCAATTTTGCCCCAAATAAGGAAAATTTCTTCAATTTTGCCCCAAAATAAGGTAAATTCCTGTAATTTTGCCCCAAAATAAAGGAAATTTCTTGAATTTTGCCCCAAAAGAAGGGGAATTTCTGATTTTTGCCCCAAAATAAGGGTAATTTCTGCAATTTTTCCCCAATGTAAAGGAAATTTCTGCAATTTTGCCCCAAAATAACGGGAATATCTGAATGTTTGCTCCCAAAAAAAGGAGATCTTCTGTCTTTTTGCCCCAAAATAAAAAGAATTTCTGCCTTTTTGCCCGAAAATTCTGAGAATTTCTGCAATTTTGCTTCAAAATACGGGGAATTTCTGCTTTTAATCACGAAAGTAAGGGGAATGCATACCTTTTTGTCATAAAAAGGTAAATTTCTACATTTTTGCTCCAAAATAAGGAGAATTTCTGCTTTTTTGCCTCTAAATAAATGGAATTTCTGTCTTTTTCCCCCAAAACAAAGGGAATTTCTGTCTTTTTTGCCCCAAAATAAGGGGAATTTCTGAATTATTACCCTGAAATAAGTGAAATTTCTCCAATTTTGCCCCAAAATAAGGGAAATTTCTGCCTCTTTGCCCCCAAATAAGGGGAATTTCAGCCTTTTTACCTCAAAATAAGGGGAATTTTTGCATTTTTGCCACAAAATATTAGGAATTTCTGACTTTTTGCCCCAAAATAAGGAAAATTTGTGCCTTTTTTCCCTGAAATAAGTGAAATTTCTGCAATTTTGCCCCAAAATAAGTGAAATTTCTGCAATTTTGCCCGAAATAAGGGAAATTTCTGGAAATTTGCCCCAAAATAAGTGGAATTTCTAAGTTTTGCCCCAAAATAAGGAGAATTTCTGTCTTTTTGCCTGTAAATAAGTAAATTTCTGCAATTTTGCCCCAAAATAAGGGAAATTTCTGCCTTTTTGCCCCCAAATAAGGGGAATTTCAGCCTTTTTACCTCAAAATAAGGGGAATTTCTGCATTTTTGCCAGAAAATATTAGGAATTTCTGCCTTTTTGCCCCAAAATAAGGAAAATTTCTGCATTTTTTCCCTGAAATAAGTGAAATTTCTGCAATTTTGCCCCAAAATAAGTGAAATTTCTGCAATTTTGCCCCAAAATAAGGGAAATTTCTGGAATTTTTCCCCAAAATGAGTAGAATTTATGAGTTTTGCCCCAAAATAAGGAGAATTTCTGTATTTTTGCCCCAACATACAGGGAATTTCTGTCTTTGTGCACCACAACTAGAGGAATTTCTGCAATTATGCTCCAAAATACGGGGAATTTCTGCATTTTTGCCCGAAAATTATGAGAATTTCTGCAATTTTGCTTCAAAATACGGGGAATTTCTGCTTTTTATCCCAAAATAAGGGGAATGCATACCTTTTTGCCATAAAAAGGTAAATTTCTTCATTTTTGTTCCAAAATAAGGGGAATTTCTGCCTTTTTGCCTCTAAATAAGTGGAATTTCTGTCTTTTTCCCCCAAAACAATAGGAATTTCTGTCTTTTTTGACCCAAAATAAGGGGAATTTCTGAATTATTACCCTCAAATAAGTGAAATTTCTCCAATTTTGCCCCAAAATAATGGAAATTTCTGCCTCTTTGCCCCCAAATAAGGGGAATTTCAGCCTTTTTACCTCAAAATAAGGGGAATTTCTGCATTTTTGCCACAAAATATTAGGAATTTCTGACTTTTTGCCCCAAAATAAGGAAAATTTGTGTCTTTTTTCCCTGAAATAAGTGAAATTTCTGCAATTTTGCCCGAAAATAAGTGAAATTTCTGCAATGTTGCCCCAAAATAAGGGAAATTTCTGGAATTTTGCCCGAAAATAAGTGGAATTTCAACGTTTTGCCCCAAAATAAGGAGAATTTCTGTATTTTTGCCTCTAAATAAGTGAAATTTCTGCAATTTTGCCCCAAAATAAGGGAAATTTCTGCCTTTTTTCCCCAAATAAAAGGAATTTCAGCCTTATTACCTAAAAATAAGGGGAATTTCTGCATTTTTGCCAGAAAATATTAGGAATTTCTGCCTTTTTGCCCCAAAATAAAGAAAATTTCTGCCTTTTTTGCCTGGAATAAGTGAAATTTCTGCAATTTTGCCCAAAATAAGTGAAATTTCTGCAATTTTGCCCCAAAATAAGGGAAATTTCTGGAATTTTGCCCCAAAATAAGTTGAATTTCTGAGTTTTGCCCCAAAATAAGGAGAATTTCTGTCTTTTTGCCCCAACATATAGGGAATTTCTGTCGTTCTGCACCACAACTAGGGGAATTTGTGCAATTATGCTCCAAAATACGGGGAATTTCTGCCTTTTTGCCCGAAAATAAGGGGAATGCATAACTTTTTGCCATAAACAAGGGAAATTTCTTCATTTTTGCTCCAAAATAAGTGAAATTTCTGCATTTTTGCCTCTAAATAAGTGGAATTTCTGTCTTTTCCCCTCAAAACAAAGGGAATTTCTGTCTTTTTTGCCTCAAAATAAGGGGAATTTCTGACTTATTACACTGAAATAAGTGAAATTTCTGCAATTTTGCCCCAAAATAAGGGGAATTTCTGCCTTTTTGCCCCCAAATAAGGGGAATTTCAGCCTTTTTACTTCAAAATAAAGGGAATTTCTGCATTTTTGCCAGAGAATATTAGGAATTTCTGCCTTTTTGCCCCAAAATAAAGAAAATTTCTGCCTTTTTTCCCTGAAATAAGTGAAATTTCTACAATATTGCCACAAAATAAGTGAAATTTCTGCAATGTTGCCCCAAAATAAGGGAAATTTCTGGAATTTTGCCCTAAATTAGTGGAATTTCTGAGTTTTGCCCCAAAATAAGGAGAATTTCTGTCTTTTTGCCCCAACATATAGGGAATTTCTGTTTTTATGCACCACAACTAGCGGAATTTCTGCAATTATGCTCCAAAATACGGGGAATTTGTGCCTTTTTGCCCGAAAATAAGGGGAATGCATAACTTTTTGCCATAAAAAAGGGAAATTTCTTCATTTTTGCTCTAAAATAAGGGAAATTTCTGCATTTTTGCCTCTAAATAAGTGGAATTTCTGTCTTTTTCCCTCAAAACAAAGGGAATTTCTGTCTTTTTTGCCTCAAAATAAGGGGAATTTCTGACTTATTACACTGAAATAAGTGAAATTTCTGCAATTTTGCTTAAATATAAGGGAAATTTCTGCCTTTTTGTCACAAATTAATGGGAATTTCTGCCTTTTTGCCCCAAAATAAGAAAAATTTTTGCTTTTTTTCTCTGAAATAAGTGAAATTTCTGCAATTTTGCCCTAAAATAAGGAAAATTTTTGCAATTTTTCCCAATAATAAGGAAAATTTCTGCAATTTTGCCCCAAAATAAGGGGAATTTCTCCCTTTTTACCTTAAAATGAAGGAAATTTCAGCATTTTTATCTGAAAATAAGTGAAATTTCTGCAATTTTGCCCCAAAATAAGGGAAATTTCTGCAATTTTGCCCCAATGTAAAGGAAATTTCTGCAATTTTGCCCCAAAATAACGGGAATTTCTGAATGTTTGCTCCCAAAAAAAGGAGATCTTCTGTCTTTTTGCCCCAAAATAAGGAGAATTTCTGCCTTTTTGCCCGAAAATTATGAGAATTTCTGCAATTTTGCTTCAAAATACGGGGAATTTCTGCTTCTAATCCCGAAAGTAAGGGGAATGCATACCTTTTTGTCATAAAAAGGTAAATTTCTACATTTTTGCTCCAAAATAAGGGGAATTTCTGCCTTTTTGCCTCTAAATAAATGGAATTTCTGTCTTTTTTCCCCAAAACAAAGGGAATTTCTGTCTTTTTTGCCCCGAAATAAGGGGAATTTCTGAATTATTACCCTGAAATAAGTGAAATTTCTCCAATTTTGCCCCAAAATAATGGAAATTTCTGCCTCTTTGCCCACAAATAAGGGGAATTTCAGCCTTTTTACCTCAAAATAAGGGGAATTTCTGCATTTTTGCCACAAAATATTAGGAATTTCTGACTTTTTGCCCCAAAATAAGAAAAATTTGTGCCTTTTTTCCCTGAAATAAGTGAAATTTCTGCAATTTTGCCCCAAAATAAGTGAAATTTCTGCAATTTTGCCCCAAAATAAGGCAAATTTCTGGAATTTTGCCTTAAAATAAGTGGAATTTCTAAGTTGTTCCCCAAAATAAGGAGAATTTCTGTCTTTTTGCCTGTAAATAAGTGAAATTTCTGCAATTTTGCCACAAAATAAGGGAAATTTCTGCCTTTTTGCCCCCAAATAAGGGGAATTTCAGCCTTTTTACCTCAAAATAAGGGGAATTTCTGCATTTTTCCCAGAAAATATTAGGAATTTCTGCCTTTTTGCCCCAAAATAAGGAAAATTTCTGCATTTTTTTCCCTGAAATAAGTGAAATTTCTGCAATTTTGCCCCCAAATAAGTGAAATTTCTGCAATTTTGCCCCAAAATAAGGTAAATTTCTGGAATTTTTCCCCAAAATAAGTAGAATTTATGAGTTTTGCCCCAAAATAAGGAGAATTTCTGTCTTTTTGCCCCAACATATAGGGAATTTCTGTCTTTGTGCACCACAACTAGAGGAATTTCTGCAATTATGCTCCAAAATACGGGGAATTTCTGCATTTTTGCCCGAAAATTATGAGAATTTCTGCAATTTTGCTTCAAAATACGGGGAATTTCTGCTTTTTATCCCAAAATAAGGGGAATGCATACCTTTTTGCCATAAAAAGGTAAATTTCTTCATTTTTGCTCCAAAATAAGGGGAATTTCTGCCTTTTTGCCTCTAAATAAGTGGAATTTCTGTCTTTTTCCCCCAAAACAAAAGGAATTTCTGTCTTTTTTGAACCAAAATAAGGGGAATTTCTGAATTATTACCCTGAAATAAGTGAAATTTCTCCAATTTTGCCCCAAAATAATGGAAATTTCTGCCTCTTTGCCCCCAAATAAGGGGAATTTCAGCCTTTTTACCTCAAAATAAGGGGAATTTCTGCATTTTTGCCACAAAATATTAGGAATTTCTGACTTTTTGCCCCAAAATAAGGAAAATTTGTGCCTTTTTTCCCTGAAATAAGTGAAATTTCTGCAATTTTGCCCCAAAATAAGTGAAATTTCTGCAATGTTGCCCCAAAATAAGGGAAATTTCTGGAATTTTGCCCAAAATAAGTGGAATTTCTAAGTTTTGCCCCAAAATAAGCAGAATTTCTGTATTTTTGCCTCTAAATAAGTGAAATTTCTGCAATTTTGCCCCAAAATAAGGGAAATTTCTGCATTATTGCTCCCAAATAAAAGGAATTTCAGCCTTTTTATTTAAAAATAAGGGGAATTTCTGCATTTTTGCCAGAAAATATTAGGAATTTCTGCCTTTTTGCCCCAAAATAAAGAAAATTTCTTCTTTTCTTCCCTGAAATGAGTGAAATTTCTGCAATTTTGCCCCAAAATAAGTGAAATTTCTGCAATTTTGCCCCAAAATAAGGGAAATTTCTGGAATTTTGCCCCAAAATAAGTGGAATTTCTGAGTTTTGCCCCAAAATAAGGAGAATTTCTGTCTTTTTGCCCCAACATATAGGGAATTTCTGTCTTTCTGCAGCACAACTAGGGGAATTTGTGCAATTATGCTCCAAAATACGGGGAATTTCTGCCTTTTTGCCCGAAAATAAGGGGAATGCATAACTTTTTGCCATAAAAAAGGGAAATTTCTTCATTTTTGCTCCAAATAAGGGAAATTTCTGCATTTTTGCCTCTAAATAAGTGGAATTTCTGTCTTTTTCCCTCAAAACAAAGGGAATTTCTGTCTTTTTTGCCTCAAAAAAAGAGGAATTTCTGACTTATTACACTGAAATAAGTGAAATTTCTGCAATTTTGCCCCAAAATAAGGGGAATTTCTGATTTTTTCCCCAAAATAAAGGGAATTTCTGCATTTTGCCCCAAAATTAGGGGAATTTCTGCAATTTTGCTCCAAAATACGGGGAATTTCTGCCTTTTTGCCTGAAAATAATGGGAATGCATACCTTTTTGCCATTAAAAGGGACATTTCTTCATTTTTGCTCCAAAATAAAGGGAATTTCTGCCTTTTTGCCTCTAAATAAGTGGAATTTCTGTCTTTTTCCCCCAAAACAAAGAGAATTTCTGTCTTTTTTGCCCCAAAATAAGGGGAATTTCTGACTTATTACCCTGAAGTAAGTGAAATTTCTGCAATTTTGCCCCAAAATAAGGGAAATTTCTGCAATTTTGCCCCAATGTAAAGGAAATTTCTGCAATTTTGCCCCAAAATAAGGGGAATTTCTGAATGTTTGCTCCCGAAAAAAGGAGATCTTCTGTCTTTTTGACCCAAAATGAGGAGAATTTTTGCCTTTTCGCCCGAAAATTATGAGAATTTCTGCAATTTGCTTCAAAATACGAGGAATTTCTGCTTTTTATCCCAAAAGTAAGGGGAATGCATATCTTTTTGCCATAAAAAGGTAAATTTCTTCATTTTTTCTTCAAAATAAGGGGAATTTCTGCCTTTTTGCCTCTAAATAAGTGGAATTTCTGTCTTTTTCCCCCAAAACAAAAGGAATTTCTGTCTTTTTTGACCCAAAATAAGGGGAATTTCTGAATTATTACCCTGAAATAAGTGAAATTTCTCCAATTTTGCCCCAAAATAATGGAAATTTCTGCCTCTTTGCCCCCAAATAAGGGGAATTTCAGCCTTTTTACCTCAAAATAAGGGGAATTTCTGCATTTTTGCCACAAAATATTAGGAATTTCTGACTTTTTGCCCCAAAATAAGGAAAATTTGTGCCTTTTTTTCCCTGAAATAAGTGAAATTTCTGCAATTTTGCCCGAAAATATGTGAAATTTCTGCAATGTTGCCCCAAAATAAGGGAAATTTCTGAAATTTTGCCACCAAATAAGTGGAATTTCTAAGTTTTGCCCCAAAATAAGGAGAATTTCTGTATTTTTGCCTCTAAATAAGTGAAATTTCTGCAATTTTGCCCCAAAATAAGGGAAATTTCTACATTTTTGATCCCAAATAAAAGGAATTTCAGCCTTTTTACCTAAAAATAAGGGGAATTTCTGCATTTTTGCCAGAAAATATTAGGAATTTCTGCCTTTTTGCCCCAAAATAAAGGAAATTTCTTCTTTTTTTCCCTGAAATGAGTGAAATTTCTGCAATTTTGCCCCAAAATAAGTGAAATTTCTGCAATTTTGCCCAAAAATAAGGGAAATTTCTGGAATTTTGCCCCAAAATAAGTGGAATTTCTGAGTTTTGCCCCAAAATAAGGAGAATTTCTGTCTTTTTGCCCCAACATATAGGGAATTTCTGTCGTTCTGCACCACAACTAGGGGAATTTGTGCAATTATGCTCCAAAATACGGGGAATTTCTGCCTTTTTGCCCAAAAATAAGGGGAATGCATAACTTTTTGCCATAAAAAAGGGAAATTTCTTCATTTTTGCTCCAAAATAAGGGAAATTTCTTCATTTTTGCCTCTAAATAAGTGGAATTTCTGTCATTTTCCCTCAAAACAAAGGGAATTTCTGTCTTTTTTGCCTCAAAATAAGGGAAATTTCTGACTTATTACACTGAAATAAGTGAAATTTCTGCAATTTTGCTTACAAATAAGGGAAATTTCTGCCTTTTTGCCACAAATTAATGGTAATTTCTGCCTTTTTCCCCAAAATAAGAAAAATTTTTGCTTTTTTTCCCTGAAATAAGTGAAATTTCTGCAATTTTGCCCTAAAATAAGGAAAATTTCTGCAATTTTTCCCAATAATAAGGGAAATTTCTGCAATTTTACCCCAAAATAAGGGGAATTTCTCCCTTTTTGCCCCAAAATGAAGGAAATTTCAGCCTTTTTACCTGAAAATAAGTGAAATTTCTGCAATTTTGCCCCAAATAAGGAAAATTTCTTCAATTTTTCCTCAAAATATGGTAAATTCCTGTAATTTTGCCACAAAATAAAGGAAATTTCTTGAATTTTGCCCCAAAAGAAGGGGAATTTCTGATTTTTGCCCCAAAATAAGGGAAATTTCTGCAATTTTGCCCCAATGTAAAAAAATTTCTGCAATTTTGCCCCAAAATAACGGGAATTTCTGAATGTTTGCTCCCAAAAAAAGGAGATCTTCTGTCTTTTTGCCCCAAAATAAGGAGAATTTCTGCCTTTTTGCCCGAAAATTATGAGAATTTCTGCAATTTTGCTTCAAAATACGGGGAATTTCTGCTTTTAATCCCGAAAGTAAGAAGAATGCATACCTTTTTGTCATAAAAAGTTAAATTTCTACATTTTTGCTCCATAATAAGGGGAATTTCTGCCATTTTGCCTCTAAATAAATGGAATTTCTGTCTTTTTCCCCCAAAACAAAGGGAATTTCTGTCTTTTTTGCCCCAAAATAAGGGGAATTTCTGAATTATTACCCTGAAATAAGTGAAATTTCTCCAATTTTGCCCCAAAATAAGGGAAATTTCTGCCTTTTTGCCCCCAAATAAGGGGAATTTCAGCCTTTTTACCTCAAAATAAGGGGAATTTCTGCATTTTTGCCAGAAAATATTAGGAATTTCTGCCTTTTTGCCCCAAAATAAGGAAAATTTCTGCCTTTTTTCCCTGAAATAAGTGAAATTTCTGCAATTTTGCCCCAAAATAAGTGAAATTTCTGCAATTTTGCCCCAAAATAAGGGAAATTTCTGGAATTTTTCCCCAAAATAAGTAGAATTTATGAGTTTTGCCCCAAAATAAGGAGAATTTCTGTCTTTTTGCCCCAACTTATAGGGAATTTCTGTCTTTGTGCACCACAACTAGAGGAATTTCTGCAATTATGCTCCAAAATACGGGGAATTTCTGCATTTTTGCCTGAAAATAATGGGAATGCATAACATTTTGCCATAGAAAAGGGAAATTTCTTCATTTTTGCTCCAAAATAAGGGAAATTTCTGCATTTTTGCCTCTAAGTAAATGGAATTTCTGTCTTTTTCCCTCAAAACAAAGGGAATTTCTGTCTTTTTTGCCTTAAAATAAGGGGAATTTCTGACTTATTACACTGAAATAAGTGAAATTTCTGCAATTTTGCCCCAAAATAAGGGAAATTTCTGCTTTTTTACCCTGAAATATGTGAAATTACTGCAATTTTGCCCCAAAATAAGTGAAATTTCTGCAATTTTTCCCCAAAATAACGGAATTTCTGATTTTGCCCGAAAATAAAGGGAATTTCTGCATTTTGCCCCAAAATTAGGGGAATTTCTGCAATTTTGCTCAAAAATACGGGGAATTTCTACCTTTTTGCCTGAAAATAATGGGAATGCATAGCTTTTTGCCATAAAAAAGGGAAATTTCTTCATTTTTCCTCCAAAATAAAGGGAATTTCTTCCTTTTTGCCTTTAATAAGTGGAATTTCTGTCTTTTTCCCCCAAAACAAAGAGAATTTCTGTCTTTTTTGCCCCAAAATAAGGGGAATTTCTGACTTATTACCCTGAAGTAAGTGAAATTTCTGCAATTTTGCCCCTAAATAAGGGAAATTTCTGCAATTTTGCCTCAATGTAAAGGAAATTTCTGCAATTTTGCCCCAAAATAAGGGGAATTTCTGATTTTTGCCCCAAAATAAAGGGAATTTCTGCGTTTTGCCCCAAAATTAGGGGAATTTCTGCAATTTTGCTCCAAAATACGGGGAATTTCTGCCTTTTTGCCTGAAAATAATGGGAATGCATACTTTTTTGCCATTAAAAGGGACATTTCTTCTTTTGCTCCAAAATAAAGGAAATTTCTGCCTTTTTACCTCTAAATAAGTGGAATTTCTGTCTTTTTCCCCCAAAACAAAGAGAATTTCTGTCTTTTTTGCCCCAAAATAAGGGGAATTTCTGACTTATTACCCTGAAGTAAGTGAAATTTCTGCAATTTTGCCCAAAAATAAGGGAAATTTCTGCAATTTTGCCCCAATGTAAAGGAAATTTCTGCAATTTTGCCCCAAAATAAGGGGAATTTCTCAATGTTTGCTCCCGAAAAAAGGAGATCTTCTGTCTTTTTGCCCCAAAATAAGGAGAATTTCTGCCTTTTTGCCCGAAAATTATGAGAATTTCTGCAATTTTGCTTCAAAATACGGGGAATTTCTGCTTTTTATCCCAAAAGTAAGAGGAATGCATATCTTTTTGCCATAAAAAGGTAAATTTCTTCATTTTTGCTTCAAAATAAGGGGAATTTCTGCCTTTTTGCCTCTAAATAAGTGGAATTTCTGTCCTTTTCCCCCAAAACAAAGGGAATTTCTGTCTTTGTTGCCCCAAAATAAGGGGAATTTCTGAATTATTACCCTGAAATAAGTGAAATTTCTCCAATTTTGCCCCAAAATATTGGAAATTTCTGCCTCTTTGCCCCCAAATAAGAAGAATTTCAGCTTTTTTACCTCAAAATAAGGGGAATTTCTGCATTTTTGCCACAAAATATTAGGAATTTCTGACTTTTTGCCCCAAAATAAGGAAAATTTGTGCCTTTTTTCCCTGAAATAAGTGAAATTTCTGCAATTTTGCCCCAAAATAAGTGAAATTTCTGCAATGTTGCCCCAAAATAAGGGAAATTTCTAAAATATTGCCCCAAAATAAGTGGAATTTCTAAGTTTTGCCCCAAAATAAGGAGAATTTCTGTATTTTTGCCTCTAAATAAGTGAAATTTCTGCAATTTTGCCCCAAAATAAGGGAAATTTCTGCCTTTTTGCCCCCAAATAAGGGGAATTTCAGCATTTTTACTTCAAAATAAGGGGAATTTCTGCATTTTTGCCAGAGAATATTAGGAATATCTTCCTTTTTGCCCCAAAATAAAGAAAATTTCTGCCTTTTTTCCCTGAAATAAGTGAAATTTCTACAATTTTGCCCCAAAATAAGTGAAATTTCTGCAATTTTGCCCCAAAATAAGGGAAATTTCTGGAATTTTGCCCTTAATTAGTGGAATTTCTGAGTTTTGCCCCAAAATAAGGAGAATTTCTGTCTTTTTGCCCCAACATATAGGGAATTTCTGTCTTTATGCACCACAACTAGCAGAATTTCTGCAATTATGCTCCAAAATACGGGGAATTTCTGCTTTTTGCCCGAAAATAAGGGGAATGCATAACTTTTTGCCATAAAAAAGGGAAATTTCTTCATTTTTGCTCCAAAATAAGGGAAATTTCTGCATTTTTGCCTCTAAATAAGTGGAATTTCTGTCTTTTTCCCTCAAAACAAAGAGAATTTCTGTCTTTTTTGCCTAAAAATAAGGGCAATTTCTGACTTATTACACTGAAATAAGTGAAATTTCTGCAATTTTGCCCAAAAATAAGGGAAATTTCTGCCTTTTTGCCACAAATTAATGGGAATTTCTGCCTTTTTGCCCCAAAATAAGAAAAATTTTTGCTTTTTTTCTCTGACATAAGTGAAATTTCTGCAATTTTGCCCTAAAATAAGGAAAATTTCTGCAATTTTTCCCAATAATAAGGGAAATTTCTGCAATTTTGCCCCAAAATAAGGGGAATTTCTCCCTTTTTGCCCCAAAATGAAGGAAATTTTAGCATTTTACCTGAAAATAAGTGAAATTTCTGCAATTTTGCCCCAAATAAGGAAAATTTCTTCCATTTTGCCCCAAAATAATGTAAATTGCTGTAATTTTGCCCCAAAATAAAGGAAATTTCTTGAATTTTGCCACAAAGGAAGGGGAATTTCTAATTTTTCCCCCAAAATAAGGGAAATTTCTGCAATTTTGCCCCAATGTAAAGGAATTTTCTGCAATTTTGCCCCAAAATAACGGGAATTTCTGAATGTTTGCTCCCAAAAAAAGAAGATCTTCTGTCTTTTTGCCCCAAAATAAGGAGAATTTCTGCCTTTTTCCCGAAAATTATGAGAATTTCTGCAATTTTGCTTCAAAATACGGGGAATTTCTGCTTTTTATCCCAAAAGTAAGAGGAATGCATATCTTTTTGCCATAAAAAGGTAAATTTCTTCATTTTTGCTTCAAAATAAGGGGAATTTCTGCCTTTTTGCCTCTAAATAAGTGGAATTTCTGTCCTTTTTCCCCAAAACAAAGGGAATTTCTGTCTTTGTTGCTCCAAAATAAGGGGAATTTCTGAATTATTACCCTGAAATAAGTGAAATTTCTCCAATTTTGCCCCAAAATATTGGAAATTTCTGCCTCTTTGCCCCCAAATAAGAAGAATTTCAGCTTTTTTACCTCAAAATAAGGGGAATTTCTGCATTTTTGCCACAAAATATTAGGAATTTCTGTTTCTTTGCCGCAAAATAAGGAAAATTTCTGACTTTTTTCCCTGAAATAAGTGAAATTTCTGCAATTGTGCCCCAAAATATGTGAAATTTCTGCAATTTTGCCCCAAAATAAGTGAAATTTCTGGAATTTTGCTCTAAAAGAAGTGGAATTTCTGAGTTTTGCCCCAAAATAAGGAGAATTTCTGTCTTTTTGCCCCAACATATAGGGAATTTCTGTGTTTCTGCACCACAACTAGGGGAATTTCTGCAATTATGCTCCAAAATACAGGGAATTTCTGCCTTTTTGCCCGAAAATAAGGGGAATGCATACCTTTTTGCCATAAAAAAAAGAAATTTCTTAATTTTTTCTCCAAAATACGGGGAATTTCTGACTTTTTCCCAAAAATAAGAGAAATGCATATATTTTTGCCATAATAAAGGGAAATTTCTTAATTTTTGCTCCTAAATAAGGGGAATTTCTGCCTTCTTGCCGCTAAATAAGTGGAATATCTGTCTTTTTCCCCCAAAACAACGGGAATTTCTTTATTTTTTGCCCCAAAATAAGGCGGAATTTCTGACTTATTACCCTGAAATAAGTGAAATTGCTGCAATTTTGCCCCAAAATTAAAGAAATTTCTACCTTTTGCCCTGAAATATGTGAAATTTCTGCAATTTTACACCAAAATAAGGTGAATTTCTGCCTTTTTGCCCTAAAATAATGGGAATTTCTGCCTTTTTGCCCCAAAATAAGAAACATTTTTGCTTTATTTCTCTGAAATAAGTGAATTTTCTGCAATTTTGCCCTAAAATAAGAGAAATTTCTGCATTTTTTCCCATAACAAGAGAAATTTCTGCAATTTTGCCCCAAAATAAGGGGAATTTCTCATTTTTTGCCCCAAAAGAAAGGAAATTTCAGCATTTTTACCTGAAAATAAGTGTATTTTATGCAATTTTGCCCCAAATAAAAGAAATTTCTGCAATTTTGCCCCAAAATAAGGTAAATTCCTGCAATTTTGCCCCAAAATATAGGAAATTTCTTGAATTTTGCCCCAAAATAAGGGGAATTTCTGATTTTTGCCCCAATATAAAGGGAATTTTTGGCTTTACCCAAAATTAGGGGAATTTCTGCAATTTTGCTCCAAAATACGGGGAATTTCTGCCTTTTTGCACGAAAATAATGGGAATGCATACCTTTTTGCCATAAAAAGGAAAATTTCTTCATTTTTGCTCCAAAATAAGGGGAATTTCTGCATTTTTGCCTCTAACTAAGTGGAATTTCTGTCTTTTTCCCCCAAAACAAATGGAATTTCTGTCTTTTTTGCCCCCAAATAAGGGGAATTTCTGACTTATTACCCTGAACTAAGTGAAATTTCTGCAATTTTGCCCCCAAATAAGGGAAATTTCTGCAATTTTGCCCCAATGTAAAAGAAATTTCTCCAAATTTGCCCCAAAATAGGGGGAATTTCTGACTGTTTGCTCCCGAAAAAAGGAGATTTTCTGTCTTTTTGCCCTAAAATAAGGAGAATTTCTGCTTTTTTGCCAGAAGATTATGAAAATTTCTGCAATCTTGCTTCAAAATACGGGGAATTTCGGCTTTTTATCCCGAAAGTAAGAGGAATGTATACCTTTTGCCACAAAAAAGGGAAATTACTTCATTTTTGCCCCAAAATAAGAGGAATTTCTGCTTTTTACCTCAAAATAAGTGAAATTTCTCCCTTTTTAACCAAAAATAAATGGAATTTCTGTCTTTTTCCCTTAAAATAAAAAGAATTTTTGAATTATTCCCTGAAATAAGTGATATTTCTGCAATTTTGCCACAAAATAAAAGAAATTTCTGCCTTTTTGCCACAAAATAAGGGGAATTACTGTCTTTTTGCCACAAAATAAGAGAAATTTCTGCCTTTTCGCCCCAAAATAAGGAGAATTTCAGCCTTTTTCCCTCAAAATAAAGGGAATTTCTGAATTTTTGCCACAAAATATTAAGAATATCTGCAATTTTGCCCCAAAATTAGGAAAATTTCTGCCTTTTTTCCCTGAAATGAGTGAAATTTCTGCAATTTTGCCCCAAAATAATTGAAATTTCTGCAATTTTGCCCCAAAATAAGGGAAATTTCTGGAATTTTGCCCCAAAATAAGTGGAATTTCTGAGTTTTGCCCCAAAATAAGGAGAATTTCTGTCTTTTTGCCCCAACATATAGGGAATTTCTGTCTTTCTGCACCACAACTAGAGGAATTTCTGCAATTATGCTCCAAAGTACGGGGAATTTCTGCCTTTTTGCCCGAAAATAAGGGTAATGCATAACTTTTTGCCATAGAAAAGGGAAATTTCTTCATTTTTGCTCCAAAATAAGGGAAATTTCTGCCTTTTTGCCTCTAAATAAGTGGAATTTCTGTCTTTTTCCCTCAAAACAAAGGGAATTTCTGTCTTTTTTGCCTCAAAATAAGGGGAATTTCTGACTTATTACACTGAAATAAGTGAAATTTCTGCAATTTTGCCCCAAAATAAGGGAAATTTCTGCCTTTTTGCTTTGAAATATGTGAAATTTCTGCAATTTTACCTCAAAATAAGTCGAATTTCTGCCTTTTTGCCCCAAAATAATGGGAATTTCTGCATTTTTTTCCCAAAATAAGAAAAATTTTTGCTTTATTTCTCTGAAATAAGTGAAATTTCTGCAATTTTGCCCTAAAATAAGGGAAATTTCTGCAATTTTTTCCCATAACAAGGGAAATTTCTGCAATTTTGTCCCAAAATAAGAAGAATTTCTCTTTATTTGCCCCAAAATAAAGGAAATTTCAGTCTTTTTACCTGAAAATAAGTGAATTTTATGCAATTGTGCCCCAAATAAAGGAAATTTCTGCAATTTTGCCCCAAAATAAGGTAAATTCCTGCAATTTTGCCCCAAAATAAAGGAAATTTCTTGAATTTTGCCCCAAAATAAGGGGAATTTCTGATTTTTGCCCCAAAATAAAGGGAATTTCTGCCTTTTGACCCAAAATTAGGGGAATTTCTGCAATTTTGCTCCAAAATACGGGGAATTTCTGCCTTTTTGCACGAAAATAATGGGAATGCATAACTTTTTGCCATAAAAAGGAAAATTTCTTCATTTTTGCTCCAAAATAAGGGGAATTACTGCATTTTTGCCTCTAACTAAGTGGAATTTCTGTCTTTTTCCCCCAAAACAAAGGGAATTCCTGTCTTTTTTGCCCCAAAATAAGGGGAATTTCTGACTTATTACCCTGAAATAAGTGAAATTTCTGCAATTTTGCTCCAAAATAAGGGAAATTTCTGCAATTTTGCCCCAATATAAAGGAAATTTCTGCAATTTTGCCCCAAAATAAGGGGAATTTCTGACTGTTTGCTCCCGAAAAAAAGAGGTTTTCTGTCTTTTTGCCCTAAAATAAGGAGAATTTCTGCTTTTTTGCCCGAAAATTTTGAAAATTTCTGCAATTTTGCTTCAAAATACGGGGAATTTCGGCTTTTTATCCCGAAAGTAAGGGGAATGTATACCTTTTGCCACAAAAAAGGGAAATTTCTTCATTTTTGCCCCAAAATAAGTGGAATTTCTGCTTTTTACATCAAAATAAGTGAAATTTCTCCCTTTTTAACCAAAAATAAATGGAATTTCTCTATTTTTGCCCCAAAATAAAAAGAATTTTGAATTAGGCCCTGAAATAAGTGATATTTCTGCAATTTTGTCCCAAAATAAAAGAAATTTCTGCCTTTTTGCCACAAAATAAAAGGAGTTACTGTCTTTTTGCCCCAAAATAAAGGAAATTTCTGCCTTTTTGCCCCAAAATAAGGGGAATTTCAGCATTTTTCCCTCAAAATAAAGGGAATTTCTGCATTTTTGCCACAAAATATTAAGAATTTCTGCATTTTTGCCCCAAAATAAGGAAAATTTCTGCATTTTTCCCTGAAATAAGTGAAATTTCTGCAATTTTGCCCCAAAATAAGAGAAATTTTGGAATTTTTCCACAAAATAAGTGGAATTTCTGAGTTATGCCCCAAAATAAGGAGAATTTCTGTCTTTTTGCCCCAACATATTGGGAATTTCTGCATTTTTGCCCCACTATTAGGGGAATTTCTGCAATTTTGCTCCAAACGGGGAATTTCTGCCTTTTTGCCCGAAAATAAGGAAAATGCATAACTTTTTTCCATAAAAAAGGGAAATTTCTTCATTTTTGCTCCAATATAATGGGAATTTCTGTCTTTTTGCCTCTAAATAAGTGGAGTTTTTGTCTTTTTTCCCCCAAAACAAAGGGAATTTTTGTATTTTTTGCCCCAAAATAAGATGAATTTCTGACTTATTACCATGAAATAAGTGAAATTTCCGAAATTTTGCCACAAAATAAGAGAAATTTCTGCCTTTTTGCCCTGAAATATGTGAAATTTCTGCAATTTTACCCCAAAATAAGTCGAATTTCTGCCTTTTTGCCCCAAAATAATGAGAATTTTTGCATTTTTGTTCCAAAATAAGAAAAATTTTTGCTTTTTTTCTCTGAAATAAGTGAAATTTCTGCAATTTTGCCCTAAAATAAAGAAAATTTTTGCAATTTTTACCCATAAGGGAAATTTCTGCAATTTTGCCCCAAAATAAGGTAAATTCCTCCAATTTTGCCCCAAAATAAACGAAATTTCTTGAATTTTGCCCCAAAATAAAGGGATTTTCTGATTTTTGCCCCAAAATAAAGGGAATTTCTGCCTTTTGCCCCAAAATTAGGGGAATTTCTGCAATTTTGATCAAAATCTGGAGAATTTCTGCCTTTTTGCCCGAAAATAATGGGAATGCATACCTTTTTGCCATAAAAAATGAAATTTCTTCATTTTTGCTTCAAAATAAGGGGAATTTCAGCCTTTTTGCTTCTAAATAAGTGGAATTTCTGTCTTTTTCCCACAAAACACAGGGAATTTCTCTCATTTTTGCCCCAAAATAAGTGGAATTTCTGACTCATTACCCTGAAATAAGTGAAATTTCTGCAATTTTGCCCCAAAATAAGGGAAATTTCTGGATTTTTGCCACAAAATATTAGGAATTTCTGCCTTTTTGCCCCAAAATATAGAAAATTTCTTCCTTTTTTCCCCGAAATTAGTGAAATTTCTGAAATTTTGCCCTAAAATAAGTGAAATTTCTGCAATTTTGCCCAAAATAAGGAAAATTTCTGTAATTTTGCCCCAAATAAGTGGAATTTCTGAGTTTTGCCCCAAAATAAGGAGAATTTCTGTCTTTTTGCCCAAACATATAGGGAATTTCTGCATTTTTGCCCCACAATTAGTGGAATTTCTGAAATTTTGCTCCAAAATATGGGGAATTTCTGCTTCTTTGCCTCTAAATAAGTGGAATTTCTGTCTTTTTCCCCCAAAACAAAGGAAATTTCTGTCTTTTTTGACCCAAAATAAAGGAAATTTCTGCCTTTTTGCCCTGAAATATGTGAAATGTCTGCAATTTTACCCCAAAATAAGGTGAATTTCTACATTTTTGCCCCAAAATAATGAGAATTTCTGCGTTTTTGCCCCAAAATAAGAGAAATTTTTGCTTTTTTTCTCTGAAATAAGTGAAATTTCTGCAATTTTGCTTTAAATTAAGGAAAATTTCTGCAATATTTCAACATAATAAGGGAAATTTCTGCAATTTTGACCCATAATAAGGGGTATTTCTTCTTTTTTGCACCAAAATAAAGGAAGTTTTAGCCTTTTTACCTAAAAATAAGTGAAATTCCTGTTATTTTGCTTCATATAAAGGAAATTTCTGCAATTTTGCTCCAAAATAACGAAAATTCCTGCAATTATGCCCCAAAATAGAGGAAATTTCTTGAATTTTGCCCCAAAATAATGGGAATTTCTGATTTTGTTCCCAAAATAAAGGGAATTTCTGCCTTTTGCCCCAAAATTAAGGGAATTTCTGAAATTTTGCTCCAAAATACGAGGAATTTCTGCCTTTTTGCCCGAAATTAATGGGAATGCATACCTTTTTGCCATAAAAAAGGAAATTTCTCCATTTTTGCTCCAAAAAAGGGGGAATTTCTGCATTTTGGCCTCTAAATAAGTGGAATTTCTGTCTTTTTCCCCCCAAACCAAGGGGTTTTCTGTCTTTTTTGCTGCAAAATAAGGAGAATTTCTCACTTATTACCCTGACATAAGTGAAATTTCTGCAATTTTGCCCCAAAATAAGGGAAATTTCTGCAATTTTGCCCCAATGTAAAGGAAATTTCTGCAATTTTGCCCCAAAATAAGGGAAATTTCTGACTGTTTGTTCCCAAAAAAAAAGGAGATTTTGTGCCTTTTTGCCCCAAAATAAGGAGAATTTCTGTCTTTTTGCTCGAAAATTATGAGAATTTCTGCAATTTTGCTTCAAAATACGGGGAATTTCTGCTTTTATCCCGAAAGTAAGGGGAATGCATACCTTTTTGCCATAAAAAATGAAATTTCTTCATTTTTGCTCCAAAATAAGGGGAATTTCTGCTTTTTTGCCTCTAAATAAGTGGAATTTCTGTCTTTTTCCCCCAAAACAAAGGAAATTTCTGTCTTTTTTGCCTTAAAATATGTGGAATTTCTGACTTATTACCCTGAAATAAGTGAAATTTCTGCAATTTTGCCCCAAAATAAGGGAAATTTCTTCATTTATGCCCCCAAATAAGGGGAATTTCAGGCTTTTTACCTCAAAATAAAAGGAATTTTTGCCTTTTTGCCCCAAATTAAGGAAAATTTCTGCCTTTTTTCCCTGAAATTAGTGAAATTTCTGCAATTTTGCCCCAAAATAAGTGAAATTTCTGCATTTTGCCCCAGAATAAGGGAAATTTCTGGAATTTTGCCCCAAAATAAGTGGAATTTCTGTGTTTTGCCCCAAAATAAGGAGAATTTCTGTCTTTTTGCACCAACATATAGGGAATTTCTGAATTTTTGCCCCACAATTAGGGGAATTTCTGCAATTTTGTCCAAAATACAGGGAATTTCTGCCTTTTTGCCCGAAAATAAGAAGAATGCGTACCTTTTTGCCTTAAAAAAGGGAAATTTCTTCATTTTGCTCCAAAATAAGGGGAATTTCTGTTTTTTTGCCTCTAAATAAGTGGAATTTCTGTTTTTTCCTCTAAAAAAAAGGGATTTTCTGTCTTTTTTGCCCCAAAATCAAGAAAATCTCTGACTTATTACCCTGAAATAAGTAAAATTTCTGCAATTTTGCCCAAAAATAAGGGAAATTTCTGCCTTTTTGCCCCCAAATAAGAGGAATTTTAGACTTTTCACCTCAAAATAATAGGAATTTCTGCATTTTTGCTACAAAATATTAGGAATTTCTGACTTTTTGCCCCAAAATAAAGAAAATTTCTGCCTTTTTTCCCTGAAATAAGTGAAATTTCTGCAATTTTGCCCCAAAATAAGTGAAATTTTGCAATTTTGCCCTAAAATAATGGGAATTTCTGGAATTTTGCTCCAAAATAAGTGGAATTTCTGTGTTTTGCCACAAAATAAGGAGAATTTCTGTCTTTTTGCCCCAACATATAGGGAATTTCTGCATTTTTGCCCCACAATTAGGGGAATTTCTGCAATTTTTCTCCAAAATACGAGGAATTTCTGTATTTTTGCCCGATAATAAGGGGAATGCATAACTTTTTGCCATAAAAAAGGGAAATTTCTTTATTTTTGCTCCAAAATAAGGGAAATTTCTGCCTTTTTGCCTCAAAATAAGTGGAATTTCTGTCTTTTTCCCCCAAAACAAACGGAATTTCTGCCTTTTTTGTCCCAAAATAAGGGAAATTTCTGCATTTTTGCCCTGAAATATGTGAAATTTCTGCAATTTTACCCCAAAATAAGGTGAATTTCTGCTTTTTTGCCACAAAATAATGGGAATTTCTGCCTTTTTGCCCCAAAATAAGAAAAATTTTTGCTTTTTTCCTCTGAAATAAGTGAAATTTCTGCAATTTTGGCCTAAAATAAGGGAAATTTCTGCATTTTTTCCCCTAATAAGGGAAATTTCTGCAATTTTGCCCCAAAATAAGGGGAATTTCTCCCTTTTTACCTGAAAATAACTGAAATTTCTGCAATTTTGCCCCAAATAAGGGAAATTTCTGAAATTGTGCCCCAAAATAAGGTAAATTATTGCAATTTTGCCCCAAAATACAGGAAATTTCTGAAATTTTGCCCCAAAATAAGGGGAATTTCTGAATTTTGCCCCAAAATAAAAAGAATTTTATCCTTGTGCCCCAAAATTAGAGGAATTTCTGCAGTTTTTCTCCAAAATATGGGGAATTTCTGCCTTTTTGCCCGAAAATAATGGGAATGCATACCTTTTTGCCATAAAAAGGGAAATTTCTTCATTTTTGCTCCAAAATAAAAAGAATTTCTGCCTTTTTGCCTCTAAATAAGTGGAATTTCTGTCTTTTTCCTCCAAAACAAAGGGAATTTCTATTTTTTTTTGCCTCAAAATAAGGGGAATTTCTGACATAATACCCTGAAATAAGTAAAATTTCTGCAATTTTGCCCCAAAATAAGGGAAATTTCTGCAATTTTGCCCCAATGTAAAGGAAATTTATGCAATTTTGCCACAAAATAAGAGGAATTTCTGACTGTTTGTTCCCAAAAAAAGGAGATTTTCTGTCTTTTTGCCCCAAAATAAAAAGAATTTCTGCCTTTTGCCGGAAAATTATGAGAATTTCTGCAATTTTGCATCAAAATACGGGGAATTTCTGCTTTTATCCCGAAAGTAAGGGAAATGCATACCTTTTTGCCATAAAAAGGTGAATTTCTTCATTTTTACTCCGAAATAAGGGAAATTTCTGTTTTTTGCCTCTAAATAAGTGGAATTTCTGTCTTTTTCCCCCAAAACAAAAGGAATTTCTGTCATTTTTGCCTCAAAATAAGGGGAATTTCTGACTTATTACTATGAAATAAGTAAAATTTCTGCAATTTTGGCCCAAAATAAGGAAAATTTCTGCCTCTTTGCCCCCAAATAAGGGGAATTTCAGGCTTTTTACCTCAAAATAAGGGGAATTTCTGCCTTTTTGCCCCAAAATAAGGGGAATTTCTCCCTTTTTGCCCTAAATAAAGGAAATTACAGCCTTTTTACCTGAAAATAAGTGAAATTTCTGCAATTTTGCACCAGAATAAAGGAAATTTCTGGAATTATGCCCCAAAATAAGTGGAATTTCTGAGTTTTGCCCCAAAATAAGGAGAATTTTTGCCTTTTTGCCCCAACATATAGGGAATGTCTGCATTTATGCCCCAAAATTAAGGGAATTTCTGCAATTTTGCTCCAAAATACGAGGAATTTCTGCTTTTTTGCCCGAAAATAAAGGGAATGCATAACTTTTTGCCTTAAAAAAGGGAAATTTCTTCATTTTTACTCCAAAATAAGGGAAATTTCTGCTTTTTTGACTCTAAATAAGTGGAATTTCTGTTTTTTCCTCCAAAACAAAGGGATTTTCTGTCGTTTTTGGCCCAAAATCAAGAAAATTTCTGACTTATTACCCTGAAATAAGTGAAATTTCTGCAATTTTGCCCCAAAATAAGGGAAATTTCTGCCTTTTTGCCCCCAAATAAGGGGAATTTCAGCCTTTTCACCTCAAAATAAGAGGAATTTCTGCATTTTTGCCACAAAATATTAGGAATTTCTGAATTTTTGCTCCAAAATAAGGAAAATATCTACCTTTTTTCCCTGAAATAAGTGAAATTTCCTCAATTTTGCACTAAAATAAGTGAAATTTCTGAGTTTGGCCCCAAAATAAGGAGAATTTCTCTTTTTGCCCCAACATATAGGGAATTTCTGCATTTTTGCCCAACAATTAGGAGAATTTCTGCAATTTTGCTCTAAAATACAGGGAATTTCTGCCTTTTTCCCCGAAAATAAGGGGAATGCATAACTTTTTGCCATAAAAAAGGGAAATTTCTTCATTTTTGCTCCAAAATAAGGAAAATTTTTGCCTTTTTGCCTCTAAATAAGTGGAATTTCTGTCTTTTTCCCCCAAAACAAAGAAAATTTCTGTCTTTTTTCCCCAAATTAAGGGAAATTTCTACCTTTTTGCCCTGAAATATGTGAAATTTCTTCAATTTTACCCCAAAATAAGGTTAATTTCTGCCTTTTTGCCCCAAAATAATGGGAATTTCTGCCTTTTTGCCCCAAAATAAGAAAAATTTTTGCTTTTTTTCTCTGAAATAAGTGAAATTTCTGCAATTTTGCCTTAAATTAAGAAAAATTTCTGCAATATTTCCCCATAATAAGGGAAATTTCTGCAATTTTGCCCCAAAATAAGGGGAATTTCTCCCTTTTTGCCACGAAATAAAGGAAATTTCAGCCTTTTTACCTGAAAATAACTGAAATTTCTGCAATTTTGCCCCAAATAAGGGAAATTTCTGCAATTTTGCCCCAAAATAAGGTAAATTCCTGCAATTTTGCCCCAAAATAAAGGAAATTTCTTGAATTTTGCCCTAAAATAAGGGGAATTTTTAATTTTTGCCCCCAAATAAAGGGAATTTTTGCCTTTTGCCCCAAAATTAGGGGAATTTCTGCAATTTTGGTCTAAAATACGGGGAATTTCTGCCTTTTTGCCCGAAAATAATGGGAATGCATACCTTTTTGCCATAAAAAAAGAAATTTCTTCATTTTTGCTCCAAAATAGGGAATTTCTGCCTTTTTGCCTCTACATAAGTGGAATTTCTGTCTTTTTCTCCCAAAACACAGGGAATTTCTGTCTTTTTTGCCCCAAAATAAGGGGAATTTCTGATTTATTTCCCTGAAATAAGTAAAATTTCAGCAATTTTGCCCCAAAATTAGTGAAATTTCTGCAATTTTGCCCCAGAATAAATGAAATTTCTGGAATTTTGCCCCAAAATAAGTGGAATTTCTGAGTTTTGCCACAAAATAAGGAGAATTTCTGTTTTTTTGCCCCAACATATAGGGAATTTCTACATTCTTGCCCCACAATTAGGGAAATTTCTGCAATTTTGCTCCAAAATACGAGGAATATCTGCCTTATTGCCCAAAAATAAGGGGAATGCATACCTTTTTGCCTTAAAAAAGGTAAATTTCTTCATTTTTGCTCCAAAATAAGGGGAATTTCTGCTTTTTTGCCCCTAACTAAGTGGAATTTCTGTTTATTCCTCAAAATCAAAGGGATTTTCTGTCTTTTTTGCCCCAAAATCAAGAAAATTTCTGACTTATTACACTGAAATAAGTGAAATTTCTGCAATTTTGCCCCAAAATAAGGGAAATTTCTGCCTTTTTGCCCCCAAATAAGGGGAATTTCAGCTTTTTCACCTCAAAATAAGGGGAATTTCTGTATTTTTGCCACAAAATATTAGGAATTTCTGCCTTTTTGCTCCAAAATAAGGAAAATTTCTGCCTTTTTTCCCTGAAATAAGTGAAATTTCTGCAATTTTGTCCTAAAATAAGTGAAATATCTGCCATTTTGCCCCAAAATAAGGGTATTTCTGGAATTTTGCCCCAAAATAAGTGGAATTTCTGAGTTTTGCCCCAAAATAAGGAGAATTTCTGTCTTTTTGCCCCAACATATAGGGAATTTCTGCATTTTTGCCCAATAATTAGGGGAATTTCTGCAATTTTGCTCCAAAATACGGGGAATTTCTGCCTTTTTGCCCAAAAAAAAGGGGAATGCATAACTTTTTGCCATAAAAAAGAGAAATTTCTTCATTTTTGCTCCAAAATAAGGGGAATTTTTGCCTTTTTGCCTCTAAATAAGTGGAATTTCTGTCTTTTTCCCCCAAAACAAAGGGAATTTATGTCTTCTTTGCCCCAAATTAAGGGAAATTTCTGCCTTTTTGCCCTGAAATATGTGAAATTTCTGCAATTTTACTCCAAAATAAGGTGAATTTCTGCCTTTTTGCCCCAAAATAATGGGAATTTCTGCCTTTTTGCCCCAAAATAAGAAATATTTTTGCTTTTTTTTCTGAAATAAGTGAAATTTCTGCAATTTTGCCTTAAATTAAGAAAAATTTCTGCAATATTTCCCCATAACAAGTGAAATTTCTGCAATTTTGCCCCAAAATAAGGGGAATTTTTCTTTTTTTGCCCCAAAATAAAGGAAATTTCAGGCTTTTTACCTGAAAATAACTGAAATTTCTGCAATTTTGCCCCAAATAAGTGAAATTTCTGAAATTGTGCCCCAAAATAAGGTAAATTCCTGCAATTTTGCCCCACAATAAAGGAAATTTCTAGAATTTTGCCCCATAATTAGGGGAATTTATGCATTTTTGCTCCAAAATACGAGGAATTTCTGCCTTTTTGCCCGCAAATAATGGGAATGCATACCTTTTTTCCATAAAAAGGAAAATTTCTTCATTTTTGCTCCAAAATAAAGGGAATTTCTGCCTTTTTGCCTCTAAATAAGTGGAATTTCTGTCTTTTTCCCCCAAAACAAAGGGAATTTCTGTCTTTTTTGCCCCAAAATAAGGGGAATTTCTGACTTATTACCCTGAAATAAGTGAAATTTCTTCAATTTTTCTCCAAAATAAGGGAAATTTCTGAATGTTTGTTCCCAAAAAAAGGAGATTATCTGTCTTTCTGCCCCCAAATAAGGAGAATTTCTGCCTTTTTGCCCGAAAATTATGAGAATTTCTGCAATTTTGCTTCAAAATACGGGGAATATCTGCTTTTATCCCGAAAGTAAGGGGAATGCATAACTTTTTGCCATAAAAAGGTAAATTTCTTCATTTTTGCTCCAAAATAAGGGGAATTTCTGCGTTTTTGCCTCTAAATAAGTGGAATTTCTGTCTTTTTCTCCCAAAACAAAGTGAATTTCTATCTTTTTTGCCCCAAAATAATGGGAATTTCTGCCTTTTTGCCCCAAAATAAGAAAAATTTTTGCTTTATTTTTTCTTAAATAAGTGAAATTTCTGCAATTTTGCCTTAAATTAAGGGAAATTTCTGCAATATTTCCTCATAATAAGGGAAATTTCTGCAATTTTGCTCCAAAATAAAGGAAATTTCAGCCTTTTTACCTGAAAATAAGTGAAATTTTTGCAATTTTGCTCCGAATAAGGGAAATTTCTTCAATTTTGCCCCAAAATAAGGTAAATTCCTGTAATTTTGCCCCAAAATAAAGAAATTTCTTGAATTTTGCCCCAAAAGAAGGGGAATTTCTGATTTTTGCCCCAAAATAAAAGGAATTTCTGCCTTTTGCCCCAAAATTAGGGAATTTCTCCCTTTTTGCCCGAAAATTATGAGAATTTCTGCATTTTTGCTTCAAAACACGGGATATTCCTGCTTTTTATCCCGAATGTAAGGGGAATGTATACCTTTTACCACAAAAAAGGAAATTTCTTCATTTTTGCCCCAAAATAAGAGGAATTTCTGCCTTTTTACTTCAAAGTAAGTGAAATTTCTGCCTTTGTACCAAAAAATAAATGGAATTTCTGTCTTTTTGCCCCAAAATAAAAGGAATTTTTGAATTATGCCCTGAAATAAGTGAAATTTCTGCAATTTTGCCCCAAAATACATGAAATTTCTGCCTTTTTGTCACAAAATAATAGGAATTTCTGTCTTTTTGCCCCAAAATAAGGGAAATTTCTGCCTTTTTGCCCCCAAATAAAAGGAATTACAGCCTTTTTACCAAAAATAAGGGGAATTTCTACATTTTAGCCACAAAATATTAAGAATTTCTGCCTTTTTGCCCCAAAATAAGGAAAATTTCTGCCTTTTTTCCCTTAAATAAGTGAAATTTCTCCAATTTTGCCCTAAAATAAGTGAAATTTCTGCAATTTTTCCCCAAAATAAGGGAAATTTCTGGAATTTTGCCCAAAAATTAGGGAAATTTCTGCAATTTTGCTCGAAAATACGGGGAATTTCTGCCTTTTCCCAAAAATAGAGGGAATGCATAACTTTTTGCCATAAAAAAAGGAAATTTCTTCATTTGTGCTCCAAAATAAGGGGAATTTCTGCCTTTTTGCCCGAAACTAAGAAAAATTTCTGCAATTTTGTACCAAAATAAAAGAAATTTCTGCCCTTTTGCTTCCAAATAAAAAAATTTCTACTTTTTTTTCTGAAAAAAGTGAAATTTCTGAAATTTTGCCCCAAAATAAGTGAAATTTCTACAATTTTGCCCCAAAATAAGTGAAATTTCTGGAATTTTGCCCCAAAATAAGTGGAATTTCTGAGTTTTGCCCAAAAATAAGGAGAATTTCTGTATTTTTGCCTCAACATATTGGGAATTTCTGCATTTTTGCCCCACAATTTGGGAAATTTCTGCAATTTTGCTCTAAAATAAGGTTATTTCTGCCTTTTTGCCCAAAAATAAGAAGAATGCATACCTTTTTGCCCTTAAAAAGTGAAATTTCTTCATTTTTGCTCCAAAATAAGGGGAATTTCTGCTTTTTTGCCTCTAAAAAAGTGGAATTTCTGTATTTTTCCCCCAAAAACAAAGGTTATTTCTGTTTTTTGGCTCCAAAATAAGTTAAATTTCTGACTTATTACCCTGAAATAAGTGAAATTTCTGCAATTTTGCCCCAAAATAAGAGAAATTTCTGCCTTTTTGCCCCCAAATAAGGGGAATTTCAGCCTTTTACCTCAAAATAAGAGAAATTTCTGCATTTTTACCCCAAAATATGGGAAATTTCTGCCTTTTTGCCCCAAAATAAAAAAAATTCTGCATTTTGTAACAAAATAAAAGAAATTTCTGCCTTTTGGCCCCAAAATAAGAAAATTTCTGCTTTTTTTTCTGAAATAAGTGAAATTTCTGCAATTTTGCCCCAAAATAATTTAAATTTCTGAGTTTTGCCCTAAAATAAGGAGAATTTCTGTCTTTTTGCCCCAACATATAGGGAATTACTGCATTTTTGCGCCACAATTAGGGGAATTTCGGCAATTTTGCTCTAAAATACGGGGAATTTCTGCATTTTTGTCCGAAAATAATAATAATGCATACCTTTTTGCCATAAAAAAGGGAATTTTCTTCATTTTTGTCCAAAATGAGGGGAATTTTTGCTTTTATGCCTCTATATAAGTGGAATTTCTGTCTTTTTCCCCCAAAACAAAGGGAATTTCTGTCTTTTTTGCCCCAAAATAAGGAAAATTTCTGACTTATTACCCTGAAATAAGTGAAATTTCTGCAATTTTGCCCCAAAATAAGAGAAATTTCTGTTTTTTAACCCCAAATAAGGGGAATTTCAGCATTTTACCTCAAAATAAGGGGAATTTCTGCATTTTTCCCCAAAATATGGGAAATTTTTGTCTTTTTGCCAAAAATAAGAAAAAATTTCTGCAATTTTGTATTAAAATATGGGAAATTTCTGCCTTTTTGCCCCAAATTAAGGAAAATTTCTGCTTTTTTCTCTGAAATAAGTGAAATTTCCCCAATTTTGTCCCAAAATAAGTGCAATTTCTGCAATTTTGCCCCACAATAAGGGAAATTTCTGGAATTTTGCCCCAAAATATGTGGAATTTCTGAGTTTTGCCCCAAAATAAGCAGAATTTCTGTCTTTTTGCCCCAACATATAGGGAATTTCTGCCTTTTTGCCCCACAATTAGGTTAATTTCTGCAATTTTGTTCCAAAATACAGAGAATTTCTGCCTTTTTGCCCGAAAATAAGAAGAATGCATACCTTTTTGCCATAAAAAAGGGAAATTTCTGTAATTTTGCTCCAAAATAAGGGGAATTTCTGCATTTTGCCTCTAAATATGTGGAGTTTCTCTCTTTTTCCCCCAAAACAAAGAAAATTTCTGTCTTTTTTGAAACAAAATAAAGAAATTTTCTGACTTATTACCCTGAAATAAGTGAAATTTCTGCAATTTTGCCCCAAAATAAGGGAAATTTCTGCACTTTTGCCCCCAAATAAGAGGAATTTCACCCTTTTACCTCAAAATAAGGAGAATTTCTGCATTTTTGCAACAAAATATTAGGAATTTCTGCCTTTTTGCCCCAAAATAAGGAAAATTTCTGCCTTTTTCCCTGAAATAAGTGAAATTTCTCCAATTTTGCCCCAAAATAAGGGACATCTCTGGAATTTTGCCCCAAAATAAGTGGAATTTCTGAGTTTTGCCCCAAAATAAGGAGAATTTCTGTCTTTTGCCCTAACATATAGGGAATTTCTGCCTTTTTGCCCCACAATTAGGGGAATTTCTAGAATTTTGCTCCAAAATACGGGGAATTTCTGCTTTTTAGCCCGAAAATAAAGGGAATGTATACCTTTTGCCACAAAAAAGGGAAATCTTCATTTTTGCTTCAAATTAAGGGGAATTTCTGCTTTTTTGCCTCTAAATAAGTGGAATTTCTGTCTTTTTCCCCCAAAACAAAGGGAATTTCTGTATTTTTTGCCCCAAGATAAGGAAAATTTCTGACTTATCACCCTGAAATAAGTGAAATTGCTGTATTTTGCCTCAAAATAAGAAAAATTTCTCCCTTTTTGTCCCCAAATAAGGGGAATTTCAGCCTTTTTACGTCAAAAAAAGGGAAATTTCTGCATTTTTGCCCCAAAATATGGGAACTTTCTGCGTTTTTGCCCCAAAATAAGAAAAATTTCTTCAATTTTGTACCAAAATAAAAGAAATTTCTGCCTTTTTCCCCCAAAATAAAAAAAATTCTGCTTTTTTTCTGAAATAAGTGAAATTTCTGCAATTTTGCCCAAAATAAGTGAAATTTCTGCAATTTTGCCCCAAAATGAAGGAAAATTCTGGAATTTTGCCTCAAAATAAGTGGTATTTCTGAGTTTTGCCACAAAATAAGAAGAATTTCTGTCCTTTTGCCCCAACATATAGGGAATTTCTGCCTTTTTGCCTCACAATTAGGGGAATCTCTGCAATTTTGCTCCAAAATACGGGGAATTTCTGCCTTTTTGTCCGAAAATAAGAAGAATGCATACCTTTTTGCCATAAAAAAGGGAAATTTCTTCATTTTTGCTCCAAAATAAGGGGAATTTCTGCATTTGCCTCTAAATAAGTGGAATTTCTGTCTTTTTCCCCCAAAACAAAGGGAATTTCTGTCTTTTTTGCCCCAAAATAAAGAAAATTTCTGACTTATTACCCTGAAATAAGTGAAATTTCTGCAATTTTGCCCCAAAATAAAGGAAATTTCTGCCTTTTTGCCCCCAAATAAGGGGAATTTCAGCCTTTTTACCTCAAAATAAGGGGAATTTCTGCTTTTTTGCCTCTAAATAAGTGGAATTTCTGTCTTTTTTCTCTAAAACAAAAGGAATTTCTGTATTTTTGCCCCAAAATAAGGAAAATTTCTGACTTTTTTTCCTTAAATAAGTGAAATTTCTGCTTTTTTGCCCCCAAATAAGGGAATTTCAGACTTTTTACCCCAAAATAAGCGGAATTTCTGCATTTTTGCCCCAAAATATGGGAAATTTCTGACTTTTTGCCCCAAAATTATAAAAATTTCTGCAATTTTGTACCAAAATAAAAGAAATTTCTGCCTTTTTGCCCCAAAATAAAAAAATTTATGCTTTTTTTTCTGAAATAACTGAAATTTCTGCAATTTTGCCCCAAAATAAGTGAAATTTCTGAGTTTTGCCCCAAAATAAGGAGAATTTCTGTCTTTTTGCCCCAACATATAAGGAATTTCTGCCTTTTTGCCCCACAATTAGAGGAATTTCTGCAATTTTGCTCCAAAATACGGGGAATTTCTGCCTTTTTGTCTGAAAATAAGAAGAATGCATACCTTTTTGCCATAAAAAAGGGAAATTTTTTTATTTTTGCTCCAAAATAAGAAGAATTTCTGCTTTTTTCCTCTAAATAATTCCAATTTCTGTTTTTTCCCCCAAAACAAATAGAATTTCTGTCTTTTTTGCCCCAAAATAAAGAAAATTTCTGATTTATTACCCTGAAATAAGTGAAATTTCTGCAATTTTGCCTCTAAATAAGAGAAATTTCTGCCTTTTTGCACCCAAATAAGGGGAATTTCAGCCTTTTTACCTCAAAATAAGGGGAATTTCTTCATTTTTGCTTCAAAATATGGGAAATTTCTGCCTTTTTGCCCCAAAATAAAAAAATTTCTGCTTTTTTTCCCTGAAATAAGAGAAATTTCTGAAATTTTGCCCCAAAATAAGTTAAATTTCTGCAATTTGGCCCCAAAATATGGGAAATTTCTGGAATTTTGCCCCAAAATAAGTGGAATTTCTCAGTTTTGCCCCAAAATAAGAAGAATGTCTGTCTTTTTGCCCCAACATATAGGGAATTTCTGCCTTTTTGCCCCACAATTAGGGGAATTTCTGCAATGTTGCTCAAAATACAGGGAATTTCTGCCTTTTTGCCTGAAAATAAGAAGAATGCATACCTTTTGGCCATAAAAAAGGGAAATTTCTTCATTTTTGCTTCATAATAAGGGGAATTTCTGCATTTTTGACCCTAAATAAGTGGAATTTCTGTCTTTTTCCCCCAAAACAAAGGGAATTTCTGTCTTTTTTCTTCCAAAATAAAAAAATTTCTTACTTATTACCCTGAAATAACTGAAATTTCTTCAATTTTGCCCCAAAATAAGGGAAATTACTGCCTTTTTGCCCCCAAATAAGGGTAATTTCAGCCTTTTTCCTCAAAATAAATGGAATTTCTGCATTTTTGCCACAAAATATTAGGAATTTCTGATTTTTGCCCCAAAATAAGGAAAATTTCTGCCTTTTTTTCCTGAAATAAGTGAAATTTCTGCAATTTTGCCCCAAAATAAGTGAAATTTCTGCAATTTTGTTCTAAAATAAGGAAAATTTCTGGAATTTTGCCCCAAATAAGTGGAATTTCTGAGTTTCGCCCCAAAATAAGGAGAATTTCTGTCTTTTTGCCCCAACATATAGGGAATTTCTACCTTTTTGCCCGACAATTAGGGGAATTTCTGCAATTTTGCTCCAAAATACGGGGAATTTCTGCCTTTTTGCCCGAAAATAAGAAGAATGCATACCTTTTTGCCATAAAAAAGGGAAATTTCTTCATTTTTGCTCCAAAATAATAAAAATTTCTGCTTTTTTGCCTCTAAATAAGTGGTATTTCTGTCTTTTTCCCCCAAAACACAGGGAATTTCTGTCTTTTTTGCCCCAAAATAAGGAAAATTTCTTACTTATTACCCTGAAATAATTGAAATTTCTGCAATTTTGCCCCAAAATAAGGGAAATTTCGGCCTTTTTACCCCCAAATAAGGGGAATTTCACTCTTTTTACCTCAAAATAAAGGGAATTTCTGCATTTTTGCCACAAAATATTAGAAATTTCTGCATTTTTGCCCCAAAATAAGGAAAATTTCTGCCTTTTTTCCCTGAAATAAGTGAAATTTCTGCAATTTTTCCCCAAAATAAGGGAAATTTTTCCCTTTTTGCCCCCAAATAACGGGAATTTCAGCCTTTTTACCTCAAAATAAGGGGAATTTCTGCATTTTTGCCCCAAAATATGGAAAATTTCTGCCTTTTTGCCCAAAATAAAAAAATTTTCTGCAATTTTGTACCAAAATAAATGAAATTTTTTCCTTTTTGCCCCAGAAGAAGAAAATTTCTGCTTTTTTTTAACTTAAATAAGTGAAATTTCTGCAATTTTGCCCCAAAATAAGTGAAATTTCTGCAATTTTGCCCCAAAATAAGGGAAATTTCTGGAATTTTGCCTTAAAATAAGTGGAATTTCTGAGTTTTGCCCCAAAATAAGAAGAATTTCTGTCTTTATGCCATAAAATATAGGGAATTTCTGCCTTTTTGCCCCAAAATTAAAGGAATTTCTGCAATTTTGCTCCAAAATACGGGAAATTTCTGGTTTTTGCCCGAAAATAAGAAGAATGCATACCTTTTTGCCATAAAAAAGGGAAATTTCTTCATTTTTGCTCCAAAATAAGGGGAATTTCTGCTTTTTTGCCTCTAAATAAGTGGAATTTCTGTCTTTTTCCCCCAAAACAAAGGGATTTTTAGTCTTTTTTGCCCCAAAATAAAAAAAATTTCTGACTTATTACCCTGACATAAGTGAAATTTCTCCAATTTTGCCCCAAAATAAGTGAAATTTCTGCAATTTTGCCCCAAAATAAGGAAAATTTCTGCCTTTTTTCCCTGAAATATGTGAAATTTCTGCAATTTTGCCCCAAAATAAGGGAAATGTCTGCCTTTTTGCCCCCAAATAAGGGAATTTCATCCTTTTTACCTCAAAAAAGGGGAATTTCTGCATTTTTGCCCTAAAATATGGGAAATATCTGCCTTTTGCCCCAAAATTAGAAAAATTTCTGAAATTTTTTACCAAAATATAAGAAATTTCTGCCTTTTTGCCCCAAAATAAAATAATTTCTGATTTTTTTCCCATAAATAAGTGAAATTTCTGGAATTTTGCCCCAAAATAAGTGAAATTTCTGCAATTTTGCCCCAAAATAAGGGAAATTTCTGGAATTTTGCCCCAAAATAAGTGGAATTTCTGAGTTTTGCCCGAAAATAAGGAGGATTTCTGTCTTTTTGCACTAACATATAGGGAATATCTGCCTTTTTGCCCCACAATTAGGGGAATTTCTGCAATTTTGCTCCAAAATACGGGGAATTTCTGCTTTTTAGCCTAAAAATAAGGGGAATGTATACCTTTTGCTACAAAAAAGGGAAATTTCTTCATTTTTGCTAAAAAATAAAAGGAATTTCTGCTTTTTTGCCTCTAAAAAAGTGGAATTTCTGTGTTTTCCCCACAAAACAAAGGGAATTTCTGTGTTTTTTGCCCAAAATAAGGAAAATTTCTGACTTATTACCCTGAAATAAGTGAAATTTCTGCAATTTTGCCCCAAAATAAGTGAAATTTCTGCCTTTTTGCCCCCAAATAAGGGGAATTTCAGCCTTTTTCCACAAAATAAGAAGAATTTCTGCATTTTTGCCCCAAAATATGGGAAATTTCTGCATTTTTGCTCTAAAATAAGAAAAATTTCTGCAATTTTGTACCAAAATAAAAGAAATTTCTGCCTTTTTGCCCCAAAATAAAAAAAATTTCTGCTTTTTTTTTCTGAAATAAGTGAAATTTCTGCCTTTTTTCCCTGAAATAAGTGAAATTTCTGCAATTTTGGCCCAAAATAAGGGAAATTTCTGGAATTTTGCCCTAAAATAAGTAAACTTCTGAGTTTTGCCCGAAAATAAGGAGAATTTCTGTCTTTTTGCACCAACATATAGGGAATTTCTGCCTTTTTGTTCCACAATTAGGGGAATTTCTACAATTTTCCTCCAAAATACGGGGAATTTCTGCTTTTTTGCCCAAAAATAAGAAGAATGCATACCTTTTTGCCATAAAAAAGGGAAATTTCTTTATTTTTTCCCCAAATAAGAGGAATTTCTGCATTTTTGACTCTAAATAAGTAGAATTTCTGTCTTTTTCCCCCAAAACAAAGGAAATTTCTGTCCTTTTAGCCCCAAAATAAAGAAAATTTCTGACTTATTACCCTGAAATAAGTGAAATTTCTGCAATTTTGTCCCAAAATAAGGGAAATTACTGCCTTTTTGCCCCCAAATAAGGAGAATTTCAGCTTTTTACCTCAAAATAAGGGGAATTTCTAGATTTTTGCCACAAAATATTAGGAATTTCTGCATTTTTGCCCCAAAAAAAGAAAAATTTTTGCCTTTTTTTCTTGAAATAAGTGAAATTTCTGCAATTTTGCCCCAAAATAAGTGAAATTTCTGCAATTTTGCCATAAAATAAGGTAAATTTCTGGAATTTTGCCCCAAATAAGTGGAATTTCTGAGTTTTGCCCCAAAATAAGGAGAATTTCTGTCTTTTTGCCCCAACATATAGGGAATTTCTACCTTTTTGCCTGACAATTAGGGGAATTTCTGCAATTTTGCTCCAAAATACGGGGCATTTCTGCCTTTTTGCCCGAAAATAAGAAGAATGCATACCTTTTTGCCATAAAAAAGGGAAATTTCTTCATTTTTGCTCCAAAATAAGGAAAATTTCTGCTTTTTTGCCTCTAAATAAGTGGAATTTCTGTCTTTTTCTTCCAAAACAAAGGAAATTTCTGTATTTTTTGCCCCAAGATAAAGAAAATTTCTGACTTATTACCCTGAAATAAGTGAAATTGCTGCAATTTTGCCTCAAAATAAGAAAAATTTCTCTCTCTTTGCCCCCAAATAATGGGAATTTCATCCTTTTTACGTCAAAATAAGGGAAATTTCTGCATTTTTGCCCCAAAATATGGGAAATTTCTGCGTTTTTGCCCCAAAATAAAAAAATTTCTTCAATTTTGTACCAAAATAAAAGAAATTTCTGCCTTTTTGCCCCAAAATAAAAAATTTCTGCTTTTTTTCTGAAATAAGTGAAATTTCTGCAATTTTGCCCAAAATAAGTGAAATTTCTGCAATTTTTCTCCAAAATAAGGGAAATTTCTGGAATTTTGCCCCAAAATAAGTGGTATTTCTGAGTTTTGCCCCAAAATAAGGAGAATTTCTGCATTTTTGCCCCAACATATAGAAAATTTCTGCCTATTTGCCCCACAATTAGGGGAATTTCTTCAATTTTGCTCCAAATTCGGGGAATTTCTGCCTTTTTGCCCGAAAATAAGTAGAATTCATACCTTTTTGCCATAAAAAAGGGAAATTTCTTCATTTTTGCTTCAAAATGAGGGGAATTTCTGCTTTTTTGCCTCTAAATAAGTGGAATTTCTGGCTTTTTTCCCCAAAACAAAAGGAATTTCTGTCTCTTTGCCCCAAAATAAGGAAAATTTCTGACTTTTTTCTCTGAAATAAGTGAAATTTCTGCAATTTTGCCCCAAAATAAGTGAAATTTCTGCTTTTTTGCTTTAAATAAGGGAATTTCAGACTTTTTACCCCAAAATAAAAAGAATTTCTACATTTTTGCACCAAAATATGGGAAATTTCTGCCTTTTTGCCCCAAAATAAGAAAATTTCTGCTTTTTTTTCTGAAATAAGGAGAATTTCTGTCTTTTTGCCCCAACATATAATAAATTTCTGCCTTTTTGCCCCACAATAAGGGGAATTTCTGCAATTTTGCTCCAAAATACGAGGAATTTCTGCCTTTTTGTCTGAAAATAAGAAGAATGCATACCTTTTTGCCATAAAAAAAGGAAATTTTTTCAATTTTCCTCCAAAATAAGGAGAATTTCTGCTTTCTTACTCTAAATAATTCGAATTTCTGTTTTTTTCCCCAAACCAAAGGGAATTTCTTTATTTTTTGCCCCAAAATAAAGAAAATTTCTGATTTATTACCCTGAAATAATGAAATTTCTGCAATTTTGCCTCAAAATAAGAGAAATTTCTGCCTTTTTGCCCCCAAATAAGGGGAATTTCAGCCTTTTTACATCAAAATACGAAAAATTTCTGAACTTTTGCTTCAAAATATGGGAAATTTCTGCCTTTTTGCCCCAAAATAAGAAAATTTTTGCTTTTTTTCCTTGAAATAAGTGAAATTTCTGAAATTTTGCCCCCAAATAAGTGAAATTTCTGCAATTTGGCCCCAAAATATGGAAATTTCTGAAATTTTGCCCCAAAATAAGTGGAATTTCATAGTTTTGCTACAAAATAAGAAGAATGTCTGTCTTTTTGCCCAAACATATAGGGAATTTCTGCCTTTTTGCCAGACAATTAGGGCAATTTCTGCAATGTTGCTCAAAATAAGGGGAATTTCTGCCTTTTTGCCTGAAAATAAGAAAGATGCATACCTTTCTGCCATAAAAAAGGGAAATTTCTTCATTTTTGCTCCAAAATAAGGGGAATTTCTGCCTTTTTGACTCTAAATAAGTGGAATTTCTGTCATTTTCCCCCCAATAAAAAAGGAATTTCTGTCTTTTTTGTTCCAAAATAAGGAAAATTTCTTACTTATTACCCTGAAATAAGTGAAATTTCTGCAATTTTGCCCCAAAATAAGGGAAATTACTGCATTTTTGCCCCCAAATAAGGGGAATTTCAGCTTTTTTACCTCAAAATAAGGAGAATTTCTGCATTTTTGCCACAAAATATTAGGAATTTCTGTTTTTTGCCCCAAAATAAAGAAAATTTCTGCCTTTTTTTCACTGAAATAAGTGAAATTTCTGCAATTTTTCCCCAAAATAAGTGAAATTTCTGCAATTTTGCCCGAAAATAAGGTAAATTTCTGGAATTTTGTCCCAAATAAATGGAATTTCTGAGTTTTGCCCCAAAATAAGGAGATTTTCTGTCTTTTTGCTCCAACATATAGGGAATTTCTACCTTTTTGCCCGACAATTAGGGGAATTTCTGCAATTTTGCTCCAAAATATGGGGAATTTCTGCCTTTTTGTCTGAAAATAAGAAGAATGCATACCTTTTTGCCATATAAAAGGGAAATTTCTTCATTTTTGCCCCAAAATAAGGAAAATTTCTGCTTTTTTGCCTCTAAATAAGTGTAATTTCTGTTTTTTTTCCCCAAAACAGAGGGAATTTCTGTCTTTTTTGCCCCAAAATAAGGAAAATTTCTGACTTATTACCCTGAAATAAGTGAAATTTCTGCAATTTTGCCCCAAAATAAGGAAAATTTCGGCCTTTTTACCCCCAAATAAGGGGAATTTCACCGTTTCTCCCTCAAAATATAGGGAATTTCTGCATTTTTGCCACAAAATATTAGGAATTTCTGAATTTTTGCCCCAAAATAAGGAAAATTTTTGCCTTTTTACCTCAAAATAAGGGGAATTTCTGCATTTTTGCCCCAAAATATGGGAAATTTCTGCCTTTTTGCCCCAAACTAAGAAAAATTTCTGCAATTTTGTACCAAAATAAAAGAAATTTCTGCCCTTTTGCTTCCAAATAAAAAAATTTCTACTTTTTTTTTTGAAAAAAGTGAAATTTCTGAAATTTTGCCCCAAAATAAGTGAAATTTCTACAATTTTGCCCCAAAATAAGTGAAATTTCTGGAATTTTGCCCCAAAATAAGTGGAATTTCTGAGTTTTGCCCAAAAATAAGGAGAATTTCTGTATTTTTGCCTTAACATATTGGGAATTTCTGCATTTTTGCCCCACAATTTGGGAAATTTCTGCAATTTTGCTCTAAAATAAGGGGAATTTCTGCCTTTTCGCCCAAAAATAAGAAGAATGCATACCTTTTTACCCTTAAAAAGTGAAATTTCTTCATTTTTGCTCCAAAATAAGGGGAATTTCTGCTTTTTTGCCTCTAAAAAAGTGGAATTTCTGTCTTTTTCCCCCAAAAACAAAGGTTATTTCTGTTTTTTGGCTCCAAAATAAGTTAAATTTCTGACTTATTACCCTGAAATAAGTGAAATTTCTGCAATTTTGCCCCAAAATAAGAGAAATTTCTGCCTTTTTGCCCCCAAATAAGGGGAATTTCAGCCTTTTACCTCAAAATAAGAGAAATTTCTGCATTTTTACCCCAAAATATGGGAAATTTCTGCCTTTTTGCCCCAAAATAAAAAAAATTCTGCATTTTGTAACAAAATAAAAGAAATTTCTGCATTTTGGCACCAAAATAAGAAAATTTCTGCTTTTTTTTTCTGAAATAAGTGAAATTTCTGCAATTTTGCCCCAAAATAATTTAAATTTCTGAGTTTTGCCCTAAAATAAGGAGAATTTCTGTTTTTTGCTCCAACATATAAGGAATTACTGCATTTTTGCGCCACAATTAGGGGAATTTCGGCAATTTTGCTCTAAAATACGGGGAATTTCTGCCTTTTTTGTCCAAAAATAATAATAATGCATACCTTTTTGCCATAAAAAATGGAATTTTCTTCATTTTTCTCCAAAATGAGGGGAATTTTTTGCTTTTATGCCTCTAAATAAGTGGAATTTCTGTCTTTTTCCCCCAAAACAAAGGGAATTTCTGTCTTTTTTGCCCCAAAATAAGGAAAATTTCTGACTTATTACTCTGAAATAAGTGAAATTTCTGCAATTTTGCCCCAAAATAAGAGAAATTTCTGTTTTTTAACCCCAAATAATGGGAATTTCAGCATTTTACCTCAAAATAAGGGGAATTTCTGCATTTTTTCCCCAAAATATGGGAAATTTTTGCCTTTTTGCCAAAAATAAGAAAAAATTTCTGCAATTTTGTACCAAAATATGGGAAATTTCTGCCTTTTTGCCCCAAAATAAGGAAAATTTCTGCCTTTTTTCTCTGAAATAAGTGAAATTTCTCCAATTTTGTCACAAAATAAGTGCAATTTCTGCAATTTTGCCCCAAAATAAGGGAAATTTCTGGAATTTTGCCCCAAAATATGTGGAATTTCTGAGTTTTGCCCCAAAATAAGCAGAATTTCTGTCTTTTTGCCCCAACATATAGGGAATTTCAGCCTTTTTGCCCCACAATTAGGTTAATTTATGCAATTTTGTTCCAAAATACAGAGAATTTCTGCCTTTTTGCCCGAAAATAAGAAGAATGCATACCTTTTTGCTATAAAAAAGGGAAATTTCTGTAATTTTGCTCCAAAATAAGGGGAATTTCTGCTTTTTGCCTATAAATATGTGGAGTTTCTCTCTTTTTCCCCCAAAACAAAGAAAATTTCTGTCTTTTTTGCAACAAAATAAAGAAATTTTCTGACTTATTACCCTGAAATAAGTGAAATTTCTGCAATTTTGCCCCAAAATAAGGGAAATTTCTGCCCTTTTGCCCACAAATAAGAGGAATTTCACCCTTTTACCTCAAAATAAGGAGAATTTCTGCATTTTTGCAACAAAATATTAGGAATTTCTGCCTTTTTCCCCAAAATAAGGAAAATTTCTGCCTTTTTTCCCTGAAATAAGTGAAATTTCTGCAAATTTGCCCCAAAATAAGGGACATCTCTGGAATTTTGCCCCAAAATAAGTGGAATTTCTGAGTTTTGCCCCAAAATAAGGAGAATTTCTGTCTTTTTGCCCTAACATATAGGGAATTTCTGCCTTTTTGCCCCACAATTAGGGGAATTTCTAGAATTTTGCTCCAAAATACGGGGAATTTTTGCTTTTTAGCCCGAAAATAAAGGGAATGTATACCTTTTGCCACAAAAAAGGGAAATCTTCATTTTTGCTTCAAAATAAGGGGAATTTCTGCTTTTTTGCCTCTAAATAAGTGGAATTTCTGTCTTTTTCCCACAAAACAAAGGGAATTTCTGTATTTTTTGCCCCAAGATAAGGAAAATTTCTGACTTATCACCCTGAAATAAGTGAAATTGCTGTATTTTGCCTCAAAATAAGAATAATTTCTCTTTTTTTGCTACCAAATAAGGGGAATTTCAGCCTTTTTACGTCAAAAAAGGGAAATTTCTGCATTTTTGCCCCAAAATATGGGATCTTTCTGCGTTTTTGCCCCAAAATAAGAAAAATTTCTTCAATTTTGTATCAAAATAAAAGAAATTTCTGCCTTTTAGCACCAAAATAAAAAAAATTCTGCTTTTTTTCTGAAATAAGTGAAATTTCTGCAATTTTGCCCAAAATAAGTGAAATTTCTGCAATTTTGCCCCAAAATAAGGGAAATTTCTGGAATTTTGCCTCAAAATAAGTGGTATTTCTGAGTTTTGCCACAAAATAATGAGAATTTCTGTCCTTTTGCCCCAACATATAGGGAATTTCTGCCTTTTTGCCCCACAATTAGGGGAATTTCTGCAATTTTGCTCCAAAATACGGAGAATTTCTGCCTTTTTGTCCTAAAATAAGAAGAATGCATACCTTTTTGCCATAAAAAAGGGAAATTTCTTCATTTTTGCTCCAAAATAAGGGGAATTTCTGCATTTGCCTCTAAATAAGTTGAATTTCTGTATTTTTCCCCCAAAACAATGGGAATTTCTGTCTTTTTTGCCCCAAAATAAGGAAAATTTCTGACTTATTACCCTGAAATATGTGAAATTTCTGCAATTTTGCCCCAAATAAAGGAAATTTCTGCCGTTTTGCCCCCAAATAAGGGAATTTTCAGCCTTTTAACCTCAAAATAAGAAGAATTTCTGCTTTTTTGTCTCTAAATAAGTGGAATTTCTGTCTTTTTTCTCTAAAACAAAAGGAATTTCTGTCTTTTTGCCCCAAAATGAGGAAAATTTCTGACTTTTTTTCCTTAAATAAGTGAAATTTCTGCTTTTTTGCCCCCAAATAAGGGAATTTCAGACTTTTTACCCCAAAATAAGGGGAATTTCTGCATTTTTGCCCCAAAATATGCGAAATTTCTGCCTTTTTGCCCCAAAATAAGAAAAATTTCTGCAATTTTGTACCAAAATAAAAGAAATTTCTGCCTTTTTGCCCCAAAATAAGAAAATTTATGCTTTTTTTTCTGAATTAACTGAAATTTCTGCAATTTTGCCCCAAAATAAGTGAAATTTCTGAGTTTTGCCACAAAATAAGGAGAATTTCTGTCTTTTTGCCCCAACATATAAGGAATTTCTGCCTTTTTGCCCCACAATTAGAGGAATTTCTGTAATTTTGCTCCAAAATACGAGGAATTTCTGCCTTTTTGTCTGAAAATAAGAAGAATGCATACCTTTTTGCCATAAAAAAGGGAAATTTTTTCATTTTTGCTCCAAAATAAGAAGAATTTCTGCTTTTTTCCTCTAAATAATTCGAATTTCTGTTTTTTCCACCAAAACAAATAGAATTTCTGTCTTTTTTGCCCCAAAATAAAGAAAATTTCTGATTTATTACCCTGAAATAAGTGAAATTTCTGCAATTTTGCTTCTAAATAAGAGAAATTTCTGCCTTTTTGCACCCAAATAAGGGGAATTTCAGCCTTTTTACCTCAAAATAAGGGGAATTTCTTCATTTTTGCTTCTAAATATGGGAAATTTCTGCCTTTTTGCCCCAAAATAAAAAAATTTCTGCTTTTTTTCCCTGAAATAAGTGAAATTTCTGAATTTTGCCCCAAAATAAGTGAAATTTCTGCAATTTGGCCCCAAAATATGGGAAATTTCTGGAATTTTGCCCCAAAATAAGTGGAATTTCTCAGTTTTGCCCCAAAATAAGAAGAATGTCTGTCTTTTTGCCCCAACATATAGGGAATTTCTGCCTTTTTGCCCCACAATTAGGGGAATTTCTGCAATGTTGCTCAAAATACAGGGAATTTCTGCCTTTTTGCCTGAAAATAAGAAGAATGCATACCTTTTTGCCATAAAAAAAGGAAATTTCTTCATTTTTACTTCAAAATAAGGGGAATTTCTGCATTTTTGACTCTAAATAAGTGGAATTTCTCACTTTTTCCCCCAAAACAAAGGGAATTTCTGTCTTTTTTCTTCCAAAATAAAAAAATTTCTTACTTATTACCCTGAAATAACTGAAATTTCTTCAATTTTGCCCCAAAATAAGGGAAATTACTGCCTTTTTGCCCCAAAATCAGGGTAATTTCAACCTTTTTACCTCAAAATAAGGGGAATTTCTGCATTTTTGCCACAAAATATTAGGAATTTCTGATTTTTGCCCAAAAATAAGGGAAATTTCTGCCTTTTTTCCCTGAAATAAGTGAAATTTCTGCAATTTTGCCCCAAAATAAGTGAAATTTCTGCAATTTTGTTCTAAAATAAGGTAAATTTCTGGAATTTTGCCCCAAATAAGTGGAATTTCTGAGTTTCGCCCCAAAATAAGGAGAATTTCTTTCTTTTTGCCCCAACAAATAGGGAATTTCTACCTTTTTGCCCGACAATTAGGGGAATTTCTGTAATTTTGCTCCAAAATATGGGGAATTTCTGCCTATTTGCCCGAAAATAAGAAGAATGCATACCTTTTTGCCATAAAAAAGGGAAATTTCTTCATTTTTGCTCCAAAATAAGGAAAATTTCTGCTTTTTTGCCTCTAAATAAGTGGTATTTCTGTCTTTTTCCCCCAAAACAAAGGGAATTTCTATCTTTTTTGCCCCAAAATAAGGAAAATTTCTTACTTATTACCCTGAAATAAGTGAAATTTCTGCAATTTTGCCCCAAAATAAGGGAAATTTCGGCCTTTTTAACCCCAAATAAGGGGAATTTCACCCTTTTTACCTCAAAATAAAGGGAATTTCTGCATTTTTGCCACAAAATATTAGGAATTTCTGAATTTTTGCTCCAAAATAAGGAAAATATCTACCTTTTTTCCCTGAAATAAGTGAAATTTCCTCAATTTTGCACTAAAATAAGTGAAATTTCTGAGTTTGGCCCCAAAATAAGGAGAATTTCTCTTTTTGCCCCAACATATAGGGAATTTCTGCATTTTTGCCCAACAATTAGGAGAATTTCTGCAATTTTGCTCTAAAATACAGGGAATTTCTGCCTTTTTCCCCGAAAATAAGGGGAATGCATAACTTTTTGCCATAAAAAAGGGAAATTTCTTCATTTTTGCTCCAAAATAAGGAAAATTTTTGCCTTTTTGCCTCTAAATAAGTGGAATTTCTGTCTTTTTCCCCCAAAACAAAGAAAATTTCTGTCTTTTTTCCCCAAATTAAGGGAAATTTCTACCTTTTTGCCCTGAAATATGTGAAATTTCTTCAATTTTACCCCAAAATAAGGTTAATTTCTGCCTTTTTGCCCCAAAATAATGGGAATTTCTGCCTTTTTGCCCCAAAATAAGAAAAATTTTTGCTTTTTTTCTCTGAAATAAGTGAAATTTCTGCAATTTTGCCTTAAATTAAGAAAAATTTCTGCAATATTTCCCCATAATAAGGGAAATTTCTGCAATTTTGCCCCAAAATAAGGGGAATTTCTCCCTTTTTGCCACGAAATAAAGGAAATTTCAGCCTTTTTACCTGAAAATAACTGAAATTTCTGCAATTTTGCCCCAAATAAGGGAAATTTCTGCAATTTTGCCCCAAAATAAGGTAAATTCCTGCAATTTTGCCCCAAAATAAAGGAAATTTCTTGAATTTTGCCCTAAAATAAGGGGAATTTTTAATTTTTGCCCCCAAATAAAGGGAATTTTTGCCTTTTGCCCCAAAATTAGGGGAATTTCTGCAATTTTGGTCTAAAATACGGGGAATTTCTGCCTTTTTGCCCGAAAATAATGGGAATGCATACCTTTTTGCCATAAAAAAAGAAATTTCTTCATTTTTGCTCCAAAATAGGGAATTTCTGCCTTTTTGCCTCTACATAAGTGGAATTTCTGTCTTTTTCTCCCAAAACACAGGGAATTTCTGTCTTTTTTGCCCCAAAATAAGGGGAATTTCTGATTTATTTCCCTGAAATAAGTAAAATTTCAGCAATTTTGCCCCAAAATTAGTGAAATTTCTGCAATTTTGCCCCAGAATAAATGAAATTTCTGGAATTTTGCCCCAAAATAAGTGGAATTTCTGAGTTTTGCCACAAAATAAGGAGAATTTCTGTTTTTTTGCCCCAACATATAGGGAATTTCTACATTCTTGCCCCACAATTAGGGAAATTTCTGCAATTTTGCTCCAAAATACGAGGAATATCTGCCTTATTGCCCAAAAATAAGGGGAATGCATACCTTTTTGCCTTAAAAAAGGTAAATTTCTTCATTTTTGCTCCAAAATAAGGGGAATTTCTGCTTTTTTGCCCCTAACTAAGTGGAATTTCTGTTTATTCCTCAAAATCAAAGGGATTTTCTGTCTTTTTTGCCCCAAAATCAAGAAAATTTCTGACTTATTACACTGAAATAAGTGAAATTTCTGCAATTTTGCCCCAAAATAAGGGAAATTTCTGCCTTTTTGCCCCCAAATAAGGGGAATTTCAGCTTTTTCACCTCAAAATAAGGGGAATTTCTGTATTTTTGCCACAAAATATTAGGAATTTCTGCCTTTTTGCTCCAAAATAAGGAAAATTTCTGCCTTTTTTCCCTGAAATAAGTGAAATTTCTGCAATTTTGTCCTAAAATAAGTGAAATATCTGCCATTTTGCCCCAAAATAAGGGTATTTCTGGAATTTTGCCCCAAAATAAGTGGAATTTCTGAGTTTTGCCCCAAAATAAGGAGAATTTCTGTCTTTTTGCCCCAACATATAGGGAATTTCTGCATTTTTGCCCAATAATTAGGGGAATTTCTGCAATTTTGCTCCAAAATACGGGGAATTTCTGCCTTTTTGCCCAAAAAAAAGGGGAATGCATAACTTTTTGCCATAAAAAAGAGAAATTTCTTCATTTTTGCTCCAAAATAAGGGGAATTTTTGCCTTTTTGCCTCTAAATAAGTGGAATTTCTGTCTTTTTCCCCCAAAACAAAGGGAATTTATGTCTTCTTTGCCCCAAATTAAGGGAAATTTCTGCCTTTTTGCCCTGAAATATGTGAAATTTCTGCAATTTTACTCCAAAATAAGGTGAATTTCTGCCTTTTTGCCCCAAAATAATGGGAATTTCTGCCTTTTTGCCCCAAAATAAGAAATATTTTTGCTTTTTTTTCTGAAATAAGTGAAATTTCTGCAATTTTGCCTTAAATTAAGAAAAATTTCTGCAATATTTCCCCATAACAAGTGAAATTTCTGCAATTTTGCCCCAAAATAAGGGGAATTTTTCTTTTTTTGCCCCAAAATAAAGGAAATTTCAGGCTTTTTACCTGAAAATAACTGAAATTTCTGCAATTTTGCCCCAAATAAGTGAAATTTCTGAAATTGTGCCCCAAAATAAGGTAAATTCCTGCAATTTTGCCCCACAATAAAGGAAATTTCTAGAATTTTGCCCCATAATTAGGGGAATTTATGCATTTTTGCTCCAAAATACGAGGAATTTCTGCCTTTTTGCCCGCAAATAATGGGAATGCATACCTTTTTTCCATAAAAAGGAAAATTTCTTCATTTTTGCTCCAAAATAAAGGGAATTTCTGCCTTTTTGCCTCTAAATAAGTGGAATTTCTGTCTTTTTCCCCCAAAACAAAGGGAATTTCTGTCTTTTTTGCCCCAAAATAAGGGGAATTTCTGACTTATTACCCTGAAATAAGTGAAATTTCTTCAATTTTTCTCCAAAATAAGGGAAATTTCTGAATGTTTGTTCCCAAAAAAAGGAGATTATCTGTCTTTCTGCCCCCAAATAAGGAGAATTTCTGCCTTTTTGCCCGAAAATTATGAGAATTTCTGCAATTTTGCTTCAAAATACGGGGAATATCTGCTTTTATCCCGAAAGTAAGGGGAATGCATAACTTTTTGCCATAAAAAGGTAAATTTCTTCATTTTTGCTCCAAAATAAGGGGAATTTCTGCGTTTTTGCCTCTAAATAAGTGGAATTTCTGTCTTTTTCTCCCAAAACAAAGTGAATTTCTGTCTTTTTTGCCCCAAAATAATGGGAATTTCTGCCTTTTTGCCCCAAAATAAGAAAAATTTTTGCTTTATTTTTTCTTAAATAAGTGAAATTTCTGCAATTTTGCCTTAAATTAAGGGAAATTTCTGCAATATTTCCTCATAATAAGGGAAATTTCTGCAATTTTGCTCCAAAATAAAGGAAATTTCAGCCTTTTTACCTGAAAATAAGTGAAATTTTTGCAATTTTGCTCCGAATAAGGGAAATTTCTTCAATTTTGCCCCAAAATAAGGTAAATTCCTGTAATTTTGCCCCAAAATAAAGAAATTTCTTGAATTTTGCCCCAAAAGAAGGGGAATTTCTGATTTTTGCCCCAAAATAAAAGGAATTTCTGCCTTTTGCCCCAAAATTAGGGAATTTCTCCCTTTTTGCCCGAAAATTATGAGAATTTCTGCATTTTTGCTTCAAAACACGGGATATTCCTGCTTTTTATCCCGAATGTAAGGGGAATGTATACCTTTTACCACAAAAAAGGAAATTTCTTCATTTTTGCCCCAAAATAAGAGGAATTTCTGCCTTTTTACTTCAAAGTAAGTGAAATTTCTGCCTTTGTACCAAAAAATAAATGGAATTTCTGTCTTTTTGCCCCAAAATAAAAGGAATTTTTGAATTATGCCCTGAAATAAGTGAAATTTCTGCAATTTTGCCCCAAAATACATGAAATTTCTGCCTTTTTGTCACAAAATAATAGGAATTTCTGTCTTTTTGCCCCAAAATAAGGGAAATTTCTGCCTTTTTGCCCCCAAATAAAAGGAATTACAGCCTTTTTACCAAAAATAAGGGGAATTTCTACATTTTAGCCACAAAATATTAAGAATTTCTGCCTTTTTGCCCCAAAATAAGGAAAATTTCTGCCTTTTTTCCCTTAAATAAGTGAAATTTCTCCAATTTTGCCCTAAAATAAGTGAAATTTCTGCAATTTTTCCCCAAAATAAGGGAAATTTCTGGAATTTTGCCCAAAAATTAGGGAAATTTCTGCAATTTTGCTCGAAAATACGGGGAATTTCTGCCTTTTCCCAAAAATAGAGGGAATGCATAACTTTTTGCCATAAAAAAAGGAAATTTCTTCATTTGTGCTCCAAAATAAGGGGAATTTCTGCCTTTTTGCCCGAAACTAAGAAAAATTTCTGCAATTTTGTACCAAAATAAAAGAAATTTCTGCCCTTTTGCTTCCAAATAAAAAAATTTCTACTTTTTTTTCTGAAAAAAGTGAAATTTCTGAAATTTTGCCCCAAAATAAGTGAAATTTCTACAATTTTGCCCCAAAATAAGTGAAATTTCTGGAATTTTGCCCCAAAATAAGTGGAATTTCTGAGTTTTGCCCAAAAATAAGGAGAATTTCTGTATTTTTGCCTCAACATATTGGGAATTTCTGCATTTTTGCCCCACAATTTGGGAAATTTCTGCAATTTTGCTCTAAAATAAGGTTATTTCTGCCTTTTTGCCAAAAAAATAAGAAGAATGCATACCTTTTTGCCCTTAAAAAGTGAAATTTCTTCATTTTTGCTCCAAAATAAGGGGAATTTCTGCTTTTTTGCCTCTAAAAAAGTGGAATTTCTGTATTTTTCCCCCAAAAACAAAGGTTATTTCTGTTTTTTGGCTCCAAAATAAGTTAAATTTCTGACTTATTACCCTGAAATAAGTGAAATTTCTGCAATTTTGCCCCAAAATAAGAGAAATTTCTGCCTTTTTGCCCCCAAATAAGGGGAATTTCAGCCTTTTACCTCAAAATAAGAGAAATTTCTGCATTTTTACCCCAAAATATGGGAAATTTCTGCCTTTTTGCCCCAAAATAAAAAAAATTCTGCATTTTGTAACAAAATAAAAGAAATTTCTGCCTTTTGGCCCCAAAATAAGAAAATTTCTGCTTTTTTTTCTGAAATAAGTGAAATTTCTGCAATTTTGCCCCAAAATAATTTAAATTTCTGAGTTTTGCCCTAAAATAAGGAGAATTTCTGTCTTTTTGCCCCAACATATAGGGAATTACTGCATTTTTGCGCCACAATTAGGGGAATTTCGGCAATTTTGCTCTAAAATACGGGGAATTTCTGCATTTTTGTCCGAAAATAATAATAATGCATACCTTTTTGCCATAAAAAAGGGAATTTTCTTCATTTTTGTCCAAAATGAGGGGAATTTTTGCTTTTATGCCTCTATATAAGTGGAATTTCTGTCTTTTTCCCCCAAAACAAAGGGAATTTCTGTCTTTTTTGCCCCAAAATAAGGAAAATTTCTGACTTATTACCCTGAAATAAGTGAAATTTCTGCAATTTTGCCCCAAAATAAGAGAAATTTCTGTTTTTTAACCCCAAATAAGGGGAATTTCAGCATTTTACCTCAAAATAAGGGGAATTTCTGCATTTTTCCCCAAAATATGGGAAATTTTTGTCTTTTTGCCAAAAATAAGAAAAAATTTCTGCAATTTTGTATTAAAATATGGGAAATTTCTGCCTTTTTGCCCCAAATTAAGGAAAATTTCTGCTTTTTTCTCTGAAATAAGTGAAATTTCCCCAATTTTGTCCCAAAATAAGTGCAATTTCTGCAATTTTGCCCCACAATAAGGGAAATTTCTGGAATTTTGCCCCAAAATATGTGGAATTTCTGAGTTTTGCCCCAAAATAAGCAGAATTTCTGTCTTTTTGCCCCAACATATAGGGAATTTCTGCCTTTTTGCCCCACAATTAGGTTAATTTCTGCAATTTTGTTCCAAAATACAGAGAATTTCTGCCTTTTTGCCCGAAAATAAGAAGAATGCATACCTTTTTGCCATAAAAAAGGGAAATTTCTGTAATTTTGCTCCAAAATAAGGGGAATTTCTGCATTTTGCCTCTAAATATGTGGAGTTTCTCTCTTTTTCCCCCAAAACAAAGAAAATTTCTGTCTTTTTTGAAACAAAATAAAGAAATTTTCTGACTTATTACCCTGAAATAAGTGAAATTTCTGCAATTTTGCCCCAAAATAAGGGAAATTTCTGCACTTTTGCCCCCAAATAAGAGGAATTTCACCCTTTTACCTCAAAATAAGGAGAATTTCTGCATTTTTGCAACAAAATATTAGGAATTTCTGCCTTTTTGCCCCAAAATAAGGAAAATTTCTGCCTTTTTCCCTGAAATAAGTGAAATTTCTCCAATTTTGCCCCAAAATAAGGGACATCTCTGGAATTTTGCCCCAAAATAAGTGGAATTTCTGAGTTTTGCCCCAAAATAAGGAGAATTTCTGTCTTTTGCCCTAACATATAGGGAATTTCTGCCTTTTTGCCCCACAATTAGGGGAATTTCTAGAATTTTGCTCCAAAATACGGGGAATTTCTGCTTTTTAGCCCGAAAATAAAGGGAATGTATACCTTTTGCCACAAAAAAGGGAAATCTTCATTTTTGCTTCAAATTAAGGGGAATTTCTGCTTTTTTGCCTCTAAATAAGTGGAATTTCTGTCTTTTTCCCCCAAAACAAAGGGAATTTCTGTATTTTTTGCCCCAAGATAAGGAAAATTTCTGACTTATCACCCTGAAATAAGTGAAATTGCTGTATTTTGCCTCAAAATAAGAAAAATTTCTCCCTTTTTGTCCCCAAATAAGGGGAATTTCAGCCTTTTTACGTCAAAAAAAGGGAAATTTCTGCATTTTTGCCCCAAAATATGGGAACTTTCTGCGTTTTTGCCCCAAAATAAGAAAAATTTCTTCAATTTTGTACCAAAATAAAAGAAATTTCTGCCTTTTTCCCCCAAAATAAAAAAAATTCTGCTTTTTTTCTGAAATAAGTGAAATTTCTGCAATTTTGCCCAAAATAAGTGAAATTTCTGCAATTTTGCCCCAAAATGAAGGAAAATTCTGGAATTTTGCCTCAAAATAAGTGGTATTTCTGAGTTTTGCCACAAAATAAGAAGAATTTCTGTCCTTTTGCCCCAACATATAGGGAATTTCTGCCTTTTTGCCTCACAATTAGGGGAATCTCTGCAATTTTGCTCCAAAATACGGGGAATTTCTGCCTTTTTGTCCGAAAATAAGAAGAATGCATACCTTTTTGCCATAAAAAAGGGAAATTTCTTCATTTTTGCTCCAAAATAAGGGGAATTTCTGCATTTGCCTCTAAATAAGTGGAATTTCTGTCTTTTTCCCCCAAAACAAAGGGAATTTCTGTCTTTTTTGCCCCAAAATAAAGAAAATTTCTGACTTATTACCCTGAAATAAGTGAAATTTCTGCAATTTTGCCCCAAAATAAAGGAAATTTCTGCCTTTTTGCCCCCAAATAAGGGGAATTTCAGCCTTTTTACCTCAAAATAAGGGGAATTTCTGCTTTTTTGCCTCTAAATAAGTGGAATTTCTGTCTTTTTTCTCTAAAACAAAAGGAATTTCTGTATTTTTGCCCCAAAATAAGGAAAATTTCTGACTTTTTTTCCTTAAATAAGTGAAATTTCTGCTTTTTTGCCCCCAAATAAGGGAATTTCAGACTTTTTACCCCAAAATAAGCGGAATTTCTGCATTTTTGCCCCAAAATATGGGAAATTTCTGCCTTTTTGCCCCAAAATTATAAAAATTTCTGCAATTTTGTACCAAAATAAAAGAAATTTCTGCCTTTTTGCCCCAAAATAAAAAAATTTATGCTTTTTTTTCTGAAATAACTGAAATTTCTGCAATTTTGCCCCAAAATAAGTGAAATTTCTGAGTTTTGCCCCAAAATAAGGAGAATTTCTGTCTTTTTGCCCCAACATATAAGGAATTTCTGCCTTTTTGCCCCACAATTAGAGGAATTTCTGCAATTTTGCTCCAAAATACGGGGAATTTCTGCCTTTTTGTCTGAAAATAAGAAGAATGCATACCTTTTTGCCATAAAAAAGGGAAATTTTTTTATTTTTGCTCCAAAATAAGAAGAATTTCTGCTTTTTTCCTCTAAATAATTCCAATTTCTGTTTTTTCCCCCAAAACAAATAGAATTTCTGTCTTTTTTGCCCCAAAATAAAGAAAATTTCTGATTTATTACCCTGAAATAAGTGAAATTTCTGCAATTTTGCCTCTAAATAAGAGAAATTTCTGCCTTTTTGCACCCAAATAAGGGGAATTTCAGCCTTTTTACCTCAAAATAAGGGGAATTTCTTCATTTTTGCTTCAAAATATGGGAAATTTCTGCCTTTTTGCCCCAAAATAAAAAAATTTCTGCTTTTTTTCCCTGAAATAAGAGAAATTTCTGAAATTTTGCCCCAAAATAAGTTAAATTTCTGCAATTTGGCCCCAAAATATGGGAAATTTCTGGAATTTTGCCCCAAAATAAGTGGAATTTCTCAGTTTTGCCCCAAAATAAGAAGAATGTCTGTCTTTTTGCCCCAACATATAGGGAATTTCTGCCTTTTTGCCCCACAATTAGGGGAATTTCTGCAATGTTGCTCAAAATACAGGGAATTTCTGCCTTTTTGCCTGAAAATAAGAAGAATGCATACCTTTTGGCCATAAAAAAGGGAAATTTCTTCATTTTTGCTTCATAATAAGGGGAATTTCTGCATTTTTGACCCTAAATAAGTGGAATTTCTGTCTTTTTCCCCCAAAACAAAGGGAATTTCTGTCTTTTTTCTTCCAAAATAAAAAAATTTCTTACTTATTACCCTGAAATAACTGAAATTTCTTCAATTTTGCCCCAAAATAAGGGAAATTACTGCCTTTTTGCCCCCAAATAAGGGTAATTTCAGCCTTTTTCCTCAAAATAAATGGAATTTCTGCATTTTTGCCACAAAATATTAGGAATTTCTGATTTTTGCCCCAAAATAAGGAAAATTTCTGCCTTTTTTTCCTGAAATAAGTGAAATTTCTGCAATTTTGCCCCAAAATAAGTGAAATTTCTGCAATTTTGTTCTAAAATAAGGAAAATTTCTGGAATTTTGCCCCAAATAAGTGGAATTTCTGAGTTTCGCCCCAAAATAAGGAGAATTTCTGTCTTTTTGCCCCAACATATAGGGAATTTCTACCTTTTTGCCCGACAATTAGGGGAATTTCTGCAATTTTGCTCCAAAATACGGGGAATTTCTGCCTTTTTGCCCGAAAATAAGAAGAATGCATACCTTTTTGCCATAAAAAAGGGAAATTTCTTCATTTTTGCTCCAAAATAATAAAAATTTCTGCTTTTTTGCCTCTAAATAAGTGGTATTTCTGTCTTTTTCCCCCAAAACACAGGGAATTTCTGTCTTTTTTGCCCCAAAATAAGGAAAATTTCTTACTTATTACCCTGAAATAATTGAAATTTCTGCAATTTTGCCCCAAAATAAGGGAAATTTCGGCCTTTTTACCCCCAAATAAGGGGAATTTCACTCTTTTTACCTCAAAATAAAGGGAATTTCTGCATTTTTGCCACAAAATATTAGAAATTTCTGCATTTTTGCCCCAAAATAAGGAAAATTTCTGCCTTTTTTCCCTGAAATAAGTGAAATTTCTGCAATTTTTCCCCAAAATAAGGGAAATTTTTCCCTTTTTGCCCCCAAATAACGGGAATTTCAGCCTTTTTACCTCAAAATAAGGGGAATTTCTGCATTTTTGCCCCAAAATATGGAAAATTTCTGCCTTTTTGCCCAAAATAAAAAAATTTTCTGCAATTTTGTACCAAAATAAATGAAATTTTTTCCTTTTTGCCCCAGAAGAAGAAAATTTCTGCTTTTTTTTAACTTAAATAAGTGAAATTTCTGCAATTTTGCCCCAAAATAAGTGAAATTTCTGCAATTTTGCCCCAAAATAAGGGAAATTTCTGGAATTTTGCCTTAAAATAAGTGGAATTTCTGAGTTTTGCCCCAAAATAAGAAGAATTTCTGTCTTTATGCCATAAAATATAGGGAATTTCTGCCTTTTTGCCCCAAAATTAAAGGAATTTCTGCAATTTTGCTCCAAAATACGGGAAATTTCTGGTTTTTGCCCGAAAATAAGAAGAATGCATACCTTTTTGCCATAAAAAAGGGAAATTTCTTCATTTTTGCTCCAAAATAAGGGGAATTTCTGCTTTTTTGCCTCTAAATAAGTGGAATTTCTGTCTTTTTCCCCCAAAACAAAGGGATTTTTAGTCTTTTTTGCCCCAAAATAAAAAAAATTTCTGACTTATTACCCTGACATAAGTGAAATTTCTCCAATTTTGCCCCAAAATAAGTGAAATTTCTGCAATTTTGCCCCAAAATAAGGAAAATTTCTGCCTTTTTTCCCTGAAATATGTGAAATTTCTGCAATTTTGCCCCAAAATAAGGGAAATGTCTGCCTTTTTGCCCCCAAATAAGGGAATTTCATCCTTTTTACCTCAAAAAAGGGGAATTTCTGCATTTTTGCCCTAAAATATGGGAAATATCTGCCTTTTGCCCCAAAATTAGAAAAATTTCTGAAATTTTTTACCAAAATATAAGAAATTTCTGCCTTTTTGCCCCAAAATAAAATAATTTCTGATTTTTTTCCCATAAATAAGTGAAATTTCTGGAATTTTGCCCCAAAATAAGTGAAATTTCTGCAATTTTGCCCCAAAATAAGGGAAATTTCTGGAATTTTGCCCCAAAATAAGTGGAATTTCTGAGTTTTGCCCGAAAATAAGGAGGATTTCTGTCTTTTTGCACTAACATATAGGGAATATCTGCCTTTTTGCCCCACAATTAGGGGAATTTCTGCAATTTTGCTCCAAAATACGGGGAATTTCTGCTTTTTAGCCTAAAAATAAGGGGAATGTATACCTTTTGCTACAAAAAAGGGAAATTTCTTCATTTTTGCTAAAAAATAAAAGGAATTTCTGCTTTTTTGCCTCTAAAAAAGTGGAATTTCTGTGTTTTCCCCACAAAACAAAGGGAATTTCTGTGTTTTTTGCCCAAAATAAGGAAAATTTCTGACTTATTACCCTGAAATAAGTGAAATTTCTGCAATTTTGCCCCAAAATAAGTGAAATTTCTGCCTTTTTGCCCCCAAATAAGGGGAATTTCAGCCTTTTTCCACAAAATAAGAAGAATTTCTGCATTTTTGCCCCAAAATATGGGAAATTTCTGCATTTTTGCTCTAAAATAAGAAAAATTTCTGCAATTTTGTACCAAAATAAAAGAAATTTCTGCCTTTTTGCCCCAAAATAAAAAAAATTTCTGCTTTTTTTTTCTGAAATAAGTGAAATTTCTGCCTTTTTTCCCTGAAATAAGTGAAATTTCTGCAATTTTGGCCCAAAATAAGGGAAATTTCTGGAATTTTGCCCTAAAATAAGTAAACTTCTGAGTTTTGCCCGAAAATAAGGAGAATTTCTGTCTTTTTGCACCAACATATAGGGAATTTCTGCCTTTTTGTTCCACAATTAGGGGAATTTCTACAATTTTCCTCCAAAATACGGGGAATTTCTGCTTTTTTGCCCAAAAATAAGAAGAATGCATACCTTTTTGCCATAAAAAAGGGAAATTTCTTTATTTTTTCCCCAAATAAGAGGAATTTCTGCATTTTTGACTCTAAATAAGTAGAATTTCTGTCTTTTTCCCCCAAAACAAAGGAAATTTCTGTCCTTTTAGCCCCAAAATAAAGAAAATTTCTGACTTATTACCCTGAAATAAGTGAAATTTCTGCAATTTTGTCCCAAAATAAGGGAAATTACTGCCTTTTTGCCCCCAAATAAGGAGAATTTCAGCTTTTTACCTCAAAATAAGGGGAATTTCTAGATTTTTGCCACAAAATATTAGGAATTTCTGCATTTTTGCCCCAAAAAAAGAAAAATTTTTGCCTTTTTTTCTTGAAATAAGTGAAATTTCTGCAATTTTGCCCCAAAATAAGTGAAATTTCTGCAATTTTGCCATAAAATAAGGTAAATTTCTGGAATTTTGCCCCAAATAAGTGGAATTTCTGAGTTTTGCCCCAAAATAAGGAGAATTTCTGTCTTTTTGCCCCAACATATAGGGAATTTCTACCTTTTTGCCTGACAATTAGGGGAATTTCTGCAATTTTGCTCCAAAATACGGGGCATTTCTGCCTTTTTGCCCGAAAATAAGAAGAATGCATACCTTTTTGCCATAAAAAAGGGAAATTTCTTCATTTTTGCTCCAAAATAAGGAAAATTTCTGCTTTTTTGCCTCTAAATAAGTGGAATTTCTGTCTTTTTCTTCCAAAACAAAGGAAATTTCTGTATTTTTTGCCCCAAGATAAAGAAAATTTCTGACTTATTACCCTGAAATAAGTGAAATTGCTGCAATTTTGCCTCAAAATAAGAAAAATTTCTCTCTCTTTGCCCCCAAATAATGGGAATTTCATCCTTTTTACGTCAAAATAAGGGAAATTTCTGCATTTTTGCCCCAAAATATGGGAAATTTCTGCGTTTTTGCCCCAAAATAAAAAAATTTCTTCAATTTTGTACCAAAATAAAAGAAATTTCTGCCTTTTTGCCCCAAAATAAAAAATTTCTGCTTTTTTTCTGAAATAAGTGAAATTTCTGCAATTTTGCCCAAAATAAGTGAAATTTCTGCAATTTTTCTCCAAAATAAGGGAAATTTCTGGAATTTTGCCCCAAAATAAGTGGTATTTCTGAGTTTTGCCCCAAAATAAGGAGAATTTCTGCATTTTTGCCCCAACATATAGAAAATTTCTGCCTATTTGCCCCACAATTAGGGGAATTTCTTCAATTTTGCTCCAAATTCGGGGAATTTCTGCCTTTTTGCCCGAAAATAAGTAGAATTCATACCTTTTTGCCATAAAAAAGGCAAATTTCTTCATTTTTGCTTCAAAATGAGGGGAATTTCTGCTTTTTTGCCTCTAAATAAGTGGAATTTCTGGCTTTTTTCCCCAAAACAAAAGGAATTTCTGTCTCTTTGCCCCAAAATAAGGAAAATTTCTGACTTTTTTCTCTGAAATAAGTGAAATTTCTGCAATTTTGCCCCAAAATAAGTGAAATTTCTGCTTTTTTGCTTTAAATAAGGGAATTTCAGACTTTTTACCCCAAAATAAAAAGAATTTCTACATTTTTGCACCAAAATATGGGAAATTTCTGCCTTTTTGCCCCAAAATAAGAAAATTTCTGCTTTTTTTTCTGAAATAAGGAGAATTTCTGTCTTTTTGCCCCAACATATAATAAATTTCTGCCTTTTTGCCCCACAATAAGGGGAATTTCTGCAATTTTGCTCCAAAATACGAGGAATTTCTGCCTTTTTGTCTGAAAATAAGAAGAATGCATACCTTTTTGCCATAAAAAAAGGAAATTTTTTCAATTTTCCTCCAAAATAAGGAGAATTTCTGCTTTCTTACTCTAAATAATTCGAATTTCTGTTTTTTCCCCCAAACCAAAGGGAATTTCTTTATTTTTTGCCCCAAAATAAAGAAAATTTCTGATTTATTACCCTGAAATAATGAAATTTCTGCAATTTTGCCTCAAAATAAGAGAAATTTCTGCCTTTTTGCCCCCAAATAAGGGGAATTTCAGCCTTTTTACCTCAAAATACGAAAAATTTCTGAACTTTTGCTTCAAAATATGGGAAATTTCTGCCTTTTTGCCCCAAAATAAGAAAATTTTTGCTTTTTTTCCTTGAAATAAGTGAAATTTCTGAAATTTTGCCCCCAAATAAGTGAAATTTCTGCAATTTGGCCCCAAAATATGGAAATTTCTGAAATTTTGCCCCAAAATAAGTGGAATTTCATAGTTTTGCTACAAAATAAGAAGAATGTCTGTCTTTTTGCCCAAACATATAGGGAATTTCTGCCTTTTTGCCAGACAATTAGGGCAATTTCTGCAATGTTGCTCAAAATAAGGGGAATTTCTGCCTTTTTGCCTGAAAATAAGAAAGATGCATACCTTTCTGCCATAAAAAAGGGAAATTTCTTCATTTTTGCTCCAAAATAAGGGGAATTTCTGCCTTTTTGACTCTAAATAAGTGGAATTTCTGTCATTTTCCCCCCAATAAAAAAGGAATTTCTGTCTTTTTTGTTCCAAAATAAGGAAAATTTCTTACTTATTACCCTGAAATAAGTGAAATTTCTGCAATTTTGCCCCAAAATAAGGGAAATTACTGCATTTTTGCCCCCAAATAAGGGGAATTTCAGCTTTTTTACCTCAAAATAAGGAGAATTTCTGCATTTTTGCCACAAAATATTAGGAATTTCTGTTTTTTGCCCCAAAATAAAGAAAATTTCTGCCTTTTTTTCACTGAAATAAGTGAAATTTCTGCAATTTTTCCCCAAAATAAGTGAAATTTCTGCAATTTTGCCCGAAAATAAGGTAAATTTCTGGAATTTTGTCCCAAATAAATGGAATTTCTGAGTTTTGCCCCAAAATAAGGAGATTTTCTGTCTTTTTGCTCCAACATATAGGGAATTTCTACCTTTTTGCCCGACAATTAGGGGAATTTCTGCAATTTTGCTCCAAAATATGGGGAATTTCTGCCTTTTTGTCTGAAAATAAGAAGAATGCATACCTTTTTGCCATATAAAAGGGAAATTTCTTCATTTTTGCCCCAAAATAAGGAAAATTTCTGCTTTTTTGCCTCTAAATAAGTGTAATTTCTGTTTTTTTTCCCCAAAACAGAGGGAATTTCTGTCTTTTTTGCCCCAAAATAAGGAAAATTTCTGACTTATTACCCTGAAATAAGTGAAATTTCTGCAATTTTGCCCCAAAATAAGGAAAATTTCGGCCTTTTTACCCCCAAATAAGGGGAATTTCACCGTTTCTCCCTCAAAATATAGGGAATTTCTGCATTTTTGCCACAAAATATTAGGAATTTCTGAATTTTTGCCCCAAAATAAGGAAAATTTTTGCCTTTTTACCTCAAAATAAGGGGAATTTCTGCATTTTTGCCCCAAAATATGGGAAATTTCTGCCTTTTTGCCCCAAACTAAGAAAAATTTCTGCAATTTTGTACCAAAATAAAAGAAATTTCTGCCCTTTTGCTTCCAAATAAAAAAATTTCTACTTTTTTTTTTGAAAAAAGTGAAATTTCTGAAATTTTGCCCCAAAATAAGTGAAATTTCTACAATTTTGCCCCAAAATAAGTGAAATTTCTGGAATTTTGCCCCAAAATAAGTGGAATTTCTGAGTTTTGCCCAAAAATAAGGAGAATTTCTGTATTTTTGCCTTAACATATTGGGAATTTCTGCATTTTTGCCCCACAATTTGGGAAATTTCTGCAATTTTGCTCTAAAATAAGGGGAATTTCTGCCTTTTCGCCCAAAAATAAGAAGAATGCATACCTTTTTACCCTTAAAAAGTGAAATTTCTTCATTTTTGCTCCAAAATAAGGGGAATTTCTGCTTTTTTGCCTCTAAAAAAGTGGAATTTCTGTCTTTTTCCCCCAAAAACAAAGGTTATTTCTGTTTTTTGGCTCCAAAATAAGTTAAATTTCTGACTTATTACCCTGAAATAAGTGAAATTTCTGCAATTTTGCCCCAAAATAAGAGAAATTTCTGCCTTTTTGCCCCCAAATAAGGGGAATTTCAGCCTTTTACCTCAAAATAAGAGAAATTTCTGCATTTTTACCCCAAAATATGGGAAATTTCTGCCTTTTTGCCCCAAAATAAAAAAAATTCTGCATTTTGTAACAAAATAAAAGAAATTTCTGCATTTTGGCACCAAAATAAGAAAATTTCTGCTTTTTTTTTCTGAAATAAGTGAAATTTCTGCAATTTTGCCCCAAAATAATTTAAATTTCTGAGTTTTGCCCTAAAATAAGGAGAATTTCTGTTTTTTGCTCCAACATATAAGGAATTACTGCATTTTTGCGCCACAATTAGGGGAATTTCGGCAATTTTGCTCTAAAATACGGGGAATTTCTGCCTTTTTTGTCCAAAAATAATAATAATGCATACCTTTTTGCCATAAAAAATGGAATTTTCTTCATTTTTCTCCAAAATGAGGGGAATTTTTTGCTTTTATGCCTCTAAATAAGTGGAATTTCTGTCTTTTTCCCCCAAAACAAAGGGAATTTCTGTCTTTTTTGCCCCAAAATAAGGAAAATTTCTGACTTATTACTCTGAAATAAGTGAAATTTCTGCAATTTTGCCCCAAAATAAGAGAAATTTCTGTTTTTTAACCCCAAATAATGGGAATTTCAGCATTTTACCTCAAAATAAGGGGAATTTCTGCATTTTTTCCCCAAAATATGGGAAATTTTTGCCTTTTTGCCAAAAATAAGAAAAAATTTCTGCAATTTTGTACCAAAATATGGGAAATTTCTGCCTTTTTGCCCCAAAATAAGGAAAATTTCTGCCTTTTTTCTCTGAAATAAGTGAAATTTCTCCAATTTTGTCACAAAATAAGTGCAATTTCTGCAATTTTGCCCCAAAATAAGGGAAATTTCTGGAATTTTGCCCCAAAATATGTGGAATTTCTGAGTTTTGCCCCAAAATAAGCAGAATTTCTGTCTTTTTGCCCCAACATATAGGGAATTTCAGCCTTTTTGCCCCACAATTAGGTTAATTTATGCAATTTTGTTCCAAAATACAGAGAATTTCTGCCTTTTTGCCCGAAAATAAGAAGAATGCATACCTTTTTGCTATAAAAAAGGGAAATTTCTGTAATTTTGCTCCAAAATAAGGGGAATTTCTGCTTTTTGCCTATAAATATGTGGAGTTTCTCTCTTTTTCCCCCAAAACAAAGAAAATTTCTGTCTTTTTTGCAACAAAATAAAGAAATTTTCTGACTTATTACCCTGAAATAAGTGAAATTTCTGCAATTTTGCCCCAAAATAAGGGAAATTTCTGCCCTTTTGCCCACAAATAAGAGGAATTTCACCCTTTTACCTCAAAATAAGGAGAATTTCTGCATTTTTGCAACAAAATATTAGGAATTTCTGCCTTTTTTCCCCAAAATAAGGAAAATTTCTGCCTTTTTTCCCTGAAATAAGTGAAATTTCTGCAAATTTGCCCCAAAATAAGGGACATCTCTGGAATTTTGCCCCAAAATAAGTGGAATTTCTGAGTTTTGCCCCAAAATAAGGAGAATTTCTGTCTTTTTGCCCTAACATATAGGGAATTTCTGCCTTTTTGCCCCACAATTAGGGGAATTTCTAGAATTTTGCTCCAAAATACGGGGAATTTTTGCTTTTTAGCCCGAAAATAAAGGGAATGTATACCTTTTGCCACAAAAAAGGGAAATCTTCATTTTTGCTTCAAAATAAGGGGAATTTCTGCTTTTTTGCCTCTAAATAAGTGGAATTTCTGTCTTTTTCCCACAAAACAAAGGGAATTTCTGTATTTTTTGCCCCAAGATAAGGAAAATTTCTGACTTATCACCCTGAAATAAGTGAAATTGCTGTATTTTGCCTCAAAATAAGAATAATTTCTCTTTTTTTGCTACCAAATAAGGGGAATTTCAGCCTTTTTACGTCAAAAAAGGGAAATTTCTGCATTTTTGCCCCAAAATATGGGATCTTTCTGCGTTTTTGCCCCAAAATAAGAAAAATTTCTTCAATTTTGTATCAAAATAAAAGAAATTTCTGCCTTTTAGCACCAAAATAAAAAAAATTCTGCTTTTTTTCTGAAATAAGTGAAATTTCTGCAATTTTGCCCAAAATAAGTGAAATTTCTGCAATTTTGCCCCAAAATAAGGGAAATTTCTGGAATTTTGCCTCAAAATAAGTGGTATTTCTGAGTTTTGCCACAAAATAATGAGAATTTCTGTCCTTTTGCCCCAACATATAGGGAATTTCTGCCTTTTTGCCCCACAATTAGGGGAATTTCTGCAATTTTGCTCCAAAATACGGAGAATTTCTGCCTTTTTGTCCTAAAATAAGAAGAATGCATACCTTTTTGCCATAAAAAAGGGAAATTTCTTCATTTTTGCTCCAAAATAAGGGGAATTTCTGCATTTGCCTCTAAATAAGTTGAATTTCTGTATTTTTCCCCCAAAACAATGGGAATTTCTGTCTTTTTTGCCCCAAAATAAGGAAAATTTCTGACTTATTACCCTGAAATATGTGAAATTTCTGCAATTTTGCCCCAAATAAAGGAAATTTCTGCCGTTTTGCCCCCAAATAAGGGAATTTTCAGCCTTTTAACCTCAAAATAAGAAGAATTTCTGCTTTTTTGTCTCTAAATAAGTGGAATTTCTGTCTTTTTTCTCTAAAACAAAAGGAATTTCTGTCTTTTTGCCCCAAAATGAGGAAAATTTCTGACTTTTTTTCCTTAAATAAGTGAAATTTCTGCTTTTTTGCCCCCAAATAAGGGAATTTCAGACTTTTTACCCCAAAATAAGGGGAATTTCTGCATTTTTGCCCCAAAATATGCGAAATTTCTGCCTTTTTGCCCCAAAATAAGAAAAATTTCTGCAATTTTGTACCAAAATAAAAGAAATTTCTGCCTTTTTGCCCCAAAATAAGAAAATTTATGCTTTTTTTTCTGAATTAACTGAAATTTCTGCAATTTTGCCCCAAAATAAGTGAAATTTCTGAGTTTTGCCACAAAATAAGGAGAATTTCTGTCTTTTTGCCCCAACATATAAGGAATTTCTGCCTTTTTGCCCCACAATTAGAGGAATTTCTGTAATTTTGCTCCAAAATACGAGGAATTTCTGCCTTTTTGTCTGAAAATAAGAAGAATGCATACCTTTTTGCCATAAAAAAGGGAAATTTTTTCATTTTTGCTCCAAAATAAGAAGAATTTCTGCTTTTTTCCTCTAAATAATTCGAATTTCTGTTTTTTCCACCAAAACAAATAGAATTTCTGTCTTTTTTGCCCCAAAATAAAGAAAATTTCTGATTTATTACCCTGAAATAAGTGAAATTTCTGCAATTTTGCTTCTAAATAAGAGAAATTTCTGCCTTTTTGCACCCAAATAAGGGGAATTTCAGCCTTTTTACCTCAAAATAAGGGGAATTTCTTCATTTTTGCTTCTAAATATGGGAAATTTCTGCCTTTTTGCCCCAAAATAAAAAAATTTCTGCTTTTTTTCCCTGAAATAAGTGAAATTTCTGAATTTTGCCCCAAAATAAGTGAAATTTCTGCAATTTGGCCCCAAAATATGGGAAATTTCTGGAATTTTGCCCCAAAATAAGTGGAATTTCTCAGTTTTGCCCCAAAATAAGAAGAATGTCTGTCTTTTTGCCCCAACATATAGGGAATTTCTGCCTTTTTGCCCCACAATTAGGGGAATTTCTGCAATGTTGCTCAAAATACAGGGAATTTCTGCCTTTTTGCCTGAAAATAAGAAGAATGCATACCTTTTTGCCATAAAAAAAGGAAATTTCTTCATTTTTACTTCAAAATAAGGGGAATTTCTGCATTTTTGACTCTAAATAAGTGGAATTTCTCACTTTTTCCCCCAAAACAAAGGGAATTTCTGTCTTTTTTCTTCCAAAATAAAAAAATTTCTTACTTATTACCCTGAAATAACTGAAATTTCTTCAATTTTGCCCCAAAATAAGGGAAATTACTGCCTTTTTGCCCCAAAATCAGGGTAATTTCAACCTTTTTACCTCAAAATAAGGGGAATTTCTGCATTTTTGCCACAAAATATTAGGAATTTCTGATTTTTGCCCAAAAATAAGGGAAATTTCTGCCTTTTTTCCCTGAAATAAGTGAAATTTCTGCAATTTTGCCCCAAAATAAGTGAAATTTCTGCAATTTTGTTCTAAAATAAGGTAAATTTCTGGAATTTTGCCCCAAATAAGTGGAATTTCTGAGTTTCGCCCCAAAATAAGGAGAATTTCTTTCTTTTTGCCCCAACAAATAGGGAATTTCTACCTTTTTGCCCGACAATTAGGGGAATTTCTGTAATTTTGCTCCAAAATATGGGGAATTTCTGCCTATTTGCCCGAAAATAAGAAGAATGCATACCTTTTTGCCATAAAAAAGGGAAATTTCTTCATTTTTGCTCCAAAATAAGGAAAATTTCTGCTTTTTTGCCTCTAAATAAGTGGTATTTCTGTCTTTTTCCCCCAAAACAAAGGGAATTTCTATCTTTTTTGCCCCAAAATAAGGAAAATTTCTTACTTATTACCCTGAAATAAGTGAAATTTCTGCAATTTTGCCCCAAAATAAGGGAAATTTCGGCCTTTTTAACCCCAAATAAGGGGAATTTCACCCTTTTTACCTCAAAATAAAGGGAATTTCTGCATTTTTGCCACAAAATATTAGGAATTTCTGCCTTTTTGCCCCAAAATAAGGAAAATTTCTGCCTTTTTTCCCTGAAATAAGTGAAATTTCCGCCATTTTGGCCCAAAATAAGTGAAATTTCTGCCTTTGTGACCCCAAATAAGGGGAATTTTAGCCTTTTTACCTCAAAATAAGGGGAATTTCTGCATTTTTGCCCCAAAATATGGGAAATTTCTGCCTTTTTGCCCCAAAATAAAAAAAATTTCTGCAATTTTGTACCAAAATAACAGAAATTTCTGCCTTTTTGCTTCCAAATAGAAAAATTTCTACTTTTTTTTCTGAAAAAAGTGAAATTTCTGAAATTTTGCCCCAAAATAAGTGAAATTTCTACAATTTTGCCCCAAAATAAGTGAAATTTCTGGAATTTTGCCACAAAAATAAGTGGAATTTCTGTCTTTTTCACCCAAAACAAAGAGAATTTCTGTATTTTTTGCCCCAAGATGAGGAAAATTTCTGACTTATTACCCTGAAATAAGTGAAATTGCTGCAATTTTGCCTCAAAATAAGAAAAATTTCTCTCTTTTTGCCCCCAAATAAGGAAAATTTCAGCATTTTTACGTCAATAAAAGGGAAATTTCTGCAGTTTTGCCCCAAAATATGGGAAATTTCTGCGTTTTTGCCCCAAAATAAGAAAAATTTCTTCAATTTTGTACCAAAATAAAAGAAATTTCTGCCTTTTTGCCCCAAAATAAAAAAATATTTTGCTTTTTTTCTGAAATAAGTGAAATTTCTGCAATTTTGCCTAAAATAATTGAAATTTCTGCAATTTTTCCACAAAATAAGGGAAATTTCTGGAATTTTGCCTCAAAATAAGTGGTATTTCTGAGTTTTGCCCCAAAATAAGGAGAATTTCTGTCCTTTTGCCCAAACATATAGGGAATTTCTGCCTTTTTGCCCCACAATTAGGGGAATTTCAGCAATTTTGCTCCAAAATACGGGGAATTTCTGCCTTTTTGTCCGAAAAAAAAAAGAATGCATACCTTTTTGCCATAAAAAAGGGAAATTTCTTCATTTTTGCTCCAAAATAAGAGGAATTTCTGCATTTGCCTCTAAATAAGTGGAATTTCTGTCTTTTTCCCCGAAAGCAAAGGGAATTTCTGTCTTTTTTGCCCCAAAATAAGGAAAATTTCTGACTTATTACCCTGAAATAAGTGAAATTTCTGCAATTTTGCCCCAAAATAAAGGAAATTTCTGCCTTTTTGCCCCCAAATAAGGGGAATTTCAGCCTTTTTACCTCAAAATAAGCGGAATTTCTGCTTTTTGCCTCTAAATAAGTGGAATTTCTGTCTTTTTTCTCTAAAACAAAAGGAATTTCTGTCTTTTTGCCCCAAAATAAAAAAAATTTCTGACTTTTTTTTCTTAAATAAGTGAAATTTCTGCTTTTTTGCCCCCAAATAAGGGAATTTCAGACTTTTTACCCCAAAATAAGGGGAATTTCTGCATTTTTGCCCCAAAATATGGAAAATTTCTGCCTTTTTGCCCCAAAATAAGAAAATTTCTGCTTTTTTTTCTGAAATAACTGAAATTTCTGCAATTTTGTCCCAAAATAAGTGAAATTTCTGAGTTTTGCCACAAAATAAGGAGAATTTCTGTCTTTTTGCCCCAACATATAAGGAATTTCTGCCTTTTTACCCCACAATTAGAGGAATTTCTGCAATTTTGCTCCAAAATACGGGGAATTTCTGCCTTTTGTCTGAAAATAAGAGGAATGCATACCTTTTTGCCATAAAAAAGTAAAATTTTTTCATTTTTGCTCCAAAATAAGAAGAATTTCTGCTTTTTTCCTCTAAATAATTCGAATTTCTGTTTTTTCCCCCAAAACAAATAGAATTTCTGTCTTTTTTGCCCCAAAATAAAGAAAATTTCTGATTTATTACCCTGAAATAAGTGAAATTTCTGCAATTTTGCCTCAAAATAAGAGAAATTTCTGCATTTTTGCACCCAAATGAGAGGAATTTCAGCCTTTTTACCTCAAAATTAGGGGAATTTCTGCATTTTTGCTTCAAAATATGGGAAATTTCTGCCTTTTTGCCACAAAATAAAAAAATTTCTGCTTTTTTTCCCTGAAATAAGTGAAGTTTCTGAAATTTTGCCCCAAAATAAGTGAAATTTCTGCAATTTGGCCCCAAAATATGGGAAATTTTTGGAATTTTGCCCCAAAATAAGTGGAATTTCTGAGTTTTGCCCCAAAATAAGAATGTCTGTCTTTTTGCCCCAACATATAGGGAATTTCTGCCTTTTTGCCCCACAATTATGGGAATTTCTGCAATGTTGCTCAAAATACAGGGAATTTCGGCCTTTTTGCCTGAAAATAAGAAGAATGCATACCTTTTTGCCATAAAAAAAGGGAAATTTCTTCATTTTTGCTCCAAAATAAGGGGTATTTCTGCCTTTTTGACTCTAAATAAGTGGAATTTCTGTCTTTTCCCCCAAAACAAAGGGGATTTCTGTCGTTTTTGTTCCAAAAAAATGAAAATTTCTTACTTATTACCCTGACATAAGTGAAATTTCTGCAATTTTGCCCCAAAATAAGGGAAATTACTGCCTTTTTGCCCCCAAATAAGGGGAATTTCAGCCTTTTTACCTCAAAATAACGGGAATTTCTGCATTTTTACCACAAAATATTGGGAATTTCTGTTTTTTGCCCCAAAATAAGGAAAATTTCTGCCTTTTTTCCCTGAAATAAGTGAAATTTCTGCAATTTTGCCCCAAAATAAGTGAAATTTCTGCAATTTTGCCCTAAAATAAAGTATATTTCTGGAATTTTGCCACAAATAAGTGGAATTTCTGAGTTTCGCCCCAAAATAAGGAGAATTTCTGTCTTTTTGCCCCAACATATATGGAATTTCTACCTTTTTGCCCGACAATTAGGGGAATTTCTGCAATTTTGCTCCAAAATACAAGGAATTTTTGCCTTTTTGCCCGAAAATAAGTAGAATGCATACCTTTTTGCCATAAAAAAGGGAAATTTCTTAATTTTTGCTCCAAAATAAGGAAAATTTCTGCTTTTTTGCCTCTAAATAAGTGGTATTTCGGTCTTTTTCCTCCAAAACAAATGGAATTTCTGTCTTTTTTGCCCCAAAATAAAAAAAAATTTCTGACTTATTCCCCTGAAATAAGTGAAATTTCTGCAATTTTGCCCCAAAATAAGGGAAATTTCGGCCTTTTTACCCCCAAATAAGGGGAATTTCACCCTTTTTACCTCAAAATAAAGAGAATTTCTGTATTTTTGCCACAAAATATTAGGAATTTCTGCCTTTTTGCCCCAAAATAAGGAAAATTTCTGCATTTTTTCCCTGAAATAAGTGAAATTTCTGCAATTTTGGCCCAAAATAAGTGAAATTTCTGCCTTTTTGCCCCCAAATAAGGAGAATTTTAGCCTTTTTACCTCAAAATAAGGGGAATTTCTAAATTTTTGCCCCAAAATATGGGAAATTTCTGACTTTTTGCCCCAAAATAAGAAAAATTTCTGCAATTTTGTACCAAAATAAAAGAAATTTCTGCATTTTTGCTTCCAAATAGAAAAATTTCTATATTTTTTTCTGAAAATAAGTCAAATTTCTGAAATTTTGGCCCAAAATAAGTGAAATTTCTAGAATTTTGCCCCAAAATAAGTGAAATTTCTGGAATTTTTCCCCAAAATAAGTGGAATTTCTGAGTTTTACCCCAAAATAAGGAGAATTTCTGTCTTTTTGCCCCAACATATAAGGAATTTCTGCCTTTTTGCACCACAATTAGGGGAATTTCTGCAATTTTGCTCCAAAATACGGAGAATTTCTGCCTTTTTGCCCGAAAATAAGAATACATACCTTTTTGCCATAAAAAAGGAAAATTTCTTCATTTTTGCTCCAAAATAAAAGGAATTTCTGCCTTTTTGACTCTAAATAAGTGGAATTTCTCTCTTTTTCCCCGAAAACAAAGGGAATTTCTGTCTTTTTTGTTCCAAAATAATGAAAATTTCTGACTTATTACCCTGAAGTAAGTGAAATTTCTACAATTTTGCCCCAAAAAAGGGAAATTTCTGCCTTTTTGCCCCCAAATAAGGGGAATTTCAGCATTTTTACCTCAAAATAAGGGGAATTTCTGCATTTTTGCCACAAAATATTAGGAATTTCTGCCTTTTTGCCCCAAAATAAGGAAAATTTCTGCCTTTTTTTCCTGAAATAAGTGAAATTTCTGAAATTTTGCCCCAAAATAAGTGAAATTTCTGCAATTTTGTTCCAAAATAAGGGAAATTTCTGCAATTTTGTACCAAAATAAAAGAAATTTCTGCCTTTTTGCTTCCAAATAAGAAAATTTCTGCTTTTTTTCTGAAATAAGTGAAATTTCTGAAATTTTTCCCCAAAATAAGTGAAATTTCTACAATTTTGCCCCAAAATAAGTGAAATTTCTGGAATTTTGCCTCAAAATAATTGGAATTTCATAGTTTTGACCCAAAATAAGGAGAATTTCTGTCTTTTTGCCTCAACATATAGGGAATTTCTGTATTTTTGCCCCACAATTATGGCAATTTCTGCAATTTTGCTCCAAAATACGGGGAATTTCTGCCTTTTTTCCCGAAAATATGAAGAATGCATACCTTTTTGCCATAAAAAAGGAAAATTTCTTCATTTTTGCTTCAAAATAAGGGGAATTTCTGCTTTTATGCCTCTAAATATGTGGAATTTCTGTCTTTGTCCTCCAATACAAATAGAATTTCTGTCTTTTAGCTCCAAAATAAGGAAAATTTGTGACTTATTACCCTGAAATAACTTAAATTTTTGCAATTTTGCCCCAAAATAAGTGAAATTTCTGCAATTTTGCCACAAAATAAGTGAAATTTCTACAATTTTGCCCCAAAATAAGTGAAATTTCTGGAATTTTGCCCCAAAATAAGTGAAATTTCTGAGTTTTGCCTTAAAATAAGGAGAATTTCTGTCTTTTTGCCTCAACATATAGGGAATTTCTGCCTTTTTGCCCCACAATTTGGGGAATTTCTGCAATTTTGCTCCAAAATACGGGGAATTTCTGCCTTTTTGCCCGAAAATAAGAATGCATACCTTTTTGCCATAAAAAAGGAAAATTTCTTCATTTTTGCTCCAAAATAAAAAGAATTTTTGCTTTTTTGCCTCTAAATAAGTGGAATTTCTGTCTTTTCCCCCAAAACAAAGGTAATTTCTGTCTTTTTTGCCCAAAAATAAGGAAAATTTCTGACTTATTACCCTTAAGTAAGTGAAATTTATGCAATTTTGCCCCAAAATAAGGGGAATTTCTGCTTTTTTGTCTCTAAATAAGTGGAATTTCTGTATTTTTCCCCCAAAACAAAGAGAATTTCTGTCTTTTTTGCGCAAAATAAGGAAAATTTCTGACTTATTATCATGAAATAAGGGAAATTTCTGGAATTTTGCCCCAAATAAGGGAAATTTCTGCCTTTTTGCCCGAAAATAAGAAGAATGCATAACTATTTGCCATAAAAAAGGAAAATTTCTTCATTTTTGCTCCAAAATAAAGAGAATTTTTGCTTTTATGCCTCTAAATATGTGGAATTTCTATATTTGTCCCCCAATACAAATAGAATTTTTGTCTTTTTGCTCCAAAATAAGGAAAATTTGTGACTTATTACCCTGAAATAAGTTAAATTTCTGCAATTTTGCCCCAAAATAAGTGAAATTTCTGCAATTTTTCCCCAAAATAAGGGAAATTTCTCACTTTTTGCCCCCAAATAACGGGAATTTCAGCCTTTTTACCTCAAAATAATGGGAATTTCTGCATTTTTGCCCCAAAATATGGGAAATTTCTGCCTTTTTGCCCAAATAAAAAAATTTTCTGCAATTTTGTACCAAAATAAAAGAAATTTTTGCCTTTTTGCCCCAGAAGAAGTAAATTTCTGCTTTTTTTCCCTTAAATAAGTGAAATTTCTGCAATTTATCCCCAAAATAAGTGAAATTTCTGCAATTTTGCTCCAAAATAAAGGAAATTTCTGGAATTTTGCCTTAAAATAAGTGGGATTTCTGAGTTTAGCTCCAAAATAAGAAGAATTTCTGTCTTTATGCCATAAAATATAGGGAATTTCTGCCTTTTTGCCCCACAATTAGAGGAATTTCTGCAATTTTGCTCCAAAATACGGGAAATTTCTGGTTTTTGCCCGAAAATAAGAAGAATGCATACCTTTTTGCCACAAAAAAGGGAAATTTCTTCATTTTTGCTCCAAAATAAGGGGAATTTCTGCTTTTTTGCCTCTAAATAAGTGGAATTTCTGTCTTTTTCCCTCAAAACAAAGGGAATTTCTGTCTTTTTTGCCCCAAAATAAAAAAAATTTCTTACTTCTTACCCTTACATGAGTGAAATTTCTCCAATTTTGCCCCAAAATAAGTGAAATTTCTGCAATTTTGCCCCAAAATAAGGAAAATTTCTGACTTATTACCCTGAAATAAGTGAAATTGCTGCAATTTTGCCTCAAAATAAGAAAAATTTCTCTCTCTTTGTCCCCAAATAATGGGAATTTTATCCTTTTTACATCAAAATAAGGGAAATTTCTGCATTTTTGCCCCAAAATATGGGAAATTTCTGCGTTTTTGCCCCAAAATAAAAAAAATTTCTTCAATTTTGTACCAAAATAAAAGAAATTTCTGCCTTTTTGCCCCAAAATAAAAAATTTCTGCTTTTTTTCTGAAATAAGTGAAATTTCTGCAATTTTGCCCAAAATAAGTGAAATTTCTGCAATTTTTCCCAAAATAAGGGAAATTTCTGGAATTTTGCCCCAAAATAAGTGGTATTTCTGAGTTTTGCCCCAAAATAAGGAGAATTTCTGCCTTTTTGCCCCAACATATAGGGAATTTCTGCCTTGTTGCCCCACAATTAGGGGAATTTCTTCAATTTTGCTCCAAAATACGGGGAATTTCTGCCTTTTTGCCCAAAAATAAGTAGAATTCATACCTTTTTGCCATAAATAAGGTAAATTTCTTCATTTTTGCTTCAAAATGAGGGGAATTTCTGCTTTTTTGCCTCTAAATAAGTGGAATTTCTGCCTTTTTTCCCCAAAACAAAAGGAATTTCTGTCTCTTTGCCCCAATATAAGGAAAATTTTTGACTTTTTTCTCTGAAATAAGTGAAATTTCTGCAATTTTGCCCCAAAATAAGTGAAATTTCTGCTTTTTTGCCTCCAAATAAGGGAATTTCAGACTTTTTACCCCAAAATAAAAGGAATTTCTGCATTTTTGCACCAAAATATGGGAAATTTCTGCCTTTTTGCCCCAAAATAAGAAAAATTTCTGCAATTTTGTACCAAAATAAAAGAAATTTCTGCCTTTTTGCCCAAAAATAAGAAAATTTCTGCTTTTTTTTTCTGAAATAACTGAAATTTCTGCAATTTTACCCCAAAATAAGTGAAATTCCTGAGTTTTGCCACAAAATAAGGAGAATTTCTGTTTTTTTGGCCCAACATATAATAAATTTCTGCCTTTTTGCCCCACAATAAGGGGAATTTCTGCAATTTTGCTCCAAAATACGAGGAATTTCTGCCTTTTTGTCTGAAAATAAGAATGCATACCTTTTTGCCATAAAAAAAAGAAATTTTTTCATTTTTGCTCCAAAATAAGAAGAATTTCTGCTTTCTTACTCTAAATAATTCGAATTTCTGTTTTTTCCCCCAAAACAAAGGGAATTTCTTTCTTTTTTGCCCCAAAATAAAGAAAATTTCTGATTTATTACCCTGAAATAATGAAATTTCTGCAATTTTGCCTCAAAATAAGAGAAATTTATGCCTTTTTGCCCCCAAATAATGGGAATTTCAGCCTTTTTACCTCAAAATACGGAAAATTTCTGCATTTTTGCTTCAAAATATGGGAAATTTCTGCATTTTTGCCCCAAAATAAGAAAATTTTTGCTTTTTTTCCTTGAAATAAGTGAAATTTCTGAAATTTTGCCCCAAAATAAGTGAAATTTCTGCAATTTGGCCCCAAAATATGGAAATTTCTGAAATTTTGCCCCAAAATAAGTGGAATTTCATAGTTTTGCTACAAAATAAGAAGAATGTCTGTCTTTTTGCCCAAACATATAGGGAATTTCTGCCTTTTTGCCACACAATTAGGAGAATTTCTGCAATGTTGCTCAAAATACAAGGAATTTCTGCCTTTTTGCCTGAAAATAAGAAAAATGCATACCTTTTTACCATAAAAAAGAGAAATTTCTTCATTTTTGCTCCAAAATGAGGGGAATTTCTGCCTTTTTGACTCTAAATAAGTGGAATTTCTGTCTTTTTCCCCCAAAACAAAGAAAATTTCTATCTTTTTTGTTCCAAAATAAGGAAAATTTCTTACTTATTATCCTGAAATAAGTGAAATTTCTGCAATTTTGCCCCAAAATAGGGAAATTACTGCCTTTTTGCCCTCAAATAAGGGGAATTTCAGCCTATTTACCTCAAAATAAGGGGAATTTCTGCATTTTTGCCACAAAATATTAGGAATTTCTGTTTTTTGCCCCCAAAAAAGGAAAATTTCTGCCTTTTTTTCACTGAAATAAGTGAAATTTCTGCAATTTTGCCCCAAAATAAGTGAAATTTCTGCAATTTTGCCCGAAAATAAGGTAAATTTCTGGAATTTTGCCCCAAATAGATGGAATTTCTGAGTTTTGCCCCAAAATAAGGAGAATTTCTGTCTTTTTGCTCCAACATATAGGGAATTTCTACGTTTTTGCCCGACAATTAGGGGAATTTCTGCAATTTTGCTCCAAAATACGGGGAATTTCTGCCTTTTTGCCCGAAAATAAGAAGAATGCATACCTTTTTGCCATAAAAATGGGAAATTTCTTCATTTTTGCTCCAAAATAAGGAAAATTTCTGCTTTTTTGCCTCTAAATAAGTGTAATAATCTGTATTTTTTCCCCAAAACAGAGTAAATTTCTGTCTTTTTTGCCCCAAAATAAGAAAAATTTCTGACTTATTACCCTAAAATAAGTGAAATTTCTGCAATTTTGCCCCAAAATAAAGAAAATTTCGGCCTTTTTACCCCCAAATAAGGGGAATTTCACCGTTTCTACCTCAAAATAAAGGGAATTTCTGCATTTTTGCCACAAAATATTAGGAATTTCTGAATTTTTGCCACAAAATAAGGAAAATTTCTGCATTTTTTCCCTGAAATAAGTGAAATTTCTGCAATTTTGGCCCAAAATAAGTGAAATTTCTGCCTTTTTGCCCACAAATAAGGGGAATTTTAGCCTTTTTACCTCAAAATAAGGGGAATTTCTGCATTTTTGCCCCAAAATATGGGAAATTTCTGCTTTTTTGCCCCAAACTAAGAAAAATTTCTGCAATTTTGTACCAAAATAAAAGAAATTTCTGCCCTTTTGCTTCCAAATAAAAAAATTTCTACTTTTTTTCTGAAAAAAGTGAAATTTCTGAAATTTTGCCCCAAAATAAGTGAAATTTCTACAATTTTGCCCCAAAATAAGTGAAATTTCTGGAATTTTGCCCCAAAATAAGTGGAATTTCTGAGTTTTGCCCAAAAATAAGGAGAATTTCTGTATTTTTGCCTTAACATATTGGGAATTTCTGCATTTTTGCCCCACAATTTGGGAAATTTCTGCAATTTTGCTCTAAAATAAGGGGAATTTCTGCCTTTTTGCCCAAAAATAAGAAGAATGCATACCTTTTTGCCCTTAAAAAGTGAAATTTCTTCATTTTTGCTCCAAAATAAGGGGAATTTCTGCTTTTTTGCCTCTAAAAAAGTGGAATTTCTGTCTTTTTCCCCCAAAAACAAAGGTTATTTCTGTTTTTTGGCTCCAAAATAAGTTAAATTTCTGACTTATTACCCTGAAATAAGTGAAATTTCTGCAATTTTGCCCCAAAATAAGAGAAATTTCTGCCTTTTTGCCCCCAAATAAGGGGAATTTCAGCCTTTTACCTCAACATAAGAGAAATTTCTGCATTTTTACCCCAAAATATGGGAAATTTCTGCCTTTTTGCCCCAAAATAAAAAAAATTCTGCATTTTAAACAAAATAAAAGAAATTTCTGCCTTTTGGCCCCAAAATAAGAAAATTTCTGCTTTTTTTTAAGAAATAAGTGAAATTACTGCAATTTTGCCCCAAAATAATTTAAATTTCTGAGTTTTGACCTAAAATAAGGAGAATTTCTGTCTTTTTGCCCCAACATATAGGGAATTACTGCATTTTTGCACCACAATTAGGGAAATTTCGGCAATTTTGCTCTAAAATACGGGGATTCCAAATAAGGGGAATTTCACCGTTTCTACCTCAAAATAAAGGGAATTTCTGCATTTTTGCCACAAAATATTAGGAATTTCTGAATTTTTGCCACAAAATAAGGAAAATTTCTGCATATTTTCCCTGAAATAAGTGAAATTTCTGCAATTTTGGCCCAAAATAAGTGAAATTTCTGCCTTTTTGCCCACAAATAAGGGGAATTTTAGCCTTTTTACCTCAAAATAAGGGGAATTTCTGCATTTTTGCCCCAAAATATGGGAAATTTCTGCTTTTTTGCCCCAAACTAAGAAAAATTTCTGCAATTTTGTACCAAAATAAAAGAAATTTCTGCCCTTTTGCTTCCAAATAAAAAAATTTCTACTTTTTTTCTGAAAAAAGTGAAATTTCTGAAATTTTGCCCCAAAATAAGTGAAATTTCTACAATTTTGCCCCAAAATAAGTGAAATTTCTGGAATTTTGCCCCAAAATAAGTGGAATTTCTGAGTTTTGCCCAAAAATAAGGAGAATTTCTGTATTTTTGCCTTAACATATTGGGAATTTCTGCATTTTTGCCCCACAATTTGGGAAATTTCTGCAATTTTGCTCTAAAATAAGGGGAATTTCTGCCTTTTTGCCCAAAAATAAGAAGAATGCATACCTTTTTGCCCTTAAAAAGTGAAATTTCTTCATTTTTGCTCCAAAATAAGGGGAATTTCTGCTTTTTTGCCTCTAAAAAAGTGGAATTTCTGTCTTTTTCCCCCAAAAACAAAGGTTATTTCTGTTTTTTGGCTCCAAAATAAGTTAAATTTCTGACTTATTACCCTGAAATAAGTGAAATTTCTGCAATTTTGCCCCAAAATAAGAGAAATTTCTGCCTTTTTGCCCCCAAATAAGGGGAATTTCAGCCTTTTACCTCAACATAAGAGAAATTTCTGCATTTTTACCCCAAAATATGGGAAATTTCTGCCTTTTTGCCCCAAAATAAAAAAAATTCTGCATTTTAAACAAAATAAAAGAAATTTCTGCCTTTTGGCCCCAAAATAAGAAAATTTCTGCTTTTTTTTCAGAAATAAGTGAAATTACTGCAATTTTGCCCCAAAATAATTTAAATTTCTGAGTTTTGACCTAAAATAAGGAGAATTTCTGTCTTTTTGCCCCAACATATAGGGAATTACTGCATTTTTGCACCACAATTAGGGAAATTTCGGCAATTTTGCTCTAAAATACGGGGAATTTCTGCCTTTTTTTCCGAAAATAATAATAATGCATACCTTTTTCCATAGAAAAGGGAATTTTCTTCATTTTTGTCCAAAATGAGGGGAATTTTTGCTTTTATGCCTCTAAATAAGTGGAATTTCTGTATTTTTCCCTCAAAACAACGGGAATTTCTGTCTTTTTTGCCCCAAAATAAGTAAAATTTCTGACTTATTACCCTGAAATAAGTGAAATTTCTGCAATTTTGCCCCAAAATTAGAGAAATTTTTGTTTTTTAACCCCAAATAATGGGTATTTCAGCATTTTACCTCAAAATAAGGGGAATTTCTGCATTTTTCCCCAAAATATGGGAAATTTTTGCCTTTTTGCCAAAAATAAGAAAAAATTTCTGCAATTTTGTACCAAAATATGGGAAATTTCTGCCTTTTTGCCCCAAAATAAGGAAAATTTCTGCCTTTTTTCTCTGAAATAAGTGAAATTTCTCCAATTTTGTTCCAATATAAGTGCAATTTCTGCAATTATGCCCCAAAATAAGGGAAATTTCGGGAATTTTGCCCCAAAATATGTGGAATTTCTGAGTTTTGCCCCAAAATAAGCAGAATTTCTGTCTTTTTGCCCCAACATATAGGGAATTTCTGCCTTTTTGCCCCACAATTAGGTTAATTTCTGCAATTTTGTTCCAAAATACAGAGAATTTCTGCCTTTTTGCCAGAAAATAAGAAGAATGCATACCTTTGCCATAAAAAAGGGAAATTTCTGTAATTTTGCTACAAAATAAGGGGAATTTCTGCTTTTTGCCTCTAAATATGTGGAGTTTCTCTCTTTTTCCCCCAAAACAAAGAAAATTTCTGTCTTTTTGCAACAAAATAAAGAAATTTTCTGACTTATTACCCTGAAATAAGTGAAATTTCTGCCCTTTTGCCCCCAAATAAGAAAAATTTCACCCTTTTACCTCAAAATAAGTAGAATTTCTGCATTTTTGCAACAAACTATTAGGAATTTCTACCTTTTTGCCCCAAAATAAGGAAAATTTCTGCCTTTTTCCTTGAAATAAGTGAAATTTCTGCAATTTTGCCCCAAAATAAGGGACATCTCTGAAATTTTGCCCCAAAATAAGTGGAATTTCTGAGTTTTGCCACAAAATAAGGAGAATTTCTGTGTTTTTGCCCTAACATATAGGGAATTTCTGCCTTTTTGCCCCACAATTAGGGGAATTTCTAGAATTTTGCTCCAAAATATGGGGAATTTTTGCTTTTTAGCCCGAAAATAAGGGGAATGTATACCTTTTGCCACAAAAAAGGGAAATCTTCATTTTTGCTTCAAAATAAGGGGAATTTCTGCTTTTTTGCCTCTAAATAAGTGGAATTTCTCTCTTTTTCCCCCAAAACAAAGGGAATTTCTGTATTTTTTGCCCCAAGATAAGGAAAATTTCTGACTTATATCCCTGAAATAAGTGAAATTGCTGTATTTTGCCTCAAAATAAGAAAAATTTCTCCCTTTTTGCCCCCAAATAAGGGGAATTTCAGCCTTTTTACGTCAAAAAAAAGGAAATTTCTGCATTTTTGCCCCAAAATATGGGAACTTTCTGCGTTTTTGCCCCAAAATAAGAAAAATTTCTTCAATTTTTTACCAAAATAAAAGAAATTTCTGCCGTTTTCCCCCAAAATAAAAAAAATTCTGCTTTTTTTCTGAAATAAGTGAAATTTCTGCAATTTTGCCCCAAATAAGTGAAATTTCTGCAATTTTGTCCCAAAATGAAGGAAATTTCTGGAATTTTGCCTCAAAATAAGTGGTATTTCTGAGGTTTGCCACAAAATAAGGAGAATTTCTGTCCTTTTGCCCCAACATATAGGAAATTTCTGCCTTTTTGCCCCACAATTAGGGGAATTTCTGCAATTTTGCTCCAAAATACGGGGAATTTCTGCCTTTTAGTCCGAAAATAAGAAGAATGCATACCTTTTTGCCATAAAAAAGGGAAATTTCTTCATTTTTGCTCCAAAATTAGGGGAATTTCTGCATTTGCCTCTAAATAAGTGGAATTTCTGTCTTTTTCCCCCAAAACAAAGGGAATTTCTGTCTTTTTTGCCCCAAAATAAGGAAAATTTCTGACTTATTACCCTGAAATAAGTGAAATTTCTGCAATTTTGCCCCAAAATAAAGGAAATTACTGCCTTTTTGCCCCCAAATAAGGGGAATTTCAGCCTTTTTACCTCAAAATAAGGGGAATTTCTGCTTTTTTGCCTCTAAATAAGTGGAATTTCTGATTTTTTTTCTCTAAAACAAAAAGAATTTCTGTCTTTTTGCCCCAAAATAACGAAAATTTCTGACTTTTTTCCTTAAATAAGTGAAATTTCTGCTTTTTTGCCCCCAAATAAGGGAATTTCAGACTTTTTACCCCAAAATAAGGGGAATTTCTGCATTTTTGCCCCAAAATATGCGAAATTTCTGCCTTTTTGCCCCAAAATAAGAAAAATTTCTGCAATTTTGTACCCAAATAAAAGAAATTTCTGCCTTTTTGCCCCAAAATAAGAAAATTTATGCTTTTTTTTCTGAAATAACTGAAATTTCTGCAATTTTGCCCCAAAATAAGTGAAATTTCTGAGTTTTGCCACAAAATAAGGAGAATTTCTGACTTTTTGCCCCAACATATAAGGAATTTCTGCCTTTTTGCCCCACAATTAGAGGAATTTCTGCAATTTTGCTCCAAAATACGGGGAATTTCTGCCTTTTTGTCTGAAAATAAGAAGAATGCATACCTTCTTGCCATAAAAAAGGGAAATTTTTTCATTTTTGCTCCAAAATAAGAAGAATTTCTGCTTTTTTCCTCTAAATAATTCGAATTTCTGTTTTTTCCCCGAAAACAAATAGAATTTCTGTCTTTTTTGCCCCAAAATAAAGAAAATTTCTGATTTATTACCCTGAAATAAGTGAAATTTCTGCAATTTTGCCTCTAAATAAGAGAAATTTCTGCCTTTTTGCACCCAAATAAAAGTAATTTCAGCATTTTTACCTCAAAATAAGGGGAATTTCTGCATTTTTGCTTCAAAATATGGGAAATTTCTGCCTTTTTTCCCCAAAATAAAAAAATTTCTGCTTTTTTTCCCTGAAATAAGTGAAATTTCTGAAATTTTGCCCCAAAATAAGTGAAATTTCTGCAATTTGGCCCCAAAATATGGGAAATTTCTGGAATTTTGCCCCAAAATAAGTGGAATTTCTCAGTTTTGCCCCAAAATAAGAAGAATGTCTGTCTTTTTGCCCCAACATATAGGGAATTTCTGCCTTTTTGCCCCACAATTAGGGGAATTTCTGCAATGTTGCTCAAAATACAGGGAATTTCTGCCTTTTTGCCTGAAAATAGAAGAATGCATAACTTTTTGCCATAAAAAAGGGAAATTTCTTCATTTTTGCTTCAAAATAAGGGGAATTTCTGCCTTTTTGACTCTAAATAAGTGGAATTTCTGTCTTTTTCCCCCAAAACAAAGGGAATTTCTGTTTTTTTCTTCCAAAATAAAAAAAATTTCTTACTTATTACCCTGAAATATTTGAAATTTCTTCAATTTTGCCCCAAAATAAGGGAAATTACTGCCTTTTTGCCCCCAAATAAGGGTAATTTCAGCCTTTTTACCTCAAAATAAAGGGAATTTCTGCATTTTTGCCACAAAATATTAGGATTTTCTGATTTTTGCCCAAAAATAAGGGAAATTTCTGCCTTTTTTCCCTGAAATACGTGAAATTTCTGCAATTTTTCCCCAAAATAGGTGAAATGTCTGCAATTTTGTTCTAAAATAAGGTAAGTTTCTGGAATTTTGCCCCAAATAAGTGGAATTTCTGAGTTTCGCCCCAAAATAAGGAGAATTTCTGTCTTTTTGCCCCAACATATAGGGAATTTCTACCTTTTTGCCCGACAATTCGGGGAATTTCTGCAATTTTGCTCCAAAATACGGGGAATTTCTTCCTTTTTGCCCAAAATAAGAAGAATGCATACCTTTTTGCCATAAAAAAAGGGAAATTTCTTCATTTTTGCTCCAAAATAAGGAAAATTTCTGCTTTTTTGCCTCTAAATAAGTGGTATTTCTGTCTTTTTCCCCCAAAACAAAGGAAATTTCTGTCTTTTTTGCCCAAAAATAAGGAAAATTTCTTACTTATTACCCTGAAATAAGTGAAATTTCTGCAATTTTGCCCCAAAATAAGGGAAATTTCGGCCTTTTTACCCCCAAATAAGGGTAATTTCACCCTTTTTACCTCAAAATAAGGGGAATTTCTGCATTTTTTCCCTGAAATAAGTGAAATTTCCGCAAGTTTGGCCCAAAATAAGTGAAATTTCTGCCTTTTTGCCCCCAAATAAGGGGAATTTAAGCCTTTTTACCTCAAAATAAGGGGAATTTCTGCATTTTTGCCCCAAAATATGGGAAATTTCTGCCTTTTTGCCCCAAAATAAAAAAAATTTCTGCAATTTTGTACCAAAATAAAAGAAATTTCTGCCTTTTTGCTTCCAAATAGAAAAATTTCTACTTTTTTTTCTGAAAAAAGTGAAATATCTGAAATTTTGCCCCAAAATATGTGAAATTTCTACAATTTTGCCCCAAAATAAGTGAAATTTCTGGAATTTTTCCCAAAATAAGTGGAATTTCTGTCTTTTTCCCCCAAAACAAAGGGAATTTCTGTATTTTTTGCCCCAAGATAAGGATAATTTCTGACTTATTACCCTGAAATAAGTGAAATTGCTGCAATTTTGCCTCAAAATAAGAAAAATTTCTCCCTTTTTGCCCCCAAATAAGGGGAATTTCAGCCTTTTTACGTCAAAAAAGGGAAATTTCTGCAGTTTTGCCCCAAAATATGGGAAATTTCTGCGTTTTTGCCCTAAAATAAGAAAAATTTCTTCAATTTTGTACCAAAATAAAAGAAATTTCTGCCTTTTTGCCCCAAAATAAAAAAAATTCTGCTTTTTTTCTGAAATAACTGAAATTTCTGCAATTTTGCCCAAAATAAGTGAAATTTCTGCAATTTTTCCACAAAATAAGGGAAATTTCTGGAATTTTTCCTCAAAATAAGTGGTATTTCTGAGTTTTGCCACAAAATAAGGAGAATTTCTGTACTTTTGCCCCAACATATAGGGAATTTCTGCCTTTTTGCCCCACAATTAGGGGAATTTTTGCAATTTTGCTCCAAAATACAGGGAATTTCTGCCTTTTTGTCCGAAAATAAGAAGAATGCATACCTTTTTGCCCTAAAAAAGGGAAATTTATTCATTTTTGCTCCAAAATAAGAGGAATTTCTACATTTGCCTCTAAATAAGTGGAATTTCTGTCTTTTTCCCCCAAAACAAAGGAAATTTCTGTCTTTTTTGCCCCAAAATAAGGAAAATTTATGACTTATTACCCTGAAATAAGTTAAATTTCTGCAATTTTGCCCCAAAATAAAGGAAATTTCTGCCTTTTTGCCCCCAAATAAGGGGAATTTCAGTCTTTTTACCTCAAAATAAGGGGAATTTCTGCTTTTTTGCCTCTAAATAAGTGGAATTTCTGTCTTTTTTCTCTAAAACAAAAGGAATTTCTGTCTTTTTGCCCCAAAATAAGGAAAATTTCTGACTTTTTTTCCTTAAATAAGTGAAATTTCTGCTTTTTTGCCCCCAAATAAGGGAATTTCAGACTTTTTACCCCAAAATAAGGGAAATTTCTGCATTTTTGCCCCAAAATATGGGAAATTTCTGCCTTTTTGCCCCAAAATAAGAAAATTTCTGCTTTTTTTTTCTGAAATAACTGAAATTTCCGCAATTTTGTCCCAAAATAAGTGAAATTTCTGAGTTTTGCCACAAAATAAGGAGAATTTCTGTCTTTTTGCCCCAACATATATGGAATTTCTACCTTTTTGCCCAACAATTAGGGAAATATCTGCAATTTTGCTCAAAAATACAAGGAATTTTTGCCTTTTTGCCCGAAAATAAGTAGAATGCATACCTTTTTGCCATAAAAAAGGGAAATTTCTTAATTTTTGCTCCAAAATAAGGAAAATTTCTGCTTTTTTGCCTCTAAATAAGTGGTATTTCGGTCTTTGTCCTCCAAAACAAAGGGAATTTCTGTCTTTTTTGCCCCAAAATAAAAAAAATTTCTGACTTATTACCCTGAAATAAGTGAAATTTCTGCAATTTTGCCCCAAAATAAGGGAAATTTTGGCATTTTTACCCCCAAATAAGGGGAATTTCACCCTTTTTACCTCAAAATAAAGGGAATTTCTGTATTTTGCCACAAAATATTAGGAATTTCTGCCTTTTTGCCCCAAAATAAGAAAAATTTCTGCCTTTTTTCTCTGAAATAAGTGAAATTTCCGCAATTTTGGCCCAAAATAAGTGAAATTTCTGCCTTTTTGCCCCCAAATAAGGGGAATTTTAGCCTTTTAACCTCAAAATAAGGAGAATTTCTGAATTTTTGATTCAAAATATGGGAAATTTCTTCATTTTTGCCCCAAAATAAGAAAAATTTCTGCAATTTTGTACCAAAATAAAAGAAATTTTTGCATTTTTGCTTCCAAATAGAAAAATTTCTATTTTTTTTCTGAAAATAAGTCAAATTTCTGAAATTTTGTCCCAAAATAAGGGGAATTTCTGCCTCTTTGCCCTCAAATAAAAGGAATTTCAGCCTTTTTACCTCAAAATAAGGGGAATTCCTGCATTTTTTACCAAAAATAAGGAAAATTTCTAACTTTTTTCCCTGAAATAAGTAAAATTTCTGCAATTTTGCCACAAAATAAGTGAAATTTCTGCAATTTTGCCCCAGAATAAGGGAAATTTCTGGAATTTTGCCCCAAAATAAGTGGAATTTCTGAGTTTTGCCCCAAAATAAGGGGAATTTCTGTCTTTTTGCCCCAACATAAAAGGAATTTCTGCATTTTTGCCCCACAATTAGGGGAATTTCTGCAATTTTGCTCCAAAATACGAGGAATTTCTGCCTTTTTGCCCGAAAATAAGAACAATGCATAACTTTTTGCCTTAAAAAAGAGAAATTTCTTCATTTTTGCTCCAAAATAAAGGGAATTTCTGCTTTTTTGCCTCTAAATAAGTGGAATTTCTGTCTTTTTCCCCAAAAACAAAGGGATTTTCTGACTTTTTTGCCCCAAAATAAGGAAAATTTCTGACTTATTACCCTGAAATAAGTGAAATTTCTGCAATTTTGCCCCAAAATAAAGGAAATTTCTGCCTTTTTGCCCCCAAATAAGGGCAATTTCAGCCTTTTTACATCAAAATAAGAGGAATTTCTGCCTTTTAGCCCCAAAATAACAAAATTTCTTTTTTTTCCATGAAATAAGGGAAATTTCTGCAATTTTGCCCAAAATAAGTGAAATTTCTGCAATTTTGCCCCAGAATAAGGGAAATTTCTTGAATTTTGCCCCAAAATAAGTGGAATTTCTGAGTTTTGCCCCAAAATAAGGAGAATTTCTGTCTTTTTGCCCCAACATATAGGGAATTTCTGCATTTTTACCCCACAACTAGGGGAATTTCTGCAATTTTGCCCTGAAATAAGGGGAATTTCAGCCTTTATACTTCAAAATAAGGGGAATTTCTGCATTTTTGCCACAAAATATTAGGAATTTCTGACTTTTTGCCCCAAAATAAGGAAAATTTCTGCCTTTTTTCCCTGAAATAAGTGAAATTTCTGCAATTTTGCCCCAAAATAAGTGAAATTTTGCAATTTTGCCCCAAAAGAAGGAAAATTTCTGGAATTTTGCTCCAAAATAAGTTAAATTTCTAAGTTTTGCCCCAAAATAAAGAGAATTTCTGTCTTTTTGCCCCAACATATAGGGAATTTCTGTCTTTTTGCTCCACAACTAGGGGAATTTCTGCAATTTTGCTCCAAAATACGGGAATTTTCTGCCTTTTTGCCCTAAAATATGTGAAGTTTCTGCAATTTTACCCCTAAATAAGGTGAATTTCTGCTTTTTTGCCCCAAAATAATGGGAATTTCTGCCTTTTTGCCCCAAAATAAGAAAAATTTTTGCGTTTTTTCTCTGAAATAAGTGAAATTTCTGCAATTTTCCCCTAAAATAAGGGAAATTTTTGCAATTTTTTTCCATAATAAGGCAGATTTCTGCAATTTTGCCACAAAATAAGGTAAATTCCTGAAATTTTGCCCCAAAATAAAGGAAATTTCAGGAATTTTTCCCCAAAATAAGGGAATTTCTGATTTTTGCCCCAAAATAAAGGGAATTTCTGCCTTTTGCCCCAAAATTAGGGGAATTTCTGCAATTTTGCTCCAAAATACGGGAATTTCTGCCTTTTTGCCTGAAAATAATGGGAATGCATAACTTTTGGCCATAAAAAGAGAAATTTCTTCATTTTTGTTCCAAAATAAAGGGAATTTCTGCCTTTTTGCCTCTAAATAAGTGGAATTTCTGTCTTTTTCTCCCAAAACAAAGAGAATTTTTTTTTTGCCCCAAAATAAGGGGAATTTATGACTTATTACCCTGAAATAAGTGAAATTTCTGCAATTTTTCCCCAAAATAAGGGAAATTTCTGCAATTTTGCCCCAATGTAAAGGAAATTTCTGCAATTTTGCCCCAAAATAAGGGGAATTTCTGAATGTTTGCTCCCGAAAAAAGGAGATCTTCTGTCTTTTTGCCCCAAAATAAGAAGAATTTCTGCCTTTTTGCCCAAAAATTATGAGAATTTCTGCAATTTTGCTTCAAAATACGGGGAATTTCTGCTTTTTATCCCGAAAGTAAGGGGAATGCATACCTTTTTGCCATAAAAAGGTAAATTTCTTCATTTTGGCTCCAAAATAATGGGAATTTCTGCCTTTTTGCCTCTAAATATGTGGAATTTCTGTCTTTTTCCTTCAAAACAAAGGTAATTTCTGTCATTTTTGCCCCAAAATAAGGGGAATATCAGAATTATTACCCTGAAATAAGTGAAATTTCTCCAATTTTGCCACAAAATAAGGGAAATTTTTGCCACTTTGCCCCCAAATAAGGGGAATTTCAGCCTTTTTACCTCAAAATAAGGGGAAATTTCTGCATTTTTGCCACAAAATATTAGGAATTTCTGACTTTTTTGCCCCAAAATAAGGAAAATTTGTGCCTTTTTTCCCTGAAATAAGTGAAATTTCTGCAATTTTGCCCCAAAATAAGTGAAATTTCTGCAATTTTGCCCAAAAATAAGGGAAATTTCTGGAATTTTGCCCCAAAATAAGTGGAATTTATAAGTTTTGCCCCAAAATAAGAAGAATTTCTGTCTTTTTGCCTCTAAATAAGTGAAATTTCTGCTATTTTGCCCCAAAATAAGGGAAATTTCTGCCTTTTTGCCCCCAAATAAGGGGAATTTCAGCCTTTTTACCTCAAAATAAGGGGAATTTCTGCATTTTTGCCAGAAAATATTAGGAATTTCTGCATTTTTGCCCCAAAATAAAGAAAATTTCTGCCTTTTTTCCCTGAAATAAGTGAAATTTCTGCAATTTTGCCCCAAAATAAGTAAAATTTCTGCCTTTTTGCCCCCAAATATGGGGAATTTCAGCCTTTTTACCTCAAAATAAAGGGAATTTCTGCATTTTTGCCAGAAAATATTAGGAATTTCTGCCTTTTTGCCACAAAATAAAAAAAATTTCTGCCTTTTTTCCCTGAAATAAGTAAAATTTCTGCAATTTTGCCCCAAAATAAAGGAAATTTCTGGAATTTTGCCCCAAAATAAGTGGAATTTATAAGTTTTGCCCCAAAATAAGGAGAATTTCTGATTTTTTGCCTCTAAATAAGTGAAATTTCTGCTATTTTGCCCCAAAATAAGGGAAATTTCTGCCTTTTTTCCCCCAAATAAAGGGAATTTCAGCCTTTTTACCTCAAAATAAGGGGAATTTCTGCATTTTTGCCAGAAAATATTAGGAATTTTTGCCTTTTTGCCCCAAAATAAAGAAAATTTCTGCCTATTTTCCCTGAAATAAGTGAAATTTCTGCAATTTTGCCCCAAAATAAGTTAAATTTCTGCAATTTTGCCCCAAAATAAGGGAAATTTTTAGAATTTTGCCCCAAAATAAGTGGAATTTCTGAGTTTTGCCCCAAAATAAGAAGAATTTCTGTCTTTTTGCCCCAACATATAGGGAATTTCTGTCTTTCTGCACCACAACTTGGCGAATTTCTGCAATTATGCTCCAAAATAGGGGGAATTTCTGCCTTTTTGCCCGAAAATAAGGAGAATGCAAAACTTTTTGCCATAAAAAAGGGAAATTTCTTCATTTTTGCTCCAAAATAAGGGAAATTTCTGCCTTTTTTCCTCCAAATAAGTGGAATGTCTGTTTTTTCCCTCAAAACAAAGGAAATTTCTGTCTTTTTTGCCTAAAAAAAAAGGGAATTTCTGACTTATTACACTGAAATAAGTGAAATTTCTGCAATTTTGCCCCAAATTAAGGGAAATTTCTGCCTTTTTGACCTGAAATATGTGAAATTTCTGCAATTTTACACCAAAATAAGGTGAATTTCTGCCTTTTTGCCACAAATTAATGGGAATTTCGGCCTTTTTGCCCCAAAATAAATAATTTTTGCTTTTTTTCTCTAAAATAAGTGAAATTTCTGCAATTTTGCCCTAAAATAAGAAAAATTTCTGCAATTTTTCCCAATAATAAGGAAAATTTCTGAAATTTTGCCCCAAAATTAGGGGAATTTCTCCCTTTTTGCCCCAAAATAAAGGAAATTTCAGCTTTTTTACAAGAAAATAAGTGAAATTTCTGCAATTTTGCCCCAAATAAGGGAAATTTCTTCAATTTTGCCCCAAAATAAGGTAAATTCCTGTAATTTTGTCCCAAAATAAAGGAAATTTCTTAAATTTTACCCCAAAAGAAAGGGAATTTCTGATTTTTGCCCCAAAATAAAAGGAATTTTTGCCTTTTGCCCCAAAATTAGGGAATTTCTCCCTTTTTGCCCGAAAATTATGAGAATTTCTGCAATTTTGCTTCAAAATACGGGGAATTTTTGCTTTTTATCCCGAATGTAAGGGGAATGTATACCTTTTACCACAAAAAAGGAAATTTCTTCATTTTTGCCCCAAAATAAGAGGAATTTCTGCCTTTTTACTTCAAAGTAAGTGAAATTTCTGCCTTTGTACCAAAAAATAAATGGAATTTCTGTCTTTTTACCCCAAAATAAAAGGAATTTTTGAATTATGCCCTGAAATAAGTGAAATTTGTGCAATTTTGCCCAAAATAAATGAAATTTCTGCATTCTTGCCACAAAATAAAAGGAATTTCTGTCTTTTTGCCCCAAAATAAGGGAAATTCTGCCTTTTTGCCCCCAAATAAAAAGAATTTCAGCCTTTTTACCTCAAACTAAGGGGAATTTCTACATTTTTGCCACAAAATATTAAGAATTTCTGGATTTTTGCCCCAAAATAAGGAAAATTTCTGCGTTTTTTCCCTGAAATAAGTGAAATTTCTCCAATTTTGCCATAAATTAAGTGAAATTTCTGCAATTTTTCCCCAAAATAAGGGAAATTTCTGGAATTTTGCCCAAAAATAAGTGGAATTTCTGAGTTTTGCCCCAAAATAAGAAGAATTTCGGTCTTTTTTCCCCAACATATAGGGAATTTCTGCCTTTTTGCCCCACAATTAGGGGAATTTCTGCAATTTTGCTCCTAAATATGGGAAATTTCTGCCTTTTCTCAAAAATAAAGGGAATGCATAACTTTTTGCCATAAAAAAAAGAAATTTCTTCATTTTTGCTCCAAAATAAGTGAAATTTCTGCCTTTTTGCCTCTAAATAAGTGGAATTTCTGTCTTTTTCCCCCAAAACAAAGGGAATTTCTGTCTTTTTTGCCCCAAAAAAATGGGAATTTCTGACTTATTACCCTGAAATTAGTGAAATTTCTGCAATTTTGCTCCAAAATAAAAAAAATTTCTGCAATTTTGCCCCAATGTAAAAGAAATTTCTCCAATTTTCCCCCAAAATAAGGGAAATTTCTGACTGTTTGCTCCCGAAAAAAGAAGATTTTTTGTCTTTTTGCCCAAAAATAAGGAGAATTTCTACCTTTTTGCCCGAAAATTATGAGAATTTCTGCAATTTTGCTACAAAATACGGGGAATTTCTGTTTTTTATCCCGAAAGTAAGGGGAATGCATACCTTTTTGCCACAAAAAGGTAAATTTCTTCATTTTTGCTCCAAAATAATGGAAATTTCTGCCTTTTTGCCTCTAAATAAGTGGAATTTCTGTCTTTTCCTCCAAAACAAAGGGAATTTCTGTCTTTTTTGCCCCAAAATAAGGGGAATTTCTGACTTATTACCCTGAAATAAGTGAAATTTCTGCAATTTTGTCCCAAAATAAGAGAAATTTCTGCAATTTTGCCCCAATGTAAAGGAAATTTCTGCAATTTTGCCCCAAAATAAGGGAAATTTCTGACTGTTTGCTCCCGAAAAAAAAAAGATTTTCTGTCTTTTTTCCCCAAAATAAGGAGAATTTCTACCTTTTGGCCTGAAAATTATGAGAATTTCTGCAATTTTGCATCAAAATACGGGGAATTTCTGCTTTTTATCCCGAAAGTAAAGGGGAATGCATACCTTTTTGCCATAAAAAGGTAAATTTCTTCATTTTTGCACCAAAATCAGGGAAATTTCTGTCTTTTTGCCTCTAAATAAGTGGAGTTTCTGTCTTTTTCCCCCAAAACAAAAAGATTTTCTGTCTTTTTTGCCCCAAAATAAGGAAAATTTCTGACTTATTACCCTGAAATAAGTGAAATTTCTGTAATTTTGCCCCAAAATAAGGGAAATTTCTGCCTCTTTGCCCCCAAATAAGGGCAATTTCAGCCTTTTTATGTCAAATTTAGAGGAATTTCTGCCTTTTTGCCCCAAAATAACAAAATTTCTTTTTTTTTCCATTAAATAAGGGAAATTTCTGCAATTTTGCCCAAAATAAGTGAAATTTCTGCAATTTTGCCCCAGAATAAGGGAAATTTCTTGAATTTTGCCCCAAAATAAGTGGAATTTCTGAGTTTTGCCCCAAAATAAGGAGAATTTCTGTCTTTTTGCCCCACAACTAGGGGAATTTCTGCAATTTTGGCCTGAAATAAGGGGAATTTCAGCCTTTATACCTCAAAATAAAAGGAATTTCTGCATTTTTGCCACAAAATATTAGGAATTTCTGACTTTTTGCCCCAAATAATGAAAATTTCTGCCTTTTTTCCCTGAAATAAGTGAAAATTCTGCAATTTTGCCCCAAAATAAGTGAAATTTTGCAATTTTGCCCCAAAAGAAGGAAAATTTCTGGAATTTTGCACCAAAATAAGTGGAATTTCTAAGTTTTGGCCCAAAATAAAAAGAATTTCTTTCTTTTTGCCCTAACATATAGGGAATTTCTGTCTTTTTGCCCCACAACTAGAGGAATTTCTGCAATTTTGCTCCAAAATACAGGGATTTTCTCCCTTTTTGCCCTGAAATATGTGAAATTTCTGCAATTTTACCCCTAAATAAGGTGAATTTCTGCTTTTTTGCCCCAAAATAATGGGATTTTCTGCCTTTTTGCCCCAAAATAAGAAAATTTTTTGCGTTTTTTCTCTGAAATAAGTGAAATTTCTGAAATTTTCCTATAAAATAAGGGAAATTTTTGCAACTTTTTTCCATAATAAGGCAGATTTCTGCAATTTTGCCACAAAATAAGAGGAATTTCTTCTTTTTTGCCCCAAAACAAAGGAAATTTCAGCCTTTTTACCTGAAAATAAGTGAAATTTCTGAAATTTTGCCCCAAATAAGGGAAATTTCTGCAATTTTGCCCCAAAATAAGGTAAATTCCTGCAATTTTGCCCAAAATAAAGGAAATTTCTGGAATTTTGCCCCAAAATAAGGGGAATTTCTGATTTTTGCCCCAAAATAAAGGGAATTTCTGCCTTTTGCCCCAAAATTAGGAGACTTTCTGCAATTTTGCTCCAAAATACGGGAATTTCTGTCTTTTTGCCTGAAAATAATTGGAATGCATAACTTTTGGCCATAAAAAGGGAAATTTCTTAATTTTTGCTCCAAAATAAAGGGAGTTTCTGCCTTTTTGCCTCTAAATAAGTGGAATTTCTGTCTTTTTCTCCCAAAACAAAGAGAATTTCTTTCTTTTTTGCCCCAAAATAAGGGGAATTTCTGACTTATTACCCTGAAGTAAGTGAAATTTCTGCAATTTTGCCCCAAAATAAGGGAAATTTCTGCAATTTTGCCCCAATGTAAAGGAAATTTCTGCAATTTTGCCCCAAAATAAGGGGAATTTCTGAATGTTTGCTCCCGAAAAAAGGAGAACTTCTGTCTTTTTGCCCCAAAATAAGGAGAATTTCTGCCTTTTTGCCCGAAAATTATGAGAATTTCAGCAATTTTGCTTCAAAATACGGGGAATTTCTGCTTTTTATCTCAAAAGTAAGGGGAATGCATACCTTTTTGCCATAAAAAGGTAAATTTCTTCATTTTTGCTCCAAAATAAGGGGAATTTCTGCCTTTTTGCCTCTAAATAAGTGGAATTTCTGTCTTTTTCCCCCAAAACAAAGGGAATTTCTGTCTTTTTTGCCCCAAAATAAGGGGAATTTCTGAATTATTACCCTGAAATAAGTGAAATTTCTCCAATTTTGACCCAAAATGAGGGAAATTTCTGCCTCTTTGCCCCCAAATAAGGGGAATTTCAGCCTTTTTACCTCAAAATAAAGGGAAATTTCTTCATTTTTGCCACAAAATATTAGGAATTTCTGACTTTTTGCCTCAAAATAAGGAAAATTTTTGCCTTTCCCTCCCTGAAATAAGTGAAATTTCTGCAATTTTGCCCCAAAATAAGGAAAATTTCTGGAATTTTGCACCAAAATAAGTGCAATTTATAAGTTTTGCCCCAAAATAAGGAGAATTTCTGTCTTTTTGCCTCTAAATAAGTGAAATTTCTGCAATTTTGCCCCAAAATAAGGGAAATTTCTGCCTTTTTGCCCCCAAATAAGGGGAATTTCAGCCTTTTTACCTCAAAATAAGGGGAATTTCTGCATTTTGCCAGAAAATATTAGGAATTTCTGCCTTTTTGCCCCAAAATAAAGAAAATTTCTGCCTTTTTTCCCTGAAATAAGTGAAATTTCTGCAATTTTGCCCCAAAATAAGTGAAATTTCTGCAATTTTGCCCCAAATTAAGGGAAATTATTAGAATTTTGCCCCAAAATAAGTGGAATTTCTGAGTTTTGCCCCAAAATAAGAAGAATTTCTGTCTTTTTGCCCCAACATATAGGGAATTTCTGTCTTTCTGCACCACAACTTGGCGAATTTCTGCAATTATGCTCCAAAATAGGGGGAATTTCTGCCTTTTTGCCCGAAAATAAGGAGAATGCAAAACTTTTTGCCATAAAAAAGGGAAATTTCTTCATTTTTGCTCCAAAATAAGGGAAATTTCTGCCTTTTTTCCTCCAAATAAGTGGAATGTCTGTCTTTTTCCCTCAAAACAAAGGAAATTTCTGTCTTTTTTGCCTAAAAAAAAAGGGAATTTCTGACTTATTACACTGAAATAAGTGAAATTTCTGCAATTTTGCCCCAACATAAGGGAAATTTCTGCCTTTTTGCCCTGAAATATGTGAAATTTCTGCAATTTTACACCAAAATAAGGTGAATTTCTGCCTTTTTGCCACAAATTAATGGGAATTTCTGCCTTTTTGCCCCAAAATAAATAATTTTTGCTTTTTTTCTCTAAAATAAGTGAAATTTCTGCAATTTTGCCCTAAAATAAGAAAAATTTCTGCAATTTTTCCCAATAATAAGGAAAATTACTGAAATTTTGCCCCAAAATTAGGGGAATTTCTCCCTTTTGCCCCAAAATAAAGGAAATTTCAGCTTTTTTACAAGAAAATAAGTGAAATTTCTGCAATTTTGCCCCAAATAAGGGAAATTTCTTCAATTTTGCCCCAAAATAAGGTAAATTCCTGTAATTTTGTCCTAAAATAAAGGAAATTTCTTAAATTTTACCCCAAAAGAAAGGGAATTTCTGATTTTTGCCCCAAAATAAAAGGAATTTTTGCCTTTTGCCCCAAAATTAGGGAATTTCTCCCTTTTTGCCCGAAAATTATGAGAATTTCTGCAATTTTGCTTCAAAATACGGGGAATTTTTGCTTTTTATCCCGAATGTAAGGGGAATGTATACATTTTACCACAAAAAAGGAAATTTCTTCATTTTTGCCCCAAAATAAGAGGAATTTCTGCCTTTTTACTTCAAAGTAAGTGAAATTTCTGCCTTTGTACCAAAAAATAAATGGAATTTCTGTCTTTTTACCCCAAAATAAAAGGAATTTTTGAATTATGCCCTGAAATAAGTGAAATTTGTGCAATTTTGCCCAAAATAAATGAAATTTCTGCATTCTTGCCACAAAATAAAAGGAATTTCTGTCTTTTTGCCCCAAAATAAGGGAAATTTCTGCCTTTTTGCCCCCAAATAAAAAGAATTTCAGCCTTTTTACCTCAAACTAAGGGGAATTTCTACATTTTTGCCACAAAATATGAAGAATTTCTGGATTTTTGCCCCAAAATAAGGAAAATTTCTGCCTTTTTTCCCTGAAATAAGTGAAATTTCTCCAATTTTGCCATAAATTAAGTGAAATTTCTGCAATTTTTCCCCAAAATAAGGGAAATTTCTGGAATTTTGCCCAAAAATAAGTGGAATTTCTGAGTTTTGCCCCAAAATAAGAAGAATTTCGGTCTTTTTTCCCCAACATATAGGGAATTTCTGCCTTTTTGCCCCACAATTAGGGGAATTTCTGCAATTTTGCTCCTAAATATGGGAAATTTCTGCCATTTCCCAAAAATAAAGGGAATGCATAACTTTTTGCCATAAAAAAAAGAAATTTCTTCATTTTTGCTCCAAAATAAGTGGAATTTCTGCCTTTTTGCCCCTAAATAAGTTGAATTTCTGCCTTTTTCCCCCAAAACAAAGGGAATTTCTGTCTTTTTTGCCCCAAAATAACGGAATTTCTGACTTATTACCCTGAAATTAGTGAAATTTCTGCAATTTTGCCCCAAAATAAAAAAAAAATTTCTGCAATTTTGCCCCAATGTAAAAGAAATTTCTCCAATTTTCCCCCAAAATAAGGGAAATTTCTGACTGTTTGCTCCCGAAAAAAGGAGATTTTTTGTCTTTTTGCCCAAAAATAAGGAGAATTTCTACCTTTTTGCCCGAAAATTATGAGAATTTCTGCAATTTTGCTACAAAATACGGGGAATTTCTGCTTTTTATCCCAAAAGTAAGGGGAATGCATACCTTTTTGCCATAAAAAGGTAAATTTCTTCATTTTTGCTCCAAAATAATGGAAATTTCTGCCTTTTTGCCGCTAAATAAGTGGAATTTCTGTCTTTTCCTCCAAAACAAAGGGAATTTCTGTCTTTTTTGCCCCAAAATAAGGGGAATTTCTGACTTATTACCCTGAAATAAGTGAAATTTCTGCAATTTTGTCCCAAAATAAGAGAAATTTCTGCAATTTTGCCCCAATGTAAAGGAAATTTCTGCAATTTTGCCCCAAAATAAGGGAAATTTCTGACTGTTTGCTCCCGAAAAAAAAAAGATTTTCTGTCTTTTTTCCCCAAAATAAGGAGAATTTCTACCTTTTGGCCTGAAAATTATGAGAATTTCTGCAATTTTGCTTCAAAATACGGGGAATTTCTGCTTTTTATCCCGAAAGTAAAGGGGAATGCATACCTTTTTGCCATAAAAAGGTAAATTTCTTCATTTTTGCACCAAAATCAGGGAAATTTCTGTCTTTTTGCCTCTAAATAAGTGGAATTTCTGTCTTTTTCCCCCAAAACAAAAAGATTTTCTGTCTTTTTTGCCCCAAAATAAGGAAAATTTCTGACTTATTACCCTGAAATAAGTGAAATTTCTGTAATTTTGCCCCAAAATAAGGGAAATTTCTGCCTTTTTGCCCCCAAATAAGGGCAATTTCAGCCTTTTTACATCAAATTTAGAGGAATTTCTGCTTTTTTGTCCCAAAATAACAAAATTTCTTTTTTTTCCATGAAATAAGGGAAATTTCTGCAATTTTGCCCAAAATAGGTGAAATTTCTGCAATTTTGCCCCAGAATAAGGGAAATTTCTTGAATTTTGCCCCAAAATAAGTGGAATTTCTGAGTTTTGCCCCAAAATAAGAAGAATTTCTGTCTTTTTGCCCCACAACTAGGGGAATATCTGCAATTTTGCCCTGAAATAAGGGGAATTTCAGCCTTTATACCTCAAAATAAAAGGAATTTCTGCATTTTTGCCACAAAATATTAGGAATTTCTGACTTTTTGCCCCAAAATAATGAAAATTTCTGCCTTTTTTCCCTGAAATAAGTGAAATTTCTGCAATTTTGCCCCAAAATAAGTGAAATTTTGCAATTTTGTCCCAAAAGAAGGAAAATTTCTGGAATTTTGCACCAAAATAAGTGGAATTTCTAAGTTTTGGCCCAAAATAAGAAGAATTTCTGTCTTTTTGCCCTAACATATAGGGAATTTCTGTCTTTTTGCCCCACAACTAGAGGAATTTCTGCAATTTTGCTCCAAAATACAGGGATTTTCTGCCTTTTTGCCCTGAAATATGTGAAATTTCTGCAATTTTACCCCTAAATAAGGTGAATTTCTGCTTTTTTGCCCCAAAATAATGGGATTTTCTGCCTTTTTGCCCCAAAATAAGAAAAATTTTTGCGTTTTTTCTCTGAAATAAGTGAAATTTCTGCAATTTTCCTCTAAAATAAGGGAAATTTTTGCAATTTTTTTCCATAATAAGGCAGATTTCTGCAATTTTGCCACAAAAAAAGAGGAATTTCTTCCTTTTTGCCCCAAAACAAAGGAAATTTCAGCCTTTTTACCTGAAAATAAGTGAAATTTCTGAAATTTTGCCCCAAATAAGGGAAATTTCTGCAATTTTGCCCCAAAATAAGGTAAATTCCTGCAATTTTGCCCAAAATAAAGGAAATTTCTGGAATTTTGCCCCAAAATAAGGGGAATTTCTGATTTTTGCCCCAAAATAAAGGGAATTTCTGCCTTTTGCCCCAAAATTAGGGGAATTTCTGCAATTTTGCTCCAAAATACGGGAATTTCTGTCTTTTTGCCTGAAAATAATGGGAATGCATAACTTTTGGCCATAAAAAGGGAAATTTCTTAATTTTTGCTCCAAAATAAAGGGAATTTCTGCCTTTTTGCCTCTAAATAAGTGGAATTTCTGTCTTTTTCTCCCAAAACAAAGAGAATTTCTTTCTTTTTTGCCCCAAAATAAGGGGAATTTCTGACTTATTACCCTGAAGTAAGTGAAATTTCTGCAATTTTGCCCCAAAATAAGGGAAATTTCTGCAACTTTGCCCCAATGTAAAGTAAATTTCTGCAATTTTGCCCCAAAATAAGGGGAATTTCTGAATGTTTGCTCCCGAAAAAAGGAGAACTTCTGTCTTTTTGCCCCCAAATAAGGAGAATTTCTGCTTTTTTGCCCGAAAATTATGAGAATTTCAGCAATTTTGCTTCAAAATACGGGGAATTTGCTTTTTATCCCAAAAGTAAGGGGAATGCATACCTTTTTGCCATAAAAAGGTAAATTTCTTCATTTTTGCTCCAAAATAAGGGGAATTTCTGCCTTTTTGCCTCTAAATAAGTGGAATTTCTGTCTTTTTCCCCCAAAACAAAGGGAATTTCTGTCTTTTTTGCCCCAAAATAAGGGGAATTTCTGAATTATTACCCTGAAATAAGTGAAATTTCTCCAATTTTGACCCAAAATGAGGGAAATTTCTGCCTCTTTGCCCCCAAATAAGGGGAATTTCAGCCTTTTTACCTCAAAATAAAGGGAAATTTCTTCATTTTTGCCACAAAATATTAGGAATTTCTGACTTTTTGCCTCAAAATAAGGAAAATTTGTGCCTTTCTTTCCCTGAAATAAGTGAAATTTCTGCAATTTTGCCCCAAAATAAGGAAAATTTCTGGAATTTTGCACCAAAATAAGTGGAATTTATAAGTTTTGCCCCAAAATAAGGAGAATTTCTGTCTTTTTGCCTATAAATAAGTGAAATTTCTGCAATTTTGCCCCAAAATAAGGGAAATTTCTGCCTTTTTGCCCCCAAATAAGGGGAATTTCAGCCTTTTTACCTCAAAATAAGGGGAATTTCTGCATTTTGCCAGAAAATATTAGGAATTTCTGCCTTTTTGCCCCAAAATAAAGAAAATTTCTGCCTTTTTTCCCTGAAATAAGTGAAATTTCTGGAATTTTGCCCCAAAATAAGGGAAATTTCTAGAATTTTGCCCCAAAATAAGTGGAATTTCTGAGTTTTGCCCCAAAATAAGAAGAATTTCTGTCTTTTTGCCCCAACATATAGGGAATTTCTCTCTTTCTGCACCACAACTTGGGGAATTTCTGCAATTATGCTCCAAAATAGGGGGAATTTCTGCCTTTTTGCCCGAAAATAAGGAGAATGCAAAACTTTTTGCAATAAAAAAGGGAAATATCTTCATTTTTGCTCCAAAATAAGGGAAATTTCTGCCTTTTTGCCTCCAAATTAGTGGAATTTCTGTCTTTTTCCCTCAAAACAAAGGAAATTTCTGTCTTTTTTGCCTCAAAATAAGGGGAATTTCTGACTTATTACACTGAAATAAGTGAAATTTCTGCAATTTTGCCCCAACATAAGGGAAATTTCTGCCTTTTTGCCCTGAAGTATGTGAAATTTCTGCAATTTTACCCCAAAATAAGGTGAATTTCTGCCTTTTTGCCACAAATTAATGGGAATTTCTGCCGTTTTGCACCAAAATAAATAATTTTTGCGTTTTTTCTCTGAAATAAGTGAAATTTCTGCAATTTTGCCCTAAAATAAGGAAAATTTCTGCAATTTTTCCCAATAATAAGGAAAATTTCTGAAATTTTGCCCCAACATAAGGAGAATTTCTCCATTTTTGCCCCAAAATAAAGGAAATTTCAGCTTTTTTACATGAAAATAAGTGAAATTTCTGCAATTTTGCCCCAAATAAGGGAAATTTCTTCAATTTTGCCCCAAAATCAGGTAAATTCCTGTAATTTTGTCCTAAAATAAAGGAAATTTCTTAAATTTTACCCCAAAAGAAAGGGAATTTCTGATTTTTGCCCCAAAATAAAAGGAATTTTTGCCTTTTGCCCCAAAATTAGGGAATTTCTCCCTTTTTGCCCGAAAATTATGAGAATTTCTGCAATTTTGCTTCAAAATACGGGGAATTTTTGCTTTTTATCCCGAATGTAAGGGGAATGTATACATTTTACCACAAAAAAGGAAATTTCTTCATTTTTGCCCCAAAATAAGAGGAATTTCTGCCTCTTTACTTCAAAGTAAGTGAAATTTCTGCCTTTGTACCAAAAAATAAATGGAATTTCTGTCTTTTTACCCCAAAATAAAAGGAATTTTTGAATTATGCCCTGAAATAAGTGAAATTTGTGCAATTTTGCCCAAAATAAATGAAATTTTTGCATTCTTGCCACAAAATAAAAGGAATTTCTGTCTTTTTGCCCCAAAATAAGGGAAATTTCTGCCTTTTTGCCCCCAAATAAAAAGAATTTCAGCCTTTTTACCTCAAACTAAGGGGAATTTCTACATTTTTGCCACAAAATATGAAGAATTTCTGGATTTTTGCCCCAAAATAAGGAAAATTTCTGCCTTTTTTCCCTGAAATAAGTGAAATTTCTCCAATTTTGCCATAAATTAAGTGAAATTTCTGCAATTTTTCCCCAAAATAAGGGAAATTTCTGGAATTTTGCCCAAAAATAAGTGGAATTTCTGAGTTTTGCCCCAAAATAAGAAGAATTTCGGTCTTTTTTCCCCAACATATAGGGAATTTATGCCTTTTGGCCCCACAATTAGGGGAATTTCTGCAATTTTGCTCCTAAATATGGGAAATTTCTGCCATTTTCCAAAAATAAAGGGAATGCATAACTTTTTGCCATAAAAAAAAGAAATTTCTTCATTTTTGCTCCAAAATAAGTGGAATTTCTGCCTTTTTGCCCCTAAATAAGTGGAATTTCTGCCTTTTTCCCCCAAAACAAAGGGAATTTCTGTCTTTTTTGCCCCAAAATAACGGAATTTCTGACTTATTACCCTGAAATTAGTGAAATTTCTGCAATTTTGCCCCAAAATAAAAAAAAAATTTCTGCAATTTTGCCCCAATGTAAAAGAAATTTCTCCAATTTTCCCCCAAAATAAGGGAAATTTCTGACTGTTTGCTCCCGAAAAAAGGAGATTTTTTGTCTTTTTGCCCAAAAATAAGGAGAATTTCTACCTTTTTGCCCGAAAATTATGAGAATTTCTGCAATTTTGCTACAAAATACGGGGAATTTCTGCTTTTTATCCCAAAAGTAAGGGGAATGCATACCTTTTTGCCATAAAAAGGTAAATTTCTTCATTTTTGCTCCAAAATAATGGAAATTTCTGCCTTTTTGCCGCTAAATAAGTGGAATTTCTGTCTTTTCCTCCAAAACAAAGGGAATTTCTGTCTTTTTTTGCCCCAAAATAAGGGGAATTTCTGACTTATTACCCTGAAATAAGTGAAATTTCTGCAATTTTGTCCCAAAATAAGAGAAATTTCTGCAATTTTGCCCCAATGTAAAGGAAATTTCTGCAATTTTGCCCCAAAATAAGGGAAATTTCTGACTGTTTGCTCCCGAAAAAAAAAAGATTTTCTGTCTTTTTTCCCCAAAATAAGGAGAATTTCTACCTTTTGGCCTGAAAATTATGAGAATTTCTGCAATTTTGCTTCAAAATACGGGGAATTTCTGCTTTTTATCCCGAAAGTAAAGGGGAATGCATACCTTTTTGCCATAAAAAGGTAAATTTCTTCATTTTTGCACCAAAATCAGGGAAATTTCTGTCTTTTTGCCTCTAAATAAGTGGAATTTCTGTCTTTTTCCCCCAAAACAAAAAGATTTTCTGTCTTTTTTGCCCCAAAATAAGGAAAATTTCTGACTTATTACCCTGAAATAAGTGAAATTTCTGTAATTTTGCCCCAAAATAAGGGAAATTTCTGCCTTTTTGCCCCCAAATAAGGGCAATTTCAGCCTTTTTATGTCAAATTTAGGAATTTCTGCCTTTTTGCCCCAAAATAACAAAATTTCTTTTTTTTCCATTAAATAAGGGAAATTTCTGCAATTTTGCCCAAAATAAGTGAAATTTCTGCAATTTTGCCCCAGAATAAGGGAAATTTCTTGAATTTTGCCCCAAAATAAGTGGAATTTCTGAGTTTTGCCCCAAAATAAGGAGAATTTCTGTCTTTTTGCCCCACAACTAGGGGAATTTCTGCAATTTTGGCCTGAAATAAGGGGAATTTCAGCCTTTATACCTCAAAATAAAAGGAATTTCTGCATTTTTGCCACAAAATATTAGGAATTTCTGACTTTTTGCCCCAAATAATGAAAATTTCTGCCTTTTTTCCCTGAAATAAGTTAAATTTCTGCAATTTTGCCCCAAAATAAGTGAAATTTTGCAATTTTGCCCCAAAAGAAGGAAAATTTCTGGAATTTTGCACCAAAATAAGTGGAATTTCTAAGTTTTGGCCCAAAATAAAAAGAATTTCTGTCTTTTTGCCCTAACATATAGGGAATTTCTGTCTTTTTGCCCCACAACTAGAGGAATTTCTGCAATTTTGCTCCAAAATACAGGGATTTTCTCCCTTTTTGCCCTGAAATATGTGAAATTTCTGCAATTTTACCCCTAAATAAGGTGAATTTCTGCTTTTTTGCCCCAAAATAATGGGATTTTCTGCCTTTTTGCCCCAAAATAAGAAAATTTTTTGCGTTTTTTCTCTGAAATAAGTGAAATTTCTGAAATTTTCCTATAAAATAAGGGAAATTTTTGCAACTTTTTTCCATAATAAGGCAGATTTCTGCAATTTTGCCACAAAATAAGAGGAATTTCTTCTTTTTTGCCCCAAAACAAAGGAAATTTCAGCCTTTTTACCTGAAAATAAGTGAAATTTCTGAAATTTTGCCCCAAATAAGGGAAATTTCTGCAATTTTGCCCCAAAATAAGGTAAATTCCTGCAATTTTGCCCAAAATAAAGGAAATTTCTGGAATTTTGCCCCAAAATAAGGGGAATTTCTGATTTTTGCCCCAAAATAAAGGGAATTTCTGCCTTTTGCCCCAAAATTAGGAGACTTTCTGCAATTTTGCTCCAAAATACGGGAATTTCTGTCTTTTTGCCTGAAAATAATTGGAATGCATAACTTTTGGCCATAAAAAGGGAAATTTCTTAATTTTTGCTCCAAAATAAAGGGAATTTCTGCCTTTTTGCCTCTAAATAAGTGGAATTTCTGTCTTTTTCTCCCAAAACAAAGAGAATTTCTTTCTTTTTTGCCCCAAAATAAGGGGAATTTCTGACTTATTACCCTGAAGTAAGTGAAATTTCTGCAATTTTGCCCCAAAATAAGGGAAATTTCTGCAATTTTGCCCCAATGTAAAGGAAATTTCTGCAATTTTGCCCCAAAATAAGGGGAATTTCTGAATGTTTGCTCCCGAAAAAAGGAGAACTTCTGTCTTTTTGCCCCAAAATAAGGAGAATTTCTGCCTTTTTGCCCGAAAATTATGAGAATTTCAGCAATTTTGCTTCAAAATACGGGGAATTTCTGCTTTTTATCTCAAAAGTAAGGGGAATGCATACCTTTTTGCCATAAAAAGGTAAATTTCTTCATTTTTGCTCCAAAATAAGGGGAATTTCTGCCTTTTTGCCTCTAAATAAGTGGAATTTCTGTCTTTTTCCCCCAAAACAAAGGGAATTTCTGTCTTTTTTGCCCCAAAATAAGGGGAATTTCTGAATTATTACCCTGAAATAAGTGAAATTTCTCCAATTTTGACCCAAAATGAGGGAAATTTCTGCCTCTTTGCCCCCAAATAAGGGGAATTTCAGCCTTTTTACCTCAAAATAAAGGGAAATTTCTTCATTTTTGCCACAAAATATTAGGAATTTCTGACTTTTTGCCTCAAAATAAGGAAAATTTTTGCCTTTCCCTCCCTGAAATAAGTGAAATTTCTGCAATTTTGCCCCAAAATAAGGAAAATTTCTGGAATTTTGCACCAAAATAAGTGCAATTTATAAGTTTTGCCCCAAAATAAGGAGAATTTCTGTCTTTTTGCCTATAAATAAGTGAAATTTCTGCAATTTTGCCCCAAAATAAGGGAAATTTCTGCCTTTTTGCCCCCAAATAAGGGGAATTTCAGCCTTTTTACCTCAAAATAAGGGGAATTTCTGCATTTTGCCAGAAAATATTAGGAATTTCTGCCTTTTTGCCCCAAAATAAAGAAAATTTCTGCCTTTTTTCCCTGAAATAAGTGAAATTTCTGCAATTTTGCCCCAAAATAAGTGAAATTTCTGCAATTTTGCCCCAAATTAAGGAAAATTATTAGAATTTTGCCCCAAAATAAGTGGAATTTCTGAGTTTTGCCCCAAAATAAGAAGAATTTCTGTCTTTTTGCCCCAACATATAGGGAATTTCTGTCTTTCTGCACCACAACTTGGCGAATTTCTGCAATTATGCTCCAAAATAGGGGGAATTTCTGCCTTTTTGCCCGAAAATAAGGAGAATGCAAAACTTTTTGCCATAAAAAAGGGAAATTTCTTCATTTTTGCTCCAAAATAAGGGAAATTTCTGCCTTTTTTCCTCCAAATAAGTGGAATGTCTGTCTTTTTCCCTCAAAACAAAGGAAATTTCTGTCTTTTTTGCCTAAAAAAAAAGGGAATTTCTGACTTATTACACTGAAATAAGTGAAATTTCTGCAATTTTGCCCCAACATAAGGGAAATTTCTGCCTTTTTGCCCTGAAATATGTGAAATTTCTGCAATTTTACACCAAAATAAGGTGAATTTCTGCCTTTTTGCCACAAATTAATGGGAATTTCTGCCTTTTTGCCCCAAAATAAATAATTTTTGCTTTTTTTCTCTAAAATAAGTGAATTTTCTGCAATTTTGCCCTAAAATAAGAAAAATTTCTGCAATTTTTCCCAATAATAAGGAAAATTACTGAAATTTTGCCCCAAAATTAGGGGAATTTCTCCCTTTTGCCCCAAAATAAAGGAAATTTCAGCTTTTTTACAAGAAAATAAGTGAAATTTCTGCAATTTTGCCCCAAATAAGGGAAATTTCTTCAATTTTGCCCCAAAATAAGGTAAATTCCTGTAATTTTGTCCTAAAATAAAGGAAATTTCTTAAATTTTACCCCAAAAGAAAGGGAATTTCTGATTTTTGCCCCAAAATAAAAGGAATTTTTGCCTTTTGCCCCAAAATTAGAGAATTTCTCCCTTTTTGCCCGAAAATTATGAGAATTTCTGCAATTTTGCTTCAAAATACGGGGAATTTTTGCTTTTTATCCCGAATGTAAGGGGAATGTATACATTTTACCACAAAAAAGGAAATTTCTTCATTTTTGCCCCAAAATAAGAGGAATTTCTGCCTTTTTACTTCAAAGTAAGTGAAATTTCTGCCTTTGTACCAAAAAATAAATGGAATTTCTGTCTTTTTACCCCAAAATAAAAGGAATTTTTGAATTATGCCCTGAAATAAGTGAAATTTGTGCAATTTTGCCCAAAATAAATGAAATTTCTGCATTCTTGCCACAAAATAAAAGGAATTTCTGTCTTTTTGCCCCAAAATAAGGGAAATTTCTGCCTTTTTGCCCCCAAATAAAAAGAATTTCAGCCTTTTTACCTCAAACTAAGGGGAATTTCTACATTTTTGCCACAAAATATGAAGAATTTCTGGATTTTTGCCCCAAAATAAGGAAAATTTCTGCCTTTTTTCCCTGAAATAAGTGAAATTTCTCCAATTTTGCCATAAATTAAGTGAAATTTCTGCAATTTTTCCCCAAAATAAGGGAAATTTCTGGAATTTTGCCCAAAAATAAGTGGAATTTCTGAGTTTTGCCCCAAAATAAGAAGAATTTCGGTCTTTTTTCCCCAACATATAGGGAATTTCTGCCTTTTTGCCCCACAATTAGGGGAATTTCTGCAATTTTGCTCCTAAATATGGGAAATTTCTGCCATTTCCCAAAAATAAAGGGAATGCATAACTTTTTGCCATAAAAAAAAAGAAATTTCTTCATTTTTGCTCCAAAATAAGTGGAATTTCTGCCTTTTTGCCCCTAAATAAGTGGAATTTCTGCCTTTTTCCCCCAAAACAAAGGGAATTTCTGTCTTTTTTGCCCCAAAATAACGGAATTTCTGACTTATTACCCTGAAATTAGTGAAATTTCTGCAATTTTGCCCCAAAATAAAAAAAAAATTTCTGCAATTTTGCCCCAATGTAAAAGAAATTTCTCCAATTTTCCCCCAAAATAAGGGAAATTTCTGACTGTTTGCTCCCGAAAAAAGGAGATTTTTTGTCTTTTTGCCCAAAAATAAGGAGAATTTCTACCTTTTTGCCCGAAAATTATGAGAATTTCTGCAATTTTGCTACAAAATACGGGGAATTTCTGCTTTTTATCCCAAAAGTAAGGGGAATGCATACCTTTTTGCCATAAAAAGGTAAATTTCTTCATTTTTGCTCCAAAATAATGGAAATTTCTGCCTTTTTGCCGCTAAATAAGTGGAATTTCTGTCTTTTCCTCCAAAACAAAGGGAATTTCTGTCTTTTTTGCCCCAAAATAAGGGGAATTTCTGACTTATTACCCTGAAATAAGTGAAATTTCTGCAATTTTGTCCCAAAATAAGAGAAATTTCTGCAATTTTGCCCCAATGTAAAGGAAATTTCTGCAATTTTGCCCCAAAATAAGGGAAATTTCTGACTGTTTGCTCCCGAAAAAAAAAAGATTTTCTGTCTTTTTTCCCCAAAATAAGGAGAATTTCTACCTTTTGGCCTGAAAATTATGAGAATTTCTGCAATTTTGCTTCAAAATACGGGGAATTTCTGCTTTTTATCCCGAAAGTAAAGGGGAATGCATACCTTTTTGCCATAAAAAGGTAAATTTCTTCATTTTTGCACCAAAATCAGGGAAATTTCTGTCTTTTTGCCTCTAAATAAGTGGAATTTCTGTCTTTTTCCCCCAAAACAAAAAGATTTTCTGTCTTTTTTGCCCCAAAATAAGGAAAATTTCTGACTTATTACCCTGAAATAAGTGAAATTTCTGTAATTTTGCCCCAAAATAAGGGAAATTTCTGCCTTTTTGCCCCCAAATAAGGGCAATTTCAGCCTTTTTACATCAAATTTAGAGGAATTTCTGCTTTTTTGTCCCAAAATAACAAAATTTCTTTTTTTTCCATGAAATAAGGGAAATTTCTGCAATTTTGCCCAAAATAAGTGAAATTTCTGCAATTTTGCCCCAGAATAAGGGAAATTTCTTGAATTTTGCCCCAAAATAAGTGGAATTTCTGAGTTTTGCCCCAAAATAAGAAGAATTTCTGTCTTTTTGCCCCACAACTAGGGGAATATCTGCAATTTTGCCCTGAAATAAGGGGAATTTCAGCCTTTATACCTCAAAATAAAAGGAATTTCTGCATTTTTGCCACAAAATATTAGGAATTTCTGACTTTTTGCCCCAAAATAATGAAAATTTCTGCCTTTTTTCCCTGAAATAAGTGAAATTTCTGCAATTTTGCCCCAAAATAAGTGAAATTTTGCAATTTTGTCCCAAAAGAAGGAAAATTTCTGGAATTTTGCACCAAAATAAGTGGAATTTCTAAGTTTTGGCCCAAAATAAGAAGAATTTCTGTCTTTTTGCCCTAACATATAGGGAATTTCTGTCTTTTTGCCCCACAACTAGAGGAATTTCTGCAATTTTGCTCCAAAATACAGGGATTTTCTGCCTTTTTGCCCTGAAATATGTGAAATTTCTGCAATTTTACCCCTAAATAAGGTGAATTTCTGCTTTTTTGCCCCAAAATAATGGGATTTTCTGCCTTTTTGCCCCAAAATAAGAAAAATTTTTGCGTTTTTTCTCTGAAATAAGTGAAATTTCTGCAATTTTCCTCTAAAATAAGGGAAATTTTTGCAATTTTTTTCCATAATAAGGCAGATTTCTGCAATTTTGCCACAAAAAAAGAGGAATTTCTTCCTTTTTGCCCCAAAACAAAGGAAATTTCAGCCTTTTTACCTGAAAATAAGTGAAATTTCTGAAATTTTGCCCCAAATAAGGGAAATTTCTGCAATTTTGCCCCAAAATAAGGTAAATTCCTGCAATTTTGCCCAAAATAAAGGAAATTTCTGGAATTTTGCCCCAAAATAAGGGGAATTTCTGATTTTTGCCCCAAAATAAAGGGAATTTCTGCCTTTTGCCCCAAAATTAGGGGAATTTCTGCAATTTTGCTCCAAAATACGGGAATTTCTGTCTTTTTGCCTGAAAATAATGGGAATGCATAACTTTTGGCCATAAAAAGGGAAATTTCTTAATTTTTGCTCCAAAATAAAGGGAATTTCTGCCTTTTTGCCTCTAAATAAGTGGAATTTCTGTCTTTTTCTCCCAAAACAAAGAGAATTTCTTTCTTTTTTGCCCCAAAATAAGGGGAATTTCTGACTTATTACCCTGAAGTAAGTGAAATTTCTGCAATTTTGCCCCAAAATAAGGGAAATTTCTGCAACTTTGCCCCAATGTAAAGTAAATTTCTGCAATTTTGCCCCAAAATAAGGGGAATTTCTGAATGTTTGCTCCCGAAAAAAGGAGAACTTCTGTCTTTTTGCCCCCAAATAAGGAGAATTTCTGCTTTTTTGCCCGAAAATTATGAGAATTTCAGCAATTTTGCTTCAAAATACGGGGAATTTCTGCTTTTTATCCCAAAAGTAAGGGGAATGCATACCTTTTTGCCATAAAAAGGTAAATTTCTTCATTTTTGCTCCAAAATAAGGGGAATTTCTGCCTTTTTGCCTCTAAATAAGTGGAATTTCTGTCTTTTTCCCCCAAAACAAAGGGAATTTCTGTCTTTTTTGCCCCAAAATAAGGGGAATTTCTGAATTATTACCCTGAAATAAGTGAAATTTCTCCAATTTTGACCCAAAATGAGGGAAATTTCTGCCTCTTTGCCCCCAAATAAGGGGAATTTCAGCCTTTTTACCTCAAAATAAAGGGAAATTTCTTCATTTTTGCCACAAAATATTAGGAATTTCTGACTTTTTGCCTCAAAATAAGGAAAATTTGTGCCTTTCTTTCCCTGAAATAAGTGAAATTTCTGCAATTTTGCCCCAAAATAAGGAAAATTTCTGGAATTTTGCACCAAAATAAGTGGAATTTATAAGTTTTGCCCCAAAATAAGGAGAATTTCTGTCTTTTTGCCTATAAATAAGTGAAATTTCTGCAATTTTGCCCCAAAATAAGGGAAATTTCTGCCTTTTTGCCCCCAAATAAGGGGAATTTCAGCCTTTTTACCTCAAAATAAGGGGAATTTCTGCATTTTGCCAGAAAATATTAGGAATTTCTGCCTTTTTGCCCCAAAATAAAGAAAATTTCTGCCTTTTTTCCCTGAAATAAGTGAAATTTCTGCAATTTTGCCCCAAAATAAGGGAAATTTCTAGAATTTTGCCCCAAAATAAGTGGAATTTCTGAGTTTTGCCCCAAAATAAGAAGAATTTCTGTCTTTTTGCCCCAACATATAGGGAATTTCTCTCTTTCTGCACCACAACTTGGGGAATTTCTGCAATTATGCTCCAAAATAGGGGGAATTTCTGCCTTTTTGCCCGAAAATAAGGAGAATGCAAAACTTTTTGCAATAAAAAAGGGAAATATCTTCATTTTTGCTCCAAAATAAGGGAAATTTCTGCCTTTTTGCCTCCAAATTAGTGGAATTTCTGTCTTTTTCCCTCAAAACAAAGGAAATTTCTGTCTTTTTTGCCTCAAAATAAGGGGAATTTCTGACTTATTACACTGAAATAAGTGAAATTTCTGCAATTTTGCCCCAACATAAGGGAAATTTCTGCCTTTTTGCCCTGAAGTATGTGAAATTTCTGCAATTTTACCCCAAAATAAGGTGAATTTCTGCCTTTTTGCCACAAATTAATGGGAATTTCTGCCGTTTTGCACCAAAATAAATAATTTTTGCGTTTTTTCTCTGAAATAAGTGAAATTTCTGCAATTTTGCCCTAAAATAAGGAAAATTTCTGCAATTTTTCCCAATAATAAGGAAAATTTCTGAAATTTTGCCCCAACATAAGGAGAATTTCTCCATTTTTGCCCCAAAATAAAGGAAATTTCAGCTTTTTTACATGAAAATAAGTGAAATTTCTGCAATTTTGCCCCAGAATAAGGGAAATTTCTTGAATTTTGCCCCAAAATAAGTGGAATTTCTGAGTTTTGCCCCAAAATAAGGAGAATTTCTGTCTTTTTGCCCCACAACTAGGGGAATTTCTGCAATTTTGCCCTGAAATAAGGGGAATTTCAGCCTTTATACCTCAAAATAAAAGGAATTTCTGCATTTTTGCCACAAAATATTAGGAATTTCTGACTTTTTGCCCCAAAATAATGAAAATTTCTGCCTTTTTTCCCTGAAATAAGTGAAATTTCTGCAATTTTGCCCCAAAATAAGTGAAATTTTGCAATTTTGCCCCAAAAGAAGGAAAATTTCTGGAATTTTGCACCAAAATAAGTGGAATTTCTAAGTTTTGGCCCAAAATAAGAAGAATTTCTGTCTTTTTGCCCTAACATATAGGGAATTTCTGTCTTTTTGCCCCACAACTAGAGGAATTTCTGCAATTTTGCTCCAAAATACAGGGATTTTCTCCCTTTTTGCCCTGAAATATGTGAAATTTCTGCAATTTTACCCCTAAATAAGGTGAATTTCTGCTTTTTTGCCCCAAAATAATGGGATTTTCTGCCTTTTTGCCCCAAAATAAGAAAAATTTTTGCGTTTTTTCTCTGAAATAAGTGAAATTTCTGAAATTTTCCTATAAAATAAGGGAAATTTTTGCAACTTTTTTCCATAATAAGGCAGATTTCTGCAATTTTGCCACAAAATAAGAGGAATTTCTTCCTTTTTGCCCCAAAACAAAGGAAATTTCAGCCTTTTTACCTGAAAATAAGTGAAATTTCTGAAATTTTGCCCCAAATAAGGGAAATTTCTGCAATTTTGCCCCAAAATAAGGTAAATTCCTGCAATTTTGCCCAAAATAAAGGAAATTTCTGGAATTTTGCCCCAAAATAAGGGGAATTTCTGATTTTTGCCCCAAAAGAAAGGGAATTTCTGCCTTTTGCCCCAAAATTAGGGGACTTTCTGCAATTTTGCTCCAAAATACGGGAATTTCTGTCTTTTTGCCTGAAAATAATTGGAATGCATAACTTTTGGCCATAAAAAGGGAAATTTCTTAATTTTTGCTCCAAAATAAAGGGAATTTCTGCATTTTTGCCTCTAAATAAGTGGAATTTCTGTCTTTTTCAACCAAAACAAAGAGAATTTCTTTCTTTTTTGCCCCAAAATAAGGGGAATTTCTGACTTATTACCCTGAAGTAAGTGAAATTTCTGCAATTTTGCCCCAAAATAAGGGAAATTTCTGCAATTTTGCCCCAATGTAAAGGAAATTTCTGCAATTTTGCCCCAAAATAAGGGGAATTTCTGAATGTTTGCTCCCGAAAAAAGGAGAACTTCTGTCTTTTTGCCCCAAAATAAGGAGAATTTCTGCCTTTTTGCCCGAAAATTATGAGAATTTCAGCAATTTTGCTTCAAAATACGGGGAATTTCTGCTTTTCATCCCAAAAGTAAGGGGAATGCATACCTTTTTGCCATAAAAAAGTAAATTTCTTCATTTTTGCTCCAAAATAAGGGGAATTTCTGCCTTTTTGCCTCTAAATAAGTGGAATTTCTGTCTTTTTCCCCCAAAACAAAGGGAATTTCTGTCTTTTTTGCCCCAAAATAAGGGGAATTTCTGAATTATTACCCTGAAATAAGTGAAATTTCTCCAATTTTGACCCAAAATGAGGGAAATTTCTGCCTCTTTGCCCCCAAATAAGGGGAATTTCAGCCTTTTTACCTCAAAATAAAGGGAAATTTCTTCATTTTTGCCACAAAATATTAGGAATTTCTGACTTTTTCCCTCAAAATAAGGAAAATTTTTGCCTTTCCCTCCCTGAAATAAGTGAAATTTCTGCAATTTTGCCCCAAAATAAGGAAAATTTCTGGAATTTTGCACCAAAATAAGTGGAATTTATAAGTTTTGCCCCAAAATAAAGAGAATTTCTGTCTTTTTGCCTCTAAATAAGTGAAATTTCTGCAATTTTGCCCCAAAATAAGGGAAATTTCTGCCTTTTTGCCCCCAAATAAGGGGAATTTCAGCCTTTTTACCTCAAAATAAGGGGAATTTCTGCATTTTGCCAGAAAATATTAGGAATTTCTGCCTTTTTGCCCCAAAATAAAGAAAATTTCTGCCTTTTTTCCCTGAAATAAGTGAAATTTCTGCAATTTTGCCCCAAAATAAGTGAAATTTCTGCAATTTTGCCCCAAATTAAGGGAAATTATTAGAATTTTGCCCCAAAATAAGTGGAATTTCTGAGTTTTGCCCCAAAATAAGAAGAATTTCTGTCTTTTTGCCCCAACATATAGGGAATTTCTGTCTTTCTGCACCACAACTTGGCGAATTTCTGCAATTATGCTCCAAAATAGGGGGAATTTCTGCCTTTTTGCCCGAAAATAAGGAGAATGCAAAACTTTTTGCCATAAAAAAGGGAAATTTCTTCATTTTTGCTCCAAAATAAGGGAAATTTCTGCCTTTTTTCCTCCAAATAAGTGGAATGTCTGTCTTTTTCCCTCAAAACAAAGGAAATTTCTGTCTTTTTTGCCTAAAAAAAAAAAGGGAATTTCTGACTTATTACACTGAAATAAGTGAAATTTCTGCAATTTTGCCCCAACATAAGGGAAATTTCTGCCTTTTTGCCCTGAAATATGTGAAATTTCTGCAATTTTACACCAAAATAAGGTGAATTTCTGCCTTTTTGCCACAAATTAATGGGAATTTCTGCCTTTTTGCCCCAAAATAAATAATTTTTGCTTTTTTTCTCTAAAATAAGTGAAATTTCTGCAATTTTGCCCTAAAATAAGAAAAATTTCTGCAATTTTTCCCAATAATAAGGAAAATTACTGAAATTTTGCCCCAAAATTAGGGGAATTTCTCCCTTTTGCCCCAAAATAAAGGAAATTTCAGCTTTTTTACAAGAAAATAAGTGAAATTTCTGCAATTTTGCCTTAAATAAGGGAAATTTCTTCAATTTTGCCCCAAAATAAGGTAAATTCCTGTAATTTTGTCCTAAAATAAAGGAAATTTCTTAAATTTTACCCCAAAAGAAAGGGAATTTCTGATTTTTGCCCCAAAATAAAAGGAATTTTTGCCTTTTGCCCCAAAATTAGGGAATTTCTCCCTTTTTGCCCGAAAATTATGAGAATTTCTGCAATTTTGCTTCAAAATACGGGGAATTTTTGCTTTTTATCCCGAATGTAAGGGGAATGTATACATTTTACCACAAAAAAGGAAATTTCTTCATTTTTGCCCCAAAATAAGAGGAATTTCTGCCTCTTTACTTCAAAGTAAGTGAAATTTCTGCCTTTGTACCAAAAAATAAATGGAATTTCTGTCTTTTTACCCCAAAATAAAAGGAATTTTTGAATTATGCCCTGAAATAAGTGAAATTTGTGCAATTTTGCCCAAAATAAATGAAATTTTTGCATTCTTGCCACAAAATAAAAGGAATTTCTGTCTTTTTGCCCCAAAATGAGGGAAATTTCTGCCTTTTTGCCCCCAAATAAAAAGAATTTCAGCCTTTTTACCTCAAACTAAGGGGAATTTCTACATTTTTGCCACAAAATATGAAGAATTTCTGGATTTTTGCCCCAAAATAAGGAAAATTTCTGCCTTTTTTCCCTGAAATAAGTGAAATTTCTCCAATTTTGCCATAAATTAAGTGAAATTTCTGCAATTTTTCCCCAAAATAAGGGAAATTTCTGGAATTTTGCCCAAAAATAAGTGGAATTTCTGAGTTTTGCCCCAAAATAAGAAGAATTTCTGTCTTTTTGCCCCAACATATAGGGAATTTCTGCCTTTTTGCCCCACAATTAGGGGAATTTCTGCAATTTTGCTCCTAAATATGGGAAATTTCTGCCATTTCCCAAAAATAAAGGGAATGCATAACTTTTTGCCATAAAAAAAAGAAATTTCTTCATTTTTGCTCCAAAATAAGTGGAATTTCTGCCTTTTTGCCCCTAAATAAGTGGAATTTCTGTCTTTTTCCCCCAAAACAAAGGGAATTTCTGTCTTTTTTGCCCCAAAATAACGGAATTTCTGACTTATTACCCTGAAATTAATGAAATTTCTGCAAATTTGCCCCAAAATAAAAAAAAATTTCTGCAATTTTGCCCCAATGTAAAAGAAATTTCTCCAATTTTCCCCCAAAATAAGGGAAATTTCTGACTGTTTGCTCCCGAAAAAAGGAGATTTTTTGTCTTTTTGCCCAAAAATAAGGAGAATTTCTACCTTTTTGCCCGAAAATTATGAGAATTTCTGCAATTTTGCTACAAAATACGGGGAATTTCTGCTTTTTATCCCAAAAGTAAGGGGAATGCATACCTTTTTGCCATAAAAAGGTAAATTTCTTCATTTTTGCTCCAAAATAATGGAAATTTCTGCCTTTTTGCCGCTAAATAAGTGGAATTTCTGTCTTTTCCTCCAAAACAAAGGGAATTTCTGTCTTTTTTGCCCCAAAATAAGGGGAATTTCTGACTTATTACCCTGAAATAAGTGAAATTTCTGCAATTTTGTCCCAAAATAAGAGAAATTTCTGCAATTTTGCTCCAATGTAAAGGAAATTTCTGCAATTTTGCCCCAAAATAAGGGAAATTTCTGACTGTTTGCTCCCGAAAAAAAAAAAGATTTTCTGTCTTTATTCCCCAAAATAAGGAGAATTTCTACCTTTTGGCCTGAAAATTATGAGAATTTCTGCAATTTTGCTTCAAAATACGGGGAATTTCTGCTTTTTATCCCGAAAGTAAAGGGGAATGCATACCTTTTTGCCATAAAAAGGTAAATTTCTTCATTTTTGCACCAAAATCAGGGAAATTTCTGTCTTTTTGCCTCTAAATAAGTGGAATTTCTGTCTTTTTCCCCCAAAACAAAAAGATTTTCTGTCTTTTTTGCCCCAAAATAAGGAAAATTTCTGACTTATTACCCTGAAATAAGTGAAATTTCTGTAATTTTGCCCCAACATAAGGGAAATTTCTGCCTTTTTGCCCTGAAGTATGTGAAATTTCTGCAATTTTACCCCAAAATAAGGTGAATTTCTGCCTTTTTGCCACAAATTAATGGGAATTTCTGCCGTTTTGCACCAAAATAAATAATTTTTGCGTTTTTTCTCTGAAATAAGTGAAATTTCTGCAATTTTGCCCTAAAATAAGGAAAATTTCTGCAATTTTTCCCAATAATAAGGAAAATTTCTGAAATTTTGCCCCAACATAAGGAGAATTTCTCCATTTTTGCCCCAAAATAAAGGAAATTTCAGCTTTTTTACATGAAAATAAGTGAAATTTCTGCAATTTTGCCCCAGAATAAGGGAAATTTCTTGAATTTTGCCCCAAAATAAGTGGAATTTCTGAGTTTTGCCCCAAAATAAGGAGAATTTCTGTCTTTTTGCCCCACAACTAGGGGAATTTCTGCAATTTTGCCCTGAAATAAGGGGAATTTCAGCCTTTATACCTCAAAATAAAAGGAATTTCTGCATTTTTGCCACAAAATATTAGGAATTTCTGACTTTTTGCCCCAAAATAATGAAAATTTCTGCCTTTTTTCCCTGAAATAAGTGAAATTTCTGCAATTTTGCCCCAAAATAAGTGAAATTTTGCAATTTTGCCCCAAAAGAAGGAAAATTTCTGGAATTTTGCACCAAAATAAGTGGAATTTCTAAGTTTTGGCCCAAAATAAGAAGAATTTCTGTCTTTTTGCCCTAACATATAGGGAATTTCTGTCTTTTTGCCCCACAACTAGAGGAATTTCTGCAATTTTGCTCCAAAATACAGGGATTTTCTCCCTTTTTGCCCTGAAATATGTGAAATTTCTGCAATTTTACCCCTAAATAAGGTGAATTTCTGCTTTTTTGCCCCAAAATAATGGGATTTTCTGCCTTTTTGCCCCAAAATAAGAAAAATTTTTGCGTTTTTTCTCTGAAATAAGTGAAATTTCTGCAATTTTCCTCTAAAATAAGGGAAATTTTTGCAACTTTTTTCCATAATAAGGCAGATTTCTGCAATTTTGCCACAAAATAAGAGGAATTTCTTCCTTTTTGCCCCAAAACAAAGGAAATTTCAGCCTTTTTACCTGAAAATAAGTGAAATTTCTGAAATTTTGCCCCAAATAAGGGAAATTTCTGCAATTTTGCCCCAAACTAAGGTAAATTCCTGCAATTTTGCCCAAAATAAAGGAAATTTCTGGAATTTTGCCCCAAAATAAGGGGAATTTCTGATTTTTGCCCCAAAAGAAAGGGAATTTCTGCCTTTTGCCCCAAAATTAGGGGACTTTCTGCAATTTTGCTCCAAAATACGGGAATTTCTGTCTTTTTGCCTGAAAATAATTGGAATGCATAACTTTTGGCCATAAAAAGGGAAATTTCTTAATTTTTGCTCCAAAATAAAGGGAATTTCTGCCTTTTTGCCTCTAAATAAGTGGAATTTCTGTCTTTTTCTCCCAAAACAAAGAGAATTTCTTTCTTTTTTGCCCCAAAATAAGGGGAATTTCTGACTTATTACCCTGAAGTAAGTGAAATTTCTGCAATTTTGCCCCAAAATAAGGGAAATTTCTGCAATTTTGCCCCAATGTAAAGGAAATTTCTGCAATTTTGCCCCAAAATAAGGGGAATTTCTGAATGTTTGCTCCCGAAAAAAGGAGAACTTCTGTCTTTTTGCCCCAAAATAAGGAGAATTTCTGCCTTTTTTGCCCGAAAATTATGAGAATTTCAGCAATTTTGCTTCAAAATACTGGGAATTTCTGCTTTTTATCCCAAAAGTAAGGGGAATGCATACCTTTTTGCCATAAAAAGGTAAATTTCTTCATTTTTGCTCCAAAATAAGGGGAATTTCTGCCTTTTTGCCTCTAAATAAGTTGAATTTCTGTCTTTTTCCCCCAAAACAAAGGGAATTTCTGTCTTTTTTGCCCCAAAATAAGGGGAATTTCTGAATTATTACCCTGAAATAAGTGAAATTTCTCCAATTTTGACCCAAAATGAGGGAAATTTCTGCCTCTTTGCCCCCAAATAAGGGGAATTTCAGCCTTTTTACCTCAAAATAAAGGGAAATTTCTTCATTTTTGCCACAAAATATTAGGAATTTCTGACTTTTTGCCTCAAAATAAGGAAAATTTTTGCCTTTCCCTCCCTGAAATAAGTGAAATTTCTGCAATTTTGCCCCAAAATAAGGAAAATTTCTGGAATTTTGCACCAAAATAAGTGGAATTTATAAGTTTTGCCCCAAAATAAAGAGAATTTCTGTCTTTTTGCCTCTAAATAAGTGAAATTTCTGCAATTTTGCCCCAAAATAAGGGAAATTTCTGCCTTTTTGCCCCCAAATAAGGGGAATTTCAGCCTTTTTACCTCAAAATAAGGGGAATTTCTGCATTTTGCCAGAAAATATTAGGAATTTCTGCCTTTTTGCCCCAAAATAAAGAAAATTTCTGCCTTTTTTCCCTGAAATAAGTGAAATTTCTGCAATTTTGCCCCAAAATAAGTGAAATTTCTGCAATTTTGCCCCAAATTAAGGGAAATTATTAGAATTTTTGCCCCAAAATAAGTGGAATTTCTGAGTTTTGCCCCAAAATAAGAAGAATTTCTGTCTTTTTGCCCCAACATATAGGGAATTTCTGTCTTTCTGCACCACAACTTGGCGAATTTCTGCAATTATGCTCCAAAATAGGGGGAATTTCTGCCTTTTTGCCCGAAAATAAGGAGAATGCAAAACTTTTTGCCATAAAAAAGGGAAATTTCTTCATTTTTGCTCCAAAATAAGGGAAATTTCTGCCTTTTTTCCTCCAAATAAGTGGAATGTCTGTCTTTTTCCCTCAAAACAAAGGAAATTTCTGTCTTTTTTGCCTAAAAAAAAAAGGGAATTTCTGACTTATTACACTGAAATAAGTGAAATTTCTGCAATTTTGCCCCAACATATGGGAAATTTCTGCCTTTTTGCCCTGAAATATGTGAAATTTCTGCAATTTTACACCAAAATAAGGTGAATTTCTGCATTTTTGCCACAAATTAATTGGAATTTCTGCCTTTTTTCCCCAAAATAAATAATTTTTGCTTTTTTTCTCTAAAATAAGTGAATTTTCTGCAATTTTGCCCTAAAATAAGAAAAATTTCTGCAATTTTTCCCAATAATAAGGAAAATTACTGAAATTTTGCCCCAAAATTAGGGGAATTTCTCCCTTTTGCCCCAAAATAAAGGAAATTTCAGCTTTTTTACAAGAAAATAAGTGAAATTTCTGCAATTTTGCCCCAAATAAGGGAAATTTCTTCAATTTTGCCCCAAAATAAGGTAAATTCCTGTAATTTTGTCCTAAAATAAAGGAAATTTCTTAAATTTTACCCCAAAAGAAAGGGAATTTCTGATTTTTGCCCCAAAATAAAAGGAATTTTTGCCTTTTGCCCCAAAATTAGGGAATTTCTCCCTTTTTGCCCGAAAATTATGAGAATTTCTGCAATTTTGCTTCAAAATACGGGGAATTTTTGCTTTTTATCCCGAATGTAAGGGGAATGTATACATTTTACCACAAAAAAGGAAATTTCTTCATTTTTGCCCCAAAATAAGAGGAATTTCTGCCTCTTTACTTCAAAGTAAGTGAAATTTCTGCCTTTGTACCAAAAAATAAATGGAATTTCTGTCTTTTTACCCCAAAATAAAAGGAATTTTTGAATTATGCCCTGAAATAAGTGAAATTTGTGCAATTTTGCCCAAAATAAATGAAATTTTTGCATTCTTGCCACAAAATAAAAGGAATTTCTGTCTTTTTGCCCCAAAATAAGGGAAATTTCTGCCTTTTTGCCCCCAAATAAAAAGAATTTCAGCCTTTTTACCTCAAACTAAGGGGAATTTCTACATTTTTGCCACAAAATATGAAGAATTTCTGGATTTTTGCCCCAAAATAAGGAAAATTTCTGCCTTTTTTCCCTGAAATAAGTGAAATTTCTCCAATTTTGCCATAAATTAAGTGAAATTTCTGCAATTTTTCCCCAAAATAAGGGAAATTTCTGGAATTTTGCCCAAAAATAAGTGGAATTTCTGAGTTTTGCCCCAAAATAAGAAGAATTTCTGTCTTTTTTCCCCAACATATAGGGAATTTCTGCCTTTTTGCCCCACAATTAGGGGAATTTCTGCAATTTTGCTCCTAAATATGGGAAATTTCTGCCATTTCCCAAAAATAAAGGGAATGCATAACTTTTTGCCATAAAAAAAAGAAATTTCTTCATTTTTGCTCCAAAATAAGTGGAATTTCTGCCTTTTTGCCCCTAAATAAGTGGAATTTCTGTCTTTTTCCCCCAAAACAAAGGGAATTTCTGTCTTTTTTGCCCCAAAATAACGGAATTTCTGACTTATTACCCTGAAATTAATGAAATTTCTGCAATTTTGCCCCAAAATAAAAAAAAATTTCTGCAATTTTGCCCCAATGTAAAAGAAATTTCTCCAATTTTCCCCCAAAATAAGGGAAATTTCTGACTGATTGCTCCCGAAAACAGGAGATTTTTTGTCTTTTTGCCCAAAAATAAGGAGAATTTCTACCTTTTTGCCCGAAAATTATGAGAATTTCTGCAATTTTGCTACAAAATACGGGGAATTTCTGCTTTTTATCCCAAAAGTAAGGGGAATGCATACCTTTTTGCCATAAAAAGGTAAATTTCTTCATTTTTGCTCCAAAATAATGGAAATTTCTGCCTTTTTGCCGCTAAATAAGTGGAATTTCTGTCTTTTCCTCAAAAACAAAGGGAATTTCTGTCTTTTTTGCCCCAAAATAAGGGGAATTTCTGACTTATTACCCTGAAATAAGTGAAATTTCTGCAATTTTGTCCCAAAATAAGAGAAATTTCTGCAATTTTGCCCCAATGTAAAGGAAATTTCTGCAATTTTGCCCCAAAATAAGGGAAATTTCTGACTGTTTGCTCCCGAAAAAAAAAAAGATTTTCTGTCTTTTTTCCCCAAAATAAGGAGAATTTCTACCTTTTGGCCTGAAAATTATGAGAATTTCTGCAATTTTGCTTCAAAATACGGGGAATTTCTGCTTTTTATCCCGAAAGTAAAGGGGAATGCATACCTTTTTGCCATAAAAAGGTAAATTTCTTCATTTTTGCACCAAAATCAGGGAAATTTCTGTCTTTTTGCCTCTAAATAAGTGGAATTTCTGTCTTTTTCCCCCAAAACAAAAAGATTTTCTGTCTTTTTTGCCCCAAAATAAGGAAAATTTCTGACTTATTACCCTGAAATAAGTGAAATTTCTGTAATTTTGCCCCAAAATAAGGGAAATTTCTGCCTTTTTGCTCCCAAATAAGGGCAATTTCAGCCTTTTTACATCAAATTTAGAGAAATTTCTGCTTTTTTGTCCCAAAATAACAAAATTTCTTTTTTTTCCGTGAAATAAGGGAAATTTCTGCAATTTTGCCCAAAATAAGTGAAATTTCTGCAATTTTGCCCCAGAATAAGGGAAATTTCTTGAATTTTGCCCCAAAATAAGTGGAATTTCTGAGTTTTGCCCCAAAATAAGGAGAATTTCTGTCTTTTTGCCCCACAACTAGGGGAATTTTTGCAATTTTGCCCTGAAATAAGGGGAATTTCAGCCTTTATACCTCAAAATAAAAGGAATTTCTGCATTTTTGCCACAAAATATTAGGAATTTCTGACTTTTTGCCTCAAAATAAGGAAAATTTGTGCCTTTTTTCCCTGAAATAAGTGAAATTTCTGCAATTTTGCCCCAAAATAAGGAAAATTTCTGGAATTTTGCACCAAAATAAGTGGAATTTATAAGTTTTGCCCCAAAATAAGGAGAATTTCTGTCTTTTTGCCTATAAATAAGTGAAATTTCTGCAATTTTGCCCCAAAATAAGGGAAATTTCTGCCTTTTTGCCCCCAAATAAGGGGAATTTCAGCCTTTTTACCTCAAAATAAGGGGAATTTCTGCATTTTGCCAGAAAATATTAGGAATTTCTGCCTTTTTGCCCCAAAATAAAGAAAATTTCTGCCTTTTTTCCCTGAAATAAGTGAAATTTCTGCAATTTTGCCCCAAAATAAGGGAAATTTCTAGAATTTTGCCCCAAAATAAGTGGAATTTCTGAGTTTTGCCCCAAAATAAGAAGAATTTCTGTCTTTTTGCCCCAACATATAGGGAATTTCTCTCTTTCTGCACCACAACTTGGGGAATTTCTGCAATTATGCTCCAAAATAGGGGGAATTTCTGCCTTTTTGCCCGAAAATAAGGAGAATGCAAAACTTTTTGCAATAAAAAAGGGAAATATCTTCATTTTTGCTCCAAAATAAGGGAAATTTCTGCCTTTTTGCCCCCAAATTAGTGGAATTTCTGTCTTTTTCCCTCAAAACAAAGGAAATTTCTGTCTTTTTTGCCTCAAAATAAGGGGAATTTCTGACTTATTACACTGAAATAAGTGAAATTTCTGCAATTTTGCCCCAACATAAGGGAAATTTCTGCCTTTTTGTTCTGAAGTATGTGAAATTTCTGCAATTTTACCCCAAAATAAGGTGAATTTCTGCCTTTTTGCCACAAATTAATGGGAATTTCTGCCGTTTTGCACCAAAATAAATAATTTTTGCGTTTTTTCTCTGAAATAAGTGAAATTTCTGCAATTTTGCCCTAAAATAAGGAAAATTTCTGCAATTTTTCCCAATAATAAGGAAAATTTCTGAAATTTTGCCCCAACATAAGGAGAATTTCTCCATTTTTGCCCCAAAATAAAGGAAATTTCAGCTTTTTTACATGAAAATAAGTGAAATTTCTGCAATTTTGCCCCAAATAAGGGAAATTTCTTCAATTTTGCCCCAAAATCAGGTAAATTCCTGTAATTTTGTCCCAAAATAAAGGAAATTTCTTAAATTTTACCCCAAAAGAAGGGGAATTTCTGATTTTTGCCCCAAAATAAAGGAATTTCTGCCTTTTGCCCCAAAATTAGGGAATTTCTCCCTTTTTGCCCGAAAATTATGAGAATTTCTGCAATTTTGCTTCAAAATACGGGTAATTTTTGCTTTTTATCCCGAATGTAAAAGGAATGTATACCTTTTACCACAAAAAAGGAAATTTCTTCATTTTTGCCCCAAAATAAGAGGAATTTCTGCCTTTTTACTTCAAAGTAAGTGAAATTTCTGCCTTTGTACCAAAAAATAAATGGAATTTCTGTTTTTGCCCCAAAATAAAAGGAATTTTTGAATTATGCCCTGAAATAAGTGAAATTTGTGCAATTTTGGCCCAAAATAAATGAAATTTCTGCAATTTTGCCACCAAATAAAAGGAATTTCTGTCTTTTGGCCCCAAAATAAGGGAAATTTCTGCCTTTTTGACCCCAAATAAAAAGAATTTCAGCCTTTTTACCTCAAAATAAGGGGAATTTATATATTTTTGCCACAAAATATTAAGAATTTCTGGATTTTTGCCCCAAAATAAGGAAAATTTCTGCATTTTTTCCCGGAAATAAGTAAAATTTCTCCAATTTTGCCCTAAAATAATTGAAATTTCTGAAATTTTTCCCCAATATAAGGGAAATTTCAGGAATTTTGCCCAAAAATAAGTGGAATTTCTGAGTTTTGCCCCAAAATAAGAAGAATTTCTGACTTTTTTCCCCAACATATAGGGAATTTCTGCCTTTTTGCCCCACAATTAGGGGAATTTCTGCAATTTTGCTCCCAAATACGGGAAATTTAAGCCTTTTCCCAAAAATAAAGGGAATGCATAACTTTTTGCCATAAATAAGGGAAATTTCTTTATTTTTGCTTCAAAATAAGAGGAATTTCTGCCTTTTGCCTCTAAATAAGTGGAATTTCTGTCTTTTTCCCCCAAAACAAAGGGAATTTCTGTCTTTTTTGCCCCAAAATAACGTGAATTTCTGACTTATTACCCTGAAATTAGTGAAATTTCTGCAATTTTGCCCCAAAATAAAAAAAATTTCTGCAATTTTGCCCCAATGTAAAAGAAATTTCTGCAACTTTTCCCCAAAATAAGGGAAATTTCTGACTGTTTGCTCCCGAAAAAAGGAGATTTACTGTCTTTTTGCCCTAAAATAAGGAGAATTTCTACCTTTTGCCCGAAAATTATGAGAATTTCTGCAATTTTGCTTCAAAATACGGGAAATTTCTTCTTTTTATTCCGAAAGTAAGGGGAATGCATACATTTTTTGCCATAAAAAGGTAAATTTCTTCATTTTTGCTCCAAAATAATGGAAATTTCTGCCTTTTTGCCTCTAAATAAGTGGAATTTCTGTCTTTTTCTCCAAAACAAAGGTAATTTCTGTCTTTTTTGCCCCAAAATAAGGGGAATTTCTGACTTATTACCCTGAAATAAGTGAAATTTCTGCAATTTTGCCCCAAAATAAGGGAAATTTCTTCATCTTTGCCCTCAAATAAGGGGAATTTCAGCCTTTTTACCTCAAAATAAGGGGAATTCCTGCCTTTTTGTCCCAAAATAAAGAAAATTTCTAACTTTTTTGTCTGAAATAAGTAAAATTTCTGCAATTTTGCCACAAAATAAGTGAAATTTCTGCAATTTTTCCCAGAATAAAGGAAATTTCTGGAATTTTGCCCCAAAATAAGTGGAATTTCTGAGTTTTGCCCCAAAATAAGGAGAATTTCTGTCTTTTTGCCCCAACATATAGGGAATTTCTGCCTTTTTGCACCACAATTAGAAGAATTTCTGCAATTTTGCTCCAAAATACGGGGAATTTCTGCCTTTTTGCCCGAAAATAAGGGGAATGCATAACTTTTTGCCATAAAAAAGGAAAATTTCTTCATTTTTGCTCCAAAATAAGGGGAATTTCTGCCTTTTTGCTTCTCAATAAGTGGAATTTCTGTCTTTTTCCCCCAAAACAAAAAGAAATTTCTGTCTATTTTGGCCCAAAATAAGGGGAATTTCTGACTTATTACCCTAAAATAAGTGAAATTTCTGCAATTTTGCCCCAAAATAAGGCAAATTTCTGCCTTTTTGCCCTGAAATAAGGGGAATTTCAGCCTTTATACCTCAAAATAAAGAAAATTTCTGCATTTTGCCACAAAATATTAGGAATTTCTGACTTTTTGCCCCAAAATAATGAAAATTTCTGCCTTTTTTCCCTGAAATAAGTGAAATTTCTGCAATTTGCCCCAAAATAAGTGAAATTTTGCAATTTTGCCCCAAAATTAGGAAAATTTCTGGAATTTTGCCCCAAAATAAGTGGAATTTCTAAGTTTTGCCCCAAAATAAAAAGAATTTCTGTCTTTTTACCCCAACATATAGGGAATTTCTGTCTTTTTGCCCCACAACTAGGGGAATTTCTGCAATTTTGCTCCAAAATACGGGAAATTTTTGCCTTTTTGCCCTGAAATATGTGAAATTTCTGCAATTTTACCCCTAAATAAGGTGAATTTCTGCTTTTTTGCCCCAAAATAATGGGAATTTCTGCCTTTATGCTCCAAAATAAGAAAAATTTTTGCTTTCTTTCTCTGAAATAAGTGAAATTTCTGCAATTTTCCCCTAAATTAAGGGAAATTTTTGCCATTTTTTCCTATAATAAGGGAGATTTCTGCAATTTTGCCCCAAAATAAGAGGAATTTCTTGCTTTTTGCCCCAAAACAAAGGAAATTTCAGCCTTTTTACCTGAAAATAAGTGAAATTTTTTAAATTTTGCCCCAAAAAGGGAAATTTCTGCAATTTTGCCCCAAAATAAGGTAAATTCCTGCAATTTTGCCCCAAAATAAAGGAAATTTCTGGAATTTTGCCCCAAAATAAGGGGAATCTGATTTTTGCCCCAAAATAAAGGGAATTTCTGCCTTTTGCCCCAAAATTAGAGGAATTTCTTCAATTTTGCACCAAAATACGGGGAATTTCTGCCTTTTTGCCTGAAAATAATGGGAATGCATACCTTTTTGCCATAAAAAGGGAAATTTCTTCATTTTTGCTCCAAAATAAGTGGAATTTCTGCCTTTTTGCTTCTCAATAAGTGGAATTTCTGTCTTTTTTCCCCAAAAAAAAAGGGAATTTCTGTCTTTTTAGCCCCAAAATAAGGTGAATTTCTGACTTATTACCCTAAAATAAGTGAAATTTCTGCAATTTTGCCCCAAAATAAGGGAAATTTCTGCCTTTTTGCCCTGAAATAAGGGGAATTTCAGCCTTTATACCTCAAAATAAAGGGAATTTCTGCATTTTTGCCACAAAATATTAGGAATTTCTGACCTTTTGCCCCAAAATAAGGAAAATTTTTGGCTTTTTTCTCTGAAATAAGTGAAATTTCTGCAATTTTGCCCCAAAATAAGTGAAATTTTGATATTTTGCCCCAAAATAAGAAAAATTTCTGGAATTTGCCCCAAAATAAGTGGAATTTCTAAGTTTTGCCCCAAAATAAGGAGAATTTCTGTCTTTTTGCCCCAACATATAGGGAATTTCTGTCTTTTTGCCCCACAACTAGGGGAATTTCTGCAAATTTGCTCCAAAATACGGGGAATTTCTGCCTTTTTGCCCTGAAATATGTGAAATTTCAGCAATTTTACCCCTAAATAAGGTGAATCTCTGCTTTTTTGCCCCAAAATAAAAAAATTTTTTGCTTTTTTTCTCTGAAATATGTGAAATTTCTTCAATTTTCCCCTAAAATAAGGGAAATTTTTGCAATTTTTTCCCATAATAAGGGAGATTTCTGCAATTTTGCCCCAAAATAAGGGGAATTTCTTATTTTTTGCCCCAAAACAAAGGAAATTTCAGCCTTTTTACCTGAAAATAAGTGAAATTTCTGTAATTTTGCCCCAAATAAGGGAAATTTCTGCAATTTTGCCCCAAAATAAGGTAAATTCCTGCAATTTTGCCCCAAAATAAAGGAAATTTCTGGAATTTTGCCCCAAAATAAGGGGAATTTCTGATTTTTGCCCCAAAATAAAGGGAATTTCTGCCTTTTGCCTCCAAATTAGGGGAATTTCTGCAATTTTGCTTCAAAATACGGGGAATTTCTGCCTTTTTGCCTGAAAATAATGGGAATGCATATCTTTTTGCCATAAAAAGAGAAATTTCTTCATTTTTGCTTCAAAATAAGGGGAATTTCTGCTTTTTTGCCTCTAAATAAGTGGAATTTCTGTCTTCTTCCCGAAAACAAAGGGAATTTCTGTATTTTTGCCCCAAAATAAGGGGAATTTCTGACTTATTACCCTAAAATAAGTAAAATTTCTGCCATTTTACCCCAAAATAAGGGAAATTTCTGCCTTTTTGCCCTGAAATAAGGGGAATTTCATTCTTTATACCTCAAAATAAGGGGAATTTCTGCATTTTTGCCACAAAATATTAGGAATTTCTGAATTTTTGCCCCAAAATAAGGAAAATTTCTGCCTTTTTTCCCTGAAATAAGTGAAATTTCTGCAATTTTGCCCCAAAATAAGTGAAATTTTGCAATTTTGCTCCAAAATAAGAAAAATTTCTGGAATTTTGCCCCAAAATAAGTGGAATTTCTAATTTTGCCCCAAAATAAGGAGAAATTCTGTCTTTTTGCCCCAACATATAGGGAATTTCTGTTATTTTGCCCCACAACTAGGGGAATTTCTGCAATTTTGCTCCAAAATACGGGGAATTTCTGCCTTTTTGCCCTGAAATATGTGAAATTTCTGCAATTTTACCCCTAAATAAGGTGAATTTCTGCTTTTTTGCCCCAAAATAATGGGAATTTCTGCCTTTTGCCCCAAAATAAGAAAAATTTTTGCTTTTTTTCTCTGAAATAAGTGAAAATTCTGCAATTTTCCTCTAAAATAAGGGAAATTTTTGCAATTTTTTCCCATAATAAGGGAGATTTCTGCAATTTTGCCCCAAAATAAGGGTAATTTTTTTTTTGCCCCAAAACAAAGGAAATTTCAGCCTTTTTACCTGAAAATAAGTGAAATTTCTGAAATTTTGCACCAAATAAGGGAAATTTCTGCACTTTTGCCCAAATATAAGGTAAATTCCTGCAATTTTGCCCCAAAATAAAGGAAATTTCTGGAATTTTGCCCCAAAATAAGGAGAATTTCTGATTTTTGCCCCAAAATAAAGGGAATTTCTGCCTTTTTGCTTCTCAATAAGTGGAATTTCTGTCTTTTCCCCCAAAACAAAGGGAATTTCTGTCTTTTTGCCCCAAAATAAGGGGAATTTCTGACTTATTACCCTAAAATAAGTGAAATTTCTGCAATTTTGCCCCAAAATAAGGGAAATTTCTGCCTTTTTGCCCTGAAATAAGGGGAATTTCAGCCTTTATACCTCAAAATAAGGGGAATTTCTGCATTTTTGCCACAAAATATTAGGAATTTCTGACTTTTTGCCCTAAAATAAGGAAAATTTCTGCCTTTTTTCCCTGAAATAAGTGAAATTTCTGCAATTTTGCCCCAAAATAAGTGAAATTCTGCAATTTTTCCCCAAAATAAGGAAAATTTCTGGAATTTTGCCCCAAAATAAGTGGAATTTCTAAGTTTTGCCCCAAAATAAGGAGAATTTCTGTCTTTTTGCCCCAACATATAGGGAATTTCTGATTTTTGCCCCACAACTAGGGGAATTTCTGCAATTTTGCTCCAAAATACGGGGAATTTCGGCCTTTTTGCCCTGAAATATGTGAAATTTCAGCAATTTTACCCCTAAATTAGGGGAATCTCTGCTTTTTTGCCCCAAAATAAAAAAAATTTTTGCCTTTTTTCTCTGAAATATGTGAAATTTCTTCAATTTTCCCCTAAAAAGGGAAATTTTTGCAATTTTTTCCCATAATAAGAAAGATTTCTGCAATTTTGCCCCAAAATAAGGGGAATTTCTTATTTTTTGCCCCAAAACAAAGGAAATTTCAGCCTTTTTACCTGAAAATAAGTGAAATTTCTGTAATTTTGCCCCAAATAAGGGAAATTTTGCAATTTTGCCCCAAAATAAGGTAAATTCCTGCAATTTTGCCCCAAAATAAAGGAAATTTCTGGAATTTTGCCCCAAAATAAGGGGAATTTCTGATTTTTGCCCCAAAATAAAGGGAATTTCTGCCTTTTGCCCCAAAATTAGGGGAATTTCTGCAATTTTGCTTCAAAATACGAGGAATTTCTGCCTTTTTGCCTGAAAATAATGGGAATGCATATCTTTTTGCCATAAAAAGGGAAATTTCTTCATTTTTGCTTCAAAATAAGGGGAATTTCTGCTTTTTTGCCTCTAAATAAGTGGAATTTCTGTCTTCTTCCCGAAAACAAAGGGAATTTTTGTCTTTTTGCCCCCAAATAAGGGGAATTTCTGACTTATTACCCTAAAATAAGTGAAATTTCTGCAATTTTGCCCCAAAATAAGGGAAATTTCTGCCTTTTTGCCCTAAAATAAGGGGAATTTCAGCCTTTATACCTCAAAATAAGAGGAATTTCTGCATTTTTGCCACAAAATATTAGGAATTTCTGACTTTTTGCCCTAAAATAAGGAAAATTTCTGCCTTTTTTCCCAGAAATAAGTGAAATTTCTGCAATTTTGCCCCAAAATAAGTGAAATTCTGCAATTTTGCCCCAAAATAAGGAAAATTTCTGGAATTTTGCCCCAAAATAAGTGGAATTTCTAAGTTATGCCCCAAAATAAGGAGAATTTCTGTCTTTTTGCCCCAACATATAGGGAATTTCTGACTTTTTGCCCCACAACTAGGGGAATTTCTGTAATTTTGCTCCAAAATACGGGGAATTTCTGCCTTTTTGCCCTGAAATATGTGAAATTTCAGCAATTTTACCCCTAAATAAGGTGAATCTCTGCTTTTTTGCCCCAAAATAAAAAAAAATTTTTGCTTTTTTTCTCTGAAATATGTGAAATTTCTGCAATTTTCCCCTAAAATAAGAGAAAATTTTGCAATTTTTTTCCATAATAAGGGAGATTTCTGCAATTTTGCCCCAAAATAAGGGGAATTTCTTATTTTTTGCCCCAAAACAAAGGAAATTTCAGCCTTTTTACCTGAAAATAAGTGAAATTTCTGAAATTTTGCCCCAAATAAGAGAAATTTCTGCAATTTTGCCCCAAAATAAGGTAAATTCCTGCAATTTTGCCCCAAAATAAAGGAAATTTCTGGAATTTTGCCCCAAAATAAGGGGAATTTCTGATTTTTGCCCCAAAATAAAGGGAATTTCTGCCTTTTGCCCCAAAATTAGGGGAATTTCTGCAATTTTGCTTCAAAATACGGGGAATTTCTGCCTTTTTGCCTGAAAATAATGGGAATGGATATCTTTTTGCCATAAAAAGGGAAATTTCTTCATTTTGCTTCAAAATAAGGGGAATTTCTGCTTTTTTGCCTCTAAATAAGTGGAATTTCTGTCTTTTTCCCCCAAAACAAAGGGAATTTCTGTATTTTTGCCCCAAAATAAGGGGAATTTTTGACTTATTACCCTAAATTAAGTGAAATTTCTGCAATTTTACCTCAAAATAAGGGAAATTTCTGCCTTTTTGCCCTGAAATATGGCGAATTTCAGCCTTTATACCTCAAAATAAGGGGAATTTCTGCATTTTTGCCACAAAATATTAGGAATTTCTCACTTTTTGCCCCAAAATAAGGAAAATTTCTGCCTTTTTTCCCTGAAATAAGTGAAATTTCTGCAATTTTGCCCCAAAATAAGTGAAATTTTGCAATTTTGCTCCAAAATATAAAAAATTTCTGGAATTTTGCCCCAAAATAAGTAGAATTTCTAAGTTTTGCCCCAAAATAAGAAGAAATTCTGTCTTTTTGCCCCAACATATATGGAATTTCTGTTATTTTGCCCCACAACTAGGGGAATTTCTGCAAATTTGCTCCAAAATACGGGGAATTTCTGCCTTTTTGCCCTGAAATATGTGAAATTTCTGCAATTTTACCCCTAAATAAGGTAAATTTCTAATTTTTTGTCCCAAAATAATAGGAATTTCTGCCTTTTTGCCCCAAAATAAAAAAAAATTTTTGCTTTTTTTCTCTGAAATAAGTGAAATTTCTTCAATTTTCCTCTAAAATAAGGGAAATTTTTGCAATTTTTTCACATAAGGGAGATTTCTGCAATTTTGCCCCAAAATAAGGGTATTTTTTTTTTGCCCCAAAACAAAGGAAATTTCAGCCTTTTTACCTGAAAATAAGTGAAATTTCTGAAATTTTGCCCCAAATAAGGGAAATTCTGCAATTTTGCCCCAAAATAAGGTAAATTCCTGCAATTTTGCCCCAAAATAAAGGAAATTTCTGGAATTTTGCCCCAAAATAAGGAGAATTTCTGATTTTTGCCCCAAAATAAAGGGAATTTCTGCCTTTTTGCTTCTCAATAAGTGGAATTTCTGTCTTTTCCCCCAAAACAAAGGGAATTTCTGTCTTTTTGCCCCAAAATAAGGGGAATTTCTGACATATTACCCTAAAATAAGTGAAATTTCTGCAATTTTGCCCCAAAATCAGGGAAATTTCTACATTTTTGCACTGAAATAAGGGGAATTTCACCTTTATACCTCAAAATAAGGGGAATTTCTGCATTTTTGCCACAAAATATTAGGAATTTCTGACTTTTTGCCCTAAAATAAGGAAAATTTCTGCCTTTTTTCCCTGAAATAAGTGAAATTTCTGCAATTTTGCCCCAAAATAAGTGAAATTTTGCAATTTTGCCCCAAAATAAGGAAAATTTCTGGAATTTTGCCCCACAATAAGTGGAATTTCTAAGTTTTGCCCCAAAATAAGGGGAATTTCTGTCTTTTTGCCCCAACATATAAGGAATTTCTGTCTTTTGGCCCCACAACTAAGGGAATTTCTGCAATTTTGCTCCAAAATACGGGGAATTTCTGTCTTTTTGCCCTGAAATATGTGAAATTTCTGAAATTTTACCCCTAAATAAGGTGAATTTCTGCTTTTTTGCCCCAAAATAAGAAAAATTTTTGCTTTTTTTCTCTGAAATAAGTGAAATTTCTGCAATTTTCCCCGAATCTAAGGGAAATTTTTGCAATTTTTTCCCATAATAAGGGAGATTTCTGCAATTTTGCCCCAAAATAAGGGGAATTTCTTCCTTTTTGCCCCAAAACAAAGGAAATTTCAGCCTTTTTACCTGAAAATAAGTGAAATTTCTGAAATTTTGCCCCAAATAAGGGAAATTTCTGCAATTTTGCCCCAAAATAAAATAAATTCCTGCAATTTTGCCCCAAAATAAAGGAAATTTCTGGAATTTTGCCCCAAAATAAGGGGAATTTCTGATTTTTGCCCCAAAATAAAGAGAATTTCTGCCTTTTGCCCCAAAATTAAGGGAATTTCTGCAATTTTGCTTCAAAATACAGGGAATTTCTGCCTTTTTGCCTGAAAATAATGGAAATGCATATATTTTTGCCATAAAAAGGGAAATTTCTTCATTTTTGCTTCAAAATAAGAGAAATTTCTGCCTTTTTGCTTCTCAATAAGTGGAATTTCTGTCTTTTTCCTTGAAAACAAAGGGAATTTCTGTCTTTTTTGCCCCAAAAGAAGAAGAATTTCTGACTTATTACCCTAAAATAAGTGAAATTTCTGCAATTTTGCCCTAAAATAAGGGAAATTTCTGCCTTTTTGCCCTGAAATAAAGGGAATTTCAGCCTTTATACCTCAAAATAAGGGGAATTTCTGCATTTTTGCCACAAAATATTAGGAATTTCTGACTTTTTGCCCCAAAATAAGGAAAATTTCTGCCTTTTTCCCTGAAATAAGTGAAATTTCTGCAATTTTGCCCCCAAAAAAGTGAAATTTTGCAATTTTGCTCCAAAATAAGAAAAATTTCTGGAATTTTGCCCCAAAATAAGTGGAATTTCTAAGTTTTGCCCCAAAATAAGGAGAAATTCTGTCTTTTTGCCCCAACAAATAGGGAATTTCTGTTATTTTGCCCCACAACTAGGGGAATTTCTGCAATTTTGCTCCAAAATACGGGGAATTTCTGCCTTTTTGCCCTGAAATATGTGAAATTTCTGCAATTTTACCCCTAAATAAGGTGAATTTCTCCTTTTTTGCCCCAAAATAATGGGAATTTCTGCCTTTTGCCCCAAAATAAGAAAAATTTTTGCTTTTTTTCTCTGAAATAAGTGAAATTTCTGCAATTTTCCCCTAAAATAAGGGAAATTTTTGCAATTTTTTCCCATGATAAGGGAGATTTCTGCAATTTTGCCCCAAAATAAGGGGAATTTCTTCCTTTTTGCCCCCAAAAAAAGGAAATTTCAGCCTTTTTACCTGAAAATAAGTGAAATTTCTGAAATTTTGCCCCAAATAAGAGAAATTTCTGCAATTTTGCCCCAAAATAAGGTAAATTCCTGCAATTTTGCCACAAAATAAAGGAAATTTCTGGAATTTTGCCCCCAAATAAGGGGAATTTCTGATTTTTGCCCCAAAATAAAGGGAATTTCTGCCTTTTGCCCCAAAATTAGGGGAATTTCTGCAATTTTGCTCCAAAATACGGGGAATTTCTGCCTTTTTGCCTGAAAATAATGGGAATCCATAACTTTTTGCCATAAAAAGGGAAATTTCTTCATTTTTGCTCCAAAATAAGTGGAATTTCTGCCTTTTTGCTTCTCAATAAGTGGAATTTCTGTCTTTTTTGTCCCAAAATAAGGGGAATTTCTGACTTATTACCCTAAAATAAGTGAAATTTCTGCAATTTTTTCCCCAAAATAAGGGAAATTTCGGCCTTTTTGTCCTGAAATAAGAGGAATTTTAGCCTTTATACCTCAAAATAAGGGGAATTTCTGCATTTTTGCAAGAAAATATTAGGAATTTCTGACTTTTTGCCCCAAAATAAGGAAAATTTGTGCCTTTTTTCCCTGAAATAAGTGAAATTTCTGCAATTTTGCCCCAAAATAAGTGAAATTTTGCAATTTTGCCCCAAAATAAGGAAAATTTCTGGAATTTTGCCCCAAAATAAGTAGAATTTCTAAGTTTTGCCCCAAAATAAAAAGAATTTCTTTCTTTTTGCCCCAACATATAGGGAATTTCTGTCTTTTTGCCCCACAACTAGGGGAATTTCTGCAATTTTGCTCCAAAATACGGGGAATTTCTGCATTTTTGCCCTGAAATATATGAAATTTCTGCAATTTTACCCCTAAATAAGGTGAATTTCTACATTTTTGCCCCAAAATAATGGGAATTTCTGCCTTTTTGCCCCAAAATAAGAAAATTTTTTGCTTTTTTTCTCTGAAATAAGTGAAATTTCTGCAATTTTCCCCTAAAATAAGGGAAATTTTTGCCATTTTTTCCTATAATAAGGGAGATTTCTGCAATTTTGCCCCAAAATAAGGGGAATTTCTTTCTTTTTGCCCCAAAACAAAGAAAATTTCAGCCTTTTTAACTGAAAATTAGTGAAATTTCTGAACTTTTGCCCCAAAATAAGGTAAATTCCTGCAATTTTGCCCCAAAATAAAGGAAATTTCTGGAATTTTGCCCCAAAATAAGGGGAATTTCTGATTTTTGCCAAAAAAAAAGGAAATTTCTGCCTTTTGCCCCAATATTAGGGGAATTTCTGCAATTTTGCTACAAAATACGGGGAATTTCTACCTTTTTCCCTGAAAATAATGGGAATGCATAACTTTTTGCCATAAAAAGGGAAATTTCTTCATTTTTGCTCCAAAATAGGTGGAATATCTGCCTTTTTGCTTCTCAATAAGTGGAATTTCTGTCTTTTTCCCCCAAAACAAAGGGAATTTCTGTCTTTTTTGCCCCAAAATAAGGGGAATTTCTGACTTATTACCCTAAAATAAGTGAAATTTCTGCAATTTTGTCCCCAAAATAAGGGAAATTTCGGCCTTTTTGTCCTGAAATAAGGGGAATTTCAGCCTTTATACCTCAAAATAAGGGGAATTTCTGCATTTTTGCCACAAAATATTAGGAATTTCTGACTTTTTGCCCCAAAAAAATGAAAATTTCTGCCTTTTTTCCCTGAAATAAGTGAAATTTCTGCAATTTTGCCCCAAAATAAGTGAAATTTTGCAATTTTGCCCCTAAAATAAGGAAAATTTCTGGAATTTTGCCCCAAAATAAGTGGAATTTCTAAGTTTTGCCCCAAAATAAGGAGAATTTCTGTCTTTTTGCCCTAACATATAGGGAATTTCTGTCTTTTTGCCCCACAACTAGGGGAATTTCTGCAATTTTGCTCCAAAATACGGGGAATTTCTGCCTTTTTGCTCTGAAATATGTGAATTTTCTGCAATTTTACCCCTAAATAAGGTAAATTTCTGCTTTTTTGCCCCAAAATAATGGGAATTTCTGCCTTTTTGCCCCAAAATAAGAAAAAATTTTGCTTCTTTTCTCTGAAATAAGTGAAATTTCTGCAATTTTCCCCTAAAATAAAAAAAATTTTTGCAATTTTTTCCCATAATAAGGGAGATTTCTGCAATTTTGCCCCAAATAAGGGGAATTTCTTCCTTTTTGCCCCAATACAAAGGAAATTTCAGCCTTTTTACCTGAAAATAAGTGAAATTTCTGAAATATTGCCCCAAATAAGAAAAATTACTACAATTTTGCCCCAAAATAAAGTAAATTCCTGCAATTTTGCCCCAAAACAAAGGAAATTTCTTGAATTTTCCCCAAAATAAGGGGAATTTCTGATTTTTGCCCCAAAATATAGGGAATTTCTGCCTTTTGCCCCAAAATTAGGGGAATTTCTGCAATTTTGCTCCAAAATACGGGGAATTTCTGCCTTTTCCCAAAAATAAAGGGAATGCATAACTTTTTGCCATAAAAAAGGGAAATTTCTTAATTTTTGCTCCAAAATAAGGAGAATTTCTGCCTTTTTGCCTCTAAGTAAGTGGAATTTCTGTCTTTTTCCCCCAAAACAAAAGGAATTTCTGTCTTTTTTGCCCCAAAATAAGGGGAATTTCTGACTTATTACCCTGAAATAAGTGAAATTTCTGCAATTTTGCCCCAAAATAAGGAAAATTTCTCAATTTTGCCCCAATGTAAAGGAAATTTCTGCAATTTTGCCCCAAAATAAGGAAAATTTCTGACTATTTGCTCCCGAAAAAGGAGATTTTCTGTCTTTTTTCCCCAAAATAAGGAGAATTTCTGCCTTTTTGCCCGAAAATTATGAGAATTTCTGCAATTTTGCTTTAAAATACGGGGAATTTCTGCTTTTTATCCCGAAAGTAAAGGGGAATGCATACCTTTTTGCCATAAAAAGGCAAATTTCTTCATTTTTGCTCCAAAATCAGGGAAATTTCTGCCTTTTTGCCTCTAAATAAGTGGAATTTCTGTCTTTTCCTCCAAAATAAAGGGAATTTCTGTCTTTTTTGCCCCAAAATAAGGGGAATTTCTGACTTATTACCCTGAAATTAGTGAAATTTCTGCAATTTTGCCCCAAAATAAGGGAAATTTCTTTCTCTTTGCCCTCAAATAAGGCGAATTTCAGAATTTTACCTCAAAATAAGAAGAATTCCTGCCTTTCTTACCCAAAATAAGAAAAATTTCTAACTTTTTTCATTGAAATAAGAAAAATTTCTGCAATTTTGCAACAAAATAAGTGAAATTTCTGCAATTTTGCCCCAGAATAAGGGAAATTTCTGGAATTTTGCCCCAAAATAAGTGGAATTTCTGAGTTTTGCCCCAAAATAAGGAGAATTTCTGTCTTTTTGCCCCAACATAAAAAAATTTCTGCATTTTTGCCCCACAATTAGGGGAATTTCTGCAATTTTGCTCCAATGTAAAGGAAATATCTGCAATTTTGCCCCAAAATAAGGGGAATTTCTGAATGTTTGCTCCCGAAAAAAGTAGATCTTCTGTCTTTTTGCCCCAAAATAAGTAGAATTTCTGAATTTTGGCCGAAAATTATGAGAATTTCTGCAATTTTGCTTCAAAATACGGGTAATTTCTGCTTTTTATCCCGAAAGTAAGGGGAATGCATACCTTTTTGCTATAAAAAGGTAAATTTCTTCATTTTTGCTCCAAAATAAGGGGAATTTCTGCCTTTTTGCCTCTAAATAAGGGGAATTTCTGTCTTTTTCCCCAAAAACAAAGGGAATTTCTGTCTTTTTTGCCCCAAAATAACGGGAATTTCTGACTTATTACCCTGAAATAAGTGAAATTTCTGCAATTTTGCCCCAAAATAAAGAAAATTTCTGCAATTTTGCCCCAATGTAAAAGATATTTCTGCAATTTTCCCCCAAAATAAAAGAAATTTCTGACTGTTTGCTTCCGAAAAAAGGAGATTTTCTGTTATTTTTCCCCAAAATAAGGAAAATTTGTGCCTTTTTTCCCTGAAATAAGTGAAATTTCTACAATTATGCCCCAAAATAAGTGAAATTTCTGCAATTTTGCCCTAAAATAAGGGAAATTTCTGGTATTTTGTCCCAAAATAAGTGGAATTTCTAAGTTTTGCCCCAAAATAAAGAGAATTTTTGTCTTTTTGCCTCTAAATAATGAAATTTCTGCAATTTTGCCCCAAAATAAGGGAAATTTCTGCCTTTTTGCCCCCAAATAAGGGGAATTTCAGCCTTTTTACCTCAAAATAAGGGGAATTTCTGCCTTTTTCCTTGAAAATATTAGGAATTTCTGCCTTTTTGCCCCAAAATAAAGAAAATTTCTGACTTTTTTCCCTGAAATAAGTGAAATTTCTGCAATTTTGCCCCAAAATAAGTGAAATTTGTGCAATTTTGCCCCAAAGGAAGGGAAATTTCTAAAATTTTGCCCCAAAATAAGTGGAATTTCTGAGTTTTGCCCCAAAATAAGAAGAATTTTTGTCTTTTTGCCCCAATATATAGGGAATTTCTGTCTTTCTGCACCAGAACTAGGGGAATTTCTGCAATTATGCTCCAAAATACGGGAAATTTCTGCCTTTTTGCCCGAAAATAAGAAGAATGCAAAACTTTTTGCCATAAAAAAGGGAAATTTCTTCATTTTTGCTCCAAAATAAGGGAAATTTCTGCCTTTTTGCCTCCAAATAAGTGGAATTTCTGTCTTTTTCCTCAAAACAAAGGAAATTTCTGTCTTTTTTGCCTCAAAATAAGGGGAATTTCTGACTTATTACATTGAAATAAGTGAAATTTCTGCAATTTTGCCCCAAAATAAAGGAAATTTCTGCCTTTTTGCCATGAAATATGTGAAATTTTTGCAATTTTACCCCAAAATAAGGTGAATTTCTGCCTTTTTGCCACAAATTAATGGGAATTTCAGCCTTTTTGGCCCAAAATAAAAAAATTTTTGCTTTTTTTCTCTGAAATAAGTGAAATTTCTGCAATTTTGCCCTAAAATAAGGAAAATTTCTGCAATTTTTCTCAATAATAAGGAAAATTTCTGAAATTTTGCCCAAAATAAGGGGAATTTCTCCTTTTTTGCCCCAAAATAAAGGAAATTTCAGCTTTTTTCCCTGAAAATAAGTGAAATTTCTGCAATTTTGCTCCAAATAAGGGAAATTTCTTAAATTTTGCCCCAAAATAAGGTAAATTCCTGTAATGTTGTCCCAAAATAAAGGAAATTTCTTAAATTATACCCCAAAAGAAGGGGATTTTCTGATTTTTGCCCCAAAATAAAAGGAATTTCTGCCTTTTGCCCCAAAATTAGGGAATTTCTCCCTTTTTACCCGAAAATTATGAGAATCTGCAATTTTGCTTCAAAATACGGGGAATTTCTGCTTTTTATCCCGAATGTATGGGGAATGTATACCTTTTACCACAAAAAAAGAAATTTCTTCATTTTTGCCCCAAAATAAGAGGAATTTCTGCCTTTTTACTTCAAAGTAAGTGAAATTTCTGCCTTTGTACCAAAAAATAAATGGAATTTTTGACTTTTTGCCCCAAAATAAAAGGAATTTTTGAATTATGCCCTGAAATAAGTGAAATTTCTGCAATTTTGCCCCAAAATAAATGAAATTTCTGCCTTTTTACCACAAAATAAAAGGAATTTCTGTCTTTTTGCCCCAAAATAAGGGAAATTTCTGCCTTTTTGCCCCAAATATAAAGAATTTCAGCCTTTTTAACTCAAAATAAGGGGAATTTCTACATTTTTGCTACAAAATATTAAGAATTTCTGGATTTTTGCCCAAAAATAAGGAAAATTTCTGCCTTTTTTCCCTGAAATAAGTAAAATTTCTCCAATTTTGCCCTAAAATAAGTGAAATTTCTGCAATTTTTCCCCAAAATAAGGGAAATTTCTGGAATTTTGCCCAAAAATAAGTGGAATTTCTGAGTTTTGCCCCAAAATAAGAAGAATTTTTGACTTTTTTCCCCCAACATATAGGGAATTTCTGCCTTTTTGCCCCACAATTAGGGGAATTTCTGCAATTTTGCTCCCAAATACGGGAAATTTCTGCCTTTTCCCAAAAATAAAGGAAATGCATAACTTTTTGCCATAAAAATGGGAAATTTCTTCATTTTTGCTCCAAAATAAGGGGAATTTCTGCCTTTTTGCCTCTAAATAAGTGGAATTTCTGTCTTTTTCCCCCAAAACAAAGGGAATTTCTGTCTTTTTTGCCCCAAAATAACGGGAATTTCTGACTTATTACCCTGAAATAAGTGAAATTTCTGCAATTTTGCCCCAAAATAAAGAAAATTTCTGCAATTTTGCCTCAATGTAAAAGATATTTCTGCAATTTTCCCCCATAATAAAAGAAATTTCTGACTGTTTGCTTCCGAAAAAAGGAGATTTTCTGTCTTTATGCCCAAAATAAGGAGAATTTCTATCTTTTTGCCCGAAAATTATGAGAATTTCTGCAATTTTGCTTCAAAATACAGGGAATTTCTACTTTTTATCCCGAAAGTAAGGGGAATGCATACCTTTTTGCCATAAAAAGGTAAATTTCTTCATTTTTGCTCCAAAATAAGGGAAATTTCTGCCTTTTTGCCTCTAAATAAGTGGAATTTCTGTCTTTTCCTCCAAAACAAAGGGAATTTCTGTCTTTTTTGCCCCAAAATAAGGGGAATTTCTGACTTATTACCTGAAATAAGTGAAATTTCTGCAATTTTGCCCCAAAATAAGGGAAATTTCTGCAATTTTGCCCCAATGTAAAGGAAATTTCTGCAATTTTGCCCCAAAATAAGGGAAATTTCTGACTGTTTGCTCCCGAAAAAAAAAGATTTTCTGTCTTTTTTCCCCAAAATAAGGAGAATTTCTACCTTTTTGCCCGAAAATTATGAGAATTTCTGCAATTTTGCTTCAAAATACGAGGAATTTCTGCTTTTTATCCTGAAAGTAAGGGGAATGCATACCTTTTTGCCATAAAAAGGTAAATTTCTTCATTTTTGCTCGAAAATCAGGGAAATTTCTGCCTTTTTGCCTCTAAATAAGTGGAATTTCTGTCTTTCCCTCCAAAATAAAGGGAATTTCTGTATTTTTTGCCCCAAAATAAGGGGAATTTCTGACTTATTACCCTGAAAGAAGTGAAATTTCTGCAATTTTGCCCCAAAATAAGGGAAATTTCTTTCTCTTTGCCCTCAAATAAGGGGAATTTCAGCTTTTTTACCTCAAAATAAGGGGAATTCCTGCCTTTTTGACCCAAAATAAGAAAAATTTCTAACTTTTTTCCCTGAAATAAGTAAAATTTCTGCAATTTTGCCACAAAATAAGTGAAATTCTGCAATTTTGCCCCAGAATAAGGGAAATTTCTGGAATTTTGCCCCAAAATAAGTGGAATTTCTGAGTTTTGCCCCAAAATAAGGAGAATTTCTGTCTTTTTGCCCCAACATAAAAGGAATTTCTGCATTTTTGCCCCACAATTAGGGGAATTTCTGCAATTTTGCTCCAAAATACAAGAAATTTCTGCCTTTTTGCCCGAAAATAAGAAGAATGCATAACTTTTTGCCTTAAAAAAGGGAAATTTCTTCATTTTTGCTACAAAATAAAGGGAAAAAATGCTTTTTTGCCTCTAAATAAGTGGAATTTCTGTCTTTTTCCCCCAAAATAAAGGGATTTTCTGTATTTTTTGCCCCAAAATAAGGAAAATTTCTGACTTATTACCCTGAAATAAGTGAAATTTCTGCAATTTTGCCCCAAAATAAGGGAAATTTCTTTCTCTTTGCCCTCAAATAAGGGGAATTTCAGCTTTTTTACCTCAAAATAAGGGGAATTCCTGCCTTTTTGACCCATAATAAGAAAAATTTCTAACTTTTTTCCCTGAAATAAGTAAAATTTCTGCAATTTTGCCACAAAATAAGTGAAATTTCTGCAATTTTGCCCCAGAATAAGGGAAATTTCTGGAATTTTGCCCCAAAATAAGTGGAATTTCTGAGTTTTGCCCCAAAATATGGAGAATTTCTGTCTTTTTGCCCCAACATATAGGGAATTTCTGCATTTCTGCCCCACAATTAGGGGAATTTTTGCAATTTTGCTCCAAAATACGGGGAATTTCTGCCTTTATGCCCGAAAATAAGAAGAATACATACCTTTTTGCCTTAAAAAAGGAAAATTTCTTCATTTTTGCTTCAAATAAGGGGAATTTCTGCTTTTTGCCTCTAAATAAGTGGAATTTCTGTCTTTTCCCCCCAAAACAAAGGGATTTTCTTTCTTTTTTGCCCCAAAATAAGAAAAATTCCTGACTTATTACCCTGAAATAAGTGAAATTTCTGCAATATTGCCCCAAAATAAGGGAATTTTTTGCCTTTCTGCCCACAAATAATGTGAATTTCAGCCTTTTTACCTCAAAATAAGGGGAATTTCTGCATTTTTACCACAAAATATTAGGAATTTCTGCCTTTTTGCCCCAAAATAAAGAAAATTTCTGCCTTTTTTCCCTGAAATAAGTGAAATTTCTGCAATTTTGCCCCAAAATAAGTGGAATTTCTGAGTTTTGCCCCAAAATAAGGAGAATTTCTGTCTTTTTGCCCCAACATATAGGGAATTTCTGTTTTTCTGCCCCACAACAAGGGGAATTTCTGCAATTTTGCCCTGAAATAAGAGGAATTTGAGGCTTTATACCTCAAAATAAGGGGAATTTCAGCAATTTTGCCACAAAATATTAGGAATTTCTGAATTTTTGCCTCAAAATAATAAAAATTTCTGCCTTTGTTCCCTGAAATAAGTGAAATTATTGCAATTTTGCCCCAAAATAAGTGAAATTTTGCAATTTTGCCCTAAAAGAAGGAAAATTTCTGGAATTTTGCCCCAAAATAAGTGGAATTTCTAAGTTTTGCCCCAAAATAAGGAGAATTTCTGTCTTTTTGCCTCAACATATAGGGAATTTCTGTCTTTTTGCCCCACAACAAAGGGGATTTCTGCAATTTTGCTCCAAAATATAGGGAATTTCTGCCTTTTTGCCCTGAAATATGTGAAATTTCTGCAATTTTACCCCTAAATAAGGTGTATTTTCCTTTTTTGCCCCAAAATAATGGGAATTTCTTCCTTTTGCCCCAAAATTAGAGGAATTTCTTCAATTTTGCTCCAAAATACGGGAATTTCTGCCTTTTTGCCTGAAAATAATGGGAATGCATACCTTTTGGCCATAAAAAGGAAAATTTCTTCATTTTTGCTCCAAAACAAAGGGAATGTCTGCCTTTTTGCCTCTAAATAAGTGGAATTTCTGTCTTTTTCCCCCAAAACAAAGAGAATTTCTGTCTTTTTTGCCCCAAAATAAGGGGAATTTCTGACTTATTACCCTGAAGTAAGTGAAATTTCTGCCATTTTGCCCCAAAACAAGGGAAATTTCTGCAATTTTGCCCCAATGTAAAGGAAATTTCTGCAATTTTGCCCCAATGTAAAGGAAATTTCTGCAATTTTGCCCCAAAATAAGGGGAATTTCTGAATGTTTGCTCCCGAAAAATGGAGATCTTCTGTCTTTCTGCCCCAAAATAAGGAGAATTTCTGCCTTTTTGCCCGAAAATTATGAGAATTTCTGCAATTTGGTTTCAAAATACGGGGAATTTCTGCTTTTTATCCCGAAAGTAAGGGGAATGCATACCTTTTTGCCATAAAAAGGTAAATTTCTTCATTTTTGCTCCAAAATAAGGGGAATTTCTGCCTTTTTGCCTCTAAATAAGTGGAATTTCTGTCTTTTTCCCCAAAAAACAAAGGAAATTTCTGTTTTTTTTGCCCCAAAATAAGGGGATTTTCTGAGTTATTACCCTGAAATAAGTGAAATTTCTCCAATTTTGCCCCAAAATAAAGGAAATTTCTGCCTCTTTGCCCCCAAATATAGGGAATTTCAGCCTTTTTACCTAAAAAATAAGGGGAATTTCTGCATTTTTGCCATAAATATTAGGAATTTCTGACTTTTTGCCCCAAAATAAGAAAAATTTGTGCCTTTTTTCCCTGAAATAAGTGAAATTTCTGCAATTTTGCCCCAAAATAATTGAAATTTCTGCAATTGTGGCTTAAAATAAAAGAAATTTCTGGAATTTTGGCCCAAAATAAGTGGAATTTCTAACTTTTGCCCCAAATAAGGAGAATTTCTGTCTTTTTGCCTCTAAATAAGTGAAATTTCTGCAATTTTGCCCCAAAATAAGGGAAATTTCTGTTTTTTTGCCCCAAAATAAGGGGAATTTCAGCCTTTTTACCTCAAAATAAGGGAAATTTCTGAATTTTGCCAGAAAATATAAGGAATTTCTGCCTTTTTGCCCCAAAATAAAGAAAATTTCTGCCTTTTTTCCCTGAAATAAGTGAAATTTCTGCAATTTTGTTTCAAAATAAGGGAAATTTCTAGAATTTTGCCCCAAAATAAGTGGAATTTCTGAGTTATGCCCCAAAATAAGGAGAATTTCTGTATTTTTGCCCCAACATATTGGGAATTTCTGTCTTTCTGCACCACAACTAGGGGAATTTCTTCAATTATGCTCCAAAATACGGGGAATTTCTGCCTTTTTGCCCGAAAATAAGGGGAATGCATACCTTTTTGCCATAAAAAAGGGAAATTTCTTCATTTTTGCTCCAAAATAAGGGAAATTTCTGCCTTTTTGCCTCTAAATAAGTGGAATTTCTGTCTTTTTCTCTCAAAACAAAAAAAAATTTCTGTCTTTTTTGCCTCAAAATAAGGGGAATTTCTGACTTATTACACTGAAATAAGTGAAATTTCTGCAATTTTGCCTCAAAATAAGGGAAATTTCTGCCTTTTTGCCCTGAAATATGCGAAATTTCTGCAATTTTACCCCAAAATAAGGTGAATTTCTGCCTTTTTGCCACAAATTAATGGGAATTTCTGCCTTTTTGCCCCAAAATAAGAAAAATTTTTGCTTTTTTTCTCTGAAATAAGTGAAATTTCTGCAATTTTTCCCTAAAATAAGAAAATTTTTTGCAAATTTTTCCCATAATAAGTGAGATTTCTGCAATTTTGCCCCAAAATAAGGAAAATTTCTTCCTTTTTGCCCCAAAACAAAGGAAATTTCAGCCTTTTTACTTGAAAATAAGTGAAATTTCTGAAATTTTGCCCCAAATAAGGGAAATTTCTGCAATTTTGCCCCAAAATAAGGTAAATTCCTGCAATTTTACCCCCAAAAAAATGAAATTTCTGGAATTTTGCCCCAAAATAAGGGGAATTTCTGATTTTTGCCCCAAAATAAAGGGAATTTCTGCCTTTTGCCCAAAAATTAGAGGAATTTCTGCAATTTTGCTCCAAAATACGGGCATTTCTGCCTTTTTACCTGAAAATAATGGGAATGCATACCTTTTGGCCATAAAAAGGAAAATTTCTTCATTTTTGCTCCAAAACAAAGGGAATTTCTGCCTTTCTGCCTCTAAATAAGTGGAATTATTGTCTTTTCCCCCCAAAACAAAGAGAATTTCTGTCTTTTTTGCCCCAAAATAAGGGGAATTTCTGACTTATTACCCTGAAGTAAGTGAAATTTCTGCCATTTTGCCCCAAAACAAGGGAAATTTCTGCAATTTTGCCCCAATGTAAAGGAAATTTCTGCAATTTTGCCCTAATGTAAAGGAAATTTCTGCATTTTGCCCCAAAATAAGGGGAATTTCTGAATGTTTGCTCCCGAAAAATGGAGATCTTCTGTCTTTTTGCCCCAAAATAAGGAGAATTTCTGCCTTTTTGCCCGAAAATTATGAGAATTTCTGCAATTTGGTTTCAAAATACGGGGAATTTCTGCTTTTTATCCCGAAAGTAAGGGGAATGCATACCTTTTTGCCATAAAAAGGTAAATTTCTTCATTTTTGCTCCAAAATAAGGGGAATTTCTGCCTTTTTGCCTCTAAATAAGTGGAATTTCTGTCTTTTTCCCCCAAAACAAAGGAAATTTCTGTCTTTTTTGCGCCAAAATAAGAGGATTTTCTGAGTTATTACCCTGAAATAAGTGAAATTTCTCCAATTTTGCCCCAAAATAAGGGAAATTTCTGCCTCTTTGCCACCAAATATAGGGAATTTCATCCTTTTTACCTCAAAATAAGGGGAATTTCTGCATTTTTGCCACAAAATATTAGGAATTTCTGACTTTTTGCCCCAAAATAAGGAAAATTTGTGCCTTTTTTTCCCTGAAATAAGTGAAATTTCTGCAATTTTGCCCCAAAATAAGTGAAATTTCTGCAATTGTGGCCCAAAATAAGGGAAATTTCTGGAATTTTGCCCCAAAATAAGTGGAATTTCTAAGTTTTGCCCCAAAATAAGGGAAATTTCTGTTTTTTTGCCCCCAAATAAGGGGAATTTCAGCCTTTTTACCTCAAAATAAAGGGGAATTTCTGCCTTTTTTCCCTGAAATAAGTGAAATTTCTGCAATTTTGCCCCAAAATAAGTGAAATTTCTGCAATTTTGTTCCAAAATAAGGGAAATTTCTAGAATTTTGCCCCAAAATAAGAGGAATTTCTTCAATTTTGTTCCAAAATAAGGGAAATTTCTAGAATTTTGCCCCAAAATAAGTGGAATTTCTGAGTTATGCCCCAAAATAAGGAGAATTTCTGTCTTTTTGCCCCAACATATAGGGAATTTCTGTCTTTCTGCAGCACAACTAGGGGAATTTCTTCAATTATGCTCCAAAATACGGGGAATTTCTGCCTTTTTGCCCGAAAATAAGGGGAATGCATAACTTTTTGCCATAAAAAAGGGAAATTTCTTCATTTTTGCTCCAAAATAAGGGAAATTTTTGCCTTTTTGCCTCTAAATAAGTGGAATTTCTGTCTTTTTCTCTCAAAACAAAAAAAATTTCTGTCTTTTTTGCCTCAAAATAAGGGGAATTTCTGACTTATTACACTGAAATAAGTGAAATTTCTGCAATTTTACCCCAAAATAAGGTGAATTTCTGCCTTTTTGCCACAAATTAATGGGAATTTCTGCCTTTTTGCCCCAAAATAAGAAAAATTTTTGCTTTTTTTCTCTGAAATAAGTGAAATTTCTGCAATTTTCCCCTAAAATAAGAAAATTTTTTGCAATTTTTTCCCATAATAAGTGAGATTTCTGCAATTTTGCCCCAAAATAAGGAAAATTTCTTCCTTTTAGCCCCCCAAAAAAAGGAAATTTCAGCCTTTTTACCTGAAAATAAGTGAAATTTCTGAAATTTTGCCCCAAATAAAAGAAATTTCTGCAATTTTGCCCCAAAATAAGGTAAATTCCTACAATTTTGCCCAAAAAAAAGGAAATTTCTGGAATTTTGCCCCAAAATAAGGGGAATTTCTGATTTTTGCCCCAAAATAAAGGGAATTTCTGCCTTTTGCCCCAAAATTAGAGGAATTTCTGCAATTTTGCTCGAAAATACGGGCATTTCTGCCTTTTTACCTGAAAATAATGGGAATGCATACCTTTTGGCCATAAAAAAGAAAATTTCTTCATTTTTGCTCCAAAACAAAGGGAATTTCTGCCTTTTTGCCTCTAAATAAGTGGAATTTCTGTCTTTTTCCCCCAAAACAAAGAGAATTTCTGTCTTTTTTGCCCCAAAATAAGGGGAATTTCTGACTTATTACCCTGAAGTAAGTGAAATTTCTGCCATTTTGCCCCAAAACAAGGGAAATTTCTGCAATTTTGCCCCAATGTAAAGGAAATTTCTGCAATTTTGCCCCAATGTAAAGGAAATTTCTGCAATTTTGCCCCAAAATAAGGGGAATTTCTGAATGTTTGCTCCCGAAAAATGGAGATCTTCTGTCTTTTTGCCCCAAAATAAGGAGAATTTCTGCCTTTTTGCCCGAAAATTATGAGAATTTCTGCAATTTGGTTTCAAAATACGGGGAATTTCTGCTTTTTATCCCGAAAGTAAGGGGAATGCATACCTTTTAGCCATAAAAAGGTAAATTTCTTCATTTTTGCTCCAAAATAAGGGGAATTTCTGCCTTTTTGCCTCTAAATAAGTGGAATTTCTGTCTTTTTCCCCCAAAACAAAGAAAATTTCTGTCTTTTTTGCCCCAAAATAAGGGGATTTTCTGAGTTATTACCCTGAAATAAGTGAAATTCCTCCAATTTTGCCCCAAAATAAGAGAAATTTCTGCCTCTTTGCCCCCAAATGTAGGGAATTTCATCCTTTTTACCTCAAAATAAGGGGAATTTCTGCATTTTTGCCACAAAATATTAGGAATTTCTGACTTTTTGCCCCAAAATAAGGAAAATTTGTGCGTTTTTTTCCCTGAAATAAGTGAAATTTCTGCAATTTTGCCCCAAAATAAGTGAAAGTTCTGCAATTGTGGCCAAAAATAAGGGAAATTTCTGGAATTTTTCCCCAAAATAAGTGGAATTTCTAAATTTTGCCCCAAAATAAGGAGAATTCCTGTCTTTTTGCCTCTAAATAAGTGAAATTTCTGCAATTTTGCCCCAAAATAAAGAAAATTTCTGTTTTTTTGCCCCCAAATAAGGGGAATTTCAGCCTTTTTACCTCAAAATAAGGGGAATTTCTGCATTTTTGCCAGAAATATAAGGAATTTCTGCCTTTTTGCCCCAAAATAAAGAAAATTTCTGCCTTTTTTCCCTGAAATAAGTGAAATTTCTGCAATTTTGCCCCAAAATAAGTGAAATTTCTGCAATTTTGCCCCAAATAAGGTAAATTTCTAGAATTTTGCCCCAAAATAAGTGGAATTTCTGAGTTATGCCCCAAAATAAGGAGAATTTCTGTCTTTTTGCCCCAACATATAGGGAATTTCTGTCTTTCTGCACCACAACTAGGGAAATTTCTTCAATTTTGCTCCAAAATACGGGGAATTTCTGCCTTTTTGCCCGAAAATAAGGGGAATGCATACCTTTTTGCCATAAAAAAGGGAAATTTCTTCATTTTTGCTCCAAAATAAGGGAAATTTCTGCCTTTTTGCCTCTAAATAAGTGGAATTTCTGTCTTTTTCTCTCAAAACAAAAAAAAATTTCTGTCTTTTTTGCCTCAAAATAAGGGGAATTTCTGACTTATTACACTGAAATAAGTGAAATTTCTGCAATTTTGCCCCAAAATAAGGGAAATTTCTGCCTTTTTGCCCTGAAATATGCGAAATTTCTGCAATTTTACCCCAAAATAAGGTGAATTTCTGCCTTTTTGCCACAAATTAATGGGAATTTCTGCCTTTTTGCCCCAAAATAAGAAAAATTTTGCTTTTTTTCTCTGAAATAAGTAAAATTTCTGCAATTTTCCCCTAAAATAAGGGAATTTTTTGCAATTTTTTCCCATAATAAGGGAGATTTCTGCAATTATGCCCCAAAATAAGGGGAATTTCTTCCTTTTTGCCCCAAAACAAAGGAAATTTCAGCCTTTTTACCTGAAAATAAGTGAAATTTTTGAAATTTTGCCCCAAATAAGGGAAATTTCTGCAATTTTGCCCGAAAATAAGTGGAATTTCTAAGTTTTGCCCCAAAATAAAGAGAATTTCTGTCTTTTTGCCTCAGCATATAGGGAATTTCTGTCTTTTTGCCCCACAACAAGGGGGATTTCTGCAATTTTGCTCCAAAATATGGGGAATTTCTGCCTTTTTGCCCTGAAATATGTGAAATTTCTGCAATTTTACCCCTAAATAAGGTGTTTTTCTGCTTTTTTGCCCCAAAATTATGGGAATTTCTGCCTTTTGCCCCAAAATAAGAAAAATTTTTGCTTTTTTTCTCTGAAATAAGTGAAATTTCTGCAATTTTCCCCTAAAATAAGAAAAATTTTTGCAATTTTTTCCCATAATAAGAGAGATTTCTGCAAATTTGCCCCAAAATAAGGGGAATTTCTTCCTTTTTGCCCCAAAACAAAGGAAATTTCAGCCTTTTTACCTGAAAATAAGTGAAATTTCTGAAATTTTGCCCCAAATAACGGAAATTTCTGCAATTTTGCCCCAAAATAAGGTAAATTCCTTCAATTTTGCCCCAAAATAAAGGAAATTTCTGGAATTTTGCCCCAAAATAAGGGGAATTTCTGATTTTTGCCCCAAAATAAAGGGAATTTCTGCCTTTTGCCCCAAAATTAGAGGAATTTCTGCAATTTTTTCTCCAAAATACGGGGATTTCTGCCTTTTTGCCTGAAAATAATGGGAATGCATACCTTTTGGCCATAAAAAGGGAAATTTCTTCATTTTTGCTCCAAAACAAAGGGAATTTCTGCCTTTTTGCCTCTAAATAAGTGGAATTTCTGTCTTTTCCCCCCAAAACAAAGAGAATTTATGTCTTTTTTTCCCCAAAATAAGGGGAATTTCTGACTTATTACCCTGAAGTAAGTGAAATTTCTGCCATTTTGCCCCAAAATAAGGGATATTTCTGCAATTTTGCCCCAATGTAAAGGAAATTTCTGCAATTTTGCCCCAAAATAAGGGGAATTTCTGAATGTTTGCTCCCGAAAAATGGAGATCTTCTGTCTTTTTGCCCCAAAATAAGGAGAATTTCTGCCTTTTTCCCTGAAAATTTTGAGAATTTCTGCAATTTTGTTTCAAAATACGGGGAATTTCTGCTTTTTATCCCGAAAGTAAGGGAAATGCATACCTTTTTGCCATAAAAAGGTAAATTTCTTCATTTTTGCTCCAAAATAAGGGGAATTTCTGCCTTTTTGCCTCTAAATAAGTGGAATTTCTGTCTTTTTCCCCCAAAAGAAAGGAAATTTCCATCTTTTTTGCCCCAAAATAAGGGGATTTTCTGAATTATTACCCTGAAATAAGTGAAATTTCTCCAATTTTGCCCCAAAATAAGGGAAATTTCTGCCTCTTTGCCCCCAAATATAGGGAATTTCAGCCTTTTTACCTCAAAATATGGAAAGTTTCTGCATTTTTGCAACAAAATATTAGGAATTTCTGACTTTTTGCCCCAAAATAAGGAAAATTTGTGCCTTCTTTCCCTGAAATAAGTGAAATTTCTGAAATTTTGCCCCAAAATAAGTGAAATTTCTGCAATTTTGGCCCAAAATAAGGGAAATTTCTGTAATTTTGCCCCAAAATAAGTGGAATTTCTAAGTTTTGCCCCAAAATAAGGAGAATTTCTGTCTTTTTGCCTCTAAATAAGTGAAATTTCTGCAATTTTGCCCCAAAATAAGGGAAATTTCTGCCTTTTTGCACCCAAATATGGGGAATTTCAGCCTTTTTACCTCAAAATAAGGGGAATTTCTGCATTTTTGCCAGAAAATATTAGGAATTTCTGCCTTTTTGCCCCAAAATAAAGAAAATTTCTGCCTTTTTCCCTGAAATAAGTGAAATTTCTGCAATTTTGCACCCAAAATAAGTGAAATTTCTGCAATTTTGCCCCAAAATAAGGGAAATTTCTGCCTTTTTGCCCTGAAATATGCAAAATTTCTGCAATTTTACCCCAAAATAAGGTGAATTTCTGCCTTTTTGCCACAAATTAATGGGAATTTCTGCCTTTTTGCCCCAAAATAAGAAAAATTTTGCTTTTTTTCTCTGAAATAAGTAAAATTTCTGCAATTTTCCCCTAAAATAAGGGAATTTTTTGCAATTTTTTCCCATAATAAGGGAGATTTCTGCAATTATGCCCCAAAATAAGGGGAATTTCTTCCTTTTTGCCCCAAAACAAAGGAAATTTCAGCCTTTTTACCTGAAAATAAGTGAAATTTTTGAAATTTTGCCCCAAATAAGGGAAATTTCTGCAATTTTGCCCGAAAATAAGTGGAATTTCTAAGTTTTGCCCCAAAATAAAGAGAATTTCTGTCTTTTTGCCTCAACATATAGGGAATTTCTGTCTTTTTGCCCCACAACAAGGGGGATTTCTGCTATTTTGCTCCAAAATATGGGGAATTTCTGCCTTTTTGCCCTGAAATATGTGAAATTTCTGCAATTTTACCCCTAAATAAGGTGTTTTTCTGCTTTTTTGCCCCAAAATAATGGGAATTTCTGCCTTTTGCCCCAAAATAAGAAAAATTTTTGCTTTTTTTCCTCTGAAATAAGTGAAATTTCTGCAATTTTCCCCTAAAATAAGAAAAATTTTTGCAATTTTTTCCCATAATAAGAGAGATTTCTGCAAATTTGCCCCAAAATAAGGGGAATTTCTTCCTTTTTGCCCCAAAACAAAGGAAATTTCAGCCTTTTTACCTGAAAATAAGTGAAATTTCTGAAATTTTGCCCCAAATAACGGAAATTTCTGCAATTTTGCCCCAAAATAAGGTAAATTCCTTCAATTTTGCCCCAAAATAAAGGAAATTTCTGGAATTTTGCCCCAAAATAAGGGGAATTTCTGATTTTTGCCCCAAAATAAAGGGAATTTCTGCTTTTTGCCCCAAAATTAGAGGAATTTCTGCAATTTTTTCTCCAAAATACGGGGATTTCTGCCTTTTTGCCTGAAAATAATGGGAATGCATACCTTTTGGCCATAAAAAGGGAAATTTCTTCATTTTTGCTCCAAAACAAAGGGAATTTCTGCCTTTTTGCCTCTAAATAAGTGGAATTTCTGTCTTTTCCCCCCAAAACAAAGAGAATTTATGTCTTTTTTCCCCAAAATAAGGGGAATTTCTGACTTATTACCCTGAAGTAAGTGAAATTTCTGCCATTTTGCCCCAAAATAAGGGATATTTCTGCAATTTTGCCCCAATGTAAAGGAAATTTCTGCAATTTTGCCCCAAAATAAGGGGAATTTCTGAATGTTTGCTCCCGAAAAATGGAGATCTTCTGTCTTTTTGCCCCAAAATAAGGAGAATTTCTGCCTTTTTGCCCGAAAATTATGAGAATTTCTGCAATTTGGTTTCAAAATACGGGGAATTTCTGCTTTTTATCCCGAAAGTAAGGGGAATGCATACCTTTTAGCCATAAAAAGGTAAATTTCTTCATTTTTGCTCCAAAATAAGGGGAATTTCTGCCTTTTTGCCTCTAAATAAGTGGAATTTCTGTCTTTTTCCCCAAAAAACAAAGGAAATTTCTGTTTTTTTTGCCCCAAAATAAGGGGATTTTCTGAGTTATTACCCTGAAATAAGTGAAATTCCTCCAATTTTGCCCCAAAATAAGAGAAATTTCTGCCTCTTTGCCCCCAAATGTAGGGAATTTCATCCTTTTTACCTCAAAATAAGGGGAATTTCTGCATTTTTGCCACAAAATATTAGGAATTTCTGACTTTTTGCCCCAAAATAAGGAAAATTTGTGCCTTTTTTTCCCTGAAATAAGTGAAATTTCTGCAATTTTGCCCCAAAATAAGTGAAAGTTCTGCAATTGTGGCCAAAAATAAGGGAAATTTCTGGAATTTTTCCCCAAAATAAGTGGAATTTCTAAATTTTGCCCCAAAATAAGGAGAATTCCTGTCTTTTTGCCTCTAAATAAGTGAAATTTCTGCAATTTTGCCCCAAAATAAAGAAAATTTCTGTTTTTTTGCCCCCAAATAAGGGGAATTTCAGCCTTTTTACCTCAAAATAAGGGGAATTTCTGCATTTTTGCCAGAAATATAAGGAATTTCTGCCTTTTTGCCCCAAAATAAAGAAAATTTCTGCCTTTTTTCCCTGAAATAAGTGAAATTTCTGCAATTTTGCCCCAAAATAAGTGAAATTTCTGCAATTTTGCCCCAAAATAAGGTAAATTTCTAGAATTTTGCCCCAAAATAAGTGGAATTTCTGAGTTATGCCCCAAAATAAGGAGAATTTCTGTCTTTTTGCCCCAACATATAGGGAATTTCTGTCTTTCTGCACCACAACTAGGGAAATTTCTTCAATTTTGCTCCAAAATACGGGGAATTTCTGCCTTTTTGCCCGAAAATAAGGGGAATGCATACCTTTTTGCCATAAAAAAGGGAAATTTCTTCATTTTTGCTCCAAAATAAGGGAAATTTCTGCCTTTTTGCCTCTAAATAAGTGGAATTTCTGTCTTTTTCTCTCAAAACAAAAAAAATTTCTGTCTTTTTTGCCTCAAAATAAGGGGAATTTCTGACTTATTACACTGAAATAAGTGAAATTTCTGCAATTTTGCCCCAAAATAAGGGAAATTTCTGCCTTTTTGCCCTGAAATATGCGAAATTTCTGCAATTTTACCCCAAAATAAGGTGAATTTCTGCCTTTTTGCCACAAATTAATGGGAATTTCTGCCTTTTTGCCCCAAAATAAGAAAAATTTTGCTTTTTTTCTCTGAAATAAGTAAAATTTCTGCAATTTTCCCCTAAAATAAGGGAATTTTTTGCAATTTTTTCCCATAATAAGGGAGATTTCTGCAATTATGCCCCAAAATAAGGGGAATTTCTTCCTTTTTGCCCCAAAACAAAGGAAATTTCAGCCTTTTTACCTGAAAATAAGTGAAATTTTTGAAATTTTGCCCCAAATAAGGGAAATTTCTGCAATTTTGCCCGAAAATAAGTGGAATTTCTAAGTTTTGCCCCAAAATAAAGAGAATTTCTGTCTTTTTGCCTCAACATATAGGGAATTTCTGTCTTTTTGCCCCACAACAAGGGGGATTTCTGCAATTTTGCTCCAAGATATGGGGAATTTCTGCCTTTTTGCCCTGAAATATGTGAAATTTCTGCAATTTTACCCCTAAATAAGGTGTTTTTCTGCTTTTTTGCCCCAAAATAATGGGAATTTCTGCCTTTTGCCCCAAAATAAGAAAAATTTTTGCTTTTTTTCTCTGAAATAAGTGAAATTTCTGCAATTTTCCCCTAAAATAAGAAAAATTTTTGCAATTTTTTCCCATAATAAGAGAGATTTCTGCAAATTTGCCCCAAAATAAGGGGAATTTCTTCCTTTTTGCCCCAAAACAAAGGAAATTTCAGCCTTTTTACCTGAAAATAAGTGAAATTTCTGAAATTTTGCCCCAAATAACGGAAATTTCTGCAATTTTGCCCCAAAATAAGGTAAATTCCTTCAATTTTGCCCCAAAATAAAGGAAATTTCTGGAATTTTGCCCCAAAATAAGGGGAATTTCTGATTTTTGCCCCAAAATAAAGGGAATTTCTGCCTTTTGCCCCAAAATTAGAGGAATTTCTGCAATTTTTTCTCCAAAATACGGGGATTTCTGCCTTTTTGCCTGAAAATAATGGGAATGCATACCTTTTGGCCATAAAAAGGGAAATTTCTTCATTTTTGCTCCAAAACAAAGGGAATTTCTGCCTTTTTGCCTCTAAATAAGTGGAATTTCTGTCTTTTTCCCCCAAAACAAAGAGAATTTATGTCTTTTTTTCCCCAAAATAAGGGGAATTTCTGACTTATTACCCTGAAGTAAGTGAAATTTCTGCCATTTTGCCCCAAAATAAGGGATATTTCTGCAATTTTGCCCCAATGTAAAGGAAATTTCTGCAATTTTGCCCCAAAATAAGGGGAATTTCTGAATGTTTGCTCCCGAAAAATGGAGATCTTCTGTCTTTTTGCCCCAAAATAAGGAGAATTTCTGCCTTTTTCCCTGAAAATTTTGAGAATTTCTGCAATTTTGTTTCAAAATACGGGGAATTTCTGCTTTTTATCCCGAAAGTAAGGGAAATGCATACCTTTTTGCCATAAAAAGGTAAATTTCTTCATTTTTGCTCCAAAATAAGGGGAATTTCTGCCTTTTTGCCTCTAAATAAGTGGAATTTCTGTCTTTTTCCCAAAAAGAAAGGAAATTTCCATCTTTTTTGCCCCAAAATAAGGGGATTTTCTGAATTATTACCCTGAAATAAGTGAAATTTCTCCAATTTTGCCCCAAAATAAGGGAAATTTCTGCCTCTTTGCCCCCAAATATAGGGAATTTCAGCCTTTTTACCTCAAAATATGGAAAGTTTCTGCATTTTTGCAACAAAATATTAGGAATTTCTGACTTTTTGCCCCAAAATAAGGAAAATTTGTGCCTTCTTTCCCTGAAATAAGTGAAATTTCTGAAATTTTGCCCCAAAATAAGTGAAATTTTTGCAATTTTGGCCCAAAATAAGAGAAATTTCTGTAATTTTGCCCCAAAATAAGTGGAATTTCTAAGTTTTGCCCCAAAATAAGGAGAATTTCTGTCTTTTTGCCTCTAAATAAGTGAAATTTCTGCAATTTTGCCCCAAAATAAGGGAAATTTCTGCCTTTTTGCACCCAAATATGGGGAATTTCAGCCTTTTTACCTCAAAATAAGGGGAATTTCTGCATTTTTGCCAGAAAATATTAGGAATTTCTGCCTTTTTGCCCCAAAATAAAGAAAATTTCTGCCTTTTTCCCTGAAATAAGTGAAATTTCTGCAATTTTGCACCCAAAATAAGTGAAATTTCTGCAATTTTGCCCCAAAATAAGGGAAATTTCTGCCTTTTTGCCCTGAAATATGAAAAATTTCTGCAATTTTACCCCAAAATAAGGTGAATTTCTGCCTTTTTGCCACAAATTAATGGGAATTTCTGCCTTTTTGCCCCAAAATAAGAAAAATTTTGCTTTTTTTCTCTGAAATAAGTAAAATATCTGCAATTTTCCCCTAAAATAAGGGAATTTTTTGCAATTTTTTCCCATAATAAGGGAGATTTCTGCAATTATGCCCCAAAATAAGGGGAATTTCTTCCTTTTTGCCCCAAAACAAAGGAAATTTCAGCCTTTTTACCTGAAAATAAGTGAAATTTTTGAAATTTTGCCCCAAATAAGGGAAATTTCTGCAATTTTGCCCGAAAATAAGTGGAATTTCTAAGTTTTGCCCCAAAATAAAGAGAATTTCTGTCTTTTTGCCTCAACATATAGGGAATTTCTGTCTTTTGCCCCACAACAAGGGGGATTTCTGCTATTTTGCTCCAAAATATGGGGAATTTCTGCCTTTTTGCCCTGAAATATGTGAAATTTCTGCAATTTTACCCCTAAATAAGGTGTTTTTCTGCTTTTTTGCCCCAAAATAATGGGAATTTCTGCCTTTTGCCCCAAAATAAGAAAAATTTTTGCTTTTTTTCCTCTGAAATAAGTGAAATTTCTGCAATTTTCCCCTAAAATAAGAAAAATTTTTGCAATTTTTTCCCATAATAAGAGAGATTTCTGCAAATTTGCCCCAAAATAAGGGGAATTTCTTCCTTTTTGCCCCAAAACAAAGGAAATTTCAGCCTTTTTACCTGAAAATAAGTGAAATTTCTGAAATTTTGCCCCAAATAACGGAAATTTCTGCAATTTTGCCCCAAAATAAGGTAAATTCCTTCAATTTTGCCCCAAAATAAAGGAAATTTCTGGAATTTTGCCCCAAAATAAGGGGAATTTCTGATTTTTGCCCCAAAATAAAGGGAATTTCTGCCTTTTGCCCCAAAATTAGAGGAATTTCTGCAATTTTTTCTCCAAAATACGGGGATTTCTGCCTTTTTGCCTGAAAATAATGGGAATGCATACCTTTTGGCCATAAAAAGGGAAATTTCTTCATTTTTGCTCCAAAACAAAGGGAATTTCTGCCTTTTTGCCTCTAAATAAGTGGAATTTCTGTCTTTTTCCCCCAAAACAAAGAGAATTTATGTCTTTTTTTCCCCAAAATAAGGGGAATTTCTGACTTATTACCCTGAAGTAAGTGAAATTTCTGCCATTTTGCCCCAAAATAAGGGATATTTCTGCAATTTTGCCCCAATGTAAAGGAAATTTCTGCAATTTTGCCCCAAAATAAGGGGAATTTCTGAATGTTTGCTCCCGAAAAATGGAGATCTTCTGTCTTTTTGCCCCAAAATAAGGAGAATTTCTGCCTTTTTCCCTGAAAATTTTGAGAATTTCTGCAATTTTGTTTCAAAATACGGGGAATTTCTGCTTTTTATCCCGAAAGTAAGGGAAATGCATACCTTTTTGCCATAAAAAGGTAAATTTCTTCATTTTTGCTCCAAAATAAGGGGAATTTCTGCCTTTTTGCCTCTAAATAAGTGGAATTTCTGTCTTTTTCCCCCAAAAGAAAGGAAATTTCCATCTTTTTTGCCCCAAAATAAGGGGATTTTCTGAATTATTACCCTGAAATAAGTGAAATTTCTCCAATTTTGCCCCAAAATAAGGGAAATTTCTGCCTCTTTGCCCCCAAATAGAGGGAATTTCAGCATTTTTACCTCAAAATATGGAAAGTTTCTGCATTTTTGCAACAAAATATTAGGAATTTCTGACTTTTTGCCCCAAAATAAGGAAAATTTGTGCCTTCTTTCCCTGAAATAAGTGAAATTTCTGCAATTTTGCCCCAAAATAAGTGAAAGTTCTGCAATTGTGGCCCAAAATAAGGGAAATTTCTGTAATTTTGCCCCAAAATAAGTGGAATTTCTAAGTTTTGCCCCAAAATAAGGAGAATTTCTGTCTTTTTGCCTCTAAATAAGTGAAATTTCTGCAATTTTGCCCCAAAATAAGGGAAATTTCTGCCTTTTTGCACCCAAATATGGGGAATTTCAGCCTTTTTACCTCAAAATAAGGGGAATTTCTGCATTTTTGCCAGAAAATATTAGGAATTTCTGCCTTTTTGCCCCAAAATAAAGAAAATTTCTGCCTTTTTCCCTGAAATAAGTGAAATTTCTGCAATTTTGCCCCAAAATAAGTGAAATTTCTGCAATTTTGCCCCAAAATAAGGTAAATTTCTAGAATTTTGCCCCAAAATAAGTGGAATTTCTGAGTTATGCCCCAAAATAAGGAGAATTTCTGTCTTTTTGCCCCAACATATAGGGAATTTCAGTCTTTCTGCACCACAACTAGGGGAATTTCTTTAATTATGCTCCAAAATACGGGGAATTTCTGCCTTTTTGCCCGAAAATAAGGGGAATGCATAACTTTTGCCATAAAAAAGAGAAATTTCTTCATTTTTGCTCCAAAATAAGGGAAATTTCTGCCTTTTTGCCTCTAAATAAGTGGAATTTCTGTCTTTTTCCCTCAAAACAAAAAAAATTTCTGTCTTTTTTGCCTCAAAATAAGGGGAATTTCTGACTTATTACACTGAAATAAGTGAAATTTCTGCAATTTTGCCCCAAAATAAGGGAAATTTCTGCCTTTTTGCCCTGAAATATGCGAAATTTCTGCAATTTTACCCCAAAATAAGGTGAATTTCTGCCTTATTGCCCCAAAATAAGAAAAATTTTTGCTTTTTTTCTCTGAAATAAGAGAAATTTCTGCAATTTTCCTCTAAAATAAGGGAATTTTTTGCAATTTTTTCCCATAATAAGGGAGATTTCTGCAATTTTGCCCCAAAATAAGGGGAATTTCTTTCTTTTTACCCCAAAACAAAGGAAATTTCAGCCTTTTTACCTGAAAATAAGTGAAATTTCTGAAATTTTGCCCCAAATAAAGGAAATTTCTGCAATTTTGCCCCAATATAAGGTAAATTCCTGCAATTTTGCCCCAAAATATAGGAAATTTCTGGAATTTTGCCCCAAAATAAGGGGAATTTCTGATTTTTGCCCCAAAATAAAGGGAATTTCTGCGTTTTGCCCCAAAATTAGAGGAATTTCTGCAATTTTGCTCCAAAATACAGGGATTTCTGCCTTTTTGCCTGAAAATAATGGGAATGCATACCTTTTGGCCATAAAAAGGGAAATTTCTTCATTTTTGCTCCAAAACAAAGGGAATTTCTGCCTTTTTGCCTCTAAATAAGTGGAATTTCTGTCTTTTTCCCCCAAAACAAAGAGAATTTCTGTCTTTTTTGCCCCAAAATAAGGGGATTTTCTGAGTTATTACCCTGAAATAAGTGAAATTTCTTCAATTTTGCCCCAAAATAAAGGAAATTTCTGCCTCTTTGCCCCCAAATATAGGGAATTTCAGCCTTTTTACCTACAAAATATGGGGAATTTCTGCATTTTTGCCACAAAATATTAGGAATTTCTGACTTTTTGCCCCAAAATAAGGAAAATTTGTGCCTTTTTTCCCTGAAATAAGTGAAATTTCTGCAATTTTGCCCCAAAATAATGAAATTTCTGCAATTGTGGCTTAAAATAAAAGAAATTTCTGGAATTTTGGCCCAAAATAATTGGAATTTCTAAGTTTTGCCCCAAAATAAGGAGAATTTCTGTCTTTTTGTCTCTAAATAAGTGAAATTTCTGCAATTTTGCCCCAAAATAAGGGAAATTTCTGTTTTTTTGCCCCAAAATAAGGGGAATTTCAGCCTTTTTACCTCAAAATAAGGGAAATTTCTGCATTTTTGCCAGAAAATATAAGGAATTTCTGTCATTTTGCCCCAAAATAAAGAAAATTTCTGCCTTTTTTCACTGAAATAAGTGAAATTTCTGCAATTTTGCCCCAAAATAAGTGAAATTTCTGCAATTTTGTTCCAAAATAAGGGAAATTTCTAGAATTTTGCCCCAAATAAGTGGAATTTCTGAGTTATGCCCCAAAATAAGGAGAATTTCTGTCTTTTTGCCCCAACAAATATGGAATTTCTTTCTTTCTGCAGCACAACTAGGGGAATTTCTTCAATTATGCTCCAAAATACGGGGAATTTCTGCCTTTTTGCCCGAAAATAAGGGGAATGTATAACTTTTTGCCATAAAAAAGGGAAATTTCTTCATTTTTGCTCCAAAATAAGGGAAATTTCTATCTTTTTGCCTCTAAATAAGTGGAATTTCTGTCTTTTTCTCTCAAAACAAAAAAAATTTCTGTCTTTTTTGCCTCAAAATAAGGGGAATTTCTGACTTATTACACTGAAATAAGTGAAATTTCTGCAATTTTACCCCAAAATAAGGTGAATTTCTGCCTTTTTGCCACAAATTAATGGGAATTTCTGCCTTTTTGCCCCAAAATAAGAAAAATTTTTGCTTTTTTTCTCTGAAATAAGTGAAATTTCTGCAATTTTCCCCTAAAATAAGAAAATTTTTTGCAATTTTTTCCCATAATAAGTGAGATTTCTGCAATTTTGCCCCAAAATAAGGAAAATTTCTTCCTTTTAGCCCCCCAAAAAAAGGAAATTTCAGCCTTTTTACCTGAAAATAAGTGAAATTTCTGAAATTTTGCCCCAAATAAAAGAAATTTCTGCAATTTTGCCCCAAAATAAGGTAAATTCCTACAATTTTGCCCAAAAAAAAGGAAATTTCTGGAATTTTGCCCCAAAATAAGGGGAATTTCTGATTTTTGCCCCAAAATAAAGGGAATTTCTGCCTTTTGCCCCAAAATTAGAGGAATTTCTGCAATTTTGCTCGAAAATACGGGCATTTCTGCCTTTTTACCTGAAAATAATGGGAATGCATACCTTTTGGCCATAAAAAAGAAAATTTCTTCATTTTTGCTCCAAAACAAAGGGAATTTCTGCCTTTTTGCCTCTAAATAAGTGGAATTTCTGTCTTTTTCCCCCAAAACAAAGAGAATTTCTGTCTTTTTTGCCCCAAAATAAGGGGAATTTCTGACTTATTACCCTGAAGTAAGTGAAATTTCTGCCATTTTGCCCAAAAATAAGGGAAATTTCCTGCCTCTTTGCCCTCAAATATAGGGAATTTCACCCTTTTTACCTCAAAATATGGGAAATTTCTGCATTTTTGCAACAAAATATTAGGAATTTCTGACTTTTTGCCCCAAAATAAGGAAAATTTGTGCCTTCTTTCCCTGAAATAAGTGAAATTTCTGAAATTTTGCCCCAAAATAAGTGAAATTTCTGCAATTTTGGCCCAAAATAAGGGAAATTTCTGGAATTTTGCCCCAAAATAAGTGGAATTTCTAAGTTTTGCCCCAAAATAAGGAGAATTTCTGTCTTTTTGCCTCTAAATAAGTGAAATTTCTGCAATTTTGCCCCAAAATATGTGAAATTTCTGCAATTTTGGCCCAAAATAAGGGAAATTTCTGCAATTTTGCCCCAAAATAAGGTAAATTTCTAGAATTTTGCCCCAAAATAAGTGGAATTTCTGAGTTATGCCCCAAAATAAGGAGAATTTCTGTCTTTTTGCCCCAACATATAGGGAATTTCTGTCTTTCTGCACCACAACTAGGGAAATTTCTTCAATTTTGCTCCAAAATACGGGGAATTTCTGCCTTTTTGCCCGAAAATAAGGGGAATGCATACCTTTTTGCCATAAAAAAGGGAAATTTCTTCATTTTTGCTTCAAAATAAGGGAAATTTCTGCCTTTTTGCCTCTAAATAAGTGGAATTTCTGTCTTTTTCTCTCAAAACAAAAAAAAATTTCTGTCTTTTTTGCCTCAAAATAAGGGGAATTTCTGACTTATTACACTGAAATAAGTAAAATTTCTGCATTATTGCCTCAAAATAAGGGAAATTTCTGCCTTTTTGCCCTGAAATATGTGAAATTTCTGCAATTTTACCCCAAATTAAGGTGAATTTCTGCCATTTTGCCACAAATTAATGGGAATTTCTGCTTTTTGCCCCAAAATAAGAAAAAATTTTGCGTTTTTGCTCTGAAATAAGTGAAATTTCTGCAATTTTGCCCTAAAATAAGGAAAATTTCTGCAATTTTTCCCAATAATAAGGGGAATTTCTTCAATTTTGCCCCAAAATAAGGGGAATTTCTCCCTTTTTGCCCCAAAATAAAGGAAATTTCAGCCTTTTTACCTGAAAATAAATGAAGTTTCTGCAATTTTGCCCCAAAATAGGGGAAATTTCAGGAATTTTGCCCCAAAATAAGTGGAATTTCTAAGTTTTGCCCCAAAATAAGAAGATTTTCTGTCTTTTTGAGTCTAAATAATTGAAATTTCTGCAATTTTGCCCCAATGTAAAGAAAATTTCTGCCTTTTTGCCCCCAAATAAGGGGAATTGCAGCCTTTTTACTTCAAAATAAGGGGAATTTCTGCATTTTTGCCACAAAATATTAGGAATTTCTTCTTTTTTGCCCCTAAGTAAAGAAAATTTCTGACTTTTTTCAATGAAATGAGTGAAATTTCTGCAATGTTGCCCCAAAATAAGTGAAATTTCTGCAATTTTGCCCCAAAATAATGGAAATTTCTGGAATTTTGCCCCAAAATAAGTGGAATTTCTGAGTTTTGCCCCAAAATAAGGAGAATTTCTGTCTTTTGCCCCAACATATAGGGAATTTCTGTCTTTCTGCACCACAACTAGGGGAATTTCTGCAATTATGCTCCAAAATACGGGGAATTTCTGCCTTTTTGCCCGAAAATAAAGGGAATGCAAAACTTTTTGCCATAAAAAAGGGAAATTTCTTCATTTTTGCTACAAAATAAGGGAAATTTCTGCCTTTTTGCCTCTAAATAAGTGGAATTTCTGTCTTTTTCCCTCAAAACAAAGGGAATTTCTGTCTTTTTTGCCTCAAAATAAGTGGAATTTCTGACTTATTACACTGAAATAAGTAAAATTTCTGCAATATTGCCTCAAAATAAGGGAAATTTCTGCCTTTTTGCCCAGAAATATGTGAAATTTCTGCAATTTTACCCCAAATTAAGGTGAATTTCTGCCTTTTTGCCACAAATTAATGGGAATTTCTGCCTTTTTGCCCCAAAATAAGAAAAAATTTTGCGTTTTTGCTCTGAAATAAGTGAAATTTCTGCAATTTTGCCCTAAAATAAGGAAAATTTCTGCAATTTTTCCCAATAATAAGGGGAATTTCTTCAATTTTGCCCCAAAATAAGGGGAATCTCTCCCTTTTTGCCCCAAAATAAAGGAAATTTCAGCCTTTTTACCTGAAAATAAATGAAGTTTCTGCAATTTTGCCCCAAAATAGGGGAAATTTCAGGAATTTTGCCCCAAAATAAGTGGAATTTCTAAGTTTTGCCCCAAAATAATAAGATTTTCTGTCTTTTTGAGTCTAAATAATTGAAATTTCTGCAATTTTGCCCCAATGTAAAGAAAATTTCTGCCTTTTTGCCCCCAAATAAGGGGAATTGCAGCCTTTTTACCTCAAAATAAGGGGAATTTCTGCATTTTTGCCACAAAATATTAGGAATTTCTTCTTTTTTGCCCCTAAATAAAGAAAATTTCTGACTTTTTTCAATGAAATGAGTGAAATTTCTGCAATTTTGCCCCAAAATAAGTGAAATTTCTGCAATTTTGCCCCAAAATAATGGAAATTTCTGGAATTTTGCCCCAAAATAAGTGGAATTTCTGAGTTTTGCCCCAAAATAAGGAGAATTTCTGTGTTTTGCCCCAAAATATAGGGAATTTCTGTCTTTCTGCACCACAACTAGGGGAATTTCTGCAATTATGCTCCAAAATACGGGGAATTTCTGCCTTTTTGCCCGAAAATAAAGGGAATGCAAAACTTTTTGCCATAAAAAAGGGAAATTTCTTCATTTTTGCTCCAAAATAAGGGAAATTTCTGCCTTTTTGCCTCTAAATAAGTGGAATTTCTGTCTTTTTCCCTCAAAACAAAGGGAATTTCTGTCTTTTTTGCCTCAAAATAAGGGGAATTTCTGACTTATTACACTGAAATAAGTAAAATTTCTGCAATATTGCCTCAAAATAAGGGAAATTTCTGCCTTTTTGCCCTGAAATATGTGAAATTTCTGCAATTTTACCCCAAATTAAGGTGAATTTCTGTCTTTTTGCCACAAATTAATTGGAATTTCTGCCTTTTTGCCCCAAAATAAGAAAAAATTTTGCGTTTTTGCTCTGAAATAAGTGAAATTTCTGCAATTTTGCCCTAAAATAAGGAAAATTTCTGCAATTTTTCCCAATAATAAGGGGAATTTCTTCAATTTTGCCCCAAAATAAGGGGAATTTCTCCCTTTTTGCCCCAAAATAAAGGAAATTTCAGCCTTTTTACCTGAAAATAAATGAAGTTTCTGCAATTTTGCCCCAAATAAGTAAAATTTCTGCAATTTTGCCCCAAAATAAGATAAATTCCTGCAATTTTTCCCCAAATTAAAGGAAATATCTTGAATTTTGCTCCAAAATAAGGGGAATTTATGATTTTTGCCCCAAAATAAAGGGAATTTCTGCCTTTTGCCCCAATATTAGGGGAATTTCTGCAATTTTACCCCAAAATAATTCGAATTTCTGCCTTTTTGCCCCAAAATAATGGGAATTTCTGCCTTTTTGCCACAAAATAAGAAAAATTTTTGCTTTCTTTTTCTGAAATAAATGAAATTTCTGCAATTTTGCCCTAAAATAAGGAAAATTTCTGCAATTTTTCCCCATAATAATAGAAATTTCTGCAATTTTGCACCAAAATAAGAGGAATTTTTCCCTTTTTGCCCCAAAATAAAGGAAATATCAGCCCTTTTTCCTGAAAATAAGTGAAATTTCTGCAATTTTGCCTCAAATAAGGGAAATTTCTGCAATTTTGCCCAAAAATAAGGTAAATTCCTCCAATTTTGCCCCAAAATAAAGGAAATTTCTTGAATTTTGCCCCAAAATAAAGATATTTTCTGATTTTAGCCCCAAAATTAGAGATTTCTGCAACTTTGCTCCAAAATACGAGGAATTTCTGCCTTTTTGCCCGAAAATAATGGGAATGCATACCTTTTTGCCATAAAAAATGAAATTTCTTCATTTTTGCTCCAAAATAAGGGAAATTTCTGCCTTTTTCCTCTAAATAAGTGGAATTTCTGTCTTTTTTCCACAAAACAAAGGGAATTTCGCTCTTTTTGCCCCAAAATAAAGAGAATTTCTGACTCATTACCCTGAAATAAGTGAAATTTCTGCAATTTTGCCCCAAAATAAGGGAAATTTCTGCCTTTTTGCCCCCAAATAAGGGGAATTCAGCCTTTTTACCTCAAAATAAGAGGAATTTCTGCATTTTTGCCACAAAATATTAGGAATTTCTGTTTTTTGCCCCAAAATAAGGAAAATTTCTGACTTTGTTCCCTGAAATAAGTGAAATTTCTGCAATTTTGCCCCAAAATAAGTGAAATTTCTGCAATTTTGCCCCAAAATAAGGGAAATTTCTGGAATTTTGCCCCAAAATAAGTGGAAGTTCTGAGTTTTGCCCCAAAATAAGGAGAATTTCTGTCTTTTTGCCCCAACATATAGGAAATTTCTGTCTTTCTGCACCACAACTAGGGGAATTTCTGCAATTATGCTCCAAAATACGGGGAATTTCTGCCTATTTGCCCGAAAATAAAGGGAATGCATAACTTTTTGCCATAAAAAAGGGAAATTTTTTCATTTTTGCTCCAAAATAAGGGGAATTTCTGCTTTTTTGCCTCTAAATAAGTGGAATTTCTGTCTTTTTCCCTCAAAACAAGGGAATTTCTGTTTTTTTGCCTCAAAATAAGGGGAATTTCTGATTTATTACACTGAAATAAGTAAAATTTCTGCAATTTTGCCCAAAAATAAGGGAAATTTCTGCCTTTTTGCCCTGAAATATGTGAAATTTCTGCAATTTTACCCCAAATTAAGGTGAATTTCTGCCTTTTTGCCACAAATTAATGGGAATTTCTGCCTTTTTGCCCCAAAATAAGAAAAATTTTTGCGTTTTTTCTCTGAAATAAGTGAAATTTCTGCAATTTTGCCCTAAAATAAGGAAAATTTCTGCAATTGTTCCCAATAATAAGGGGAATTTCTTCAATTTTGCCCCAAAATAAGGGAAATTTCTGCCTCTTTGACTCCAAATATAGGGAATTTCAGCCTTTTTACCTCAAAATATGGGAAATTTCTGCATTTTTGCAACAAAATATTAGGAATTTCTGACTTTTTGCCCCAAAATAAAGAAAATTTCTGCCTTCTTTCTCTGAAATAAGTGAAATTTCTGAAATTTTGCCCAAAAATAAGTGAAATTTCTGCAATTTTGGCCCAAAATAAGGGAAATTTCTGGAATTTTGCCCCAAAATAAGTGGAATTTCTAAGTTTTGCCCCAAAATAAGGAGAATTTCTGTCTTTTTGCCTCTAAATAAGTGAAATTTCTGCAATTTTGCCCCAAAATAAGGGAAATTTCTGCCTTTTTGCACCCAAATATGGGGAATTTCAGCCTTTTTACCTCAAAATAAGGGGAATTTCTGCATTTTTTGCCAGAAAATATTAGGAATTTCTGCCTTTTTGCCCCAAAATAAAGAAAATTTCTGCCTTTTTTCCCTGAAATAAGTGAAATTTCTGCAATTTTGCCCCAAAATAAGTGAAATTTCTGCAATTTTGCCCCAAAATAAGGAAAATTTCTGGAATTTTGCCCCAAAATAAGTGGTATTTATAAGTTTTGCCCCAAAATAAGGAGAATTTCTGTCTTTTTGCCCCAACATATAGGGAATTTCTGTCTTTCTGCACCACAACTAGGGGAATTTCTGTAATTATGCTCCAAAATACGGGGAATTTCTGCCTTTTTGCCCGAAAATAAGGGGAATGCATAACTTTTGCCATAAAAAAGAGAAATTTCTTCATTTTTGCTCCAAAATAAGGGAAATTTCTGCCTTTTTGCCTCTAAATAAGTGGAATTTCTGTCTTTTTCCCTCAAACCAAAAAAAATTTCTGTCTTTTTTGCCTCAAAATAAGTGGAATTTCTGACTTATTACACTGAAATATGTAAAATTTCTGCAATTTTGCCCCAAAATAAGGGAAATTTCTGCCTTTTTGCCCTGAAATATGTGAAATTTCTTCAATTTTACCCCAAAATAAGGTGAATTTCTGCCTTTTTGCCACAAATTAATGGGAATTTTTGCATTTTTGCCCCAAAATAAGAAAAATTTTTGCATTTTTTCTCTGAAATAAGTGAAATTTCTGCAATTTTGCCCTAAAATAAGGAAAATTTCTGCAATTTTTCCCAATAATAAGGGGAATTTCTTCAATTTTGCCCCAAAATAAGGGGAATTTCTCCCTTTTTGCCCCAAAATAAAGGAAATTTCAGCCTTTTTACCTGAAAATAAATGAAGTTTCTGCAATTTTGCCCCAAATAAGAAAAATTTCTGCAATTTTGCCCCAAAATAAGGTAAATTCCTGCAATTTTGCCCCAAATTAAAGGAAATTTCTTGAATTTTGCCCCAAAATATGGGGAATTTATGATTTTTGCCCCAAAATAAAGGGAATTTCTGCCTTTTGCCCCAAAATAATGGGAATTTCTTCCTTTTTGCCCCAAAATAAGAAAAATTTTTGCTTTTTTTCTCTGAAATAAGTGAAATTTCTGCAATTTTGCCCTAAAATAAGGAAAATTTCTGCAATTTTTCCCCATGATAATAGAAATTTCTGCAATTTTGCACCAAAATAAGAGGAATTTCTCCCTTTTTGACCCAAAATAAAGGAAATATCAGCCCTTTTTCCTGAAAATAAGTGAAATTTCTGCAATTTTGCCCCAAATAAGGGAAATTTCTGCAATTTTGCCTAAAAATAAGGTAAATCCCTCCAATTTTGCCCCAAAATCAGGAAATTTCTTGAATTTTGCCCCAAATAAAGAGATTTTCTGATTTGTGCCCCAAAATTAGGGGATTTTCTGCAATTTTGCTCCAAAATACGGGGAATTTCTGCCTTTTTGCCCGAAAATAATGGGAATGCATATCTTTTTGCCATAAAAAATGAAATGTCTTCATTTTTGCTCCAAAATAAGGGGAATTTCTGCCTTTTTGCCTCTAAATAAGTGGAATTTCTGTCTTTTTCCCACAAAACATAGGGAATTTCTCTCTTTTTTGCCCCAAAATAAGGGGAATTTCTGACTCATTACCCTGAAATAAGTGAAATTTTTGCAATTTTGCCCCAAAATAAGGGAAATTTCTACTATTTTGCCCCCAAATAAGGGGAATTCAGCCTTTTTACCTCAAAATAAGGGGAATTTCTGCATTTTTGCAACAAAATATTAGGAATTTCTGTTTTTTTCCCCAAAAGTAAGGAAAATTTCTGATTTTTTTCTCTGAAATAAGTGAAATTTCTGCAATTTTGCCCCAAACTAAGGGAAATTTCTGGAACTTTGCCCCAAAAGAAGTGGAATTTCTGAGTTTTGCCCCAAAATAAGGAGAATTTCTGTCTTTTTGCCCCAACATATAGGAAATTTCTGCATTTTTGCCCCACAATTAGGGGAATTTCTGCAATTTTGCTCCAAAATACGAGGAATTTCTGCCTTTTTGCCCGAAAATAAGAAGAATGCATAGCTTTTTGCCTTAAAAAAGGGAAATTTCTTCATTTTTGCTTCAAAATAAGGGGAATTTCTGCTTTTTTGCCTATAAATAAGTGGAATTTCTGTCTTTTTCCCTCAAAACAAGGGAATTTCTGTTTTTTTGCCTCAAAATAAGGGGAATTTCTGATTTATTACACTGAAATAAGTAAAATTTCTGCAATTTTGCCCAAAAATAAGGGAAATTTCTGCCTTTTTGCCCTGAAATATGTGAAATTTCTGCAATTTTACCCCAAATTAAGGTGAATTTCTGCCTTTTTGCCACAAATTAATGGGAATTTCTGCCTTTTTGCCCCAAAATAAGAAAAATTTTTGCGTTTTTTCTCTGAAATAAGTGAAATTTCTGCAATTTTGCCCTAAAATAAGGAAAATTTCTGCAATTTTTCCCAATAATAAGGGGAATTTCTTCAATTTTGCCCCAAAATAAGGGAAATTTCTGCCTCTTTTCCTCCAAATATAGGGAATTTCAGCCTTTTTACCTCAAAATATGGGAAATTTCTGCATTTTTGCAACAAAATATTAGGAATTTCTGACTTTTTGCCCCAAAATAAAGAAAATTTCTGCCTTCTTTCTCTGAAATAAGTGAAATTTCTGAAATTTTGCCCAAAAATAAGTGAAATTTCTGCAATTTTGGCCCAAAATAAGGGAAATTTCTGGAATTTTGCCCCAAAATAAGTGGAATTTCTAAGTTTTGCCCCAAAATAAGGAGAATTTCTGTCTTTTTGCCTCTAAATAAGTGAAATTTCTGCAATTTTGCCCCAAAATAAGGGAAATTTCTGCCTTTTTGCACCCAAATATGGGGAATTTCAGCCTTTTTACCTCAAAATAAGGGGAATTTCTGCATTTTTGCCAGAAAATATTAGGAATTTCTGCATTTTTGCCCCAAAATAAAGAAAATTTCTGCCTTTTTTCCCTGAAATAAGTGAAATTTCTGCAATTTTGCCCCAAAATAAGTGAAATTTCTGCAATTTTGCCCCAAAATAAGGTAAATTTCTAGAATTTTGCCCCAAAATAACTGGAATTTCTGAGTTATGCCCCAAAATAAGGAGAATTTCTGTCTTTTTGCCCCAACATATAGGGAATTTCTGTATTTCTGCACCACAACTAGGGGAATTTCTGTAATTATGCTCCAAAATATGGGGAATTTCTGCCTTTTTGCCCGAAAATAAGGGGAATGCATAACTTTTGCCATAAAAAAGAGAAATTTCTTCATTTTTGCTCCAAAATAAGGGAAATTTCTGCCTTTTTGCCTCTAAATAAGTGGAATTTCTGTCTTTTTCCCTCAAACCAAAAAAAATTTCTGTCTTTTTTGCCTCAAAATAAGTGGAATTTCTGACTTATTACACTGAAATATGTAAAATTTCTGCAATTTTGCCCCAAAATAAGGGAAATTTCTGCCTTTTTGCCCTGAAATATGTGAAATGTCTTCAATTTTACCCCAAAATAAGGTGAATTTCTGCCTTTTTGCCACAAATTAATGGGAATTTCTGCATTTTTGCCCCAAAATAAGAAAAATTTTTGCATTTTTTCTCTGAAATAAGTGAAATTTCTGCAATTTTGCCCTAAAATAAGGAAAATTTCTGCAATTTTTCCCAATAATAAGGGGAATTTCTTCAATTTTGCCCCAAAATAAGGGGAATTTCTCCCTTTTTGCCCCAAAATAAAGGAAATTTCAGCCTTTTTACCTGAAAATAAATGAAGTTTCTGCAATTTTGCCCAAAATAAGAAAAATTTCTGCAATTTTGCCTCAAAATAAGGTAAATTCCTGCAATTTTGCCCCAAATTAAAGGAAATTTCTTGAATTTTGCCCCAAAATATGGGGAATTTATGATTTTTGCCCCAAAATAAAGGGAATTTCTGCCTTTTGCCCCAAAATAATGGGAATTTCTTCCTTTTTGCCCCAAAATAAGAAAAATTTTTGCTTTTTTTCTCTGAAATAAGTGAAATTTCTGCAATTTTGCCCTAAAATAAGGAAAATTTCTGCAATTTTTCCCCATGATAATAGAAATTTCTGCAATTTTGCCCCAAAATAAGAGGAATTTCTCCCTTTTTGACCCAAAATAAAGGAAATATCAGCCCTTTTTCCTGAAAATAAGTGAAATTTCTGCAATTTTGCCCCAAATAAGGGAAATTTCTGCAATTTTGCCTAAAAATAAGGTAAATCCCTCCAATTTTGCCCCAAAATAAAGGAAATTTCTTGAATTTTGCCCCAAATAAAGAGATTTTCTGATTTGTGCCCCAAAATTAGGGGATTTTCTGCAATTTTGCTCCAAAATACGGGGAATTTCTGCCTTTTTGCCCGAAAATAATGGGAATGCATATCTTTTTGCCATAAAAAATGAAATGTCTTCATTTTTGCTCCAAAATAAGGGGAATTTCTGCCTTTTTGCCTCTAAATAAGTGGAATTTCTGTCTTTTTCCCACAAAACATAGGGAATTTCTCTCTTTTTTGCCCCAAAATAAGGGGAATTTCTGACTCATTACCCTGAAATAAGTGAAATTTTTGCAATTTTGCCCCAAAATAAGGGAAATTTCTACTATTTTGCCCCCAAATAAGGGGAATTCAGCCTTTTTACCTCAAAATAAGGGGAATATCTGCATTTTTGCAACAAAATATTAGGAATTTCTGTTTTTTTCCCCAAAAGTAAGGAAAATTTCTGATTTTTTTCTCTGAAATAAGTGAAATTTCTGCAATTTTGCCCCAAAATAAGTGAAATTTCTGCAATTTTGCCCCAAACTAAGGGAAATTTCTGGAACTTTGCCCCAAAAGAAGTGGAATTTCTGAGTTTTGCCCCAAAATAAGGAGAATTTCTGTCTTTTTGCCCCAACATATAGGAAATTTCTGCATTTTTGCCCCACAATTAGGGGAATTTCTGCAATTTTGCTCCAAAATACGAGGAATTTCTGCCTTTTTGCCCGAAAATAAGAAGAATGCATAGCTTTTTGCCTTAAAAAAGGGAAATTTCTTCATTTTTGCTTCAAAATAAGGGGAATTTCTGCTTTTTTGCCTCTAAATAAGTGGAATTTCTGTCTTTTTCCCCCAAAACAAAGGGATTTTCTGTCTTTTTTGCACCAAAATAATAAAAATTTCTCACTTATTACCCTGAAATAAGTGAAATTTCTGCAATTTTGCCCCAAAATAAGGGAAATTTCTGGAACTTTGCCCCAAAAGAAGTGGAATTTCTGAGTTTTGCCCCAAAATAAGGAGAATTTCTGTCTTTTTGCCCCAACATATAGGAAATTTCTGCATTTTTGCCCCACAATTAGGGGAATTTCTGCAATTTTGCTCCAAAATACAGGGAATTTCTGCCTTTTTGCCTGAAAATAAGTGGAATGCATAACTTTTTGTTATAAAAAGGGAAATTTCTTCATTTTTGCTCCAAAATAAGAGGAATTTCTGCCTTTTTGCTTCTCCATAAGTGGAATTTCTGTCTTTTTCCCCAAAAACAAAGGGAATTTCTGTTTTTTTGCCCTAAAATAAGGGGAATTTCTGATTTATTACCCTGAAATAAGTGAAATTTCTGCAATTTTGCCCCAAAATAAGGGAAATTTCTGCCTCTTTGCCCTCAAATAAGGGGAATTTCAGCCTTTTTACCTCAAAATAAGGGGAATTCCTGCCTTTTTGACCCAAAATAAGGAAAATTTCTACCTTTTTTCCCTGAAATAAGTAAAATTTCTGCAATTTTGCCCCAAAATAAGTGAAATTTCTGCAATTTTGCCCCAGAATAAGGGAAATTTCTGGAATTTTGCCCCAAAATAAGTGGAATTTCTGAGTTTTGCCCCAAAATAAGGAGAATTTCTGTCTTTTTGCCACAACATATAGGGAATTTCTGCATTTTTGCCCAACATTTAGGGGAATTTCTGCAATTTTGCTCCAAAATACAAGGAATTTCGGCCTTTTTGCCCGAAAATAAGAAGAATGCATAACTTTTTGCCTTAAAAAAGGGAAATTTTTTCATTTTTGCTTCAAAATAAGGGGAATTTCTGCTTTTTGCCTCTAAATAGGTGGAATTTCTGTCTTTTTCCCCAAAAACAAAGGGATTTTCTGTCTTTTTTGCACCAAAATAAGAAAAATTTCTCACTTATTACCCTCAAATAAGTGAAATTTCTGCAATTTTGCACAAAAATGAGGGAAATTTTTGCCTTTCTGCCCACAAATAAGATGAATTTCAGCCTTTTTACCTCAAAATAAGGGGAATTTCTGCATTTTTGCCAAAAATATTAGGAATTTCTGCCTTTTTGCCACCAAAAAAAAGAAAATTTCTGCCTTTTTTCCCCGAAATAAGTGAAATTTCTGCAATTTTGCGCCAAAATAAGTGAAATTTCTGCAATTTTGCCCCAAAATAAGGTAAATTCCTGCAATTTTGCCCCAAATTAAATGAAATTTCTTGAATTTGCCCCAAAATATGGGGAATTTATGATTTTTGCCCCAAAATAAAGGGAATTTTTGCCTTTTGCCCCAAAATTAGGGGAATTTCTGCAATTTTACCGCAAAATAAGTCGAATTCTGCCTTTTTGCCCCAAAATAATGGGAATTTCTTCCTTTTTGCCCCAAAATAAGAAAAATTTTTGCTTTTTTTTCTCTGAAATAAGTGAAATTTCTGCAATTTTGCCCTAAAATAAGGAAAATTTCTGCAATTTTTCCCCATAATAATAGAAATTTCTGCAATTTTGCCCCAAAATAAGAGGAATTTCTCCCTTTTTGACCCAAAATAAAGGAAATATCAGCCCTTTTTCCTGAAAATAAGTGAAATTTCTGCAATTTTGCCCCAAATAAGGGAAATTTCTGCAATTTTGCCTAAAAATAAGGTAAATTCCTCCAATTTTGCCCCAAAATAAAGGAAATTTCTTGAATTTTGCCCCAAATAAAAAGATTTTCTGATTTGTGCCCCAAAATTAGGGGATTTTCTGCAATTTTGCTCCAAAATACGGGGAATTTCTGCCTTTTTGCCCGAAAATAATGGGAATGCATATCTTTTTGCCATAAAAAATGAAATTTCTTCATTTTTGCTCCAAAATAAGGGGAATTTCTGCCTTTTTGCCTCTAAATAAGTGGAATTTCTGTCTTTTTCTCACAAAACATAGGGAATTTCTCTCTTTTTTGCCCCAAAATAAGGGGAATTTCTGACTCATTACCCTGAAATAAGTGAAATTTTTGCAATTTTGCCCCAAAATAAGGGAAATTTCTGCTATTTTGCCCCCAAATAAGGGGAATTCAGCCTTTATACCTCAAAATAAGGGGAATTTCTTCATTTTTGCAAGAAAATATTAGGAATTTCTGTTTTTTTGCCCCAAAGTAAGGAAAATTTCTGACTTTTTTCTCTGAAATAAGTGAAATTTCTGCAATTTTGCCCCAAAATAAGTGAAATTTCTGCAATTTTGCCCCAAAATAAGGGAACTTTCTGGAATTTTGCCCCAAAAGAAGTGGAATTTCTGAGTTTTGCCCCAAAATAAGGAGAATTTCTGTCTTTTTGCCCCAACATATAGGAAATTTCTGCATTTTTGCCCCACAATTAGGGGAATTTCTGCAATTTTGCTCCAAAATACGAGGAATTTCTGCCTTTTTGCCCGAAAATAAGAAGAATGCATACCTTTTTGCCTTAAAATAGGGAAATTTCTTCATTTTTGCTTCAAAATAAGGGGAATTTCTGCTTTTTTGCCTCTAAATAAGTGAAATTTCTGTCTTTTTCCCCCAAAACAAAGGGATTTTCTGTCTCTTTTGCACCAAAGTAATAAAAATTTCTCACTTATTTCCCTGAAATAAGTGAAATTTCTGCAATTTTGCCCAAAAATAAGGGAAATTTTTGCCTTTTTGTCCACAAATAAGAGGAATTTCACCCTTTTTACCTCAAAATAAGGGGAATTTCTGCCTTTTTGCCTGAAAATAAGGGGAATGCATAACTTTTTGTTATAAAAAAGGAAATTTCTTCATTTTTGCTCCAAAATAAGGGGAATTTCTGCCTTTTTGCTTCTCAATAAGTGGAATTTCTGTCTTTTTCCCCCAAAACAAAGGGAATTTCTGTTTTTTTGCCCTAAAATCAGGTTAATTTCTGACTTATTACCCTGAAATAAGTGAAATTTCTGCAATTTTGCCCCATAATAAGGAAAATTTCTGCCTCTTTGCCCTCAAATAAGGGGAATTTCAGCCTTTTTACCTCAAAATAAGGGGAATTCCTGCCTTTTTGTCCCAAAATAAGAAAAATTTCTACCTTTTTTCCCTGAAATAAGTAAAATTTCTGCAATTTTGCACCAAAATAAGTGAAATTTCTGCAATTATGCCCCAGAATAAGGGAAATTTCTGGAATTTTGCCCCAAAATAAGTGGAATTTCTGAGTTTTGCCCCAAAATAAGGAGAATTTCTGTCTTTTTGCCCCAACATATAGGGAATTTCTGCATTTTTGCCCAACAATTAAGGGAATTTCTGCAATTTTGCTCCAAAATACAAGGAATTTCTGCCTTTTTGCCTGAAAATAAGAAGAATGCATAACTTTTTGCCTTAAAAAAGGGAAATTTCTTCATTTTTGCTTCTAAATAAGGGGAATTTCTGCTTTTTTGCCTCTAAATAGGTGGAATTTCTGTCTTTTTCCCCAAAAAAAAAAGGGATTTTGTCTTTTTTGCACCAAAATAAAAAAAATTTCTCACTTATTACCCTCAAATAAGTGAAATTTTTGCAATTTTGCCCAAAAATAAGGGAAATTTCTGCTATTTTGCCCCCAAATAAGGGGAATTCAGCCTTTTTACCTCAAAATAAGGGGAATTTCTGCATTTTTGCAACAAAATATTAGGAATTTCTGTTTTTTGCCCCAAAGTAAGGAAAATTTCTGACTTTTTTCTCTGAAATAAGTGAAATTTCTGCAATTTTGCCCCAAAATAAGTGAAATTTCTGCAATTTTGTCCCAAAATAAGGGAAAATTCTGGTACTTTGCCCCAAAAGAAGTGGAATTTCTAAGTTTTGCCACAAAATAAGGAGAATTTCTGTCTTTTTGCCTCTAAATAAGGGAAATTTCTGCAATTCTTCCCGAAAATAAGGGAAATTTCTGCCTTTTTGCCCCCAAATAAGGGGAATTTCAGCCTTTTTACCTCAAAATAAGGGGAATTTCTGCATTTTTGCCAAAAAATATTAGGAATTTCTGCCTTTTTGCCCCAAAATAAAGAAAATTTCTGTTTTTTTTCCCTGAAATAAGTGAAATTTCTGCAATTTTGCCCCAAAATAAGTGAAATTTCTGCAATTTTGCCCAAAAATAAGGGAAATTTTTGCAATTTTGCCCCAAAATAAGTGGAAGTTCTGAGTTTTGCCCCAAAATAAGGAGAATTTCTGTCTTTTGCCCCAACATATAGGAAATTTCTGTCTTTCTGCACCACAACTAGGGGAATTTCTGCAATTATGCTCCAAAATACGGGGAATTTCTGCCTATTTGCCCGAAAATAAAGGGAATGCATAACTTTTTGCCATAAAAAAGGGAAATTTCTTCATTTTTGCTCCAAAATAAGGGAAATTTCTGCCTTTTTGCCCCTAAATAAGTGGAATTTCTGTCTTTTTCCCTCAAAACAAGGGAATTTCTGTTTTTTTTGCCTCAAAATAAGGGGAATTTCTGACTTATTACACTGAAATAAGTAAAATTTCTGCAATTTTGCCCCAAAATAAGGGAAATTTCTGCCTTTTGGCCCTGAAATATGTGAAATTTCTGCAATTTTACCCCAAAATAAGGTGAATTTCTGCCTTTTTGCCACAAATTAATGGGAATTTCTGCCTTTTTGCCCCAAAATAAGAAAAATTTTTGCGTTTTTTCTCTGAAATAAGTGAAATTTCTGCAATTTTGCCCTAAAATAAGGAAAATTTCTCCAATTTTTCCCAATAATAAAGGGAATTTCTTCAATTTTGCCCCAAAATAAGGGGAATTTCTCTCTTTTTGCCCCAAAATAAAGGAAATTTCAGCCTTTTTACCTGAAAATAAATGAAGTTTCTGCAATTTTGCCCCAAATAAGAAAAATTTCTGCAATTTTGCCGCAAAATAAGGTAAATTCCTGCAATTTTTCCCCAAATTAAAGGAAATTTTTTGAATTTTGCCCCAAAATATAGGGAATTTATGATTTTTGCCCCAAATTAAAGGAAATTTCTTGAATTTTGCCCCAAAATATGGGGAATTTATGATTTTTGCCCCAAAATAAAGGGAATTTCTGCCTTTTGCCCCAAAATAATGGGAATTTCTTCCTTTTTTCCCCAAAATAAGAAAAATTTTTGCTTTTTTTCTCTGAAATAAGTGAAATTTCTGCAATTTTGCCCTAAAATAAGGAAAATTTCTGCAATTTTTCCCCATAATAATGGAAATTTCTGCAATTTTGCCCCAAAATAAGAGGAATTTCTCCCTTTTTGACCCAAAATAAAGGAAATATCAGCCCTTTTCCTGAAAATAAGTGAAATTTCTGCAATTTTGCCCCAAATAAGGGAAATTTCTGCAATTTTGCCTAAAAATAAGGTAAATTCCTCCAATTTTGCCCCAAAATAAAGGAAATTTCTTGAATTTTGCGCCAAATAAAGAGATTTTCTGATTTGTGCCCCAAAATTAGGGGATTTTCTGCAATTTTGCTCCAAAATACGGGGAATTTCTGCCTTTTTGCCCGAAAATAATGGGAATGCATATCTTTTTGCCATAAAAAATGAAATTTCTTCATTTTTGCTCCAAAATAAGGGGAATTTCTGCCTTTTTGCCTCTAAATAAGTGGAATTTCTGTCTTTTTCCCACAAAACATAGGGAATTTCTCTCTTTTTTGCCCCAAAATAAGGGGAATTTCTGCTATTTTGCCCCCAAATAAGGGGAATTCAGCCTTTTTACCTCAAAATAAGGGGAATTTCTGCATTTTTGCAACAAAATATTAGGAATTTCTGTTTTTTTGCCCCAAAGTAAGGAAAATTTCTGACTTTTTTCTCTGAAATAAGTGAAATTTCTGCAATTTTGCCCCAAAATAAGTAAAATTTCTGCAATTTTGCCCCAAAATAACGGAAATTTCTGCAACTTTGCCCCAAAAGAATTGGAATTTCTGAGTTTTGCCCCAAAATAAGGAGAATTTCTGCCTTTTTGCCCCAACATATAGGAAATTTCTGCATTTTTGCCCCACAATTAGGGGAATTTCTGCAATTTTGCTCCAAAATTCGAGGAATTTCTGCCTTTTTGCCCAAAAATAAGAAGAATGCATACCTTTTTGCCTTAAAAAAGGGAAATTTCTTCATTTTTGCTTCAAAATAAGGGGAATTTCTGCTTTTTTGCCTCTAAATAAGTGGAATTTCTGTCTTTTTCCCCCAAAACAAAGGGATTTTCTGTCTTTTTTGCACCAAAATAATAAAAATTTCTCACTTATTACCCTGAAATAAGTGAAATTTCTGCAATTTTGCCCAAAAATAAGGGAAATTTTTGCCTTTTTGTCCACAAATAAGAGGAATTTCACCCTTTTTACCTCAAAATAAGGGGAATTTCTGCATTTTTGCCACAAAATATTAGGAATTTCTGCCTTTTTGCCCCAAATTAAGGAAAATTTCTGCCTTTTTTCCCTGAAGTAAGTGAAATTTCTGCAATTTTGCCCCAAAATAAGTGGAATTTCTGAATTTTGCCCCAAAATAAAGAGAATTTCTGTCTTTTTGCCCCAACATATAGGGAATTTCTGCCTTTTTGTACAACAATTAGGGTAATTTCTGCAATTTTGCTCCAAAATACAGGGAATTTCTGCCTTTTTGCCTGAAAATAAGAGGAATGCATAACTTTTTGTTATAAAAAGGGAAATTTCTTCATTTTTGCTCCAAAATAAGGGGAATTTCTACCTTTTTGCTTCTCAATAAGTGGAATTTCTATCTTTTTCCCCCAAAACAAAGGGAATTTCTGTTTTTCTGCCCTAAAATAAGGGTAATTTCTGACTTATTACACTGAAATAAGTAAAATTTCTGCAATTTTGCCCCAAAATAAGGGAAATTTCTGCCTTTTTGCCCTGAAATATGTGAAATTTCTGCAATTTTACCCCAAAATAAGGTGAATTTCTGCCTTTTTGCCACAAATTAATGGGAATTTCTGACTTTTTGCACCCAAAATAAGAAAAATTTTTGCGTTTTTTCTCTGAAATAAGTGAAATTTCTGCAATTTTGCCCTAAAATAAGGAAAATTTCTGCAATTTTTCCCAATAATAAGGGGAATTTCTTCAATTTTGCCCCAAAATAAGGGGAATTTCTCTCTTTTTGCCCCAAAATAAAGGAAATTTCAGCCTTTTTACCTGAAAATAAATGAAGTTTCTGCAATTTTGCCCCAAATAAGAAAAATTTCTGCAATTTTGCCACAAAATAATTTAAATTCCTGCAATTTTTCCCCATATTAAAGGAAATTTTTTGAATTTTGCCCCAAAATATGGGGAATTTATGATTTTTGCCCCAAATTAAAGGAAATTTCTTGAATTTTGCCCCAAAATATGGGGAATTTATGATTTTTGCCCCAAAATAAAGGGAATTTCTGCCTTTTGCCCCAAAATAATGGGAATTTCTTCCTTTTTTCCCCAAAATAAGAAAAATTTTTGCTTTTTTTCTCTGAAATAAGTGAAATTTCTGCAATTTTGCCCTAAAATAAGGAAAATTTCTGCAATTTTTGCCCATAATAATGGAAATTTCTGCAATTTTGCCCCAAAATAAGAGGAATTTCTCCCTTTTTGACCCAAAATAAAGGAAATATCAGCCCTTTTCCTGAAAATAAGTGAAATTTCTGCAATTTTGCCCCAAATAAGGGAAATTTCTGCAATTTTGCCTAAAAATAAGGTAAATTCCTCCAATTTTGCCCCAAAATAAAGAAAATTTCTTGAATTTTGCGCCAAATAAAGAGATTTTCTGATTTGTGCCCCAAAATTAGGGGATTTTCTGCAATTTTGCTCCAAAATACGGGGAATTTCTGCCTTTTTGCCCGAAAATAATGGGAATGCATATCTTTTTGCCATAAAAAATGAAATTTCTTCATTTTTGCTCCAAAATAAGGGGAATTTCTGCCTTTTTGCCTCTAAATAAGTGGAATTTCTGTCTTTTTCTCACAAAACATAGGGAATTTCTCTCTTTTTTGCCCCAAAATAAGGGGAATTTCTGCTATTTTGCCCCCAAATAAGGGGAATTCAGCCTTTTTACCTCAAAATAAAGGGAATTTCTGCATTTTTGCAACAAAATATTAGGAATTTCTGTTTTTTTGCCCTGAAGTAGAGAAAATTTCTGACTTTTTTCTATGAAATAAGTAAAATTTCTGCAATTTTGTTCCAAAATAAGTGAAATTTCTGCAATTTTGCCCCAAAATAAGGGAAATTTCTGGAACTTTGCCCCAAAAGAAGTGGAATTTCTGAGTTTTGCCCCAAAATAAGGAGAATTTCTGTCTTTTTGCCCCAACATATAGGAAATTTCTGCATTTTTGCCCCACAATTAGGGGAATTTCTGCAATTTTGCTCCAAAATACGAGGAATTTCTGCCTTTTTGCCCGAAAATAAGAAGAATGCATACCTTTTTGCCTTAAAAAAGGGAAATTTCTTCATTTTTGCTTCAAAATAAGGGGAATTTCTGCTTTTTTGCCTCTAAATAAGTGGAATTTCTGTCTTTTTCCCCCAAAACAAAGGGATTTTCTGTCTTTTTTGCACCAAAATAATAAAAATTTCTCACTTATTACCCTGAAATAAGTGAAATTTCTGCAATTTTGCCCAAAAATAAGGGAAATTTTTGCCATTTTGTCCACAAATAAGAGGAATTTCACCCTTTTTACCTCAAAATAAGGGGAATTTCTGCATTTTTGCCACAAAATATTAGGAATTTCTGCCTTTTTGCCCCAAATTAAGGAAAATTTCTGCCTTTTTTCCCTGAAGTAAGTGAAATTTCTGCAATTTTGCCCCAAAATAAGTGGAATTTCTGAATTTTTCCCCAAAATAAAGAGAATTTCTGTCTTTTTGCCCCAACATATAGGGAATTTCTGCCTTTTTGCCCAACAATTAGGGTAATTTCTGCAATTTTGCTCCAAAATACAGGGAATTTCTGCCTTTTTGCCTGAAAATAAGGGGAATGCATAACTTTTTGTTATAAAAAGGGAAATTTCTTCATTTTTGCTCCAAAATAAGGGGAATTTCTACCTTTTTGCTTCTCAATAAGTGGAATTTCTATCTTTTTCCCCCAAAACAAAGGGAATTTCTGTTTTTCTGCCCTAAAATAAGGGGAATTTCTGAATTATTACCCTGAAATAAGTGAAATTTCTGCAATTTTGCCCCAAAATAAGGGAAATTTCTGCCTCTTTGCCCTCAAATAAGGGGAATTTCAGCCTTTCTACCTCAAAATAAGGGGAATTCCTGCATTTTTGACCCAAAATAAGGAAAATTTCTACCTTCTTTCCCTGAAATAAGTAAAATTTCTGCAATTTTGCCCCAAAATAAGTGAAATTTCTGCAATTTTGCCCCAGAATAAGGGAAATTTCTGGAATTTTGCCCCAAAATAAGTGGAATTTCTGAGTTTTGCCCCAAAATAAGGAGAATTTCTGTTTTTTGCCCCAACATATAGGGAATTTCTTCATTTTTGCCCAACAATTAGGGGAATTTCTGCAATTTTGCTCCAAAATACAAGGAATTTCTGCCTTTTTGCCCAAAAATAAGAAGAATGCATAACTTTTTGCCTTAAAAAAGGGAAATTTCTTCATTTTTGCTTCAAAATAAGGGGAATTTCTGCTTTTTTGCCTCTAAATAGGTGGAATTTCTGTCTTTTTCCCCCAAAACAAAGGGATTTTCTGTCTTTTTTGCACCAAAATAAGAAAAATTTCTCACTTATTACCCTCAAATAAGTGAAATTTCTGCAATTTTGCACAAAAATAAGGGAAATTTTTGCCTTTCTGCCCACAAATAAGGGGAATTTCAGCCTTTTTATCTCAAAATAAGGGGAATTTCTGCATTTTTACCAAAAATATTAGGAATTTCTGCCTTTTTGCCACCAAAAAAAAAAAAATTTCTGCCTTTTTTCCCCGAAATAAGTGAAATTTCTGCAATTTTGCGCCAAAATAAGTGAAATTTCTGCAATTTTGCGACAAAATAAGTGAAATTTCTGCAATTTTGCCCCAAAATAAGGGAAATTTCTGGAATTTTGCCCCAAAATAAGTGGAATTTCTGAGTTTTGCCCCAAAATAAGGAGAATTTCTTTCTTTTTGCCCCAACATATAGGGAATTTCTGTCTTTCTGCACCACAACTAGGGGATTTTCTGCAATTATGCCCCAAAATACGGGGAATTTCTGCCTATTTGCCCGAAAATAAAGGGAATGCATAACTTTTTGCCATAAAAAAGGGAAATTTCTTAATTTTTGCTCCAAAATAAGGGAAATTTCTGCCTTTTTGCCTCTAAATAAGTGGAATTTCTGTCTTTTTCCCTCAAAACAAAGGGAATTTCTGTTTTTTTGCCTCAAAATAAGTGGAATTTCTGACTTATTACACTGAAATAAGTAAAATTTCTGCAATTTTGCCCCAAAATAAGGGAAATTTCTGCCTTTTTGCCCTGAAATATGTGAAATTTCTGCAATTTTACCCCAAAATAAGGTGAATTTCTGCCTTTTTGCCACAAATTAATAGGAATTTCTGCCTTTTTGCCCCAAAATAAGAAAAATTTTTGCGTTTTTTCTCTGAAATAAGTGAAATTTCTGCAATTTTGCCCTAAAATAAGGAAAATTTCTGCAATTTTTCCCAATAATAAGGGGAATTTCTTCAATTTTGCCCCAAAATAAGGGGAATTTCTCCCTTTTTGCCCAAAAATAAAGGAAATTTCAGCCTTTTTACCTGAAAATAAATGAAGTTTCTGCAATTTTGCCCCAAATAAGAAAAATTTCTGCAATTTTGCCCCAAAATAAGGTAAATTCCTGCAATTATGCCCCAAAATAAGGTAAATTCCTGCAATTTTGCCCCAAATTAAATGAAATTTCTTGAATTTGCCCCAAAATATGGGGAATTTATGATTTTTGCCCCAAAATAAAGGGAATTTCTGCCTTTTGCCCCAAAATTAGGGGAATTTCTGCAATTTTACCGCAAAATAAGTCGAATTCTGCCTTTTTGCCCCAAAATAATGGGAATTTCTTCTTTTTGCCACAAAATAAGAAAAATTTTTGCTTTTTTTCTCTGAAATAAGTGAAATTTCTGCAATTTTGCCCTAAAATAAGGAAAATTTCTGCAATTTTTCCCCATAATAATAGAAATTTCTGCAATTTTGCTCCAAAATACGGGGAATTTCTGCCTTTTTGCCCGAAAATAATGGGAATGCATATCTTTTTGCCATAAAAAATGAAATTTCTTCATTTTTGCTCCAAAATAAGGGGAATTTCTGCCTTTTTGCCTCTAAATAAGTGGAATTTCTGTCTTTTTCCCACAAAACATAGGGAATTTCTCTCTTTTTTGCCCCAAAATAAGGGGAATTTCTGACTCATTACCCTGAAATAAGTGAAATTTTTGCAATTTTGCCCCAAAATAAGGGAAATTTCTGCTATTTTGCCCCCAAATAAGGGGAATTCAGCATTTTTACCTCAAAATATGGGGAATTTCTGCATTTTTGCAACAAAATATTAGGAATTTCTGTTTTTTTGCCCCAAAGTAAGGAAAATTTCTGACTTTTTTCTCTGAAATAAGTGAAATTTCTGCAATTTTGCCCCAAAATAAGTGAAATTTCTGCAATTTTGTCTCAAAATAAGGGAAATTTCTGGAACTTTGCCCCAAAAGAAGTGGAATTTCTAAGTTTTGCCACAAAATAAGGAGAATTTCTGTCTTTTTGCCTCTAAATAAGGGAAATTTCTGCAATTCTTCCCGAAAATAAGGGAAATTTCTGCCTTTTTGCCCCCAAATAAGGGGAATTTCAGCCTTTTTACCTCAAAATAAGGGGAATTTCTGCATTTTTGCCAAAAAATATTAGGAATTTCTGCCTTTTTGCCCCAAAATAAAGAAAATTTCTGTTTTTTTCCCTGAAATAAGTGAAATTTCTGCAATTTTGCCCCAAAATAAGTGAAATTTCTGCAATTTTGCCCCAAAATAAGGGAAATTTTTGCAATTTTGCCCCAAAATAAGTGGAAGTTCTGAGTTTTGCCCCAAAATAAGGAGAATTTCTGTCTTTTTGCCCCAACATATAGGAAATTTCTGTCTTTCTGCACCACAACTAGGGGAATTTCTGCAATTATGCTCCAAAATACGGGGAATTTCTGCCTATTTGCCCGAAAATAAAGGGAATGCATAACTTTTTGCCATAAAAAAGGGAAATTTCTTCATTTTTGCTCCAAAATAAGGGAAATTTCTGCCTTTTTGCCCCTAAATAAGTGGAATTTCTGTCTTTTTCCCTCAAAACAAGGGAATTTCTGTTTTTTTTGCCTCAAAATAAGGGGAATTTCTGACTTATTACACTGAAATAAGTAAAATTTCTGCAATTTTGCCCCAAAATAAGGGAAATTTCTGCCTTTTGGCCCTGAAATATGTGAAATTTCTGCAATTTTACCCCAAAATAAGCTGAATTTCTGCCTTTTTGCCACAAATTAATGGGAATTTCTGCCTTTTTGCCCCAAAATAAGAAAAATTTTTGCGTTTTTTCTCTGAAATAAGTGAAATTTCTGCAATTTTGCCCTAAAATAAGGAAAATTTCTCCAATTTTTCCCAATAATAAAGGGAATTTCTTCAATTTTGCCCCAAAATAAGGGGAATTTCTCTCTTTTTGCCCCAAAATAAAGGAAATTTCAGCCTTTTTACCTGAAAATAAATGAAGTTTCTGCAATTTTGCCCCAAATAAGAAAAATTTCTGCAATTTTGCCGCAAAATAAGGTAAATTCCTGCAATTTTTCCCCAAATTAAAGGAAATTTTTTGAATTTTGCCCCAAAATATAGGGAATTTATGATTTTTGCCCCAAATTAAAGGAAATTTCTTGAATTTTGCCCCAAAATATGGGGAATTTATGATTTTTGCCCCAAAATAAAGGGAATTTCTGCCTTTTGCCCCAAAATAATGGGAATTTCTTCCTTTTTTCCCCAAAATAAGAAAAATTTTTGCTTTTTTTCTCTGAAATAAGTGAAATTTCTGCAATTTTGCCCTAAAATAAGGAAAATTTCTGCAATTTTTCCCCATAATAATGGAAATTTCTGCAATTTTGCCCCAAAATAAGAGGAATTTCTCCCTTTTTGACCCAAAATAAAGGAAATATCAGCCCTTTTCCTGAAAATAAGTGAAATTTCTGCAATTTTGCCCCAAATAAGGGAAATTTCTGCAATTTTGCCTAAAAATAAGGTAAATTCCTCCAATTTTGCCCCAAAATAAAGGAAATTTCTTGAATTTTGCGCCAAATAAAGAGATTTTCTGATTTGTGCCCCAAAATTAGGGGATTTTCTGCAATTTTGCTCCAAAATACGGGGAATTTCTGCCTTTTTGCCCGAAAATAATGGGAATGCATATCTTTTTGCCATAAAAAATGAAATTTCTTCATTTTTGCTCCAAAATAAGGGGAATTTCTGCCTTTTTGCCTCTAAATAAGTGGAATTTCTGTCTTTTTCCCACAAAACATAGGGAATTTCTCTCTTTTTTGCCCCAAAATAAGGGGAATTTCTGCTATTTTGCCCCCAAATAAGGGGAATTCAGCCTTTTTACCTCAAAATAAGGGGAATTTCTGCATTTTTGCAACAAAATATTAGGAATTTCTGTTTTTTTGCCCCAAAGTAAGGAAAATTTCTGACTTTTTTCTCTGAAATAAGTGAAATTTCTGCAATTTTGCCCCAAAATAAGTAAAATTTCTGCAATTTTGCCCCAAAATAAGGGAAATTTCTGGAACTTTGCCCCAAAAGAATTGGAATTTCTGAGTTTTGCCCCAAAATAAGGAGAATTTCTGCCTTTTTGCCCCAACATATAGGAAATTTCTGCATTTTTGCCCCACAATTAGGGGAATTTCTGCAATTTTGGTCCAAAATTCGAGGAATTTCTGCCTTTTTGCCCGAAAATAAGAAGAATGCATACCTTTTTGCCTTAAAAAAGGGAAATTTCTTCATTTTTGCTTCAAAATAAGGGGAATTTCTGCTTTTTTGCCTCTAAATAAGTGGAATTTCTGTCTTTTTCCCCCAAAACAAAGGGATTTTCTGTCTTTTTTGCACCAAAATAATAAAAATTTCTCACTTATTACCCTGAAATAAGTGAAATTTCTGCAATTTTGCCCAAAAATAAGGGAAATTTTTGCCTTTTTGTCCACAAATAAGAGGAATTTCACCCTTTTTACCTCAAAATAAGGGGAATTTCTGCATTTTTGCCACAAAATATTAGGAATTTCTGCCTTTTTGCCCCAAATTAAGGAAAATTTCTGCCTTTTTTCCCTGAAGTAAGTGAAATTTCTGCAATTTTGCCCCAAAATAAGTGGAATTTCTGAATTTTGCCCCAAAATAAAGAGAATTTCTGTCTTTTTGCCCCAACATATAGGGAATTTCTGCCTTTTTGTACAACAATTAGGGTAATTTCTGCAATTTTGCTCCAAAATACAGGGAATTTCTGCCTTTTTGCCTGAAAATAAGAGGAATGCATAACTTTTTGTTATAAAAAGGGAAATTTCTTCATTTTTGCTCCAAAATAAGGGGAATTTCTACCTTTTTGCTTCTCAATAAGTGGAATTTCTATCTTTTTCCCCCAAAACAAAGGGAATTTCTGTTTTTCTGCCCTAAAATAAGGGTAATTTCTGACTTATTACACTGAAATAAGTAAAATTTCTGCAATTTTGCCCCAAAATAAGGGAAATTTCTGCCTTTTTGCCCTGAAATATGTGAAATTTCTGCAATTTTACCCCAAAATAAGGTGAATTTCTGCCTTTTTGCCACAAATTAATGGGAATTTCTGACTTTTTGCACCCAAAATAAGAAAAATTTTTGCGTTTTTTCTCTGAAATAAGTGAAATTTCTGCAATTTTGCCCTAAAATAAGGAAAATTTCTGCAATTTTTCCCAATAATATGGGGAATTTCTTCAATTTTGCCCCAAAATAAGGGGAATTTCTCTCTTTTTGCCCCAAAATAAAGGAAATTTCAGCCTTTTTACCTGAAAATAAATGAAGTTTCTGCAATTTTGCCCCAAATAAGAAAAATTTCTGCAATTTTGCCACAAAATAATTTAAATTCCTGCAATTTTTCCCCATATTAAAGGAAATTTTTTGAATTTTGCCCCAAAATATGGGGAATTTATGATTTTTGCCCCAAATTAAAGGAAATTTCTTGAATTTTGCCCCAAAATATGGGGAATTTATGATTTTTGCCCCAAAATAAAGGGAATTTCTGCCTTTTGCCCCAAAATAATGGGAATTTCTTCCTTTTTTCCCCAAAATAAGAAAAATTTTTGCTTTTTTTCTCTGAAATAAGTGAAATTTCTGCAATTTTGCCCTAAAATAAGGAAAATTTCTGCAATTTTTCCCCATAATAATGGAAATTTCTGCAATTTTGCCCCAAAATAAGAGGAATTTCTCCCTTTTTGACCCAAAATAAAGGAAATATCAGCCCTTTTCCTGAAAATAAGTGAAATTTCTGCAATTTTGCCCCAAATAAGGGAAATTTCTGCAATTTTGCCTAAAAATAAGGTAAATTCCTCCAATTTTGCCCCAAAATAAAGGAAATTTCTTGAATTTTGCCCCAAAAAAAGAGATTTTCTAATTTGTGCCCCAAAATTAGGGGATTTTCTGCAATTTTGCTCCAAAATACGGGGAATTTCTGCCTTTTTGCCCGAAAATAATGGGAATGCATATCTTTTTGCCATAAAAAATGAAATTTCTTCATTTTTGCTCCAAAATAAGGGGAATTTCTGCCTTTTTGCCTCTAAATAAGTGGAATTTCTGTCTTTTTCCCACAAAACATAGGGAATTTCTCTCTTTTTTGCCCCAAAATAAGGGGAATTTCTGACTCATTACCCTGAAATAAGTGAAATTTTTGCAATTTTGCCCCAAAATAAGGGAAATTTCTGCTATTTTGCCCCCAAATAAGGGGAATTCAGCATTTTTACCTCAAAATATGGGGAATTTCTGCATTTTTGCAACAAAATATTAGGAATTTCTGTTTTTTTGCCCCAAAGTAAGGAAAATTTCTGACTTTTTTCTCTGAAATAAGTGAAATTTCTGCAATTTTGCCCCAAAATAAGTGAAATTTCTGCAATTTTGTCTCAAAATAAGGGAAATTTCTGGAACTTTGCCCCAAAAGAAGTGGAATTTCTAAGTTTTGCCACAAAATAAGGAGAATTTCTGTCTTTTTGCCTCTAAATAAGGGAAATTTCTGCAATTCTTCCCGAAAATAAGGGAAATTTCTGCCTTTTTGCCCCCAAATAAGGGGAATTTCAGCCTTTTTACCTCAAAATAAGGGGAATTTCTGCATTTTTGCCAAAAAATATTAGGAATTTCTGCCTTTTTGCCCCAAAATAAAGAAAATTTCTGTTTTTTTTCCCTGAAATAAGTGAAATTTCTGCAATTTTGCCCCAAAATAAGTGAAATTTCTGCAATTTTGCCCAAAAATAAGGGAAATTTTTGCAATTTTGCCCCAAAATAAGTGGAAGTTCTGAGTTTTGCCCCAAAATAAGGAGAATTTCTGTCTTTTTGCCCCAACATATAGGAAATTTCTGTCTTTCTGCACCACAACTAGGGGAATTTCTGCAATTATGCTCCAAAATACGGGGAATTTCTGCCTATTTGCCCGAAAATAAAGGGAATGCATAACTTTTTGCCATAAAAAAGGGAAATTTCTTCATTTTTGCTCCAAAATAAGGGAAATTTCTGCCTTTTTGCCCCTAAATAAGTGGAATTTCTGTCTTTTTCCCTCAAAACAAGGGAATTTCTGTTTTTTTGCCTCAAAATAAGGGGAATTTCTGACTTATTACACTGAAATAAGTAAAATTTCTGCAATTTTGCCCCAAAATAAGGGAAATTTCTGCCTTTTGGCCCTGAAATATGTGAAATTTCTGCAATTTTACCCCAAAATAAGGTGAATTTCTGCCTTTTTGCCACAAATTAATGGGAATTTCTGCCTTTTTGCCCCAAAATAAGAAAAATTTTTGCGTTTTTTCTCTGAAATAAGTGAAATTTCTGCAATTTTGCCCTAAAATAAGGAAAATTTCTGCAATTTTTCCCAATAATAAAGGGAATTTCTTCAATTTTGCCCCAAAATAAGGGGAATTTCTCTCTTTTTGCCCCAAAATAAAGGAAATTTCAGCCTTTTTACCTGAAAATAAATGAAGTTTCTGCAATTTTGCCCCAAATAAGAAAAATTTCTGCAATTTTGCCGCAAAATAAGGTAAATTCCTGCAATTTTTCCCCAAATTAAAGGAAATTTTTTGAATTTTGCCCCAAAATATAGGGAATTTATGATTTTTGCCCCAAATTAAAGGAAATTTCTTGAATTTTGCCCCAAAATATGGGGAATTTATGATTTTTGCCCCAAAATAAAGGGAATTTCTGCCTTTTGCCCCAAAATAATGGGAATTTCTTCCTTTTTTCCCCAAAATAAGAAAAATTTTTGCTTTTTTTCTCTGAAATAAGTGAAATTTCTGCAATTTTGCCCTAAAATAAGGAAAATTTCTGCAATTTTTCCCCATAATAATGGAAATTTCTGCAATTTTGCCCCAAAATAAGAGGAATTTCTCCCTTTTTGACCCAAAATAAAGGAAATATCAGCCCTTTTCCTGAAAATAAGTGAAATTTCTGCAATTTTGCCCCAAATAAGGGAAATTTCTGCAATTTTGCCTAAAAATAAGGTAAATTCCTCCAATTTTGCCCCAAAATAAAGGAAATTTCTTGAATTTTGCGCCAAATAAAGAGATTTTCTGATTTGTGCCCCAAAATTAGGGGATTTTCTGCAATTTTGCTCCAAAATACGGGGAATTTCTGCCTTTTTGCCCGAAAATAATGGGAATGCATATCTTTTTGCCATAAAAAATGAAATTTCTTCATTTTTGCTCCAAAATAAGGGGAATTTCTGCCTTTTTGCCTCTAAATAAGTGGAATTTCTGTCTTTTTCCCACAAAACATAGGGAATTTCTCTCTTTTTTGCCCCAAAATAAGGGGAATTTCTGCTATTTTGCCCCCAAATAAGGGGAATTCAGCCTTTTTACCTCAAAATAAGGGGAATTTCTGCATTTTTGCAACAAAATATTAGGAATTTCTGTTTTTTTGCCCCAAAGTAAGGAAAATTTCTGACTTTTTTCTCTGAAATAAGTGAAATTTCTGCAATTTTGCCCCAAAATAAGTAAAATTTCTGCAATTTTGCCCCAAAATAAGGGAAATTTCTGGAACTTTGCCCCAAAAGAATTGGAATTTCTGAGTTTTGCCCCAAAATAAGGAGAATTTCTGCCTTTTTGCCCCAACATATAGGAAATTTCTGCATTTTTGCCCCACAATTAGGGGAATTTCTGCAATTTTGGTCCAAAATTCGAGGAATTTCTGCCTTTTTGCCCGAAAATAAGAAGAATGCATACCTTTTTGCCTTAAAAAAGGGAAATTTCTTCATTTTTGCTTCAAAATAAGGGGAATTTCTGCTTTTTTGCCTCTAAATAAGTGGAATTTCTGTCTTTTTCCCCCAAAACAAAGGGATTTTCTGTCTTTTTTGCACCAAAATAATAAAAATTTCTCACTTATTACCCTGAAATAAGTGAAATTTCTGCAATTTTGCCCAAAAATAAGGGAAATTTTTGCCTTTTTGTCCACAAATAAGAGGAATTTCACCCTTTTTACCTCAAAATAAGGGGAATTTCTGCATTTTTGCCACAAAATATTAGGAATTTCTGCCTTTTTGCCCCAAATTAAGGAAAATTTCTGCCTTTTTTCCCTGAAGTAAGTGAAATTTCTGCAATTTTGCCCCAAAATAAGTGGAATTTCTGAATTTTGCCCCAAAATAAAGAGAATTTCTGTCTTTTTGCCCCAACATATAGGGAATTTCTGCCTTTTTGTACAACAATTAGGGTAATTTCTGCAATTTTGCTCCAAAATACAGGGAATTTCTGCCTTTTTGCCTGAAAATAAGAGGAATGCATAACTTTTTGTTATAAAAAGGGAAATTTCTTCATTTTTGCTCCAAAATAAGGGGAATTTCTACCTTTTTGCTTCTCAATAAGTGGAATTTCTATCTTTTTCCCCCAAAACAAAGGGAATTTCTGTTTTTCTGCCCTAAAATAAGGGTAATTTCTGACTTATTACACTGAAATAAGTAAAATTTCTGCAATTTTGCCCCAAAATAAGGGAAATTTCTGCCTTTTTGCCCTGAAATATGTGAAATTTCTGCAATTTTACCCCAAAATAAGGTTAATTTCTGCCTTTTTGCCACAAATTAATGGGAATTTCTGACTTTTTGCACCCAAAATAAGAAAAATTTTTGCGTTTTTTCTCTGAAATAAGTGAAATTTCTGCAATTTTGCCCTAAAATAAGGAAAATTTCTGCAATTTTTCCCAATAATAAGGGGAATTTCTTCAATTTTGCCCCAAAATAAGGGGAATTTCTCTCTTTTTGCCCCAAAATAAAGGAAATTTCAGCCTTTTTACCTGAAAATAAATGAAGTTTCTGCAATTTTGCCCCAAATAAGAAAAATTTCTGCAATTTTGCCACAAAATAATTTAAATTCCTGCAATTTTTCCCCATATTAAAGGAAATTTTTTGAATTTTGCCCCAAAATATGGGGAATTTATGATTTTTGCCCCAAATTAAAGGAAATTTCTTGAATTTTGCCCCAAAATATGGGGAATTTATGATTTTTGCCCCAAAATAAAGGGAATTTCTGCCTTTTGCCCCAAAATAATGGGAATTTCTTCCTTTTTTCCCCAAAATAAGAAAAATTTTTGCTTTTTTTCTCTGAAATAAGTGAAATTTCTGCAATTTTGCCCTAAAATAAGGAAAATTTCTGCAATTTTTCCCCATAATAATGGAAATTTCTGCAATTTTGCCCCAAAATAAGAGGAATTTCTCCCTTTTTGACCCAAAATAAAGGAAATATCAGCCCTTTTCCTGAAAATAAGTGAAATTTCTGCAATTTTGCCCCAAATAAGGGAAATTTCTGCAATTTTGCCTAAAAATAAGGTAAATTCCTCCAATTTTGCCCCAAAATAAAGGAAATTTCTTGAATTTTGCGCCAAATAAAGAGATTTTCTGATTTGTGCCCCAAAATTAGGGCATTTTCTGCAATTTTGCTCCAAAATACGGGGAATTTCTGCCTTTTTGCCCGAAAATAATGGGAATGCATATCTTTTTGCCATAAAAAATGAAATTTCTTCATTTTTGCTCCAAAATAAGGGGAATTTCTGCCTTTTTGCCTCTAAATAAGTGGAATTTCTGTCTTTTTCTCACAAAACATAGGGAATTTCTCTCTTTTTTGCCCCAAAATAAGGGGAATTTCTGCTATTTTGCCCCCAAATAAGGGGAATTCAGCCTTTTTACCTCAAAATAAAGGGAATTTCTGCATTTTTGCAACAAAATATTAGGAATTTCTGTTTTTTTGCCCTGAAGTAGAGAAAATTTCTGACTTTTTTCTATGAAATAAGTAAAATTTCTGCAATTTTGTTCCAAAATAAGTGAAATTTCTGCAATTTTGCCCCAAAATAAGGGAAATTTCTGGAACTTTGCCCCAAAAGAAGTGGAATTTCTGAGTTTTGCCCCAAAATAAGGAGAATTTCTGTCTTTTTGCCCCAACATATAGGAAATTTCTGCATTTTTGCCCCACAATTAGGGGAATTTCTGCAATTTTGCTCCAAAATACGAGGAATTTCTGCCTTTTTGCCCGAAAATAAGAAGAATGCATACCTTTTTGCCTTAAAAAAGGGAAATTTCTTCATTTTTGCTTCAAAATAAGGGGAATTTCTGCTTTTTTGCCTCTAAATAAGTGGAATTTCTGTCTTTTTCCCCCAAAACAAAGGGATTTTCTGTCTTTTTTGCACCAAAATAATAAAAATTTCTCACTTATTACCCTGAAATAAGTGAAATTTCTGCAATTTTGCCCAAAAATAAGGGAAATTTTTGCCTTTTTGTCCACAAATAAGAGGAATTTCACCCTTTTTACCTCAAAATAAGGGGAATTTCTGCATTTTTGCCACAAAATATTAGGAATTTCTGCCTTTTTGCCCCAAATTAAGGAAAATTTCTGCCTTTTTTCCCTGAAGTAAGTGAAATTTCTGCAATTTTGCCCCAAAATAAGTGGAATTTCTGAATTTTTCCCCAAAATAAAGAGAATTTCTGTCTTTTTGCCCCAACATATAGGGAATTTCTGCCTTTTTGCCCAACAATTAGGGTAATTTCTGCAATTTTGCTCCAAAATACAGGGAATTTCTGCCTTTTTGCCTGAAAATAAGGGGAATGCATAACTTTTTGTTATAAAAAGGGAAATTTCTTCATTTTTGCTCCAAAATAAGGGGAATTTCTACCTTTTTGCTTCTCAATAAGTGGAATTTCTATCTTTTTCCCCCAAAACAAAGGGAATTTCTGTTTTTCTGCCCTAAAATAAGGGGAATTTCTGAATTATTACCCTGAAATAAGTGAAATTTCTGCAATTTTGCCCCAAAATAAGGGAAATTTCTGCCTCTTTGCCCTCAAATAAGGGGAATTTCAGCCTTTCTACCTCAAAATAAGGGGAATTCCTGCATTTTTGACCCAAAATAAGGAAAATTTCTACCTTCTTTCCCTGAAATAAGTAAAATTTCTGCAATTTTGCCCCAAAATAAGTGAAATTTCTGCAATTTTGCCCCAGAATAAGGGAAATTTCTGGAATTTTGCCCCAAAATAAGTGGAATTTCTGAGTTTTGCCCCAAAATAAGGAGAATTTCTGTTTTTTGCCCCAACATATAGGGAATTTCTTCATTTTTGCCCAACAATTAGGGGAATTTCTGCAATTTTGCTCCAAAATACAAGGAATTTCTGCCTTTTTGCCCAAAAATAAGAAGAATGCATAACTTTTTGCCTTAAAAAAGGGAAATTTCTTCATTTTTGCTTCAAAATAAGGGGAATTTCTGCTTTTTTGCCTCTAAATAGGTGGAATTTCTGTCTTTTTCCCCCAAAACAAAGGGATTTTCTGTCTTTTTTGCACCAAAATAAGAAAAATTTCTCACTTATTACCCTCAAATAAGTGAAATTTCTGCAATTTTGCACAAAAATAAGGGAAATTTTTGCCTTTCTGCCCACAAATAAGGGGAATTTCAGCCTTTTTATCTCAAAATAAGGGGAATTTCTGCATTTTTACCAAAAATATTAGGAATTTCTGCCTTTTTGCCACCAAAAAAAAAAAATTTCTGCCTTTTTTCCCCGAAATAAGTGAAATTTCTGCAATTTTGCGCCAAAATAAGTGAAATTTCTGCAATTTTGCGCCAAAATAAGTGAAATTTCTGCAATTTTGCCCCAAAATAAGGGAAATTTCTGGAATTTTGCCCCAAAATAAGTGGAATTTCTGAGTTTTGCCCCAAAATAAGGAGAATTTCTTTCTTTTTGCCCCAACATATAGGGAATTTCTGTCTTTCTGCACCACAACTAGGGGATTTTCTGCAATTATGCCCCAAAATACGGGGAATTTCTGCCTATTTGCCCGAAAATAAAGGGAATGCATAACTTTTTGCCATAAAAAAGGGAAATTTCTTAATTTTTGCTCCAAAATAAGGGAAATTTCTGCCTTTTTGCCTCTAAATAAGTGGAATTTCTGTCTTTTTCCCTCAAAACAAAGGGAATTTCTGTTTTTTTGCCTCAAAATAAGTGGAATTTCTGACTTATTACACTGAAATAAGTAAAATTTCTGCAATTTTGCCCCAAAATAAGGGAAATTTCTGCCTTTTTGCCCTGAAATATGTGAAATTTCTGCAATTTTACCCCAAAATAAGGTGAATTTCTGCCTTTTTGCCACAAATTAATAGGAATTTCTGCCTTTTTGCCCCAAAATAAGAAAAATTTTTGCGTTTTTTCTCTGAAATAAGTGAAATTTCTGCAATTTTGCCCTAAAATAAGGAAAATTTCTGCAATTTTTCCCAATAATAAGGGGAATTTCTTCAATTTTGCCCCAAAATAAGGGGAATTTCTCCCTTTTTGCCCAAAAATAAAGGAAATTTCAGCCTTTTTACCTGAAAATAAATGAAGTTTCTGCAATTTTGCCCCAAATAAGAAAAATTTCTGCAATTTTGCCCCAAAATAAGGTAAATTCCTGCAATTATGCCCCAAAATAAGGTAAATTCCTGCAATTTTGCCCCAAATTAAATGAAATTTCTTCAATTTGCCCCAAAATATGGGGAATTTATGATTTTTGCCCCAAAATAAAGGGAATTTCTGCCTTTTGCCCCAAAATTAGGGGAATTTCTGCAATTTTACCGCAAAATAAGTCGAATTCTGCCTTTTTGCCCCAAAATAATGGGAATTTCTTCTTTTTGCCACAAAATAAGAAAAATTTTTGCTTTTTTTCTCTGAAATAAGTGAAATTTCTGCAATTTTGCCCTAAAATAAGGAAAATTTCTGCAATTTTTCCCCATAATAATAGAAATTTCTGCAATTTTGCTCCAAAATACGGGGAATTTCTGCCTTTTTGCCCGAAAATAATGGGAATGCATATCTTTTTGCCATAAAAAATGAAATTTCTTCATTTTTGCTCCAAAATAAGGGGAATTTCTGCCTTTTTGCCTCTAAATAAGTGGAATTTCTGTCTTTTTCCCACAAAACATAGGGAATTTCTCTCTTTTTTGCCCCAAAATAAGGGGAATTTCTGACTCATTACCCTGAAATAAGTGAAATTTTTGCAATTTTGCCCCAAAATAAGGGAAATTTCTGCTATTTTGCCCCCAAATAAGGGGAATTCAGCATTTTTACCTCAAAATATGGGGAATTTCTGCATTTTTGCAACAAAATATTAGGAATTTCTGTTTTTTTGCCCCAAAGTAAGGAAAATTTCTGACTTTTTTCTCTGAAATAAGTGAAATTTCTGCAATTTTGCCCCAAAATAAGTGAAATTTCTGCAATTTTGTCTCAAAATAAGGGAAATTTCTGGAACTTTGCCCCAAAAGAAGTGGAATTTCTAAGTTTTGCCACAAAATAAGGAGAATTTCTGTCTTTTTGCCTCTAAATAAGGGAAATTTCTGCAATTCTTCCCGAAAATAAGGGAAATTTCTGCCTTTTTGCCCCCAAATAAGGGGAATTTCAGCCTTTTTACCTCAAAATAAGGGGAATTTCTGCATTTTTGCCAAAAAATATTAGGAATTTCTGCCTTTTTGCCCCAAAATAAAGAAAATTTCTGTTTTTTTCCCTGAAATAAGTGAAATTTCTGCAATTTTGCCCCAAAATAAGTGAAATTTCTGCAATTTTGCCCCAAAATAAGGGAAATTTTTGCAATTTTGCCCCAAAATAAGTGGAAGTTCTGAGTTTTGCCCCAAAATAAGGAGAATTTCTGTCTTTTTGCCCCAACATATAGGAAATTTCTGTCTTTCTGCACCACAACTAGGGGAATTTCTGCAATTATGCTCCAAAATACGGGGAATTTCTGCCTATTTGCCCGAAAATAAAGGGAATGCATAACTTTTTGCCATAAAAAAGGGAAATTTCTTCATTTTTGCTCCAAAATAAGGGAAATTTCTGCCTTTTTGCCCCTAAATAAGTGGAATTTCTGTCTTTTTCCCTCAAAACAAGGGAATTTCTGTTTTTTTTGCCTCAAAATAAGGGGAATTTCTGACTTATTACACTGAAATAAGTAAAATTTCTGCAATTTTGCCCCAAAATAAGGGAAATTTCTGCCTTTTGGCCCTGAAATATGTGAAATTTCTGCAATTTTACCCCAAAATAAGCTGAATTTCTGCCTTTTTGCCACAAATTAATGGGAATTTCTGCCTTTTTGCCCCAAAATAAGAAAAATTTTTGCGTTTTTTCTCTGAAATAAGTGAAATTTCTGCAATTTTGCCCTAAAATAAGGAAAATTTCTGCAATTTTTCCCAATAATAAAGGGAATTTCTTCAATTTTGCCCCAAAATAAGGGGAATTTCTCTCTTTTTGCCCCAAAATAAAGGAAATTTCAGCCTTTTTACCTGAAAATAAATGAAGTTTCTGCAATTTTGCCCCAAATAAGAAAAATTTCTGCAATTTTGCCGCAAAATAAGGTAAATTCCTGCAATTTTTCCCCAAATTAAAGGAAATTTTTTGAATTTTGCCCCAAAATATAGGGAATTTATGATTTTTGCCCCAAATTAAAGGAAATTTCTTGAATTTTGCCCCAAAATATGGGGAATTTATGATTTTTGCCCCAAAATAAAGGGAATTTCTGCCTTTTGCCCCAAAATAATGGGAATTTCTTCCTTTTTTCCCCAAAATAAGAAAAATTTTTGCTTTTTTTCTCTGAAATAAGTGAAATTTCTGCAATTTTGCCCTAAAATAAGGAAAATTTCTGCAATTTTTCCCCATAATAATGGAAATTTCTGCAATTTTGCCCCAAAATAAGAGGAATTTCTCCCTTTTTGACCCAAAATAAAGGAAATATCAGCCCTTTTCCTGAAAATAAGTGAAATTTCTGCAATTTTGCCCCAAATAAGGGAAATTTCTGCAATTTTGCCTAAAAATAAGGTAAATTCCTCCAATTTTGCCCCAAAATAAAGGAAATTTCTTGAATTTTGCGCCAAATAAAGAGATTTTCTGATTTGTGCCCCAAAATTAGGGGATTTTCTGCAATTTTGCTCCAAAATACGGGGAATTTCTGCCTTTTTGCCCGAAAATAATGGGAATGCATATCTTTTTGCCATAAAAAATGAAATTTCTTCATTTTTGCTCCAAAATAAGGGGAATTTCTGCCTTTTTGCCTCTAAATAAGTGGAATTTCTGTCTTTTTCCCACAAAACATAGGGAATTTCTCTCTTTTTTGCCCCAAAATAAGGGGAATTTCTGCTATTTTGCCCCCAAATAAGGGGAATTCAGCCTTTTTACCTCAAAATAAGGGGAATTTCTGCATTTTTGCAACAAAATATTAGGAATTTCTGTTTTTTTGCCCCAAAGTAAGGAAAATTTCTGACTTTTTTCTCTGAAATAAGTGAAATTTCTGCAATTTTGCCCCAAAATAAGTAAAATTTCTGCAATTTTGCCCCAAAATAAGGGAAATTTCTGGAACTTTGCCCCAAAAGAATTGGAATTTCTGAGTTTTGCCCCAAAATAAGGAGAATTTCTGCCTTTTTGCCCCAACATATAGGAAATTTCTGCATTTTTGCCCCACAATTAGGGGAATTTCTGCAATTTTGGTCCAAAATTCGAGGAATTTCTGCCTTTTTGCCCGAAAATAAGAAGAATGCATACCTTTTTGCCTTAAAAAAGGGAAATTTCTTCATTTTTGCTTCAAAATAAGGGGAATTTCTGCTTTTTTGCCTCTAAATAAGTGGAATTTCTGTCTTTTTCCCCCAAAACAAAGGGATTTTCTGTCTTTTTTGCACCAAAATAATAAAAATTTCTCACTTATTACCCTGAAATAAGTGAAATTTCTGCAATTTTGCCCAAAAATAAGGGAAATTTTTGCCTTTTTGTCCACAAATAAGAGGAATTTCACCCTTTTTACCTCAAAATAAGGGGAATTTCTGCATTTTTGCCACAAAATATTAGGAATTTCTGCCTTTTTGCCCCAAATTAAGGAAAATTTCTGCCTTTTTTCCCTGAAGTAAGTGAAATTTCTGCAATTTTGCCCCAAAATAAGTGGAATTTCTGAATTTTGCCCCAAAATAAAGAGAATTTCTGTCTTTTTGCCCCAACATATAGGGAATTTCTGCCTTTTTGTACAACAATTAGGGTAATTTCTGCAATTTTGCTCCAAAATACAGGGAATTTCTGCCTTTTTGCCTGAAAATAAGAGGAATGCATAACTTTTTGTTATAAAAAGGGAAATTTCTTCATTTTTGCTCCAAAATAAGGGGAATTTCTACCTTTTTGCTTCTCAATAAGTGGAATTTCTATCTTTTTCCCCCAAAACAAAGGGAATTTCTGTTTTTCTGCCCTAAAATAAGGGTAATTTCTGACTTATTACACTGAAATAAGTAAAATTTCTGCAATTTTGCCCCAAAATAAGGGAAATTTCTGCCTTTTTGCCCTGAAATATGTGAAATTTCTGCAATTTTACCCCAAAATAAGGTGAATTTCTGCCTTTTTGCCACAAATTAATGGGAATTTCTGACTTTTTGCACCCAAAATAAGAAAAATTTTTGCGTTTTTTCTCTGAAATAAGTGAAATTTCTGCAATTTTGCCCTAAAATAAGGAAAATTTCTGCAATTTTTCCCAATAATAAGGGGAATTTCTTCAATTTTGCCCCAAAATAAGGGGAATTTCTCTCTTTTTGCCCCAAAATAAAGGAAATTTCAGCCTTTTTACCTGAAAATAAATGAAGTTTCTGCAATTTTGCCCCAAATAAGAAAAATTTCTGCAATTTTGCCACAAAATAATTTAAATTCCTGCAATTTTTCCCCATATTAAAGGAAATTTTTTGAATTTTGCCCCAAAATATGGGGAATTTATGATTTTTGCCCCAAATTAAAGGAAATTTCTTGAATTTTGCCCCAAAATATGGGGAATTTATGATTTTTGCCCCAAAATAAAGGGAATTTCTGCCTTTTGCCCCAAAATAATGGGAATTTCTTCCTTTTTTCCCCAAAATAAGAAAAATTTTTGCTTTTTTTCTCTGAAATAAGTGAAATTTCTGCAATTTTGCCCTAAAATAAGGAAAATTTCTGCAATTTTTCCCCATAATAATGGAAATTTCTGCAATTTTGCCCCAAAATAAGAGGAATTTCTCCCTTTTTGACCCAAAATAAAGGAAATATCAGCCCTTTTCCTGAAAATAAGTGAAATTTCTGCAATTTTGCCCCAAATAAGGGAAATTTCTGCAATTTTGCCTAAAAATAAGGTAAATTCCTCCAATTTTGCCCCAAAATAAAGGAAATTTCTTGAATTTTGCCCCAAAAAAAGAGATTTTCTAATTTGTGCCCCAAAATTAGGGGATTTTCTGCAATTTTGCTCCAAAATACGGGGAATTTCTGCCTTTTTGCCCGAAAATAATGGGAATGCATATCTTTTTGCCATAAAAAATGAAATTTCTTCATTTTTGCTCCAAAATAAGGGGAATTTCTGCCTTTTTGCCTCTAAATAAGTGGAATTTCTGTCTTTTTCCCACAAAACATAGGGAATTTCTCTCTTTTTTGCCCCAAAATAAGGGGAATTTCTGACTCATTACCCTGAAATAAGTGAAATTTTTGCAATTTTGCCCCAAAATAAGGGAAATTTCTGCTATTTTGCCCCCAAATAAGGGGAATTCAGCATTTTTACCTCAAAATATGGGGAATTTCTGCATTTTTGCAACAAAATATTAGGAATTTCTGTTTTTTTGCCCCAAAGTAAGGAAAATTTCTGACTTTTTTCTCTGAAATAAGTGAAATTTCTGCAATTTTGCCCCAAAATAAGTGAAATTTCTGCAATTTTGTCTCAAAGTAAGGGAAATTTCTGGAACTTTGCCCCAAAAGAAGTGGAATTTCTAAGTTTTGCCACAAAATAAGGAGAATTTCTGTCTTTTTGCCTCTAAATAAGGGAAATTTCTGCAATTCTTCCCGAAAATAAGGGAAATTTCTGCCTTTTTGCCCCCAAATAAGGGGAATTTCAGCCTTTTTACCTCAAAATAAGGGGAATTTCTGCATTTTTGCCAAAAAATATTAGGAATTTCTGCCTTTTTGCCCCAAAATAAAGAAAATTTCTGTTTTTTTTCCCTGAAATAAGTGAAATTTCTGCAATTTTGCCCCAAAATAAGTGAAATTTCTGCAATTTTGCCCAAAAATAAGGGAAATTTTTGCAATTTTGCCCCAAAATAAGTGGAAGTTCTGAGTTTTGCCCCAAAATAAGGAGAATTTCTGTCTTTTTGCCCCAACATATAGGAAATTTCTGTCTTTCTGCACCACAACTAGGGGAATTTCTGCAATTATGCTCCAAAATACGGGGAATTTCTGCCTATTTGCCCGAAAATAAAGGGAATGCATAACTTTTTGCCATAAAAAAGGGAAATTTCTTCATTTTTGCTCCAAAATAAGGGAAATTTCTGCCTTTTTGCCCCTAAATAAGTGGAATTTCTGTCTTTTTCCCTCAAAACAAGGGAATTTCTGTTTTTTTGCCTCAAAATAAGGGGAATTTCTGACTTATTACACTGAAATAAGTAAAATTTCTGCAATTTTGCCCCAAAATAAGGGAAATTTCTGCCTTTTGGCCCTGAAATATGTGAAATTTCTGCAATTTTACCCCAAAATAAGGTGAATTTCTGCCTTTTTGCCACAAATTAATGGGAATTTCTGCCTTTTTGCCCCAAAATAAGAAAAATTTTTGCGTTTTTTCTCTGAAATAAGTGAAATTTCTGCAATTTTGCCCTAAAATAAGGAAAATTTCTGCAATTTTTCCCAATAATAAAGGGAATTTCTTCAATTTTGCCCCAAAATAAGGGGAATTTCTCTCTTTTTGCCCCAAAATAAAGGAAATTTCAGCCTTTTTACCTGAAAATAAATGAAGTTTCTGCAATTTTGCCCCAAATAAGAAAAATTTCTGCAATTTTGCCGCAAAATAAGGTAAATTCCTGCAATTTTTCCCCAAATTAAAGGAAATTTTTTGAATTTTGCCCCAAAATATAGGGAATTTATGATTTTTGCCCCAAATTAAAGGAAATTTCTTGAATTTTGCCCCAAAATATGGGGAATTTATGATTTTTGCCCCAAAATAAAGGGAATTTCTGCCTTTTGCCCCAAAATAATGGGAATTTCTTCCTTTTTTCCCCAAAATAAGAAAAATTTTTGCTTTTTTTCTCTGAAATAAGTGAAATTTCTGCAATTTTGCCCTAAAATAAGGAAAATTTCTGCAATTTTTCCCCATAATAATGGAAATTTCTGCAATTTTGCCCCAAAATAAGAGGAATTTCTCCCTTTTTGACCCAAAATAAAGGAAATATCAGCCCTTTTCCTGAAAATAAGTGAAATTTCTGCAATTTTGCCCCAAATAAGGGAAATTTCTGCAATTTTGCCTAAAAATAAGGTAAATTCCTCCAATTTTGCCCCAAAATAAAGGAAATTTCTTGAATTTTGCGCCAAATAAAGAGATTTTCTGATTTGTGCCCCAAAATTAGGGGATTTTCTGCAATTTTGCTCCAAAATACGGGGAATTTCTGCCTTTTTGCCCGAAAATAATGGGAATGCATATCTTTTTGCCATAAAAAATGAAATTTCTTCATTTTTGCTCCAAAATAAGGGGAATTTCTGCCTTTTTGCCTCTAAATAAGTGGAATTTCTGTCTTTTTCCCACAAAACATAGGGAATTTCTCTCTTTTTTGCCCCAAAATAAGGGGAATTTCTGCTATTTTGCCCCCAAATAAGGGGAATTCAGCCTTTTTACCTCAAAATAAGGGGAATTTCTGCATTTTTGCAACAAAATATTAGGAATTTCTGTTTTTTTGCCCCAAAGTAAGGAAAATTTCTGACTTTTTTCTCTGAAATAAGTGAAATTTCTGCAATTTTGCCCCAAAATAAGTAAAATTTCTGCAATTTTGCCCCAAAATAAGGGAAATTTCTGGAACTTTGCCCCAAAAGAATTGGAATTTCTGAGTTTTGCCCCAAAATAAGGAGAATTTCTGCCTTTTTGCCCCAACATATAGGAAATTTCTGCATTTTTGCCCCACAATTAGGGGAATTTCTGCAATTTTGCTCCAAAATTCGAGGAATTTCTGCCTTTTTGCCCAAAAATAAGAAGAATGCATACCTTTTTGCCTTAAAAAAGGGAAATTTCTTCATTTTTGCTTCAAAATAAGGGGAATTTCTGCTTTTTTGCCTCTAAATAAGTGGAATTTCTGTCTTTTTCCCCCAAAACAAAGGGATTTTCTGTCTTTTTTGCACCAAAATAATAAAAATTTCTCACTTATTACCCTGAAATAAGTGAAATTTCTGCAATTTTGCCCAAAAATAAGGGAAATTTTTGCCTTTTTGTCCACAAATAAGAGGAATTTCACCCTTTTTACCTCAAAATAAGGGGAATTTCTGCATTTTTGCCACAAAATATTAGGAATTTCTGCTTTTTTGCCCCAAATTAAGGAAAATTTCTGCCTTTTTTCCCTGAAGTAAGTGAAATTTCTGCAATTTTGCCCCAAAATAAGTGGAATTTCTGAATTTTGCCCCAAAATAAAGAGAATTTCTGTCTTTTTGCCCCAACATATAGGGAATTTCTGCCTTTTTGTACAACAATTAGGGTAATTTCTGCAATTTTGCTCCAAAATACAGGGAATTTCTGCCTTTTTGCCTGAAAATAAGAGGAATGCATAACTTTTTGTTATAAAAAGGGAAATTTCTTCATTTTTGCTCCAAAATAAGGGGAATTTCTACCTGTTTGCTTCTCAATAAGTGGAATTTCTATCTTTTTCCCCCAAAACAAAGGGAATTTCTGTTTTTCTGCCCTAAAATAAGGGTAATTTCTGACTTATTACACTGAAATAAGTAAAATTTCTGCAATTTTGCCCCAAAATAAGGGAAATTTCTGCCTTTTTGCCCTGAAATATGTGAAATTTCTGCAATTTTACCCCAAAATAAGGTGAATTTCTGCCTTTTTGCCACAAATTAATGGGAATTTCTGACTTTTTGCACCCAAAATAAGAAAAATTTTTGCGTTTTTTCTCTGAAATAAGTGAAATTTCTGCAATTTTGCCCTAAAATAAGGAAAATTTCTGCAATTTTTCCCAATAATAAGGGGAATTTCTTCAATTTTGCCCCAAAATAAGGGGAATTTCTCTCTTTTTGCCCCAAAATAAAGGAAATTTCAGCCTTTTTACCTGAAAATAAATGAAGTTTCTGCAATTTTGCCCCAAATAAGAAAAATTTCTGCAATTTTGCCACAAAATAATTTAAATTCCTGCAATTTTTCCCCATATTAAAGGAAATTTTTTGAATTTTGCCCCAAAATATGGGGAATTTATGATTTTTGCCCCAAATTAAAGGAAATTTCTTGAATTTTGCCCCAAAATATGGGGAATTTATGATTTTTGCCCCAAAATAAAGGGAATTTCTGCCTTTTGCCCCAAAATAATGGGAATTTCTTCCTTTTTTCCCCAAAATAAGAAAAATTTTTGCTTTTTTTCTCTGAAATAAGTGAAATTTCTGCAATTTTGCCCTAAAATAAGGAAAATTTCTGCAATTTTTCCCCATAATAATGGAAATTTCTGCAATTTTGCCCCAAAATAAGAGGAATTTCTCCTTTTTGACCCAAAATAAAGGAAATATCAGCCCTTTTCCTGAAAATAAGTGAAATTTCTGCAATTTTGCCCCAAATAAGGGAAATTTCTGCAATTTTGCCTAAAAATAAGGTAAATTCCTCCAATTTTGCCCCAAAATAAAGGAAATTTCTTGAATTTTGCGCCAAATAAAGAGATTTTCTGATTTGTTCCCCAAAATTAGGGCATTTTCTGCAATTTTGCTCCAAAATACGGGGAATTTCTGCCTTTTTGCCCGAAAATAATGGGAATGCATATCTTTTTGCCATAAAAAATGAAATTTCTTCATTTTTGCTCCAAAATAAGGGGAATTTCTGCCTTTTTGCCTCTAAATAAGTGGAATTTCTGTCTTTTTCTCACAAAACATAGGGAATTTCTCTCTTTTTTGCCCCAAAATAAGGGGAATTTCTGCTATTTTGCCCCCAAATAAGGGGAATTCAGCCTTTTTACCTCAAAATAAAGGGAATTTCTGCATTTTTGCAACAAAATATTAGGAATTTCTGTTTTTTTGCCCTGAAGTAGAGAAAATTTCTGACTTTTTTCTATGAAATAAGTAAAATTTCTGCAATTTTGTTCCAAAATAAGTGAAATTTCTGCAATTTTGCCCCAAAATAAGGGAAATTTCTGGAACTTTGCCCCAAAAGAAGTGGAATTTCTGAGTTTTGCCCCAAAATAAGGAGAATTTCTGTCTTTTTGCCCCAACATATAGGAAATTTCTGCATTTTTGCCCCACAATTAGGGGAATTTCTGCAATTTTGCTCCAAAATACGAGGAATTTCTGCCTTTTTGCCCGAAAATAAGAAGAATGCATACCTTTTTGCCTTAAAAAAGGGAAATTTCTTCATTTTTGCTTCAAAATAAGGGGAATTTCTGCTTTTTTGCCTCTAAATAAGTGGAATTTCTGTCTTTTTCCCCCAAAACAAAGGGATTTTCTGTCTTTTTTGCACCAAAATAATAAAAATTTCTCACTTATTACCCTGAAATAAGTGAAATTTCTGCAATTTTGCCCAAAAATAAGGGAAATTTTTGCCTTTTTGTCCACAAATAAGAGGAATTTCACCCTTTTTACCTCAAAATAAGGGGAATTTCTGCATTTTTGCCACAAAATATTAGGAATTTCTGCCTTTTTGCCCCAAATTAAGGAAAATTTCTGCCTTTTTTCCCTGAAGTAAGTGAAATTTCTGCAATTTTGCCCCAAAATAAGTGGAATTTCTGAATTTTTCCCCAAAATAAAGAGAATTTCTGTCTTTTTGCCCCAACATATAGGGAATTTCTGCCTTTTTGCCCAACAATTAGGGTAATTTCTGCAATTTTGCTCCAAAATACAGGGAATTTCTGCCTTTTTGCCTGAAAATAAGGGGAATGCATAACTTTTTGTTATAAAAAGGGAAATTTCTTCATTTTTGCTCCAAAATAAGGGGAATTTCTACCTTTTTGCTTCTCAATAAGTGGAATTTCTATCTTTTTCCCCCAAAACAAAGGGAATTTCTGTTTTTCTGCCCTAAAATAAGGGGAATTTCTGAATTATTACCCTGAAATAAGTGAAATTTCTGCAATTTTGCCCCAAAATAAGGGAAATTTCTGCCTCTTTGCCCTCAAATAAGGGGAATTTCAGCCTTTCTACCTCAAAATAAGGGGAATTCCTGCATTTTTGACCCAAAATAAGGAAAATTTCTACCTTCTTTCCCTGAAATAAGTAAAATTTCTGCAATTTTGCCCCAAAATAAGTGAAATTTCTGCAATTTTGCCCCAGAATAAGGGAAATTTCTGGAATTTTGCCCCAAAATAAGTGGAATTTCTGAGTTTTGCCCCAAAATAAGGAGAATTTCTGTTTTTTGCCCCAACATATAGGGAATTTCTTCATTTTTGCCCAACAATTAGGGGAATTTCTGCAATTTTGCTCCAAAATACAAGGAATTTCTGCCTTTTTGCCCAAAAATAAGAAGAATGCATAACTTTTTGCCTTAAAAAAGGGAAATTTCTTCATTTTTGCTTCAAAATAAGGGGAATTTCTGCTTTTTTGCCTCTAAATAGGTGGAATTTCTGTCTTTTTCCCCCAAAACAAAGGGATTTTCTGTCTTTTTTGCACCAAAATAAGAAAAATTTCTCACTTATTACCCTCAAATAAGTGAAATTTCTGCAATTTTGCACAAAAATAAGGGAAATTTTTGCCTTTCTGCCCACAAATAAGGGGAATTTCAGCCTTTTTATCTCAAAATAAGGGGAATTTCTGCATTTTTACCAAAAATATTAGGAATTTCTGCCTTTTTGCCACCAAAAAAAAAAATTTCTGCCTTTTTTCCCCGAAATAAGTGAAATTTCTGCAATTTTGCGCCAAAATAAGTGAAATTTCTGCAATTTTGCGCCAAAATAAGTGAAATTTCTGCAATTTTGCCCCAAAATAAGGGAAATTTCTGGAATTTTGCCCCAAAATAAGTGGAATTTCTGAGTTTTGCCCCAAAATAAGGAGAATTTCTTTCTTTTTGCCCCAACATATAGGGAATTTCTGTCTTTCTGCACCACAACTAGGGGATTTTCTGCAATTATGCCCCAAAATACGGGGAATTTCTGCCTATTTGCCCGAAAATAAAGGGAATGCATAACTTTTTGCCATAAAAAAGGGAAATTTCTTAATTTTTGCTCCAAAATAAGGGAAATTTCTGCCTTTTTGCCTCTAAATAAGTGGAATTTCTGTCTTTTTCCCTCAAAACAAAGGGAATTTCTGTTTTTTTGCCTCAAAATAAGTGGAATTTCTGACTTATTACACTGAAATAAGTAAAATTTCTGCAATTTTGCCCCAAAATAAGGGAAATTTCTGCCTTTTTGCCCTGAAATATGTGAAATTTCTGCAATTTTACCCCAAAATAAGGTGAATTTCTGCCTTTTTGCCACAAATTAATAGGAATTTCTGCCTTTTTGCCCCAAAATAAGAAAAATTTTTGCGTTTTTTCTCTGAAATAAGTGAAATTTCTGCAATTTTGCCCTAAAATAAGGAAAATTTCTGCAATTTTTCCCAATAATAAGGGGAATTTCTTCAATTTTGCCCCAAAATAAGGGGAATTTCTCCCTTTTTGCCCAAAAATAAAGGAAATTTCAGCCTTTTTACCTGAAAATAAATGAAGTTTCTGCAATTTTGCCCCAAATAAGAAAAATTTCTGCAATTTTGCCCCAAAATAAGGTAAATTCCTGCAATTATGCCCCAAAATAAGGTAAATTCCTGCAATTTTGCCCCAAATTAAATGAAATTTCTTCAATTTGCCCCAAAATATGGGGAATTTATGATTTTTGCCCCAAAATAAAGGGAATTTCTGCCTTTTGCCCCAAAATTAGGGGAATTTCTGCAATTTTACCGCAAAATAAGTCGAATTCTGCCTTTTTGCCCCAAAATAATGGGAATTTCTTCTTTTTGCCACAAAATAAGAAAAATTTTTGCTTTTTTTCTCTGAAATAAGTGAAATTTCTGCAATTTTGCCCTAAAATAAGGAAAATTTCTGCAATTTTTCCCCATAATAATAGAAATTTCTGCAATTTTGCTCCAAAATACGGGGAATTTCTGCCTTTTTGCCCGAAAATAATGGGAATGCATATCTTTTTGCCATAAAAAATGAAATTTCTTCATTTTTGCTCCAAAATAAGGGGAATTTCTGCCTTTTTGCCTCTAAATAAGTGGAATTTTCTTTCTTTTTCCCACAAAACATAGGGAATTTCTCTCTTTTTTGCCCCAAAATAAGGGGAATTTCTGACTCATTACCCTGAAATAAGTGAAATTTTTGCAATTTTGCCCCAAAATAAGGGAAATTTCTGCTATTTTGCCCCCAAATAAGGGGAATTCAGCCTTTTTACCTCAAAAAAGGGGAATTTCTGCATTTTTGCAACAAAATATTAGGAATTTCTGTTTTTTTGCCCCAAAGTAAGGAAAATTTCTGACTTTTTTCTCTGAAATAAGTGAAATTTCTGCAATTTTGCCCCAAAATAAGTGAAATTTCTGCAATTTTGTCCCAAAATAAGGGAAATTTCTGGAACTTTGCCCCAAAAGAAGTGGAATTTCTAAGTTTTGCCACAAAATAAGGAGAATTTCTGTCTTTTTGCCTCTAAATAAGTGAAATTTCTGCAATTCTTCCCGAAAATAAGGGAAATTTCTGCCTTTTTGCCCCCAAATAAGGGGAATTTCAGCCTTTTTACCTCAAAATAAGGGGAATTTGTGCATTTTTGCCAAAAAATATTAGCAATTTCTGCCTTTTTGCCCCAAAATAAAGAAAATTTCTGCCTTTTTTCCCTGAAATAAGTGAAATTTCTGCAATTTTGCCCCAAAATAAGTGAAATTTCTGCAATTTTGACCAAAAATAAGGGAAATTTTTGCAATTTTGCCCCAAAATAAGTGGAAGTTCTGAGTTTTGCCCCAAAATAAGGAGAATTTCTGTCTTTTTGCCCCAACATATAGGAAATTTCTGTCTTTCTGCACCACAACTAGGGGAATTTCTGCAATTATGCTCCAAAATACGGGGAATTTCTGCCTATTTGCCCGAAAATAAAGGGAATGCATAACTTTTTGCCATAAAAAAGGGAAATTTCTTAATTTTTGTTCCAAAATAAGGGAAATTTCTGCCTTTTTGCCCCTAAATAAGTGGAATTTCTGTCTTTTTCCCTCAAAACAAGGGAATATCTGTTTTTTTGCCTCAAAATAAGGGGAATTTCTGACTTATTACACTGAAATAAGTAAAATTTCTGCAATTTTGCCCCAAAATAAGGGAAATTTCTGCCTTTTTGCCCTGAAATATGTGAAATTTCTGCAATTTTACCCCAAAATAAGCTGAATTTCTGCCTTTTTGCCACAAATTAATGGGAATTTCTGCCTTTTTGCCCCAAAATAAGAAAAATTTTTGCGTTTTTTCTCTGAAATAAGTGAAATTTCTGCAATTTTGCCCTAAAATAAGGAAAATTTCTGCAATTTTTCCCAATAATAAAGGGAATTTCTTCAATTTTGCCCCAAAATAAGGGGAATTTCTCTCTTTTTGCCCCAAAATAAAGGAAATTTCAGCCTTTTTACCTGAAAATAAATGAAGTTTCTGCAATTTTGGCCCAAATAAGAAAAATTTCTGCAATTTTGCCCCAAAATAAGGTAAATTCCTGCAATTTTTCCCCAAATTAAAGGAAATTTTTTGAATTTTGCCCCAAAATATGGGGAATTTATGATTTTTGCCCCAAATTAAAGGAAATTTCTTGAATTTTTCCCCAAAATATGGGGAATTTATGATTTTTGCCCCAAAATAAAGGCAATTTCTGCCTTTTGCCCCAAAATAATGGGAATTTCTTCCTTTTTTCCCCAAAATAAGAAAAATTTTTGCTTTTTTTCTCTGAAATAAGTGAAATTTCTGCAATTTTGCCCTAAAATAAGGAAAATTTCTGCAATTTTTCCCCATAATAATGGAAATTTCTGCAATTTTGCCCCAAAATAAGAGGAATTTCTCCCTTTTTGACCCAAAATAAAGGAAATATCAGCCCTTTTCCTGAAAATAAGTGAAATTTCTGCAATTTTGCCCCAAATAAGGGAAATTTCTGCAATTTTGCCTAAAAATAAGGTAAATTCCTTTAATTTTGCCCCAAAATAAAAGAAATTTCTTGAATTTTGCCCCAAATAAAGAGATTTTCTGATTTGTGCCCCAAAATTAGGGGATTTTCTGCAATTTTGCTCCAAAATACGGGGAATTTCTGCCTTTTTGCCCGAAAATAATGGGAATGCATATCTTTTTGCCATAAAAAATGAAATGTCTTCATTTTTGCTCCAAAATAAGGGGAATTTCTGCCTTTTTGCCTCTAAATAAGTGGAATTTCTTTCTTTTTCCCACAAAACATAGGGAATTTCTCTCTTTTTTGCCCCAAAATAAGGGGAATTTCTGCTATTTTGCCCCCAAATAAGGGGAATTCAGCCTTTTTACCTCAAAATAAGGGGAATTTCTGCATTTTTGCAACAAAATATTAGGAATTTCTGTTTTTTTGCCCCAAAGTAAGGAAAATTTCTGACTTTTTTCTCTGAAATAAGTGAAATTTCTGCAATTTTGCCCCAAAATGAGTGAAATTTCTGCAATTTTGCCCCAAAATAAGGGAAATTTCTGGAACTTTGCCCCAAAGGAAGTGGAATTTCTGAGTTTTGCCCCAAAATAAGGAGAATTTCTGTCTTTTTGCCCCAACATATAGGAAATTTCTGCATTTTTGCCCCACAATTAGGGGAATTTCTGCAATTTTGCTCCAAAATACGAGGAATTTCTGCCTTTTTGCCCGAAAATAAGAAGAATGCATACCTTTTTGCCTTAAAAAAGGGAAATTTCTTCATTTTTGCTTCAAAATAAGGGGAATTTCTGCTTTTTTGCCTCTAAATAAGTGGAATTTCTGTCTTTTTCCCCCAAAACAAAGGGATTTTCTGTCTTTTTTGCACCAAAATAATAAAAATTTCTCACTTATTACCCTGAAATAAGTGAAATTTCTGCAATTTTGCTCAAAAATAAGGGAAATTTTTGCCTTTTTGTCCACAAATAAGAGGAATTTCACCCTTTTTACCTCAAAATAAGGGGAATTTCTGCATTTTTGCCACAAAATATTAGGAATTTCTGCATTTTGCCCCAAATTAAGGAAAATTTCTGCCTTTTTTCCCTGAAGTAAGTGAAATTTCTGCAATTTTGCCCCAAAATAAGTGGAATTTCTGAATTTTGCCCCAAAATAAAGAGAATTTCTGTCTTTTTGCCCCAACATATAGGGAATTTCTGCCTTTTTGCCCAACAATTAGGGTAATTTCTGCAATTTTGCTCCAAAATACAGGGAATTTCTGCCTTTTTGCCTGAAAATAAGAGGAATGCATAACTTTTTGTTATAAAAAGGGAAATTTCTTCATTTTTGCTCCAAAATAAGGGGAATTTCTACCTTTTTGCTTCTCAATAAGTGGAATTTCTATCTTTTTCCCCCAAAACAAAGGGAATTTCTGTTTTTCTGCCCTAAAATAGGGTAATTTCTGACTTATTACAATGAAATAAGTAAAATTTCTGCAATTTTGCCCCAAAATAAGGGAAATTTCTGCCTTTTTGCCCTGAAATATGTGAAATTTCTGCAATTTTACCCCAAAATAAGGTGAATTTCTGCCTTTTTGCCACAAATTAATGGGAATTTCTGACTTTTTGCACCCAAAATAAGAAAAATTTTTGCGTTTTTTCTCTGAAATAAGTGAAATTTCTGCAATTTTGCCCTAAAATAAGGAAAATTTCTGCAATTTTTCCCAATAATAAGGGGAATTTCTTCAATTTTGCCCCAAAATAAGGGGAATTTCTCTCTTTTTGCCCCAAAATAAAGGAAATTTCAGCCTTTTTACCTGAAAATAAATGAAGTTTCTGCAATTTTGCCCCAAATAAGAAAAATTTCTGCAATTTTGCCGCAAAATAAGGTAAATTCCTGCAATTTTTCCCCAAATTAAAGGAAATTTTTTGAATTTTGCCCCAAAATATGGGGAATTTATGATTTTTGCCCCAAATTAAAGGAAATTTCTTGAATTTTGCCCCAAAATATGGGGAATTTATGATTTTTGCCCCAAAATAAAGGGAATTTCTGCCTTTTGCCCCAAAATAATGGGAATTTCTTCCTTTTTTCCCCAAAATAAGAAAAATTTTTGCTTTTTTTCTCTGAAATAAGTGAAATTTCTGCAATTTTGCCCTAAAATAAGGAAAATTTCTGCAATTTTTCCCCATAATAATGGAAATTTCTGCAATTTTGCCCCAAAATAAGAGGAATTTCTCCCTTTTTGACCCAAAATAAAGGAAATATCAGCCCTTTTCCTGAAAATAAGTGAAATTTCTGCAATTTTGCCCCAAATAAGGGAAATTTCTGCAATTTTGCCTAAAAATAAGGTAAATTCCTCCAATTTTGCCCCAAAATAAAGGAAATTTCTTGAATTTTGCGCCAAATAAAGAGATTTTCTGATTTGTGCCCCAAAATTAGGGCATTTTCTGCAATTTTGCTCCAAAATACGGGGAATTTCTGCCTTTTTGCCCGAAAATAATGGGAATGCATATCTTTTTGCCATAAAAAATGAAATTTCTTCATTTTTGCTCCAAAATAAGGGGAATTTCTGCCTTTTTGCCTCTAAATAAGTGGAATTTCTGTCTTTTTCTCACAAAACATAGGGAATTTCTCTCTTTTTTGCCCCAAAATAAGGGGAATTTCTGCTATTTTGCCCCCAAATAAGGGGAATTCAGCCTTTTTACCTCAAAATAAAGGCAATTTCTGCATTTTTGCAACAAAATATTAGGAATTTCTGTTTTTTTGCCCTGAAGTAGAGAAAATTTCTGACTTTTTTCTATGAAATAAGTAAAATTTCTGCAATTTTGTTCCAAAATAAGTGAAATTTCTGCAATTTTGCCCCAAAATAAGGGAAATTTCTGGAACTTTGCCCCAAAAGAAGTGGAATTTCTGAGTTTTGCCCCAAAATAAGGAGAATTTCTGTCTTTTTGCCCCAACATATAGGAAATTTCTGCATTTTTGCCCCACAATTAGGGGAATTTCTGCAATTTTGCTCCAAAATACGAGGAATTTCTGCCTTTTTGCCCGAAAATAAGAAGAATGCATACCTTTTTGCCTTAAAAAAGGGAAATTTCTTCATTTTTGCTTCAAAATAAGGGGAATTTCTGCTTTTTTGCCTCTAAATAAGTGGAATTTCTGTCTTTTTCCCCCAAAACAAAGGGATTTTCTGTCTTTTTTGCACCAAAATAATAAAAATTTCTCACTTATTACCCTGAAATAAGTGAAATTTCTGCAATTTTGCCCAAAAATAAGGGAAATTTTTGCCTTTTTGTCCACAAATAAGAGGAATTTCACCCTTTTTACCTCAAAATAAGGGGAATTTCTGCATTTTTGCCACAAAATATTAGGAATTTCTGCCTTTTTGCCCCAAATTAAGGAAAATTTCTGCCTTTTTTCCCTGAAGTAAGTGAAATTTCTGCAATTTTGCCCCAAAATAAGTGGAATTTCTGAATTTTTCCCCAAAATAAAGAGAATTTCTGTCTTTTTGCCCCAACATATAGGGAATTTCTGCCTTTTTGCCCAACAATTAGGGTAATTTCTGCAATTTTGCTCCAAAATACAGGGAATTTCTGCCTTTTTGCCTGAAAATAAGGGGAATGCATAACTTTTTGTTATAAAAAGGGAAATTTCTTCATTTTTGCTCCAAAATAAGGGGAATTTCTACCTTTTTGCTTCTCAATAAGTGGAATTTCTATCTTTTTCCCCCAAAACAAAGGGAATTTCTGTTTTTCTGCCCTAAAATAAGGGGAATTTCTGAATTATTACCCTGAAATAAGTGAAATTTCTGCAATTTTGCCCCAAAATAAGGGAAATTTCTGCCTCTTTGCCCTCAAATAAGGGGAATTTCAGCCTTTCTACCTCAAAATAAGGGGAATTCCTGCATTTTTGACCCAAAATAAGGAAAATTTCTACCTTCTTTCCCTGAAATAAGTAAAATTTCTGCAATTTTGCCCCAAAATAAGTGAAATTTCTGCAATTTTGCCCCAGAATAAGGGAAATTTCTGGAATTTTGCCCCAAAATAAGTGGAATTTCTGAGTTTTGCCCCAAAATAAGGAGAATTTCTGTTTTTTGCCCCAACATATAGGGAATTTCTTCATTTTTGCCCAACAATTAGGGGAATTTCTGCAATTTTGCTCCAAAATACAAGGAATTTCTGCCTTTTTGCCCAAAAATAAGAAGAATGCATAACTTTTTGCCTTAAAAAAGGGAAATTTCTTCATTTTTGCTTCAAAATAAGGGGAATTTCTGCTTTTTTGCCTCTAAATAGGTGGAATTTCTGTCTTTTTCCCCCAAAACAAAGGGATTTTCTGTCTTTTTTGCACCAAAATAAGAAAAATTTCTCACTTATTACCCTCAAATAAGTGATATTTCTGCAATTTTGCACAAAAATAAGGGAAATTTTTGCCTTTCTGCCCACAAATAAGGGGAATTTCAGCCTTTTTATCTCAAAATAAGGGGAATTTCTGCATTTTTACCAAAAATATTAGGAATTTCTGCCTTTTTGCCACCAAAAAAAAAATTTCTGCCTTTTTTCCCCGAAATAAGTGAAATTTCTGCAATTTTGCGCCAAAATAAGTGAAATTTCTGCAATTTTGCGCCAAAATAAGTGAAATTTCTGCAATTTTGCCCCAAAATAAGGGAAATTTCTGGAATTTTGCCCAAAAATAAGTGGAATTTCTGAGTTTTGCCCCAAAATAAGGAGAATTTCTTTCTTTTTGCCCCAACATATAGGGAATTTCTGTCTTTCTGCACCACAACTAGGGGATTTTCTGCAATTATGCCCCAAAATACGGGGAATTTCTGCCTATTTGCCCGAAAATAAAGGGAATGCATAACTTTTTGCCATAAAAAAGGGAAATTTCTTAATTTTTGCTCCAAAATAAGGGAAATTTCTGCCTTTTTGCCTCTAAATAAGTGGAATTTCTGTCTTTTTCCCTCAAAACAAAGGGAATTTCTGTTTTTTTGCCTCAAAATAAGTGGAATTTCTGACTTATTACACTGAAATAAGTAAAATTTCTGCAATTTTGCCCCAAAATAAGGGAAATTTCTGCCTTTTTGCCCTGAAATATGTGAAATTTCTGCAATTTTACCCCAAAATAAGGTGAATTTCTGCCTTTTTGCCACAAATTAATAGGAATTTCTGCCTTTTTGCCCCAAAATAAGAAAAATTTTTGCGTTTTTTCTCTGAAATAAGTGAAATTTCTGCAATTTTGCCCTAAAATAAGGAAAATTTCTGCAATTTTTCCCAATAATAAGGGGAATTTCTTCAATTTTGCCCCAAAATAAGGGGAATTTCTCCCTTTTTGCCCAAAAATAAAGGAAATTTCAGCCTTTTTACCTGAAAATAAATGAAGTTTCTGCAATTTTGCCCCAAATAAGAAAAATTTCTGCAATTTTGCCCCAAAATAAGGTAAATTCCTGCAATTATGCCACAAAATAAGGTAAATTCCTGCAATTTTGCCCCAAATTAAATGAAATTTCTTGAATTTGCCCCAAAATATGGGGAATTTATGATTTTTGCCCCAAAATAAAGGGAATTTCTGCCTTTTGCCCCAAAATTAGGGGAATTTCTGCAATTTTACCGCAAAATAAGTCGAATTCTGCCTTTTTGCCCCAAAATAATGGGAATTTCTTCTTTTTGCCACAAAATAAGAAAAATTTTTGCTTTTTTTCTCTGAAATAAGTGAAATTTCTGCAATTTTGCCCTAAAATAAGGAAAATTTCTGCAATTTTTCCCCATAATAATAGAAATTTCTGCAATTTTGCTCCAAAATACGGGGAATTTCTGCCTTTTTGCCCGAAAATAATGGGAATGCATATCTTTTTGCCATAAAAAATGAAATTTCTTCATTTTTGCTCCAAAATAAGGGGAATTTCTGCCTTTTTGCCTCTAAATAAGTGGAATTTTCTTTCTTTTTCCCACAAAACATAGGGAATTTCTCTCTTTTTTGCCCCAAAATAAGGGGAATTTCTGACTCATTACCCTGAAATAAGTGAAATTTTTGCAATTTTGCCCCAAAATAAGGGAAATTTCTGCTATTTTGCCCCCAAATAAGGGGAATTCAGCCTTTTTACCTCAAAATAAGGGGAATTTCTGCATTTTTGCAACAAAATATTAGGAATTTCTGTTTTTTTGCCCCAAAGTAAGGAAAATTTCTGACTTTTTTCTCGGAAATAAGTGAAATTTCTGCAATTTTGCCCCAAAATAAGTGAAATTTCTGCAATTTTGTCCCAAAATAAGGGAAATTTCTGGAACTTTGCCCCAAAAGAAGTGGAATTTCTAAGTTTTGCCACAAAATAAGGAGAATTTCTGTCTTTTTGCCTCTAAATAAGTGAAATTTCTGCAATTCTTCCCGAAAATAAGGGAAATTTCTGCCTTTTTGCCCCCAAATAAGGGGAATTTCAGCCTTTTTAACTCAAAATAAGGGGAATTTGTGCATTTTTGCCAAAAAATATTAGCAATTTCTGCCTTTTTGCCCCAAAATAAAGAAAATTTCTGCCTTTTTTCCCTGAAATAAGTGAAATTTCTGCAATTTTGCCCCAAAATAAGTGAAATTTCTGCAATTTTGCCCAAAAATAAGGGAAATTTTTGCAATTTTGCCCCAAAATAAGTGGAAGTTCTGAGTTTTGCCCCAAAATAAGGAGAATTTCTGTCTTTTTGCCCCAACATATAGGAAATTTCTGTCTTTCTGCACCACAACTAGGGGAATTTTTGCAATTATGCTCCAAAATACGGGGAATTTCTGCCTATTTGCCCGAAAATAAAGGGAATGCATAACTTTTTGCCATAAAAAAGGGAAATTTCTTAATTTTTGTTCCAAAATAAGGGAAATTTCTGCCTTTTTGCCCCTAAATAAGTGGAATTTCTGTCTTTTTCCCTCAAAACAAGGGAATATCTGTTTTTTTGCCTCAAAATAAGGGGAATTTCTGACTTATTACACTGAAATAAGTAAAATTTCTGCAATTTTGCCCCAAAATAAGGGAAATTTCTGCCTTTTTGCCCTGAAATATGTGAAATTTCTGCAATTTTACCCCAAAATAAGCTGAATTTCTGCCTTTTTGCCACAAATTAATGGGAATTTCTGCCTTTTTGCCCCAAAATAAGAAAAATTTTTGCGTTTTTTCTCTGAAATAAGTGAAATTTCTACAATTTTGCCCTAAAATAAGGAAAATTTCTGCAATTTTTCCCAATAATAAAGGGAATTTCTTCAATTTTGCCCCAAAATAAGGGGAATTTCTCTCTTTTTGCCCCAAAATAAAGGAAATTTCAGCCTTTTTACCTGAAAATAAATGAAGTTTCTGCAATTTTGGCCCAAATAAGAAAAATTTCTGCAATTTTGCCCCAAAATAAGGTAAATTCCTGCAATTTTTCCCCAAATTAAAGGAAATTTTTTGAATTTTGCCCCAAAATATGGGGAATTTATGATTTTTGCCCCAAATTAAAGGAAATTTCTTGAATTTTTCCCCAAAATATGGGGAATTTATGATTTTTGCCCCAAAATAAAGGCAATTTCTGCCTTTTGCCCCAAAATAATGGGAATTTCTTCCTTTTTTCCCCAAAATAAGAAAAATTTTTGCTTTTTTTCTCTGAAATAAGTGAAATTTCTGCAATTTTGCCCTAAAATAAGGAAAATTTCTGCAATTTTTCCCCATAATAATGGAAATTTCTGCAATTTTGCCCCAAAATAAGAGGAATTTCTCCCTTTTTGACCCAAAATAAAGGAAATATCAGCCCTTTTCCTGAAAATAAGTGAAATTTCTGCAATTTTGCCCCAAATAAGGGAAATTTCTGCAATTTTGCCTAAAAATAAGGTAAATTCCTTTAATTTTGCCCCAAAATAAAAGAAATTTCTTGAATTTTGCCCCAAATAAAGAGATTTTCTGATTTGTGCCCCAAAATTAGGGGATTTTCTGCAATTTTGCTCCAAAATACGGGGAATTTCTGCCTTTTTGCCCGAAAATAATGGGAATGCATATCTTTTTGCCATAAAAAATGAAATGTCTTCATTTTTGCTCCAAAATAAGGGGAATTTCTGCCTTTTTGCCTCTAAATAAGTGGAATTTCTTTCTTTTTCCCACAAAACATAGGGAATTTCTCTCTTTTTTGCCCCAAAATAAGGGGAATTTCTGCTATTTTGCCCCCAAATAAGGGGAATTCAGCCTTTTTACCTCAAAATAAGGGGAATTTCTGCATTTTTGCAACAAAATATTAGGAATTTCTGTTTTTTTGCCCCAAAGTAAGGAAAATTTCTGACTTTTTTCTCTGAAATAAGTGAAATTTCTGCAATTTTGCCCCAAAATGAGTGAAATTTCTGCAATTTTGCCCCAAAATAAGGGAAATTTCTGGAACTTTGCCCCAAAGGAAGTGGAATTTCTGAGTTTTGCCCCAAAATAAGGAGAATTTCTGTCTTTTTGCCCCAACATATAGGAAATTTCTGCATTTTTGCCCCACAATTAGGGGAATTTCTGCAATTTTGCTCCAAAATACGAGGAATTTCTGCCTTTTTGCCCGAAAATAAGAAGAATGCATACCTTTTTGCCTTAAAAAAGGGAAATTTCTTCATTTTTGCTTCAAAATAAGGGGAATTTCTGCTTTTTTGCCTCTAAATAAGTGGAATTTCTGTCTTTTTTCCCCAAAACAAAGGGATTTTCTGTCTTTTTTGCACCAAAATAATAAAAATTTCTCACTTATTACCCTGAAATAAGTGAAATTTCTGCAATTTTGCCCAAAAATAAGGGAAATTTTTGCCTTTTTGTCCACAAATAAGAGGAATTTCACCGTTTTTACCTCAAAATAAGGGGAATTTCTGCATTTTTGCCACAAAATATTAGGAATTTCTGCCTTTTTACCCCAAATTAAGGAAAATTTCTGCCTTTTTTCCCTGAAGTAAGTGAAATTTCTGCAATTTTGCCCCAAAATAAGTGGAATTTCTGAATTTTGCCCCAAAATAAAGAGAATTTCTGTCTTTTTGCCCCAACATATAGGGAATTTCTGCCTTTTTGTACAACAATTAGGGTAATTTCTGCAATTTTGCTCCAAAATACAGGGAATTTCTGCCTTTTTGCCTGAAAATAAGAGGAATGCATAACTTTTTGTTATAAAAAGGGAAATTTCTTCATTTTTGCTCCAAAATAAGGGGAATTTCTACCTTTTTGCTTCTCAATAAGTGGAATTTCTATCTTTTTCCCCCAAAACAAAGGGAATTTCTGTTTTTCTGCCCTAAAATAAGGGGAATTTCTGACTTATTACACTGAAATAAGTAAAATTTCTGCAATTTTGCCCCAAAATAAGGGAAATTTCTGCCTTTTTGCCCTGAAATATGTGAAATTTCTGCAATTTTACCCCAAAATAAGCTGAATTTCTGCCTTTTTGCCACAAATTAATGGGAATTTCTGCCTTTTTGCACCAAAATAAGAAAAATTTTTGCGTTTTTTCTCTGAAATAAGTGAAATTTCTGCAATTTTGCCCTAAAATAAGGAAAATTTCTGCAATTTTTCCCAATAATAAGGGGAATTTCTTCAATTTTGCCCCAAAATAAGGGGAATTTCTCTCTTTTTGCCCCAAAATAAAGGAAATTTCAGCCTTTTTACCTGAAAATAAATGAAGTTTCTGCAATTTTGCCCCAAATAAGAAAAATTTCTGCAATTTTGCCCCAAAATAAGGTAAATTCCTGCAATTTTTCCCCAAATTAAAGGAAATTTTTTGAATTTTGCCCCAAAATATGGGGAATTTATGATTTTTGCCCCAAAATAAAGGGAATTTCTGCCTTTTGCCCCAAAATAATGGGAATTTCTTCCTTTTTTCCTTAAAATAAGAAAAATTTTTGCTTTTTTTCTCTGAAATAAGTGAAATTTCTGCAATTTTGCCCTAAAATAAGGAAAATTTCTGCAATTTTTCCCCATAATAATGGAAATTTCTGCAATTTTGCCCCAAAATAAGAGGAATTTCTCCCTTTTTGACCCAAAATAAAGGAAATATCAGCCCTTTTCCTGAAAATAAGTGAAATTTCTGCAATTTTGCCCCAAATAAGGGAAATTTCTGCAATTTTGCCTAAAAATAAGGTAAATTCCTCCAATTTTGCCCCAAAATAAAGGAAATTTCTTGAATTTTGCCCCAAATAAAGAGATTTTCTGATTTGTGCCCCAAAATTAGGGGATTTTCTGCAATTTTGCTCCAAAATACGGGGAATTTCTGCCTTTTTGCCCAAAAATAATGGGAATGCATATCTTTTTGCCATAAAAAATGAAATTTCTTCATTTTTGCTCCAAAATAAGGGGAATTTCTGCCTTTTTGCCTCTAAATAAGTGGAATTTCTGTCTTTTTCCCACAAAACATAGGGAATTTCTCTCTTTTTTGCCCCAAAATAAGGGGAATTTCTGACTCATTACCCTGAAATAAGTGAAATTTTTGCAATTTTGCCCCAAAATAAGGGAAATTTCTGCTATTTTGCCCCCAAATAAGGGGAATTCAGCCTTTTTACCTCAAAATAAGGGGAATTTCTGCATTTTTGCAACAAAATATTAGGAATTTCTGTTTTTTTTGCCCCAAAGTAAGGAAAATTTCTGACTTTTTTCTCTGAAATAAGTGAAATTTCTGCAATTTTGCCCCAAAATAAGTGAAATTTCTGCAATTTTGCCCCAAAATAAGGGAAATTTCTGGAACTTTGCCCCAAAAGAAGTGGAATTTCTGAGTTTTGCCCCAAAATAAGGAGAATTTCTGTCTTTTTGCCCCAACATATAGGAAATTTCTGCATTTTTGCCCCACAATTAGGGGAATTTCTGCAATTTTGCTCCAAAATACTAGGAATTTCTGCCTTTTTGCCCGAAAATAAGAAGAATGCATACCTTTTTGCCTTAAAAAAGGGAAATTTCTTCATTTTTGCTTCAAAATAAGGGGAATTTCTGCTTTTTTGCCTCTAAATAAGTGAAATTTCTGTCTTTTTCTCCCAAAACAAAGGGATTTTCTGTCTCTTTTGCACCAAAATAATAAAAATTTCTCACTTATTACCCTGAAATAAGTGAAATTTCTGCAATTTTGCCCAAAAATAAGGGAAATTTTTGCCTTTTTGTCCACAAATAAGAGGAATTTCACCCTTTTTACCTCAAAATAAATGGAATTTCTGCATTTTTGCCACAAAATATTAGGAATTTCTGCCTTTTTGCCCCAAATTAAGGAAAATTTCTGCCTTTTTTCCCTGAAGTAAGTGAAATTTCTGCAATTTTGCCCCAAAATAAGTGGAATTTCTGAATTTTGCCCCAAAATAAAGAGAATTTCTGTCTTTTTGCCCCAACACATAGGGAATTTCTGCCTTTTTGTACAACAATTATGGTAATTTCTGCAATTTTGCTCCAAAATACAGGGAATTTCTGCCTTTTTGCCTGAAAATAAGGGGAATGCATAACTTTTTGTTATAAAAAGGGAAATTTCTTCATTTTTGCTCCAAAATAAGGGGAAATTCTGCCTTTTTGCTTCTCAATAAGTGGAATTTCTGTATTTTTCCCCCAAAACAAAGGGAATTTCTGTTTTTTTGCCCTAAAATAAGGGGAATTTCTGACTTATTACCCTGAAATAAGTGAAATTTCTGCAATTTTGCCCCAAAATAAGGAAAATTTCTGCCTCTTTGCCCTCAAATAAGGGGAATTTCAGCCTTTTTACCTCAAAATAAGGGGAATTCCTGCCTTTTTGTCCCAAAATAAAGAAAATTTCCAACTTTTTTTCCCTGAAATAAGTAAAATTTCTGCAATTTTGCCCCAAAATAAGTGAAATTTCTGCAATTTTGCCCCAGAATAAGGGAAATTTCTGGAATTTTGCCCCAAAATAAGTGGAATTTCTGAGTTTTGCCCCAAAATAAGGAGAATTTCTGTCTTTTTGCCCCAACATATAGGGAATTTCTGCATTTTTGCCCAACAATTAGGGGAATTTCTGCAATTTTGCTCCAAAATACAAGGAATTTCTGCCTTTTTGCCTGAAAATAAGAAGAATGCATAACTTTTTGCCTTAAAAAAGGGAAATTTCTTCATTTTTGCTTCAAAATAAGGGGAATTTCTGCTTTTTTGCCTCTAAATAGGTGGAATTTCTGTCTTTTTCCCCCAAAACAAAGGGATTTTCTTTCTTTTTTGCACCAAAATAAGAAAAATTTCTCACTTATTACCCTCAAATAAGTGAAATTTCTGCAATTTTGCACAAAAATTAGGGAAATTTTTGCTTTTCTGCCCACAAATAAGGGGAATTTCAGCCTTTTTACCTCAAAATAAGGGGAATTTCTGCATTTTTGCCAAAAATATTAGGAATTCCTGCCTTTTTGCCCCCCAAAAAAGAAAATTTCTGCATTTTTTCCCCGAAATAAGTGAAATTTCTGCAATTTTGCGCCAAAATAAGTGAAATTTCTGCCATTTTGCCCCAAAATAAGAGAAATTTCTGGAATTTTGCACCAAAATAAGGGAAATTTCTGGAATTTAGCCCCAAAAGAAGTGGAATTTCTGAGTTTTGCCCCAAAATAAGGAGAATTTCTGTCTTTTTGCCCCAACATATAGGGAATTTCTGTCTTTCTGCCCCACAACTAAGGGAATTTCTGCAATTTTGCTCCAAAATACGGGGAATTTCTGTCTTTTTGCCCGAAAATAAGGGGAATGCATAACTTTTTGCTATAAAAAAGGGAAATTTCTTCATTTTTGCTCCAAAATAAGGGAAAATTCTGCCTTTTTGCCTCTAAATAAGTGGAATTTCTGTCTTTTTCCCTCAAAACAAAGGGAATTTCTGTCTTTTTTGCCTCAAAATAAGGGGAATTTCTGCCTTTTTCCCTGAAATATGTGAAGTTTCTGCAATTTTACCCCCAAATAAGGTGAATTTCTGCTTTTTTGCCCCTAAATAATAGGAATTTCTGCATTTTTGCCCGAAAATAATAAAAATTTTTGCTTTTTTTCTCTGAAATAAGTGAAATTTCTGCAATTTTGCCCTAAAATAAGGGAAATTTTTGCAATTTTATCCCATAATAAGGGAGATTTCTGCAATTTTGCCCCAAAATAATGGGAATTTCTTCCTTTTTGACACAAAACAAAGGAAATTTCAGCCTTTTTACCTGAAAATAAGTGAAATGTATGAAATTTTGCCCCAAATAAAGATAATTTCTGCAATTTTGCCCCAAAATAAGGTAAATCCTGCAATTTTGCCCCAAAATAAAGGAAATTTCTGGAATTTTGCCCCAAAATAAGGGGAATTTCTGATTTTTGCCCCAAAATAAAGGGAATATCTGCCTTTTGCCCCAAAATTAGGGGAATTTCTGCAATTTTGCTCCAAAATACGGGGAATTTCTGCCTTTTTGCCTGAAAATAATGGGAATGCATACCTTTTTGCCATAAAAAGGTAAATTTCTTAATTTTTGCTCCAAAATAAAGGGAATTTCTGCCTCTTTGCCTCTGAATACGAGGAATTTCTGTCTTTTTCCCCCAAAACAAAGAGAATTTCTGTCTTTTTTGCCCCAAAATAAGGGGAATTTCTGACTTATTACCCTGAAGTAAGTAAAATTTCTGCAATTTTGCCACAATATAAGGGAAATTTCTGCAATTTTGCCCCAATGTAAAAGAAAATTTCTGCAATTTTGCCCAAAAATAAGGGGAATTTCTGACAGTTTGCTCCCAAAAAACGGAGATCTTCTGTCTTTTTGCCCCAAAATAGGGAGAATTTCTGCCTTTTTGCTCGAAAATTATGAGAATTTCTGCAATTTTGCTTCAAAATACGGGGAATTTCTGCTTTTTATCCCGAAAGTAAGGGGAATGCATACCTTTTTGCCATAAAAAGGTAAATTTCTTCATTTTTGCTCCAAAATAAGGGGAATTTCTGCATTTTTGCCTCTAAATAAGTGAAATTTCTGTCTTTTTCCCCCAAAACAAAGGGAATTTCTGTCTTTTTTGCCCCAAAATAAGGGGAATTTCTGAATTATTACCCTGAAATAAGTGAAATTTCTCCAATTTTGCCCCAAAAATAAGGGAAATTTGTGCCTCTTTACCCCCAAATAAGGGGAATTTCAGGCTTTTTACCTCAAAATAAGGGGAATTTCTGCATTTTTGCCACAAAATATTAGGAATTTCTGACTTTTTGCCCCAAAATAAGGAAAATTTGTGCCTTTTTTCTCTGAAATAAGTGAAATTTCTGCAATTTTGCCCCAAAATAAGTGAAATTTCTGCAATTTTGCCCCAAAATAAGGGAAATTTCTGGAATTTAGCCCCAAAATAAGTGGAATTTCTAAGTTTTGCCACAAAATAAGGAGAATTTCTATCTTTTTGCCTCTAAATGAGTGAAATTTCTTCAATTCTGCCTGAAAATAAGGGAAATTTCTGCCTTTTTGCCCCCAAATAAGGGGAATTTCAGCTTTTTTACCTCAAAATAAGGGGAATTTCTGCATTTTTGCCACAAAATATTAGGAATATCTGCCTTTTTTGCCCAAAAATAAAGAAAATTTCTGCCTTTTTTCCCTGAAATAAGTGAAATTTCTGCAATTTTGCCCCCAAATAAGTGAAATTTCTGCAATTTTACCCCAAAATAAGGTGAATTTCTGCCTTTTTGCCACAAATTAATGGGAATTTCTGCCTTTTTGCCCCAAAATAAGAAAAATTTTTGCGTTTATTCTCTGAAATAAGTGAAATTTCTGCAATTTTGCCCAAAAATAAAGAAAATTTCTGCAATTTTTCCCAATAATAAGGGGAATTTCTTCAATTTTGCCCCAAAATAAGGGGAATTTCTCCCTTTTTGCTCCAAAATAAAGGAAATTTCAGCTTTTTACCTGAAAATAAATGAAGTTTCTGCAATTTTGCCCCAAATAAGAAAAATTTCTGCAATTTTGCCCCAAAATAAGTTAAATTCCTGCAATTTTGCCCCAAATTAAAGGAAATTTCTTGAATTTTGCCCCAAAATATGGGGAATTTATGATTTTTGCCCCAAAATAAAGGGAATTTCTGCCTTTTGGCCCAAGATTAGGGGAATTTCTGCAATTTTACCGCAAAATAAGTCGAATTCTGCCTTTTGCCCCAAAATAATGGGAATTTCTTCCTTTTTACCCCAAAATAAGTAAAATTTTTGCTTTTTTTCTCTGAAATAAGTGAAATTTCTGCAATTTTGCCCTAAAATAAGGAAAATTTCTGCAATTTTTCCTCATAGAAATATCTGCAATTTTGCCCCAAAATAAGAGGAATTTCTCCATTTTTGACCCAAAATAAAGGAAATATCAGCCCTTTTTCCTGAAAATAAGTGAAATTTCTGCAATTTTGCCCCAAATAAGGGAAATTTCTGCAATTTTGCCTAAAAATAAGGTAAATTCCTTCAATTTTGCCCCAAAATAAAGGAAATTTCTTAAATTTTGCCCCAAATAAAGAGATTTTCTGATTTGTGCCCCAAAATTAGGGGATTTTCTGCAATTTTGCTCCAAAATAAGGGGAATTTCTGCCTTTTTGCCTCTAAATAAGTGGAATTTCTGTCTTTTTCCCACAAAACATAGGGAATTTCTCTCTTTTTTGCCCCAAAATAAGGGGAATTTCTGACTCATTACCCTGAAATAAGTGAAATTTTTGCAATTTTGCCCCAAAATAATGGAAATTTCTGCTATTTTGCCCCCAAATAAGGGGAATTCAGCCTTTTTACCTCAAAATAAGGGGAATTTCTGCATTTTTGCAACAAAATATTAGGAATTTCTGTTTTTTTGCCCCAAAGTAAGGAAAATTTCTGACTTTTTTCTCTGAAATAAGTGAAATTTCTGCAATTTTGCCCCAAAATATGTGAAATTTCTGCAATTTTGCCCCAAAATAAGGGAAATTTCTGGAATTTTGCCCCAAAAGAAGTGGAATTTCTGAGTTTTGCCCCAAAATAAGGAGAATTTCTGTCTTTTTGCCCCAACATATAGGAAATTTCTGCATTTTTGCCCCACAATTAGGGGAATTTCTGCAATTTTGCCCCAAAATACGAGGAATTTCTGCCTTTTTGCCCGAAAATAAGAAGAATGCATACCTTTTGGCCTTAAAAAAGGGAAATTTCTTCATTTTTGCTTCAAAATAAGGGGAATTTCTGCTTTTTTGCCTCTAAATAAGTGGAATTTCTGTCTTTTTCCCCCAAAACAAAGGGATTTTCTGTCTTTTTTGCACCAAAATAATAAAAATTTCTCACTTATTACCCTGAAATAAGTGAAATTTCTGCAATTTTGCCCTAAAATAAGGAAAATTTTTGCCTTTTTGTCCACAAATAAAAGGAATTTCACCCTTTTTACCTCAAAATAAGGGGAATTTCTGCATTTTTGCCACAAAAAATTAGGAATTTCTGCCTTTTTGCTCCAAATTAAGGAAAATTTCTGCCTTTTTTCCCTGAAGTAAGTGAAATTTCTGCAATTTTGCCCCAAAATAAGTGGAATTTCTGAATTTTGCCCCAAAATAAAGAGAATTTCTTTCTTTTTGTCCCAACATATAGGGAATTTCTGCCTTTCTGCACAACAATTAGGGTAATTTCTGCAATTTTGCTCCAAAATACAGGGAATTTCCGCCTTTTTGCCTGAAAATAAGGGGAATGCATAACTTTTTGTTATAAAAAGGGAAATTCCTTCATTTTTGCTCCAAAATAAGGGGAATTTCGTCCTTTTTGCTTCTCAATAAGTGGAATTTCTGTCTTTTTCCCCCAAAACAAAGGGAATTTCTGTTTTTTTGCCCTAAAATAAGGGGAATTTCTGACTTATTACCCTGAAATAAGTGAAATTTCTGCAATTTTGCCCCAAAATAAGGGAAATTTCTGCCTCTTTGCCCTCAAATAAGGGGAATTTCAGCCTTTTTACCTCAAAATAAGGGGAATTCCTGCCTTTTTGACCCAAAATAAGGAAAATTTCTACTTTTTTTCCCTGAAATAAGTAAAATTTCTGCAATTTTGCCCCAAAAAGTCAAATTTCTGCAATTTTGCCCCAGAATAAGGGAATTTTCTGGAATTTTGCCCCAAAATAAGTGAAATTTTTGAGTTTTGCCCCAAAATAAGGAGAATTTCTGTATTTTTGCCCCAACATATAGGGAATTTCTGCATTTTTGCCCAACAATTAGGGGAATTTCTGCAATATTGCTCCAAAATACAAGGAATTTCTGCCTTTTTGCCCGAAAATAATAAGAATGCATAACTTTTTGCCTTAAAAAAGGGAAATTTCTTCATTTTTGCTTCAAAATAGGGGAATTTCTGCTTTTTTGCCTCTAAATAGGTGGAATATCTGTCTTTTTCCCTCAAAACAAAGGGATTTTCTGTCTTTTTTGCATCAAAATAAGAAAAATTTCTCACTTATTACCCTCAAATAAGTGAAATTTCTGCAATTTTGCACAAAAATAAGGGAAATTTTTGCCTTTCTGCCCACAAATAAGGGAAATTTCAGGCTTTTTACCTCAAAATAAGAGGAATTTCTGCATTTTTGCCAAAAATATTAGGAATTTCTGCCTTTTTGCCCCCCAAAAAAGAAAATTTCTGCCTTTTTTCCCCGAAATAAGTGAAATTTCTGCGATTTTGCGCCAAAATAAATGAAATTTCTGCAATTTTGCCCCAAAATAAGAGAAATTTCTGGAATTGTGCCCCAAAATATGTGGAATTTCTGAGTTTTGACCCAAAATAAGGAGAATTTCTGTCTTTTTGCCCCAACATATAGGGAATTTCTGTCTTTCTGCCCCACAACTAAGGGAATTTCTGCAATTTTGCTCCAAAATACGGAGAATTTCTGTCTTTTTGCCCGAAAATAAGGGGAATGCATAACTTTTTGCCATAAAAAAGGGAAATTTCTTCATTTCTGCTCCAAAATAAGGGAAAATTCTGCCTTTTTGCCTCTAAATAAGTGGAATTTCTGTCTTTTTCCCTCAAAACAACGGGAATTTCTGTCTTTTTTGCCTCAAAATAAGGGGAATTTCTGCCTTTTTCCCTGAAATATGTGAAATTTCTGCAATTTTACCCCTAAATAAGGTGAATTTCTGCTTTTTTGCCCGTAAATAATAGGAATTTCTGCCTTTTTGCCCGAAAATAATAAAAAGTTTTGCTTTTTTTCTCTGAAATAAGTGAAATTTCTGCAATTTTGCCCTAAAATAAGGGAAATTTTTGCAATTTTTCCCATAATAAGGGAGATTTCTGCAATTTTGCCCCAAAATAAGGGGAATTTCTTCCTTTTTGACCCAAAACAAAGGAAATTTCAGCCTTTTTACCTGAAAATATGTGAAATGTCTGAAATTTTGCCACAAATAAAGATAATTTCTGCAATTTTGCCCCAAAATAAGGTAAATCCTGCAATTTTGCCCCAAAATAAAGGAAATTTCTGGAATTTTGCCCCAAAATAAGGGGAATTTCTGATTTTTGCCCCAAAATAAAGGGAATTTCTGCCTTTTGCCCCAAAATTAGGGGAATTTCTGCAATTTTGCTCCAAAATACGGGGAATTTCTGCCTTTTTGCCTGAAAATAATGGGAATGCATACCTTTTTGCCATAAAAAGATAAATTTCTTCATTTTTGCTCCAAAATAAAGGGAATTTCTGCCTTTTTTCCTCTGAATAAGTGGAATTTCTGTCTTTTTCCCCCAAAACAAAGAGAATTTCTGTCTTTTTTGCCCCAAAATAAGGGGAATTTCTGACTTATTACTCTGAAGAAAGTGAAATTTCAGCAATTTTGCCACAATATAAGGGAAATTTCTGCAATTTTGCCCCAATATAAAGGAAATTTCTGCAATTTTGCCCAAAAATAAGGGGAATTTCTGACAGTATGCTCCCGAAAAAAGGAGATCTTCTGTCTTTTTGCCCCAAAATTGGGAGAATTTCTGCATTTTTGATCGAAAATTAGGGGAATTTCTGCAATTTTGCTTCAAAATACGGGGAATTTCTGCTTATTATCCCGAAAGTAAGGGGAATGCATACCTTTTTGCCATAAAAAGGTAAATTTCTTCATTTTTGCTCCAAAATAAGGGGAATTTCTGCATTTTTGCCTCTAAATAAGTGAAATTTCTATCTTTTTCCCCCAAAACAAAGGGAATTTCTGTCTTTTTTGCCCCAAAATAAGGGGAATTTCTGAATTATTACCCTGAAATAAGTGAAATTTCTCCAATTTTGCCCCAAAAATAAGGGAAATTTCTGCCTCTTTACCCCCAAATAAGGGGAATTTCAGGCTTTTTACCTCAAAATGAGGGGAATTTCTGCATTTTTGCCACAAAATATTAGGAATTTCTGTTTTTTTGCCCCAAAGTAAGGAAAATTTCTGACTTTTTTCTCTGAAATAAGTGAAATTTCTGTAATTTTGCTCCAAAATAAGTGAAATTTCTGCAATTTTGCCCCAAAATAAGGGAAATTTCTGGAACTTTGCCCCAAAAGAAGTGGAATTTCTAAGTTTTGCCACAAAATAAGGAGAATTTCTGGCTTTTTGCCTCTAAATAAGTGAAATTTCTGCAATTCTTCCAGAAAATAAGGGAAATTTCTGCCTTTTTGCCCCCAAATAAGGGGAATTTCAGCCTTTTTACCTCAAAATAAGGGGAATTTCTGCATTTTTGCCAAAAAATATTAGGAATTTCTGCTTTTTTGCCCCAAAATAAAGAAAATTTCTGCCTTTTTTCCCTGAAATAAGTGAAATTTCTGCAATTTTGCCAGAAAATAAGTGAAATTTCTGCAATTTTGCCCCAAAATAAGGAAAATTTCTGGATTTTTGCCCCAAAATAAGTGGAATTTCTGAGTTTTGCCCCAAAATAAGGAGAATTTCTGTCTTTTTGCCCTGAAATATGTGAAATTTCTGCAATTTTACCCAAAAATAAGGTGAATTTCTGCCTTTTTGCCACAAATTAATGGGAATTTCTGCCTTTTTGCCCCAAAATAAGAAAAATTCTTGCGTTTTTTTCTCTGAAATAAGTGAAATTTCTGCAATTTTGCCCTAAAATAAGGAAAATTTCTGCAATTTTTCCCAATAATAAGCGGAATTTTTTCAATTTTGCCCCAAAATAAGGGGAATTTCTCCCTTTTTGCCCCAAAATAAAAGAAATTCCGCCTTTTTACCTGAAAATAAATGAAGTTTCTGCAATTTTGCCCCAAATAAGAAAAATTTCTGCAATTTTGCTCCAAAATAAGATAAATTCCTGCAATTTTGCCCCAAATTAAAGGAAATTTCTTGAATTTTGCCCCAAAATATGGGGAATTTATGATTTTTGCCCCAAAATAAAGGGAATTTCTGCCTTTTGCCCCAAAATTAGGGGAATTTCTGCAATTTTACCCCAACATAAGTCGAATTTCTGCCTTTTTGCCCCAAAATAATGGGAATTTCTGCCTTTTTGCCCTAAAATAAGAAAAATTTTTGCTTTTTTTCTCTGAAATAAGTGAAATTTCTGCAATTTTGCCCTAAAATAAGGAAAATTTCTGCAATTTTTCCCCATAATAATAGAAATTTCTGCAATTTTGCCCCAAAATAAGAGGAATTTCCCTTTTTTGCCCCAAAATAAAGGAAATATCAGCCTTTTTTCCTGAAAATAAGTGAAATTTCTGCAATTTTGCCACAAATAATGGAAATTTCTGCAATTTTGCCCAAAAATAAGGTAAATTCCTCCAATTTTTCCCCAAAATAAAGGAAATTTCTTGAATTTTTCCCCAAATTAGAGAGATTTTCTGATTTTTGCCCCAAAATTAGGGGATTTTCTGCAATTTTGTTCCAAAATACAGGGAATTTCTGCCTTTTTGCCCGAAAATAATGGGAATGCATACCTTTTTGCCATAAAAAATGAAATTTCTTCATTTTTGCTACAAAATAAGGGGAATTTCTGCTTTTGCCTCTAAATAAGTGGAATTTCTGTCTTTTCCCCACAAAACATAGGGAATTTCTCTCTTTTTTGCCCCAAAATAAGGGAAATTTCTGACTCATTACCCTGAAATAAGTGAAATTTCTGCAATTTTGCCCCAAAATAAGGGAAATTTCTGCTATTTTGCCCCCAAATAAGGGGAATTCAGCCTTTTTACCTCAAAATAAGAGGAATTTCTGCATTTTTGCAACAAAATATTAGGAATTTCTGTTTTTTTGCCCCAAAGTAAGAAAAATTTCTGATTTTTTTCTCTGAAATAAGTGAAATTTCTGCAATTTTGCCCCAAAATAAGTGAAATTTCTGCAATTTTGCACCAAAATAAGGGAAATTTCTGGAATTTAGCCCCAAAAGAAGTGGAATTTCTGAGTTTTGCCCCAAAATAAGGAGAATTTCTGTCTTTTTACCCCAACATATAGAAAATTTCTGCTATTTGCCCCAAAATTAGGGGAATTTCTGCAATTTTGCTCCAAAATACGGGGAATTTCTGCCTTTTTTCCCAAAAATAAGGGAAATGCATACCTTTTTGCCATAAAAAAGGGAAATTTCTTCATTTTTGCTCCAAAATAAGGGGAATTTCTGCCTTTTTGCCTCTAAATAAGAGGAATTTCTATCTTTTTCCCCCAAAACAACGGGAATTTCTGTATTTTTTGCCCCAAAATAAGGGGGAATTTCTGACTTATTACCCTGAAATAAGTGAAATTTCTGCAATTTTTCCCCAAAATAAGGGAAATTTCTGCCTTTTTGCCCTAAAATATGTGAAATTTATGCAATTTTACCCCAAAATAAGGTGAATTTCTGCCTTTTTGCCTTAAAATAATGGGAATTTCTGCCTTTTTGCCCCAAAATAAAAACAATTTTGCTTTATTTCTCCGAAATAAGTGAAATTTCTGCAATTTTGCCCTAAAATAAGAGAAATTTCTGCAATTTTTTCCCATAACAAGGGAAATTTCTGCAATTTTGCCCCAAAATAAGGGGAATATCTCTTTTTTTGCCCCGAAATAAAGGAAATTTCAGCCTTTTTACCTGAAAATAAGTGAATTTTATGCAATTTTGCCCCAAATAAAGGAAATTTCTGCAATTTTGCCCCAAAAAAAGGTAAATTCCTGCAATTTTGCCCCAAAATTAAGGAAATTTTTTGAATTTTGCCCCAAAAATAAGGGGAATTTCTGATTTTTGCCCCAAAATAAAGGGAATTTCTGCCTTTTGCCCCAAAATTAGAGGAATTTCTGCAATTTTGCTCCAAAATACGGGGAATTTCTGCCTTTTTGCCAGAAAATAATGGGAATGCATACCTTTTTGCCATAAAAAGAAAAATTTCTTCATTTTTGCTCCAAAATAAGGGGAATTTCTGCATTTTTCCTCTAACTAAGTGGAATTTCTGTCTTTCCTCCAAAACAAAGGGAATTTCTGTGTTTTTTGCTACAAAATAACGGGAATTTCTGACTTATTACCCTGAAATAAGTGAAATTTCTGCAATTTTGCCCCAAAATAAGGGAAATTTCTCAATTTTGCCCCAATGTAAAGGAAATTTCTGCAATTTTGCCCCAAATCAAGGGAAATTTCTGACTGTTTGCTCTCGAAAAAAGGAGATTTTCTGTCATTTTTCCCCAAAATAAGGAGAATTTCTGCCTTTTTGCCCGAAAATTATGAGAATTTCTGCAATTTTGCTTCAAAATACGGGGAATTTCTGCTTTTATCCCGAAAGTAAAGGGGAATGCATACAATTTTTCCAAAAAAAGGTAAATTTCTTCATTTTTGCACCAAAATCAGGGAAATTTCTGTCTTTTTTGCCTCTAAATAAGTGGAAATTCTGTCTTTTCCTCAAAAAAAAAATTTCTGTCTTTTTGCCCCAAAATAAGTGGAATTTCTGACTTATTACCCTGAAATAAGTGAAATTTCTGCAATTTTGCCCCAAAATAAGGGAAATTTCTGCAATTTGGCCCCAATGTAAAGGAAATTTCTGCAATTTTGCCCCAAAATAAGGGGAATTTCTGACTGTTTGCTCCCGAAAAAAAGGAGATTTTCTTTTTTTTTTGCCCTAAATTAAGGAGAATTTCTGCTTTTTTGCCCGAAAATTATGAAAATTTCTGCAATTTTGCTTAAAAAAACGGGGAATTTCGGCTTTTTATCCCGAAAGTAAGGGGAATGTATACCTTTTGCCACAAAAAAGGAAAATTTCTTCATTTTTGCCCCAAAATAAAAGAAATTTCTGCTTTTTACCTTAAAATAAGTGAAATTTCTCCCTTTTTAACCAAAAATAAATGGAATTTCTCTCTTTTTGCCCCAAAATAAAAGGAATTTTTGAATTAGGCTCTGAAATAAGTGATATTTCTGCAATTTTGCCCCAAAATAGAAGAAATTTCTACCTTTTTGCCACAAAATAAGGGGAATTACTGTCTTTTTGCCCCAAAATAAGGGAAATTTCTGCCTTTTGCCCACAAATAAGGGGAATTTCAGCCTTTTTCCTTCAAAATAAAGGGAATTTCTGCATTTTTGCCACAAAATATTACGAATTTCTACATTTTGCCCCCAAATAAGGAAAATTTCTGCCTTTTTTCCCTGAAATAAGTGAAATTTCTGCAATTTTGCCACAAAAAAAGGGAATTTTGGAATTTTTCCCCAAAATAAGTGGAATTTCTGAATTATGCCCTTAAATAAAAAGAATTTCTGTCTTTTTGCCCCAACATATTAGGAATTTCTGCATTTTTGCCCAACAATTAGGGGAATTTCTGCAATTTTGCTCCAAAATATGGGGAATTTCTGCCTTTTTGCCCGAAAATGAGGGGAATGCACAACTTTTTGCCATAAAAAAGGGAAATTTCTTCATTTTTGCTCCAAAATAATGGGAATTTCTGCCTTTTTGCCTCTAAATAAGTGGAATTTCTGTCTTTTTCCCCCAAAACCAAAGGAATTTTTGTCTTTTTTGCACCAAAATAAGGGGAATTTCTGACTTATTACCATGAAATAAGTGAAATTTCTGCAATTTTGCCACAAAATAAGGGAAATTTCTGCCTTTTTGCCCTGAAATATGTGAAATTTTTGCAATTTTATCCCAAAATAAGTCGAATTTCTGCCTTTTTGCCCCAAAATAATGGGAATCTGCCTATTTGCCCCAAAATAAGAAAAATTTTTGCGTTTTTTCTCTGAAATAAGTGAAATTTCTGCAATTTTGCCCCAAAATAAGGGAAATTTCTGCTATTTTGCCCCCAAATAAGGGGAATTCAGCCTTTTTACCTCAAAATAAGAGGAATTTCTGCATTTTTGCAACAAAATATTAGGAATTTCTGTTTTTTTGCCCCAAAGTAAGGAAAATTTCTGACTTTTTTCTCTGAAATAAGTGAAATTTCTGCAATTTTGCCCCAAAATAAGTGAAATTTCTGCAATTTTGCCCCAAAATAAGGGAAATTTCTGGAATTTTGCCCCAAAAGAAATGGAATTTCTGAGTTTTGCCCCAAAATAAGGAGAATTTCTGACTTTTTGCCCCAACATATAGGGAATTTCTGCAATTTGCCCCAAAATTAGGGGAATTTCTGCAATTTTGCTCCAAAATACGGGGAATTTCTGCCTTTTTTCCCAAAAATAAGGGAAATGCATACCTTTTTGCCATAAAAAAGGGAAATTTCTTCATTTTTGCTCCAAAATAAGGGGAATTTCTGCCTTTTTGCCTCTAAATAAGTGGAATTTCTATCTCTTTCCCCCAAAACAACGGGAATTTCTGTATTTTTTGTCCCAAAATGGGAATTTCTGACTTATTACCCTGAAATAAGTGAAATTTCTGCAATTTTGCCCCAAAATAAGGGAAATTTCTGCCTTTTTGCCCTAAAATATGTGAAATTTATGCAATTTTACCCCAAAATAAGGTGAATTTCTGCCTTTTTGCCTTTAAATAATGGGAATTTCTGCCTTTTTGCCCCAAAATAAAAAACATTTTTGCTTTATTTCTCTGAAATAAGTGAAATTTCTGCAATTTTGCCCTAATATAAGAGAAATTTCTGCAATTTTTTCCCATAACAAGGGAAATTTCTGCAATTTTGCCCCAAAATAAGGGGAATATCTCTTTTTTTGCCCCGAAATAAAGGAAATTTCAACCTTTTTACCTGAAAATAAGTGAATTTTATGCAATTTTGCCCCAAATAAAGGAAATTTCTGCAATTTTGCCCCAAAATAAGGTAAATTCCTGCAATTTTGCCCCAAAATTAAGGAAATTTTTTGAATTTTGCCCCAAAAATAAGGGGAATTTCTGATTTTTGCCCCAAAATAAAGGGAATTTCTGCCTTTTGCCCCAAAATTAGAGGAATTTCTGCAATTTTGCTCCAAAATACGGGGAATTTCTGCCTTTTTGCCAGAAAATAATGGGAATGCATACCTTTTTGCCATAAAAAGAAAAATTTCTTCATTTTTGCTCCAAAATAAGGGGAATTTCTGCATTTTTGCCTCTAACTAAGTGGAATTTCTGTCTTTTCCCCCAAAACAAAGGGAATTTAAGTCTTTTTGCTCCAAAATAACGGGAATTTCTGACTTATTACCCTGAAATAAGTGAAATTTCTGCAAATTTGCCCCAAAATAAGGGAAATTTCTCAATTTTGCCCCAATGTAAAGGAAATTTCTGCAATTTTGCCCCAAATCAAGGGAAATTTCTGACTGTTTGCTCCCGAAAAAAGGAGATTTTCTGTCATTTTTCCCCAAAATAAGGAGAATTTCTGCCTTTTTGCCCGAAAATTATGAGAATTTCTGCAATTTTGCTTCAAAATACGGGGAATTTCTGCTTTTTATCCCGAAAGTAAAGGGGAATGCATACCTTTTTGCCATAAAAAGGTAAATTTCTTCATTTTTGCACCAAAATCAGGGAAATTTCTGTCTTTTTGCCTCTAAATAAGTGGAAATACTGTCTTTTCCTCAAAAAAAAATTTCTGTCTTTTTTGCCCCAAAATAAGGGGAATTTCTGACTTATTACCCCGAAATAAGTGAAATTTCTGCAATTTTGCCCCAAAATAAGGGAAATTTCTGCAATTTGGCCCCAAAATAAGTGGAATTTCTGAGTTTTGCCCCAAAATAAGGAGAATTTCCGTCTTTTTGCCCCAACATATAGGGAATTTCTTCATTTTTGCCCAACAATTAGGGGAATTTCTGCAATTTTGCTCCAAAATACAAGGAATTTCTGCCTTTTTGCCCAAAAATAAGAAGAATGCATAACTTTTTGCCTTAAAAAAGGGAAATTTCTTCATTTTTGCTTCAAAATAAGGGGAATTTCTGCTTTTTTGCCTCTAAATAGGTGGAATTTCTGTCTTTTTCCCCCAAAACAAAGGGATTTTCTGTGTTTTTTGCACCAAAATAAGAAAAATTTCTCACTTATTACCCTCAAATAAGTGAAATTTCTGCAATTTTGCGCCAAAATAAGTGAAATTTCTGCAATTTTGCGCCAAAATAAGTGAAATTTCTGCAATTTTGCCCCAAAATAAGGGAAATTTCTGGAATTTTGCCCCAAAATAAGTGGAATTTCTGAGTTTTGCCCCAAAATAAGGAGAATTTCTGTCTTTTTGCCCAACATATAGGGACTTTCTGTCTTTCTGCACCACAACTAGGGGATTTTCTGCAATTATGCTCCAAAATACGGGGAAATTCTGCCTATTTGCCCGAAAATAAAGGGAATGCATAACTTTTTGCCATAAAAAAGGGAAATTTCTTCATTTTTGCTCCAAAATAAGGGAAATTTCTGCCTTTTTGCCTCTAAATAAGTGGAATTTCTGTCTTTTTCCCTCAAAACAAAGGGAATTTTTGTTTTTTTGCCTCAAAATAAGTGGAATTTCTGACTTATTACACTGAAATAAGTAAAATTTCTGCAATTTTGCCCCAAAATAAGGGAAATTTCTGCCTTTTTGCCCTGAAATATGTGAAATTCTGCAATTTTACCCCAAAATAAGGTGAATTTCTGCCTTTTTGCCAAAAATTAATAGGAATTTCTGCCTTTTTGCCCCAAAATAAGAAAAATTTTTGCGTTTTTTCTCTGAAATAAGTGAAATTTCTGCAATTTTGCCCTAAAATAAGGAAAATTTCTGCAATTTTTCCCAATAATAAGGGGAATTTCTTCAATTTTGCCCCAAAATAAGGGGAATTTCTCCCTTTTTGCCCAAAAATAAAGGAAATTTCAGCCTTTTTACCTGAAAATAAATGAAGTTTCTGCAATTTTGCCCCAAATAAGAAAAATTTCTGCAATTTTGCCCCAAAATAAGGTAAATTCCTGCAATTATGCCCCAAAATAAGGTAAATTCCTGCAATTTTGCCTCAAATTAAATGAAATTTCTTGAATTTGCCCCAAAATATGGGGAATTTATGATTTTTGCCCCAAAATAAAGGGAAATTCTGCCTTTTGCCCCAAAATTAGGGGAATTTCTGCAATTTTACCGCAAAATAAGTCGAATTCTGCCTTTTTGCCCCAAAATAATGGGAATTTCTTCTTTTTGCCCCAAAATAAGAAAAATTTTTGCTTTTTTTCTCTGAAATAAGTGAAATTTCTGCAATTTTGCCCTAAAATAAGGAAAATTTCTGCAATTTTTCCCCATAATAATAGAAATTTCTGCAATTTTGCTCCAAAATACGGGGAATTTCTGCCTTTTTGCCCGAAAATAATGGGAATGCATATCTTTTTGCCATAAAAAATGAAATTTCTTCATTTTTGCTCCGAAATAAGGGGAATTTCTGCCTTTTTGCCTCTAAATAAGTGGAATTTCTGTCTTTTTCCCACAAAACATAGGGAATTTCTCTCTTTTTTGCCCCAAAATAAGGGGAATTTCTGACTCATTACCCTGAAATAAGTGAAATTTTTGCAATTTTGCCCCAAAATAAGGGAAATTTCTGCTATTTTGCCCCCAAATAAGGGGAATTCAGCATTTTTACCTCAAAATATGGGGAATTTCTGCATTTTTGCAACAAAATATTAGGAATTTCTGTTTTTTTGCCCCAAAGTAAGGAAAATTTCTGACTTTTTTCTCTGAAATAAGTGAAATTTCTGCAATTTTGCCCCAAAATAAGTGAAATTTCTGCAATTTTGTCCCAAAATAAGGGAAATTTCTGGAACTTTGCCCCAAAAGAAGTGGAATTTCTAAGTTTTGCCACAAAATAAGGAGAATTTCTGTCTTTTTGCCTCTAAATAAGTGAAATTTCTGCAATTCTTCCCGAAAATAAGGGAAATTTCTGCCTTTTTGCCCCCAAATAAGGGGAATTTCAGCCTTTTTACCTCAAAATAAGGGGAATTTGTGCATTTTTGCCAAAAAATATTAGCAATTTCTGCCTTTTTGCCCCAAAATAAAGAAAATTTCTGCCTTTTTTTCCCTGAAATAAGTGAAATTTCTGCAATTTTGCCCCAAAATAAGTGAAATTTCTGCAATTTTGCCCAAAAATAAGGGAAATTTTTGCAATTTTGCCCCAAAATAAGTGGAAGTTCTGAGTTTTGCCCCAAAATAAGGAGAATTTCTGTCTTTTTGCCCCAACATATAGGAAATTTCTGTCTTTCTGCACCACACCTAGGGGAATTTCTGCAATTATGCTCCAAAATACGGGGAATTTCTGCCTATTTGCCCGAAAATAAAGGGAATGCATAACTTTTTGCCATAAAAAAGGGAAATTTCTTAATTTTTGCTCCAAAATAAGGGAAATTTCTGCCTTTTTGCCCCTAAATAAGTGGAATTTCTGTCTTTTTCCCTCAAAACAAGGGAATATCTGTTTTTTTGCCTCAAAATAAGGGGAATTTCTGACTTATTACACTGAAATAAGTAAAATTTCTGCAATTTTGCCCCAAAATAAGGGAAATTTCTGCCTTTTTGCCCTGAAATATGTGAAATTTCTGCAATTTTACCCCAAAATAAGCTGAATTTCTGCCTTTTTGCCACAAATTAATGGGAATTTCTGCCTTTTTGCCCCAAAATAAGAAAAATTTTTGCGTTTTTTCTCTGAAATAAGTGAAATTTCTGCAATTTTGCCCTAAAATAAGGAAAATTTCTGCAATTTTTCCCAATAATAAAGGGAATTTCTTCAATTATGCCCCAAAATAAGGGGAATTTCTCTCTTTTTGCCCCAAAATAAAGGAAATTTCAGCCTTTTTACCTGAAAATAAATGAAGTTTCTGCAATTTTGCCCCAAATAAGAAAAATTTCTGCAATTTTGCCCCAAAATAAGGTAAATTCCTGCAATTTTTCCCCAAATTAAAGGAAATTTTTTGAATTTTGCCCCAAAATATGGGGAATTTATGATTTTTGCCCCAAATTAAAGGAAATTTCTTGAATTTTTCCCCAAAATATGGGGAATTTATGATTTTTGCCCCAAAATAAAGGGAATTTCTGCCTTTTGCCCCAAAATAATGGGAATATCTTCCTTTTTTCCCCAAAATAAGAAAAATTTTTGCTTTTTTTCTCTGAAATAAGTGAAATTTCTGCAATTTTGCCCTAAAATAAGGAAAATTTCTGCAATTTTTCCCCATAATAATGGAAATTTCTGCAATTTTGCCCCAAAATACGAGGAATTTCTCCCTTTTTGACCCAAAATAAAGGAAATATCAGCCCTTTTCCTGAAAATAAGTGAAATTTCTGCAATTTTGCCCCAAATAAGGGAAATTTCTGCAATTTTGCCTAAAAATAAGGTAAATTCCTTTAATTTTGCCCCAAAATAAAGGAAATTTCTTGAATTTTGCCCCAAATAAAGAGATTTTCTGATTTGTGCCCCAAAATTAGGGTATTTTCTGCAATTTTGCTCCAAAATACGGGGAATTTCTGCCTTTTTGCCCGAAAATAATGGGAATGCATATCTTTTTGCCATAAAAAATGAAATTTCTTCATTTTTCCTCCAAAATAAGGGGAATTTCTGCATTTTTGCCTCTAAATAAGTGGAATTTCTTTCTTTTTCCCACAAAACATAGGGAATTTCTCCCTTTTTTGCCCCAAAATAAGGGGAATTTCTGCTATTTTGCCCCCAAATAAGGGGAATTCAGCCTTTTTACCTCAAAATAAGGGGAATTTCTGCATTTTTGCAACAAAATATTAGGAATTTCTGTTTTTTTGCCCCAAAGTAAGGAAATTTTCTGACTTTTTTCTCTGAAATAAGTGAAATTTCTGCAATTTTGCCCCAAAATAAGTGAAATTTCTGCAATTTTGCCCCAAAATAAGGGAAATTTCTGGAACTTTGCCCCAAAAGAAGTGGAATTTCTGAGTTTTGCCCCAAAATAAGGAGAATTTCTGTCTTTTTGCCCCAACATATAGGAAATTTCTGCATTTTTGCCCCACAATTAGGGGAATTTCTGCAATTTTGCTCCAAAATACGAGGAATTTCTGCCTTTTTGCCCGAAAATAAGAAGAATGCATACCTTTTTGCCTTAAAAAAGGGAAATTTCTTCATTTTTGCTTCAAAATAAGGGGAATTTCTGCTTTTTTGCCTCTAAATAAGTGGAATTTCTGTCTTTTTCCCCCGAAACAAAGGGATTTTCTGTCTTTTTTGCACCAAAATAATAAAAATTTCTCACTTATTACCCTGAAATAAGTGAAATTTCTGCAATTTTGCCCAAAAATAAGGGAAATTTTTGCCTTTTTGTCCACAAATAAGAGGAATTTCACCCTTTTTACCTCAAAATAAGGGGAATTTCTGCATTTTTGCCACAAAATATTAGGAATTTCTGCCTTTTTTCCCCAAATTAAGGAAAATTTCTGCCTTTTTTCCCTGAAGTAAGTGAAATTTCTGCAATTTTGCCCCAAAATAAGTGGAATTTCTGAATTTTTCCCCAAAATAAAGAGAATTTCTGTCTTTTTGCCCCAACATATAGGGAATTTCTGCCTTTTTGTACAACAATTAGGGTAATTTCTGCAATTTTGCTCCAAAATACAGGGAATTTCTGCCTTTTTGCCTGAAAATAAGAGGAATGCATAACTTTTTGTTATAAAAAGGGAAATTTCTTCATTTTTGCTCCAAAATAAGGGGAATTTCTACCTTTTTGCTTCTCAATAAGTGGAATTTCTATCTTTTTCCCCCAAAACAAAGGGAAATTCTGTTTTTCTGCCCTAAAATAAGGGGAATTTCTGACTTATTACACTGAAATAAGTAAAATTTCTGCAATTTTGCCCCAAAATAAGGGAAATTTCTGCCTTTTTGCCCTGAAATATGTGAAATTTCTGCAATTTTACCCCAAAATAAGCTGAATTTCTGCCTTTTTGCCACAAATTAATGGGAATTTCTGCCTTTTTGCCCCAAAATAAGAAAAATTTTTGCGTTTTTTCTCTGAAATAAGTGAAATTTCTGCAATTTTGCCCTAAAATAAGGAAAATTTCTGCAATTTTTCCCAATAATAAGGGGAATTTCTTCAATTTTGCCCCAAAATAAGGGGAATTTCTCTCTTTTTTCCCCAAAATAAAGGAAATTTCAGCCTTTTTACCTGAAAATAAATGAAGTTTCTGCAATTTTGCCCCAAATAAGAAAAATTTCTGCAATTTTGCCCCAAAATAATGTAAATTCCTGCAATTTTTCCCCAAATTAAAGGAAATTTTTTGAATTTTGCCCCAAAATATGGGGAATTTATGATTTTTGCCCCAAATTAAAGGAAATTTCTTGAATTTTGCCCCAAAATATGGGGAATTTATGATTTTTGCCCCAAAATAAAGGGAATTTCTGCCTTTTGCCCCAAAATAATGGGAATTTCTTCCTTTTTTCCCCAAAATAAGAAAAATTTTTGCTTTTTTTCTCTGAAATAAGTGAAATTTCTGCAATTTTGCCCTAAAATAAGGAAAATTTCTGCAATTTTTCCCCATAATAATGGAAATTTCTGCAATTTTGCCCCAAAATAAGAGGAATTTCTCCCTTTTTGACCCAAAATAAAGGAAATATCAGCCCTTTTCCTGAAAATAAGTGAAATTTCTGCAATTTTGCCCCAAATAAGGGAAATTTCTGCAATTTTGCCTAAAAATAAGGTAAATTCCTCCAATTTTGCCCCAAAATAAAGGAAATTTCTTGAATTTTGCCCCAAATAAAGAGATTTTTTGATTTGTGCCCCAAAATTAGGGGATTTTCTGCAATTTTGCTCCAAAATACGGGGAATTTCTGCCTTTTTGCCCAAAAATAATGGGAATGCATATCTTTTTGCCATAAAAAATGAAATTTCTTCATTTTTGCTCCAAAATAAGGGGAATTTCTGCCTTTTTGCCTCTAAATAAGTGGAATTTCTGTCTTTTTCCCACAAAACATAGGGAATTTCTCTCTTTTTTGCCCCAAAATAAGGGGAATTTCTGACTCATTACCCTGAAATAAGTGAAATTTTTGCAATTTTGCCCCAAAATAAGGGAAATTTCTGCTATTTTGCCCCCAAATAAGGGGAATTCAGCCTTTCTACCTCAAAATAAGGGAATTTCTGCATTTTTGCAACAAAATATTAGGAATTTCTGTTTTTTTTGCCCCAAAGTAAGGAAAATTTCTGACTTTTTTCTCTGAAATAAGTGAAATTTCTGCAATTTTGCCCCAAAATAAGTGAAATTTCTGCAATTTTGCCCCAAAATAAGGGAAATTTCTGGAACTTTGCCCCAAAAGAAGTGGAATTTCTGAGTTTTGCCCCAAAATAAGGAGAATTTCTGTCTTTTTGCCCCAACATATAAGAAATTTCTGCATTTTTGCCCCACAATTAGGGGAATTTCTGCAATTTTGCTCCAAAATACTAGGAATTTCTGCCTTTTTGCCCGAAAATAAGAAGAATGCATACCTTTTTGCCTTAAAAAAGGGAAATTTCTTCATTTTTGCTTCAAAATAAGGGGAATTTCTGCTTTTTTGCCTCTAAATAAGTGAAATTTCTGTCTTTTTCTCCCAAAACAAAGGGATTTTCTGTCTCTTTTGCACCAAAATAATAAAAATTTCTCACTTATTACCCTGAAATAAGTGAAATTTCTGCAATTTTGCCCTAAAATAAGGAAAATTTCTGCAATTTTTCCCAATAATAAGGGGAATTTCTTCAATTTTGCCCCAAAATAAGGGGAATTTCTCTCTTTTTGCCCCAAAATAAAGGAAATTTCAGCCTTTTTACCTGAAAATAAATGAAGTTTCTGCAATTTTGCCCCAAATAAGAAAAATTTCTGCAATTTTGCCCCAAAATAAGGTAAATTCCTGCAATTTTTCCCCAAATTAAAGGAAATTTTTTGAATTTTGCCCCAAAATATGGGGAATTTATGATTTTTGCCCCAAATTAAAGGAAATTTCTTGAATTTTGCCCCAAAATATGGGGAATTTATGATTTTTGCCCCAAAATAAAGGGAATTTCTGCCTTTTGCCCCAAAATAATGGGAATTTCTTCCTTTTTTCCCCAAAATAAGAAAAATTTTTGCTTTTTTTCTCTGAAATAAGTGAAATTTCTGCAATTTTGCCCTAAAATAAGGAAAATTTCTGCAATTTTTCCCCATAATAATGGAAATTTCTGCAATTTTGCCCCAAAATAAGAGGAATTTCTCCCTTTTTGACCCAAAATAAAGGAAATATCAGCCCTTTTCCTGAAAATAAGTGAAATTTCTGCAATTTTGCCCCAAATAAGGGAAATTTCTGCAATTTTGCCTAAAAATAAGGTAAATTCCTCCAATTTTGCCGCAAAATAAAAAAAAATTTCTTGAATTTTGCCCCAAATAAAGAGATTTTCTAATTTGTGACCCAAAATTAGGGGATTTTCTGCAATTTTGCTCCAAAATACGGGGAATTTCTGCCTTTTTGCCCAAAAATAATGGGAATGCATATCTTTTTGCCATAAAAAATGAAATTTCTTCATTTTTGCTCCAAAATAAGGGGAATTTCTGCCTTTTTGCCTCTAAATAAGTGGAATTTCTGTCTTTTTCCCACAAAACATAGGGAATTTCTCTCTTTTTTGCCCCAAAATAAGGGGAATTTCTGACTCATTACCCTGAAATAAGTGAAATTTTTGCAATTTTGCCCCAAAATAAGGGAAATTTCTGCTATTTTGCCCCCAAAAAAGGGGAATTCAGCCTTTTTACCTCAAAATAAGGGGAATTTCTGCATTTTTGCAACAAAATATTAGGAATTTCTGTTTTTTTTGCCCCAAAGTAAGGAAAATTTCTGACTTTTTTCTCTGAAATAAGTGAAATTTCTGCAATTTTGCCCCAAAATAAGGGAAATTTCTGAAACTTTGCCCCAAAAGAAGTGGAATTTCTGAGTTTTGCCCCAAAATAAGGAGAATTTCTGTCTTTTTGCCCCAACATATAGGAAATTTCTGCATTTTTGCCCCACAATTAGGGGAATTTCTGCAATTTTGCTCCAAAATACTAGGAATTTCTGCCTTTTTGCCCGAAAATAAGAAGAATGCATACCTTTTTGCCTTAAAAAAGGGAAATTTCTTCATTTTTGCTTCAAAATAAGGGGAATTTCTGCTTTTTTGCCTCTAAATAAGTGAAATTTCTGTCTTTTTCTCCCAAAACAAAGGGATTTTCTGTCTCTTTTGCACCAAAATAATAAAAATTTCTCACTTATTACCCTGAAATAAGTGAAATTTCTGCAATTTTGCCCAAAAATAAGGGAAATTTTTGCCTTTTTGTCCACAAATAAGAGGAATTTCACCCTTTTTACCTCAAAATAAATGGAATTTCTGCATTTTTGCCACAAAATATTAGGAATTTCTGCCTTTTTGCCCCAAATTAAGGAAAATTTCTGCCTTTTTTCCCTGAAGTAAGTGAAATTTCTGCAATTTTGCCCCAAAATAAGTGGAATTTCTGAATTTTGCCCCAAAATAAAGAGAATTTCTGTCTTTTTGCCCCAACACATAGGGAATTTCTGCCTTTTTGTACAACAATTATGGTAATTTCTGCAATTTTGCTCCAAAATACAGGGAATTTCTGCCTTTTTGCCTGAAAATAAGGGGAATGCATAACTTTTTGTTATAAAAAGGGAAATTTCTTCATTTTTGCTCCAAAATAAGGGGAATTTCTGCCTTTTTGCTTCTCAATAAGTGGAATTTCTGTATTTTTCCCCCAAAACAAAGGGAATTTCTGTTTTTTTGCCCTAAAATAAGGGGAATTTCTGACTTATTACCCTGAAATAAGTGAAATTTCTGCAATTTTGCCCCAAAATAAGAAAAATTTCTGCCTCTTTGCCCTCAAATAAGGGGAATTTCAGCCTTTTTACCTCAAAATAAGGGGAATTCCTGCCTTTTTGTCCCAAAATAAGGAAAATTTCCAACTTTTTTTCCCTGAAATAAGTAAAATTTCTGCAATTTTGCCCCAAAATAAGTGAAATTTCTGCAATTTTGCCCCAGAATAAGGGAAATTTCTGGAATTTTGCCCCAAAATAAGTGGAATTTCTGAGTTTTGCCCCAAAATAAGGAGAATTTCTGTCTTTTTGCCCCAACATATAGGGAATTTCTGCATTTTTGCCCAACAATTAGGGGAATTTCTGCAATTTTGCTCCAAAATACAAGGAATTTCTGCCTTTTTGCCTGAAAATAAGAAGAATGCATAACTTTTTGCCTTAAAAAAGGGAAATTTCTTCATTTTTGCTTCAAAATAAGGGGAATTTCTGCTTTTTTGCCTCTAATAGGTGGAATTTCTGTCTTTTTCCCCCAAAACAAAGGGATTTTCTTTCTTTTTTGCACCAAAATAAGAAAAATTTCTCACTTATTACCCTCAAATAAGTGAAATTTCTGCAATTTTGCACAAAAATTAGGGAAATTTTTGCTTTTCTGCCCACAAATAAGGGAAATTTCAGCCTTTTTACCTCAAAATAAGGGGAATTTCTGCATTTTTGCCAAAAATATTAGGAATTCCTGCCTTTTTGCCCCCCAAAAAAGAAAATTTCTGCATTTTTTCCTTGAAATAAGTGAAATTTCTGCAATTTTGTGCCTAAATAAGTGAAATTTCTTCCATTTTGCCCCAAAATAAGAGAAATTTCTGGAATTTTGCCCAAAATAAGTGGAATTTCTGAGTTTTGCCCCAAAATAAGGAGAATTTCTGTCTTTTTGCCCCAACATATAGGGAATTTCTGTCTTTCTGCCCCACAACTAAGGGAATTTCTGCAATTTTGCTCCAAAATACGGGGAATTTCTGTCTTTTTGCCCGAAAATAAGGGGAATGCATAACTTTTTGCCATAAAAAAGGGAAATTTCTTCATTTTTGCTCCAAAATAAGGGAAAATTCTGCCTTTTTGCCTCTAAATAAGTGGAATTTCTGTCTTTTCCCTCAAAACAAAGGGAATTTCTGTCTTTTTTGCCTCAAAATAAGGGGAATTTCTGCCTTTTTCCCTGAAATATGTGAAGTTTCTGAAATTTTACCCCCAAATAAGGTGAATTTCTGCTTTTTTGCCCCTAAATAATAGGAATTTCTGCATTTTTGCCCGAAAATAATAAAAATTTTTGCTTTTTTTCTCTGAAATAAGTGAAATTTCTGCAATTTTGCCCTAAAATAAGGGAAATTTTTGCAATTTTATCCCATAATAAGGGAGATTTCTGCAATTTTGCCCCAAAATAATGGGAATTTCTTCCTTTTTGACACAAAACAAAGGAAATTTCAGCCTTTTTAGCTGAAAATAAGTGAAATGTATGAAATTTTGCCCCAAATAAAGATAATTTCTGCAATTTTGCCCCAAAATAAGGTAAATCCTGCAATTTTGCCCCAAAATAAAGGAAATTTCTGGAATTTTGCCCCAAAATAAGGGGAATTTCTGATTTTTGCCCCAAAATAAAGGGAATATCTGCCTTTTGCCCCAAAATTAGGGGAATTTCTGCAATTTTGCTCCAAAATACGGGGAATTTCTGCCTTTTTGCCTGAAAATAATGGGAATGCATACCTTTTTGCCATAAAAAGGTAAATTTCTTCATTTTTGCTCCAAAATAAAGGGAATTTCTGCCTCTTTGCCTCTGAATACGAGGAATTTCTGTCTTTTTCCCCCAAAACAAAGAGAATTTCTGTCTTTTTTGCCCCAAAATAAGGGGAATTTCTGACTTATTACCCTGAAGTAAGTAAAATTTCTGCAATTTTGCCACAATATAAGGGAAATTTCTGCAATTTTGCCCAAAAATAAGGGGAATTTCTGACAGTTTGCTCCCAAAAAACGGAGATCTTCTGTCTTTTTGCCCCAAAATAGGGAGAATTTCTGCCTTTTTGCTCGAAAATTATGAGAATTTCTGCAATTTTGCTTCAAAATACGGGGAATTTCTGCTTTTTATCCCGAAAGTAAGGGGAATGCATACTTTTTGCCATAAAAAGGTAAATTTCTTCATTTTTGCTCCAAAATAAGGGGAATTTCTGCATTTTTGCCTCTAAATAAGTGAAATTTCTGTCTTTTTCCCCCAAAACAAAGGGAATTTCTGTCTTTTTTGCCCCAAAATAAGGGGAATTTCTGAATTATTACCCTGAAATAAGTGAAATTTCTCCAATTTTGCCCCAAAAATAAGGGAAATTTGTGCCTTTTTACCCCCAAATAAGGGGAATTTCAGGCTTTTTACCTCAAAATAAGGGGAATTTCTGCATTTTTGCCACAAAATATTAGGAATTTCTGACTTTTTGCCCCAAAATAAGGAAAATTTGTGCCTTTTTTCTCTGAAATAAGTGAAATTTCTGCAATTTTGCCCCAAAATAAGTGAAATTTCTGCAATTTTGCCCCAAAATAAGGGAAATTTCTGGAATTTTGCCCCAAAATAAGTGGAATTTCTAAGTTTTGCCACAAAATAAGGAGAATTTCTATCTTTTTGCCTCTAAATGAGTGAAATTTCTTCAATTCTGCCTGAAAATAAGGGAAATTTCTGCCTTTTTGCCCCCAAATAAGGGGAATTTCAGCTTTTTTACCTCAAAATAAGGGGAATTTCTGCATTTTTGCCACAAAATATTAGGAATATCTGCCTTTTTTGCCCAAAAATAAAGAAAATTTCTGCCTTTTTTCCCTGAAATAAGTGAAATTTCTGCAATTTTGCCCCAAAATAAGTGAAATTTCTGCAATTTTACCCCAAAATAAGGTGAATTTCTGCCTTTTTGCCACAAATTAATGGGAATTTCTGCCTTTTTGCCCCAAAATAAGAAAAATTTTTGCGTTTATTCTCTGAAATAAGTGAAATTTCTGCAATTTTGCCCAAAAATAAAGAAAATTTCTGCAATTTTTCCCAATAATAAGGGGAATTTCTTCAATTTTGCCCCAAAATAAGGGGAATTTCTCCCTGTTTGCTCCAAAATAAAGGAAATTTCAGCTTTTTACCTGAAAATAAATGAAGTTTCTGCAATTTTGCCCCAAATAAGAAAAATTTCTGCAATTTTGCCCCAAAATAAGTTAAATTCCTGCAATTTTGCCCCAAATTAAAGGAAATTTCTTGAATTTTGCCCCAAAATATGGGGAATTTATGATTTTTGCCCCAAAATAAAGGGAATTTCTGCCTTTTGGCCCAAGATTAGGGGAATTTCTGCAATTTTACCGCAAAATAAGTCGAATTCTGCCTTTTTGCCCCAAAATAATGGGAATTTCTTCCTTTTTACCCCAAAATAAGTAAAATTTTTGCTTTTTTTCTCTGAAATAAGTGAAATTTCTGCAATTTTGCCCTAAAATAAGGAAAATTTCTGCAATTTTTCCCCATAATAATAGAAATATCTGCAATTTTGCCCCAAAATAAGAGGAATTTCTCCATTTTTGACCCAAAATAAAGGAAATATCAGCCCTTTTTCCTGAAAATAAGTGAAATTTCTGCAATTTTGCCCCAAATAAGGGAAATTTCTGCAATTTTGCCTAAAAATTAGGTAAATTCCTTCAATTTTGCCCCAAAATAAAGGAAATTTCTGAAAATTTTGCCCCAAATAAAGAGATTTTCTGATTTGTGCCCCAAAATTAGGGGATTTTCTGCAATTTTGCTCCAAAATACGGGGAATTTTTGCCTTTTTGCCCGAAAATAATGGGAATGCATATCTTTTTGCCATAAAAAATGAAATTTCTTCATTTTTACTCCAAAATAAGGGGAATTTCTGCCTTTTTGCCTCTAAATAAGTGGAATTTCTGTCTTTTTCCCACAAAACATAGGGAATTTCTCTCTTTTTTGCCCCAAAATAAGGGGAATTTCTGACTCATTACCCTGAAATAAGTGAAATTTTTGCAATTTTGCCCCAAAATAAGGGAAATTTCTGCTATTTTGCCCCCAAATAAGGGGAATTCAGCCTTTTTACCTCAAAATAAGGGGAATTTCTGCATTTTTGCAACAAAATATTAGGAATTTCTGTTTTTTTGCTCAAAAGTAAGGAAAATTTCTGACTTTTTTCTCTGAAATAAGTGAAATTTCTGCAATTTTGCCCCAAAATATGTGAAATTTCTGCAATTTTGCCCCAAAATAAGGGAAATTTCTGGAATTTTGCCCCAAAAGAAGTGGAATTTCTGAGTTTTGCCCCAAAATAAGGAGAATTTCTGTCTTTTTGCCCCAACATATAGGAAATTTCTGCATTTTTGCCCCACAATTAGGGGAATTTCTGCAATTTTGCCCCAAAATACGAGGAATTTCTGCCTTTTTGCCCGAAAATAAGAAGAATGCATACATTTTGGCCTTAAAAAAGGGAAATTTCTTCATTTTTGCTTCAAAATAAGGGGAATTTCTGCTTTTTTGCCTCTAAATAAGTGGAATTTCTGTCTTTTTCCCCCAAAACAAAGGGATTTTCTGTCTTTTTTGCACCAAAATAATAAAAATTTCTCACTTATTACCCTGAAATAAGTGAAATTTCTGCAATTTTGCCCTAAAATAAGGAAAATTTTTGCCTTTTTGTCCACAAATAAAAGGAATTTCACCCTTTTTACCTCAAAATAAGGGGAATTTCTGCATTTTTGCCACAAAAAATTAGGAATTTCTGCCTTTTTGCTCCAAATTAAGGAAAATTTCTGCCTTTTTTCCCTGAAGTAAGTGAAATTTCTGCAATTTTGCCCCAAAATAAGTGGAATTTCTGAATTTTGCCCCAAAATAAAGAGAATTTCTTTCTTTTTGCCCCAACATATAGGGAATTTCTGCCTTTCTGCACAACAATTAGGGTAATTTCTGCAATTTTGCTCCAAAATACAGGGAATTTCCGCCTTTTTGCCTGAAAATAAGGGGAATGCATAACTTTTTGTTATAAAAAGGGAAATTCCTTCATTTTTGCTCCAAAATAAGGGGAATTTCTGCCTTTTTGCTTCTCAATAAGTGGAATTTCTGTCTTTTTCCTCCAAAACAAAGGGAATTTCTGTTTTTTTGCCCTAAAATAAGGGGAATTTCTGACTTATTACCCTGAAATAAGTGAAATTTCTGCAATTTTGCCCCAAAATAAGGGAAATTTCTGCCTCTTTGCCCTCAAATAAGGGGAATTTCAGCCTTTTTACCTCAAAATAAGGGGAATTCCTGCCTTTTTGACCCAAAATAAGGAAAATTTCTACTTTTCTTCCCTGAAATAAGTAAAATTTCTGCAATTTTGCCCCAAAATAAGTCAAATTTCTGCAATTTTGCCCCAGAATAAGGGAATTTTCTGGAATGTTGCCCCAAAATAAGTGAAATTTTTGAGTTTTACCCCAAAATAAGGAGAATTTCTGTATTTTTGCCCCAACATATAGGGAATTTCTGCATTTTTGCCCAACAATTAGGGGAATTTCTGCAATTTTGCTCCAAAATACAAGGAATTTCTGCCTTTTTGCCCGAAAATAATAAGAATGCATAACTTTTTGCCTTAAAAAAGGGAAATTTCTTCATTTTTGCTTCAAAATAAGGGGAATTTCTGCTTTTTTGCCTCTAAATAGGTGGAATATCTGTCTTTTTCCCTCAAAACAAAGGGATTTTCTTTATTTTTTGCACCAAAATAAGAAAAATTTCTCACTTATTACCCTCAAATAAGTGAAATTTCTGCAATTTTGCACAAAAATAAGGGAAATTTTTGCCTTTCTGCCCACAAATAAGGGAAATTTCAGGCTTTTTACCTCAAAATAAGAGGAATTTCTGCATTTTTGCCAAAAATATTAGGAATTTCTGCCTTTTTGCCCCCCAAAAAAGAAAATTTCTGCCTTTTTTCCCCGAAATAAGTGAAATTTCTGCGATTTTGCGCCAAAATAATTGAAATTTCTGCAATTTTGCCCCAAAATAAGAGAAATTTCTGGAATTTTGCCCCAAAATAAGTGGAATTTCTGAGTTTTGACCCAAAATAAGGAGAATTTCTGTCTTTTTGCCCCAACATATAGGGAATTTCTGTCTTTCTGCCCCACAACTAAGGGAATTTCTGCAATTTTGCTCCAAAATACGGAGAATTTCTGTCTTTTTGCCCGAAAATAAGGGGAATGCATAACTTTTTGCCATAAAAAAGGGAAATTTCTTCATTTTTGCTCCAAAATAAGGGAAAATTCTGCCTTTTTGCCTCTAAATAAGTGGAATTTCTGTCTTTTTCCCTCAAAACAACGGGAATTTCTGTCTTTTTTGCCTCAAAATAAGGGGAATTTCTGCCTTTTTCCCTGAAATATGTGAAATTTCTGCAATTTTACCCCTAAATAAGGTGAATTTCTGCTTTTTTGCCCCTAAATAATAGGAATTTCTGCCTTTTTGCCCGAAAATAATAAAAAGTTTTGCTTTTTTTCTCTGAAATAAGTGAAATTTCTGCAATTTTGCCCTAAAATAAGGGAAATTTTTGCAATTTTTCCCATAATAAGGGAGATTTCTGCAATTTTGCCCCAAAATAAGGGGAATTTCTTCCTTTTTTACCCAAAACAAAGGAAATTTCAGCCTTTTTACCTGAAAATATGTGAAATGTCTGAAATTTTGCCACAAATAAGATAATTTCTGCAATTTTGCCCCAAAATAAGGTAAATCCTGCAATTTTGCCCCAAAATAAAGGAAATTTCTGGAATTTTGCCCCAAAATAAGGGGAATTTCTGATTTTTGCCCCAAAATAAAGGGAATTTCTGCCTTTTGCCCCAAAATTAGGGGAATTTCTGCAATTTTGCTCCAAAATACGGGGAATTTCTGCCTTTTTGCCTGAAAATAATGGGAATGCATACCTTTTTGCCATAAAAAGATAAATTTCTTCATTTTTGCTCCAAAATAAAGGGAATTTCTGCCTTTTTTCCTCTGAATAAGTGGAATTTCTGTCTTTTTCCCCCAAAACAAAGAGAATTTCTGTCTTTTTTGCCCCAAAATAAGGGGAATTTCTGACTTATTACTCTGAAGAAAGTGAAATTTCTGCAATTTTGCCACAATATAAGGGAAATTTCTGCAATTTTGCCCCAATATAAAGGAAATTTCTGCAATTTTGCCCAAAAATAAGGGGAATTTCTGACAGTTTGCTCCCGAAAAAAGGAGATCTTCTGTCTTTTTGCCCCAAAATAGGGAGAATTTCTGCATTTTTGATCGAAAATTAGGGGAATTTCTGCAATTTTGCTTCAAAATACGGGGAATTTCTGCTTTTTATCCCGAAAGTAAGGGGAATGCATACCTTTTTGCCATAAAAAGGTAAATTTCTTCATTTTTGCTATAAAATAAGGGGAATTTCTGCATTTTTGCCTCTAAATAAGTGAAATTTCTGTCTTTTTCCCCCAAAACAAAGGGAATTTCTGTCTTTTTTGCCCCAAAATAAGGGGAATTTCTGAATTATTACCCTGAAATAAGTGAAATTTCTCCAATTTTGCCCCAAAAATAAGGGAAATTTCTGCCTCTTTACCCCCAAATAAGGGGAATTTCAGGCTTTTTACCTCAAAATGAGGGGAATTTCTGCATTTTTGCCACAAAATATTAGGAATTTCTGTTTTTTTTGCCCCAAAGTAAGGAAAATTTCTGACTTTTTTCTCTGAAATAAGTGAAATTTCTGTAATTTTGCTCCAAAATAAGTGAAATTTCTGCAATTTTGCCCCAAAATAAGGGAAATTTCTGGAACTTTGCCCCAAAAGAAGTGGAATTTCTAAGTTTTGCCACAAAATAAGGAGAATTTCTGTCTTTTTGCCTCTAAATAAGTGAAATTTCTGCAATTCTTCCCGAAAATAAGGGAAATTTCTGCCTTTTTGCCCCCAAATAAGGGGAATTTCAGCCTTTTTACCTCAAAATAAGGGGAATTTCTGCATTTTTGCCAAAAAATATTAGGAATTTCTGCCTTTTTGCCCCAAAATAAAGAAAATTTCTGCCTTTTTTCCCTGAAATAAGTGAAATTTCTGCAATTTTGCCAGAAAATAAGTGAAATTTCTGCAATTTTGCCCCAAAATAAGGAAAATTTCTGGATTTTTGCCCCAAAATAAGTGGAATTTCTGAGTTTTGCCCCAAAATAAGGAGAATTTCTGTCTTTTTGCCCTGAAATATGTGAAATTTCTGCAATTTTACCCAAAAATAAGGTGAATTTCTGCCTTTTTGCCACAAATTAATGGGAATTTCTGCCTTTTTGCCCCAAAATAAGAAAAATTTTTGCGTTTTTTTCTCTGAAATAAGTGAAATTTCTGCAATTTTGCCCTAAAATAAGGAAAATTTCTGCAATTTTTCCCAATAATAAGCGGAATTTTTTCAATTTTGCCCCAAAATAAGGGGAATTTCTCCCTTTTTGCCCCAAAATAAAAGAAATTCCGCCTTTTTACCTGAAAATAAATGAAGTTTCTGCAATTATGCCCCAAATAAGAAAAATTTCTGCAATTTTGCTCCAAAATAAGATAAATTCCTGCAATTTTGCCCCAAATTAAAGGAAATTTCTTGAATTTTGCCCCAAAATATGGGGAATTTATGATTTTTGCCCAAAAATAAAGGGAATTTCTGCCTTTTGCCCCAAAATTAGGGGAATTTCTGCAATTTTACCCCAACATAAGTCGAATTTCTGCCTTTTTGCCCCAAAATAATGGGAATTTCTGCCTTTTTGCCCTAAAATAAGAAAAATTTTTGCTTTTTTTCTCTGAAATAAGTGAAATTTCTGGAATTTTGCCCTAAAATAAGGAAAATTTCTGCAATTTTTCCCCATAATAATAGAAATTTCTGCAATTTTGCCCCAAAATAAGAGGAATTTCTCCTTTTTGCCCCAAAATAAAGGAAATATCAGCCTTTTTTCCTGAAAATAAGTGAAATTTCTGCAATTTTGCCACAAATAAGGGAAATTTCTGCAATTTTGCCCAAAAATAAGGTAAATTCCTCCAATTTTTCCCCAAAATAAAGGAAATTTCTTGAATTTTTCCCCAAATTAGAGAGATTTTCTGATTTTTGCCCCAAAATTAGGGGATTTTCTGCAATTTTGTTCCAAAATACAGGGAATTTCTGCCTTTTTGCCCGAAAATAATGGGAATGCATACCTTTTTGCCATAAAAAATGAAATTTCTTCATTTTTGCTACAAAATAAAGGGAATTTCTGCTTTTGCCTATAAATAAGTGGAATTTCTGTCTTTTTCCCACAAAACATAGGGAATTTCTCTCTTTTTTGCCCCAAAATAAGGGAAATTTCTGACTCATTACCCTGAAATAAGTGAAATTTCTGCAATTTTGCCCCAAAATAAGGGAAATTTCTGCTATTTTGCCCCCAAATAAGGGGAATTCAGCCTTTTTACCTCAAAATAAGAGGAATTTCTGCATTTTTGCAACAAAATATTAGGAATTTCTGTTTTTTTGCCCCAAAGTAAGGAAAATTTCTGATTTTTTTCTCTGAAATAAGTGAAATTTCTGCAATTTTGCACCAAAATAAGTGAAATTTCTGCAATTTTGCCCCAAAATAAGGGAAATTTCTGGAATTTTGCCCCAAAAGAAGTGGAATTTCTGAGTTTTGCCCCAAAATAAGGAGAATTTCTGTCTTTTTACCCCAACATATAGGGAATTTCTGCTATTTGCCCCAAAATTAGGGGAATTTCTGCAATTTTGCTCCAAAATACGGGGAATTTCTGCCTTTTTTCCCAAAACTAAGGGAAATGCATACCTTTTTGCCATAAAAAAGGGAAATTTCTTCATTTTTGCTCCAAAATAAGGGGAATTTCTGCCTTTTTGCCTCTAAATAAGTGGAATTTCTATCTTTTTCCCCCAAAACAACGGGTATTTCTGTATTTTTTGCCCCAAATAAGGGGGAATTTCTGACTTATTACCCTGAAATAAGTGAAATTTCTGCAATTTTTCCCCAAAATAAGGGAAATTTCTGCCTTTTTGCCCTAAAATATGTGAAATTTATGCAATTTTACCCCAAAATAAGGTGAATTTCTGCCTTTTTGCCTTAAAATAATGGGAATTTCTGCCTTTTTGCCCCAAAATAAAAACATTTTTGCTTTATTTCTCTGAAATAAGTGAAATTTCTGCAATTTTGCCCTAAAATAAGAGAAATTTCTGCAATTTTTTCCCATAACAAGGGAAATTTCTGCAATTTTGCCCCAAAATAAGGGGAATATCTCTTTTTTTGTCCCGAAATAAAGGAAATTTCAGCCTTTTTAGCTGAAAGTAAGTGAATTTTATGCAATTTTGCCCCAAATAAAGGAAATTTCTGCAATTTTGCCCCAAAAAAAGGTAAATTCCTGCAATTTTGCCCCAAAATTAAGGAAATTTTTTGAATTTTGCCCCAAAAATAAGGGGAATTTCTGATTTTTGCCCCAAAATAAAGGGAATTTCTGCCTTTTGCCCCAAAATTAGAGGAATTTCTGCAATTTTGCTCCAAAATACGGGGAATTTCTGCCTTTCTGCCAGAAAATAATGGGAATGCATACCTTTTTGCCATAAAAAGAAAAATTTCTTCATTTTTGCTTCAAAATAAGGGGAATTTCTGCATTTTTCCTCTAACTAAGTGGAATTTCTGTCTTTTCCTCCAAAACAAAGGGAATTTCTGTGTTTTTTGCTACAAAATAACGGGAATTTCTGACTTATTACCCTGAAATAAGTGAAATTTCTGCAATTTTGCCCCAAAATAAGGGAAATTTCTCAATTTTGCCCCAATGTAAAGGAAATTTCTGCAATTTTGCCCCAAAACAAGGGAAATTTCTGACTGTTTGCTCTCGAAAAAAGGAGATTTTCTGTCATTTTTCCCCAAAATAAGGAGAATTTCTGCCTTTTTGCCCGAAAATTATGAGAATTTCTGCAATTTTGCTTCAAAATACGGGGAATTTCTGCTTTTATCCCGAAAGTAAAGGGGAATGCATACCTTTTTGCCATAAAAAGGTAAATTTCTTCATTTTTGCACCAAAATCAGGGAAATTTCTGTCTTTTTTGCCTCTAAATAAGTGGAAATTCTGTCTTTTCCTCAAAAAAAAAATTTCTGTCTTTTTTGCCCCAAAATAAGAGGAATTTCTGACTTATTACCCTGAAATAAGTGAAATTTCTGCAATTTTGCCCCAAAATAAGGGAAATTTCTGCAATTTGGCCACAATGTAAAGGAAATTTCTGCAATTTTGCCCCAAAATAAGGGGAATTTCTGACTGTTTGCTCCCGAAAAAAAGGAGATTTTCTTTTTTTTTTTGCCCTAAATTAAGGAGAATTTCTGCTTTTTTGCCCAAAAATTATGAAAATTTCTGCAATTTTGCTTAAAAAAACAGGGAATTTCGGCTTTTTATCCCGAAAGTAAGGGGAATGTATACCTTTTGCCACAAAAAAGGAAAATTTCTTCATTTTTGCCCCAAAATAAAAGAAATTTCTGCTTTTTACCTTAAAATAAGTGAAATTTCTCCCTTTTTAACCAAAAATAAATGGAATTTCTCTCTTTTTGCCCCAAAATAAAAGGAATTTTTGAATTAGGCTCTGAAATAAGTGATATTTCTGCAATTTTGCCCCAAAATAGAAGAAATTTGTACCTTTTTGCCACAAAATAAGGGGAATTACTGTCTTTTTGCCCCAAAATAAGGGAAATTTCTGCCTTTTGCCCCCAAATAAGGGGAATTTCAGCCTTTTTCCTTCAAAATAAAGGGAATTTCTGCATTTTTGCCACAAAATATTAAGAATTTCTACATTTTGCCCCCAAATAAGGAAAATTTCTGCCTTTTTTCCCTGAAATAAGTGAAATTTCTGCAATTTTGCCACAAAAAAAGGGAATTTTGGAATTTTTCCCCAAAATAAGTGGAATTTCTGAATTATGCCCTTAAATAAAAAGAATTTCTGTCTTTTTGCCCCAACATATTAGGAATTTCTGCATTTTTGCCCAACAATTAGGGGAATTTCTGCAATTTTGCTCCAAAATACGGGGAATTTCTGCCTTTTTGCCCGAAAATGAGGGGAATGCACAACTTTTTGCCATAAAAAAGGGAAATTTCTTCATTTTTGCTCCAAAATAATGGGAATTTCTGCCTTTTTGCCTCTAAATAAGTGGAATTTCTGTCTTTTTCCCACAAAACCAAAGGAATTTTTGTCTTTTTTGCACCAAAATAAGGGGAATTTCTGACTTATTACCATGAAATAAGTGAAATTTCTGCAATTTTGCCACAAAATAAGGGAAATTTCTGCCTTTTTGCCCTGAAATATGTGAAATTTTTGCAATTTTATCACAAAAAGAGTCGAATTGCTGCCTTTTTGCCCCAAAATAATGGGAATCTGCCTATTTGCCCCAAAATAAGAAAAATTTTTGCGTTTTTTCTCTGAAATAAGTGAAATTTCTGCAATTTTGCCCCAAAATAAGGGAAATTTCTGATATTTTGCCCCCAAATAAGGGGAATTCAGCCTTTTTACCTCAAAATAAGAGGAATTTCTGCATTTTTGCAACAAAATATTAGGAATTTCTGTTTTTTTGCCCCAAAGTAAGGAAAATTTCTGATTTTTTTCTCTGAAATAAGTGAAATTTCTGCAATTTTGCCCCAAAATAAGTGAAATTTCTGCAATTTTGCCCCAAAATAAGGGAAATTTCTGGAATTTTGCCCCAAAAGAAGTGGAATTTCTGAGTTTTGCCCCAAAATAAGGAGAATTTCTGTCTTTTTGCCCCAACATATAGGGAATTTCTGCTATTTGCCCCAAAATTAGGGGAATTTCTGCAATTTTGCTCCAAAATACGGGGAATTTCTGCCTTTTTTCCCAAAAATAAGGGAAATGCATACCTTTTTGCCATAAAAAAGGGAAATTTCTTCATTTTTGCTCCAAAATAAGGGGAATTTCTGCCTTTTTGCCTCTAAATAAGTGGAATTTCTATCTCTTTCCCCCAAAACAATGGAAATTTCTGTATTTTTTGTCCCAAAATAAGGGGGAATTTCTGACTTATTACCCTGAAATAAGTGAAATTTCTGCAATTTTGCCCCAAAATAAGGGAAATTTCTGCCTTTTTGCCCTAAAATATGTGAAATTTATGCAATTTTACCCCAAAATAAGGTGAACTTCTGCCTTTTTGCCTTAAAATAATGGGAATTTCTGCCTTTTTGCCCCAAAATAAACAACATTTTTGCTTTATTTCTCTGAAATAAGTGAAATTTCTGCAATTTTGCCCTAATATAAGAGAAATTTCTGCATTTTTTTCCCATAACAAGGGAAATTTCTGCAATTTTGTCCCAAAATAAGGGGAATATCTCTTTTTTTGCCCCGAAATAAAGGAAATTTCAGCCTTTTTACCTGAAAATAAGTGAATTTTATGCAATTTTGCCCCAAATAAAGGAAATTTCTGCAATTTTGCCCCCAAAAAAGGTAAATTCCTGCAGTTTTGCCCCAAAATTAAGGAAATTTTTTGAATTTTGCCCCAAAAATAAGGGGAATTTCTGATTTTTGCCCCAAAATAAAGGGAATTTCTGCCTTTTGCCCCAAAATTAGAGGAATTTCGGCAATTTTGCTCCAAAATACGGGGAATTTCTGCCTTTTTGCCAGAAAATAATGGGAATGCATACCTTTTTGCCATAAAAAGAAAAATTTCTTCATTTTTGCTCCAAAATAAGGGGAATTTCTGCATTTTTGCCTCTAACTAAGTGGAATTTCTGTCTTTTCCCCCAAAACAAAGGGAATTTAAGTCTTTTTTGCTCCAAAATAACGGGAATTTCTGACTTATTATTCTGAAATAAGTGAAATTTCTGCAATTTTGCCCCAAAATAAGGGAATTTTCTCAATTTTGCCCCAATGTAAAGGAAATTTCTGCAATTTTGTCCCAAAACAAGGGAAATTTCTGACTGTATGCTCCCGAAAAAGGAGATTTTCTGTCATTTTTCCCCAAAATAAGGAGAATTTCTGCCTTTTTGCCCAAAAATTATGAGAATTTCTGCAATTTTGCTTCAAAATACGGGGAATTTCTGCTTTTTATCCCGAAAGTCATGGGGAATGCATACCTTTTTGCCATAAAAAGGTAAATTTCTTCATTTTTGCACCAAATTCAGGGAAATTTCTGTCTTTTTGCCTCTAAATAAGTGGAAATTCTGTCTTTTCCTCAAAAAAAAAATTTCTGTCTTTTTTGCCCCAAAATAAGGGGAATTTCTGACTTATTACCCTGAAATAAGTGAAATTTCTGCAATTTTGCCCCAAAATAAGGGAAATTTCTGCAATTTGGCCCCAATGTAAAGGAAATTTCTGCAATTTTGCCCCAAAATAAGGGGAATTTCTGACTGTTTGCTCCCGAAAAAAAGGAGATTTTCTGTCTTTTTGCCCTAAAATAAGGAGAATTTCTGCTTTTTTGCCCGAAAATTATGAAAATTTCTGCAATTTTGCTTAAAAAAACGGGGAATTTCGGCTTTTTATCCCGAAAGTAAGGGGAATGTATACCTTTTGCCAAAAAAAGGAAAATTTCTTAATTTTTGCCCCAAAATAAAAGGAATTTCTGCTTTTTACCTTAAAATAAGTGAAATTTCTCCCTTTTTAACCAAAAATAAATGTAATTTCTCTCTTTTTGCCCCAAATTAAAGGAATTTTTGAATTAGGCTCTGAAATAAGTGATATTTCTGCAATTTTGCCCCAAAATAAAAGAAATTTCTACCTTTTTGCCACAAAATAAGGGGAATTACTGTCTTTTTGCCCCAAAATAAGGGAAATTTCTGCCTTTTTGCCCCCAAATAAGGGGAATTTCAGCCTTTTTCCCTCAAAATAAAAGGAATTTCTGCATTTTTGCCACAAAATATTAAGAATTTCTACATTTTTGCCCCAAAATAAGAAAAATTTCTGCCTTTTTTCCCTGAAATAAGTGAAATTTCTGCAATTTTGCCCCAAAAAAGGGGAATTTTGGAATTTTTCCCCAAAATAAGTGGAATTTCTGAATTATGCCCTTAAATAAAAAGAATTTCTGTCTTTTTGCCCCAACATATTAGGAATTTCTGCATTTTTGCCCCACAATTAGGGGAATTTCTGCAATTTTGCTCCAAAATACGGGGAATTTCTGCCTTTTTGCCCGATAATAAGGGGAATGCATAACTTTTTGCCATAAAAAAGGGAAATTTCTTCATTTTTGCTCCAAAATAAGGGGAATTTCTGCCTTTTTGCCTCTAAATAAGTTGAATTTCTGTCTTTTTCCCCCAAAACAAAAGGAATTTTTGTCTTTTTTGCACCAAAATAAGGGGAATTTCTGACTTATTACCATGAAATAAGTGAAATTTCTGCAATTTTGCCACAAAATAAGTGAAATTTCTGCCTTTTTGCCCTGAAATATGTGAAATTTTTGCAATTTTACCCCAAAATAAGTCGAATTTCTGCCTTTTTGCCCCAAAATAATGGGAATCTGCCTATTTGCCCCAAATAAGAAAAATTTTTGCGTTTTTTCTCTGAAATAAGTGAAATTTCTGCAATTTTGCCCTAAAATAAGGAAAATTTCTGCAATTATTTTCAATAACAAGGGAAATTTCTTCAATTTTGCCCCAAAATAAGGGGAATTTCTCCCTTTTTGCCCCAAAACAAAGGAAATTTCAGCCTTTTTATCTGAAAATAATTGAAGTTTCTGCAATTTTACCCCAAATAAGAAAAATTTCTGCAATTTTGCCCCAAAATAAGGTAAATTCCTGCAATTTTGCCCCAAATTAAAGGAAATTTCTTGAATTTTGCCCCAAAATAAGGGGAATTTATGATTTTTGCCCCAAAATAAAGGGAATTTCTGCCTTTTGCCCCAAAATTAGGGGAATTTCTGCAATTTTACGCCAAAATAAGTCAAATTTCTCCCTTTTTGCCCCAAAATAATGGGAATTTCTGCCTTTTTGCCCCAAAATAAGAAAAATTTTTGCTTTTTTTCTCTGAAACAAGTGAAATTTCTGCAATTTTGCCCTAAAATAAGGACAATTTCTGCAATTTTTCCCCATAATAATAGAAATTTCTGCAATTTAGCCCCAAAATAAGAGGAATTTCTCCCTTTTTGCCTCAAAATAAAGGAAATATCAGCCCTTTTTTCCTGAAAATAAGTTAAATTTCTGCAATTTTGCCCCAAATAAGGGAAAATTCTGCAATTTTGCCCAAAAACAAGGTAAATTGCTCCAATTTTGCCCCAAAATAAAGGAAATTTCTTGAATTTTGCCCCAAAATAAAGAGATTTTCTGATTTTTGCCCAAAAATTAGGGGATTTTCTGCAATTTTGCTCCAAAATACGGGGAATTTCTGCCTTTTTGCCCGAAAATAATGGGAATGCATACCTTTTTGCCATAAAAAATGAAATTTCTTCATTTTTGCTACAAAATAAGGGGAATTTCTGCCTTTTTGCCTCTAAATAAGTGGAATTTCTGTCTTTTTCCCACAAAACATAGGGAATTTCTCTCATTTTTGCCCCAAAATAAGGGAAATTTCTGACTCATTACCCTGAAATAAGTGAAATTTCTGCAATTTTGCCCCAAAATAAGGGAAATTTCTGCTATTTTGCCCCCAAATAAGGGGAATTCAGCCTTTTTACCTCAAAATAAGAGGAATTTCTGCATTTTTGCAACAAAATATTAGGAATTTCTGTTTTTTTGCCCCAAAGTAAGGAAAATTTCTGATTTTTTTCTCTGAAATAATTGAAATTTCTATAATTTTGCCCCAAAATAAGTGAAATTTCTGCAATTTTGCCCCAAAATAAGGGAAATTTCTGGAATTTTGCCCCAAAAGAAGTGGAATTTCTGAGTTTTGCCCCAAAATAAGGAGAATTTCTGTCTTTTTACCCCAACATATAGGGAATTTCTGCTATTTGCCCCAAAATTAGGGGAATTTCTGCAATTTTGCTCCAAAATACGGGGAATTTCTGCCTTTTTTCCCAAAAATAAGGGAAATGCATACCTTTTTGCCATAAAAAAGGGAAATTTCTTCATTTTTGCTCCAAAATAAGGGTAATTTCTGCCTTTTTGCCTCTAAATAAGTGGAATTTCTATCTCTTTCCCCCAAAACAACGGGAATTTCTGTATTTTTTGTCCCAAAATAAGGGGGAATTTCTGACTTATTACCCTGAAATAAGTGAAATTTCTGCAATTTTGCCCCAAAATAAGGGAAATTTCTGCCTTTTTGCCCTAAAATATGTGAAATTTATGCAATTTTACCCCAAAATAAGGTGAATTTCTGCCTTTTTGCCTTAAAATAATGGGAATTTCTGCCTTTTTGCCCCAAAATAAAAAACATTTTTGCTTTATTTCTCTGAAATAAGTGAAATTTCTGCAATTTTGCCCTAATATAAGAGAAATTTCTGCATTTTTTTCCCATAACAAGGGAAATTTCTGCAATTTTGCCCCAAAATAAGGGGAATATCTCTTTTTTTGCCCCGAAATAAAGGAAATTTCAGCCTTTTTACCCGAAAATAAGTGAATTTTATGCAATTTTGCCCCAAATAAAGGAAATTTCTGCAATTTTGCCCCAAAATAAGGTAAATTCCTGCAATTTTGCCCCAAAATTAAAGAAATTTTTTGAATTTTTCCCCAAAAATAAGGGGAATTTCTGATTTTTGCCCCAAAATAAAGGGAATTTCTGCCTTTTGCCCCAAAATTAGAGGAATTTCTGCAATTTTGCTCCAAAATACGGGGAATTTCTGCCTTTTTGCCAGAAAATAATGGGAATGCATACCTTTTTGCCATAAAAAGAAAAATTTCTTCATTTTTGCTCCAAAATAAGGGGAATTTCTGCATTTTTGCCTCTAACTAAGTGGAATTTCTGTCTTTTCCCCCAAAACAAATGGAATTTAAGTCTTTTTTGCTCCAAAATAACGGGAATTTCTGACTTATTACCCTGAAATAAGTGAAATTTCTGCAATTTTGCCCCAAAATAAGGGAAATTTCTCAATTTTGCCCCAATGTAAAGGAAATTTCTGCAATTTTGCCCCAAAACAAGGGAAATTTCTGACTGTTTGCTCCTGAAAAAAGGAGATTTTCTGTCATTTTTCCCCAAAATAAGGAGAATTTCTGCCTTTTTGCCCGAAAATTATGAGAATTTCTGCAATTTTGCTTCAAAATACGGGGAATTTCTGCTTTTTATCCCGAAAGTAAAGGGGAATGCATACCTTTTTGCCATAAAAAGGTAAATTTCTTCATTTTTGCACCAAAATCAGGGAAATTTCTGTCTTTTTGCCTCTAAATAAGTGGAAATTCTGTCTTTTCCTCAAAAAAAAAATTCTGTCTTTTTTGCCCCAAAATAAGGGGAATTTCTGACTTATTACCCTGAAATAAGTGAAATTTCTGCAATTTTGCCCCAAAATAAGGGAAATTTCTGCAATTTGGCCCCAATGTAAAGGAAATTTCTGCAATTTTCCCCCAAAATAAGGGGAATTTCTGACTGTTTGCTCCCGAAAAAAAGGAGATTTTCTGTCTTTTTGCCCTAAAATAAGGAGAATTTCTGCTTTTTTGCCCGAAAATTATGAAAATTTCTGCAATTTTGCTTAAAAAAACGGGGAATTTCGGCTTTTTATCCCGAAAGTAAGGGGAATGTATACCTTTTGCCACAAAAAAGGAAAATTTCTTCATTTTTGCCCCAAAATAAGAGGAATTTCTGCTTTTTACCTTAAAATAAGTGAAATTTCTCCCTTTTTAACCAAAAATAAATGGAATTTCTCTCTTTTTGCCCCAAAATAAAAGGAATTTTTGAATTAGGCTCTGAAATAAGTGATATTTCTGCAATTTTGCCCCAAAATAAAAGAAATTTCTACCTTTTTGCCACAAAATAAGGGGAATTACTGTATTTTTGCCCCAAAATAAGGGATTTTTCTGCCTTTTTGCCCCCAAATAAGGGGAATTTCAGCCTTTTTCCCTCAAAATAAAAGGAATTTCTGCATTTTTGCCACAAAATATTAAGAATTTCTATATTTTTGCCCCAAAATAAGGAAAATTTCTGCCTTTTTTCTCTGAAATAAGTGAAATTTCTGCAATTTTGCCCCAAAAAAGGGGAATTTTGGAATTTTTCCCCAAAATAAGTGGAATTTCTGAATTATGCCCTTAAATAAAAAGAATTTCTGTCTTTTTGCCCCAACATATTAGGAATTTCTGCATTTTTGCCCCACAATTAGGGGAATTTCTGCAATTTTGCTCCAAAATACGGAGAATTTCTGCCTTTTTGCCCGAAAATAAGGGGAATGCATAAATTTTTGCCATAAAAAAAGGGAAATTTCTTCATTTTTGCTCCAAAATAATGGGAATTTCTGCCTTTTTGCCTCTAAATAAGTTGAATTTCTGTCTTTTTCCCCCAAAACAAAAGGAATTTTTGTCTTTTTTGCACCAAAATAAGGGGAATTTCTGACTTATTACCATGAAATAAGTGAAATTTCTGCAATTTTGCCACAAAATAAGGGAAATTTCTGCCTTTTTGCCCTGAAATATGTGAAATTTTTGCAATTTTACCCCAAAATAAGTCGAATTTCTGCCTTTTTGCCCCAAAATAATGGGAATCTGCCTATTTGCCCCAAAATAAGAAAAATTTTTGCGTTTTTTCTCTGAAATAAGTGAAATTTCTGCAATTTTGCCCTAAAATAAGGAAAATTTCTGCAATTATTTTCAATAACAAGGGAAATTTCTTCAATTTTGCCCCAAAATAAGGGGAATTTCTCCCTTTTTGCCCCAAAATAAAGGAAATTTCAGCCTTTTTATCTGAAAATAATTGAAGTTTCTGCAATTTTACCCCAAATAAGAAAAATTTCTGCAATTTTGCCCCAAAATAAGGTAAATTCCTGCAATTTTGCCCCAAATTAAAGGAAATTTTTTGAATTTTGCCCCAAAATAAGGGGAATTTATGATTTTTGCCCCAAAATAAAGGGAATTTCTGCCTTTTGCCCCAAAATTAGGGGAATTTCTGCAATTTTACGCCAAAATAAGTCAAATTTGTGCCTTTTTGCCCCAAAATAATGGGAATTTCTGCCTTTTTGCCCCAAAATAAGAAAAATTTTTGCTTTTTTTCTCTGAAACAAGTGAAATTTCTGCAATTTTGCCCTAAAATAAGGAAAATTTCTGCAATTTTTCCCCATAATAAGAGAAATTTCTGCAATTTTGCCCCAAAAAAGAGGAATTTCTTCCTTTTTGCCCCAAAATAAAGGAAATATCAGCCCTTTTTCCTGAAAATAAGTGAAATTTCTGCAATTTTGCCCCAAATAAGGGAAAATTCTGCAATTTTCCCCAAAAATAAGGTAAATTCCTTCAATTTTGCCCCAAAATAAAGGAAATTTCTTGAATTTTGCCCCAAAATAAAGAGATTTTCTGATTTTTGCCCCAAAATTACGGGATTTTCTGCAATTTTGCTCCAAAATACGGGGGATTTCTGCGTTTTTTCTCCAAAATACGGGGAATTTCTGCCTTTTTGCCCGAAAATAATGGGAATGCATACCTTTTTGCCATAAAAAATGAAATTTCTTCATTTTTGCTCCAAAATAAGGGGAATTTCTGCCTTTTTGCCTCTAAATAAGTGGAATTTCTGTCTTTTTCCCACAAAACAATGGGAATTTCTTTCTTTTTTGCCCCAAAATAAGAAAAATTTCTGACTCATTACCCTGAAATAAGTGAAATTTCTGCAATTTTGCCCCAAAATAAGGGAAATTTCTGCCTTTTTGCCCTGAAATATGTGAAATTTCTGCAATTTTACCCCAAAATAAGGTGAATTTCTGCCTTTTTGCCACAAATTAATGGGAATTTCTGCCTTTTTGCCCCAAAATAAGAAAAATTTTTGCGTTTTTTCTCTGAAATAAGTGAAATTTCTGCAATTTTGCCCTAAAATAAGGAAAATTTCTGCAATTTTTCCCAATAATAAGGGGAATTTCTTCAATTTTGCCCCAAAATAAGGGGAATTTCTCCCTTTTTGCCCCAAAATAAAGGAAATTTCAGCCTTTTTACCTGAAAATAAATGAAGTTTCTGTAATTTTGCCCCAAATAAGAAAAATTTCTGCAATTTTGCCCCAAAATAAGGTAAATTCCTGCAATTTTGCCCCAAATTAAAGGAAATTTCTTGAATTTTGCCCAAAATATGGGGAATTTATGATTTTTGCCCCAAAATAAAGGGAATTTCTGCCTTTTGCCCAAAAATTAGGGGAATTTCTGCAATTTTACCCCAAAATAAGTCGAATTTCTGCCTTTTTGCCCCAAACTAATGAGAATTTCTGCCTTTTTGCTCCCAAAATAAGAAAAATTTTTGCTTTTTTTCTCTGAAATAAGTGAAATTTCTGCAATTTTGCCCTAAAATAAGAAAAAATATCTGCAATTTTTCCCCATAATAATAGAAATTTTTGCAATTTTGCCCCAAAATAAGAGGAATTTCTCCCTTTTTGCCTCAAAATAAACAAAATATCAGCCCTTTTTTCCTGAAAATAAGTTAAATTTCTGCAATTTTGCCCCAAATAATAGAAATTTCTGCAATTTTGCCCAAAAATAAGGTAAATTGCTCCAATTTTGCCCCAAAATAAAGGAAATTTCTTGAATTTTGCCCCAAAATAAAGAGATTTTCTGATTTTTGCCCAAAAATTAGGGGATTTTCTGAAATATGCTCCAAAATACGGGAAATTTCTGCCTTTTTGCCCGAAAATAATGGGAATGCATACCTTTTTGCCATAAAAAATGAAATTTCTTCATTTGTGCTCCAAAATAATTGGAATTTCTGCCTTTTTGCCTCTAAATAAGTGGAATTTCTGTCTTTTTCCCACAAAACATAGGGAATTTCTCTCTTTTTGCCCCAAAATAAAGGGAATTTCTGACTCATTACCCTGAAATAAGTGAAATTTCTGCAATTTTGCCCCAAAATAAGGGAAATTTCTGCTATTTTGCCCCCAAATAAGGGGAAGTCAGCCTTTTTACCTCAAAATAAGAGGAATTTCTGCATTTTTGCAACAAAATATTAGGAATTTCTGGGTTTTTTTGCCCCAAAATAAGGAAAATTTCTGACTTTTTTCTCTGAAATAAGTGAAATTTCTGCAATTTTGCCCCAAAATAAGTGAACTTTCTGCAATTTTGCCCCAAAATAAGGGAAATTTCTGGAATTTTGCCCCAAAAGAAGTGGATTTTCTGAGTTTTGCCCCAAAATAAGGAGAATTTCTGTCTTTTTGCCCCAACATATAGGGAATTTCTGCTATTTGCCCCAAAATTAGGGGAATTTCTGCAATTTTGCTCCAAAATACGGGGAATTTCTGCCTTTTTTCTCAAAAATAAGGGAAATGCATACCTTTTTGTCATAAAAAAGGGAAATTTCTTCATTTTTGCTCCAAAATAAGGGGAATTTCTGCCTTTTTGCCTCTAAATAAGTGTAATTTCTATCTTATTCCTCCAAAACAACGGGAATTTCTGTATTTTTTGTCCCAAAATAAGCGGGAATTTCTGACTTATTACCCTGAAATAAGTGAAATTTCTGCAATTTTGCCCTAAAATAAGGGAAATTTCTGCAATTTTTTTCAATAACAAGGGAAATTTCTTCAATTTTGCCCCAAAATAAGGGGAATTGCTCCCTTTTTGCCCCAAAATAAAAGAAATTTCAGCCTTTTTACCTGAAAATAATTGAAGTTTCTGCAATTTTGCCCCAAATAAGAAAAATTTCTGCAATTTTGCCCCAAAATAAGGTAAATTCCTGCAATTATGCCCCAAAATAAGGGGAATTTATGATTTTTGCCCCAAAATAAAGGGAATTTCTGCCTTTTGCCCCTAAATTAGGGGAATTTCTGCAATTTTTCCCCAAAATAAGTCGAATTTCTGCCTTTTTGCCCCAAAATAATGGGAATTTCTGCCTTTTTGCCCCAAAATAAGAAAAATTTTTGCTTTTTTTCTCTGAAGTAAGTGAAATTTCTGCAATTTTGTTCTAAAATAAAGAAAATTTCTGCAATTTTTCCCCATAATAAGAGAAATTTTTGCAATTTTGCCCCAAAATAAAAGAAATTTCTCCCTTTTTGCCCCAAAATAAGGATATATCAGCCCTTATTTCTGAAAATAAGTGAAATTTCTGCAATTTTGCCCCAAATAAGGGAAATTTCTGCAATTTTGCCCAAAAATAAGGTAAATTCCTCCAATTTTGCACCAAAATAAAGGGAATTTCTTGAATTTTGCCCCAAAATTAAGAGAGTTTCTGATTTTTGCCCCAAAATTAGGGGATTTTCTGCAATTTTGCTCCAAAATACGGGGAATTTCTGCCTTTTTTCTCCATAATACAGGGAATTTCTGCGTTTTTGCCCGAAAATAATGGGAATGCATACCTTTTTGCCATAAAAAATGAAATTTCTTCATTTTTGCTCCAAAATAAGGGGAATATCTGCCTTTTTGCCTCTAAATAAGTGGAATTTCTGTCTTTTTCCCCCAAAACAAAAGGAATTTTTGTCTTTTTTGCCCCAAAATAAAAGGAATTTCTGACTTATTACCATGAAATAAGTGAAATTTCTGCAATTTTGCCCCAAAATAAGGGAAATTTCTGCCTTTTTGCCCTGAAATATGTGAAATTTCTGCAATTTTACCGCAAAATAATGTGAATTTCTGCCTTTTTGCCCTAAAATAATGAGATTTTTTACCTTTTTGCCCCAAAATAAGAAACATTTTTGCTTTATTTCTCTGAAATAAGTGAAATTTCTGCAATTTTGTCCTAAAATTAGGGAAATTTCTGCAATTTTTTCCCATAACAATGGAAATTTCTGCAATTTTGCCCCAAAATAAGGGGAATTTCTCTTTTTTTGCCCCAAAATAAAGAAAATTTCAGCCTTTTTACCTGAAAATAAGTGAATTTTATGCAATTTTGCCCCAAATTAAGCAAATTTCTGCAATTTTGCCCCAAAATAAGGTAAATTCCTGCAATTTTACTTCAAAATAAAGGAAATTTCTTGAATTTTGCCCCAAAATAAGGGGAATGTCTGAATTTTGTCCCAAAATAAAGGGAATTTCTGCCTTTTGCCCCAAAATTAGGGGAATTTCTGCAATTTTGCTCCAAAATACGGGGAATTTCTGCCTTTTTGCCAGAAAATAATGGGAATGCATAACTTTTTGCCATAAAAAGGAAAATTTCTTCATTTTTGCTCCAAAATAAGGGAAATTTCTGCATTTTTGCCTCTAACTAAGTGGAATTTCTGTCTTTTTCCCCCAAAACAATGAGAATATTTGTTTTTTTTGCCCCAAAATAAGGGGAATTTCTGACTTATTACCCTGAAATAAGTGAAATTTCTGCAATTTTGCCCTAAAATAAGGGAAATTTCTGCAATTTTGCCCCAATGTAAAGGAAATTTCTGCAATTTTGCCCCAAAATAAGGGGAATTTCTGCCTTTTTGCCTCTAAATAAGTGGAATTTCTGTCTTTTTCCCCCAAAACAAAAGGAATTTTTGTCTTTTTTGCCCCAAAATAAAAGGAATTTCTGACTTATTACCATGAAATAAGTGAAATTTCTGCAATTTTGCCCCAATATAAGGGAAATTTCTGCCTTTTTGCCCTGAAATATGTGAAATTTCTGCAATTTTACCACAAAATAAGACGAATTTCTGCCTTTTTGCTCCAAAATAATGGGAATTTCTGCCTATTTACCCCAAAATAAGAAAAATTTTTGCGTTTTTTCTCTGAAATAAGTGAAATTTCTGCAATTTTGCCCTAAAATAAGAGAAATTTCTGCAATTTTTTCAATAACAAGGGAAATTTCTTCAATTTTGCCCCAAAATAAGGGGAATTTCTCCCTTTTTGCCCCAAAATAAAAGAAATTTCAGCCTTTTTACCTGAAAATAATTGAAGTTTCTGCAATTTTGCCCCAAATAAGAAAAATTTCTGAAATTTTGCCCCAATATAAGGTAAATTCCTGCAATTTTGCCCCAAATTAAAGGAAATTTCTTGAATTTTGCCCCAAAATAAGGGGAATTTATGATTTTTGCCCCAAAATAAAGGGAATTTCTGCCTTTTGCCCCTAAATTAGGGGAATTTCTGCAATTTTTCCCCAAAATAAGTCGAATTTCTGCCTTTTTGCCCCAAAATAATGGGAATTTCTGCCTTTTTGCCCCAAAATAAGAACAATTTTTGCTTTTTTTCTCTGAAATAAGTGAAATTTCTGCAATTTTGTTCTAAAATAAAGAAAATTTCTGCAATTTTTCCCCATAATAAGAGAAATTTTTGCAATTTTGCCCCAAAATAAGAGAAATTTCTCTCTTTTTGCCCCAAAATAAAGGATATATCAGCCCTTATTCCTGAAAATAAGTGAAATTTCTGCAATTTTGCCCCAAATAAGGGAAATTTCTGCAATTTTGCCCAAAAATAAGGTAAATTCCTCCAATTTTGCCCCAAAATAAAGGGAATTTCTTGAATTTTGCCCCAAAATTAAGAGAGTTTCTGATTTTTGCCCCAAAATTAGGGGATTTTCTGCAATTTTGCTCCAAAATAAGGGGAATTTCTGCCTTTTTGCCTCTAAATAAGTGGAATTTCTGTCTTTTTCCCACAAAACAAATGGAATTTCTCTCTTTTTTGCCCCAAAATAAAAGGAATTTCTGACTCATTACCCTGAAAAAGTGAAATTTCTGCAATTTTGCCCCAAAATAAGGGAAATTTCTGCCTTTTTGCCCTGAAATATGTGAAATTTCTGCAATTTTACCGCAAAATAATGTGAATTTCTGCCTTTTTGCCCTAAAATAATGAGATTTTCTACCTTTTTGCCCCAAAATAAGAAACATTTTTGCTTTATTTCTCTGAAATAAGTGAAATTTCTGCAATTTTGTCCTAAAATTAGGGAAATTTCTGCAATTTTTTCCCACAACAATGGAAATTTCTGCAATTTTGCCCCAAAATAAGGGGAATTTCTTTTTTTTTGCCCCAAAATAAAGAAAATTTCATCCTTTTTACCTGAAAATAAGTGAATTTTATGCAATTTTCCCCCAAATTAAGCAAATTTCTGCAATTTTGCCCCAAAATAAGGTAAATTCCTGCAATTTTACCCCAAAATAAAGGAAATTTCTTGAATTTTGCCCAAAAATAAGGGGAATGTCTGAATTTTGTCCCAAAATAAAGGGAATTTCTGCCTTTTGCCCCAAAATTAGGGGAATTTCTGCAATTTTGCTCCAAAATACGGGGAATTTCTGCCTTTTTGCCAGAAAATAATGGGAATGCATAACTTTTTGCCATAAAAAGGAAAATTTCTTCATTTTTGCTCCAAAATAAGGGGAATTTCTGCATTTTTGCCTCTAACTAAGTGGAATTTCTGTCTTTTTCCCCCAAAACAAAGAGAATATTTGTTTTTTTTGCCCCAAAATAAGGGGAATTTCTGACTTATTACCCTGAAATAAGTGAAATTTCTGCAATTTTGCCCTAAAATAAGGGAAATTTCTGCAATTTTGCCCCAATGTAAAGGAAATTTCTGCAATTTTGCCCCAAAATAAGGGGAATTTCTGCCTTTTTGCCTCTAAATAAGTGGAATTTCTGTCTTTTTCCCCCAAAACAAAAGGAATTTTTGTCTTTTTTGCCCCAAAATAAAAGGAATTTCTGACTTATTACCATGAAATAAGTGAAATTTCTGCAATTTTGCCCCAATATAAGGGAAATTTCTGCCTTTTTGCCCTGAAATATGTGAAATTTCTGCAATTTTACCACAAAATAAGACGAATTTCTGCCTTTTTGCTCCAAAATAATGGGAATTTCTGCCTATTTACCCCAAAATAAGAAAAATTTTTGCGTTTTTTCTCTGAAATAAGTGAAATTTCTGCAATTTTGCCCTAAAATAAGAGAAATTTCTGCAATTTTTTCAATAACAAGGGAAATTTCTTCAATTTTGCCCCAAAATAAGGGGAATTTCTCCCTTTTTGCCCCAAAATAAAAGAAATTTCAGCCTTTTTACCTGAAAATAATTGAAGTTTCTGCAATTTTGCCCCAAATAAGAAAAATTTCTGAAATTTTGCCCCAATATAAGGTAAATTCCTGCAATTTTGCCCCAAATTAAAGGAAATTTCTTGAATTTTGCCCCAAAATAAGGGGAATTTATGATTTTTGCCCCAAAATAAAGGGAATTTCTGCCTTTTGCCCCTAAATTAGGGGAATTTCTGCAATTTTTCCCCAAAATAAGTCGAATTTCTGCCTTTTTGCCCCAAAATAATGGGAATTTCTGCCTTTTTGCCCCAAAATAAGAACAATTTTTGCTTTTTTTCTCTGAAATAAGTGAAATTTCTGCAATTTTGTTCTAAAATAAAGAAAATTTCTGCAATTTTTCCCCATAATAAGAGAAATTTTTGCAATTTTGCCCCAAAATAAGAGAAATTTCTCTCTTTTTGCCCCAAAATAAAGGATATATCAGCCCTTATTCCTGAAAATAAGTGAAATTTCTGCAATTTTGCCCCAAATAAGGGAAATTTCTGCAATTTTGCCCAAAAATAAGGTAAATTCCTCCAATTTTGCCCCAAAATAAAGGGAATTTCTTGAATTTTGCCCCAAAATTAAGAGAGTTTCTGATTTTTGCCCCAAAATTAGGGGATTTTCTGCAATTTTGCTCCAAAATAAGGGGAATTTCTGCCTTTTTGCCTCTAAATAAGTGGAATTTCTGTCTTTTTCCCACAAAACAAATGGAATTTCTCTCTTTTTTGCCCCAAAATAAAAGGAATTTCTGACTCATTACCCTGAAAAAGTGAAATTTCTGCAATTTTGCCCCAAAATAAGGGAAATTTCTGCCTTTTTGCCCTGAAATATGTGAAATTTCTGCAATTTTACCGCAAAATAATGTGAATTTCTGCCTTTTTGCCCTAAAATAATGAGATTTTCTACCTTTTTGCCCCAAAATAAGAAACATTTTTGCTTTATTTCTCTGAAATAAGTGAAATTTCTGCAATTTTGTCCTAAAATTAGGGAAATTTCTGCAATTTTTTCCCACAACAATGGAAATTTCTGCAATTTTGCCCCAAAATAAGGGGAATTTCTCTTTTTTTGCCCCAAAATAAAGAAAATTTCATCCTTTTTACCTGAAAATAAGTGAATTTTATGCAATTTTCCCCCAAATTAAGCAAATTTCTGCAATTTTGCCCCAAAATAAGGTAAATTCCTGCAATTTTACCCCAAAATAAAGGAAATTTCTTGAATTTTGCCCAAAAATAAGGGGAATGTCTGAATTTTGTCCCAAAATAAAGGGAATTTCTGCCTTTTGCCCCAAAATTAGGGGAATTTCTGCAATTTTGCTCCAAAATACGGGGAATTTCTGCCTTTTTGCCAGAAAATAATGGGAATGCATAACTTTTTGCCATAAAAAGGAAAATTTCTTCATTTTTGCTCCAAAATAAGGGGAATTTCTGCATTTTTGCCTCTAACTAAGTGGAATTTCTGTCTTTTTCCCCCAAAACAAAGAGAATATTTGTTTTTTTTTGCCCCAAAATAAGGGGAATTTCTGACTTATTACCCTGAAATAAGTGAAATTTCTGCAATTTTGCCCCAAAATAAGGGAAATTTCTGCAATTTTGCCCCAATGTAAAGGAAATTTCTGCAATTTTGCCCCAAAGTAAGGGGAATTTCTGCCTTTTTGCCTCTAAATAAGTGGAATTTCTGTCTTTTTCCCCCAAAACAAAAGGAATTTTTGTCTTTTTTGCCCCAAAATAAAAGGAATTTCTGACTTATTACCATGAAATAAGTGAAATTTCTGCAATTTTGCCCCAAAATAAGGGAAATTTCTGCCTTTTTGCCCTGAAATATGTGAAATTTCTGCAATTTTACCCCAAAATAAGACGAATTTCTGCCTTTTTGCCCCAAAATAAAGGGAATTTCTGCCTATTTACTCCAAAATAAGAAAAATTTTTGCGTTTTTTCTCTGAAATAAGTGAAATATCTGCAATTTTGCCCTAAAATAAGAGAAATTTCTGCAATTTTTTCAATAACAAGGGAAATTTCTTCAATTTTGCCCCAAAATAAAGGGAATTTCTCCCTTTTTGCCCCAAAATAAAAGAAATTTCAGCCTTTTTCCTGAAAATAATTGAAGTTTCTGCAATTTTGCCCCAAATAAGAAAAATTTCTGCAATTTTGCCCCAATATAAGGTAAATTCCTGCAATTTTGCCCCAAATTAAAGGAAATTTCTTGAATTTTGCCCCGAAATAAGGGGAATTTATGATTTTTGCCCCAAAATAAAGGGAATTTCTGCCTTTTCCCCTAAATTAGGGGAATTTCTGCAATTTTTCCCCAAAATAAGTCGAATTTCTGCCTTTTTGCCCCAAAATAATGGGAATTTCTGCTTTTTGCCCCAAAATAAGAAAAATTTTTGCTTTTTTTCTCTGAAATAAGTGAAATTTCTGCAATTTTGTTCTAAAATAAAGAAAATTTCTGCAATTTTTCCCCATAATAAGAGAAATTTTTGCAATTTTGCCCCAAAATAAGAGAAATTTCTCCCTTTTTGCCCCAAAATAAAGGATATATCAGCCCTTATTCCTGAAAATAAGTGAAATTTCTGCAATTTTGCCCCAAATAAGGGAAATTTCTGCAATTTTGCCCAAAAATAAGGTAAATTCCTCCAATTTTGCACCAAAATAAAGGGAATTTCTTGAATTTTGCCCCAAAATTAAGAGAGTTTCTGATTTTTGCCCCAAAATTAGGGGATTTTCTGAAATTTTGCTCCAAAATACGTTGAATTTCTGAGTTTTTGCTCCAAAATACAGGAAATTTCTGCGTTTTTGCCCGAAAATAATGGGAATGCATACCTTTTTGCCATAAAAAAATGAAATTTCTTCATTTTTGCTCCAAAATAAGGGGAATTTCTGCCTTTTTGCCTCTAAATAAGTGGAATTTCTGTCTTTTTCCCACAAAACAAAGGGAATTTCTCTCTTTTTTGCTCCAAAATAAGAGGAATTTCTGACTCATTACCCTGAAATAAGTGAAATTTCTGCAATTTTGCCCCAAAATAAAGGAAATTTCTGCCTTTTTGCCCCCAAATAAGGGGAATTCAGCCTTTTTACCTCAAAATAAGAGGAATTTCTGCATTTTTGCCACAAAATATTAGGAATTTCTGTTATTTTGCCCCAAAATAAGGAAAATTTCTGACTTTTTTCCCTGAAATAAGTGAAATTTCTGCAATTTTGCCCCAAAATAAGTGAAATTTCTACAATTTTGCCCCAAAATAATGGAAATTTCTGGAATTTTGTCCCAAAAGAAGTGGAATTTCTGAGTTTTGCCCCAAAATAAGGAGAATTTCTGTCTTTTTGCCCCAACATATAGGGAATTTCTGCCTTTTGCCCCAGAATTAGGAGAATTTCTGCAATTTTGCTCCAAAATACGGGGAATTTCTGCCTTTTTTCCCAAAAATAAGGGAAATGCATATCTTTTTGCCATAAAAAAGGGAAATTTCTTCATATTTGCTCCAAAATAAGGGGAATTTCTGCCTTTTTGACTCTAAATAAGTGGAATTTCTGTCTTTTTTCCCCAAAACAACGGGAATTTCTGTATTTTTAGCCCCAAAATAAGGGGGAATTTCTGACTTATTACCCTGAAATAAGTGAAATTTCTGCAATTTTGCCCCCCAAAAAGGGAAATTTCTGCCTTTTTGCCCTGAAATATGTGAAATTTCTGCAATTTTACCGCAAAATAAGGTGAATTTCTGCCTTTTTGGCCTAAAATAATGAGATTTTCTACATTTTTGCCCCAAAATAAGAAACATTTTTGCTTTATTTCTCTGAAATAAGTGAAATTTCTGCAATTTTGTCCTAAAATAAGGGAAATTTCTGCAATTTTTTCCTATAACAAGGGAAATTTCTGCAATTTTGCCCCAAAATAAGGGGAATTTCTCTTTTTTTGCCCCAAAATAAAGAAAATTTCAGCCTTTTTACCTGAAAATAAGTGAATTTAATGCAATTTTGCCCCAAATTAAGCAAATTTCTGCAATTTTGCCCCAAAATAAGGTAAATTCCTCCAATTTTACCCCAAAATAAAAGAAATTTCTTGAATTTTGCCCCAAAATAAGGGGAATGTCTGAATTTTGTCCCAAAATAAAGGGAATTTCTGCCTTTTGCCCCAAAATTAGGGGAATTTCTGCAATTTTGCTACAAAATACGGGGAATTTCTGCCTTTTTGCCAGAAAATAATGGGAATGCATACCTTTTTGCCATAAAAAGGAAAATTTCTTCATTTTTGCTCCAAAAGAAGGGGAATTTCTGCCTTTTTGCCTCTAAATAAGTGGAATTTCTATCTTATTCCCCCAAAACAATGGGAATTTCTGTATTTTTTGCCCCAAAATAAGCGGGAATTTCTGACTTATTACCACAAAATAAGTGAAATTTCTGCAATTTTGCCCTAAAATAAGGGAAATTTCTGCAATTTTTCCATAATAAGGGAAATTTCTGCAATTTTGACCCAAAATAAGGGGAATTTCTCTTTTTTTGCCCCAAAATGAAGGAAATTTCAGCTTTTTTACTTGAAAATAAGTGAATTTTATGCAATTTTGTCCCAAATAAAGGAAATTTCTACAATTTTGCCCCAAAATAAGGTAAATTCCTGCAATTTTGCCCCAAAATAAAGGAAATTTTTTGAATTTTGCCCCAAAATAAAGGGAATTTCTGATTTTTGCCCCAAAATAAAGGGAATTTCTGCCTTTTGCCCCAAAATTAGGGCAATTTCTGCAATTTTGCTCCAAAATACGGGAAATTTCTGCCTTTTTGCACGAAAATAATGGGAATGCATACCTTTTTGCCATAAAAAGGAAAATTTCTTCGTTTTTGCTCCAAAATAAGGGGAATTTCTGCCTTTTTGCCTCTAAATAAGTGTAATTTCTATCTTATTCCCCCAAAACAACGGGAATTTCTGTATTTTTTGTCCCAAAATAAGCGGGAATTTCTGACTTATTACCCTGAAATAAGTGAAATTTCTGCAATTTTGCCCTAAAATAAGGGAAATTTCTGCAATTTTTCCATAACAAGGGAAATTTCTGCAATTTTTCCCAAAAATAAGGGGAATTTCTCTTTTTTTGCCCCCAAATTAAGGAAATTTCAGCCTTTTTACCTGAAAATAAGTGAATTTTATGCAATTATGCCCCAAATAAAGGAAATTTCTGAATTTTGCCCCAAAATAAAGTAAATTCCTGCAATTTTGCCCCAAAATAAAGAAAATTTTTTGAATTTTGCCCCAAAATAAGGGGAATTTCTGATTTTTGCCCCAAAATAAAGGGAATTTCTGCCTTTTGCCCCAAAATTAGGGGAATTTCTGCAATTTTGCTCCAAAATACGGGGAATGTCTGCCTTTTTGTACGAAAATAATGGGAATGCATACCTTTTTTCCATAAAAAGGAAAATTTCTTCATTTTTGCTCCAAAATAAGGGGAATTTCTGCATTTTTGCCTCTAACTAAGTGGAATTTCTCTCTTTTTCCCCCAAAACAAAGAGAATTTCTGTCTTTTTTGCCCCAAAATAAGGGGAATTTCTGACTTATTACCCTGAAATAAGCGAAATTTCTGCAATTTTGCCCCAAAATAAGGGAAATTTCTGCAATTTTGCCACAATGTAAAGGAAATTTCTGCAATTTTGCCCCAAAATAAGGGGAATTTCTGACTGTTTGCTCCCGAAAAAAAAAGATTTTCTGTCTTTTTGCCATAAAATAAGGAGAATTTCTGCTTTTTTGCCCGAAAATTATGAAAATTTCTGCAATTTTGCTTCAAAATACGGGGAATTTCGGCTTTTTATCCCGAAAGTAAGAGGAATGTATACCTTTTGCCACAAAAAAGAGAAATTTGTACATTTTTGCCCCAAAATAAGTGGAATTTCTGCTTTTTACCTCAAAATTAGTGAAATTTCTCCCTTTTTAACCAAAAATAAATGGAATTTCTCTCTTTTTGCCCCAAAATAAAAGGAATTTTTGAATTAGGCCCTGAAAAAAGTGATATTTCTGCAATTTTGCCCCGAAATAAAAGAAATTTCTATTTTTTTGCCACAAAATAAGGGGATTTACTGTCTTTTTGCCCCAAAATAAGGGAAATTTCTGCCTTTTTGCCCCCAAATAAGGGGAATTTCAGCCTTTTTCCCCCAAAATAAAGCGAATTTCTGCATTTTTGCCACAAAATATTAAGAATTTCTACATTTTTGCCCAAAAATAAGGAAAATTTCTGCCTTTTTTCCCTGAAATATGTGAAATTTGTGCAATTTTGCCCCAAAATAAGAGAAATTTTGGAATTTTTCCCCAAAATAAGTGGAATTTCTGAATTATGTCTTTAAATAAAGAGAATTTCTGTCTTTTTGCCCCAACATAATAGGAATTTCTGCATTTTTGCCCCACAATTAGGGGAATTTCTGCAACTTTGCTCCAAAATACGGGGAATTTCTGCCTTTTTGCCGGAAAATAAGGGGAATCCATAACTTTTTGCCATAAAAAAAGGAAATTTCTTCATTTTTGCTCCAAAATAATTGGAATTTCTGCCTTTTTGCCTCTAAATAAGTGGAATTTCTGTCTTTTTCCCCCAAAACAAAAGGAATTTTTGTCTTTTTTGCCTCAAAATAAAAGGAATTTCTGACTTATTACCATGAAATAAGTGAAATTTCTGCAATTTTGCCCCAAAATAAGGGAAATTTCTGCCTTTTTGCCCTGAAATATGTGAAATTTCTGCAATTTTACCACAAAATAAGACGAATTTCTGCCTTTTTGCCCCAAAATAATGGGAATTTCTGCCTATTTGCCCCAAAATAAGAAAAATTTTTGCGTTTTTTCTCTGAAATAAGTGAAATTTCTGCAATTTTGCCCTAAAATAAGGGAAATTTCTGCAATTTTTTTCAATAACAAGGGAAATTTCTTCAATTTTGACCCAAAATAAGGGGAATTTCTCACTTTTGCCCCAAAATAAAAGAAATTTCAGCCTTTTTACCTGAAAATAATTGAAGTTTCTGCAATTTTGCCCCAAATAAGAAAAATTTCTGCAATTTTGCCCCAAAATAAGGTAAATTCCTGCAATTTTGCCCCAAAATAAGGGGAATTTATGATTTTTGCCCCAAAATAAAGGGAATTTCTGCCTTTTGCCCCTAAAATAGGGGAATTTCTGCAATTTTTCCCCAAAATAAGTCGAATTTCTGCCTTTTTGCCCCAAAATAATGGGAATTTCTGCCTTTTTGCCCCAAAATAAGAAAAATTTTTGCTTTTTTTCTCTGAAATAAGTGAAATTTCTGCAATTTTGTTCTAAAATAGAGAAAATTTCTGCAATTTTTCCCCATAATAAGAGAAATTTTTGCAATTTTGCCCCAAAATAAGAGAAATTTCTCCCTTTTTGCCCCAAAATAAAGGATATATCAGCCCTTATTCCTGAAAATAAGTGAAATTTCTGCAATTTTGCCCCAAATAAGGGAAATTTCTGCAATTTTGCCCAAAAATAAGGTAAATTCCTCTAATTTTGCCCCAAAATAAAAAGAGAATTTCTTGAATTTTGCCCCAAAATTAAGAGAGTTTCTGATTTTTGCCCCAAAATTAGGGGATTTTCTGCAATTTTGCTCCAAAATACGGGGAATTTCTGCCTTTTTGCTCCAAAATACAGGGAATTTCTGCGTTTTTGCCCGAAAATAATGGGAATGCATACCTTTTTGCCATAAAAAATGAAATTTCTTCATTTTTGCTCCAAAATAAAGGGAATTTCTGCCTTTTTGCCTCTAAATAAGTGTAATTTCTGTCTTTTTCCCACAAAACAAAGGGAATTTCTCTCTTTTTTGCCCCAAAATAAGAGGAATTTCTGATTCATTATCCTGAAATAAGTGAAATTTCTGCAATTTTGCCCCAAAATAAGGGAAATTTCTGCCTTTTTGCCCCCAAATAAGGGGAATTCAGCCTTTTTACCTCAAAATAAGAGGAATTTCTGCATTTTTGCCACAAAATATTAGGAATTTCTGTTATTTTGCCCCAAAATAAGGAAAATTTCTGACTTTTTTCCCTGAAATAAGTGAAATTTCTGCAATTTTGCCCCAAAATAAGTGAAATTTCTACAATTTTTGCCACAAAATAAGGGAAATTTCTGGAATTTTGCCCCAAAAGAAGTGGAATTTCTGAGTTTTGCCCCAAAATAAGGAGAATTTCTGTCTTTTTGCCCCAACATATAGGGAATTTCTGCCTTTTGCCCCAGAATTAGGGGAATTTCTGCAATTTTGCTCCAAAATACGGGGAATTTCTGCCTTTTTTCCCAAAAATAAGGGAAATGCATATCTTTTTGCCATAAAAAAGGGAAATTTCTTCATATTTGCTCCAAAATAAGGGGAATTTCTGCCTTTTTGACTCCAAATAAGTGGAATTTCTGTCTTTTTTCCCCAAAACAACGGGAATTTCTTTATTTTTAGCCCCAAAATAAGGGGGAATTTCTAACTTATTATTCTGAAATTAGTGAAATTTCTGCAATTTTGCCCCCCAAAAAGGGAAATTTCTGCCTTTTTGCCCTAAAATATGTGAAATTTCTGCAATTTTACCGCAAAATTATGTGAATTTCTGCCTTTTTGCCCTAAAATAATGAGATTTTCTACCTTTTTGCCCCAAAATAAGAAATATTTTTGCTTTATTTCTCTGAAATAAGTGAAATTTCTGCAATTTTGTCCTAAAATAAGGGAAATTTCTGCAATTTTTTCCCATAACAAGGGAAATTTCTGCAATTTTGCCCCAAAATAAGGGGAATTTCTCTTTTTTTGCCCCAAAATAAAGAAAATTTCAGCCTTTTTACCTGAAAATAAGTGAATTTTATGCAATTTTTGCCCCAAATTATGCAAATTTCTGCAATTTTGCCCCAAAATAAGGTAAATTCCTGCAATTTTACCCCAAAATAAAGGAAATTTCTTGAATTTTGCCCCAAAATAAGGGGAATGTCTGAATTTTGTCCCAAAATAAAGGGAATTTCTGCCTTTTGCCCCAAAATTAGGGGAATTTCTGCAATTTTGCTGCAAAATACGGGGAATTTCTGCCTTTTTGCCAGAAAGTAATGGGAATGCATAACTTTTTGCCATAAAAAGGAAAATTTCTTCATTTTTGCTCCAAAATAAGGGGAATTTCTGCATTTTTGCCTCTAACTAAGTGGAATTTCTGTCTTTTTCCCCCAAAACAAAGGGAATTTCTGTCTTTTTTGCCCCAAAATAAGGGGAATTTCTGACTTATTACCCTGAAATAAGTGAAATTTCTGCAATTTTGCCCCAAAATAAGGGAAATTTCTGCAATTTTGCCCCAATGTAAAGGAAATTTCTGCAATTTTGCCCCAAAATAAGGGGAATTTCTGCCTTTTTGCCTCTAAATAAGTGGAATTTCTATCTTATTCCCCCAAAACAATGGGAATTTCTGTATTTTTTGCCCCAAAATAAGCGGGAATTTCTGACTTATTACCCCAAAATAAGTGAAATTTCTGCAATTTTGCCCTAAAATAAGGGAAATTTCTGCAATTTTTTTATAATAAGGGAAATTTCTGCAATTTTGCCCCAAAATAAGGGAATTTCTCTTTTTTTCCCTGAAAATAAAGGAAATTTCAGCTTTTTTACTTGAAAATAAGTGAATTATATGCAATTTTGCCCCAAATAAAGGAAATTTCTGCAATTTTGCCCCAAAATAAGGTAAATTCCTGCAATTTTGCCCCAAAATAAGGGAAATTTTTTGAATTTTGCCCCAAAATAAGGGGAATTTCTGATTTTTGCCCCAAAATAAAGGGAATTTCTGCCTTTTGCCCCAAAATTAGGGTAATTTCTGCAATTTTGCTCCAAAATACGGGGAATTTCTGCCTTTTTGCACGAAAATAATGGTAATGCATACCTTTTTGCCATAAAAAGGAAAATTTCTTCATTTTTGCTCCAAAATAAGGGGAATTTCTGCATTTTTGCCTCTAAATAAGTGGAATTTCTATCTTATTCCCCCAAAACAACGGGAATTTCTGTATTTTTTGCCCCAAAATAAGCGGGAATTTCTGACTTATTACCCCAAAATAAGTGAAATTTCTGCAATTTTGCCCTAAAATAAGGGAAATTTCTGCAATTTTTCCATAATAAGGGAAATTTCTGCAATTTTGACCCAAAATAAGGGGAATTTCTCTTTTTTTGCCCCCAAAAAAGGAAATTTCTGCCTTTTTACTTGAAAATAAGTGAATTTTATGCAATTTTGCCCCAAATAAAGGAAATTTTTTGAATTTTGCCCCAAAATAAGGGGAATTTCTGATTTTTGCCCCAAAATAAAGGGAATTTCTGCCTTTTGCCCCAAAATTAGGGCAATTTCTGCAATTTTGCTTCAAAATACGGGGAATTTCTGCCTTTTTGCACGAAAATAATGGGAATGCATACCTTTTTGCCATAAAAAGGAAAATTTCTTCATTTTTGCTCCAAAATAAGGGGAATTTCTGGATTTTTGCCTCTAACTAAGTAAAATTTCTGTCTTTTTCCCCCAAAACAAAGGGAATTTCTGTCTTTTTTGCCCCAAAATAAGGGGAATTTCTGACTTATTACCCTGAAATAAGTGAAATTTCTGCAATTTTGTCCCAAAATAAGGGAAATTTATGCAATTTTGCCACAATGTAAAGGAAATTTCTGCAATTTTGCCCCAAAATAAGGGGAATTTCTGACTGTTTGCTCCCGAAAAAAGGAGATTTTCTGTCTTTTTGCCCTAAAATAAGGAGAATTTCTGCTTTTTTGCCCGAAAATTATGAAAATTTCTGCAATTTTGCTTCAAAATACGGGGAATTTCGGCTTTTTATCCCGAAAGTAAGGGGAATGTATACCTTTTGCCACAAAAAAAGGAAATTTCTTCATTTTTGCCCCAAAATAAGAGGAATTTCTGCTTTTTACCTCAAAATAAGTGAAATTTCTCCCTTTTTAACCAAAAATAAATGGAATTTCTCTCTTTTTGCCCCAAAATAAAAGGAATTTTTGAATTAGGCCCTGAAATAAGTGATATTTCTGCAATTTTGCCCTGAAATAAAAGAAATTTCTACCTTGTTGCCACAAAATAAGGGGAATTACTGTCTTTTTGCCCCAAAATAAGGGAAATTTCTGCCTTTTTGCCCCCAAATAAGGGAAATTTCAGCCTTTTCCCCTCAAAATAAAGCGAATTTCTGCATTTTTGCCACAAAATATTAAGAATTTCTACATTTTTGCCCCAAAATAAGGAAAATTTCTGCCTTTTTTCCCTGAAATAATTGAAATTTGTACAATTTTGCCCCAAAATAAGAGAAATTTTGGATTTTTTCCCCAAAATAAGTGGAATTTCTGAATTATGCCTTTAAATAAGGAGAATTTCTGTCTTTTTGCCCAAACATATTAGGAATTTATGCATTTTTGCCGAACAATTAGGGGAATTTCTGCAATTTTTCTCCAAAATACGGGGAATTTCTGCCTTTTTGCCCGAAAATAAGGGGAATGCATAACTTTTTGCCATAAAAAAGGGAAATTTTTTCATTTTTGCTCCAAAATAATGGGAATTTCTGCCTTTTTGCCTCTAAATAAGTGGAATTTCTGTCTTTTTCCCCAAAACAAAAGGAATTTTTGTCTTTTTTGCCCCAAAATAAAAGAAATTTCTGACTTATTACCATGAAATAAGTGAAATTTCTGCAATTTTGCCCCAAAATAAGGGAAATTTCTGCCTTTTTACCCTGAAATATGTGAAATTTCTGCAATTTTACCCCAAAATAAGTCGAATTTCTGCCTTTTTGCCCCGAAATAATGGGAATTTCTGCCTTTTGCCCCAAAATAAGAAAAATTTTTGCGTTTTTTCTCTGAAATAAGTGAAATTTCTGCAATTTTGCCCTAAAATAAGGAAAATTTCTGCAATTTTTTCAATAACAAGGGAAATTTCTTCAATTTTGCCCCAAAATAAGGGGAATTTCTCCCTTTTTGCCCCAAAATAAAAGAAATTTCAGCCTTTTTACCTGAAAATAATTGAAGTTTCTGCAATTTTGCCCCAAATAAGAATAATTTCTGCAATTTTGCCCCAAAATAAGGTAAATTCCTACAATTTTGCCCCAAATTAAAGGAAATTTCTTGAATTTTGCCCCAAAATAAGGGGAATTTATGATTTTTGCCCCAAAATAAAGGGAATTTCTGCCTTTTGCCCCTAAATTTGGGGAATTTCTGCCATTTTACCCCAAAATAAGTCGAATTTCTGCCTTTTTGCCCCAAAATAATGGGAATTTCTGCCTTTTTGCCCCAAAATAAGAAAAATTTTTGCTTTTTTTCTCTGAAATAAGTGAAATTTCTGCAATTTTGTTTTAAAATAAAGAAAATTTCTGCAATTTTTCCCTATAATAAGAGAAATTTTTGCAATTTTGCCCCAAAATAAGAGAAATTTCTCCCTTTTTGCCCCAAAATAAAGGATATATCAGCCCTTATTCCTGAAAATAAGTGAAATTTCTGCAATTTTGCCCCAAATAAGGGAAATTTCTGCAATTTTGCCCAAAAATAAGGTAAATTCCTCCAATTTTGCCCCAAAATAAAGGGAATTTCTTGGATTTTGCCCCAAAATTAAGAGAGTTTCTGATTTTTGCCCCAAAATTAGGGGATTTTCTGCAATTTTGCTCCAAAATACGGGAAATTTCTGCCTTTTTGCTCCAAAATTCAGGGAATTTCTGCGTTTTTGCCCGAAAACAATGGGAATGCATACCTTTTTGCCATAAAAAATGAAATTTCTTCATTTTTGCTCCAAAATAAGGGGAATTTGTGCCTTTTTGCCTCTAAATAAGTGGAATTTCTGTCTTTTTCCCACAAAACAAAGGGAATTTCTCTCTTTTTTCCCCAAAATAAGAGGAATTTCTGACTCATTACCCTGAAATAAGTGAAATTTCTGCAATTTTGCCCCAAAATAGGGAAATTTCTGCCTTTTTGCCCCCAAATAAGGGGAATTCAGCCTTTTTACCTCAAAATAAGAGGAATATCTGCATTTTTGCCACAAAATATTAGGAATTTCTGTTATTTTGCCCCAAAATAAGGAAAATTTCTGACTTTTTTCCCTGAAATAAGTGAAATTTCTGCAATTTTGCCCCAAAATAAGTGAAATTTCTACAATTTTGCCCCAAAATAAGGGAAATTTCTGGAATTTTGCCCCAAAAGAAGTGGAATTTCTAAGTTTTGCCCCAAAATAAGGAGAATTTCTGTCTTTTTGCCCCAACATATAGGGAATTTCTGCCTTTTGCCCCAGAATTAGGGGAATTTCTGCAATTTTGCTCCAAAATACGGGGAATTTCTGCCTTTTTTCCCAAAAATAAGGGAAATGCATATCTTTTTGCCATAAAAAAGGGAAATTTCTTCATATTTGCTCCAAAATAAAGGGAATTTCTGCCTTTTTGACTCTAAATAAGTGGAATTTCTGTCTTTTTTCCCCAAAACAACGGGAATTTCTGTATTTTTAGCCCCAAAATAAGGGGGAATTTCTGACTTATTACCCTGAAATAAGTGAAATTTCTGCAATTTTGCCCCCAAAAAAGGGAAATTTCTGCCTTTTTGCCCTGAAATATGTGAAATTTCTGCAATTTTACCGCAAAATAAGGTGAATTTCTGCGTTTTTGCCCTAAAATAATGAGATTTTCTACCTTTTTGCCCCAAAATAAGAAACATTTTTGCTTTATTTCTCTGAAATAAGTGAAATTTCTGCAATTTTGTCCTAAAATAAGGGAAATTTCTGCAAGTTTTTCCCGTAACAAGGGAAATTTCTGCAATTTTGCCCCAAAATAAGGGGAATTTCTCTTTTTTTGCCCCAAAATAAAGAAAATTTCAGCCTTTTTACCTGAAAATAAGTGAATTTTATGCAATTTTGCCCCAAATTAAGCAAATTTCTGCAATTTTGCCCCAAAATAAGGTAAATTCCTGCAATTTTACCCCAAAATAAAGGAAATTTCTTGAATTTTGTCCCAAAATAAGGGGAATGTCTGAATTTTGTCCCAAAATAAAGGGAATTTCTGCCTTTTGCCCCAAAATTAGGGGAATTTCTGCAATTTTGCTACAAAATACGGGGAATTTCTGCCTTTTTGCCAGAAAATAATGGGAATGCATACCTTTTTGCCATAAATAGGAAAATTTCTTCATTTTTGCTCCAAAATAAGGGGAATTTCTAAATTTTTGCCTCTAACTAAGTGGAATTTCTGTCTTTTTCCCCCAAAACAAAGAGAATATTTGTCTTTTTTGCCCCAAAATAAGGGGAATTTCTGACTTATTACCCTGAAATAAGTGAAATTTCTGCAATTTTGCCCCAAAATAAGGGAAATTTCTGCAATTTTGCCCCAATGTAAAGAAATTTCTGCAATTTTGCCCCAAAATAAGGGGAATTTCTGCCTTTTGCCTCTAAATAAGTGGAATTTCTATCTTATTCCCCCAAAACAACGGGAATTTCTGTATTTTTTGCCCCAAAATAAGCGGGAATTTCTGACTTATTTCCCTGAAATAAGTGAAATTTCTGCAATTTTGCCCTAAAATAAGGGAAATTTCTGCAATTTTTCCATAATAAGGGAAATTTCTTCAATTTTGCCCCAAAATAAGAGGAATTTCTCTTTTTTTGCCCTAAAATAAAGGAAATTTCAGCCTTTTTACTTGAAAATAAGTGAATTTTATGCAATTTTGCCCCAAATAAAGGAAATTTCTGCAATTTTGCCCCAAAATAAGGTAAATTCCTGCAATTTTGCCCCAAATTAAAGGAAATTTCTTGAATTTTGCCCCAAAATAAGGGGAATTTATGATTTTTGCCCCAAAATAAAGGGAATTTCTGTCTTTTGCCCCTAAATTAGGGGAATTTCTGCAATTTTACCCCAAAATAAGTCGAATTTCTGCCTTTTTGCCCCAAAATAATGGGAATTTCTGCCTTTTTGCCCCAAAATAAGAAAAATTTTTGCTTTTTTTCTCTGAAATAAGTGAAATTTCTGCAATTTTGTTCTAAAATAAAGAAAATTTCTGCAATTTTTCCCCATAATAACAGAAATTTTTGCAATTTTGCCCCAAAATAAGAGAAATTTCTCCCTTTTTGCCCCAAAATAAAGGATATATCAGCCCTTATTCCTGAAAATAAGTGAAATTTCTGCAATTTTGCCCAAATAAGGGAAATTTCTGCAATTTTGCCCAAAAATAAGATAAATTCCTCCAATTTTGCCCCAAAATAAAGGGAATTTCTTGAATTTTGCCCCAAAATTAAGAGAGTTTCTGATTTTTGCCCCAAAATTAGGGGATTTTCTGCAATTTTGCTCCAAAATACGGGGAATTTCTGCCTTTTTGCTCCAAAATACAGGGAATTTCTGCGTTTTTGCCCAAAAATAATGGGAATGCATACCTTTTTGCCATAAAAAATGAAATTTCTTCATTTTTGCTCCAAAATAAGGGGAATTTCAGCCTTTTTGCCTCTAAATAAGTGGAATTTCTGTCTTTTTTCCACAAAACAAAGGGAATTTCTCTCTTTTTTGCCCCAAAATAAGAGGAATTTCTGACTCATTACCCTGAAATAAGTGAAATTTCTGCAATTTTGCCCCAAAGTAAGGGAAAATTCTGCCATTTTGCCCCCAAATAAGGGGAATTCATCCTTTTTACCTCAAAATAAGAGGAATTTCTGCATTTTTGCCACAAAATATTAGGAATTTCTGTTATTTTGCCCCAAAATAAGGAAAATTTCTGACTTTTTTCCCTGAAATAAGTGAAATTTCTGCAATTTTGCCCCAAAATAAGTGAAATTTCTAAAATTTTGCCCCAAAATAAGGGAAATTTCTGGAATTTTGCCCCAAAAGAAGTGGAATTTCTGAGTTTTGCCCCAAAATAAGGAGAATTTCTGTCTTTTTGCCCCAACATATAGGGAATTTCTGCCTTTTGCCCCAGAATTAGGGGAATTTCTGCAATTTTGCTCCAAAATACGGGGAATTTCTGCCTTTTTTCCCAAAAATAAGGGAAATGCATATCTTTTTGCCATAAAAAAGGGAAATTTCTTCATATTTGCTCCAAAATAAGGGGAATTTCTGCCTTTTTGACTCTAAATAAGTGGAATTTCTGTCTTTTTTCCCCAAAACAACGGGAATTTCTGTATTTTTAGCCCCAAAATAAGGGGGAATTTCTGACTTATTACCCTGAAATAAGTGAAATTTCTGCAATTTTGCCCACAAAAAAGGGAAATTTCTGCCTTTTTGCCCTGAAATATGTGAAATTTCTGCAATTTTACCGCAAAATAAGGTGAATTTCTGCCTTTTTGCCCTAAAATAATGAGATTTTCTACCTTTTTGCCCCAAAATAAGAAACATTTTTGCTTTATTTCTCTGAAATAAGTGAAATTTCTGCAATTTTGTCCTAAAATAAGGGAAATTTCTGCAAGTTTTTCCCATAACAAGGGAAATTTCTGCAATTTTGCCCCAAAATAAGGGGAATTTCTCTTTTTTTGCCCCAAAATAAAGAAAATTTCAGCCTTTTTACCTGAAAATAAGTGAATTTTATGCAATTTTGCCCCAAATTAAGCAAATTTCTGCAATTTTGCCCCAAAATAAGGTAAATTCCTGCAATTTTACCCCAAAATAAAGGAAATTTCTTGAATTTTGCTCCAAAATAATGGGAATGTCTGAATTTTGTCCCAAAATAAAGGGAATTTCTGCCTTTTGCCCCAAAATTAGGGGAATTTCTGCAATTTTGCTACAAAATACGGGGAATTTCTGCCTTTTTGCCAGAAATTAATGGGAATGCATACCTTTTTGCCATAAATAGGAAAATTTCTTCATTTTGGCTCCAAAATAAGGGGAATTTCTGCATTTTTGCCTCTAACTAAGTGGAATTTCTGTCTTTTTCCCCCAAAACAAAGAGAATATTTGTCTTTTTTGCCCCAAAATAAGGGGAATTTCTGACTTATTACCCTGAAATAAGTGAAATTTCGGCAATTTTGCCCCAAAATAAGGGAAATTTCTGCAATTTTGCCCCAATGTAAAGGAAATTTCTACAATTTTGCCCCAAAATAAGGGGAATTTCTGCCTTTTTGCCTCTAAATAAGTGGAATTTCTATCTTATTCCCCCAAAACAATGGGAATTTCTGTATTTTTTGCCCCAAAATAAGCGGGAATTTCTGACTTATTACCCTGAAATAAGTGAAATTTCTGCAATTTTGCCCTAAAATAAGGGAAATTTCTGCAATTTTTCCATAATAAGGGAAATTTCTGCAATTTTGCCCCAAAATAAGGGGAATTTCTCTTTTTTGCCCCAAAATAAAGAAAATTTCAGCCTTTTTACTTGGAAATAAGTGAATTTTATGCAATTTTGCCCCAAATAAAGGAAATTTCTGCAATTTTGCCCCACAATAAGGTAAATTCCTGCAATTTTGCCCCAAAATAAAGGAAATTTTTTGAATTTTGCCCCAAAATAAGGGGAATGTCTGAATTTTGCCCTGAAATAAAGGGAATTTCTGCCTTTTGCCCCAAAATTAGGGCAATTTCTGCAATTTTGCTCCAAAATACGGGGAATTTCTGCCTTTTTGCCAGAAAATAATGGGAATGCATACCTTTTTGCCATAAATAGGAAAATTTCTTCATTTTTGCTCCAAAATAAGGGGAATTTCTGCATTTTTGCCTCTAACTAAGTGGAATTTCTGTCTTTTTCCCCCAAAACAAAGGGAATTTCTGTCTTTTTTGCCCCAAAATAAGGGGAATTTCTGACTTATTACCCTGAAATAAGTGAAATTTCTGCAATTTTGCCCCAAAATAAGGGAAATTTCTGCAATTTTGCCCTAATGTAAAGGAAATTTCTGCAATTTTGCCACAAAATAAGGGGAATTTCTGCCTTTTTGCCTCTAAATAAGTGAAATTTCTATCTTATTCCCCCAAAACAACGGGAATTTCTGTATTTTTTGCCCCAAAATAAGCGGGAATTTCTGACTTATTACCCTGAAATAAGTGAAATTTCTGCAATTTTGCATAAATAAAGGAAATTTCTGCAATTTTTCCATAATAAGGGAAATTTCTGCAATTTTGCCCCAAAATAAGAGGAATTTCTCTTTTTTTGCCCCAAAATAAAGGAAATTTCAGCCTTTTTACTTGAAAATAAGTGAATTTTATGCAATTTTGCCCCAAATAAAGGAAATTTCTGCAATTTTGCCCCACAATAATGTAAATTCCTGCAATTTTGCCCCAAAATAAAGGAAATTTTTTGAATTTTGCCCCAAAATAAGGGGAATTTCTGATTTTTGCCCCAAAATAAAGGGAATTTCTGCCTTTTGCCCCAAAATTAGGGCAATTTCTGCAATTTTGCTCCAAAATACGGGGAATTTCTGCCTTTTTGCACGAAAATAATGGGAATGCATACCTTTTTGCCATAAAAAGGAAAATTTCTTCATTTTTGCTCCAAAATAAGGGGAATTTCTGCATTTTTGCCTCTAACTAAGTGGAATTTCTGTCTTTTTCCCCCAAAACAAAGGGAATTTCTGTCTTTTTTGCCCCAAAATAAGTGGAATTTCTGACTTATTACCCTGAAATAAGTGAAATTTCTGCAATTTTGCCCTAAAATAAGGGAAATTTCTGCAATTTTGCCACAATGTAAAAAAAATTTCTGCAATTGTGCCCCAAAATAAGGGGAATTTCTGACTGTTTGCTCCCGAAAAAACGAGATTTTCTGTATTTTTGCCCTAAAATAAGGAGAATTTCTGCTTTTTTGCCCGAAAATTATGAAAATTTCTGCAATTTTGCTTCAAAATACGGGGAATTTCGGCTTTTTATCCCGAAAGTAAGGTGAATGTATACCTTTTGCCACAAAAAAGGGAAATTTCTTCATTTTTGCCCCAAAATAAGAGGAATTTCTGCTTTTTACCTCAAAATAAGTGAAATTTCTCCCTATTTAACCAAAAATAGATGGAATTTCTCTCTTTTTGCCCCAAAATAAAAGGAATTTTTGAATTAGGCCCTGAAATAAGTGATATTTCTGCAATTTTGCCCCTAAATAAAAGAAATTTCTACCTTTTTGCCACAAAATAAGGGGAATTACTGTCTTTTTGCCCCAAAATAAGGGAAATTTCTGCCTTTTTGCCCCCAAATAAAGGGAATTTCAGCCTTTTTCCCTCAAAATAAAGCGAATTTCTGCATTTTTGCCACAAAATATTAAGAATTTCTACATTTTTGCCCCAAAATAAGGAAAATTTCTGCCTTTTTTCCCTGAAATAAGTGAAATTTGTGCAATTTTGCCCCAAAATAAGAGAAATTTTGGATTTTTTTCCCCAAAATAAGTGGAATTTCTGAATTATGCCTTTAAATAAGGAGAATTTCTGTCTTTTTGCCCAAACATATTAGGAATTTCTGCATTTTTGCCGAACAATTAGGGGAATGTCTGCAATTTTGCTCCAAAATATGCGGAAATTCTGCCTTTTTGCCCGAAAATAAGGGGAATGCATAACTTTTTGCCATAAAAAAGGGAAATTTTTTCATTTTTGCTCCAAAATAATGGGAATTTCTGCCTTTTTGCCTCTAAATAAGTGGAATTTCTGTCTTTTTCCCCCAAAATAAAAGGAATTTTTGTATTTTGCCCCAAAATAAAAGGAATTTCTGACTTATTACCATGAAATAAGTGAAATTTCTGCAATTTTGCCCCAAAATAAGAGAAATTTCTGCCTTTTTGCCCTAAAATATGTGAAATTTCTGCAATTTTACCGCAAAATAAGGTGAATTTCTGCCTTTTTGCCCTAAAATAATGAGATTTTCTACCTTTTTGCCCCAAAATAAGAAACATTTTTCCTTTATTTCTCTGAAATAAGTGAAATTTCTGCAATTTTGTCCTAAAATAAGGGAAATTTCTGCAATTTTTTCCCATAACAAGAGAAATTTCTGCAATTTTGCCCCAAAATAAGGGGAATTTCTCTTTTTTTTGCCCCAAAATAAAGAAAATTTCAGCCTTTTTACCTGAAAATAAGTGAATTTTATGCAATTTTGCCCCAAATTAAGCAAATTTCTGCAATTTTGCCCCAAAATAAGGTAAATTCCTGCAATTTTACCCCAAAATAAAGGAAATTTCTTGAATTTTGCTCCAAAATAAGGGGAATGTCTGAATTTTGTCCCAAAATAAAGGGAATTTCTGCCTTTTGCCCCAAAATTAGGGGAATTTCTGCAATTTTGCTACAAAATATGGGGAATTTCTGCCTTTTTGCCAGAAAATAATGGGAATGCATACCTTTTTGCCATAAATAGGAAAATTTCTTCATTTTTGCTCCAAAATAAGGGGAATTTCTGCATTTTTGCCTCTAACTAAGTGGAATTTCTGTCTTTTTCCCCCAAAACAAAGAGAATATTTGTCTTTTTTGCCCCAAAATAAGGGGAATTTCTGACTTATTACCCTGAAATAAGTGAAATTTCTGCAATTTTCCCCCAAAATAAGATAAATTTCTGCAATTTTGCCCCAATGTAAAGGAAATTTCTGCAATTTTGCCCCAAAATAAGGGGAATTTCTGCCTTTTTGCCTCTAAATAAGTGGAATTTCTATCTTATTCCCCCAAAACAACGGGAATTTCTGTATTTTTTGCCCCAAAATAAGCGGGAATTTCTGACTTATTACCCTGAAATAAGTGAAATTTCTGCAATTTTGCCCTAAAATAAGGGAAATTTCTGCAATTTTTCCATAATAAGGGAAATTTGTGCAATTTTGACCCAAAATAAGGGGAAATTCTCTTTTTTTGCCCCAAAATAAAGGAAATTTCAGCCTTTTTACTTGAAAATAAGTGAATTTTATGCAATTTTGCCCCAAATAAAGGAAATTTCTGCAATTTTGCCCCAAAATAAGGTAAATTCCTGCAATTTTGCCCCAAAATAAAGGAAATTTTTTGAATTTTGCCCCAAAATAAGGGGAATTTCTGATTTTTGCCCCAAAATAAAGGGAATTTCTGCCTTTTGCCCCAAAATTAGGGCAATTTCTGCAATTTTGCTCCAAAATACGGGGAATTTCTGCCTTTTTGCACGAAAATAATGGGAATGCATACCTTTTTGCCATAAAAAGGAAAATTTCTTCATTTTTGCTCCAAAATAAGGGGAATTTCTGCATTTTGCCTCTAACTAAGTGGAATTTCTGTCTTTTTCCCCCAAAACAAAGGGAATTTCTGTCTTTTTTGCCCCAAAATAAGGGGAATTTCTGACTTATTACAATGAAATATGTGAAATTTCTGCAATTTTGCCCCAAAATAAGGGAAATTTCTGCAATTTTGCCCCAAAATAAGGGGAATTTCTGACTGTTTGCACCCGAAAAAAGGAGATTTTCTATCTTTTTGCCCTAAAATAAGTAGAATTTCTGCTTTTTTGCCCGAAAATTATGAAAATTTCTGCAATTTTGCTTCAAAATACAGGACTTTCGGCCTTTTATCCCGAAAGTAAGGGGAATGTATACCTTTTGCCACAAAAAAGGGAAATTTCTTCATTTTTGCCCCAAAATAAGAGGAATTTCTGCTTTTTACCTCAAAATAAGTGAAATTTCTCCCTTTTTAACCAAAAATAAATGGAATTTCTCTCTTTTTGCCCCAAAATAAAAGGAATTTTTAAATTAGGCCCTGAAATAAGTAATATTTCTGCAATTTTGCCCCGAAATAAAGAAATTTCTACCTTTTTGCCACAAAATAAGGGGAATTACTGTCTTTTTGCCCCAAAATAAGGGAAATTTCTGCCTTTTTGCCCCCAAATAAGGGGAATTTCAGCCTTTTTCCCTCAAAATAAAGCGAATTTCTGCATTTTTGCCACAAAATATTATGAATTTCTACATTTTTGCCCCAAAATAAGGAAAATTTCTGCCTTTTTTCCCTGAAATAAGTGAAATTTGTACAATTTTGCCCCAAAATAAGAGAAATTTTGGATTTTTTCCCCAAAATAAGTGGAATTTCTGAATTATGCCTTTAAATAAGGAGAATTTCTGTCTTTTTGCCCAAACATAATAGGAATTTCTGCATTTTTGCCCAACAATTAGGGGAATGTCTGAAATTTTGCTCCAAAATACAGGGAATTTCTGCCTTTTTGCCCGAAAATAAGGGGAATGCATAACTTTTTGCCATAAAAAAGGGAATTTTTTTCATTTTTGCTCCAAAATAATGGGAATTTCTGCCTTTTTGCCTCTAAATAAGTGGAATTTCTGTCTTTTTCCCCAAAACAAAAGGAATTTTTGTCTTTTTTGCCCCAAAATAAAAGGAATTTCTGACTTATTACCATGAAATAAGTGAAATTTCTGCAATTTTGCCCCAAAATAAGGGAAATTTCTGCCTTTTTGCCCTGAAATATGTGAAATTTCTGCAATTTTACCCCAAAATAAGTCGAATTTCTGCCTTTTTGCCCCGAAATAATGGGAATTTCTGCCTTTTTGCCTCAAAATAAAAAAAATTTTTGCATTTTTTCTCTGAAATAAGTGAAATTTCTGCAATTTTGCCCTAAAATAAGGAAAATTTCTGCAATTTTTTTCAATAACAAGAGAAATTTCTTCAATTTTGCCCCAAAATAAGGGGAATTTCTCCCTTTTTGCCCCAAAATAAAAGAAATTTCAGCCTTTTTACCTGAAAATAATTGAAGTTTCTGCAATTTTGCCCCAAATAAGAAAAATTTCTGCAATTTGGCCCCAAAATAAGGTAAATTCCTGCAATTTTGCCCCAAATTAAAGGAAATTTCTTGAATTTTGCCCCAAAATAAGGGGAATTTATGATTTTTGCCCCAAAATAAAGGGAATTTCTGCCTTTTGCCCCTAAATTAGGGGAATTTCTGCAATTTTACCCCAAAATAAGTCGAATTTCTGCCTTTTTGCCCCAAAATAATGGGAATTTCTGCCTTTTTGCCCCAAAATAAGAAAAATTTTTGCTTTTTTTCTCTGAAATAAGTGAAATTTCTGCAATTTTGTTCTAAAATAAAGAAAATTTCTGCAATTTTTCCCCATAATAACAGAAATTTTTGCAATTTTGCCCCAAAATAAGAGAAATTTCTCCCTTTTTGCCCCAAAATAAAGGATATATCAGCCCTTATTCCTGAAAATAAGTGAAATTTCTGCAATTTTGCCCAAATAAGGGAAATTTCTGCAATTTTGCCCAAAAATAAGATAAATTCCTCCAATTTTGCCCCAAAATAAAGGGAATTTCTTGAATTTTGCCCCAAAATTAAGAGAGTTTCTGATTTTTGCCCCAAAATTAAGGGATTTTCTGCAATTTTGCTCCAAAATACGGGGAATTTCTGCCTTTTTGCTCCAAAATACAGGGATTTTCTGCGTTTTTGCCCGAAAATAATGGGAATGCATACCTTTTTGCCATAAAAAATGAAATTTCTTCATTTTTGCTCCAAAATAAGGGGAATTTGTGCCTTTTTGCCTCTAAATAAGTGGAATTTCTGTCTTTTTCCCACAAAACAAAGGGAATTTCTCTCTTTTTTGCCCCAAAATAAGAGGAATTTCTGACTCATTACCCTGAAATAAGTGAAATTTCTGCAATTTTGCCCCAAAATAAGGGAAATTTCTGCCTTTTTGACCCCAAATAAGGGGAATTCAGCCTTTTTACCTCAAAATAAGAGGAATTTCTGCATTTTTGCCACAAAATATTAGGAATTTCTGTTATTTTGCCCCAAAATAAGGAAAATTTCTGACTTTTTTCCCTGAAATAAGTGAAATTTCTGCAATTTTGCTTCCAAAATAATTGAAATTTCTAAAATTTTGCCCCAAAATAAGGGAAATTTCTGGAATTTTCCCCAAAAGAAGTGGAATTTCTGAGTTTTGCCCCAAAATAAGGAGAATTTCTGTCTTTTTGCCCCAACATATAGGGAATTTCTGCCTTTTGCCCCAGAATTAGGGGAATTTCTGCAATTTTGCTCCAAAATACGGAGAATTTCTGCCTTTTTTCCCAAAAATAAGGGAAATGCATATCTTTTTGCCATAAAAAAGGGAAATTTCTTCATATTTGCTCCAAAATAAGGGGAATTTCTGCCTTTTTGACTCTAAATAAGTGGAATTTCTGTCTTTTTTCCCCAAAACAACGGGAATTTCTGTATTGTTAGCCCCAAAATAAGGGGGAATTTCTGACTTATTACCCTTAAATAAGTGAAATTTCTGCAATTTTGCCCCCAAAAAAGGGAAATTTCTGCCTTTTTGCCCTGAAATATGTGAAATTTCTGCAATTTTACCGCAAAATAAGGTGAATTTCTGCCTTTTTGCCATAAAATAATGAGATTTTCTACCTTTTTGCCCCAAAATAAGAAACATTTTTGCTTTATTTCTCTGAAATAAGAGAAATTTCTGCAATTTTGTCCTAAAATAAGGGAAATTTCTGCAATTTTTTCCCATAACAAGGGAAATTTCTGCAATTTTGCCCCAAAATAAGGGGAATTTCTCTTTTTTGCCCCAAAATATAGAAAATTTCAGCTTTTTTACCTGAAAAAAGTGAATTTTATGCAATTTTGCCCCAAATTAAGCAAATTTCTGCAATTTTGCCCCAAAATAAGGTAAATTCCTGCAATTTTAAACCAAAATAAAGGAAATTTCTTGAATTTTTGCCCCAAAATAAGGGGAATGTCTGAATTTTGTCCCAAAATAAAGGGAATTTCTGACTTTTGCCCCAAAATTAGGGGAATTTCTGCAATTTTGCTACAAAATACGGGGAATTTCTTCCTTTTTGCCAGAAAATAATGGGAATGCATACCTTTTTGCCATAAAAAGGAAAATTTCTTCATTTTTGCTCCAAAATAAGGGGAATTTCTGCATTTTTGCCTCTAAATATGTGGAATTTCTGTCTTTTTCTCCCAAAACAAAGGGAATTTCTGTCTTTTTTGCCCCAAAATAAGAGGAATTTCTGACTTATTTCCCTGAAATAAGTGAAATACTTGCAATTTTGCCCCAAAATACGGGAAATTTCTGCCTTTTTGCCCTGAAATATGTGAAATTTCTGCAATTTTACCCTAAAATAAGTCGAACTTCTGCCTTTTTGCCCCAAAATAATGGGAATTTCTGCCTATTTGCCCCAAAATAAGAAAAATTTTTGCGTTTTTTCTCTGAAATAAGTGAAATTTCTGCAATTTTGCCCTAAAATAAGGAAAATTTCTTCAATTTTTTTCAATAACAAGGGAAATTTCTTCAATTTTGCCCCAAAATAAGGGGAATTTCTGCAATTTTGCCCCAATGTAAAGGAAAATTCTGCAATTTTTCCCCAAAATAAGGGGAATTTCTGACTGTTTGCTTCCGAAAAAAAGAGATTTTCTGTCTTTTTGCCCTAAAATAAGGAGAATTTCTGCTTTTTTGCCCGAAAATTATGAAAATTTCTGCAATTTTGCTTCAAAATATGGGGAATTTCGGCTTTTTATCCCGAAAGTAAGGGGAATGTATACCTTTTGCCACAAAAAAGGGAAATTTCTTCATTTTTGCCCCAAAATAAGAGGTATTTTTGCTTTTTACCTCAAAATAAGTGAAATTTCTCTCTTTTAAACCAAAAATAAATGGAATTTCTCTCTTTTTGCCCCAAAATATAAGAAATTTTTTAATTAGGCCCTGAAATAAGTGATATTTCTGCAATTTTGACCCAAAATAAAAGAAATTTCTGCCTTTATTCCACAAAATAAGGGGAATTACTGTCTTTTTGCCCCAAAATAAGGGAAATTTCTGCCTTTTTTCCCCCAAATAATGGGAATTTCAGCTTTTTTCCCTCAAAATAAAGGGAATTTCTGCATTTTCGCCACAAAATATTAAGAATTTCTGCATTTTTGCCCCAAAATAAAGAAAATTTCTGCATTTTTTCCCTGAAATAAGTGAAATTTCTGCAATTTTGCCCCAAAATAAGAGAAATTTTGGAATTTTTGCCCAAAATAAGTGGAATTTCTGAGTTATGCCCCAAAATAAAGAGAATTTCTGTCTTTTTGCCGCAACATATTGGGAATTTCTGCATTTTTGCCCCACAATTAGGGGAATTTTGCAATTTTGCTCCAAAATACGGGGAATTTCTGCCTCTTTGCCCGAAAATAAGGGGAATGCATAACTTTTTGCCATAAAAAAGGGAAATTTCTTCATTATTGCTCCAAAATAATGGGAATTTCTGCCTTTTTGCCTCTAAATAAGTGGAATTTCTGTCTTTTTCCCCCAAAACAAAGGGAATTTTTGTCTTTTTTGCCCCAAAATAAGCGGGAATTTCTGACTTATTACCATGAAATAAGTGAAATTTCTGCAATTTTGCCCTAAAATAAGGGAAATTTCTGCAATTTTTCCATAACAAGGGAAATTTCTGCAATTTTTCCCCAAAATAAGGGGAATTTCACTTTTTTGCCTCAAAATAAAGGAATTTTCAGCCTTTTTACCTGAAAATAAATGAATTTTATGCAATTTTGGCCCAAATAAAGGAAATTTCTGCAATTTTGCCCCAAAATAAGGTAAATTCCTGCAATTTTGCCCGAAAATAAAGGAAATTTTTTGAATTTTGCCCCAAAATAAGGGGAATTTCTGATTTTTGCCCCAAAATAAAGGGAATTTCTGCCTTTTGCCCCAAAATTAGGAAAATGTCTGCAATTTTGCTCCAAAATACGGGGAATTTCGGCCTTTTTGCACGAAAATAATGGGAATGCATACCTTTTTGCCATAAAAAGGAAAATTTCTTCATTTTTGCTCCAAAATAAGGGGAATTTCTGCATTTTTGCCTCTAAGTGGAATTTCTGTATTTTTCTCCCAAAACAAAGAGAATTTCTGTCTTTTTTACCCCAAAATAAGGTGAATTTCTGACTTATTACCCTGAAATAAGTGAAATTTCTGCAATTTTGCCCCAAAATAAGGGAAATTTCTGCCTTTTTCCCCCAATTAAGGGGAATTCAGCATTTTTACCTCAAAATAAGAGGAATTTCTGGATTTTTGCCACAAAATATTAGGAATTTCTGTTATTTTGCCCCAAAATAAGGAAAATTTCTTACTTTTTTCCCTGAAATAAGTGAAATTTCTGCAATTTTGCCCCAAAATAAGTGACATTTCTACAATTTTGCCCCAAAATAAGGGAAATTTCTGGAATTTTGCCCCAAAAGAAGTGGAATTTCTGAGTTTTGCCCCAAAATAAGGAGAATTTCTGTCTTTTTGCCCCAACATATAGGGAATTTCTGCCTTTTGCCCCAGAATTAGGGGAATTTCTGCAATTGTGCTCCAAAATACGGAGAATTTCTGCCTTTTTTTCCAAAAATGAGGGAAATGCATATCTTTTTGCCATAAAAAAGGGAAATTTCTTCATTTTTGCTCCAAAATAAGGGGAATTTCTGCCTCTTTGCCTCTAAATAAGTGGAATTTCTGTCTTTTTCCCCCAAAACAACGGGAATTTCAGTATTTTTAGCCCCAAAATAAGGGGGAATTTCTGACTTATTACCCTGAAATAAGTGAAATTTCTGCAATTTTGCCCCAAAAAAAGGGAAATTTCTGCCTTTTTGTTCTGAAATATGAGAAATTTCTGCAATTTTACCGCAAAATAAGGTGAATTTCTGCCTTTTTGCCCTAAAATAATGAGATTTTCTGCCTTTTTGCCCCAAAATAAGAAACATTTTTGCTTTATTTCTCTGAAATAAGTGAAATTTCTGCAATTTTGTCCTAAAATAAGGGAAATTTCTGCAATTTTTTCCCGTAACAAGGGAAATTTCTGCAATTTTTCCCCAAAATAAGGGGAATTTCTCTTTTTTTGCCCCAAAATAAAGGAAATTTCACCCTTTTTACCTGAAAATAAGTGAATTTTATGCAATTTTGCCCCAAATTAAGGAAATTATTGCAATTTTGCCCCAAAATAAGGTAAATTCCTGCAATTTTACCCCAAAATAAAGGAAATTTCTTGAATTTTGCCCCAATATAAGGGGAATTTCTGATTTTTGTCCCAAAATAAAGGGAATTTCTGCCTTTTACCCCAAAATTAGGGGAATTTCTGCAATTTTGCTCCAAAATACAGGGAATTTCTGCCTTTTTGCCAGAAAATAATGGGAATGCATACCTTTTTGCCATAAAAAGGAAAATTTCTTCATTTTTGCTCCAAAATAAGGGGAATTTCTGCATTTTTGCATCTAACTAAGTGGAATTTCTGTCATTTTCCCCCAAAACAAAGGGAATTTCTGTCTTTTTTGCCCCAAAATAAGAATAATTTCTGACTTATTACCCTGAAATAAGTGAAATTTCTGCAATTTTGCCCCAAAATAAGGGAAATTTCTGCAATTTTGCCCCAATGTAAAGGAAATTTCGGCAATTTTTCCCCAAAATAAGGGGAATTTCTGAATGTTTGCTCCCGAAAAAAAGAGATTTTCTGTCTTTTTGCCCTAAAATAAGAATTTTTGCTTTTTTGCCCGAAAATTATGAAAATTTCTGCAATTTTGCTTCAAAATATGGGGAATTTCGGCTTTTTATCCCGAAAGTAAGGGGAATGTATACCTTTTGCCACAAAAAAGGGAAATTTCTTCATTTTTGCCCCAAAATAAGAGGTATTTTTGCTTTTTACCTCAAAATAAGTGAAATTTTTCCCTTTTAAACCAAAAATAAATGGAATTTCTCCCTTTTTGCCCCAAAATATAAGGAATTTTTTAATTAGGCCCTGAAATAAGTGATATTTCTGCAATTTTGCCCCAAAATAAAAGAAATTTCTGCCTTTATGCCACAAAATAAGGGGAATTACTGTATTTTTGCCCCAAAATAAGGGAAATTTCTGCCTTTTTGCCCCCAAATAAGGGGAATTTCAGCCTTTTTCCCTCAAAATAAAGAGAATTTCTGCATTTTCGCCACAAAATATTAAGAATTTCTGCATTTTTGCCCCAAAATAAAGAAAATTTCTGCATTTTTTCCCTGAAATAAGTGAAATTTCTGCAATTTTTCTCCAAAATAAGAGCAATTTTGGAATTTTTGCCCAAAATAAGTGGAATTTCTGAATTATGCCCCAAAATAAAGAGAATTTCTGTCTTTTTGCCCCAACATATTGGGAATTTCTGCATTTTTGCCCCACAATTAGGGGAATTTTGCAATTTTGCTCCAAAATACGGGGAATTTCTGCCTTTTTGCCAGAAAATAAGGGGAATGCATAACTTTTTACCATAAAAAAGGGAAATTTCTTCATTTTTGCTCCAAAATAATGGGAATTTCTGCCTTTTTGCCTCTAAATAAGTGAAATTTCTGTCTTTTTCCCCCAAAACAAAGGGAATTTCTGTCTTTTTTGCCCCAAAATAAGGCGAAGTTTTGACTTATTACCCTGAAATAAGTGAAATTTCTGCAATTTTGTTACAAAATAAGGGAAATTTCTGCAATTTTGCCACAATGTAAAGGAAATTTCTGCAATTTTGCCCCAAAATAAGGGGAATTTCTGACTGTTTGCACCCGAAAAAAGGAGATTTTCTGTCTTTTTGCCCTAAAATAAGGAGAATTTCTGCTTTTTTGCCTGAAAATTATGAAAATTTTTGCAATTTTGCTTCAAAATACGGGGAATTTCGGCTTTTTATCCCGAAAGTAAGGGGAATGTATACTTTTGCCACAAAAAAGGGAAATTTCTTCATTTTTGCCCCAAAATAAGAGGAATTTCTGCTTTTTACCTCAAAATAAGTGAAATTTCTCCCTTTTTAACCAAAAATAAATGGAATTTCTCTCTTTTTGCCCCAAAATAAAAGGAATTTTTTAATTAGGCCCTGAAATAAGTGATATTTCTGCAATTTTGCCCCGAAATAAAAGAAATTTCTACCTTTTTGCCACAAAATAAGGGGAATTACTGTCTTTTTGCCCCAAAATAAGGGAAATTTCTGCCTTTTTGCCCCCACATAAGGAAAATTTCAGCCTTTTTCCCTCAAAATAAAGGGAATTTCTGCATTTTTGCCACAAAATATTAAGAATTTCTACATTTTTGCCCCAAAATAAGGAAAATTTCTGCCTTTTTTCCCTGAAATAAGTGAAATTTCTGCAATTTTTGCCCCAAAATAAGAGAAATTTTGGATTTTTTCCCCAAATTAAGTGGAATTTCTGAATTATGCCCTTAAATAAGGAGAATTTCTGTCTTTTTGCCCCAACATAATAGGAATTTCTGCATTTTAGCCCAACCATTAGGGGAATTTCTGCAATTTTGCTCCAAAATACAGGGAATTTCTGCCTTTTTGCCCGAAAATAAGGGGAATGCATAACATTTTGCCATAAAAAAGGGAAATTTCTTTATTTTTGCTCCAAAATAATTGGAATTTCTGCCTTTTTGCCCTGAAATATATGAAATTTCTGCAATTTTACCCCAAAATAAGTCGAATTTCTGCCTTTTTGCCCCAAAATAATGGGAATTTCTGCCTATTTGCCCCAAAATAAAAAAAATTTTTGCGTTTTTTCTCTGAAATAAGTGAAATTTCTGCAATTTTGCCCTAAAATAAGGAAAATTTCTGCAATTTTTTTCAATAACAAGGGAAATTTCTTCAATTTTGCCCCAAAATAAGGGGAATTTCTCCCTTTTTGCCCCAAAATAAAGGAAATTTCAGCCTTTTTACCTGAAAATAATTGAAGTTTCTGCAATTTTGCCCCAAATAAGAAAAATTTCTGCAATTTTGCCCCAAAATAAGGTAAATTCCTGCAATTTTGCCCCAAATTAAAAGAAATTTCTTGAATTTTGCCCCAAAATAAGGGGAATTTATGATTTTTGCCCCAAAATAAAGGGAATTTCTGCCTTTTGCCCCTAAATTAGGGGAATTTCTGCAATTTTACCCCAAAATAAGTCGAATTTCTGCCTTTTTGCCCCAAAATAATGGGAATTTCTGCCTTTTTGCCCCAAAATAAGAAAAATTTTTGCTTTTTTTCTCTGAAATAAGTGAAATTTCTGCAATTTTTTCTAAAATAAGGAAAATTTCTGCAATTTTTCCCCATAATAAGAGAAATTTCTGCAATTTTGCCCCAATATAAGAGAAATTTCTCCCTTTTTGCCCCAAAATAAAGAAAATATCAGCCATTTTTTCTGAAAATAAGTGAAATTTCTGCAATTTTGCCCCAAATAAGGGAAATTTCTGCAATTTTGCCCAAAAATAAGGTAAATTCCTCCAATTTTGCCCCAAAATAAAGGGAAGTTCTTGAATTTTGCCCCAAAATAAAAAGATTTTCTGATTTTTGCCCCAAAAATAGGGGATTTTCTGCAATTTTCCTCCAAAATACGGGGAATTTCTGCCTTTTTGCTCCAAAATACAGGGAATTTCTGCGGTTTTGCCCGAAAATAATGGAAATGCATACCTTTTTGCCATAAAAAATGAAATTTCTTCATTTTTGCTCCAAAATAAGGGGAATTTCTGCCTTTTTGCCTCTAAATAAGTGGAATTTCTGTCTTTTTCCTTGAAAACAAAGGAAATTTCTCTCTTTTTTGCCCCAAAATAAGAGGAATTTCTGACTCATTACCCTGAAATAAGTGAAATTTCTACAATTTTGCCCCAAAATAAGGGAAATTTCTGCCTTTTTGCCCCCAAATAAGGGGAATTCAGCCTTTTTACCTCAAAATAAGAGGAATTTCTGCATTTTTGCCAAAAATATTAGGAATTTCTGTTATTTTGCCCCAAAATAAGGAAAATTTCTGACTTTTTTCCCTGAAATAAGTGAAATTCCTGCAATTTTGCCCTAAAATAAGTGAAATTTCTGCAATTTTCCCCCAAAATAAGAGAAATTTTTGGAATTTTGCCCCAAAAGAGGTGGAATTTCTGAGTTTTGCCCCAAAATAAGGAGAATTTCTGTCTTTTTGCTCCAACATATAGGGAATTTCTGCCTTTTTTCCCCAGAATTAGGGGAATTTCTGTAATTTTGCTCCAAAATACGGGGAATTTCTGCCTTTTTTTCCCAAAAATAAGGGAAATGCATATCTTTTTGCCATAAAAAAGGGAAATTTCTTCATTTTTGCTCCAAAATAAGGGGAATTTCTGCCTTTTTGAATCTAAATAAGTGGAATTTCTGTCTTTTTCCCCCAAAACAACGGAAATTTCTGTATTTTTAGCCCCAAAATAAGGGGAAATTTCTGACTTATTACCCTGAAATAAGTGAAATTTCTGCAATTTTGCCCCCCAAAAAGGGAAATTTCTGCCTTTTTGCCCTGAAATATGTGAAATTTCTGCAATTTTACCGCAAAATAAGGTGAATTTCTGCCTTTTTGCCCTAAAATAATGAGATTTTCTGCTTTTTTGCCCCAAAATAAGAAACATTTTTGCTTTATTTCTCTGAAATAAGTGAAATTTCTGCAATTTTGCCCTAAAATAAGAGAAATTTCTGCAATTTTTTCCCATAACAAGGGAAATTTCTGCAATTTTGCCCCAAAATAAGAGGAATTTCTCTTTTTTTGCCCCAAAATAAAGGAAATTTCAACCTTTTTGCCTGAAAATAAGTGAATTTTATGCAATTTTGCCCCAAATTAAGGAAATTCCTGCAATTTTACCCCAAAATAAAGGAAATTTCTTCAATTTTGCCACAAAATAAGGGGAATTTCTGATTTTTGTCCCAAAATAAAGGGAATTTCTGCCTTTTGCCCCAAAATTAGGGGAATTTCTGCAATTTTACTCCAAATACGGGGAATTTCTGCCTTTTTTGCCAGAAAATAATGGGAATGCATACCTTTTTGCCATAAAAAGTAAAATTTCTTCATTTTTCCTCCAAAATAAGGGGAATTTCTGCCTTTTTGTCTCTAAATAAGTGGAATTTCTGTCTTTTTCGTCCAAAACAATGGGAATTTCTGTATTTTTTGCCCCAAAATAAGGGGGAATTTCTGACTTATTACCCTGAAATAAGTGAAATTTCTGCAATTTTGCCCCAAAATAAGGGAAATTTCTGCCTTTTTTCCTGAAATATGTAAAATTTCTGCAATTTTACCCCAAAATAAGGTGAATTTCTGCCTTTTTGCCCTATAATAATGGGAATTTCTGCCTTTTTGCCCCAAAATAAGAAACATTTTTGCTTTATTTCTCTGAAATAAGTGAAATTTCTGCAATTTTGCCCTAAAATAAGGGAAATTTCTGCAATTTTATCCCATAACAAGGGAATTTTCTGCAATTTTGCCCCAAAATAAGGGGAATTTCTCTTTTTTTGCCCTAAAATAAAGGAAATTTCAGACTTTTTACCTGAAAATAAGTGAATTTTATGCAATTTTGCCCCAAATAAAGGAAATGTCTGCAATTTTACCGCAAAATAAGGTAAATTCCTGCAATTTTGCCCAAAAATAAAAGAAATTTCTTGAATTTTGCCGCAAAATAAGGGGAATTTCTGATTTTTGCCCCAAAATAAAGGAAATTTCTGCCTTTTGCCCCAAAATAAGGGGAATTTCTGCAATTTTGCTCCAAAATACGGGGAATTTCTGCCTTTTTGCCCGAAAATAATGGGAATGCATACCTTTTTGCCATAAAAAGGGAAATTTCTTCATTTTTGCTCCAAAATAAGGGGAATTTCTGCATTTTTGCCTCTAACTAAGTGGAATTTCTGTCTTTGTCCCCTAAAACAAAGGGAATTTCTGTCTTTTATTCCCCAAAATAAGGGGAATTTCTGACTTATTACCCTGAAATAAGTGAAATTTCTGCAATTTTGCCCCAAAATAAGGGAAATTTCTGCAATTTTGCCCCAATGTAAAGGAAATTTCTGCAATTGTGCCCCAAAATAAGGGGGATTTCTGACTGTTTGCTCTTGAAAAAAGGAGATTTTCTGTCTTTTTGCCCTAAAATAAGAAGAATTTCTGCTTTTTTGCCTGAAAATTATGAAAATGTCTGCAATTTTGCTTCAAAATACGGGCAATTTCGGCTTTTTATCCCGAAAGTAAGGGGAATGTATACCTTTTGCCACAAAAAAGGGAAATTTCTTCATTTTTGCCCCAAAATTAGAGGAATTTCTGCTTTTTACCTCAAAATAAGTGAAATTTCTCCATTTTTAACCAAAAATAAATGGAATTTCTCTTATTTTGCCCCAAGATAAAAGGAATTTTTGAATTAGGCCCTGAAATAAGTGATATTTCTGCAATTTTGACCCAAAATAAAAGAAATTTCTACCTTTTTGCCACAAAATAAGGGAAATTACTGTCTTTTTGCCCCAAAATAAGAGAAATTTTTGCCTTTTTGCCCACAAATAAGAGGAATTTCAGCCTTTTTCCCTCAAAATAAAGGGAATTTCTGCAATTTTGCCCCAAAATAAGTGAAATTTCAGCAATTTTGCCCCAAAATAAGGGAAATTTCTTGAATTTTGCCCCAAATAAGTGGAATTTCTGAATTTTGCCCAAAAATAAAAAGAATTTCTGTCTTTTTGATCAAACATATAAGGAATTTCTGCATTTTTGCCCCACAATTAGGGGAATTTCTGCAATTTTGCTCCAAAATATGGGGAATATCTGCCTTTTTGCCCGAAAATAAGGGGAATGCATAACTTTTTGCCATAAAAAAGGAAAATTTCTTCATTTTTGCTCCAAAATAAGGGGAATTTCTGCCTTTTTGCCTCTAAATAAGTGGAATTTCTGTCTTTTTCCCCAAAAACAAAGGGAATTTCTGTCTTTTTTGCCCCAAAATAAGGGAAATTTTTGCCTTTTTGCCCTGAAATATGTGAAAATTCTGCAATTTTACCCCAAAATAAGGTGAATTTCTGCATTTTGCCCCAAAATAATGGGAATTTCTGCTTTCTGGCCCCAAAATAAGAAAAATTTTTGTTTTTTTTCACTGAAATAAGTGAAATTTCTGCAATTTTGCTTTAAATTAAGGGAAATTTCTGCAATATTTCAACATATTAATGGAAATTTCTGCAATTTTGACCCATAATAAGGGGAATTTCTTCCTTTTTGCCCCAAAATAAATGAAGTTTCAGCCTTTTTACCTGAAAATAAGTGAAATTTCTGTAATTTTGCCCCATATAAGGGAAATTTCTGCAATTTTGCTCCAAAATAAGGTAAATTCCTGCAATTATGCCCCAAAATAGAGGAAATTTCTTGAATTTTGCCCCAAAATAATGGGAATTTCTGATTTTGGCCCCAAAATAAAGGGAATTTCTGCCTTTTGCCCCAAAATTAAGGGAATTTCTGCAATTTTGCTCCAAAATATGAGGAATTTCTGCCTTTTTGCCCGAAAATAATGGGAATGCATACCTTTTTGTCATAAAAAGGATAATTTCTTCATTTTTGCTCCAAAAAAAGGGGAATTTCTGCATTTTTGCCTCTAATTAAGTGGAATTTCTGTCTTTTTCCCCCAAAACAAAGGGAATTTCTGGTTTTTTTGCCGCAAAATAAGGAGAATTTCTCAATTATTACCCTGACATAAGTGAAATTTCTGCAATTTTGTCCCAAAATAAGCGAAATTTCTGCAATTTTGCCCCAATGTAAAGAAAATTTCTGCAATTTTGCCCAAAAATAAGGGGAATTTCTGACTGTTTGTTCCAAAAATAGGAGATTTTGTGCCTTTTTGCCCAAAAATAAGGAAAATTTCTGCCTTTTTGCTCAAAAATTATGAAAATTTCTGTAATTTTGCTTCAAAATACAGGGAATTTCTGCTTTTATCCCAAAAGTAAGGGGAATGCATACCTTTTTGCCATAAAAAGGTAAATTTCTTCATTTTTGCTCCAAAATAAGGGGAATTTCGGCCTTTTTGCCTCTAAATAAGTATAATTTCTGTCTTTTTTTTCAGAAACAAAGGGAATTTCTGTCTTTTTTACCCTAAAATAAGTGGAATTTCTGACTTATTACCCTGAAATATGTGAAATTTCTGCAATTTTGCCCCAAAATAAGGGAAATTTCTTCATTTTGCCCCCAAATAATGGGAATTTCAGGCTTTTTACCTCAAAATAAGGGGAATTTCTGCCTTTTTGCCCAAAAATAAGGAAAATTTCTCCATTTTTTCCCTGAAATAAGTGAAATTTCTGAAATTTTGCCCAAAAATAAGTGAAATTTCTGCAATTTTGGCCCAGAATAAGGGAAATTTCTGGAATTTTGCCCCAAAATAAGTGGAATTTAGAGTTTTGCCCCAAAATAAAAAGAATTTCTGTCTTTTTGCCCCAACATATAGGGAATTTCTGCGTTTTTGCCTCACATTTAGGGGAATTTCTGCAATTTTGCTCCAAAATACAGGGAATTTCTGCCTTTTTGCACAAAAATAAGAAGAATGCATACCTTTTTGCCTTAAAAAAGGGAAATTTCTTCATTTTTGCTCGAAAATAAGAGGAATTTCTGTTTTTTTGCCTCTAAATAAGTGGAATTTCTGTTTTTTCCTCCAAAACAAAGGGATTTTCTGTCTTTTTTGCCCCAAAATCAAGAAAATTTTTGACTTATTACCCTGAAATAAGTAAAATTTCTGCAATTTTGCCCCAAAATAAGGGAAATTTCTGCCTTTTTGCCCCCAAATATGGGGAATTTCAGCCTTTTCACCTCAAAATAAGGGGAATTTCTGCATTTTGCCACAAAATATTAGGAATTTCTTCCTTTTTGCCCCAAAATAAAGAAAATTTCTGCCTTTTTTTCCTTAAATAAGTGAAATTTCTGCAATTTTGACCTAAAATGAGTGAAATTTTGCAATTTTGCCCCAAAATAAGGGGAATTTCTGGAATTTTGCCCCAAAATAAGTGGAATTTCTGAGTTTTGCCCCCAAATAAGGAGAATTTCTATCTTTTTGCCCCAACATATAAGGAATTTCTGAATTTTTGCCCCACAATTAGGGGAATTTCTGCAATTTTGCTCCAAAATACGGGGAATTTCTGCCTTTTTTTCCGAAAATAAGGGGAATGCATAACTTTTTGCCATAAAAAGGGAAATTTCTTTATTTTTGCTCCAAAATAAGGGGAATTTCTGCCTTTTTGCTTCTAAATAAGTGGAATTTCTGTCTTTTTCCTCCAAAAAAAAGGGAATTTCTGTCTTTTTTGCCTCAAAATAAGGGATATTTCTGCCTTTTTGCCCTGAAATATGTGAAATTTCTGCAATTTTACCCCAAAATAAGGTGAATTTCTGACTTTTTGCCCCAAAATAATGAGAATTTCTGCATTTTTGCCGCAAAATAAGAAAAATTTTTGCTTTTTTCCTATGAAATAAGTGAAATTTCTGCAATTTTGGCCTAATATCACGGAAATTTCTGCAATTTTTCCCCATAATAAGGGAAATTTCTGCAATTTTGCCCCAAAATAAGGGGAATTTCTCACTTTTTGCCCCAAAATAAAGGAAATTTCACCCTTTTTACCTGAAAATAACTGAAATTTCTGCAATTTTGCCCCAAATAAGGGAAATTTCTGAAATTGTGCCCCAAAATAAGGTAAATTATTGCAATTTTGCCTCAAAATAAAGGAAATTTCTGAATTTTTGCCCCAAAATAATGGGAATTTCTGAATTTTGCCCCAAAATAAAAAGAATTTTTGCCTTTTGCCCCAAAATTAGGGGAATTTCTGCACTTTTGCTCCAAAATACGAGGAATTTCTGCCTTTTTGCCCGAAAATAATAGGAATGCATACCTTTTTGCCATAAAAAGGTTAATTTCTTTATTTTTGCTCCAAAATAAAGGTGATTTCTAACTTTTTACCTCTAAATAAGTGGAATTTCTGTCTTCTTCCCCCAAAACAAAAGGAATTTCTGTCTTTTTTGCCCCAAAATAAGGGGAATTTCTGACTTATTACCCTGAAATAAGTGAAATTTCTGCAATTTTGCCCCAAAATAAAGGAAATTTCTTAAATTTTGCCCCAATGTAAGGGAAATTTATGCAATTTTGCCCCAAAATAAGGGAAATTTCTGACTGTTTGTTACCAAAAAAAGGAGATTTTCTGTCTTTTTGCACCCCAAAAAAAGAATTTCTGTCTTTTTGCCTGAAAATTATGAGAATTTCTGCAATTTTGCTTCAAAATACGGGGAATTTCTGCTTTTATCCCGAAAGTAAGGGGAATGCATACCTTTTTGCCATAAAAAGGTGAATTTCTTCATTTTTGCTCCAAAATAAGGGGAATTTCTGCTTTTTGCCTCTAAATAATTGGAATTTCTGTCTTTTTGCCCCAAAACAAAAGGAATTTTTATCATTTTTGCCCCAAAATAAGAGGAATTTCTTACTTATTACTATGAAATAAGTGAAATTTCTGCAATTTTGCCCCAAAATAAGGAAAATTTCTGCCTCTTTGCCCACAAATAAGGGGAATTTCAGGCTTTTTACCTCAAAATAAGGGGAATTTCTGCCTTTTTACCCCAAAATAAGGGGAATTTCTCTCTTCTTGCCCCAAAATAAAGGAAATTTCAGCCTTTTTACCTGAAAATAAGTGAAATTTCTGCAATTTTGCCCCAGAATAAAGGAAATTTCTGAAATTTTGCCCCAAAATAAGTGGAATTTCTGAGTTTTGCCCCAAAATAAGGAGAATTTTTGCCTTTTTGCCCCAACATATAGAATATTTCTGCATTTTTGCCCCAAAATTAGGGGAATTTCTGCCATTTTGCTCCAAAATAAAGGGAATGCATAACTTTTTGCCATAAATAAGGTAAATTTCTTCATTTTTGCTCCAAAATAAGGGGAATTTTTGCCTTTTTGCCTCTAAATAAATGGAATTTCTGTCTTTTTCACCCAAAACAAAGAAAATTTCTGTCTTTTTTGCCCCAAATTAAGGGAAATTTCTGCCTTTCTGCCCTGAAATATGTGAAATTTCTGCAATTTTACCCCAAAATAAGGTGAATTTCTGCCTTTTTGCCCCAAAATAATGGGAATTTCTGCCTTTTTGCCCCAAAATAAGAAAAATTTTTGCTTATTTCTCTGATATAAGTGAAATTTCTACAATTTTGCCTTAAATTAAGGGAAATTTCTGCAATATTTCCTCATAATAAAGGAAATTTCTGCAATATTGCCCCAAAATAAGGGGAATTTCTCCCTTTTTGCCCCAAAATAAAGGAAATTTCAGGCTTTTTACCTGAAAATAACTGAAATTTCTGCAATTTTGCCCCAAATAAGTGAAATTTTTGCAATTTTGCCCCAAAATAAGGTAAATTCCTGCAATTTTGCCCCAAAATAAAGGTAATTTCTGGAATTTTGCCCCATAATAAGGGGAATTTCTGATTTTTGCCCCCAAATAAAGTGAATTTTTGCCTTTTGCCCCACAATTAGGGGAATTTCTGCAATTTTGCTCCAAAATACGGGGAATTTCTGCCTTTTGCCCGAAAATAATGGGAATGCATACCTTTTTGCAATAAAAAGGGAAATTTCTTCATTTTTGCTCCAAAATAAGGGAAATTTCTGCCTTTTTGCCTCTACAAAAGTGGAATTTCTGTCTTTTTCCCCCAAAACAAAGGGAATTTCTGTCTTTTTTGCCCCAAAATAAGGGGAATTTCTGACTTATTACCCTGAAATAAGTAAAATTTCTGCAATTTTGCCCCAAAATAAGGGAAATTTCTGACTTTTTGTTCCCAAAGAAAGGAGATTTTCTGTCTTTTTTCCCTAAAATAAGGAGAATTTCTGCCTTTTTGCCCAAAAATTATGAGAATTTCTGCAATTTTGCTTCAAAATATGGGGAATTTCTGCTTTTATCTCGAAAGTAAGGGAATGCATACCTTTTTGCCATAAAAAGGTGAATTTCTTCATTTTTGCTCCAAAATAAGGGGAATTTCAGCCTTTTTGCCTCTAAATAAGTGGAATTTCTGTCTTTTTCCCCCAAAACAAAATGAATTTCTGTCTTTTTTGCCCGAAATAATGGGAATCTCTGCCTGTTTGCCCCAAAATAAGAAAAAATTTTGCTTTTTTTCTGTGAAATAAGTGAAATTTCTGCAATTTTGCCTTAAATTAAGGGAAATTTCTGCAATATTTCCCATAATAAGGGAAATTTCTGCAATTTTGCTCCAAAATATGGGGAATTTCTCCCTTTTTGCCACAAAACAAAGGAAATTTCTGCCTTTTTACCTGATAATAACTGAAATTTCTGCAATTTTGCCCCAAAATAAGGTAAATTCCTGAAATTTTGCCCCAAAATAAAGGAAATTTCTTGAATTTTGCACCAAAAGAAGGGGAATTTCTGATTTTTGCCCCAAAATAAAGGGAATTTCTGACTTTTGCCCCAAAATTAGGGAATTTCTGCCTTTTTGCCCAAAAATTATGAGAATTTCTGCAATTTTGCTTCAAAATACGGGGAATTTCTGCTTTTTATCCCGAATGTAAAAGGAATGTATACCGTTTACCAAAAAAAAGGGAAATTTCTTCATTTTTGCCCCAAAATAATAGGAATTTCTGCCTTTTTACCTCAAAGTAAATGAAATTATTGCCTTTTTACCAAAAAATAAATGGAATTTCTGTCTTTTTGCCCCAAAATAAAAGGAATTTTTGAATTATGCCCTGAAATAAGTGAAATTTCTGCAATTTTGACCCAAAATAAGGGAAATTTCTGGAATTTTGCCCCAAAATAAATGGAATTTCTGAGTTTTGCCCCAAAATAAAGAGAATTTCTGTCTTTTCTGCCCAACATATAGGGAATTTCTGCCTTTTTGCCCCAAAATTAGGGGAATTTCTGCAATTTTGCTCCAAAATACAGGGAATTTCTGCCTTTTTGCCTGAAAATAATGGGAATGCATACCTTTTTGCAATAAAAAGTGTAATTTCTTCATTTTTGCTCCAAAATAAAGGGAATTTCTGCCTGTTTGCCTCTAAATAAGTGGAATTTCTGTCTTTTTCCCCCAAAACAAAGAGAATTTCTGTCTTTTTTGCCCCAAAATAAGGGAAATTTCTGAATTATTACCCTGAAGTAAGTGAAATTTCTGCAATTTTGCCCCAAAATAAGGGAAATTTCTGCAATTTTGCCCCAATGTAAAGGAAATTTCTGCAATTTTGCCCCAAAATAAGGGAAATTTCTGACTGTTTGCTCCCGAAAAAAGGAGATTTTCTGTTTTTTTGCCCCAAAATAAGGAGAATTTCTGCCTTTTTGCCTGAAAATTAGAGAATTTCTGCAATTTTGCTTCTAAATACGGGGAATTTCTGCTTTTTATCCCAAAAATAACAGGAATGCATACTTTTTTGCCATAAAAAGGTAAATTTCTTCATTTTTGCTCCAAAATAAGGGGAATTTCTGCCTTTTTGCCTCTAAATAAGTGGAATTTCTGTCTTTTTCCCCCAAAACAAAGGGAATTTCTGTCTTTTTTGCCCCAAAATAAGGGGAATTTCTGAATTATTACCCTGAAATACGTGAAATTTCTCCAATTTTGCCCCAAAATAAGGGAAATTTCTGCCTCTTTGCCCCCAAATAAGGGGAATTTCAGCCTTTTTACCTCAATATAAGGGGAATTTCTGCATTTTTGCCACAAAAAATTAGGAATTTCTGACTTTTCGCCCCAAAATAAAAAAAATTTCTGCCTTTTTCCCCTGAAATAAGTAAAATTTCAACAATTTTGCCACAAAATAAGTGAAATTTCTGCAATTTTGCCCCAAAATAAGGGAAATTTCTGGAATTTTGCCCCAAAATAAGTGGAATTTCTAAGTTTTGCCACAAAATAAAGAGAATTTCTGTCTTTTTGCCCCAACATATAGGGAATTTCTGTCTTTTTGCCCCACAACTATAGGAATTTCTGCAATTTTGCTCCAAAATACAGAAAATTTCTTCCTTTTTGCCCTGAAATATGTGAAATTTCTGCAATTTTACCCCTAAATAAGGTGAATTTCTGCCTTTTTGCCTGAAAATAATGGGAATGCAAACTTTTTTGCCATAAAAAGGGTAATTTCTTCATTTTTGCTCCAAAATAAAGGGAATTTCTGCCTGTTTGCCTCTAAATAAGTGGAATTTCTGTCTTTTCCTCCAAAAACAAAGAGAATTTCTGTCTTTTTTGACCCAAAATAATGGGAATTTCAGACTTATTACCCTGAAATAAATGAAATGTCTGTAATTTTGCCCCAAAATAAGGGAAATTTCTGACTCTTTGCCCTCAAATAAGGGGAATTTCAGCCTTTTTACCTCAAAATAAGGGGAATTCCTGCCTTTTTGACCCAAAATTAAGGAAAATTTCTACCTTTTTCCCCTGAAATAAGTAAAATTTCTGCAATATTGCCCCAAAATAAGTGAAATTTCTGCAATGTTGCCCAAGAATAAGGGAAATTTCTGGAATTTTGCCCCAAAATATGTGGAATTTCTGAGTTTTGCCCCAAAATAAGGAGAATTTCTGTATTTTTGCCCTAACATACAGGGAATTTCTGCCTTTTTGCCCCACAATTAGGGGAATTTCTGCAATTTTGCTCCAAAATACAGGGAATTTCTTCCCTTTCCCAAAAATAAAGGGAATGCATAACTTTTTGCCGTAAAAAAGGGAAATTTCTTCATTTTTGCTCCAAAATAAGGGGAATTTCTGCCTTTTTGCCTCTAAATAAGTGGAATTTCTGTCTTTTTCCCTCCAAACAAAGGGAATTTCTGTCTTTTTCGCCTCAAAATAAGGGGAATTTCTGACTTACTACAATGAAATATGTGAAATTTCTGCAATTTTGCCCCAAAATAAGGGAAACTTCTGCCTCTTTGCCCCCAAATAAGGGGAATTTCAGCCTTTTTACCTCAATATAAGGGGAATTTCTGCATTTTTGCCACAAAAAATTAGGAATTTCTGACCTTTGGCCCCAAAATAAAGAAAATTTTTGCCTTTTTCCCCTGAAATAAGTAAAATTTCGGCAATTTTGCCCCAAAATAAGTGAAATTTCTGCAATTTTACCCCTAAATGAGGTGAATTTCTGCCTTTTTGCCTGAAAATAATGGGAATGCAAACTTTTTTGCCATAAAAAGGGTAATTTCTTCATTTTTGCTCCAAAATAAAGGGAATTTCTGCCTGTTTGCCTCTAAATAAGTGGAATTTCTGTCTTTTTCCCCCAAAACAAAGAGAATTTCTGTCTTTGTTGCCCCAAAATAAGGGAAATTTCTGACTTATTAACCTGAAGTAAGTGAAATTTCTGCAATTTTGCCCCAAAATAAGGGAAATTTCCTCAATTTTGCCCCAATGTAAAGGAAATTTCTGCACTTTTGCCCCAAAATAAGGGAAATTTCTGACTTTTTGCTCCCGAAAAATGGAGATTTTCTGTCTTCTTGCCCCAAAATAAGGAGAATTTCTGCCTTTTTGCCCGAAAATTATGAGAATTTCTGCAATTTTGCTTCAAAATACGGGGAATTTCTGCTTTTTATCCTGAAAGTAAGGGGAATGCATAACTTTTTGCCATAATAAGGTAAATTTCTTCATTTTTGCTCCAAAATAAAGGAAATTTCTGCCTTTTTGCCTCTAAATAAGTGGAATTTCTGTCTTTTCCTCCAAAACGAAGAGAATTTCTGTCTTTTTTGACCCAAAATAAGGGGAATTTCAGACTTATTACCCTGAAATAAATGAAATGTCTGTAATTTTGCCCCAAAATAAGGGAAATTTCTGACTCTTTGCCCTCAAATAAGGGGAATTTCAGCCTTTTTACCTCAAAATAAGGGGAATTCCTGCCTTTTTGACCCAAAATTAAGGAAAATTTCTACCATTTCCCCCTGAAATAAGTAAAATTTCTGCAATATTGCCCCAAAATAAGTGAAATTTCTGCAATGTTGCCCAAGAATAAGGGAAATTTCTGGAATTTTGCCCCAAAATAAGTGGAATTTCTGAGTTTTGCCCCAAAATAAGGAGAATTTCTGTAATTTTGCCCTAACATACAGGGAATTTCTGCCTTTTTGCCCCACAATTAGGGGAATTTCTGCAATTTTGCTCCAAAATACAGGGAATTTCTTCCCTTTCCCAAAAATAAAGGGAATGCATAACTTTTTGCCGTAAAAAAGGGAAATTTCTTCATTTTTGCTCCAAAATAAGGGGAATTTCTGCCTTTTTGCCTCTAAATAAGTGGAATTTCTGTCTTTTTCCCTCCAAACAAAGGGAATTTCTGTCTTTTTCGCCTCAAAATAAGGGGAATTTCTGACTTACTACAATGAAATATGTGAAATTTCCGCAATTTTGCCCCAAAATAAGGGAAATTTCTGCCTCTTTGCCCCCAAATAAGGGGAATTTCAGCCTTTTTACCTCAATATAAGGGGAATTTCTGCATTTTTGCCACAAAAAATTAGGAATTTCTGACCTTTGGCCCCAAAATAAAGAAAATTTTTGCCTTTTTCCCCTGAAATAAGTAAAATTTCGGCAATTTTGCCCCAAAATAAGGGAAATTTCTGCAATTTTACCCCTAAATAAGGTGAATTTCTGCCTTTTTGCCTGAAAATAATGGGAATGCAAACTTTTTTGCCATAAAATGGTAATTTCTTCATTTTTGCTCCAAAATAAAGGGAATTTCTGCCTGTTTGCCTCTAAATAAGTGGAATTTCTGTCTTTTTCCCCCAAAACAAAGAGAATTTCTGTCTTTGTTGCCCCAAAATAAGGGAAATTTCTGACTTATTACCCTGAAGTAAGTGAAATTTCTGCAATTTTGCCCCAAAATAAGGGAAATTTCCTCAATTTTGCCCCAATGTAAAGGAAATTTCTGCACTTTTGCCCCAAAATAAGGGAAATTTCTGACTTTTTGCTCCCGAAAAATGGAGATTTTCTGTCTTCTTGCCCCAAAATAAAAAGAATTTCTGCCTTTTTGCCCGAAAATTATGAGAATTTCTGCAATTTTGCTTCAAAATACGGGGAATTTCTGCTTTTTATCCCGAAAGTAAGGGGAATGCATACCTTTTTGCCATAATAAGGTAAATTTCTTCATTTTTGCTCCAAAATAAAGGAAATTTCTGCCTTTTTGCCTCTAAATAAGTGGAATTTCTGTCTTTTCCTCCAAAACGAAGAGAATTTCTGTCTTTTTTGACCCAAAATAAGGGGAATTTCAGACTTATTACCCTGAAATAAATGAAATGTCTGTAATTTTGCCCCAAAATAAGGGAAATATCTGACTCTTTGCCCTCAAATAAGGGGAATTTCAGCCTTTTTACCTCAAAATAAGGGGAATTCCTGCCTTTTTGACCCAAAATTAAGGAAAATTTCTACCATTTTCCCCTGAAATAAGTAAAATTTCTGCAATATTGCCCCAAAATAAGTGAAATTTCTGCAATGTTGCCCAAGAATAAGGGAAATTTCTGGAATTTTTCCCCAAAATAAGTGGAATTTCTGAGTTTTGCCCCAAAATAAGGAGAATTTCTGTATTTTTGCCCTAACATACAGGGAATTTCTGCCTTTTTGCCCCACAATTAGGGGAATTTCTGCAATTTTGCTCCAAAATACAGGGAATTTCTTCCCTTTCCCAAAAATAAAGGGAATGCATAACTTTTTGCCGTAAAAAAGGGAAATTTCTTCATTTTTGCTCCAAAATAAGGGGAATTTCTGCCTTTTTGCCTCTAAATAAGTGGAATTTCTGTCTTTTTTTCCCTCCAAACAAAGGGAATTTCTGTCTTTTTCGCCTCAAAATAAGGGGAATTTCTGACTTACTACAATGAAATATGTGAAATTTCTGCAATTTTGCCCCAAAATAAGGGAAATTTCTGTCTCTTTGCCCACAAATAAGGGGAATTTCAGCCTTTTTACCTCAATATAAGGGGAATTTCTGCATTTTTGCCACAAAAAATTAGGAATTTCTGACCTTTCGCCCCAAAATAAAGAAAATTTCTGCCTTTTTCCCCTGAAATAAGTAAAATTTCGGCAATTTTGCCCCAAAATAAGTGAAATTTCTGCAATTTTGCCCCAAAATAAAGGAAATTTCTGGAATTTGGCCCAAAAATAAGTGGAATTTCTAAGTTTTGCCACAAAATAAAGAGAATTTCTGTCTTTTTGCCCCAACATATAGGGAATTTCTGTCTTTTTGCCCCACAACTATAGGAATTTCTGCAATTTTGCTCCAAAATACAGAAAATTTCTTTCTTTTTGCCCTGAAATATGTGAAATTTCTGCAATTTTACCCCTAAATAAGGTGAATTTCTGCCTTTTTGCCTGAAAATAATGGGAATGCAAACTTTTTTGCTATAAAAAGGGTAATTTCTTCATTTTTGCTCCAAAATAAAGGAAATTTCTGCCTGTTTGCCTCTAAATAAGTGGAATTTCTGTCTTTTTCCCCCAAAACAAAGAGAATTTCTGTCTTTGTTGCCCCAAAATAAGGGAAATTTCTGACTTATTACCCTGAAGTAAGTGAAATTTCTGCAATTTTGCCCAAAATAAGGGAAATTTCTGCAATTTTGCCCCAATGTAAAGGAAATTTCTGCACTTTTGCCCCAAAATAAGGGAAATTTCTGACTTTTTGCTCCCGAAAAATGGAGATTTTCTGTCTTCTTGCCCCAAAATAAAGAGAATTTCTACCTTTTTGCCCGAAAATTATGAGAATTTCTGCATTTTTGCTTCAAAATACGGGGAATTTCTGCTTTTTATCCCGAAAGTAAGGGGAATGCATACCTTTTTGCCATAAAAAGGTAAATTTCTTCATTTTTGCTCCAAAATAAAGGAAATTTCTGCCTTTTTGCCTCTAAATAAGTGGAATTTCTGTCTTTTCCTCCAAAAACAAAGAGAATTTCTGTCTTTTTTGACCCAAAATAAGGGGAATTTCAGACTTATTACCCTGAAATAAATGAAATGTCTGTAATTTTGCCCCAAAATAAGGGAAATTTCTGACTCTTTGCCCTCAAATAAGGGGAATTTCAGCCTTTTTACCTCAAAATAAGGGGAATTCCTGCCTTTTTGACCCAAAATTAAGGAAAATTTCTACCATTTTCCCCTGAAATAAGTAAAATTTCTGCAATATTGCCCCAAAATAAGTGAAATTTCTGCAATGTTGCCCAAGAATAAGGGAAATTTCTGGAATTTTGCCCCAAAATAAGTGGAATTTCTGAGTTTTGCCCCAAAATAAGGAGAATTTCTGTATTTTTGCCCTAACATACAGGGAATTTCTGCCTTTTTGCCCCACAATTAGGGGAATTTCTGCAATTTTGCTCCAAAATACAGGGAATTTCTTCCCTTTCCCAAAAATAAAGGGAATGCATAACTTTTTGCCGTAAAAAAGGGAAATTTCTTCATTTTTGCTCCAAAATAAGGGGAATTTCTGCCTTTTTGCCTCTAAATAAGTGGAATTTCTGTCTTTTTCCCTCCAAACAAAGGGAATTTCTGTCTTTTTCGCCTCAAAATAAGGGGAATTTCTGACTTACTACAATGAAATATGTGAAATTTCTGCAATTTTGCCCCAAAATAAGGGAAACTTCTGCCTCTTTGCCCCCAAATAAGGGGAATTTCAGCCTTTTTACCTCAATATAAGGGGAATTTCTGCATTTTTGCCACAAAAAATTAGGAATTTCTGACCTTTGGCCCCAAAATAAAGAAAATTTTTGCCTTTTTCCCCTGAAATAAGTAAAATTTCGGCAATTTTGCCCCAAAATAAGTGAAATTTCTGCAATTTTACCCCTAAATGAGGTGAATTTCTGCCTTTTTGCCTGAAAATAATGGGAATGCAAACTTTTTTGCCATAAAAAGGGTAATTTCTTCATTTTTGCTCCAAAATAAAGGGAATTTCTGCCTGTTTGCCTCTAAATAAGTGGAATTTCTGTCTTTTTCCCCCAAAACAAAGAGAATTTCTGTCTTTGTTGCCCCAAAATAAGGGAAATTTCTGACTTATTACCCTGAAGTAAGTGAAATTTCTGCAATTTTGCCCCAAAATAAGGGAAATTTCCTCAATTTTGCCCCAATGTAAAGGAAATTTCTGCACTTTTGCCCCAAAATAAGGGAAATTTCTGACTTTTTGCTCCCGAAAAATGGAGATTTTCTGTCTTCTTGCCCCAAAATAAGGAGAATTTCTGCCTTTTTGCCCGAAAATTATGAGAATTTCTGCAATTTTGCTTCAAAATACGGGGAATTTCTGCTTTTTATCCTGAAAGTAAGGGGAATGCATACTTTTTTGCCATAATAAGGTAAATTTCTTCATTTTTGCTCCAAAATAAAGGAAATTTCTGCCTTTTTGCCTCTAAATAAGTGGAATTTCTGTCTTTTCCTCCAAAACGAAGAGAATTTCTGTCTTTTTTGACCCAAAATAAGGGGAATTTCAGACTTATTACCCTGAAATAAATGAAATGTCTGTAATTTTGCCCCAAAATAAGGGAAATTTCTGACTCTTTGCCCTCAAATAAGGGGAATTTCAGCCTTTTTACCTCAAAATAAGGGGAATTCCTGCCTTTTTGACCCAAAATTAAGGAAAATTTCTACCATTTTCCCCTGAAATAAGTAAAATTTCTGCAATATTGCCCCAAAATAAGTGAAATTTCTGCAATGTTGCCCAAGAATAAGGGAAATTTCTGGAATTTTGCCCCAAAATAAGTGGAATTTCTGAGTTTTGCCCCAAAATAAGGAGAATTTCTGTAATTTTGCCCTAACATACAGGGAATTTCTGCCTTTTTGCCCCACAATTAGGGGAATTTCTGCAATTTTGCTCCAAAATACAGGGAATTTCTTCCCTTTCCCAAAAATAAAGGGAATGCATAACTTTTTGCCGTAAAAAAGGGAAATTTCTTCATTTTTGCTCCAAAATAAGGGGAATTTCTGCCTTTTTGCCTCTAAATAAGTGGAATTTCTGTCTTTTTCCCTCCAAACAAAGGGAATTTCTGTCTTTTTCGCCTCAAAATAAGGGGAATTTCTGACTTACTACAATGAAATATGTGAAATTTCCGCAATTTTGCCCCAAAATAAGGGAAATTTCTGCCTCTTTGCCCCCAAATAAGGGGAATTTCAGCCTTTTTACCTCAATATAAGGGGAATTTCTGCATTTTTGCCACAAAAAATTAGGAATTTCTGACCTTTGGCCCCAAAATAAAGAAAATTTTTGCCTTTTTCCCCTGAAATAAGTAAAATTTCGGCAATTTTGCCCCAAAATAAGGGAAATTTCTGCAATTTTACCCCTAAATAAGGTGAATTTCTGCCTTTTTGCCTGAAAATAATGGGAATGCAAACTTTTTTGCCATAAAATGGTAATTTCTTCATTTTTGCTCCAAAATAAAGGGAATTTCTGCCTGTTTGCCTCTAAATAAGTGGAATTTCTGTCTTTTTCCCCCAAAACAAAGAGAATTTCTGTCTTTGTTGCCCCAAAATAAGGGAAATTTCTGACTTATTACCCTGAAGTAAGTGAAATTTCTGCAATTTTGCCCCAAAATAAGGGAAATTTCCTCAATTTTGCCCCAATGTAAAGGAAATTTCTGCACTTTTGCCCCAAAATAAGGGAAATTTCTGACTTTTTGCTCCCGAAAAATGGAGATTTTCTGTCTTCTTGCCCCAAAATAAGGAGAATTTCTGCCTTTTTGCCCGAAAATTATGAGAATTTCTGCAATTTTGCTTCAAAATACGGGGAATTTCTGCTTTTTATCCCGAAAGTAAGGGGAATGCATACCTTTTTGCCATAATAAGGTAAATTTCTTCATTTTTGCTCCAAAATAAAGGAAATTTCTGCCTTTTTGCCTCTAAATAAGTGGAATTTCTGTCTTTTCCTCCAAAACGAAGAGAATTTCTGTCTTTTTTGACCCCAAATAAGGGGAATTTCAGACTTATTACCCTGAAATAAATGAAATGTCTGTAATTTTGCCCCAAAATAAGGGAAATTTCTGACTCTTTGCCCTCAAATAAGGGGAATTTCAGCCTTTTTACCTCAAAATAAGGGGAATTTCTGCCTTTTTGACCCAAAATTAAGGAAAATTTCTACCATTTTCCCCTGAAATAAGTAAAATTTCTGCAATATTGCCCCAAAATAAGTGAAATTTCTGCAATGTTGCCCAAGAATAAGGGAAATTTCTGGAATTTTGCCCCAAAATAAGTGGAATTTCTGAGTTTTGCCCCAAAATAAGGAGAATTTCTGTATTTTTGCCCTAACATACAGGGAATTTCTGCCTTTTTGCCCCACAATTAGGGGAATTTCTGCAATTTTGCTCCAAAATACAGGGAATTTCTTCCCTTTCCCAAAAATAAAGGGAATGCATAACTTTTTGCCGTAAAAAAGGGAAATTTCTTCAATTTTGCTCCAAAATAAGGGGAATTTCTGCCTTTTTGCCTCTAAATAAGTGGAATTTCTGTCTTTTTTTCCCTCCAAACAAAGGGAATTTCTGTCTTTTTCGCCTCAAAATAAGGGGAATTTCTGACTTACTACAATGAAATATGTGAAATTTCTGCAATTTTGCCCCAAAATAAGGGAAATTTCTGCCTCTTTGCCCACAAATAAGGGGAATTTCAGCCTTTTTACCTCAATATAAGGGGAATTTCTGCATTTTTGCCACAAAAAATTAGGAATTTCTGACCTTTCGCCCCAAAATAAAGAAAATTTCTGCCTTTTTCCCCTGAAATAAGTAAAATTTCGGCAATTTTGCCCCAAAATAAGTGAAATTTCTGCAATTTTGCCCCAAAATAAAGGAAATTTCTGGAATTTGGCCCAAAAATAAGTGGAATTTCTAAGTTTTGCCACAAAATAAAGAGAATTTCTGTCTTTTTGCCCCAACATATAGGGAATTTCTGTCTTTTTGCCCCACAACTATAGGAATTTCTGCAATTTTGCTCCAAAATACAGAAAATTTCTTTCTTTTTGCCCTGAAATATGTGAAATTTCTGCAATTTTACCCCTAAATAAGGTGAATTTCTGCCTTTTTGCCTGAAAATAATGGGAATGCAAACTTTTTTGCTATAAAAAGGGTAATTTCTTCATTTTTGCTCCAAAATAAAGGAAATTTCTGCCTGTTTGCCTCTAAATAAGTGGAATTTCTGTCTTTTTCCCCCAAAACAAAGAGAATTTCTGTCTTTGTTGCCCCAAAATAAGGGAAATTTCTGACTTATTACCCTGAAGTAAGTGAAATTTCTGCAATTTTGCCCAAAATAAGGGAAATTTCTGCAATTTTGCCCCAATGTAAAGGAAATTTCTGCACTTTTGCCCCAAAATAAGGGAAATTTCTGACTTTTTGCTCCCGAAAAATGGAGATTTTCTGTCTTCTTGCCCCAAAATAAAGAGAATTTCTGCCTTTTTGCCCGAAAATTATGAGAATTTCTGCATTTTTGCTTCAAAATACGGGGAATTTCTGCTTTTTATCCCGAAAGTAAGGGGAATGCATACCTTTTTGCCATAAAAAGGTAAATTTCTTCATTTTTGCTCCAAAATAAAGGAAATTTCTGCCTTTTTGCCTCTAAATAAGTGGAATTTCTGTCTTTTCCTCCAAAAACAAAGAGAATTTCTGTCTTTTTTGACCCAAAATAAGGGGAATTTCAGACTTATTACCCTGAAATAAATGAAATGTCTGTAATTTTGCCCCAAAATAAGGGAAATTTCTGACTCTTTGCCCTCAAATAAGGGGAATTTCAGCCTTTTTACCTCAAAATAAGGGGAATTCCTGCCTTTTTGACCCAAAATTAAGGAAAATTTCTACCATTTTCCCCTGAAATAAGTAAAATTTCTGCAATATTGCCCCAAAATAAGTGAAATTTCTGCAATGTTGCCCAAGAATAAGGGAAATTTCTGGAATTTTGCCCCAAAATAAGTGGAATTTCTGAGTTTTGCCCCAAAATAAGGAGAATTTCTGTAATTTTGCCCTAACATACAAGGAATTTCTGCCTTTTTGCCCCACAATTAGGGGAATTTCTGCAATTTTGCTCCAAAATACAGGGAATTTCTTCCCTTTCCCAAAAATAAAGGGAATGCATAACTTTTTGCCGTAAAAAAGGGAAATTTCTTCATTTTTGCTCCAAAATAAGGGGAATTTCTGCCTTTTTGCCTCTAAATAAGTGGAATTTCTGTCTTTTTCCCTCCAAACAAAGGGAATTTCTGTCTTTTTCGCCTCAAAATAAGGGGAATTTCTGACTTACTACAATGAAATATGTGAAATTTCTGCAATTTTGCCCCAAAATAAGGGAAACTTCTGCCTCTTTGCCCCCAAATAAGGGGAATTTCAGCCTTTTTACCTCAATATAAGGGGAATTTCTGCATTTTTGCCACAAAAAATTAGGAATTTCTGACCTTTGGCCCCAAAATAAAGAAAATTTTTGCCTTTTTCCCCTGAAATAAGTAAAATTTCGGCAATTTTGCCCCAAAATAAGTGAAATTTCTGCAATTTTACCCCTAAATGAGGTGAATTTCTGCCTTTTTGCCTGAAAATAATGGGAATGCAAACTTTTTTGCCATAAAAAGGGTAATTTCTTCATTTTTGCTCCAAAATAAAGGGAATTTCTACCTGTTTGCCTCTAAATAAGTGGAATTTCTGTCTTTTTCCCCCAAAACAAAGAGAATTTCTGTCTTTGTTGCCCCAAAATAAGGGAAATTTCTGACTTATTACCCTGAAGTAAGTGAAATTTCTGCAATTTTGCCCCAAAATAAGGGAAATTTCCTCAATTTTGCCCCAATGTAAAGGAAATTTCTGCACTTTTGCCCCAAAATAAGGGAAATTTCTGACTTTTTGCTCCCAAAAAATGGAGATTTTCTGTCTTCTTGCCCCAAAATAAGGAGAATTTCTGCCTTTTTGCCCGAAAATTATGAGAATTTCTGCAATTTTGCTTCAAAATACGGGGAATTTCTGCTTTTTATCCTGAAAGTAAGGGGAATGCATACCTTTTTGCCATAATAAGGTAAATTTCTTCATTTTTGCTCCAAAATAAAGGAAATTTCTGCCTTTTTGCCTCTAAATAAGTGGAATTTCTGTCTTTTCCTCCAAAACGAAGAGAATTTCTGTCTTTTTTGACCCAAAATAAGGGGAATTTCAGACTTATTACCCTGAAATAAATGAAATGTCTGTAATTTTGCCCCAAAATAAGGGAAATTTCTGACTCTTTGCCCTCAAATAAGGGGAATTTCAGCCTTTTTACCTCAAAATAAGGGGAATTCCTGCCTTTTTGACCCAAAATTAAGGAAAATTTCTACCATTTTCCCCTGAAATAAGTAAAATTTCTGCAATATTGCCCCAAAATAAGTGAAATTTCTGCAATGTTGCCCAAGAATAAGGGAAATTTCTGGAATTTTGCCCCAAAATAAGTGGAATTTCTGAGTTTTGCCCCAAAATAAGGAGAATTTCTGTAATTTTGCCCTAACATACAGGGAATTTCTGCCTTTTTGCCCCACAATTAGGGGAATTTCTGCAATTTTGCTCCAAAATACAGGGAATTTCTTCCCTTTCCCAAAAATAAAGGGAATGCATAACTTTTTGCCGTAAAAAAGGGAAATTTCTTCATTTTTGCTCCAAAATAAGGGGAATTTCTGCCTTTTTGCCTCTAAATAAGTGGAATTTATGTCTTTTTCCCTCCAAACAAAGGGAATTTCTGTCTTTTTCGCCTCAAAATAAGGGGAATTTCTGACTTACTACAATGAAATATGTGAAATTTCCGCAATTTTGCCCCAAAATAAGGGAAATTTCTGCCTCTTTGCCCCCAAATAAGGGGAATTTCAGCCTTTTTACCTCAATATAAGGGGAATTTCTGCATTTTTGCCACAAAAAATTAGGAATTTCTGATCTTTGGCCCCAAAATAAAGAAAATTTTTGCCTTTTTCCCCTGAAATAAGTAAAATTTCGGCAATTTTGCCCCAAAATAAGTGAAATTTCTGCAATTTTACCCCTAAATAAGGTGAATTTCTGCCTTTTTGCCTGAAAATAATGGGAATGCAAACTTTTTTGCCATAAAATGGTAATTTCTTCATTTTTGCTCCAAAATAAAGGGAATTTCTGCCTGTTTGCCTCTAAATAAGTGGAATTTCTGTCTTTTTCCCCCAAAACAAAGAGAATTTCTGTCTTTGTTGCCCCAAAATAAGGGAAATTTCTGACTTATTACCCTGAAGTAAGTGAAATTTCTGCTATTTTGCCCCAAAATAAGGGAAATTTCCTCAATTTTGCCCCAATGTAAAGGAAATTTCTGCACTTTTGCCCCAAAATAAGGGAAATTTCTGACTTTTTGCTCCCGAAAAATGGAGATTTTCTGTCTTCTTGCCCCAAAATAAAAAGAATTTCTGCCTTTTTGCCCGAAAATTATGAGAATTTCTGCAATTTTGCTTCAAAATACGGGGAATTTCTGCTTTTTATCCCGAAAGTAAGGGGAATGCATACCTTTTTGCCATAATAAGGTAAATTTCTTCATTTTTGCTCCAAAATAAAGGAAATTTCTGCCTTTTTGCCTCTAAATAAGTGGAATTTCTGTCTTTTCCTCCAAAACGAAGAGAATTTCTGTCTTTTTTGACCCAAAATAAGGGGAATTTCAGACTTATTACCCTGAAATAAATGAAATGTCTGTAATTTTGCCCCAAAATAAGGGAAATATCTGACTCTTTGCCCTCAAATAAGGGGAATTTCAGCCTTTTTACCTCAAAATAAGGGGAATTCCTGCCTTTTTGACCCAAAATTAAGGAAAATTTCTACCATTTTCCCCTGAAATAAGTAAAATTTCTGCAATATTGCCCCAAAATAAGTGAAATTTCTGCAATGTTGCCCAAGAATAAGGGAAATTTCTGGAATTTTGCCCCAAAATAAGTGGAATTTCTGAGTTTTGCCCCAAAATAAGGAGAATTTCTGTATTTTTGCCCTAACATACAGGGAATTTCTGCCTTTTTGCCCCACAATTAGGGGAATTTCTGCAATTTTGCTCCAAAATACAGGGAATTTCTTCCCTTTCCCAAAAATAAAGGGAATGCATAACTTTTTGCCGTAAAAAAGGGAAATTTCTTCATTTTTGCTCCAAAATAAGGGGAATTTCTGCCTTTTTGCCTCTAAATAAGTGGAATTTCTGTCTTTTTTTCCCTCCAAACAAAGGGAATTTCTGTCTTTTTCGCCTCAAAATAAGGGGAATTTCTGACTTACTACAATGAAATATGTGAAATTTCTGCAATTTTGCCCCAAAATAAGGGAAATTTCTGCCTCTTTGCCCACAAATAAGGGGAATTTCAGCCTTTTTACCTCAATATAAGGGGAATTTCTGCATTTTTGCCACAAAAAATTAGGAATTTCTGACCTTTCGCCCCAAAATAAAGAAAATTTCTGCCTTTTTCCCCTGAAATAAGTAAAATTTCGGCAATTTTGCCCCAAAATAAGTGAAATTTCTGCAATTTTGCCCCAAAATAAAGGAAATTTCTGGAATTTGGCCCAAAAATAAGTGGAATTTCTAAGTTTTGCCACAAAATAAAGAGAATTTCTGTCTTTTTGCCCCAACATATAGGGAATTTCTGTCTTTTTGCCCCACAACTATAGGAATTTCTGCAATTTTGCTCCAAAATACAGAAAATTTCTTTCTTTTTGCCCTGAAATATGTGAAATTTCTGCAATTTTACCCCTAAATAAGGTGAATTTCTGCCTTTTTGCCTGAAAATAATGGGAATGCAAACTTTTTTGCTATAAAAAGGGTAATTTCTTCATTTTTGCTCCAAAATAAAGGAAATTTCTGCCTGTTTGCCTCTAAATAAGTGGAATTTCTGTCTTTTTCCCCCAAAACAAAGAGAATTTCTGTCTTTGTTGCCCCAAAATAAGGGAAATTTCTGACTTATTACCCTGAAGTAAGTGAAATTTCTGCAATTTTGCCCAAAATAAGGGAAATTTCTGCAATTTTGCCCCAATGTAAAGGAAATTTCTGCACTTTTGCCCCAAAATAAGGGAAATTTCTGACTTTTTGCTCCCGAAAAATGGAGATTTTCTGTCTTCTTGCCCCAAAATAAGGAGAATTTCTGCCTTTTTGCCCGAAAATTATGAGAATTTCTGCAATTTTGCTTCAAAATACGGGGAATTTCTGCTTTTTATCCCGAAAGTAAGGGGAATGCATACCTTTTTGCCATAAAAAGGTAAATTTCTTCATTTTTGCTCCAAAATAAAGGAAATTTCTGCCTTTTTGCCTCTAAATAAGTGGAATTTCTGTCTTTTCCTCTAAAACGAAGGGAATTTCTGTCTTTTTTGACCCAAAATAAGGGGAATTTCAGACTTATTACCCTGAAATAAATGAAATGTCTGTAATTTTGCCCCAAAATAAGGGAAATTTCTGACTCTTTGCCCTCAAATAAGGGGAATTTCAGCCTTTTTACCTCAAAATAAGGGGAATTCCTGCCTTTTTGACCCAAAATTAAGGAAAATTTCTACCTTTTTCCCCGGAAATAAGTAAAATTTCTGCAATATTGCCCCAAAATAAGTGAAATTTCTGCAATGTTGCCCAAGAATAAGGGAAATTTCTGGAATTTTGCCCCAAAATAAGTGGAATTTCTGAGTTTTGCCCCAAAATAAGGAGAATTTCTGTATTTTTGCCCTAACATACAGGGAATTTCTGCCTTTTTGCCCCACAATTAGGGGAATTTCTGCAATTTTTCTCCAAAATACAGGGAATTTCTTCCCTTTCCCAAAAATAAAGGGAATGCATAACTTTTTGCCGTAAAAAAGGGAAATTTCTTCATTTTTGCTCCAAAATAAAGGGAATTTCTGCCTGTTTGCCTCTAAATAAGTGGAATTTCTGTCTTTTTTTCCCAAAACAAAGAGAATTTCTGTCTTTGTTGCCCCAAAATAAGGAAAATTTCTGACTTATTACCCTGAAGTAAGTGAAATTTCTGCAATTTTGCCCCAAAATAAGGGAAATTTCCTCAATTTTGCCCCAATGTAAAGGAAATTTCTGCACTTTTGCCCCAAAATAAGGGAAATTTCTGACTTTTTGCTCCCGAAAAATGGAGATTTTCTGTCTTCTTGCCCCAAAATAAGGAGAATTTCTGCCTTTTTGCCCGAAAATTATGAGAATTTCTGCAATTTTGCTTCAAAATACGGGGAATTTCTGCTTTTTATCCCGAAAGTAAGGGGAATGCATACCTTTTTGCCATAAAAAGGTAAATTTCTTCATTTTTGCTCCAAAATAAAGGAAATTTCTGCCTTTTTGCCTCTAAATAAGTGGAATTTCTGTCTTTTCCTCTAAAACGAAGGGAATTTCTGTCTTTTTTGACCCAAAATAAGGGGAATTTCAGACTTATTACCCTGAAGTAAATGAAATGTCTGTAATTTTGCCCCAAAATAAGGAAAATTTCTGACTCTTTGCCCTCAAATAAGGGGAATTTCAGCCTTTTTACCTCAAAATAAGGGGAATTCCTGCCTTTTTGACCCAAAATTAAGGAAAATTTCTACCTTTTTCTCCGGAAATAAGTAAAATTTCTGCAATATTGCCCCAAAATAAGTGAAATTTCTGCAATGTTGCCCAAGAATAAGGGAAATTTCTGGAATTTTGCCCCAAAATAAGTGGAATTTCTGAGTTTTGCCCCAAAATAAGGAGAATTTCTGTATTTTTGCCCTAACATATAGGGAATTTCTGCCTTTTTGCCCCACAATTAGGGGAATTTCTGCAATTTTGCTCCAAAATACAGGGAATTTCTTCCCTTTCCCAAAAATAAAGGGAATGCATAACTTTTTGCCGTAAAAAAAGGGAAATTTCTTCATTTTTGCTCCAAAATAATGGGAATTTCTGCCTTTTTGCCTCTAAATAAGTGGAATTTCTGTCTTTTTCCCTCCAAACAAAGGGAATTTCTGTCTTTTTCGTCTCAAAATAAGGGGAATTTCTGACTTACTACACTGAAATAAGTGAAATTTCTGCAATTTTGCCCCAAAATAAGGGAAATTTCTGCCTTTTTGTTCTGAAATATGTGAAATTTCTGCAATTTTACAACAAAATAAGGTGAATTTCTGCCTTTTTGCCACAAATTAATGGGAATTTCTGCCTTTTTGCCTCAAAATAAAAAAAATGTTTGCTTTTTTTCTATGAAATAAGTGAAATTTCTGCAATTTTGCCCTAAAATAAGGAAAATTTCTGCAATATTTCCCAATATTAACAGAAATTTCTGCATTTTTGCTCCAAAATAAGGGGAATTTCTCTCTTTTTGCCCCAAAATAAAGGAAATTTCAGCCTTTTTACCTGAAAATAAGTGAAATTTCTGCAATTTTGCCCCAAAATAAGGGAAATTTCTGCCTTTTTGCCCTGAAATAAGGGGAATTTCAGCCTTTATTCCTCAAAATAAGGGGAATTTCTGCATTTTTGCCACAAAATATTAGGAATTTCTGACTTTTTGCCACAAAATAAAGAAAATTTCTGCCTTTTTTCCCTGAAATAAGTGAAATTTCTGCAATTTTGCCCCAAAATAATGGAAATTTCTGGAATTTTGCCCAAAATAAGTGGAATTTCTAAGTTTTGCCCTAAAATAAGGAGAATTTCTGTCTTTTTGCCCCAACATATAGGGATTTTCTGCCTTTTTACCCCACAATTAGGGGAATTTCTGCAATTTTGCTCCAAAATACGGGGAATTTCTGCCTTTTTGCCCTGAAATATGTGAAATTTCTGCAATTTTACCCCTAAATAAGGTGAATTTCATATTTTGCCCCAAAATAATGGGAATTTCTGTCTTTTTGCCCTAAAATTAGAAAAATTTTTGCTTTTTTTCTCTAAAATATGTGAAATTTCTGCAATTTTTCCCCAAAATAAGGGGAATTTCTTCGTTTTTGCCCCAAAACTAAGGAAATTTCAGCCTTTTTACATGAAAATAAGTGAAATTTCTGAAATTTTGCCCCAAATAAGGGAAATTTCTGCAATTTTGCCCTAAAATAAGGTAAATTCCTGCAATTTTGCCCCAAAATAAAGGAAATTTCAGGAATTTTGCCCCAAAATAAGGGGAATTTCTGATTTTTTCCCCAAAATAAAGGGAATTTCTGCCTTTTGCCCCAAAATTAGGGGAATTTTGCAATTTTGCTCCAAAATACACGGAATTTCTGCCTTTTTGCCTGAAAATAATGGGAATGCATACCTTTTTGCTATAAAAAGGGTAATTTCTTCATTTTTGCTCCAAAATAAAGGGAATTTCTGCTTGTTTGCCTCTAAATAAGTGGAATTTCTGGCTTTTTCCCCCAAAACAAAGATAATTTCTGTCTTTTTTGCCCCAAAATAAGGGAAATTTCTGACTTATTACCCTGAAGTAAGTGAAATTTCTGCAATTATGCCCCAAAATAAGGGAAATTTCTGCAATTTTGCCCCAATGTAAAGGAAATTTCTGCAAATTTGCCTTAAAATAAGGGACATTTCTGACTCTTTGCTCCCGAAAAAAGGAGATTTTCTGTCTTTTTGCCCCAAAATAAGAAGAATTTCTGCCTTTTTGCCTGAAAATTAGAGAATTTCTGCAATTTTGCTTCTTAATACGGGGAATTTCTGCTTTTTATCCCAAAAATAACAGGAATGCATACCTTTTTGCCATAAAAAGGTAAATTTCTTCATTTTTGCTCCAAAATAATGGAAATTTCTGCCTTTTTGCCTCTAAATAAGTGGAATTTCTGTCTTTTTCCCCCAAAACAAAGGGAATTTCTGTCTTGTTTGCCCCAAAATAAGGGGAATTTCTGAATTATTACCAGGAAATACGTGATATTTCTCCTATTTTGCCCCAAAATAAGGGAAATTTCTGCCTCTTTGCCCCCAAATAAGGGGAATTTCAGCCTTTTTACCTCAATATAAGGGGAATTTCTGCATTTTTGCCACAAAATATTAGGAATTTCTGACTTTTTGCCCCAAAATAAGGAAAATTTCTGCCTTTTTCCCCTGAAATAAGTGAAATTTCGCAATTTTGCCCCAAAATAAGTGAAATTTCTGCAATTTTGCCCCAAAATAAGGGAAATTTGTGGAATTTTGCCCCAAAATAAGTGGAATTTCTAAGTTTTGCCACAAAATAAAAATAATTTTTGTCTTTTTGCCCCAACATATAGGGAATTTCTGTCTTCTTGCCCCACAACTATAGGAATTTCTGCAATTTTGCTCCAAAATACAGAAAATTTCTTTCTTTTTGCCCTGAAATATGTGAAATTTCTGCAATTTTACCCCTAAATAAGGTGAATTTCTGCCTTTTTGCCTGAAAATAATGGGAATGCAAACTTTTTTGCTATAAAAAGGGTAATTTCTTCATTTTTGCTCCAAAATAAAGGAAATTTCTGCCTGTTTGCCTCTAAATAAGTGGAATTTCTGTCTTTTTCCCCCAAAACAAAGAGAATTTCTGTCTTTGTTGCCCCAAAATAAGGGAAATTTCTGACTTATTACCCTGAAGTAAGTGAAATTTCTGCAATTTTGCCCAAAATAAGGGAAATTTCTGCAATTTTGCCCCAATGTAAAGGAAATTTCTGCACTTTTGCCCCAAAATAAGGGAAATTTCTGACTTTTTGCTCCCGAAAAATGGAGATTTTCTGTCTTCTTGCCCCAAAATAAGGAGAATTTCTGCCTTTTTGCCCGAAAATTATGAGAATTTCTGCAATTTTGCTTCAAAATACGGGGAATTTCTGCTTTTTATCCCGAAAGTAAGGGGAATGCATACCTTTTTGCCATAAAAAGGTAAATTTCTTCATTTTTGCTCCAAAATAAAGGAAATTTCTGCCTTTTTGCCTCTAAATAAGTGGAATTTCTGTCTTTTCCTCTAAAACGAAGGGAATTTCTGTCTTTTTTGACCCAAAATAAGGGGAATTTCAGACTTATTACCCTGAAATAAATGAAATGTCTGTAATTTTGCCCCAAAATAAGGGAAATTTCTGACTCTTTGCCCTCAAATAAGGGGAATTTCAGCCTTTTTACCTCAAAATAAGGGGAATTCCTGCCTTTTTGACCCAAAATTAAGGAAAATTTCTACCTTTTTCCCCGGAAATAAGTAAAATTTCTGCAATATTGCCCCAAAATAAGTGAAATTTCTGCAATGTTGCCCAAGAATAAGGGAAATTTCTGGAATTTTGCCCCAAAATAAGTGGAATTTCTGAGTTTTGCCCCAAAATAAGGAGAATTTCTGTATTTTTGCCCTAACATACAGGGAATTTCTGCCTTTTTGCCCCACAATTAGGGGAATTTCTGCAATTTTTCTCCAAAATACAGGGAATTTCTTCCCTTTCCCAAAAATAAAGGGAATGCATAACTTTTTGCCGTAAAAAAGGGAAATTTCTTCATTTTTGCTCCAAAATAAAGGGAATTTCTGCCTGTTTGCCTCTAAATAAGTGGAATTTCTGTCTTTTTTTCCCAAAACAAAGAGAATTTCTGTCTTTGTTGCCCCAAAATAAGGAAAATTTCTGACTTATTACCCTGAAGTAAGTGAAATTTCTGCAATTTTGCCCCAAAATAAGGGAAATTTCCTCAATTTTGCCCCAATGTAAAGGAAATTTCTGCACTTTTGCCCCAAAATAAGGGAAATTTCTGACTTTTTGCTCCCGAAAAATGGAGATTTTCTGTCTTCTTGCCCCAAAATAAGGAGAATTTCTGCCTTTTTGCCCGAAAATTATGAGAATTTCTGCAATTTTGCTTCAAAATACGGGGAATTTCTGCTTTTTATCCCGAAAGTAAGGGGAATGCATACCTTTTTGCCATAAAAAGGTAAATTTCTTCATTTTTGCTCCAAAATAAAGGAAATTTCTGCCTTTTTGCCTCTAAATAAGTGGAATTTCTGTCTTTTCCTCTAAAACGAAGGGAATTTCTGTCTTTTTTGACCCAAAATAAGGGGAATTTCAGACTTATTACCCTGAAGTAAATGAAATGTCTGTAATTTTGCCCCAAAATAAGGAAAATTTCTGACTCTTTGCCCTCAAATAAGGGGAATTTCAGCCTTTTTACCTCAAAATAAGGGGAATTCCTGCCTTTTTGACCCAAAATTAAGGAAAATTTCTAACTTTTTCTCCGGAAATAAGTAAAATTTCTGCAATATTGCCCCAAAATAAGTGAAATTTCTGCAATGTTGCCCAAGAATAAGGGAAATTTCTGGAATTTTGCCCCAAAATAAGTGGAATTTCTGAGTTTTGCCCCAAAATAAGGAGAATTTCTGTATTTTTGCCCTAACATATAGGGAATTTCTGCCTTTTTGCCCCACAATTAGGGGAATTTCTGCAATTTTGCTCCAAAATACAGGGAATTTCTTCCCTTTCCCAAAAATAAAGGGAATGCATAACTTTTTGCCGTAAAAAAAGGGAAATTTCTTCATTTTTGCTCCAAAATAATGGGAATTTCTGCCTTTTTGCCTCTAAATAAGTGGAATTTCTGTCTTTTTCCCTCCAAACAAAGGGAATTTCTGTCTTTTTCGTCTCAAAATAAGGGGAATTTCTGACTTACTACACTGAAATAAGTGAAATTTCTGCAATTTTGCCCCAAAATAAGGGAAATTTCTGCCTTTTTGTTCTGAAATATGTGAAATTTCTGCAATTTTACAACAAAATAAGGTGAATTTCTGCCTTTTTGCCACAAATTAATGGGAATTTCTGCCTTTTTGCCTCAAAATAAAAAAAATGTTTGCTTTTTTTCTATGAAATAAGTGAAATTTCTGCAATTTTGCCCTAAAATAAGGAAAATTTCTGCAATATTTCCCAATATTAACAGAAATTTCTGCATTTTTGCTCCAAAATAAGGGGAATTTCTCTCTTTTTGCCCCAAAATAAAGGAAATTTCAGCCTTTTTACCTGAAAATAAGTGAAATTTCTGCAATTTTGCCCCAAAATAAGGGAAATTTCTGCCTTTTTGCCCTGAAATAAGGGGAATTTCAGCCTTTATTCCTCAAAATAAGGGGAATTTCTGCATTTTTGCCACAAAATATTAGGAATTTCTGACTTTTTGCCACAAAATAAAGAAAATTTCTGCCTTTTTTCCCTGAAATAAGTGAAATTTCTGCAATTTTGCCCCAAAATAATGGAAATTTCTGGAATTTTGCCCAAAATAAGTGGAATTTCTAAGTTTTGCCCTAAAATAAGGAGAATTTCTGTCTTTTTGCCCCAACATATAGGGATTTTCTGCCTTTTTACCCCACAATTAGGGGAATTTCTGCAATTTTGCTCCAAAATACGGGGAATTTCTGCCTTTTTGCCCTGAAATATGTGAAATTTCTGCAATTTTACCCCTAAATAAGGTGAATTTCATATTTTGCCCCAAAATAATGGGAATTTCTGTCTTTTTGCCCTAAAATTAGAAAAATTTTTGCTTTTTTTCTCTAAAATATGTGAAATTTCTGCAATTTTTCCCCAAAATAAGGGGAATTTCTTCGTTTTTGCCCCAAAACTAAGGAAATTTCAGCCTTTTTACATGAAAATAAGTGAAATTTCTGAAATTTTGCCCCAAATAAGGGAAATTTCTGCAATTTTGCCCTAAAATAAGGTAAATTCCTGCAATTTTGCCCCAAAATAAAGGAAATTTCAGGAATTTTGCCCCAAAATAAGGGGAATTTCTGATTTTTTCCCCAAAATAAAGGGAATTTCTGCCTTTTGCCCCAAAATTAGGGGAATTTTGCAATTTTGCTCCAAAATACACGGAATTTCTGCCTTTTTGCCTGAAAATAATGGGAATGCATACCTTTTTGCTATAAAAAGGGTAATTTCTTCATTTTTGCTCCAAAATAAAGGGAATTTCTGCTTGTTTGCCTCTAAATAAGTGGAATTTCTGGCTTTTTCCCCCAAAACAAAGATAATTTCTGTCTTTTTTGCCCCAAAATAAGGGAAATTTCTGACTTATTACCCTGAAGTAAGTGAAATTTCTGCAATTATGCCCCAAAATAAGGGAAATTTCTGCAATTTTGCCCCAATGTAAAGGAAATTTCTGCAAATTTGCCTTAAAATAAGGGACATTTCTGACTCTTTGCTCCCGAAAAAAGGAGATTTTCTGTCTTTTTGCCCCAAAATAAGAAGAATTTCTGCCTTTTTGCCTGAAAATTAGAGAATTTCTGCAATTTTGCTTCAAAATACGGGGAATTTCTGCTTTTTATCCCAAAAATAACAGGAATGCATACCTTTTTGCCATAAAAAGGTAAATTTCTTCATTTTTGCTCCAAAATAATGGAAATTTCTGCCTTTTTGCCTCTAAATAAGTGGAATTTCTGTCTTTTTCCCCCAAAACAAAGGGAATTTCTGTCTTGTTTGCCCCAAAATAAGGGGAATTTCTGAATTATTACCAGGAAATACGTGATATTTCTCCAATTTTGCCCCAAAATAAGGGAAATTTCTGCCTCTTTGCCCCCAAATAAGGGGAATTTCAGCCTTTTTACCTCAATATAAGGGGAATTTCTGCATTTTTGCCACAAAATATTAGGAATTTCTGACTTTTTGCCCCAAAATAAGGAAAATTTCTGCCTTTTTCCCCTGAAATAAGTGAAATTTCGGCAATTTTGCCCCAAAATAAGTGAAATTTCTGCAATTTTGCCCCAAAATAAGGGAAATTTGTGGAATTTTGCCCCAAAATAAGTGGAATTTCTAAGTTTTGCCACAAAATAAAAATAATTTTTGTCTTTTTGCCCCAACATATAGGGAATTTCTGTCTTCTTGCCCCACCACTAGGGGAATTTCTGCAATTTTGCTCCAAAATACAGAAAATTTCTTCCTTTTTGCCCTGAAATATGTGAAATTTCTGCAATTTTACCCCTAAATAAGGTGAATTTCTGCCTTTTTGCTTCAAAATAATGGGAATTTCTGCCTTTTTGCCCCAAAATAAGAAAAAGTTTTGCTTTTTTTCTCTGAAGTAAGTGAAATTTCTGCAATTTTGCCCTAAAATAAGGAAAATTTCTGCAATTTTTCCCAATAATAACGAACATTTCTGCAATTTTGCCCCAAAATAAGGGTAATTTCTCCCTTTTTGCCCCAAAATAAAGGAAATTTCAGCCTTTTTACCTGAAAATAAGTGAAATTTCTGCAATTTTGCCCCAAATAAGAAAAATTTTTGCAATTTTGCCCCAAAATAAAGGAAATTTCTGGAATTTTGCCCCAAAATAAAAGGAATTTCTGATTTTTGCCACAAAATTAGGGCAATTTCTGTAATTTTGCTCCAAAATACGGGGAATTTCTGCCTTTTTGCCTGAAAATAATGGGAATGCATACCTTTTTGCAATAAAAAGGGAAATTTCTTCATTTTTGCTCCAAAATAAGGGGAATTTCTGCCTTGTTGCCTCTTAATAAGTGGAATTTCTGTCTTTTTCCCCCAAAACAAAGGTAATTTCTTTCTTTTTTGCCCCAAAATAAGGGGAATTTCTGACTTATTACCCTGAAATAAGTAAAATTTCTGCAATTTTGCTTCAAAATAAGGGATATTTCTGCCTTTTTGCCCCCAAATAAGGGGAATTTCAGCCTTTTTACCTCAAAATAAGGGGAATTTCTGCCTTTTTGCCCCAAAATAACAAAATTTCTTATTTTTCCATGAAATAAGAAAAATTTCTGCAATTTTGCCCAAAATAAGTGAAATTTCTGCAATTTTGCCGCAGAATAAGGGAAATTTCTGGAATTTTGCCCCAAAATAAGTGGAATTTCTGAGTTTTGCCCCAAAATAAGGAGAATTTCTGTCTTTTTGCCCAAACATATAGGGAATTTCTGCATTTTTGCCCCACAATTAGGAGAATTTTTCCAATTTTGCTCCAAAATATGGGGAATTTCTGCCTTTTTGCACGAAAATTAGAAGAATGCATACCTTTTTGCCTTAAAAAAGGGAAATTTCTTCATTTTTGCTTCAAAATAAGGGGAATTTCTGCTTTTTGCCTCTAAATAAGTGGAATTTCTGTTTTCTTCTCCCAAAACAAAGGGATTTTCTGTCTTTTTTGCGCCAAAATAAGAAAAATTTCTGACTTATTACCCTGAAAAAAGTGAAATTTCTGCAATATTGCCCCAAATTAAGGGAAATTTTTGCCTTTTTGCCAACAAATAAGGGGAATTTCAGCCTTTTTACCTCAAAATAAGGGGAATTTCTGCATTTTTGCCACAAAATATTAGGAATTTCTGACTTTTTGCCCCAAAATAAGGAAAATTTCTGCCTTTTTTCCCTGAAATAAGTGAAATTTCTGCAATTTTGCCTCAAAATAAGTGAAATTTCTGCAATTTTGCCCCAAAATAAGGGAAATTTCTGAAATTTTGCCACAAAATAAGTGTAATTTCTAAGTTTTGCCCCAAAATAAGGAAAATTTCTGTCTTTTTGCCCCAACATATAGGGATTTTCTGCCTTTTTAGCCCAAAATTAGGGGAATTTCTGCAATTTTGCTCCAAAATACGGGGAATTCTGCCTTTTTGCCATGAAATATGTGAAATTTCTGCAATTTTACACCTAAATAAGGTGAATTTCTGCATTTTTGCCCCAAAATAATGGGAAATTCTGCCTTTTTGCCCCAAAATAAGAAAAATTTTTGCGTTTTTTCTCAAAAAAAAGTGAAATTTCTGCAATTTTGCCCTAAAATAAGAGAAATTTTTGCAATTTTTTTCCATAATAAGGGAGATTTCTGCAATTTTGCCCAAAATAAATGGAATTTCTTCCTTTTTGCCCCAAAACAAAGGAAATTTCAGACTTTTTACCTTAAAATAAGTGAAATTTCTGAAATTTTGACCCAAATGAGGGAAATTTCTGCAATTTTGCCCCAAAATAATGTAAATTCCTGCAATTTTGCCTCAAAATAAAGGAAATTTCTGGAATTTTGCCCCAAAATAAGGGGAATTTCTGATTTTTGCCTCAAAATAAAGGGAATTTCTGCCTTTTGCCCCAAAATTAGGGGAATTTCTGCAATTTTGCTCCAAAATACAGGGAATTTCTGCCTTTTTGCCCGAAAATAATGGGAATGCATAACTTTTTGCCATAAAAAGGGAAATTAATTAATTTTTGCTCTAAAATAAGGGGAATTTCTGCCTTTTTGCCTCTAAATAAGTGGAATTTCTGTCTTTTTCCCTCAAAACAAAGGGAATTTCTGTCTTTTTCGCCTCAAAATAAGGGGAATTTCTGACTTACTACACTGAAATAAGTGAAATTTCTGCAATTTTGCCCCAAAATAAGGGAAATTTCTGCCTTTTTGTTCTGAAATATGTGAAATTTCTGCAATTTTACCCCAAAATAAGGTGAATTTCTGCCTTTTTGCCACAAATTAATGGGAATTTCTGCCTTTTTGCCCCAAAATAAGAAAAAGTTTTGCTTTTTTTCTATGAAATAAGTGAAATTTCTGCAATTTTGCCCTAAAATAAAGAAAATTTCTGCAATTTTTCCCAATAATATCGGAAATTTCTGCAATTTTGCCCCAAAATAAGGGGAATTTCTCCCTTTTTGCCCCAAAATAAAGGAAATTTCAGCCTTTTTACCTGAAAATAAGTGAAATTTCTGCAATTTTGCCCCAAATAAGAAAAATTTTTGCAATTTTGCCCCAAAATAAAGGAAATTTCTGGAATTTTGCCCCAAAATAAGGGGAATTTCTGATTTTTGCCCCAAAATATAGGGAATTTCTGCCTTTTGCCCCAAAATTAGGGCAATTTCTGTAATTTTGCTCCAAAATACGGGGAATTTCTGCCTTTTTGCCTGAAAATAATGGGAATGCATACCTTTTTGCCATAAAAAGGGAAATTTCTTCATTTTTGCTCCAAAATAAGGGGAATTTCTGCCTTTTTGCCTCTAAATAAGTGGAATTTCTTTCTTTTTCCCCCAAAACAAAGGGAATTTCTTTCTTTTTTGCCCCAAAATAAGGGGAATTTCTGACTTATTACCCTGAAATAAGTGAAATTTCTGCAATTTTGCCCCAAAATAAGGGATATTTCTGCCTTTTTGCCCCCAAATAAGGGGAATTTCAGCCTTTTTACCTCAAAATAAGGGGAATTTCTGCCTTTTTGCCCCAAAATAACAAAATTTCTTTTTTTTCCATGAAATAAGAGAAATTTCTGCAATTTTGCCCAAAATAAGTGAAATTTCTGCAATTTTGCCCCAGAATAAGGGAAATTTCTGGAATTTTGACCCAAAATAAGTGGAATTTCAGAGTTTTGCCCCAAAATAAGGAGAATTTCTGTCTTTTTGCCCAAACATATAGGGAATTTCTGCATTTTTGCCCCACAATTAGGAGAATTTTTCCAATTTTGCTCCAAAATACGGGGAATTTCTGCCTTTTTGCCCGAAAATTAGAAGAATGCATACCTTTTTGCCTTAAAAATGGAAATTTCTTCATTTTTGCTTCAAAATAAGGGGAATTTCTGCTTTTTGCCTCTATATAAGTGGAATTTCTGTTTTCTTCTCCCAAAACAAAGGGATTTTCTGTCTTTTTTGCGACAAAATAAGAAAAATTTCTGACTTATTACCCTGAAAAAAGTGAAATTTCTGCAATTTTGCCCCAAAATAAGGGAAATTTTTGCCTTTTTGCCAACAAATAAGGGGAATTTCAGCATTTTTACCTCAAAATAAAGGGAATTTCTGCATTTTTGCCACAAAATATTATGAATTTCTGCTTTTTTGCCAAAAAATAAAGAAAATTTCTGCCTTTTTTCCCTGAAATAAGTGAAATTTCTGCAATTTTGCCCCAAAATAAGTGGAATTTCTGAGTTTTGCTCCAAAATAAGGACATTTTCTGTCTTTTTGCCCCAACATATAGGGAATTTCTGCCTTTTTGCACCACAATTATGGGAATTTCTGCAATTTTGCTCCAAAATACGGGGAATTTCTGCCTTTTTGCCCAAAAATAAGGGGAATGCATAACTTTTTGCCTTAAAAAAAAATAAATTTCTTCATTTTTGCTCCAAACTAAGGGGAATTTCTGCCTTTTTGCTTCTCAATAAGTAGAATTTCTGTCATTTTCCCCCAAGACAAAGAGAATTTCTGTCTTTTTTGCCCCAATATAAGTGGAATTTCTGACGAATTACCCTGAAATAAGTGAAATTTCTGCAATTTTGCCCCAAAATAAGGGAAATTTCTGCCTCTTTCCCCCAAATAAAGGGAATTTCAGCCTTTTTACCTCAAAATAAGGGAAATTTTTGCCTTTTTTGCCTCAAAATAAGGAAAATTTCTGCCTTTTTTACCCGAAATAAGTAAAATTTCTGCAATTTTGCCCCAAAATAAGTGAAATTTCTGCAATTTTACCGCAAAATAATGTGAATTTCTGCCTTTTTGCCCCAAAATAATGTGAATTTCTGCCTTTTTGCCCCAAAATAAGAAAAATTTTTGCTTTTTTCTCTGAAATAAGTGAAATTTCTGCAATTTTGCCCTAAAATAAGGAAAATTTCTGAAATTTTTCCCAATAATAAGGGAAATTTCTGCAATTTTGCCCCAAAATTAGAGGAATTTCTCCCTTTTTGCCACAAAATAAAGGAAATTTCAGCCTTTTTACCTTAAAATAAGTGAAATTTCTGCAATTTTGCCCTATAATAAGGATAATTTCTGAAATTTTTCCCAATAATAAGGGAAATTTCTGCAATTTTGCCCCAAAATTAGAGGAATTTCTCCCTTTTTCCACAAAATAAAGGAAATTTCAGCCTTTTTACCTGAAAATAAGTGAAATTTCTGCAATTTTGCACCAAATAAGAAAAATTTCTGAAATTTTGCCCTAAAATAAGATAAATTCCTGCAATTTTGCCCCAAAACAAAGGAAATTTCTTGAATTTTGCCCCAAAATAAGGGGAATTTATGATTTTTTTCCCAAAATAAAGGGAATTTCTGCCTTTTGCTCTAAATTTAGGAGAATTTCTGCAATTTTGCTTCAAAATACGGGGAATTTCTGCCTTTATGCCCAAAAATAATGGAAATGCATACCTTTTTGCCATAAAAAGGGAAATTTCTTCCTTGTTGCTTCAAAATAAAAGGAATTTCTGCCTTTTTGCCTCTAAATAAGTGGAATTTCTGTCTTTTTCCCCAAAAACAAAGGGAATTTCTATCTTTTTTGCCCCAAATTAAGGGGAATTTCTGACTTATTACCCTGAAATAAGTGAAATTTCTGCAATTTTGCCCCAAAATAAGGGATATTTTTGCCTTTTTGCCCCCAAATAAAAGGAATTTCAGCCTTTTTACCTCAAAATCAGGGGAATTTCTGCCTTTTTGCCCCAAAATAACAAATTTTTTTCCCCTGAAATAAGTGAAATTTCTGCAATTTTGCCCAAAATAAGTGAAATTTCTGCAATTTTGACCCAGAATAAGGGAAATTTCTGGAATTTTGCTCCAAAATAAGTGGAATTTCTGAGTTTTTCCCCAAAATAGGGAGAATTTCTGTCTTTTTGCCCCAACATATAGGGAATTACTGCATTTTTGCCCCACAATTAGGGGAATTTTTGCAATTTTGCTCCAAAATACGGGGAATTTCTGCCTTTTTGCCCGAAAATAAGAAGAATGCATTCCTTTTTGCCTTAAAAAAGGGAAATTTCTTCATTTTTGCTTCAAAATAAGGGGAATTTCTGCTTTTTTGCCTCTAAATAAGTGGAATTTCTGTCTTTTTCCCCAAAAACAAAGGGATTTTCTGTCTTTTTTGCCCCAAAACAAGAAGAATTTCTGACTTATAACCCTGAAATAAGTGAAATTTCTGCAATTTTGCCCCAAAATAATGAAAATTTTTGCCTTTTTGCCCACAAATAAGGGGAATTTCACCCTTTTTACCTCAAAATAAGGGGAATTTCTGCATTTTTGCCACAAAATATTAGGAATTTCTGCTTTTTTGCCCCAAAATAAGAAAAATTTCTGCCTTTTTTCTCTGAAATAAGTGAAATTTCTGCAATTTTGCCCCAAAATAAGTGGAATTTCTGAGTTTTGCTCCAAAATAAGGACATTTTCTGTCTTTTTGCCCCAACATATAGGGAATTTCTGCCTTTTTGCACCACAATTATGGGAATTTCTGCAATTTTGCTCCAAAATACGGGGAATTTCTGCCTTTTTGCCCAAAAATAAGGGGAATGCATAACTTTTTGCCATAAAAAAAAAGAAATTTCTTCATTTTTGCTCCAAACTAAGGGGAATTTCTGCCTTTTTGCTTCTCAATAAGTAGAATTTCTGTCATTTTCCCCCAAAACAAAGAGAATTTCTGTCTTTTTTGCCTCAATATTAGTGGAATTTCTGACGAATTACCCTGAAATAAGTGAAATTTCTGCAATTTTGCCCCAAAATAAGGGAAATTTCTGCCTCTTTTCCCCCAAATAAAGGGAATTTCAGCCTTTTTACCTCAAAATAAGGGAAATTTTTGCCTTTTTTGCCTCAAAATAAGAAAAATTTCTGCCTTTTTTACCCGAAATAAGTAAAATTTCTGCAATTTTGCCCCAAAATAAGTGAAATTTCTGCAATTTTACCCCAAAATAATGTGAATTTCTGCCTTTTTGCCCCAAAATAATGTGAATTTCTGCCATTTTGCCCCAAAATAAGAAAAATTTTTGCTTTTTTTCTCTGAAATAAGTGAAATTTCTGCAATTTTGCCCTAAAATAAGGAAAATTTCTGAAATTTTTCCCAATAATAAGGAAAATTTCTGCAATTTTGCCCCAAAATTAGAGGAATTTCTCCCTTTTTGCCACAAAATAAATGAAATTTCAGCCTTTTTACCTTAAAATAAGTGAAATTTCTGCAATTTTGCCCTAAAAAAAGGAAAATTTCTGAAATTTTTCCCATTAATAAGGGAAATTTCTGCAATTTTGCCCCAAAATTAGAGGAATTTCTCCCTTTTTCCACAAAATAAAGGAAATTTCAGCCTTTTTACCTGAAAATAAGTGAAATTTCTGCAATTTTGCACCAAATAAGAAAAATTTCTGAAATTTTGCCCTAAAATAAGATAAATTCCTGCAATTTTGCCCCAAAACAAAGGAAATTTCTTGAATTTTGCCCCAAAATAAGGGGAATTTATGATTTTTGTCCCAAAATAAAGGAAATTTCTGCCTTTTGCCCTAAATTTAGGAGAATTTCTGCAATTTTGCTTCAAAATACGGGGAATTTCTGCCTTTATGCCCAAAAATAATGGAAATGCATACCTTTTTGCCATAAAAAGGGAAATTTCTTTCTTGTTGCTCCAAAATAAAAGGAATTTCTGCCTTTTTGCCTCTAAATAAGTGGAATTTCTGTCTTTTTCCCCAAAAACAAAGGGAATTTCTATCTTTTTTGCCCCAAATTAAGGGGAATTTCTGACTTATTACCCTGAAATAAGTGAAATTTCTGCTATTTCGCCCCAAAATAAGGGATATTTTTGCCTTTTTGCCCCCAAATAAAAGGAATTTCAGCCTTTTTACCTCAAAATCAGGGGAATTTCTGCCTTTTTGCCCCAAAATAACAAATTTTTTTTCCCCTGAAATAAGTGAAATTTCTGCAATTTTGCCCAAAATAAGTGAAATTTCTGCAATTTTGCCCCAGAATAAGGGAAATTTCTGGAATTTTGCTCCAAAATAAGTGGAATTTCTGAGTTTTTCCCCAAAATAGGGAGAATTTCTGTCTTTTTGCCCCAACATATAGGGAATTTCTGCATTTTTGCCCCACAATTAGGGGAATTTTTGCAATTTTGCTCCAAAATACGGGGAATTTCTGCCTTTTTGCCCGAAAATAAGAAGAATGCATTCCTTTTTGCCTTAAAAAAGGGAAATTTCTTCATTTTTGCTTCAAAATAAGGGGAATTTCTGCTTTTTTGCCTCTAAATAAGTGGAATTTCTGTCTTTTTCCCCAAAAACAAAGGGATTTTCTGTCTTTTTTGCCCCAAAACAAGAAGAATTTCTGACTTATAACCCTGAAATAAGTGAAATTTCTGCAATTTTGCCCCAAAATAATGAAAATTTTTGCCTTTTTGCCCACAAATAAGGGGAATTTCACCCTTTTTACCTCAAAATAAGGGGAATTTCTGCATTTTTGCCACAAAATATTAGGAATTTCTGCTTTTTTGCCCCAAAATAAGAAAAATTTCTGCCTTTTTTCTCTGAAATAAGTGAAATTTCTGCAATTTTGCCCCAAAATAAGTGGAATTTCTGAGTTTTGCTCCAAAATAAGGACATTTTCTGTCTTTTTGCCCCAACATATAGGGAATTTCTGCCTTTTTGCACCACAATTATGGGAATTTCTGCAATTTTGCTCCAAAATACGGGGAATTTCTGCCTTTTTGCCCAAAAATAAGGGGAATGCATAACTTTTTGCCATAAAAAAAAAGAAATTTCTTCATTTTTGCTCCAAACTAAGGGGAATTTCTGCCTTTTTGCTTCTCAATAAGTAGAATTTCTGTCATTTTCCCCCAAAACAAAGAGAATTTCTGTCTTTTTTGCCTCAATATTAGTGGAATTTCTGACGAATTACCCTGAAATAAGTGAAATTTCTGCAATTTTGCCCCAAAATAAGGGAAATTTCTGCCTCTTTTCCCCCAAATAAAGGGAATTTCAGCCTTTTTACCTCAAAATAAGGGAAATTTTTGCCTTTTTTGCCTCAAAATAAGAAAAATTTCTGCCTTTTTTACCCGAAATAAGTAAAATTTCTGCAATTTTGCCCCAAAATAAGTGAAATTTCTGCAATTTTACCCCAAAATAATGTGAATTTCTGCCTTTTTGCCCCAAAATAATGTGAATTTCTGCCATTTTGCCCCAAAATAAGAAAAATTTTTGCTTTTTTTCTCTGAAATAAGTGAAATTTCTGCAATTTTGCCCTAAAATAAGGAAAATTTCTGAAATTTTTCCCAATAATAAGGAAAATTTCTGCAATTTTGCCCCAAAATTAGAGGAATTTCTCCCTTTTTGCCACAAAATAAATGAAATTTCAGCCTTTTTACCTTAAAATAAGTGAAATTTCTGCAATTTTGCCCTAAAAAAAGGAAAATTTCTGAAATTTTTCCCATTAATAAGGGAAATTTCTGCAATTTTGCCCCAAAATTAGAGGAATTTCTCCCTTTTTCCACAAAATAAAGGAAATTTCAGCCTTTTTACCTGAAAATAAGTGAAATTTCTGCAATTTTGCACCAAATAAGAAAAATTTCTGAAATTTTGCCCTAAAATAAGATAAATTCCTGCAATTTTGCCCCAAAACAAAGGAAATTTCTTGAATTTTGCCCCAAAATAAGGGGAATTTATGATTTTTGTCCCAAAATAAAGGAAATTTCTGCCTTTTGCCCTAAATTTAGGAGAATTTCTGCAATTTTGCTTCAAAATACGGGGAATTTCTGCCTTTATGCCCAAAAATAATGGAAATGCATACCTTTTTGCCATAAAAAGGGAAATTTCTTTCTTGTTGCTCCAAAATAAAAGGAATTTCTGCCTTTTTGCCTCTAAATAAGTGGAATTTCTGTCTTTTTCCCCAAAAACAAAGGGAATTTCTATCTTTTTTGCCCCAAATTAAGGGGAATTTCTGACTTATTACCCTGAAATAAGTGAAATTTCTGCTATTTCGCCCCAAAATAAGGGATATTTTTGCCTTTTTGCCCCCAAATAAAAGGAATTTCAGCCTTTTTACCTCAAAATCAGGGGAATTTCTGCCTTTTTGCCCCAAAATAACAAATTTTTTTTCCCCTGAAATAAGTGAAATTTCTGCAATTTTGCCCAAAATAAGTGAAATTTCTGCAATTTTGCCCCAGAATAAGGGAAATTTCTGGAATTTTGCTCCAAAATAAGTGGAATTTCTGAGTTTTTCCCCAAAATAGGGAGAATTTCTGTCTTTTTGCCCCAACATATAGGGAATTTCTGCATTTTTGCCCCACAATTAGGGGAATTTTTGCAATTTTGCTCCAAAATACGGGGAATTTCTGCCTTTTTGCCCGAAAATAAGAAGAATGCATTCCTTTTTGCCTTAAAAAAGGGAAATTTCTTCATTTTTGCTTCAAAATAAGGGGAATTTCTGCTTTTTTGCCTCTAAATAAGTGGAATTTCTGTCTTTTCCCCCAAAAACAAAGGGATTTTCTGTCTTTTTTGCCCCAAAACTAGAAGAATTTCTGACTTATTACCCTGAAATAAGTGAAATTTCTGCAATTTTGCCCCAAAATAAGGAAAATTTTGCATTTTTGCCCACAAATAAGGGGAATTTCACCCTTTTTACCTCAAAATAAGGGGAATTTCTGCGTTTTTGCCACAAAATATTAGGAATTTCTGCTTTTTTGCCCCAAAATAAGAAAAATTTCTGCCTTTTTTCTCTGAAGTAAGTGAAATTTCTGCAATTTTGCCCCAAAATAATTGGAATTTCTGAGTTTTGCCCCAAAATAAGGAGAATTTCTGTCTTTTTGCCCCAACATATAGGGAATTTCTGCCTTTTTGCACAACAATTAGGGGAATTTCTGCAATTTTGCTCCATAATACGGATAATTTCTGCCTTTTTGCCCTGAAATATGTGAAATTTCTGCAATTTTACCCCTAAATAAGGTGAATTTCTGCCTTTTTGCTTCAAAATAATGGGAATTTCTGCCTTTTTGCCCCAAAATAAGAAAAAGTTTTGCTTTTTTTCTCTGAAGTAAGTGAAATTTCTGCAATTTTGCCCTAAAATAAGGAAAATTTCTGCAATTTTTCCCAATAATAACGAACATTTCTGCAATTTTGCCCCAAAATAAGGGTAATTTCTCCCTTTTTGCCCCAAAATAAAGGAAATTTCAGCCTTTTTACCTGAAAATAAGTGAAATTTCTGCAATTTTGCCCCAAATAAGAAAAATTTTTGCAATTTTGCCCCAAAATAAAGGAAATTTCTGGAATTTTGCCCCAAAATAAAAGGAATTTCTGATTTTTGCCACAAAATTAGGGCAATTTCTGTAATTTTGCTCCAAAATACGGGGAATTTCTGCCTTTTTGCCTGAAAATAATGGGAATGCATACCTTTTTGCAATAAAAAGGGAAATTTCTTCATTTTTGCTCCAAAATAAGGGGAATTTCTGCCTTGTTGCCTCTTAATAAGTGGAATTTCTGTCTTTTTCCCCCAAAACAAAGGTAATTTCTTTCTTTTTTGCCCCAAAATAAGGGGAATTTCTGACTTATTACCCTGAAATAAGTAAAATTTCTGCAATTTTGCTTCAAAATAAGGGATATTTCTGCCTTTTTGCCCCCAAATAAGGGGAATTTCAGCCTTTTTACCTCAAAATAAGGGGAATTTCTGCCTTTTTGCCCCAAAATAACAAAATTTCTTATTTTTCCATGAAATAAGAAAAATTTCTGCAATTTTGCCCAAAATAAGTGAAATTTCTGCAATTTTGCCGCAGAATAAGGGAAATTTCTGGAATTTTGCCCCAAAATAAGTGGAATTTCTGAGTTTTGCCCCAAAATAAGGAGAATTTCTGTCTTTTTGCCCAAACATATAGGGAATTTCTGCATTTTTGCCCCACAATTAGGAGAATTTTTCCAATTTTGCTCCAAAATATGGGGAATTTCTGCCTTTTTGCACGAAAATTAGAAGAATGCATACCTTTTTGCCTTAAAAAAGGGAAATTTCTTCATTTTTGCTTCAAAATAAGGGGAATTTCTGCTTTTTGCCTCTAAATAAGTGGAATTTCTGTTTTCTTCTCCCAAAACAAAGGGATTTTCTGTCTTTTTTGCGCCAAAATAAGAAAAATTTCTGACTTATTACCCTGAAAAAAGTGAAATTTCTGCAATATTGCCCCAAATTAAGGGAAATTTTTGCCTTTTTGCCAACAAATAAGGGGAATTTCAGCCTTTTTACCTCAAAATAAGGGGAATTTCTGCATTTTTGCCACAAAATATTAGGAATTTCTGACTTTTTGCCCCAAAATAAGGAAAATTTCTGCCTTTTTTCCCTGAAATAAGTGAAATTTCTGCAATTTTGCCTCAAAATAAGTGAAATTTCTGCAATTTTGCCCCAAAATAAGGGAAATTTCTGAAATTTTGCCACAAAATAAGTGTAATTTCTAAGTTTTGCCCCAAAATAAGGAAAATTTCTGTCTTTTTGCCCCAACATATAGGGATTTTCTGCCTTTTTAGCCCAAAATTAGGGGAATTTCTGCAATTTTGCTCCAAAATACGGGGAATTCTGCCTTTTTGCCATGAAATATGTGAAATTTCTGCAATTTTACACCTAAATAAGGTGAATTTCTGCATTTTTGCCCCAAAATAATGGGAAATTCTGCCTTTTTGCCCCAAAATAAGAAAAATTTTTGCGTTTTTTCTCAAAAAAAAGTGAAATTTCTGCAATTTTGCCCTAAAATAAGAGAAATTTTTGCAATTTTTTTCCATAATAAGGGAGATTTCTGCAATTTTGCCCAAAATAAATGGAATTTCTTCCTTTTTGCCCCAAAACAAAGGAAATTTCAGACTTTTTACCTTAAAATAAGTGAAATTTCTGAAATTTTGACCCAAATGAGGGAAATTTCTGCAATTTTGCCCCAAAATAATGTAAATTCCTGCAATTTTGCCTCAAAATAAAGGAAATTTCTGGAATTTTGCCCCAAAATAAGGGGAATTTCTGATTTTTGCCTCAAAATAAAGGGAATTTCTGCCTTTTGCCCCAAAATTAGGGGAATTTCTGCAATTTTGCTCCAAAATACAGGGAATTTCTGCCTTTTTGCCCGAAAATAATGGGAATGCATAACTTTTTGCCATAAAAAGGGAAATTAATTAATTTTTGCTCTAAAATAAGGGGAATTTCTGCCTTTTTGCCTCTAAATAAGTGGAATTTCTGTCTTTTTCCCTCAAAACAAAGGGAATTTCTGTCTTTTTCGCCTCAAAATAAGGGGAATTTCTGACTTACTACACTGAAATAAGTGAAATTTCTGCAATTTTGCCCCAAAATAAGGGAAATTTCTGCCTTTTTGTTCTGAAATATGTGAAATTTCTGCAATTTTACCCCAAAATAAGGTGAATTTCTGCCTTTTTGCCACAAATTAATGGGAATTTCTGCCTTTTTGCCCCAAAATAAGAAAAAGTTTTGCTTTTTTTCTATGAAATAAGTGAAATTTCTGCAATTTTGCCCTAAAATAAAGAAAATTTCTGCAATTTTTCCCAATAATATCGGAAATTTCTGCAATTTTGCCCCAAAATAAGGGGAATTTCTCCCTTTTTGCCCCAAAATAAAGGAAATTTCAGCCTTTTTACCTGAAAATAAGTGAAATTTCTGCAATTTTGCCCCAAATAAGAAAAATTTTTGCAATTTTGCCCCAAAATAAAGGAAATTTCTGGAATTTTGCCCCAAAATAAGGGGAATTTCTGATTTTTGCCCCAAAATATAGGGAATTTCTGCCTTTTGCCCCAAAATTAGGGCAATTTCTGTAATTTTGCTCCAAAATACGGGGAATTTCTGCCTTTTTGCCTGAAAATAATGGGAATGCATACCTTTTTGCCATAAAAAGGGAAATTTCTTCATTTTTGCTCCAAAATAAGGGGAATTTCTGCCTTTTTGCCTCTAAATAAGTGGAATTTCTTTCTTTTTCCCCCAAAACAAAGGGAATTTCTTTCTTTTTTGCCCCAAAATAAGGGGAATTTCTGACTTATTACCCTGAAATAAGTGAAATTTCTGCAATTTTGCCCCAAAATAAGGGATATTTCTGCCTTTTTGCCCCCAAATAAGGGGAATTTCAGCCTTTTTACCTCAAAATAAGGGGAATTTCTGCCTTTTTGCCCCAAAATAACAAAATTTCTTTTTTTTCCATGAAATAAGAGAAATTTCTGCAATTTTGCCCAAAATAAGTGAAATTTCTGCAATTTTGCCCCAGAATAAGGGAAATTTCTGGAATTTTGACCCAAAATAAGTGGAATTTCAGAGTTTTGCCCCAAAATAAGGAGAATTTCTGTCTTTTTGCCCAAACATATAGGGAATTTCTGCATTTTTGCCCCACAATTAGGAGAATTTTTCCAATTTTGCTCCAAAATACGGGGAATTTCTGCCTTTTTGCCCGAAAATTAGAAGAATGCATACCTTTTTGCCTTAAAAATGGAAATTTCTTCATTTTTGCTTCAAAATAAGGGGAATTTCTGCTTTTTGCCTCTATATAAGTGGAATTTCTGTTTTCTTCTCCCAAAACAAAGGGATTTTCTGTCTTTTTTGCGACAAAATAAGAAAAATTTCTGACTTATTACCCTGAAAAAAGTGAAATTTCTGCAATTTTGCCCCAAAATAAGGGAAATTTTTGCCTTTTTGCCAACAAATAAGGGGAATTTCAGCATTTTTACCTCAAAATAAAGGGAATTTCTGCATTTTTGCCACAAAATATTATGAATTTCTGCTTTTTTGCCAAAAAATAAAGAAAATTTCTGCCTTTTTTCCCTGAAATAAGTGAAATTTCTGCAATTTTGCCCCAAAATAAGTGGAATTTCTGAGTTTTGCTCCAAAATAAGGACATTTTCTGTCTTTTTGCCCCAACATATAGGGAATTTCTGCCTTTTTGCACCACAATTATGGGAATTTCTGCAATTTTGCTCCAAAATACGGGGAATTTCTGCCTTTTTGCCCAAAAATAAGGGGAATGCATAACTTTTTGCCTTAAAAAAAAATAAATTTCTTCATTTTTGCTCCAAACTAAGGGGAATTTCTGCCTTTTTGCTTCTCAATAAGTAGAATTTCTGTCATTTTCCCCCAAGACAAAGAGAATTTCTGTCTTTTTTGCCCCAATATAAGTGGAATTTCTGACGAATTACCCTGAAATAAGTGAAATTTCTGCAATTTTGCCCCAAAATAAGGGAAATTTCTGCCTCTTTCCCCCAAATAAAGGGAATTTCAGCCTTTTTACCTCAAAATAAGGGAAATTTTTGCCTTTTTTGCCTCAAAATAAGGAAAATTTCTGCCTTTTTTACCCGAAATAAGTAAAATTTCTGCAATTTTGCCCCAAAATAAGTGAAATTTCTGCAATTTTACCGCAAAATAATGTGAATTTCTGCCTTTTTGCCCCAAAATAATGTGAATTTCTGCCTTTTTGCCCCAAAATAAGAAAAATTTTTGCTTTTTTCTCTGAAATAAGTGAAATTTCTGCAATTTTGCCCTAAAATAAGGAAAATTTCTGAAATTTTTCCCAATAATAAGGGAAATTTCTGCAATTTTGCCCCAAAATTAGAGGAATTTCTCCCTTTTTGCCACAAAATAAAGGAAATTTCAGCCTTTTTACCTTAAAATAAGTGAAATTTCTGCAATTTTGCCCTATAATAAGGATAATTTCTGAAATTTTTCCCAATAATAAGGGAAATTTCTGCAATTTTGCCCCAAAATTAGAGGAATTTCTCCCTTTTTCCACAAAATAAAGGAAATTTCAGCCTTTTTACCTGAAAATAAGTGAAATTTCTGCAATTTTGCACCAAATAAGAAAAATTTCTGAAATTTTGCCCTAAAATAAGATAAATTCCTGCAATTTTGCCCCAAAACAAAGGAAATTTCTTGAATTTTGCCCCAAAATAAGGGGAATTTATGATTTTTTTCCCAAAATAAAGGGAATTTCTGCCTTTTGCTCTAAATTTAGGAGAATTTCTGCAATTTTGCTTCAAAATACGGGGAATTTCTGCCTTTATGCCCAAAAATAATGGAAATGCATACCTTTTTGCCATAAAAAGGGAAATTTCTTCCTTGTTGCTTCAAAATAAAAGGAATTTCTGCCTTTTTGCCTCTAAATAAGTGGAATTTCTGTCTTTTTCCCCAAAAACAAAGGGAATTTCTATCTTTTTTGCCCCAAATTAAGGGGAATTTCTGACTTATTACCCTGAAATAAGTGAAATTTCTGCAATTTTGCCCCAAAATAAGGGATATTTTTGCCTTTTTGCCCCCAAATAAAAGGAATTTCAGCCTTTTTACCTCAAAATCAGGGGAATTTCTGCCTTTTTGCCCCAAAATAACAAATTTTTTTCCCCTGAAATAAGTGAAATTTCTGCAATTTTGCCCAAAATAAGTGAAATTTCTGCAATTTTGACCCAGAATAAGGGAAATTTCTGGAATTTTGCTCCAAAATAAGTGGAATTTCTGAGTTTTTCCCCAAAATAGGGAGAATTTCTGTCTTTTTGCCCCAACATATAGGGAATTACTGCATTTTTGCCCCACAATTAGGGGAATTTTTGCAATTTTGCTCCAAAATACGGGGAATTTCTGCCTTTTTGCCCGAAAATAAGAAGAATGCATTCCTTTTTGCCTTAAAAAAGGGAAATTTCTTCATTTTTGCTTCAAAATAAGGGGAATTTCTGCTTTTTTGCCTCTAAATAAGTGGAATTTCTGTCTTTTTCCCCAAAAACAAAGGGATTTTCTGTCTTTTTTGCCCCAAAACAAGAAGAATTTCTGACTTATAACCCTGAAATAAGTGAAATTTCTGCAATTTTGCCCCAAAATAATGAAAATTTTTGCCTTTTTGCCCACAAATAAGGGGAATTTCACCCTTTTTACCTCAAAATAAGGGGAATTTCTGCATTTTTGCCACAAAATATTAGGAATTTCTGCTTTTTTGCCCCAAAATAAGAAAAATTTCTGCCTTTTTTCTCTGAAATAAGTGAAATTTCTGCAATTTTGCCCCAAAATAAGTGGAATTTCTGAGTTTTGCTCCAAAATAAGGACATTTTCTGTCTTTTTGCCCCAACATATAGGGAATTTCTGCCTTTTTGCACCACAATTATGGGAATTTCTGCAATTTTGCTCCAAAATACGGGGAATTTCTGCCTTTTTGCCCAAAAATAAGGGGAATGCATAACTTTTTGCCATAAAAAAAAAGAAATTTCTTCATTTTTGCTCCAAACTAAGGGGAATTTCTGCCTTTTTGCTTCTCAATAAGTAGAATTTCTGTCATTTTCCCCCAAAACAAAGAGAATTTCTGTCTTTTTTGCCTCAATATTAGTGGAATTTCTGACGAATTACCCTGAAATAAGTGAAATTTCTGCAATTTTGCCCCAAAATAAGGGAAATTTCTGCCTCTTTTCCCCCAAATAAAGGGAATTTCAGCCTTTTTACCTCAAAATAAGGGAAATTTTTGCCTTTTTTGCCTCAAAATAAGAAAAATTTCTGCCTTTTTTACCCGAAATAAGTAAAATTTCTGCAATTTTGCCCCAAAATAAGTGAAATTTCTGCAATTTTACCCCAAAATAATGTGAATTTCTGCCTTTTTGCCCCAAAATAATGTGAATTTCTGCCATTTTGCCCCAAAATAAGAAAAATTTTTGCTTTTTTTCTCTGAAATAAGTGAAATTTCTGCAATTTTGCCCTAAAATAAGGAAAATTTCTGAAATTTTTCCCAATAATAAGGAAAATTTCTGCAATTTTGCCCCAAAATTAGAGGAATTTCTCCCTTTTTGCCACAAAATAAATGAAATTTCAGCCTTTTTACCTTAAAATAAGTGAAATTTCTGCAATTTTGCCCTAAAAAAAGGAAAATTTCTGAAATTTTTCCCATTAATAAGGGAAATTTCTGCAATTTTGCCCCAAAATTAGAGGAATTTCTCCCTTTTTCCACAAAATAAAGGAAATTTCAGCCTTTTTACCTGAAAATAAGTGAAATTTCTGCAATTTTGCACCAAATAAGAAAAATTTCTGAAATTTTGCCCTAAAATAAGATAAATTCCTGCAATTTTGCCCCAAAACAAAGGAAATTTCTTGAATTTTGCCCCAAAATAAGGGGAATTTATGATTTTTGTCCCAAAATAAAGGAAATTTCTGCCTTTTGCCCTAAATTTAGGAGAATTTCTGCAATTTTGCTTCAAAATACGGGGAATTTCTGCCTTTATGCCCAAAAATAATGGAAATGCATACCTTTTTGCCATAAAAAGGGAAATTTCTTTCTTGTTGCTCCAAAATAAAAGGAATTTCTGCCTTTTTGCCTCTAAATAAGTGGAATTTCTGTCTTTTTCCCCAAAAACAAAGGGAATTTCTATCTTTTTTGCCCCAAATTAAGGGGAATTTCTGACTTATTACCCTGAAATAAGTGAAATTTCTGCTATTTCGCCCCAAAATAAGGGATATTTTTGCCTTTTTGCCCCCAAATAAAAGGAATTTCAGCCTTTTTACCTCAAAATCAGGGGAATTTCTGCCTTTTTGCCCCAAAATAACAAATTTTTTTTCCCCTGAAATAAGTGAAATTTCTGCAATTTTGCCCAAAATAAGTGAAATTTCTGCAATTTTGCCCCAGAATAAGGGAAATTTCTGGAATTTTGCTCCAAAATAAGTGGAATTTCTGAGTTTTTCCCCAAAATAGGGAGAATTTCTGTCTTTTTGCCCCAACATATAGGGAATTTCTGCATTTTTGCCCCACAATTAGGGGAATTTTTGCAATTTTGCTCCAAAATACGGGGAATTTCTGCCTTTTTGCCCGAAAATAAGAAGAATGCATTCCTTTTTGCCTTAAAAAAGGGAAATTTCTTCATTTTTGCTTCAAAATAAGGGGAATTTCTGCTTTTTTGCCTCTAAATAAGTGGAATTTCTGTCTTTTTCCCCAAAAACAAAGGGATTTTCTGTCTTTTTTGCCCCAAAACAAGAAGAATTTCTGACTTATAACCCTGAAATAAGTGAAATTTCTGCAATTTTGCCCCAAAATAATGAAAATTTTTGCCTTTTTGCCCACAAATAAGGGGAATTTCACCCTTTTTACCTCAAAATAAGGGGAATTTCTGCATTTTTGCCACAAAATATTAGGAATTTCTGCTTTTTTGCCCCAAAATAAGAAAAATTTCTGCCTTTTTTCTCTGAAATAAGTGAAATTTCTGCAATTTTGCCCCAAAATAAGTGGAATTTCTGAGTTTTGCTCCAAAATAAGGACATTTTCTGTCTTTTTGCCCCAACATATAGGGAATTTCTGCCTTTTTGCACCACAATTATGGGAATTTCTGCAATTTTGCTCCAAAATACGGGGAATTTCTGCCTTTTTGCCCAAAAATAAGGGGAATGCATAACTTTTTGCCATAAAAAAAAAGAAATTTCTTCATTTTTGCTCCAAACTAAGGGGAATTTCTGCCTTTTTGCTTCTCAATAAGTAGAATTTCTGTCATTTTCCCCCAAAACAAAGAGAATTTCTGTCTTTTTTGCCTCAATATTAGTGGAATTTCTGACGAATTACCCTGAAATAAGTGAAATTTCTGCAATTTTGCCCCAAAATAAGGGAAATTTCTGCCTCTTTTCCCCCAAATAAAGGGAATTTCAGCCTTTTTACCTCAAAATAAGGGAAATTTTTGCCTTTTTTGCCTCAAAATAAGAAAAATTTCTGCCTTTTTTACCCGAAATAAGTAAAATTTCTGCAATTTTGCCCCAAAATAAGTGAAATTTCTGCAATTTTACCCCAAAATAATGTGAATTTCTGCCTTTTTGCCCCAAAATAATGTGAATTTCTGCCATTTTGCCCCAAAATAAGAAAAATTTTTGCTTTTTTTCTCTGAAATAAGTGAAATTTCTGCAATTTTGCCCTAAAATAAGGAAAATTTCTGAAATTTTTCCCAATAATAAGGAAAATTTCTGCAATTTTGCCCCAAAATTAGAGGAATTTCTCCCTTTTTGCCACAAAATAAATGAAATTTCAGCCTTTTTACCTTAAAATAAGTGAAATTTCTGCAATTTTGCCCTAAAAAAAGGAAAATTTCTGAAATTTTTCCCATTAATAAGGGAAATTTCTGCAATTTTGCCCCAAAATTAGAGGAATTTCTCCCTTTTTCCACAAAATAAAGGAAATTTCAGCCTTTTTACCTGAAAATAAGTGAAATTTCTGCAATTTTGCACCAAATAAGAAAAATTTCTGAAATTTTGCCCTAAAATAAGATAAATTCCTGCAATTTTGCCCCAAAACAAAGGAAATTTCTTGAATTTTGCCCCAAAATAAGGGGAATTTATGATTTTTGTCCCAAAATAAAGGAAATTTCTGCCTTTTGCCCTAAATTTAGGAGAATTTCTGCAATTTTGCTTCAAAATACGGGGAATTTCTGCCTTTATGCCCAAAAATAATGGAAATGCATACCTTTTTGCCATAAAAAGGGAAATTTCTTTCTTGTTGCTCCAAAATAAAAGGAATTTCTGCCTTTTTGCCTCTAAATAAGTGGAATTTCTGTCTTTTTCCCCAAAAACAAAGGGAATTTCTATCTTTTTTGCCCCAAATTAAGGGGAATTTCTGACTTATTACCCTGAAATAAGTGAAATTTCTGCTATTTCGCCCCAAAATAAGGGATATTTTTGCCTTTTTGCCCCCAAATAAAAGGAATTTCAGCCTTTTTACCTCAAAATCAGGGGAATTTCTGCCTTTTTGCCCCAAAATAACAAATTTTTTTTCCCCTGAAATAAGTGAAATTTCTGCAATTTTGCCCAAAATAAGTGAAATTTCTGCAATTTTGCCCCAGAATAAGGGAAATTTCTGGAATTTTGCTCCAAAATAAGTGGAATTTCTGAGTTTTTCCCCAAAATAGGGAGAATTTCTGTCTTTTTGCCCCAACATATAGGGAATTTCTGCATTTTTGCCCCACAATTAGGGGAATTTTTGCAATTTTGCTCCAAAATACGGGGAATTTCTGCCTTTTTGCCCGAAAATAAGAAGAATGCATTCCTTTTTGCCTTAAAAAAGGGAAATTTCTTCATTTTTGCTTCAAAATAAGGGGAATTTCTGCTTTTTTGCCTCTAAATAAGTGGAATTTCTGTCTTTTCCCCCAAAAACAAAGGGATTTTCTGTCTTTTTTGCCCCAAAACTAGAAGAATTTCTGACTTATTACCCTGAAATAAGTGAAATTTCTGCAATTTTGCCCCAAAATAAGGAAAATTTTGCATTTTTGCCCACAAATAAGGGGAATTTCACCCTTTTTACCTCAAAATAAGGGGAATTTCTGCGTTTTTGCCACAAAATATTAGGAATTTCTGCTTTTTTGCCCCAAAATAAGAAAAATTTCTGCCTTTTTTCTCTGAAGTAAGTGAAATTTCTGCAATTTTGCCCCAAAATAATTGGAATTTCTGAGTTTTGCCCCAAAATAAGGAGAATTTCTGTCTTTTTGCCCCAACATATAGGGAATTTCTGCCTTTTTGCACAACAATTAGGGGAATTTCTGCAATTTTGCTCCATAATACGGATAATTTCTGCCTTTTTGCCCTGAAATATGTGAAATTTCTGCAATTTTACCCCTAAATAAGGTGAATTTCTGCTTTTTTGCTCCAAAATAATGTGAATTTCTGCCTTTTTGCCCCAAAATAAGAAAAATTTTTGCTTTTTTTCTCTGAAATAAGTGAAATTTCTTCAATTTTGCGCTAAAATAAGGGAAATTTTTGCAATTTTTTCCCATAATAAGGGAGATTTCTGCAATTTTGCCCAAATATAAGGGGAATTTCTTCCTTTTTGCCCCAAAAAAAAGGAAATTTCAGACTTTTTACCTGAAAATAAGTGAAATTTCTGTAATTTTGCCACAAATAAGGGGAATTTCTGCAATTTTGCCCCAAAATAAAGGGAATTTCTTCCTTTTGCCCCAAAATTAAGGGAATTTCTGCAATTTTGCTCCAAAATACGTGGAATTTCTGCCTTTTTGCACGAAAATAATGGGAATGCATACCTTTTTGCCATAAAAAGGGAAATTTCTTCATTTTTGCTCCAAAATAAAAGGAATTTCTGCTTTTTTGCATCTAAATAAGTGGAATTTCTGTCTTTTTCAACGAAAACAAAGAGAATTTCTGTCTTTTTTGCCCCAAAATAAGGGAAATTTCTGACTTATTACCCTGAAGTAAGTGAAATTTCTGCAATTTTGCCCCAAAATAAGGGAAATTTCTGCAATTTTGCTCAAATGTACAGGAACTTTCTGCAATTTTGCCCCAAAATAAGAGGAATTTCTGACTGTTTTCTCCCGAAAAAAGGAGATTTTCTGTCTTTTTGCCCCAACATAAGGGGAATTTCTGCTTTTTTGCCTGAAAATAATGAGAATTTCTGCAATTTTACTTCAAAATACGGGGAATTTCTGCTTTTTATCCCGAAAATAATAGGAATGCATACCTTTTTGTCATAAAAAGTAAAATTTCTTCATTTTTGCTCAAAAATAAGGAAAATTTCTGCTTTTGCCTCTAAATAAGTGGAATTTCTGTCTTTTTCCCCCAAAACAAAGGGAATTTCTGTCTTTTTTGCCCCAAAATAAGGGGAATTTCTGAATTATTACCCTGAAATACGTGAAATTTCTTCAATTTTGCCCCAAAATTAGGGAAATTTCTGCCTCTTTGCCCCCAAATAAGGGGAATTTCAGCCTTTTTACCTCAAAATAAGGGGAATTTCTGCATTTTTGCCACAAAATATTAGGAATTTCTGACTTTTTGCCCCAAAATAAGGAAAATTTCTGCCTTTTTTCTCTGAAATAAGTAAAATTAATTCAATTTTGCCCCAAAATAAGTGAAATTTCTGCAATTTTGCCCCCAAATAAGCGAAATTTCTGGAATTATGCCCCAAAATAAGTAGAATTTCTAAGTTTTGCCCCAAAATAAAGAGAATTTCTGTCTTTTTGCCTCATCATATAGGGAATTTCTGTCTTTTTGCCCCATAACTAGGGGAATTTCTGCAATTTTGCCAAAATACAGATAATTTCTTCCTTTTTGCCCTGAAATATGTGAAATTTCTGCAATTTTACCCCTAAATAAGGTGAATTTCTGCCTTTTTGCCCAAAATAATGGGAATTTCTGCCTTTTTGTCCCAAAATAAGAAAAACTTTTGCTTTTTTTCTCTGAAGTATGTGAAATTTCTGCAATTTTGCCCTAAAATAAGGGAAATTTCTGCAATTTTTCTCCATAATAAAGGAAATTTCTGCAAGTTTGCCCCAAAATAAGTGGAATTTCTCTCTTTTTGCCCCAAAATAAAGGAAATTTCAGCCTTTTTACCTGAAAATAAGTGAAATTTTGCAATTTTGCCCCAAATAAGGGAAATTTCTTCAATTTTGCCCCAAAATAAGGTAAATTCCTGCAATTTTGCCCCAAAATAAAAAAATTTCTGAATTTTGACCCAAAATAAAAGGAATTTCTGATTTTTGCCCCAAAATAAAGGGAATTTCTGCCTTTTGCCCCAAAATTAGGGGAATTTCTGCAATTTTGCTCCAAAATACGGGGAATTTCTGCCTTTTTGCCCGAAAATAATGGGAATGCATAACTTTTTGCCATAAAAAGGGAAATTTCTTCATTTTTGCTCCAAAATATGGGGAATTTCTGCTTTTTTGCCTATAAATAAGTGGAATTTCAGTCTTTTTGCCCCAAAACAAATGGAATTTCTTTTTTTTTGCTCCAAAATAAAAGGAATTTCTGACTTATTACCCTGAAATATGTGAAATTTCTGCAATTTTGCCCCAAAATAAGGAAAATTTCTGCAATTTTGCCCCAATGTAAAGGAAATTTCTGCAATCTTGCCCCAAAATAAAGGGAATTTCTGACTGTTTGTTCCCAAAAAAAAGAGATTTTCTGTTTTTGCCCCAAAATAAGGAGAATTTCTGCCTTTTTGCCCGAAAATTATGAGAAATTCTGCAATTTTGCTTCAAAATACGGGGAATTTCTGCTTTTTATCCTGAAAGTAAGGGGAATGTATACCTTTTTGCCATAAAAAGGTAAATTTCTTCATTTTTGCTCCAAAATAAGGGGAATTTCTGCCTTTTTGCCTCTGAATAAGTGGAATTTCTGTCTTTTTCCTCCAAAACAAAGGGAATTTCTGTCTTTTTTGCCCCAAAATAAGGGGAATTTATTAATTATTACCCTGAAATAAGTGAAATTTCTGCAATTTTGCCCCAAAATAAGGTAAATTTCTGCCTCTTTTCCCACAAATAAAGGGAATTTCAGCCTTTTTACCTCAAAATAAGGGAAATTTCTGCCTTTTTTGCCTCAAAATAAGGAAAATTTCTGCTTTTTTCCCTGAAATAAGTATAATTTCTGCAATTTTGCTCCACAATACGTGAAATTTCTGCAATTTTGCCCCAGAATAATAAAAATTTCTGGAATTTTGCCCCAAAATAAGGGGAATTTCTGAGTTTTGCCCCAAAATAAGGAGAATTTCTGTCTTTTTGCCCCAGCATATAGGGAAATTCTGCATTTTTGCCCTACAATTAGGGGAATTTCTGCAATTTTGCTCCAAAATACAGGGAATTTCTGCCTTTTTGCCCGAAAATAAGGGGAATGCATAATTTTTTAAAATAAACAAGGAAAATTTCTTCATTTTTGCTCCAAAATAAGAAGAATTTCTGCTTTTTTGCCTCTAAATAAGTGGAATTTCTGTCTTTTTCCTTCAAAACAAAGGGAATTTCTGTCTTTTTTGCCCGAAAATAAGGGGAATTTTTGACTTATTACCCTGAAATAAGTGAAATTCCTTCAATTTTGCCCCAAAATAACGGAAATTTCTGCCTTTTTGCCCTGAAATATGTGAAATTTCTGCAATTTTACCCTAAAATAAGGTGAATTTCTGACTTTTTGCCAAAAATAATGTGAATTTCTGCCTTTTTGCCCCAAAATAAGAAAAATTTTTGCTTTTTTCTCTGAAATAAGTGAAATTTCTGCAATTTTGCCCTAAAATAAGGAAAATTTCTGAAATTTTTCCCAATAATAAGGGAAATTTCTGCAATTTTGCCCCAAAATTAGAGGAATTTCTCCCTTTTTGCCACAAAATAAAGGAAATTTCAGCCTTTTTACCTTAAAATAAGTGAAATTTCTGCAATTTTGCCCTATAATAAGGATAATTTCTGAAATTTTTCCCAATAATAAGGGAAATTTCTGCAATTTTGCCCCAAAATTAGAGGAATTTCTCCCTTTTTCCACAAAATAAAGGAAATTTCAGCCTTTTTACCTGAAAATAAGTGAAATTTCTGCAATTTTGCACCAAATAAGAAAAATTTCTGAAATTTTGCCCTAAAATAAGATAAATTCCTGCAATTTTGCCCCAAAACAAAGGAAATTTCTTGAATTTTGCCCCAAAATAAGGGGAATTTATGATTTTTTTCCCAAAATAAAGGGAATTTCTGCCTTTTGCTCTAAATTTAGGAGAATTTCTGCAATTTTGCTTCAAAATACGGGGAATTTCTGCCTTTATGCCCAAAAATAATGGAAATGCATACCTTTTTGCCATAAAAAGGGAAATTTCTTCCTTGTTGCTTCAAAATAAAAGGAATTTCTGCCTTTTTGCCTCTAAATAAGTGGAATTTCTGTCTTTTTCCCCAAAAACAAAGGGAATTTCTATCTTTTTTGCCCCAAATTAAGGGGAATTTCTGACTTATTACCCTGAAATAAGTGAAATTTCTGCAATTTTGCCCCAAAATAAGGGATATTTTTGCCTTTTTGCCCCCAAATAAAAGGAATTTCAGCCTTTTTACCTCAAAATCAGGGGAATTTCTGCCTTTTTGCCCCAAAATAACAAATTTTTTTCCCCTGAAATAAGTGAAATTTCTGCAATTTTGCCCAAAATAAGTGAAATTTCTGCAATTTTGACCCAGAATAAGGGAAATTTCTGGAATTTTGCTCCAAAATAAGTGGAATTTCTGAGTTTTTCCCCAAAATAGGGAGAATTTCTGTCTTTTTGCCCCAACATATAGGGAATTACTGCATTTTTGCCCCACAATTAGGGGAATTTTTGCAATTTTGCTCCAAAATACGGGGAATTTCTGCCTTTTTGCCCGAAAATAAGAAGAATGCATTCCTTTTTGCCTTAAAAAAGGGAAATTTCTTCATTTTTGCTTCAAAATAAGGGGAATTTCTGCTTTTTTGCCTCTAAATAAGTGGAATTTCTGTCTTTTTCCCCAAAAACAAAGGGATTTTCTGTCTTTTTTGCCCCAAAACAAGAAGAATTTCTGACTTATAACCCTGAAATAAGTGAAATTTCTGCAATTTTGCCCCAAAATAATGAAAATTTTTGCCTTTTTGCCCACAAATAAGGGGAATTTCACCCTTTTTACCTCAAAATAAGGGGAATTTCTGCATTTTTGCCACAAAATATTAGGAATTTCTGCTTTTTTGCCCCAAAATAAGAAAAATTTCTGCCTTTTTTCTCTGAAATAAGTGAAATTTCTGCAATTTTGCCCCAAAATAAGTGGAATTTCTGAGTTTTGCTCCAAAATAAGGACATTTTCTGTCTTTTTGCCCCAACATATAGGGAATTTCTGCCTTTTTGCACCACAATTATGGGAATTTCTGCAATTTTGCTCCAAAATACGGGGAATTTCTGCCTTTTTGCCCAAAAATAAGGGGAATGCATAACTTTTTGCCATAAAAAAAAAGAAATTTCTTCATTTTTGCTCCAAACTAAGGGGAATTTCTGCCTTTTTGCTTCTCAATAAGTAGAATTTCTGTCATTTTCCCCCAAAACAAAGAGAATTTCTGTCTTTTTTGCCTCAATATTAGTGGAATTTCTGACGAATTACCCTGAAATAAGTGAAATTTCTGCAATTTTGCCCCAAAATAAGGGAAATTTCTGCCTCTTTTCCCCCAAATAAAGGGAATTTCAGCCTTTTTACCTCAAAATAAGGGAAATTTTTGCCTTTTTTGCCTCAAAATAAGAAAAATTTCTGCCTTTTTTACCTAAAATAAGTAAAATTTCTGCAATTTTGCCCCAAAATAAGTGAAATTTCTGCAATTTTACCCCAAAATAATGTGAATTTCTGCCTTTTTGCCCCAAAATAATGTGAATTTCTGCCATTTTGCCCCAAAATAAGAAAAATTTTTGCTTTTTTTCTCTGAAATAAGTGAAATTTCTGCAATTTTGCCCTAAAATAAGGAAAATTTCTGAAATTTTTCCCAATAATAAGGAAAATTTCTGCAATTTTGCCCCAAAATTAGAGGAATTTCTCCCTTTTTGCCACAAAATAAATGAAATTTCAGCCTTTTTACCTTAAAATAAGTGAAATTTCTGCAATTTTGCCCTAAAAAAAGGAAAATTTCTGAAATTTTTCCCATTAATAAGGGAAATTTCTGCAATTTTGCCCCAAAATTAGAGGAATTTCTCCCTTTTTCCACAAAATAAAGGAAATTTCAGCCTTTTTACCTGAAAATAAGTGAAATTTCTGCAATTTTGCACCAAATAAGAAAAATTTCTGAAATTTTGCCCTAAAATAAGATAAATTCCTGCAATTTTGCCCCAAAACAAAGGAAATTTCTTGAATTTTGCCCCAAAATAAGGGGAATTTATGATTTTTGTCCCAAAATAAAGGAAATTTCTGCCTTTTGCCCTAAATTTAGGAGAATTTCTGCAATTTTGCTTCAAAATACGGGGAATTTCTGCCTTTATGCCCAAAAATAATGGAAATGCATACCTTTTTGCCATAAAAAGGGAAATTTCTTTTTGTTGCTCCAAAATAAAAGGAATTTCTGCCTTTTTGCCTCTAAATAAGTGGAATTTCTGTCTTTTTCCCCAAAAACAAAGGGAATTTCTATCTTTTTTGCCCCAAATTAAGGGGAATTTCTGACTTATTACCCTGAAATAAGTGAAATTTCTGCTATTTCGCCCCAAAATAAGGGATATTTTTGCCTTTTTGCCCCCAAATAAAAGGAATTTCAGCCTTTTTACCTCAAAATCAGGGGAATTTCTGCCTTTTTGCCCCAAAATAACAAATTTTTTTTCCCCTGAAATAAGTGAAATTTCTGCAATTTTGCCCAAAATAAGTGAAATTTCTGCAATTTTGCCCCAGAATAAGGGAAATTTCTGGAATTTTGCTCCAAAATAAGTGGAATTTCTGAGTTTTTCCCCAAAATAGGGAGAATTTCTGTCTTTTTGCCCCAACATATAGGGAATTTCTGCATTTTTGCCCCACAATTAGGGGAATTTTTGCAATTTTGCTCCAAAATACGGGGAATTTCTGCCTTTTTGCCCGAAAATAAGAAGAATGCATTCCTTTTTGCCTTAAAAAAGGGAAATTTCTTCATTTTTGCTTCAAAATAAGGGGAATTTCTGCTTTTTTGCCTCTAAATAAGTGGAATTTCTGTCTTTTCCCCCAAAAACAAAGGGATTTTCTGTCTTTTTTGCCCCAAAACTAGAAGAATTTCTGACTTATTACCCTGAAATAAGTGAAATTTCTGCAATTTTGCCCCAAAATAAGGAAAATTTTGCATTTTTGCCCACAAATAAGGGGAATTTCACCCTTTTTACCTCAAAATAAGGGGAATTTCTGCGTTTTTGCCACAAAATATTAGGAATTTCTGCTTTTTTGCCCCAAAATAAGAAAAATTTCTGCCTTTTTTCTCTGAAGTAAGTGAAATTTCTGCAATTTTGCCCCAAAATAATTGGAATTTCTGAGTTTTGCCCCAAAATAAGGAGAATTTCTGTCTTTTTGCCCCAACATATAGGGAATTTCTGCCTTTTTGCACAACAATTAGGGGAATTTCTGCAATTTTGCTCCATAATACGGATAATTTCTGCCTTTTTGCCCTGAAATATGTGAAATTTCTGCAATTTTACCCCTAAATAAGGTGAATTTCTGCTTTTTTGCTCCAAAATAATGTGAATTTCTGCCTTTTTGCCCCAAAATAAGAAAAATTTTTGCTTTTTTTCTCTGAAATAAGTGAAATTTCTTCAATTTTGCGCTAAAATAAGGGAAATTTTTGCAGTTTTTTCCCATAATAAGGGAGATTTCTGCAATTTTGCCCAAATATAAGGGGAATTTCTTCCTTTTTGCCCCAAAAAAAAGGAAATTTCAGACTTTTTACCTGAAAATAAGTGAAATTTCTGTAATTTTGCCACAAATAAGGGGAATTTCTGCAATTTTGCCCCAAAATAAAGGGAATTTCTTCCTTTTGCCCCAAAATTAAGGGAATTTCTGCAATTTTGCTCCAAAATACGTGGAATTTCTGCCTTTTTGCACGAAAATAATGGGAATGCATACCTTTTTGCCATAAAAAGGGAAATTTCTTCATTTTTGCTCCAAAATAAAAGGAATTTCTGCTTTTTTGCATCTAAATAAGTGGAATTTCTGTCTTTTTCAACGAAAACAAAGAGAATTTCTGTCTTTTTTGCCCCAAAATAAGGGAAATTTCTGACTTATTACCCTGAAGTAAGTGAAATTTCTGCAATTTTGCCCCAAAATAAGGGAAATTTCTGCAATTTTGCTAAAATGTACAGGAACTTTCTGCAATTTTGCCCCAAAATAAGAGGAATTTCTGACTGTTTTCTCCCGAAAAAAGGAGATTTTCTGTCTTTTTGCCCCAACATAAGGGGAATTTCTGCTTTTTTGCCTGAAAATAATGAGAATTTCTGCAATTTTACTTCAAAATACGGGGAATTTCTGCTTTTTATCCCGAAAATAATAGGAATGCATACCTTTTTGTCATAAAAAGTAAAATTTCTTCATTTTTGCTCAAAAATAAGGAAAATTTCTGCTTTTGCCTCTAAATAAGTGGAATTTCTGTCTTTTTCCCCCAAAACAAAGGGAATTTCTGTCTTTTTTGCCCCAAAATAAGGGGAATTTCTGAATTATTACCCTGAAATACGTGAAATTTCTTCAATTTTGCCCCAAAATTAGGGAAATTTCTGCCTCTTTGCCCCCAAATAAGGGGAATTTCAGCCTTTTTACCTCAAAATAAGGGGAATTTCTGCATTTTTGCCACAAAATATTAGGAATTTCTGACTTTTTGCCCCAAAATAAGGAAAATTTCTGCCTTTTTTCTCTGAAATAAGTAAAATTAATTCAATTTTGCCCCAAAATAAGTGAAATTTCTGCAATTTTGCCCCCAAATAAGCGAAATTTCTGGAATTATGCCCCAAAATAAGTAGAATTTCTAAGTTTTGCCCCAAAATAAAGAGAATTTCTGTCTTTTTGCCTCATCATATAGGGAATTTCTGTCTTTTTGCCCCATAACTAGGGGAATTTCTGCAATTTTGCCAAAATACAGATAATTTCTTCCTTTTTGCCCTGAAATATGTGAAATTTCTGCAATTTTACCCCTAAATAAGGTGAATTTCTGCCTTTTTGCCCAAAATAATGGGAATTTCTGCCTTTTTGTCCCAAAATAAGAAAAACTTTTGCTTTTTTTCTCTGAAGTATGTGAAATTTCTGCAATTTTGCCCTAAAATAAGGGAAATTTCTGCAATTTTTCTCCATAATAAAGGAAATTTCTGCAAGTTTGCCCCAAAATAAGTGGAATTTCTCTCTTTTTGCCCCAAAATAAAGGAAATTTCAGCCTTTTTACCTGAAAATAAGTGAAATTTTGCAATTTTGCCCCAAATAAGGGAAATTTCTTCAATTTTGCCCCAAAATAAGGTAAATTCCTGCAATTTTGCCCCAAAATAAAAAAATTTCTGAATTTTGACCCAAAATAAAAGGAATTTCTGATTTTTGCCCCAAAATAAAGGGAATTTCTGCCTTTTGCCCCAAAATTAGGGGAATTTCTGCAATTTTGCTCCAAAATACGGGGAATTTCTGCCTTTTTGCCCGAAAATAATGGGAATGCATAACTTTTTGCCATAAAAAGGGAAATTTCTTCATTTTTGCTCCAAAATATGGGGAATTTCTGCTTTTTTGCCTATAAATAAGTGGAATTTCAGTCTTTTTGCCCCAAAACAAATGGAATTTCTTTTTTTTTTTGCTCCAAAATAAAAGGAATTTCTGACTTATTACCCTGAAATATGTGAAATTTCTGCAATTTTGCCCCAAAATAAGGAAAATTTCTGCAATTTTGCCCCAATGTAAAGGAAATTTCTGCAATCTTGCCCCAAAATAAAGGGAATTTCTGACTGTTTGTTCCCAAAAAAAAGAGATTTTCTGTTTTTGCCCCAAAATAAGGAGAATTTCTGCCTTTTTGCCCGAAAATTATGAGAAATTCTGCAATTTTGCTTCAAAATACGGGGAATTTCTGCTTTTTATCCTGAAAGTAAGGGGAATGTATACCTTTTTGCCATAAAAAGGTAAATTTCTTCATTTTTGCTCCAAAATAAGGGGAATTTCTGCCTTTTTGCCTCTGAATAAGTGGAATTTCTGTCTTTTTCCTCCAAAACAAAGGGAATTTCTGTCTTTTTTGCCCCAAAATAAGGGGAATTTATTAATTATTACCCTGAAATAAGTGAAATTTCTGCAATTTTGCCCCAAAATAAGGTAAATTTCTGCCTCTTTTCCCACAAATAAAGGGAATTTCAGCCTTTTTACCTCAAAATAAGGGAAATTTCTGCCTTTTTTGCCTCAAAATAAGGAAAATTTCTGCTTTTTTCCCTGAAATAAGTATAATTTCTGCAATTTTGCTCCACAATACGTGAAATTTCTGCAATTTTGCCCCAGAATAATAAAAATTTCTGGAATTTTGCCCCAAAATAAGGGGAATTTCTGAGTTTTGCCCCAAAATAAGGAGAATTTCTGTCTTTTTGCCCCAGCATATAGGGAAATTCTGCATTTTTGCCCTACAATTAGGGGAATTTCTGCAATTTTGCTCCAAAATACAGGGAATTTCTGCCTTTTTGCCCGAAAATAAGGGGAATGCATAATTTTTTAAAATAAACAAGGAAAATTTCTTCATTTTTGCTCCAAAATAAGAAGAATTTCTGCTTTTTTGCCTCTAAATAAGTGGAATTTCTGTCTTTTTCCTTCAAAACAAAGGGAATTTCTGTCTTTTTTGCCCGAAAATAAGGGGAATTTTTGACTTATTACCCTGAAATAAGTGAAATTCCTTCAATTTTGCCCCAAAATAACGGAAATTTCTGCCTTTTTGCCCTGAAATATGTGAAATTTCTGTAATTTTACCCTAAAATAAGGTGAATTTCTGACTTTTTGCCAAAAATAATGTGAATTTCTGCCTTTTTGCCCCAAAATAAGAAAAATTATTGTTTTTTTTCTCTGAAATAAGTGAAATTTCTGCAATTTTGCCCTAAAATAAAGGAAATTTCTGCAATTTTTCCCAACATAAGGGAAATTTCTGTAATTTTGCCTTAAAATAAAAGGAATTTCTCCCTTTTTGCCCCAAAATAAAGGAAATTTCAGCCTTTTTACCTGAAAATTAGTAAAATTTCTGCAATTTTGCCCCAAAATAAGGTAAATTCCAGCAATTTTGTCTCAAAAATAAAGGAAATTTCTGAAATTTTGCCCCAAAATAAGGGGAATTTCTGATTTTTGCCCCAAAATAAAGGGAATTTCTGCCTTTTGCCCCAAAATTAAAGGAATTTCTGCAATTTTGCTCCAAAATACGGGGAATTTCTGCCTTTTTGCCCGAAAATAATGGGAATGCATACCTTTTTGCCATAAAAAGGGAAATTTTTTTATTTTTGCTCCAAAATAAAGGGAATTTCTGCCTTTTTACCTCTTAATAAGTGGAATTTCTATCTTTTGCCCCCAAAACAAAGGAAATTTCTGTCTTTTTTGCCCCAAAATAAGGGGAATTTTTGACATATTCCCCTGCAATAAGTGAAATTTCTGCAACTTTGCCCCAAAATAAGGGAAATTTTTTCAATTTTGCCCCGATGTAAAGGAAATTTCTGCAATTTTGCCCCAAAATAAGGGGAATTTCTGACTGTTTGCTCCCGAAAAAGGAGATTTTCTGTCTTTTTGCCCCAAAATAAGGAGAATTTCTACCTTTTTGCACGAAAATTGAGAGAATTTCTGCAATTTTGCTTCAAAATACGGGGAATTTCTGCTTTTTATCCCGAAAGTAAGGGGAATGTATATCTTTTGCCACAAAAAAGGGAAATATCTTCATTTTTGCCCCAAAATAAGAGGAATTTCTGCCTTTTTACCTCAAAATAAGTGAAATTTCTGCCTTTTTACCCAAAAAATAAACGGAATTTCTGTCTTCTTGCCCCAAAATAAAAGGAATTTAATTATGCCCTGAAATAAGTGAAATTTCTGCAATTTTGCCCCAAAACAAAAGAAATTTCTGCATTTTTGCCACAAAATAAGGAGAATTTCTGTTTTTTTGCCCCCAAATAAGGGAAATTTCTGCCTTTTTGCCCCCAAATAAGTGGAACTTCAGCCTTTTTACCTCAAAATAAGGGGAATTTCTGCATATTTGCCCCAAAATGAGGAAAATTTCTGACTTATTACCCTGAAATAAGTGAAATTTCTGCAATTTTGCCCCAAAATAAGTGAAATTTCTGCAATTTTGCCTCAAAATACGGGAAATTTCTGGAATTTTGCCCCCAAAAAAGGGGAAATTCTGAGTTTTGCCTCAAAATAAGGAGAATTTCTGTCTTTTTGCCCCAACATATAGGGAATTTCTGCCTTTTTGCCCGAGAATTAGAGGAATTTCTGCAATTTTGCTTCAAAATACGGGGAATTTCTGCATTTTGCCAGAAAATAGAGGAAATGCATAAGTTTTTTTCATAAAAGGAAAATTTCTTCATTTTTGCTCCAAAATAAGAAGAATTTCGGCTTTTTTGCCTCTAAATAAGTGGAATTTCTGTCTTTTTCCCCCAAAACAAAGGGAATTTCTGTCTTTTTTGCCCAAAAATAAGGGGAATTTTTTACTTATTACCCTAAAATAAGTGAAATTTCTGCAATTTTGCCCCAAAATAACGGAAATTTCTGCCTTTTTGCCCTGAAATATGTGAAATTTCTGCAATTTTACCCTAAAATAAGGTGAATTTCTGACTTTTTGCCCAAAATAATGTGAATTTCTGCCTTTTTGCCCCAAAATAAGAAAAATTTTTGTTTTTTTTCTCTGAAATAAGTGAAATTTCTGCAATTTTGCCCTAAAATAAAGGAAATTTCTGCAATTTTTCCCAACATAAGGGAAATTTCTGTAATTTTGCCTTAAAATAAAAGGAATTTCTTTCTTTTTGCCCCAAAATAAAGGAAATTTCAGCCTTTTTACCTGAAAATTAATAAAATTTCTGCAATTTTGCCCCAAAATAAGGTAAATTCCTGAAATTTTGTCTCAAAAATAAAGGAAATTTCTGAAATTTTGCCCCAAAATAAGGGGAATTTCTGATTTTTGCCCCAAAATAAAGGGAATTTCTGCCTTTTGCCCCAAAATTAAAGGAATTTCTGCAATTTTGCTCCAAAATACGGGGAATTTCTGCCTTTTTGCCCGAAAATAATGGGAATGCATATCTTTTTGCCATAATAAGGGAAATTTTTTAATTTTTGCTTCAAAATAAAGGGAATTTCTGCCTTTTTGCCTCTTAATAAGTGGAATTTCTGTCTTTTGCCCCCAAAACAAAGGAAATTTCTGTCTTTTTTGCCCCAAAATAAGGGGAATTTTTGACATATTCCCCTGCAATAAGTGAAATTTCTGCAACTGTGCCCCAAAATAAGGGAAATTTTTTCAATTTTGCCCCGATGTAAAGGAAATTTCTGCAATTTTGCCTTAAAATAAGGGGAATTTCTGACTGTTTGCTCCAGAAAAAGGAGATTATCTGTCTTTTTGCCCCAAAATAAGGAGAATTTCTCCCTTTTTGCACGAAAATTGAGAGATTTTCTGCAATTTTGATTCAAAATATGGGGAATTTCTGCTTTTTATCCCGAAAGTAAGGGGAATGTATACCCTTTGCCACAAAAAAGGGAAATTTCTTCATTTTTGCCCCAAAATAAGAGGAATTTCTGCCTTTTTACCTCAAAATAAGTGAAATTTCTGCCTTTTTACCCAAAAAATAAACGGAATTTCTGTCTTCTTGCCCCAAAATAAAAGGAATTTTTGAATTATGCCCTGAAATAAGTGAAATTTCTGCAATTTTGCCCCAAAAGAAAAGAAATTTCTGCATTTTTGCCACAAAATAAGAATTTCTGTTTTTTTGCCCCAAAATAAAGAAAATTTCTGCCTTTTTGCCCCCAAATAAGGGGAACTTCAGCCTTTTTACCTCAAAATAAGGGGAATTTCTGCATTTTTGCCCCAAAATAAGGAAAATTTCTGCCTTTTTCCCTGAAATAAGTGAAATTTCTGCAATTTTGCACCAAAATAAGTGAAATTTCTGCAATTTTGCCCCAAAATAAGGGAAATTTCTGGAATTTTGCCCCAAAATAAGGGGAAATTCTGAGTTTTGCCCCAAAATAAAGAGAATTTCTGTCTTTTTGCCCCAACATATAGGGAATTTCTTCCTTTTTGCCCCCGAATTAGAGGAATTTCTGCAATTTTGCTTCAAAATACGGGGAATTTCTGCATTTTGCAAGAAAATAGAGGAAATGCATAAGTTTTTGGCATATAAGAGGAAAATTTCTTCATTTTTGCTCCAAAATAAGAAGAATTTCGGCTTTTTTGTCTCTAAATAAGTGGAATTTTTGTCTTTTTCCCTCAAAACAAAGGGAATTTCTGTCTTTTTTGCCACAAAATAAGGGGAATTTCTGACTTATTACCCTGAAATAAGTGAAATTTCTGCAATTTTGCCCCAAAATAAGGCAAATTTCTGCCTTTTTGCCCTAAAATATGTGAAATTTCTGCAATTTTACCCCAAAATAAAGTGAATTTCTGCCTTTTTGCCCCAAAATAATGGGAATTTCTGCATTTTTGTCCCAAAATAAGAAAAATTTTTGCTTTTTTTCTCGGAAATAAGTGAAATTTCTGCAATTTTGCCCTAAAAGAAGGGAAATTTCTGCAATTTTTCCCCATAAGGGAAAATTCTGCAATTTTGCCCCAAAATAAGAGGAATTTCTCCCTATTTGCCACAAAATAAAGGAAATTTCAGCCTTTTTACCTGAAAATAAGTGAAATTTCTGCAATTTTACCCCAAATAATAGAAATTTCTGGAATTTTCCCCCAAATAAGGGGATTTTCTTATTTTTGCCCCCAAAATAAAAGGAATTTCTGCCTTTTGCCCTAAAATAAGTGGAATTTCTGCAATTTTGCTCCAAAATACGGGGAATTTCTGCCTTTTTCCCCGAAAATAATTTGAATGCATACTTTTTTGCCATAAAAAGGGAAATTTCTTCATTTTTGCTCCAAAATAACGGGAATTTCTGCATTTTTAACTCTAAATAAGTGGAATTTCTGTCTTTTTTGCCCAAATATAAGGGGGAATTTCTGACTTATTACCCTGAAATAAGTGAAATTTCTGCAATTTTGCCAAAAAATAAGGGAAATTTCTACCTTTAAGCCCCTGAATTATGTGAAATTTCTGCAATTTTACCCCAAAATAAGGTCAATTTCTGCCTTTTTGCCCCAAAAAAATGGAAATTTCTGCCTTTTTGCCCAAAAAAGAAAAATTTTTGATTTTTTCTCTGAAATAAGTGAAATTTCTGCAATTTTTCCCTATAATAAGGGAAATTTCTTCAATTTTGCCCCAAAAGAAGAGGAATTTCATTCTTTTTGCCCCAAAATTAAGGAAATTTCAGCCTTTTTACCTGAAAATAAGTGAAATTTCTGCAATTTTGCACCAAAAAAGAAAAATTTCTGCAATTTTGCCCCAAAATAAGGGGAAATTCTGAGTTTTGCCCCAAAATAAAGAGAATTTCTGTCTTTTTGCCCCAACGTATAGGGAATTTCTGCCTTTTTGCCCCAGAATTAGAGGAATTTCTGCAATTTTGCTCCAAAATACGGGGAATTTCTGCATTTTGCCAGAAAATAGAGGAAATGCATAAGTTTTTGGCATAAAAGAGGAAAATTTCTTCATTTTTGTTCCAAAATAAGAAGAATTTCGGCTTTTTTGCCTCTAAATAAGTGGAATTTCTGTCTTTTTCCCCCAAAACAAAGGGAATTTCTGTCTTTTTTGCCCCAAAATAAGAGGAATTTCTGACTTATTACCCTGAAATAAGTGAAATTTCTGCAATTTTGCCCCAAAATAGGGGAAATTTCTGACTTTTTGCCCTAAAATATGTGAAATTTCTGCAATTTTACCCCAAAATAAAGTGAATTTCTGCCTTTTTGCCCCAAAATAATGGGAATTTCTGCCTTTTTGTCCCAAAATAAGAAAAATTTTTGCTTTTTTTCTCGGAAATAAGTGAAATTTCTGCAATTTTGCCCTAAAAGAAGGGAAATTTCTGCAATTTTTCTCCATAAGGGAAAATTCTGCAATTTTGCCACAAAATAAGAGGAATTTCTCCCTATTTGCCCCAAAATAAAGGAAATTTCAGCCTTTTTATCTGAAAATAAGTGAAATTTCTGCAATTTTACCCCAAATAATGGAAATTTCTGGAATTTTGCCCAAAATAAGGGGATTTTCTGATTTTTGCCCCAAAATAAAAGGAATTTCTGCCTTTTGTTCTAAAATAAGGGGAATTTCTGCAATTTTGCTCCGAAATACGGGGAATTTCTGCCTTTTTGCCCGAAATAATGGGAATGCATACTTTTTTGCCATAAAAAGGGAAATTTCTTCATTTTTGCTCTAAAATAACGGGAATTTCTGCATTTTTAACTCTAAATAAGTGGAATTTCTGTCTTTTTCCCTCAAAACAAAGGGAATTTCTGTTTTTTTTGCCCCAAAATAAGGGGAATTTCTGACTTATTACCCTGAAATAAGTGAAATTTCTGCAATTTTGCCCCAAAATAAGGGAAATTTCTACCTTTTTGCCCTGAAATATGTGAAATTTCTGCAATTTTACCCCAAAATAAGGTCAATTTCTGCCTTTTTGCCCAAAAATAATGGAGATTTCTGCCTGTTTGCCCAAAAAAAAAGAAAAATTTTTGATTTTTTTCTCTGAAATAAGTCAAATTTCTGCAATTTTTCCCCATAATAAGGGAAATTTCTGCAATTTTGCCCTAAAAGAAGAGGAATTTCATTCTTTTTGCCCCAAAATTAAGGAAATTTCAGCCTTTTTACCTGAAAATAAGTGAAATTTCTGCAATTTTGCACCAAATAAGAGAAATTTCTACAATTTTGCCCCAAAATAAGGTAAATTCCTGCAATTTTTCCCCAAAATAAATGAATTTCCTGGAATTTTGCCCCAAAATAAGGGGAATTTCTGTTTTTTGCCTCAGCATAATGGGAATTTCTGCATTTTGCCCCAAAATTAGGGGAATTTCAGCAATTTTGCTCCAAAATACAGGGAATTTCTACCTTTTTGCCTGAACATAATGGGAATGCATAACTTTTTGCCATAAAAAGGGAAATTTCTTCATTTTTGCTCCAAAATAAGGGAAATTTCTGCCTTTTTGCCTCTAAATAAATGGAATTTCTGTCTTTTTCCCCCAAAACAAAGGGAATTTCTGTCTCTTTTGCCCCAAAATAAGGGGAATTTCTGACTTATTACCCTAAAATAAGTGAAAATTCTGCAATTTTGCCCCAAAATAAGGGAAATTTCTGCCTTTTTGCCCTGAAATATATGAAATTTCTGAAATTTTTCCCCAAAATAAGGTGAATTTCTGCCTTTTTGCCCCAAAATAATGGGAATTTCTGTCTTTTTGCCCCAAAAAAAGAAAAATTTTTGATTTTTTTCTCTGAAATAAGTGAAATTTCTGCAATTTTGCCCTAAAATAAGGGAAATTTCTGCAATTTTTCCCCATAATAAGGGAAATTTCTGCAATTTTGCCCCAAAATAAGGATTATTTCTCTCTTTTTATCCCAAAATAAAGGAAATTTCAGCCTTTTTATCTGAAAATAAGTTAAATTTCTTTAATTTTGCCCCAAATAAGAGAAATTTCTGCAATTTTGCCCCAAAATAAGGTAAATTCCTGCAATTTTGCCTCAAAAATAAAGGAAATTTCTGGAATTTTGCCCCAAAATAAGAGGAATTTCTGATTTTTGCCCCAAAATAAAGGGAATTTCTGCCTTTTGCCCCAAAATTAGGGGAATTTCTGCAATTTTGCTCTAAAATACGGGGAATTTCTGCCTTTTTGCCCGAAAATAATAGGAATGCATACCTTTTTGCTATAAAAAGGGAAACTTCTTCATTTTTGCTCCAAAATAAAGGGAATTTCTGCCTTTTGCCAAACAATTAGGGGAATTTCTGCAATTTTGCTCTAAAATACGGGGAATTTCTGCCTTTTTGCCCAAAAATAATAGGAATGCATACCTTTTTGCTATAAAAAGGGAAATTTCTTCATTTTTGCTTTAAAATAAAGGGAATTTCTGCCTTTTTGCCTCTAAATAAGTGGAATTTCTGTCTTTTTTCACCCAAACAAAGGGAATTTCTGTCTTTTTTGCCCCAAAATAAAGGGAATTTCTGACTTATTACCCTGAAATAAGTGAAATGTCTGCAACTTTGCCCCAAAATAAGGGAAATTTCTGCAATTTTGCCCCAATGTAAAAAAAATTTCTGCAATTTTGCCCCAAAATAAGGGAAATTTCTGACTGTTTGCTCCCGAAAGGAGAATTTTCTGTTTTTTGCTTCAAAATAAGGAGAATTTCTTCCTTTTTGCACGAAATTGAGAGAATTTCTGCAATTTTGCTTCAAAATACAGGGAATTTCTGCTTTTTATCTTGAAAGTAAAAGGAATGTATACCTTTTGCCACAAAAAAAGGGAAATTTCTTAACTTTTGCCCCAAAATAAGAGGAATTTCTGCCTTTTTACCTCAAAATAAGTGAAATTTCTGCCTTTTTACCCAAAAATAAACAGATTTTGACTTTTTGCCCCAAAATAAAAGGAATTTTTGAATTATGCCCTGAAATAGCTGAAATTTCTGCAATTTTGCCCCAAAGTAAAAGAAATTTCTGCATTTTTGCCACAAAATAAGGGGAATTTTTGTTCTTTTGCCCCAAAATAAGGGAAATTTCTGCCTTTTTGCCCCAAAATAAAGGGAATTTCAGCCCTTTTAACTCGAAATAAGGGGGATTTCTGCATTTTTGCCCCAAAATAAGGAAAATTTTTGCCTTTTTTCCCTGAAATAAGTGAAATTTCTGCAATTTTGCCCCAAAATCAGTGAAATTTCTGCAATTTTGCCCCAAAATAAGGGAAATTTCTGGAATTCTGCCCCAAAATAAGGGGAATTTATGAGTTTTGCTACAAAATAAGGAGAATTTCTGTCTTTTTGCCCCAACATATAGGGAATTTCTGCCTTTTTGCCCCAGAATTAAAGGTATTTCTGTAATTTTGCTCCAAAATACGGGGAATTTCTGCATTTTGCCCGAAAATAGAGGAAATGCATAAGTTTTTGCCATAAAAGAGGAAAATTTCTTCATTTTTTCTCCAAAATAAGAAGAATTTCGGCTTTTTTGCCTCTAAATAAGTGGAATTTCTGTCTATTTCCCCCAAAACAAAGGGAATTTCTGTCTTTTTTGCCCCAAAATAAGAAGAATTTCTGACTTCTTACACTGAAATAAGTGAAATTTCTGTAATTTTGCCCCAAAATAAGGAAAATTTCTGCCTTTTTGCCCTGAAATATGTGAAATTTCTGCAATTTTACCCAAAAATAAGGTGAATTTCTGCAATTTTGCCCCAAAATAAAGAAAATTTCTGCAATTTTGCCCCAAAATAAGAGGAATTTCTGACTGTTTGCTTCCGAAAAAGGAGATTTTTCTGTTTTTTGCCCCAAAATAATGAAAATTTCTGCATTTTTGCACGAAAATTGAGAGAATTTCTGCAATTTTGCTTCAAAATACGGGGAATTTCTGCTTTTTATCCCGAAAGTATGGGGAATGTATACCTTTTGCCACAAAATAAGGGAAATTTCTAAATTTTTGGCCCAAAATAAGAGGAATTTCTGCCTTTTTACCTCAAAATAAGTGAAATTTCTGCGTTTTTACCCAAAAATAAACGGATTTCTGACTTTTTGCTCCAAAATAAAAGGAATTTTTGAATTATTCCCTGAAATAGGTGAAATTTCTGCAATTTTGCCCCAAAGTAAAAGAAATTTCTGCATTTTTGCCACAAAATAAGGAGAATTTTTGTTTTTTTGCCCCAAAATAAGGGAAATTTCTGCCTTTTTGCCCCCAAATAAAGGGAATTTCAGCCTTTTTAACTCAAAATAAATGGAATTTCTGCATTTTTGCCCCAAAATAAGGAAAATTTCTGCCTTTTTTCCCTGAAATAAGTGAAATTTCTGCAATTTTGCCCCAAAATAAGTGAAATTTCTGCAATTTTGCCCCAAATTAATGGAAATTTCTGGAATTCTGCCCCAAAATAAGGGGAATTTCTGAGTTTTGCCACAAAATAAGGAGAATTTCTGTCTTTTTGCCCCAACATATAGGGAATTTCTGCCTTTTTGCCCCAGAATTAAAGGAATTTCTGTAATTTTGCTCCAAAATACGGGGAATTTCTGCATTTTGCCCAAAAATAGAGGAAATGCATACGTTTTTGCCATAAAAGAGGAAAATTTCTTCATTTTTGCTCCAAAATAAGAAGAATTTCGGCTTTTTTGCCTCTAAATAAGTGGAATTTCTGTCTATTTCCCCCAAAACAAAGGGAATTTCTGTCTTTTTTGCCCCAAAATAATGGGAATTTCTGACTTCTTACACTGAAATAAGTGAAATTTCTGCAATTTTGCCCCAAAATAAGGGAAATTTCTGCAATTTTGCACTGAAATATGTGAAATTTCTGCAATTTTACTACAAAATAAGGTGAATTTCTGCAAATTTGCCCCAAAATAAAGGAAATTTCTGGAATTTTGCCCCAAAATAAGGGGAATTTCTGATTTTTGCCCCAACATAAAGGGAATTTCTGCCTTTTGCCCCAAAATTAGGGGAATTTCTGCAATTTTGCTCCAAAATACGGGGAATTTCTGCCTTATTGCCTGAAAATAATGGGAATGCATACCTTTTTGCCATAAAAATGGAAATTTTTTCATTTTTGCTTCAAAATAAGGGGAATTTCTGCATTTTTGCCTCTAAATAATTTCTGTCTTTTTCCCCGAAAACAAAGGGAATTTCTGTCTTTATTGCCCCAAAATAAGGGGAATTTCTGACTTATTACCCTGAAATAAGTGAAATATCTGCAATTTTGACAGAAAATAAGAGAAATTTCTGCAATTTTGCCCCAATGTAAAAGAAATTTTTGCAATTTTGCCCCAATATAAGAGGAATTTCTGACTTATTAACCTGAAATAAGTGAAATTTCTGCAATTTTGCCTTAAAATAAGGGAAATTTCTGCAATTTCCCCAATGTAAAAAAAAAATTTCTGCAATTTTGCCCCACAATATGGGAAATTTCTGACTGTTTGCTCCTGAAAAAGGAGATTTTCTGTATTTTTGCCCCAAAATAAGCAGAATTTCTGCAATTTTGCTCCAAAATACGGGGAATTTCTGCTTTTTATCCCGAAAGTAAGGGGAATGTATACCTTTTGCAACAAAAAAGAGAAATTTCTTCATTTTTGCCTCAAAAAAGGAATTTCTGCCTTTTTACCTCAAAATAAGTGAAATTTCTGCCTTTTTACCCCAAAATAAACGGAATTTCTGTCTTTTTGCCCCAAAATAAAAAGAATTTTTGAATTATGCCCTGAAATAAGTAAAATTTCTGCAAATTTACCCCAAAATAAAAGAAATTTCTGCATTTTTGCCACAAAATAAGCGAAATTTCTGTTTTTTGCCCCCAAATAAAAAAAATTTCTGCCTTTTTTCCCTAAAATAAGTGAAATTTCTGCAATTTTGCCCCAAAATAAGGGAAATTTCTGCCTTTTTGTCCTGAAATATGAGAAATTTCTGCAATTTAACCCCAAAATAAGGTGAATTTCTGCCTTTTTGCCCCAAAGTAAGAAAAATTTTTGTTTTTTTTCTCTGAAATAAGTGAAATTTCTGCAATTTTGCCCTAAAATAAGGGAAATTTCTGCCATTTTTCCCCATAATAAGGGACATTTCTGGAATTTTGCCCCAAAATAAGAGGATTTTCTCACTTTTTGCCCCAAAATAAAGAAAATTTGAGACTTTTTACCTGAAAATAAGTGAAATTTCTGCAATTTTGCCTCAAATAAGAGAAATTTCTGCAATTTTGCCCCAAAATATGGTAAATTCCTGCAATTTTGCTTCAAAATAAAGGAAATTTCTGGAATTTTGCCCCAAAATAAGGGGAATTTCTGATTTTGCCCCAAAATAAAGAGAATTTCTGCCTTTTGCCCCAAAATTAGGGGAATTTCTGCAATTTTGCTCCAAAATACGGGGAATTAGTGACTTTTTGCCCGAAAATAATGGGAATGCATACCTTTTTGCCATATAAAGGGAAATTTCTTCATTTTTGCTCCAAAATAAGAAAAATTTCTGCATTTTTGCCTCTAAATAAGTAAAATTTCTGTATTTTTCCCCCAAAACAAAGGGAATTTCTGTCTTTTTTGCCCCAAAATAAGGGGAATTTCTGACTTATTACCCTGAAATAAGTGAAATTTCTGCAATTTTGCCCCAAAATAAGGGAAATTTCTGCAATTTTTCCCCAATGTAAAGGAAATTTCTGCAATTTTGCCCCAAAATAAGGAAAATTTCTGATTGTTTGCTCCCGAAAAAAAGAGATTATCTTTCTTTTTGCCCCAAAATAAGGAGAATTTCTGCCTTTTTGCCTGAAAATTATGAGAATTTCTGCAATTTTGCTTCAAAATACGAGGAATTTCTGCTTTTTATCCCGAAAGTAAGAGGAATGTATACCTTTTCCCACCAAAAAAAGGAATTTCTTCATTTTTGCCCTAAAATAAGAGGAATTTCTGCCTTTTTACCTCAAAATAAGTGAAATTTCTGGCTTTATACCCAAAAATAAACGGAATTTCTGTCTTTTTGCCCAAAAATAAAAGGAATTTTTGAATTATGCCCTGAAATAAGTGAAACTTCTGCAATTTTGCCCCATAATAAAAGAAATTTCTGCCTTTTGCCACAAAATAAGGGGAATTTCTGCCTTTTTGCCCCCAAATAAGGGGAATTTCAGCCTTTATACCTCAAAATAAGGGGAATTTCTGCATTTTTGCCACAAAATATTAAGAATTTCTGCCTTTTTGCCCCAAAATAAGGAAAATTTCTGCCTTTTTCCCTGAAATAAGTGAAATTTCTGCAATTTTGCCCCAAAATAAGTGAAATTTCTGCTATTTTGCCCAAAATAAGGGAAATTTCTGGAATTTTGCCCCAAAATAAGTGGAATTTCTGAGTTTTGTTCCAAAATAAGGAGAATTTCTGTCTTTTTGCCCCAACATATAGGGAATTTCTGCCTTTTCCCTACAATTAGGGGAATTTCTGCAGTTTTGCTCCAAAATACGGGGAATTTCTGCTTTTTTGCCCGAGAATAAGGGAAATGTATACCTTTTGCCACAAAAAAGGGAAATTTCTTCATTTTTGCCTCAAAATAAGAGGAATTTCTAACTTTTTACAACAAAGTAAGTGAAATTTCTGCCTTTTTACCCAAAAATAAACGGAATTTCTGTCTTTTTGCCCCAAAATAAAAGGAATTTTTGAATTATGTCCTGAAATTAGTGAAATTTTTGCAAATTTGCCCTAAAATAAAAGAAATTTCTGCGTTTTTGCAACAAAATAAGGGGAATTTCTGTCTTTTTGCCCCAAAATAAGGGAAATTTCTGCCTTTTTGCCTCCAAATAAAGGGAATTTCAGCCTTTTTAACTCAAAATAAGGGGAATTTCTGCATTTTTGCCCCAAAATAAGGAAAATTTCTGCCTTTTTTCCCTGAAATAAGTGAAATTTCTGCAATTTTGCCTCAAAATAAGTGAAATTCCTGCAATTTTGCCCCAAATTAATGGAAATTTCTGGAATTCTGCCCCAAAATAAGGGGAATTTCTGAGTTTTGCCACAAAATAAGGAGAATTTCTGTCTTTTTGCCCCAACATATAGGGAATTTCTGCCTCTTTGCCCCAGAATTAAAGGAATTTCTGTAATTTTGCTTCAAAATACGGGGAATTTCTGCATTTTGCCCAAAAATAGAGGAAATGCATAAGTTTTTGCCATAAAAGAGGAAAATTTCTTCATTTTTGCTCCAAAATAAGAAGAATTTCGACTTTTTTGCCTCTAAATAAGTGGAATTTCTGTCTATTTCCCCCAAAACAAAGGGAATTTCTGTCTTTTTTGCCCCAAAATAATGGGAATTTCTGACTTCTTACACTGAAATAAGTGAAATTTCTGCAATTTTGCCCCAAAATAAGGGAAATTTCTGCCTTTTTGCACTGAAATATGTGAAATTTCTGCAATTTTACTCCAAAATAAGGTGAATTTCTGCAATTTTGCCCCAAAATAAAGGAAATTTCTGGAATTTTGCCCCAAAATAAAGGGAATTTCTGATTTTTGCTCCAACATAAAGGGAATTTCTGCCTTTTGCCCCAAAATTAGGGGAATTTCTGCAATTTTGCTCCAAAATACGGGGAATTTCTGCCTTATTGCCTGAAAATAATGGGAATGCATAACTTTTTGCCATAAAAATGGAAATTTTTTCATTTTTGCTTCAAAATAAGGGGAATTTCTGCATTTTTGCCTCTAAATAAGTAAATTTCTGTCTTTTTCCCCGAAAACAAAGGGAATTTCTGTCTTTATTGCCCCAAAATAAGGGGAATTTCTGACTTATTACCCTGAAATAAGTGAAATATCTGCAATTTTGACAGAAAATAAGAGAAATTTCTGCAATTTTGCCCCAATGTAAAAGAAATTTTTGCAATTTTGCCCCAATATAAGAAGAATTTCTGACTTATTAACCTGAAATAAGTGAAATTTCTGCAATTTTGCCTTAAAATAAGGGAAATTTCTGAAATTTCCCCAATGTAAAAAAAAAATTTCTGCAATTTTGCCCCACAATATGGGGAATTTCTGACTGTTTGCTCCTGAAAAAGGAGATTTTCTGTATTTTTGCCCCAAAATAAGCAGAATTTCTGCAATTTTGCTCCAAAATGCGGGGAATTTCTGCTTTTTATCCCGAAAGTAAGGGGAATGTATACCTTTTGCAACAAAAAAGGGAAATTTCTTCATTTTTGCCTCAAAAAAAGGAATTTCTGCCTTTTTACCTCAAAATAAGTGAAATTTCTGCCTTTTTACCCCAAAATAAACGGAATTTCTGTCTTTTTGCCCCAAAATATAAGAATTTTTAATTATGCCCTGAAATAAGTAAAATTTCTGCAAATTTACCCCAAAATAAAAGAAATTTCTGCATTTTTGCCACAAAATAAGCGAAATTTCTGTCTTTTTGCCCCCAAATAAAAAAAATTTCTGCCTTTTTTCCCTAAAATAAGTGAAATTTCTGCAATTTTGCCCCAAATTACGGGAAATTTCTGCCTTTTTGTCCTGAAATATGTGAAATTTCTGCAATTTAACCCCAAAATAAGGTGAATTTCCGCCTTTTTGCCCCAAAATAAGAAAAATTTTTGTTTTTTTTCTCTGATAAGTGAAATTTCTGCAATTTTGCCCTAAAATAAGGGAAATTTCTGCCATTTTTCCCCATAATAAGGGACATTTCTGGAATTTTGCCCCAAAATAAGAGGATTTTCTCACTTTTTGCCCCAAAATAAAGAAAATTTGAGACTTTTTACCTGAAAATAAGTGAAATTTCTGCAATTTTGCCTCAAATAAGAGAAATTTCTGCAATTTTGCCCCAAAATATGGTAAATTCCTGCAATTTTGCTTCAAAATAAAGGAAATTTCTGGAATTTTGCCCCAAAATAGGGGGAATTTCTGATTTTGCCCCAAAATAAAGAGAATTTCTGCCTTTTGCCCCAAAATTAGGGGAATTTCTGCAATTTTGCTCCAAAATACGGGGAATTAGTGCCTTTTTGCCCGAAAATAATGGGAATGCATACCTTTTTGCCATATAAAGGGAAATTTCTTCATTTTTGCTCCAAAATAAGGAAAATTTCTGCCTTTTTGCCTCTAAATAAGTAAAATTTCTGTATTTTTCCCCCAAAACAAAGGGAATTTCTGTCTTTTTTGCCCCAAAATAAGGGGAATTTCTGACTTATTACCCTGAAATAAGTGAAATTTCTGCAATTTTGCCCCAAAATAAGGGAAATTTCTGCAATTTTGCCCCAATGTAAAGGAAATTTCTGCAATTTTGCCCCAAAATAAGAAAAATTTCTGATTGTTTGCTCCCGAAAAAAGGAGATTATCTTTCTTTTTGCCCCAAAATAAAGAGAATTTCTGCCTTTTTGCCGCGAAAATTATGAGAATTTCTGCAATTTTGCTTCAAAATACGAGGAATTTCTGCTTTTTATCCCGAAAGTAAGAGGAATGTATACCTTTTCCCACCAAAAAAAAAAAATTTCTTCATTTTTGCCCTAAAATAAGAGGAATTTCTGCCTTTTTACCTCAAAACAAGTGAAATTTCTGCCTTTATACCCAAAAATAAACGGAATTTCTGTCTTTTTGCCCAAAAATAAAAGGGATTTTTGAATTATGCCCTGAAATATGTGAAACTTCTGCAATTTTCCCCCAAAATAAAAGAAATTTCTGCTTTTGCCACAAAATAAGGGGAATTTCTTCCTTTTTGCCCCCAAATAAGGGGAATTTCAGCATTTATACCTCAAAATAAGAGGAATTTCTGCATTTTTGCCACAAAATATTAAGAATTTCTGCCTTTTTGCCCCAAAATGAGGAAAATTTCTGCCTTTTTCCCTGAAATAAGTGAAATTTCTGCAATTTTGCCCCAAAATAAGTGAAATTTCTGCTATTTTGCCCAAAATAAGGGAAATTTCGGGAATTTTGCCCCAAAATAAGTGGAATTTCTGAGTTTTGTTCCAAAATAAGGAGAATTTCTGTCTTTTTGCCCCAACATATAGGGAATTTCTGCCTTTTTGCCCCACAATTAGGGGAATTTCTGCAGTTTTGCTCCAAAATACGGGGAATTTCTGCTTTTTTGCCCGAGAATAAGGGGAATGTATACCTTTTGCCACAAAAAAGGGAAATTTCTTCATTTTTGCCCCAAAATAAGAGGAATTTCTAACTTTTTACAACAAAGTAAGTGAAATTTCTGCCTTTTTACCCAAAAATAAACGGAATTTCTGTCTTTTTGCCCCAAAATAAAAGGAATTTTTGAATTATGTCCTGAAATTAGTGAAATTTTTGCAATTTTGCCCTAAAATAAAAGAAATTTCTGCGTTTTTGCCACAAAATAAGGGGAATTTCTGTCTTTTTGCCCCAAAATAAGGGAAATTTCTGCCTTTTTGCCTCCAAATAAAGGGTATTTCAGCCTTTTTAACTCAAAATAAGGGGAATTTCTGCATTTTTGCCCCAAAATAAGGAAAATTTCTGCATTTTTTCCCTGAAATAAGTGAAATTTCTGCAATTTTGCCCCAAAATAAGTGAAATTTCTGCAATTTTGGCCCAAAATAAGGGAAATTTCTGGAATTCTGCCCCAAAATAAGGGGAATTTCTGAGTTTTGCCACAAAATAAGGAGAATTTCTGTCTTTTTGCCCCAACTTATAGGGAATTTCTGCCTTTTTGCCCCAGAATTAAAGGTATTTCTGTAATTTTGCTCCAAAATACAGAGAATTTCTGCATCTTGCCCGAAAATAGAGGAAATGCATAAGTTTTTGCCATAAAAGAGGAAAATTTCTTCATTTTTGCTCCAAAATAAGAAGAATTTCGGCTTTTTTGCCTCTAAATAAGTGGAATTTCTGTCTATTTCCCCCAAAACAAAGGGAATTTCTGTCTTTTTTGCCCCAAAATAAGGGGAATTTCTGACTTAATACACTGAAATAAGTGAAATTTCTGCAATTTTGCCCCAAAATAAGGGAAATTTCTGCCTTTCTGCCCTGAAATATGTGAAATTTCTGCAATTTTACCCCAAAATAAGGTGAATTTCTTCAATTTTGCCCCAAAATAAAGGAAATTTCTGGAATTTTGCCCCAAAATAAGGGGAATTTCTGATTTTTGCCCTAACATAAAGGGAATTTCTGCTTTTTGCCCCAAAATTAAGGGAATTTCTGCAATTTTGCTCCAAAATATGGGGAATTTCTGCCTTATTGCCTGAAAATAATGGGAATGCATAACTTTTTGCCATAAAAAGGGAAATTTCTTCATTTTTGCTTCAAAATAAGGGGAATTTCTGCATTTTTGCCTCTAAATAAGTAAATTTCTGTATTTTCCCCCAAAACAAAGGGAATTTCTGTCTTTATTGCCCCAAAATAAGGGGAATTTCTGACTTATTACCCTGAAATAAGTGAAATATCTGCAATTTTGACAGAAAATAAGAGAAATTTCTGCAATTTTGCCCTAATGTAAAAGAAATTTTTGCAATTTTGCCCCAATATAAGAGGAATTTCTGACTTATTAACCTGAAATAAGTGAAATTTCTGCAATTTTGCCTTAAAATAAGGGAAATTTCTGCAATTTCCCCAATGTAAAAAAAAAATTCTGCAATTTTGCCCCACAATATGGGGAATTTCTGACTGTTTGCTCCTGAAAAAGGAGATTTTCTGTATTTTTGCCCCAAAATAAGCAGAAATTCTGCAATTTTGCTCCAAAATACGGGGAATTTCTGATTTTTATCCCGAAAGTAAGGGGAATGTATACCTTTTGCAACAAAAAAGAGAAATTTCTTCATTTTTGCCTCAAAAAAAAAAAGGAATTTCTGCCTTTTTACCTCATAATAAGTGAAATTTCTTCCTTTTTACCCCAAAATAAACGGAATTTCTGTCTTTTTGCCCAAAAATAAAAAGAATTTTTGAATTATGCCCTGAAATAAGTAAAATTTCTGCAAATTTGCCCGAAAATAAAAGAAATTTCTGCATTTTTGCCACAAAATAAGCGAAATTTCTGTCTTTTTGCCCCCAAATAAAAAAAATTTCTGCCTTTTTTCCCTGAAATAAGTGAAATTTCTGCAATTTTGCCCCAAAATAAGGGAAATTTCTGCCTTTTTGTCCTGAAATATGTGAAATTTCTGCAATTTTACCCCAAAATAAGGTGAATTTCTGCCTTTTTGCCCCAAAATAAGAAAAATTTTTGTTTTTTTTCTCTGAAATAAGTGAAATTTCTGCAATTTTGCCCTAAAATAAGGGAAATTTCTGCCATTTTTCCCCATAATAAGGGAAATTTCTGGCATTTTGCCCCAAAATAAGAGGATTTTCTCACTTTTTGCCCCAAAATAAAGAAAATTTCTGACTTTTTACCTGAAAATAAGTGAAATTTCTGCAATTTTGCCTCAAATATGAGAAATTTCTGCAATTTTGCCCCAAAATATGGTAAATTCCTGCAATTTTGCTTCTAAATAAAAAAAATTTCTGGAATTTTGCCCCAAAATAAGGGGAATTTCTGATTTTGCCCCAAAATAAAGGGAATTTCTGCCTTTTGCCCCAAAATTAGGGGAATTTCTGCAATTTTGCTCCAAAATACGGGGAATTATTGCCTTTTTGCCCGAAAATAATGGGAATGCATACCTTTTTGCCATATAAAGGGAAATTTCTTCATTTTTGCTCCAAAATAAGGAAAATTTCTGCCTTTTTGCCTCTAAATAAGTTAAATTTCTGTATTTTTTCCCCCAAAACAAAGGGAATTTCTGTCTTTTTTGCCCCAAAATAAGGGGAATTTCTGACTTATTACCCTGAAATAAGTGAAATTTCTGCAATTTTGCCCCAAAATAAGGGAAATTTCTGCAATTTTGCCCCAATGTAAACGAAATTTCTGCAATTTTGCCCCAAAATAAGGGAAATTTCTGACTGTTTGCTCCCAAAAGAAGGAGATTTTCTGTCTTTTTGCCCCAAAATAAAAAGAATTTCTGCCTTTTTACCCGAAAATTATGAGAATTTCTGCAATTTTGCTTCAAAATACGGGGAATTTCTGCTTTTTATCCCGAAAGTAAGAGGAATGTATACCTTTTCCCACAAAAAAAAAGGAATTTCTTCATTTTTGCCCTAAAATAAGAGGAATTTCTGCCTTTTTACCTCAAAATAAGTGAAATTTCTGCCTTTTTACCCAAAAATAAACGGAATTTCTGTCTTTTTGCCCCAAAATAAAAGGAATTTTTAAATTATGCCCTGAAATAAGTGAAATTTCTGCAATTTTGCCCCATAATAAAAAAAATTTCTGCATTTTGCCACAAAATAAGGGGAATTTTTGCCTTTTTGCCCCCAAATAAGGGGAATTTCAGCCTTTATACCTCAAAATAAGGGGAATTTCTGCATTTTTGCCACAAAATATTAAGAATTTCTGCCTTTTTGCCCCAAAATAAGGAAAATTTCTGCCTTTTTCCCTGAAATAAGTGAAATTTCTGCAATTTTGCCCCAAAATAAGTGAAATTTCTGCTATTTTGCCCAAAATAAGGGAAATTTCTGGAATTTTGCCCCAAAATAAGTGGAATTTCTGAGTTTTGCCCCAAAATAAGGAGAATTTCTGTCTTTTTGCCCCACAATTAGGGGAATTTCTGCAGTTTTGCTCCAAAATACGGGGAATTTCTGCTTTTTTGCCCGAAAATAAGGGGAATGTATACCTTTTGCCACAAAAAAAGGAAATTTCTTCATTTTTGCCCCAAAATAAGAGGAATTTCTCACTTTTTTACCACAAAGTAAGTGAAATTTCTGCCTTTTTATCCAAAAATAAACGGAATTTCTGTCTTTTTGCCCCAAAATAAAAGGAATTTTTGAATTATGTCCTGAAATTAGTGAAATTTTTGCAATTTTGCCCTAAAATAAAAGAAATTTCTGCCTTTTTGCCACAAAATAAGGGGAATTTCTGTCTTTTTGCCCCAAAATAAGGGAAATTTCTGCCTTTTTGCCCCCAATTAAGGGTAATTTCAGCCTTTTTACCTGAAAATAAGGGGAATTTCTGCATTTTTGCCACAAAATATTAGTAATTTTTGCCTTTTTGCCCCAAAATAAGAAAAACTTCTGCCTTTTTTCCCTTAAATAAGTGAAATTTCTGCAATTTTGTCCCAAAATAAGAGAAATTTCTGGAATTTTGCCCCAAAATAAGTGGAATTTCTGAGTTTTGCCCCAAAATAAAGAGAATTTCTGCCTTTTTGCCCCACAATTAGGGGAATTTCTGCAATTTTGCTCCAAAATACAGGGAATTTCTGCTTTTTTGCCCGAAAATAAAGAGAATGTTTACCTTTTGCCACAAAAAAGAGAAATTTCTTCATTTTTGCACCTAAATAATTGGAATTTCTGCTTTTTTCCCTCAAAGTAAGTGAAATTTCTGCCTTTTTATTCAAAAATATACAGAATTTCTGTATTTTTGCCCCAAAATAAATGCAATTTTTGAATTTTGCCCTGAAATAAGTGAAATTTCTCCAAATTTGCCTCAAAATAAGGGAAATTTCTGCCTTTTTGCCACAAAATAAGGGGAATTTCTGTGTTTTTGCCCCAAAATAAAAGGAATTTCAGCCTTTTTACCTAATAATAAGGGGAATCTCTCCTTTTTGCCCTAAAATATGGGGAATTTCTGTATTTTTGCCCCAAAATAAAAAAATTTTCTGCAATTTTGTACCAAAATAAAAGTAATTTCTGCCTTTTTGCCCCAAAATAAGAGAAATTTCTGCGTTTTTTCCCTGAAATAATTGAAATTTCTGTAATTTTGCCCCAAAATAAGGGAGATTTCTGCAATTTTGCCCCAAAATAAAGGAAATTTCTGGAATTTTGCCTCAAAATAAGGAAAATTTCTGACTTTATGCCCTGAAATAAGGAGAATTTCTGTCTTTTTGCCCCAAAATAATGTGAATTTCTGCATTTTCCCTCAAAATTAAGGGAATATGTGCAATTTTGCTTCAAAATACGGGGAATTTTTGCCTTAATGCACCAAAAAAAAGGAATTTTAGCATTTTTGCACAAATATAACGGGAATTTCTGAAATTTTGCTCCAAAATACAGGGAATTTTTGCCTTATTGCCCGAAATAAAGTGGAATTTCTGCCTTTTTGCCCTGAAATATTTGAAATTTCTGCAATTTTACCCCAAAATAAGGGGAATTTCTGTTTTTGGCCCCAAAATTAGGAGAATTTCTGCTTTTTGCCCCAAATTAAGGCAAATTTCTGACTTTTTGCCCTGAAATAAGTGAAATTTCTGCAATTTTACCCCAAAATAAGGGGAATTTCTGCCTTTTTGCCAAAATAAGGGGAATTTCAGCATTTTACCTTCAAATAAGGGGAATTTCTGCCTTTTTTGCCACAAAATATGGGGAATTTCTGCCTTATTGCCCCCAAATAAGGAAAATTTTAGCTTTTCTGCTTCAAATAATGAGAATTTCTGCCTTTTTGCCACAAAGTAAAGGGAATTTCTGCCTTTTTGCCCCAAAATAACGGGAATTTAAGGCTTTTTACCCCAAAATAAAGGGAATTTCTGCCTTTTGCCCAAAATATGGGGAATTTCTGACTTTTTGTTCCAAAATAAGGAAAATTTCTTCAATTTTGTACCAAAATAAAAGAAATTTCTGCTTTTTGCCCCAAAATAAAAGTAATTTCTGACTTTTTTGCCCTGAAATAAATGAAATTTCGGCAATTTGGCCCGAAAATAAGGGATATTTGTGCCTTTTTGCCCCAAAATGAGGGGAATTTCTGCCTTTTAACCCCAAAATATGGAGAATTTCAGCATTTAACCTCAAAATAAGGGGAATTTCAGCCTTTTTGCACCAAAATATGGGGAATTTCTGCCTTTTTGCCACAAAATAAGAAAAATTTCTGCAATTCTGTACTAAAATAAAAGAAATTTCTAAAATTTTGCCCCAAAATAAAGGAAATTTCTGATTTTTGCCCCGAAATAAGGAGAATTTCTGTATTTTTGCCCCCCAAAAAAAGGGAATTTCTGCCTTTTTGCCCTAAAATTAGGGGAGTTTCTGCAATTTTGCTTCAAAATACAGGGAGTTTCTGCCTCTTTTCCCGAAAATAAGGGGAACTTCTGCCGATTTGACCCAAATAAAGGGAATTTCTGCATTTTTGCCCCAATATTTAGGGAATTTCTGCAATTTTGCTTTAAAATACGGGGAATTTCTGCCTTTTTGCCCAAAATTAAGTGGATTTTCTGCCTTTTTGCCCCCAAACAAGGGAAATTTCTGCAATTTTATCCCAAAATAAAAGGAATTTCTGCCTTTATGCCTTCAAATAACGGGAATTTCGGCCTTTTTGCCCTGAAATATGTGAAATGTCTGCAATTTTACCCCAAAATAAGGTGAATTTCTACCTTTTTGCCCCAAAATAATGGCAATTTCTGCCTTTTTACCCCAAAATATGAAAAATTTTTGCTTTTTTTCTCTGAAATATGTGAAATTTCTGCAATTTTGCCTTAAAATAAAAGAAATTTCTGCAATTTTTCTCCATAATAAAGGAATTTTTTGCAATTTTGCCCCAAAATAAAGGGAATTTCTGTTTTTTGTCCCAAATAAGGGAAATTTCTGCAATTTTGCCCTAAAATAAGGAAAATTTCTGCCTTTTGCCCCCAAATAAGGAGAATTTCTGCCTTTTTGCCCCAAAACAAAGAAAATTACTGCATGTTTTACGCCAAAATTAGGTGAATTTCTGCAATTTTGCTCCAAAATATGGGGATTTTCTGCCTTTTTCGCAGAAAATAAGGGGAATTTCTGCCATTTTGCCGCGAAATAAGTGAAATTTCTGCAGTTTTACCCCAAAATAAGGGGAATTTCTGCCTTTTTGCCCCAAAATTAGGGGAATTTCTGCAATTTTGCTCCAAAATAAGGGGAATTTCTGCCTTTTTGCCCGAAAATAAAGGGAATGTATACCTTTTGCTAAAAAAAGGGAAATTTCTTCATTTTTACCCCAAAATAAGGGGATTTTCTGACTTTTTGACTCAAAATAAGTGCAATTTCTGACATTTTTCCAAAAATAAATGGAATTTCTGTCTTTTTGCCCAAAATAAGGGAAATTTCCGACTTTTTGCCCTGAAATAAGTTAAATTTCAAAAATTTTTCCCCAAAATAATTGAAATTTTTGCAATTTTGCCCCAAAATAAGGGGAATTTCTGTATTTTTGCCCCAAAATAAGGGAAATTTCTGCCTTTTTACCTCAAAAGAAGGGGAATTTCTGCATTTTTGCCACAAAATATAAGGAATTTCTGCCTTTTTGCCCCAAAATAAGAAAAATTTCTGCCTTTTTTCCCTGAAATAAGTGAAATTTCTGCAATTTTGGCCCAAAAAAATTGAAATTTCTGCAATTTTGTCCCAAAATAAGAGAAATTTCTGGAATTTTGCCCCAAAATAAGTGGAATTTCTGAGTTTTGCCCCAAAATAAGGAGAATTTCTGTCTTTTTGCCCCAACATATAGGAAATTTCTGCCTTTTTGCCCCACAATTAGGGGAATTTCTGCAATTTTGCTCCAAAATACTGGGAATTTCTGCTTTTTTGCCCGAAAATAAGGGGAATGTTTACCTTTTGCCACAAAAAAGGAAAATTTCTTCATTTTTCCCCAAAATAAGAGGAATTTCTGCCTTTTTACGTCAAAATAAGTAAAAATTCTGCCTTTTTACTCAAAAATATATGGAATTTCTGTATTTTTGCCCCAAAATAAAAAGAAATTTTGAATTTTGCCCTGAAATAAATAAAATTTCTCCAATTTTGCCTCAAAATAATGGAAATTTCTGCTTTTTTGCCACAAAATAAGGGGAATTTCTGTCTTTTTGCCCCAAAATAAGGAAAATTTTTGACTTTTGCCACAAAATATGGGGAATTTCTGCCATATTGCTCCCAAATAAAAAAAAATGTTTGCTTTTCTGCCCCAATTAACGGAAATTTCTGCCTTTTTTGCCACAAAGTAAAGGGAATTTCTGCCTTTTTGCCCCAAAATAACGGGAATTTAAGGCTTTTTACCCCAAAATAAAGGGAATTTCGGCCTTTTGCCCAAAATATGTGGAATTTCTGACTTTTTGTTCCAAAATAAGGAAAATTTCTTCAATTTTGTACCAAAATAAAAGAAATTTCTGCTTTTTACCCAAAAATAAAAGTAATTTCTGACTTTTTGCCCTGAAATAAATGAAATTTCTGCAATTTGGCCCGAAAATAAGGGAAATTTGTGCCTTTTTGCCCCAAAATGAGGGGAATTTCTGCCTTTTTGCCCCAAAATATGGGGAATATAAGCATTTTACCTCAAAAAAAGGGGAATTTCAGCCTTTTTGCACCAAAATATGGAAAATTTCTGCCTTTTTGCCACAAAATAAGAAAAATTTCTGCAATTCTGTACCAAAATAAAAGAAATTTCTAAAATTTTGCCCCAAAATAAAGGAAATTTCTGATTTTTGCCCCGAAATAACGAGAATTTCTGTATTTTTGCCCCAAAATAAAGGGAAATTCTGCCTTTTTGCCCCAAAATTAGGGGAATTTCTGCAATTTTGCTTCGAAATACAGGGAATTTCTGCCTCTTTTCCCGAAAATAAGGGAAACTTCTGCCGATTTGCCCCAAATAAAGGGAATTTCTGCATTTTTGCCCCAATATTAGAGGAATTTCTGCAATTTTGCTCTAAAATACGGGGAATTTCTGCCTTTTTGCCCGAAATTAAAGGGATTTTCTGCCTTTTTGCCCCCAAACAAGGGAAATTTCTGCAATTTTATCCCAAAATAAGGGGAATTTCTGCCTTTTTGCCTCTAAATAAGGGGAATTTCTGCCTTTTTGCCCTGAAATATGTGAAATGTCTGCAATTTTACCCCAAAATAAGGTGAATTTCTACCTTTTTGCAACAAAATAATGGGAATTTCTGCATTTTGCCCTAAAATAAGAAAAATTTTTGCTTTTTTTTTCTGAAATAAGTGAAATTTCTGCAATTTTGCCTTAAAATAAAAGAAATTTCTGCAATTTTTCCCCATAATAAAGGAATTTTCTACAATTTTGCCCCAAAATAAAGGGAATTTCTGTTTTTTGTCCCCAAATAAGGGAAATTTCTGAAATTTTGCACTAAAATAAGGGGAATTTCTGCCTTTTGCCCCAAAATAAGGGGAATTTCTGCCTTTTTGCCCCAAAATAAAGAAAATTACAGCATGTTTTACCTTAAAATTAGGTGAATTTCTGCAATTTTGCTCCAAATTATGGGGATTTTCTGCTTTTTTCGCCGAAAATAAAAGGATTTTCTACCATTTTGCCGCGAAATAAGTGAAATTTCTGCAGTTTTACCCCAAAATAAGGGGAAGTTCTGCGTTTTTGCCCCAAAATTAGGGGAATTTCTGCAATTTTGCTCCAAAATACGGGGAATTTCTGCCTTTTTGCCCGAAAATAAAGGGAATGTATACCTTTTTGCTATAAAAAAGGGAAATTTCTTCATTTTTACCCCAAAATAAGGGGATTTTCCGCCTTTTTGACTCAAAATAAGTGCAATTTCTGACTTTTTTCCAAAAATAAATGGAATTTCTGGCTTTTTGCCCCAAAATAAAGGGGAATTTTCGACTTTTTGCCCTGAAATAAGTTAAATTTCAAAAATTTTTCCCCAAAATAATTGAAATTTCTGCAATTTTGCCCCAAAATAAGGGAAATTTCTGTATTTTTGCCCCAAAATAAGGGAAATTTCTGCCTTTTTACCTCAAAAGAAGGGGAATTTCTGCATTTTTTGCCACAAAATATAAGGAATTTCTGCCTTTTTGCCCCAAAATAAGAAAAAGTTCTGCCTTTTTTCCCTGAAATAAGTGAAATTTCTGCAATTTTGGCCCAAAAAAATTGAAATTTCTGCAATTTTTTCCCAATATAAAAGAAATTTCTGGAATTTTGCCCCAAAATAAGTGGAATGTTTACCTTTTGCCACAAAAAAGGGAAATTTCTTCATTTTTGCCCCAAAATAATAGGAATTTCTGAATTTTTACGTCAAAATATGTGAAATTTCTGCCTTTTTACTCAAAAATATATGGAATTTCTGTATTTTTGCCCCAAAATAAAAGGAATTTTTGAATTTTGCCCTGAAAAAAATGAAATTTCTCCAATTTTGCCTCAAAATAAGGGAAATTTCTGCTTTTTTGCCATAAAATAAGGGGAATTTCTGTCTTTTTGCCCCAAAATAAAAGGAATTTCAGCCTTTTTACCTAATAATAAGGGGAATCTCTCTTTTTTGCCCTAAAATATGGGGAATTTCTGTATTTTTGCCCCAAAATAAAAAAATTTTCTGCAATTTTGTACCAAAATAAAAGTAATTTCTGCCATTTTGCCCCAAAATAAGAGAAATTTCTGCATTTTTTCCCTGAAATAAGTGAAATTTCTGTAATTTTGCCCCAAAATTAGGGAGATTTCTGCAATTTTGCCCCAAAATAAAGGAAATTTCTGAAATTTTGCCCCAAAATAAGGGGAATTTTTGACTTTTCGCCCTGAAATAAGGAGAATTTCTGTCTTTTTGCCCCAAAATAATGTGAATTTCTGCATTTTCCCTCAAAATTAGGGGAATATGTGCAATTTGGCTTTAAAATACGGGGAATTTTTGCCTTATTGCACCAAAATAAAAGGAATTTCTGTATTTTTGCACCAATATAAAGGAAATTTCTTAAATTTTGCTCCAAAATAAAGTGGAATTTCTGCCTTTTTGCCCTGAAATATTTGAAATTTCCGCAATTTTACCCCAAAATAAGGGGAATTTCTGTTTTTGGCCCCAAAATTAGGAGAATTTCTGCTTTTTGCCCCAAATTAAGGCAAATTTCTGACTTTTTGCCCTGAAATAAGTGAAATTTCTGCAATTTTGCCCCAAAATAAGGGGAATTTCTGCCTTTTTGCCAAAATAAGGGGAATTTCAGCATTTTACCTTCAAATAAGGGGAATTTCTGCCTTTTTGCCACAAAATATGGGGAATTTCTGCCTTATTGCCCCCAAATAAGGAAAATTTTTGCTTTTCTGCCCCAATTAATGGGAATTTCTGCCTTTTTGCCACAAAGTAAAGGGAATTTCTGCCTTTTTGCACCAAAATAACGGGAATTTCAGCCTTTTTATCCCAAAATAAGGGGAATTTCAGACTTTTGCCCAAAATATGGGGAATTTCTGACTTTTTGTTCCAAAATAAGGAAAATTTCTTCAATTTTGTACCAAAATACAAGAAATTTCTGCTTTTTGCCCCAAAATAAAAGTAATTTCTGACTTTTTGCCCTGAAATAAATGAAATTTCTGCAATTTTGCCCGAAAATAAGGGAAATTTGTGCCTTTTTGCCCCAAAATGAGGGGAATTTCTGCCTTTTAACCCCAAAATATGGGGAATTTCAGCATTTTACCTCAAAATAAGGGGAATTTCTGCCTTTTTGCACCAAAATATTGGGAATTTCTGCCTTTTTGCCACAAAATAGGAAAAATTTCTGCAATTCTGTATCAAAATATAAGAAATTTCTAAAATTTTGCCCCAAAATAAGGGAAATTTCAGATTTTTGCCCCGAAATAAGGAGAATTTCTGTATTTTTGCCCCCCCAAAAAAGGATTTTCTTCCTTTTTGCCCCAAAATTAGGGGAGTTTCTGCAACTTTGCTGCAAAATACAGGGAATTTCTGCCTCTTTTCCCGAAAATAAGGGGAACTTCTGCCGATGTGCCCCAAATACAGGGAATTTCTGCATTTTTGCTCCAATATTTAGATAATTTCTGCAATTTTGCTTTAAAATACAGGGAATTTCTGCCTTTTTGCCCAAAATTAAGGGGATTTTCTGCCTTTTTGCCCCCAAACAAAGGAAATTTCTGCAATTTTATCCCAAAATAAAAGGAATTTCTGCCTTTATGCCCTCAAATAACGGGAATTTCTGCCTTTTTGCCGTGAAATATGTGAAATGTCTGCAATTTTACCCCAAAATAAGGTGAATTTCTACCTTTTTGCCCAAAAATAATGGGAATTTCTGCCTTTTTGCCCCAAAATATGAAAAATTTTTGCTTTTTTTCTCTGAAATATGTAAAATTTCTGCAATTTTGCCTTAAAATAAAAGAAATTTCTGCAATTTTTCCCCATAATAAAGAATTTTTTGCAATTTTGCCCCAAAATAAAGGAAATTTCTGTTTTTGGTCCCCATATAAGGGAAATTTCTGCAATTTTGCCCTAAAATAAGGGGAATTTCTGCCTTTTGCCCTAAAATAAGGAGAATTTCTGCCTTTTTGCCCCAAAACAAAGAAAATTACTGCATGTTTTATGCCAAAATAAGGTGAATTTCTGCAATTTTGCTCCAAAATACGGGGATATTCTGCCTTTTTCGCAGAAAATAAGGGGAATTTCTGCCATTTTTGCCGCGAAATAATTGAAATTTCTGCAGTTTTACCCCAAAATAAGGGGAATTTCTGCCTTTTTGCCCCCAAATTAGGGGAATTTCTGCAATTTTGCTCCAAAATAAGTGGAATTTCTGCCTTTTTGCCCGAAAATAAAGGGAATGTATACCTTTTTGCCATAAAAAGGGAAATTTCTTCATTTTTACCCCAATAAAGGAGATTTTCCGCCTTTTTTGACTCAAAATAACTGCAGTTTGTGACTTTTTTCCAAAAATAAATGGAATTTCTGTCTTTTTGCCCCAAAATAAGGGGAATTTCCAAATTTTTGCCCTGAAATAAGTTAAATTTCAAAAATTTTTCCCCACAATAATTGAAATTTCTGTAATTTTGCCCCAAAATAAGGGGAATTTCTGTTTTTTTGGCCCAAAATAAGGAAAATTTCTGCCTTTTTACCTCAAAAGAAGGGGAATTTCTGCATTTTTGCCACAAAATATAAGGAATTTCTGCCTTTTTGCCCCAAAATAAGAAAAATTTCTGCCTTTTTTCCCTGAAATAAGTGAAATTTCTGCAATTTTGGCCCAAAAAAATTGAAATTTCTGCAATTTTATCTCAAAATAAGAAAAATTTCTGGAATTTTGCCCCAAAATAAGTGAAATTTCTGAATTTTGCCCCCAAAAAAGGAGAATTTCTGTCTTTTTGCCCCAACATATAGGAAATTTTTGCCTTTTTGCCCCACAATTAGGGGAATTTCTGCAATTTTGCTCCAAAATACTGGGAATTTCTGCTTTTTTGCCCGAAAATAAGGGGAATGTTTACCTTTTGCCACAAAAAAGGGAAATTTCTTCATTTTTCCCCAAAATAAGAGGAATTTCTGCCTTTTTACGTCAAAATAAGTGAAATTTCTGCCTTTTTACTCAAAAATATATGGAATTTCTGTATTTTTGCCCCAAAATAAAAAGAATTTTTGAATTTTGCCCTGAAATAAATAAAATTTCTCCAATTTTGCCTCAAAATAATGGAAATTTCTGCTTTTTTGCCACAAAATAAGGGAATTTCTGTCTTTTTGCCCCAAAATAAGGAAAATTTTTGACTTTTGCCACAAAATATGGGGAATTTCTGCCATATTGCTCCCAAATAAAAAAAATGTTTGCTTTTCTGCCCCAATTAACGGAAATTTCTGCCTTTTTGCCACAAAGTAAAGGGAATTTCTGCCTTTTTGCCCCAAAATAACGGGAATTTAAGGCTTTTTACCCCAAAATAAAGGGAATTTCGGCCTTTTGCCCAAAATATGTGGAATTTCTGACTTTTTGTTCCAAAATAAGGAAAATTTCTTCAATTTTGTACCAAAATAAAAGAAATTTCTGCTTTTTACCCAAAAATAAAAGTAATTTCTGACTTTTTGCCCTGAAATAAATGAAATTTCTGCAATTTGGCCCGAAAATAAGGGAAATTTGTGCCTTTTTGCCCCAAAATATCGGGAATATAAGCATTTTACCTCAAAAAAGGGGAATTTCAGCCTTTTTGCACCAAAATATGGAAAATTTCTGCCTTTTTGCCACAAAATAAGAAAAATTACTGCAATTCTGTACCAAAATAAAAGAAATTTCTAAAATTTTGCCCCAAAATAAAGGAAATTTCTGATTTTTGCCCCGAAATAACGAGAATTTCTGTATTTTTGCCCCAAAATAAAGGGAAATTCTGCCTTTTGCCCCAAAATTAGGAGAATTTCTGCAATTTTGCTTCGAAATACAGGGAATTTCTGCCTCTTTTCCCGAAAATAAGGGAAACTTCTGCCAATTTGCCCCAAATAAAGGGAATTTCTGCATTTTTGCCCCAATATTAGAGGAATTTCTGCAATTTTGCTCTAAAATACGGGGGAATTTCTGCCTTTTTGCCCGAAATTAAAGGGATTTTCTGCCTTTTTGCCCCCAAACAAGGGAAATTTCTGCAATTTTATCCCAAAATAAGGGGAATTTCTGCCTTTTTGCCCCTAAATAAGGGGAATTTCTGCCTTTTTGCCCTGAAATATGTGAAATGTCTGCAATTTTACCCCAAAATAAGGTGAATTTCTATCTTTTTGCCCCAAAATAATGGGAATTTCTGCATTTTGCCCTAAAATAAGAAAAATTTTTGCTTTTTTTTTCTGAAATAAGTGAAATTTCTGCAATTTCGCCTTAAAATAAAAGAAATTTCTGCAATTTTTCCCCATAATAAAGGAATTTTCTACAATTTTGCCCCAAAATAAAGGGAATTTCTGTTTTTTGTCCCCAAATAAGGGAAATTTCTGAAATTTTGCACTAAAATAAGGGGAATTTCTGCCTTTTGCCCCAAAATAAGGGGAATTTCTGCCTTTTTGCCCCAAAATAAAGAAAATTACAGCATGTTTTACCTTAAAATTAGGTGAATTTCTGCAATTTTGCTCCAAATTATGGGGATTTTCTGCTTTTTTCGCCGAAAATAAAAGGATTTTCTACCATTTTGCCGCGAAATAAGTGAAATTTCTGCAGTTTTACCCCAAAATAAGGGGAAGTTCTGCGTTTTTGCCCCAAAATTAGGGGAATTTCTGCAATTTTGCTCCAAAATACGGGGAATTTCTGCCTTTTTGCCCGAAAATAAAGAGAATGTATACCTTTTTGCTATAAAAAAGAGAAATTTCTTCATTTTTACCCCAAAATAAGGGGATTTTCCGCCTTTTTGACTCAAAATAAGTGCAATTTCTGACTTTTTTCCAAAAATAAATGGAATTTCTGGCTTTTTGCCCCAAAATAAAGGGGAATTTTCGACTTTTTGCCCTGAAATAAGTTAAATTTCAAAAATTTTTCCCCAAAATAATTGAAATTTCTGCAATTTTGCCCCAAAATAAGGGAAATTTCTGTATTTTTGCCCCAAAATAAGGGAAATTTCTGCCTTTTTACCTCAAAAGAAGGAGAATTTCTGCATTTTTTGCCACAAAATATAAGGAATTTCTGCCTTTTTGCCCCAAAATAAGAAAAAGTTCTGCCTTTTTTCCCTGAAATAAGTGAAATTTCTGCAATTTTGGCCCAAAAAAATTGAAATTTCTGCAATTTTTTCCCAAAATAAAAGAAATTTCTGGAATTTTGCCCCAAAATAAGTGGAATGTTTACCTTTTGCCACAAAAAAGGGAAATTTCTTCATTTTTGCCCCAAAATAATAGGAATTTCTGAATTTTTACGTCAAAATATGTGAAATTTCTGCCTTTTTACTCAAAAATATACGGAATTTCTGTATTTTTGCCCCAAAATAAAAGGAATTTTTGAATTTTGCCCTGAAAAAAATGAAATTTCTCCAATTTTGCCTCAAAATAAGGGAAATTTCTGCTTTTTTGCCATAAAATAAGGGGAATTTCTGTCTTTTTGCCCCAAAATAAAAGGAATTTCAGCCTTTTTACCTAATAATAAGGGGAATCTCTCTTTTTTGCCCTAAAATATGGGGAATTTCTGTATTTTTGCCCCAAAATAAAAAAATTTTCTGCAATTTTGTACCAAAATAAAAGTAATTTCTGCCATTTTGCCCCAAAATAAAAGAAATTTCTGCGTTTTTTCCCTGAAATAAGTGAAATTTCTGTAATTTTGCCCCAAAATTAGGGAGATTTCTGCAATTTTGCCCCAAAATAAAGGAAATTTCTGAAATTTTGCCCCAAAATAAGGGGTATTTTTGACTTTTCGCCCTGAAATAAGGAGAATTTCTGTCTTTTTGCCCCAAAATAATGTGAATTTCTGCATTTTCCCTCAAAATTAGGGGAATATGTGCAATTTGGCTTTAAAATACGGGGAATTTTTGCCTTATTGCACCAAAATAAAAGGAATTTCTGTATTTTTGCACCAATATAAAGGAAATTTCTTAAATTTTGCTCCAAAATACGGGGAATTCTTGCCTTATTGCCCGAAATAAAGTGGAATTTCTGCCTTTTTGCCCTGAAATATTTGAAATTTCCGCAATTTTACCCCAAAATAAGGGGAATTTCTGTTTTTGGCCCCAAAATTAGGAGAATTTCTGCTTTTTGCCCCAAATTAAGGCAAATTTCTGACTTTTTGCCCTGAAATAAGTGAAATTTCTGCAATTTTGCCCCAAAATAAGGGGAATTTCTGCCTTTTTGCCAAAATAAGGGGAATTTCAGCATTTTACCTTCAAATAAGGGGAATTTCTGCCTTTTTGCCACAAAATATGGGGAATTTCTGCCTTATTGCCCCCAAATAAGGAAAATTTTTGCTTTTCTGCCCCAATTAATGGGAATTTCTGCCTTTTTGCCACAAAGTAAAGGGAATTTCTGCCTTTTTGCACCAAAATAACGGGAATTTCAGCCTTTTTATCCCAAAATAAGGGGAATTTCAGACTTTTGCCCAAAATATGGGGAATTTCTGACTTTTTGTTCCAAAATAAGGAAAATTTCTTCAATTTTGTACCAAAATACAAGAAATTTCTGCTTTTTGCCCCAAAATAAAAGTAATTTCTGACTTTTTGCCCTGAAATAAATGAAATTTCTGCAATTTTGCCCAAAAATAAGAAAAATTTGTGCCTTTTTGCCCCAAAATGAGGGGAATTTCTGCCTTTTAATCCCAAAATATGGGGAATTTCAGCATTTTACCTCAAAATAAGGGGAATTTCTGCCTTTTTGCACCAAAATATTGGGAATTTCTGCCTTTTTGCCACAAAATAGGAAAAATTTCTGCAATTCTGTATCAAAATATAAGAAATTTCTAAAATTTTGCCCCAAAATAAGGGAAATTTCAGATTTTTGCCCCGAAATAAGGAGAATTTCTGTATTTTTGCCCCCCCAAAAAAGGATTTTCTTAGTTTTTGCCCCAAAATTAGGGGAGTTTCTGCAACTTTGCTACAAAATACAGGGAATTTCTGCCTCTTTTCCCGAAAATAAGGGGAACTTCTGCCGATGTGCCCCAAATACAGGGAATTTCTGCATTTTTGCTGCAATATTTAGATAATTTCTGCAATTTTGCTTTAAAATACAGGGAATTTCTGCCTTTTTGCCCAAAATTAAGGGGATTTTCTGCCTTTTTGCCCCCAAACAAAGGAAATTTCTGCAATTTTATCCCAAAATAAAAGGAATTTCTGCCTTTATGCCCTCAAATAACGGGAATTTCTGCCTTTTTGCCCTGAAATATGTGAAATGTCTGCAATTTTACCCCAAAATAAGGTGAATTTCTACCTTTTTGCCCAAAAATAATGGGAATTTCTGCCTTTTTGCCCCAAAATATGAAAAATTTTTGCTTTTTTTCTCTGAAATATGTAAAATTTTTGCAATTTTGCCTTAAAATAAAAAAAATTTCTGCAATTTTTCCCCATAATAAAGGAATTTTTTGCAATTTTGCCCCAAAATAAAGGAAATTTCTGTTTTTGGTCCCCAAATAAGGGAAATTTCTGCAATTTTGCCCTAAAATAAGGGGAATTTCTGCCTTTTGCCCTAAAATAAGGAGAATTTCTGCCTTTTTGCCCCAAAACAAAGAAAATTACTGCATGTTTTACGCCAAAATAAGGTGAATTTCTGCAATTTTGCTCCAAAATACGGGGATATTCTGCCTTTTTCGCAGAAATTAAGGGGAATTTCTGCCATTTTTTCCGCGAAATAAGTGAAATTTCCGCAGTTTTACCCCAAAATAAGGGGAATTTCTGCCTTTTTGCCCAAAAATTAGGGGAATTTCTGCAATTTTTCTCCAAAATACGGAGAATTCCTGCCTTTTTGCCCGTAAATAAAGAAAATGTATAACTTTTTTGCCATAAAAATGGAAATTTCTTCATTTTTATCCCAAAATAAGGGGATTTTCCGCCTTTTTGACACAAAATAAGTGTAATTTCTGACTTTTTTCAAAAAATAAATGGAATTTTTGTCTTTTTCCCCCCCAAATAAGGGGAATTTCTGACTTTTTGCCCTGAAATAATTTAAATTTCAAAAATTTTTCTCCAAAATAATTGAAATTTCTGCAATTTTGCCCAAAAATAAGGAGAATTTCTGCATTTTTGCCCCAAAATAAGGGAAATTTCTGCTTTTTGCCTCCAAATAAGGGGAATTTGAGCCTTTTTACCTCAAAATAAGGGGAATTTTTGCATTTTTGCCACAAAATATTAGGAATTTCTGCATTTTTGCTCCAAAATAAGGAAAATTTCAGCCTTTCTTTCCTGAAATAAGTAAAATTTCTGCAATTTTGCCCCAAAATAAGTGAAATTTCTGCAATTTTGCCCCAAAATAAGAGAAATTTCTTGAATTTTGCCCCCAAATAAGTGGAATTTCTGAGTTTTGCCCTAAAATAAGGAGAATTTCTGTCTTATTGCCCCCACATATAGAAAATTTCTTCCTTTTTGCCCCACAATTAAAGAAATTTCTGCAATTTTGCTCCAAAATACGGGGAATTTCTGCTTTTTTTCCCGAAAATAAGGGAAATGTATACCTTTTGCCACAAAAAAGGGAAATTTCTTTATTTTTGCCCCAAAATAAGAGGAATTTCTTCCTTTTTACCTCAAAGTAAGTGAAATTTCTTCCTTTTTACCCCAAAATAAGCAGAATTTCTGTCTTTTTGCCCCAAAATAAAAGGAATTTTTGAATTATGCCCTGAAATTTGTGAAATTTCTGCAATTTTGCCCTAAAAAAAAGAAATTTCTTCATTTTTGCCACAAAAAAGGGGAATTTCTGTCTTTTTGCCCCAAATTAAGGGAAATTTCTGCCTTTTTGCCACAAAATATTAGGAATTTCTGGCTTTTTGCTACAAAATAAGGAAAATTTCTGCCTTTTTTTCCCTGAAATAAGTGAAATTTCTGCAATTTTGCCCCAAAATAAGTGAAATTTCTGCAATTTTGCCCCAAAATAAGGAAAATTTCTGGAATTTTGCCCCAAAATAAGTGGAATTTCTGAGTTTTGCCGCAAAATAAGGAGAATTTCTGTCTTTTTGCCCCAACAAATAGAGAATTTCTGCCTTTTTGCCCCACAACTAGGGGAATTTCTGCAATTTTGCTCCAAAATACGAAGAATTTCTGCATTTTTTCCTAAAAATAAGGGTAATGTATACCTTTTGCCACAAAAAAGGGAAATTTCTTCATTTTTGCCCCAAAATAAGAGGAATTTCTGCCTTTTTACCTCAAAATAAGTGAATTTTCTGCCTTTTTACCCGAAAATAAACTGAATTTCTGTCTTTTTTCTCCAAAATAAAAGAAATTTTTGAATTATGCCCTGAAATTAGTGAAATTTCTGCAATTTTGCCCTAAAATAAAAAAAATTTCTGCCTTTGTGCCACAAAATAAGGGGAATTTCTGTATTTTTGCCCCAAAATAAGAGGAATTTCTGTCTTTTTACGTCAAAATAAGTGAAATTTCTGCCTTTTTACTCAAAAATATACGGAATTTCTGTATTTTTGCCCCAAAATAAAAGGAATTTTTGAATTTTGCCCTGAAATTAATAAAATTTCTCCAATTTTGCCTCAAAATAAGGGAAATTTCTGCTTTTTTGCCACAAAATAAGGGGAATTTCTGTCTTTTTGCCCCAAAATAAAAGTAATTTCAGCCCTTTTACCTAATAATAAGGGGAATCTCTCCTTTTTGCCCTAAAATATCGGGAATTTCTGTATTTTTGCCCCAAAATAAAAAAATTTTCTGCAATTTTGTACCAAAATAAAAGTAATTTCTGCCATTTTGCCCCAAAATAAGAGAAATTTCTGCGTTTTTTCCCTGAAATAAGTGAAATTGCTGTAATTTTGACCCCAAATTAGGGAGATTTCTGCAATTTTGCCCCAAAATAAAGGAAATTTCTGGAATTTTGCCCCCAAAATAAAGAGAATTTCTGTCTTTTTGCCCCAAAATAATGTGAATTTCATCATTTTCCCTCAAAATTAGGGGAATATGTGCAATTTTGCTTCAAAATACGGGGAATTTTTGCCTTATTGCAACAAAATAAAGGGAATTTCTGCATTTTTGCACAAATATAAGGGGAATTTTTGAAATTTTGCTCCCAAATACGGGGAATTTTTGCCTTATTGCCCGAAATAAAGTGGAATTTCTGCCTTTTTGCCCTGAAATATTTGAAATTTCCGTAATTTTACCCCAAAATAAGGGAAATTTCTGTTTTTGGCCCCAAAATTAGGAGAATTTCTGCTTTTTGCCCCAAATTAAAGCAAATTTCTGACTTTTTGCCCTGAAATAAGTGAAATTTCTGCAATTTTGCCCCAAAATAAGGGGAATTTCTGCCTTTTTGCCAAAATAAGGGGAATTTCATCATTTTACCTTCAAATTAGGGGAATTTCTGCCTTTTTGCCACAAAATATGGGAAATTTCTGCCTTGTGGCCCCCAAATAAAGAAAATTTTTGCTTTTCTGCCCCAATTAATGGGAATTTCTGCCTTTTTGCCACAAAGTAAAGGAAATTTCTGCCTTTTTGCCCCAAAATAATGGGAATTTCAGCCTTTTTACCCCAAAATAAGGGGAATTTCTGCCTTTTGCCCAAAATATGGGAAATTTCTGAATTTTTGTTCCAAAATAAGGAAATTTTCTTCAATTATGTCCCAAAATAAAAGAAACTTCTGCTTTTTGCCCCCAAATAAAATTAATTTCTGACTTTTTGCCCTGAAATAAATGAAATTTCTGCAATTTTGCCTGAAAATAAGGGAAATTTGTGCCTTTTTGCCCCAAAATGAGCGGAATTTCTGCCTTTTAACCCCAAAATATTTGGAATTTCAGCATTTTACCTCAAAATACGGGGAATTTCAGCCCTTTTGCAACAAATTATGGCAAATTTCTGCCTTTTTGCCACAAAATAAAAAAAATTTCTGCAATTCTGTACCAAAATAAAAGCAATTTCTAAAATTTTGCCCCAAAATAAGGGAAATTTCTGATTTTTGCCCCGAAATAAGAAGAATTTCTGTATTTTTGCCGTCAAAAAAAGGGAATATCTGCCTTTTTGCCCCAAAATGAATTTCTGCATTTTACCTCTAAATAAGGGGAATTTCTGCATTTTACCTCAAAATAAGACGAATTTCTGCCTTTTGCCCCAAAATATGGGGAATTTCTGCCTTTTTGTTCCAAAATAAAGAAAATTTCTTTAATTTTGTACCATAATAAAAGAAATTTCTGCTTTTTGCCCCAAAATAAGGGGAATTTCTGAATTTTTGCCCTGAAATAAATGAAATTTCTGCAATTTTGCCCCAAAATAAGGGAAATTTCTGCCTTGTTGCCATGAAATATGTGAAATTTCTGCAATTTTACTTCAAAATAAGGTGAATTTCTGCCATTTTGCCCCAAAATAAAGGGAATTTCTGCCTTTTGCCCCAAAATTAGAGGAATTTCTGCAATTTTGCTCCAAAATATGGGGAATTTCTGCCTTTTTGCCTGAAAATAAAGGGAATGTTTACCTTTTTGCCATAAAAAAGGGAAATTTCCTCATTTTTGCCCCAAAATATGGGAATTTTCCGCCTTTTTGATTCAAAATAAGTGCAATTTCTGCCTTTTCCCTAAAAATAAACAAAATTTCTGTCTTTTTGCACCAAAATAAGGAGAATTTCTGACTTTTTGCCCGAAAATAAGGGGAATTTCAGCCTTTTTACCTCAAAATAAGGGGAATTTCTTCCTTTTTGCCCCAAAATATGGGGAATTTCTGCCTTTTTGCCCCAAAATAAGAAAAATTCTGCCTTTTTTCTGAAATAAGGAAATTTTTGCAATTTTGCCTCAAAATAAGGGAAATTTCTGCAATTTTGCCCCAATGTAAAGGAAATTTCTGCAATTGTGCCCCAAAATAAGGGAAATTTCTGACTTTATGCTCCCGAAAAAAGGAGATTTTCTGTCTTTTTGCCCCAAAATAAGAATTTTTGCATTTTTCCCGAAAATTATGAGAATTTCTGCAATTTTGCTTCAAAATACGGTTAATTTCTTTCTTTTAGCCCCAAAATAAAGGGAATTTCTGCATTTACCCCCAATATTTGGGGAATTTCTGCATTTTACCTCAAAATAAGAAGAATTTCTGCCTTTTGCCCCAAAATATGGAGAATTTCTGCCTTTTTGTTCTGAAATAAGGAAAATTTCTTCAATTTTGTACCATAATAAAAGAAATTTCTGCTTTTTGCCCCAAAATAAGTGAAATTTCTGACTTTTTGCCTTGAAATAAATGAAATTTCTGCAATTTTGTTCAAAATAAGTTAAATTTGTGCCTTTTGCCCCAAAATAAGGGGAATTTCTGCCTTTTGCCCCAAAATATGGGGAATTTCTGCCTGTTTCCCCGAAAATAAGAAGAATGCATAACTTTTTGCCATAAAAAAGGGAAATTTCTTCATTTTTGCTCCAAAATAAGCGAAATTTCTGCTTCTTTGCCTCTAAATAAGTGGAATTTCTGTCTTTTTCCCCCAATACAAAGGGAATTTCTGTCTTTGTTGCCCCAAAATAAGGAAAATTTTTGACTTATTACCTTGAAATAAGTGAAATTTCTGCAATTTTGCCCCAATATAAGGGAAATTTCTACCTTTTTGCCCCCAAATAAGGGGAATGTCAGCCTTTTTACCTCAAAATTTAAGGAATTTCTGAATTTTGGCACAAAATATTAGGAATTTCTGCCTTTTTGCCCCAAAATAAGGAAAATTTCTGCCTTTTTTCCTTGAAATAAGTAAAATTTCTCCAATTTTACCCCAAAATAAGTAAAATTTCTGCAATTTTGCCCTAAAATAAGTGAAATTTCTGCAATTTTGCCCCAAAATAAGGGAAATTTCTGGAATTTTGCCCCAAAATAAGGGGAATTTCTGAGTTTTGCCCCAAAATATAGAGAATTTCTGCCTTTTTGCCCCACAATTAGTGAAATTTCTGCAATTTTGCCCTAAAATATGGGAAATTTCTGCAATTTTTCCCCATAATAAGGGAAATTTCTGCCATTTTGCCCCCAAATAATAGGAATTTCTGTTTTTTTGCCCCACAATTAGGGAAATTTATCAATTTTGCCCCAAAATAAGGGGAATTTCTGCTTTTTGCCCCAAAATATGGGGAATTTCTGCCTTTTTGTTCGAAAATAAGAAGAATGCATACATTTTTGCCATAAAAAAGAAAATTTTCTTCATTTTTGTTCCAAAATAAGGGGACCTTTTGCCTTTTTGCCTCTAAATAAGTGGAATTTCTATCTTTTTCCCCCAAAAACAAAGGGAATTTCTGTCTTTTTTGCATCAAAATAAGGAGAATTTCTGACTTATTACTCTGAAATAAGTGAAATTTCGGCAATTTTGCCCCAAAATAAGGGAAATTTCTCCAATTTTGCCCCAATGTAAAAGAAATTTCTGCAATTTTGCCCCAAAATAAGGGGAATTTCTGACTGTTTGATCTCGAAAAAAGGAAATTTTCTGTCTTTTTGCCCCAAAATAAGGAGAATTTCTGCTTTTTTGCCCGAAAATTATGAGAATTTCTGCAATTTTGCTTTAAAATATGGTTAATTTCTGCCTTTTAGCCCCAAAATAAAGGGAATTTCTGCATTTTCCCCCAATATTTGGGGAATTTCTGCATTTTACCTCTAAATAAGGGGAATTTCTGCATTTTACCTCAAAATAAGAAGAATTTCTGCTTTTTGCCCCAAAATATGGGGAATTTCCCTTTTTGTTCCAAAATAAGTAAAATTTCTTCAATTTTGTACCATACTAAAAGAAATTTCTGCTTTTTGCCCCAAATTAAGGGGAATTTCTGAATTTTTGCCCTGAAATAAATGAAATTTCTGCAATTTTGCCCGAAAATAAGGGAAATTTCTGCCTTGTTGCCATGAAATATGTGAAATTTCTGCAATTTTACCCCAAAATAAGGTGAATTTCTGGCTTTTTGCCCCAAAATAATGGGAATTTCTGCCTTTTTGCCCCAAAATAAGAAAAATTTTTGCTTTATTTCTCTGAAATAAGTGAAATTTCTGCAATTTTGCCCTAAAATAAGGGAAATTTCTGCAATTTTTTCCCATAATAAAGGAAATTTCTGCAATTTTGTCCCAAAATAAGGGCAATTTCTCTCGTTTTGCCCCAAAATAAAGGAAATTTCAGCCTTTTTACCTGAAAATAAGTGAAATTTCTGCAATTTTGCCCCAAATAAGGAAAATTTCTGCAATTTTACCCCAAAATAAGGTAAATTCCTACAATTTTGCCCCAAAATAAAGGAAGTTTCTTGAATTTTGCCCCAAAATAAGGGGAATTTCTTATTTTTGCCCCAAAATAAAGGGAATTTTTGCCTTTTGCCCCACAATTAGGAGAATTTCTGGAATTTTGCTCCAAAATACGGGGAATTTCTGCCTTTTTGCCCGAAAATAATGGGAATGCATACCTTTTTGCCATAAAAAGGGAAATTTCTTCATTTTTGCTCCAAAATAAGGGGAATTTCTGCCTTTTTGCCTCTAAATAAGTGGAATTTCTGTCTTTTTCCCCCAAAACAAAGGGAATTTCTGTCTTTTTTGCATCAAAATAAGGAGAATTTCTGACTTATTACCCTGAAATAAGTGAAATTTCTGCAATTTTGCCCCAAAATAAGTGAAATTTCTGCAATTTTGCCCTAATGTAAGAGAAATTTCTGCAATTTTGCCCCAAAATAAGCGGAATTTCTGACTGTTTGCTCTCGAAAAAAGGAGATTTTCTGTCTTTTTGCCCCAAAATAAGGAGAATTTCTGCTTTTTTGCCCGAAAATTATGAGAATTTCTGCAATTTTGCTTTAAAATACGGTTAACTTCTGCCTTTTAGCCCCAAAATTAAGGGAATTTCTGCATTTTCCCCCAATATTTGGGGAATTTCTGCATTTTACCTCTAAATAAGGGGTATTTCTGCATTTTACCTCAAAATAAGAAGAATTTCTGCCTTTTGCCCTAAATATGGGGAATTTCTGCCTTTTTGTTCCAAAATAAGGAAAATTTCTTCAATTTTGTACCATAATAAAAGAAATTTCTGCTTTTTGCCCCAAAATAAGGGGAATTTCTGAATTTTTGCCCTGAAATAAATGAAATTTCTGCAATTTTGCCCCAAAATAAGGGAAATGTTTGCCTTTTTTTCCCAAAATAAAGGGAATTTCTGCCGTTTGCCCCAAAATATGGGGAATTTCTGCCTTTTTGCCCGAAAATAAGAAAAATGCATACCTTTTAGCCATAAAAAAGGTAAATTTCTTCATTTTTGCTCCAAAATAAAGGGAATTTCTGCTTTTTTGCCTCTAAATAAGTGGAATTTCTTTCTTTTTCAACCAAAACAAAAGGAAATTCTGTCTTTTTTGCCCCAATATAAGGAAAATTTCTGACTTATTACCCTGAAATAAGTGAAATTTCTGAAATTTTGCCCCAATATAAGGGAAATTTCTGCCTTCTTGCCCCCAAATAAGGGGAATTTCAGAATTTTTACCTCAAAATAATGGGAATTTCTAAATTTTGGCACAAAATATTAGGAATTTCTGAATTTTTGCCCCAAAATAAGGAAAATTTCTGCCTTTTTTCCTTGAAATAAGTGAAATTTCTGCAATTTTGCCCCAAAATAAGTGAAATTTCTGCAATTTTGCCCCAAAATAAAGGAAATTTCTGCAATTTTGCCCCAAAATAAGTGGAATTTCTGCCTTTTGCCCCAAAATTTGGGGAATTTCTGCCTTTTTGCCCGAAAATAAAAAGAATGCATACCTTTTTGCCATAAAAAAGGGAAATTTCTTCATTTTTGCTCCAAAATAAGGGGAACTTTTGCCTTTTTGCCTCTAAATAAGTGGAATTTCTGTTTTTCCCCCAAAACAAAGGGAATTTCTTTCTTTTTTGCCTCAAAATAAGGAAAATTTCTGACTTATTACCCCTAAATAAGTGAAATTTCTGCAAATTTGCCCCAATATAAGGGAAATTTTTGCCTTTTGCCCTAAAATTTGGGGAATTTGAGAATTTTACCTCAAAATATAGGAAATTACTGATTTTTGCACCAAAATATGGAGAATTTCTCCCTTTTTTCCTCATAATAAAGGGAATTTCTGCATTTTTGCACCAATATTATGGGAATTTCTGCAATTTTGCTCCAAAATACGGGTCATTTCTGCCTTTTTGCCTGAAATTAATTGGAATTTCTGGCTTTTTGTCCCGAAATAAGTGAAATTTCTTCAATTTTCACCAAAAATTAGGGATTTCATTTTTTTGCCCCAAAATAAGGGGAATTTCTGCCATTTTGCCCTGAAATATTTGAAATTTCTGCAATTTTGCCCCAAAATAAGGGAAATTTCTGCAATTTTGCCCTAAAATAAGTGGAATTTCTGAGTTTTGCCCCAAAATATGGAGAATTTCTGCCTTTTTGCCCCACAATTAGTGAAATTTCTGCAATTTTGCCCTAAAATAAGGGAAATTTCTGCAATTTTTCCCCATAATAAGGGAAATTTCTGCTATTTTGCCCCCAAATAAGGGGAATTTCAGCATTTTACCTCAAAATAAGGGAAATTTCTGATTTTTGCACCAAAATATGGACAATTTCTGCATTTTTCCTTCAAAATAAAGGGAATTTCTGCATTTTTGCACCAATATTAGGGGAATTTCTGCTATTTTGCTCCAAAATACGGGTCATTTCTTCCTTTTTGCCCGACATTAATTGGAATTTCTGCCTTTTTCTCCTGAAATAAGTGAAATTTCTTCAATTTTAGCCAAAAATTAGGGATTTCATCTTTTTGCCCAAAAATAAGGGGAATTTCTGCCTTTTTGCCCAAAAATAATGGGAATGCATACCTTTTTGCCATAAAAAAGGGAAATTTCTTCATTTTTGCTCCAAAATAACGAAATTTCTTCTTTTTTGCCTCTAAATAAGTGGAATTTCTGTCTTTTTTTCCCAAAACAAAGAGAATTTCTGTCTTTTTGCCCCAAAATAAAGAATATTTCGGCCTTTTTTTTTCTGAATTAAGAGAAATTTCTGCAATATTGCCCCAACATAAGGGAAATTTCTGCCTTTTTGCCCCCAAATAAGGGGAATTTCAGCCTTTTTGCCCCCAAATAAGGGGAATTTCAACCTTATTACCTCTAAATAAGGGAAATTTCTGCCTTTTTGCCACAAAATATACGGAATTTCTGCCTTTTTGCCCCAAAATAAAAAAATTACTGCAATTTTGCCCCAAATAAGGGGAATTTCTCCCTTTTTGCCCAAAAATATATAACATATCATCCTTTTTACCTTAAAATAAGTAAAATTTCTGCAATTTTGCCCCAAATAAGGGAAATATCTGAAATTTTGCCCCAAAATAAGGTAAATTTCTGCAATTTTGCCCAAAAATAAAGGAAATTTCTGCTTTTTTGCCCCCAAATACGGAGAATTTCAGCCTTTTTACCTCAAAATAAGGGGAATTTCTGCATTTTTGTCACAAAATATAAGGAATTTTGCCTTTTTGCCCCAAAATAAGGGAAATTTCTGCATTTTTTCCCTGAAATAAGTGAAATTTATGCAATTTTGCCCCAAAATAAGTGGAATTTCTGAATATTGCCCCAAAATAAGGAGAATTTCTGACTTTTTGCCCCAACATATAGGGAATTTCTGCCTTTTTGCCCCACAATTCTGGGAATTTCTGCAATTTTACTCCAAAATACGGGGAATTTCTGCCTTTTTGCCTGAAAATAAGGGGAATGCATAACTTTTTGCCATATAAAAGGGAAATTTTTTCATTTTTGCTCCAAAATAATGAGAATTTCTGCTTTTTTGCCTTTAAATAAGTGGAATTTCTGTCTTTTTCCTTAAAAACAAAAGGAATTTCTGTCTTTTTTGCCCCAAAATAAGTTTAATTTCTGACTTATTACCCTGAAATAAGTAAGATTTCTGCAATTTTGTCCCAAAATAAGGAAAATTTCTGCCTTTTTGCCCCCAAATAAGGGGAATTTCAGCCTTTTTACCTCAAAATAAGGGGAATTTCTGCATTTTTGCCACAAAATTTACGGAATTTCTGCCTTTTTGCCCCATCATAAGGAAAATTTTTGCAATTTTGCCCAAAATAAGGGGAATTTCTCCTTTTTTGCCCCCAAAAAAGGCAATTTCAGCCTTTTTTTCTGAATATAAGTGAAATTACTGCTATTTTGCCCAAAATAAGGTAAATTTCTGCAATTTTGCCCCAAAATAAAAGAAATTCCTGGAATTTTGCCCCAAAATAAGGGGAATTTCTGATTTTTGCCCCAAAATAAACGGAATTTCTGCCTTTTGCCCCAAAATTATGGGAATTTCTGCAATTTTGCTCCAAAATACGGGGAATTTCTTTCTTTTTGCCTGAAAATAAGGGGAATGCATATATTTTTGCCATAAAAAAAGTGAAATTTCTTCATTTTTGCTCCAAAATAATGGGAATATCTTCCTTTTTGCCTCTAAATAAGTGGAATTTCTGTCTTTTTTTTCTCAAAACAAAGAAAACTTCTGTCTTTTTGCCACAAAATAAAGAAAATATCTGCCTTTTTTCCCTGAAATAAGTGAAATTTCTGCAATTTTGCCCCAACATAAGCAAATTTCTGCATTTTTGCCCCCAAATAATGAAAATTCCAGCCTTTTTACCTCAAAATATGGGGAATTACTGCATTTTTTCCACAAAATATTAGGAATTTCTGCTTTTTGCCCCAAAATAAGGAAAATTTCTGCCTTTTTTCCCTGAAATAAGTGAAATTTCTGCAATTATGCCCCAAAATAAGTCAAATTTCTGCCTTTTTGCCCCCAAATAAGGGGAATTTCATTCTTTTTGCCCCCAAATAAAGGGAATTTAAACCTTATTACTTCTAAATAAGGGAAATTTCTGCATTTTTGCCACAAAATATACAGAATTTCTGCTTTTTTGCCCCAAAATAAGGAAAATTACTGCAATTTTGCCCCAAATAAAAGGAATTTTTCCATTTTTGCCCCAAAATAAATTAAATATCAAGTTTTTTTACCTTAAAATAAGTGAAATTACTGCAATTTTGCCCCAAATAAGGGAAATTTCTGAAATTTAGCCCCAAAATAAAGGAAATTTCTGGAATTTTGCCCCAAAAAAAGAGGAATTTCTGATTTTTGCCCCAAAATAAAGGGAATTTTTGCCTTTTGCCCCAAAATTAGGGGAATTTCTGCAATTTTGCTCCCAAATACAAGGAATTTCTGCCTTTTTGACCGAAAATAAGGGGAATGCTTACATTTTGCCATAAAAAAGTGAAATTTCTTCATATTTGCTCCAAAAATAAGGGGAATTTCTGCCTTTTTGCCTCTAAATAAGTGGAATTTCTGTCTTTTTTCCCCAAAACAAAAGGAATTTCTGTCTTTTTGGCCCCAAAATAAGGAGAATTTCTGAATTATTACCCTGAAATAAGTGAAATTTCTCAATTTTGACCCAAAATAAGAGAAATTTCTGCCTTTTTGCCCCCAAATAAGGGGAATTACAGCCTTTTTACCTGAAAATAAGGGGAATTTCTGCGGTTTTACAACAAAATATTAGGAATTTCTGCCTTTTTGCCCCAAAATAAGGAAAATTTCTGCATTTTTCCCTGAAATAAATGAAATTTCTGCAATTTTACCTAAAATAAGTGGAATTTCTGAGTTTTGCCCCAAAATAAGGAAAATTTCTGTCTTTTTGCCCCAACATATAGGGAATTTCTGCCTTTTTGCCCGACAAATAGGGGAATTTCTGCAATTTTGTTCCAAAATATGGTGAATTTCGGCCTTTTTCCCCGAAAATAAGGGGAATGCATACCTTTTTGCCATATAAAAGGGAAATTTCTTCATTTTTGCCCCAAAATAAGGAGAATTTCTGCCTTTTTGCCTCTAAATAAGTGGAATTTCTGTCTTTTTCCCCCAAAACAAAGGGAATTTCTGTCTTATTTGCCCCAAAATAAGGGGAATTTCTGACATATTACCCTGAAATAAGTAAAATTTCTGCAATTTTGTCCCAAAATAAGGGAAATTTCTGCCTTTTTTTACCCCCAAATATGGGGGAATTTCAGCCTTTTTACCTCAAAATAAGGGGAATTTCTGCATTTTTGCCACAAAATTTACAGAATTTCTGCCTTTTTGCCCCATAATAAGCAAAATTTCTACAATTTTGCCCCAATAAGAGGAATTTCTCCTTTTTTGCCCCAAAATAAAGGGAATTTCAGCCTTTTTACCTGAAGATAAGTAAATATACTGCAATTTTGCCCCAAATAAAGGAAATTTCTGCAATTTTGCCCCAAAATAAAGGAAATTTCTGGAATTTTGCCCCAAAATAAGGGGAATTTCTGATTTTTACCCCAAAATAAAGGGAATTTCTGCCTTTTGCCCCAAAATTAGGGGAATTTCTGCAATTTTGCTCCAAAATATGGGGAATTTCTGCCTGTTTGCCCGAAAATAAGGGGAATGCATAACTTTTTGCCATAAAAAAGTGAAATTTCTTCATTTTTGCTCCAAAATAAGGGGAATTTCTGCTTTTTTGCCTCTAAATAAGTGGAATTTCTGTCTTTTTCCCACAAAACAAAAGGAATTTCTGACTTATTTGCCCCCAAATAATGGGAATTTCTGACTTATTACTCTGAAATAAGTGAAATTTCTGCAATTTTGCCCCAAAATAAGGTGAATTTCTGCCTTTTTGCCCCCAAATGAGGGGAATTTCAGCGTTTTTACTACAAAATAAGGGGAATTTTTTTATATTTGCCACAAAATATAAGGAATTTCTGCATTTTTGCCCCAAAATAATGAAAATTTCTGCCTTTTTTCCCTGAAATAAGTGAAATTTCTGCAATTTTGCCCCAAAATAAGTGGAATTTCTGAATTTTGCCCCAAAATAAGGAGAATTTCTGTCTTTTTGCCCCAAAATATAGAGAATTTCTACCTTATTGCCCCACAATTAGGGGAATTTCTGCAATTTTGCTCCAAAATACGAAGAATTTCTGCCTTTTTGCCCAACAATTAGGGAAATTTCTGCAATTTTGCTCCAAAATACAGGGAATTTCTGTGTTTTTGCCTGAAAATAAGGGGAATGCATACCTTTTTGCCATAGAAAAAGAAATTTCTTCATTTTTGCTCCAAAATAAGGGGAATTTCTGCCTTTTTGCCTCTAAATAAGTGGAATTTCTGTCTTTTTTCCCAAAACAAAGAGAATTTCTGTTTTCTTTCCTCAAAATAAGGAAAATTTCTGATTTATTTCCCTGAAATAAGTGAAATTTCTGCAATTTTGCTCCAAAATAAGGGAAATTTTTGCCTTTTTGCCCTTAAATATGTGAAATTTCTGCAATTTTACCCCAAAATAAGGTGAATTTCGGCCTTTTTGCCCCAAAATAATGAGAATTTCTGGTTTTTTGCCCCAAAATAAGAAAAAACATTTGCTTTTTTTCTCTGAAATAAGTGAAATTTCTGCAATTTTGCCCTAAAATAAGGGAAATTTCTGCAATTTTTCCCCTTAATATGGGAAATTTCTGCAATTTTGCCCCAAAATAAGGGGAATTTCTGAATTTTGCCCCAAAATAATGGGAATTTTTGCCTTTTGCCTCAAAATTAGGGGAATTTCTGCAATTTTGCTCCCAAATACGAGGAATTTCTGCCTTTTTGACCGAACATAAGGGGAATGCTTACATTTTGCCATAAAAAAGTGAAATTTCTTCATTTTTGCTCCAAAATAAGGGGAATTTCTGCCTTTTTGCCTCTAAATAAGTGGAATTTCTTTTTCCCCCAAAACAAAGGGAATGTCTGTCTTTTTTGCGCCAAAATAAGGAGAATTTCTGAATTATTACCCTGAAATAAGTGAAATTTCTGCAATTTTTACCCAAAATAAGGGAAATTTCTGCATTTTTGCCCCCAATTAAGGGGAATTTCAGCCTTTTTACCTGAAAATATCGGGAATTTCTGTGTTTTTGCCACAAAATATTAGGAATTTCTGCCTTTTTGCCCCAAAATAAGGAAAATTTCTGCATTTTTCCCTGAAATAAATGAAATTTCTGCAATTTTACCTAAAATAAGTGGAATTTCTGAGTTTTGCCCCAAAATAAGGAGAATTTCTGTCTTTTTGCCCCAACATATAGGGAATTTCTGCCTTTTTGCCCCACAAATAGGGGAATTTCTGCAATTTTGTTCCAAAATACGGTGAATTTCGGCCTTTTTCCCCGAAAATAAGGGGAATGCATACCATTTTGCCATATAAAAGGGAAATTTCTTCATTTTTGCCCCAAAATAAGGAGAATTTCTGCCTTTTTGCCTCTAAATAAGTGGAATTTCTGTCTTTTTCCCCCAAAACAAAGGAAATTTCTGTCTTTTTTGCCCCAAAATAAGGGGAATTTCTGACATATTACCCTGAAATAAGTAAAATTTCTGCAATTTTGTCCCAAAATAAGGGAAATTTCTGCCTTTTTGCCCCCAAATAAGGGGAATTTCAGCCTTTTTACCTCAAAATAAGGAGAATTTCTGCATTTTTGCCACAAAATTTACAGAATTTCTGCCTTTTTGCCCCATAATAAGGAAAATTTCTACAATTTTGCCCCAAAATAAGAGGAATTTCTCCTTTTTTGCCCCAAAATAAAGGAAATTTCAGCCTTTTTACCTGAAGATAAGTAAAATTACTGCAATTTTGCCCCAAATAAGGGAAATTTCTGCACTTTTGCCCCAAAATAAGGTAAATTTCTGCAATATTGCCCCAAAATAAAGGAAATTTCTGGAATTTTGCCCCAAAATAAGGGGAATTTCTGCCTTTTGCCCCAAAATTAGGGGAATTTCTGCAATTTTGCTCCAAAATACGGGGAATTTCTGCCTGTTTGCCCGAACATAAGGGGAATGCATACCTTTTTGCCATAAGAAAGTGAAATTTCTTCATTTTTGGTCCAAAATAAGGGGATTTTCTGCCTTTTTGCCTTAAATGAGTGGAATTTCTGTCTTTTTCCCCCAAAACAAAGGGAATTTCTGACTTTTTTGCCCCTAAATAATGGGAATTTCTGACTTATTACTCTGAAATAAGTGAAATTTCTACAATTTTGCCCCAAAATAAGGTGAATTTCTGCCTTTTTGCCCACAAATGAGGGGAATTTCAGCCTTTTTACTACAAAATAAGGGGAATTTTGCATTTTTGCCACAAAATATAAGGAATTTCTGCATTTTTGCCACAAAATAAGGAAAATTTCTGCCTTTTTTCCCTGAAATAAGTGAAATTTCTGCAATTTTGCTCCAAAATAAGGGAAATTTTTGCCTTTTTGCCCTTAAATATGTGAAATTTCTGCAATTTTACCCCAAAATAAGGTGAATTTCGGCCTTTTTGCCCCAAAATAATGAGAATTTCTGTTTTTTTGCCCCACCATATAGGGAATTTCTGCCTTTTTGCCGCACAATTAGGGAAATTTCTGCAATTTTGCTCCAAAATACGGAGAATTTCTGCCTTTTTGCCTCTAAATAAGTGGAATTTCTGTCTTTTTCCCCCAAAACAAAGGGAATTTCTGTCTTTTTTGCCACAAAATAAGGGGAATTTCTGACTTATTACCCTGAAGTAAGTGAAATTTCTGCAATTTTGCCCCAAAATAAGAGAAATTTCTGCAATTTTGCCCCAATGTAAAGGAATTTTCTGCAATTTTGCCCCAAAATAAGGGGAATTTCTGACTGTTTGCTCCCGAAAAAAGAAGATTTTCTGTCTTTTTGCCCCAAAATAAGAAGAATTTCTGCCTTTTTGCCCGAAAATTATAAGAATTTCTGCAATTTTGCTTCAAAATACGGGGAATTTCTGCTTTTTATCCCAAAAGTAAGGGGAATGTATACCTTTTGCCACATAAAAGTGAAATTTCTTCATTTTTGCCCCAAAATAAGAGAGATTTCTGCCTTTTTCCCTCAAAATAAGTGAAATTTCTGCCTTTTGACCCAAAAATAAACGGAATTTCTGTCTTTTTGCCTCAAAATAAAAGGAATTTTTGAATTATGCCCTGAAATAAGTGAAATTTCTGCAATTTTACTCCAAAATAAAAGAAATTTCTGCCTTTTTGCCACAAAATAAGGGAAATTTCTGCCTTTTTGCCCCCTAATAAAAGAAATTTCAGCCTTTTTACCTCGAAATAAAGGGAATTCCTGCATTTTTGCCACAAAATATTAAGAATTTCTGAATTTTTGCCCCAAAATAAGGAAAATTTCTGCCTTTTTTCCCTGAAATAAGTGAAATTTCTGCAATTTTGCCCCAAAATAAGTGAAATTTCTGCAATTTTGCTCCAAAATAAGAGAAATTTCTGGAATTTTGCCCCAAAATAAGTGGAATTTCTGAGTTTTGCCCCAAAATAAGGAGAATTTCTGTCTTTTTTCCCCACTATATAGGGAATTTCTGCCCTTTTGACCCACAATTAAAGGAATTTCTGCAATTTTGCTCCAAAATACGGGGAATTTCTGCCTTTTTGCCCGAAAATAAGGGGAATGCATAACTTTTTGCCATAAAAAAGGGAAATTTCTTCATTTTTGCTCCAAAATAAGGGGAATTTCTGCCTTTTTGCCTCTAAATAAGTGGAATTTCTGCAATTTTCCCCCAAAATAAAGGGAATTTCTGTTATTTTTCCCCAAAATAAGGGGAATTTCTGACTTATTACCCTGAAATAAGTGAAATTTCTGCAATTTTGCCCCAAAATAAGGGAAATTTCTGCCTTTTTGCCCTGAAATATGTGAAATTTCTGCAATCTTATCCCAAAATAAGGTGAATTTCTGCCTTTTTGCCCCAAAATAATGGGAATTTCTGCCTTTTTGCCTCTAAATAAGTGGAATTTCTGTCTTTTTCCCCTAAAACAAAGGGAATTTCTGTCTTTTTTGCCCCAAAATAAGGGGGATTTCTACTTATTACCCTGAAATAAGTGAAATTTCTGCAATTTTGCCCCAAAATAAAGGAAATTTCTGCAATTTTGCACCAATGTAAAGGAAATTTCTGCAATTTTGCCCCAAAATAAGGGGAATTTCTGACTGTTTGCTGCCGAAAAAAGGAGATTTTCTGTCTTTTTGCCCCAAAATAAGGAGAATTTCTGTCTTTTTGCCCGAAAATTATGAGAATTTCTGCAATTTTGCTTCAAAATACGGGGAATTTCTGCTTTTTATCCCGAAAGTAAGGGGAAAGTATACCTTTTGCCACAAAAAAGGGAAATATCTTCATTTTTGCCCCAGAATAAGAGGAATTTCTGTCTTTTAACCTAAAAATAAGTGAAATTTCTTCCTTTTTACCCAAAAATAAATGGAATTTCTGTCTTTTTGCCCTAAAATAAAAGGAATTTTTGAGTTATGCCCCGAAAAAAGTGATATTTCTGCAATTTTGCCCCAAAATAAAAGAAATTTCTGCCTTTTTGCCACAAAATTAGGGGAATTTTTGTTTCTTTGCCCCAAAATAAAGGAAATTTCTGCCTTTTTGCCCCCAAATAAAAGAAATTTCAGCCTTTTTACCTCAAAATAAAGGGAATTCCTGCATTTATGCCAAAAAATATTAAGAATTTCTGCATTTTTGCCCAAAAATAAGGAAAATTTCTGCTATTTTTCCCTGAAATAAGTGAAATTTCTGCAATTTTGCCGCAAAATAAGTGAAATTTCTTCAATTTTGCTCCAAAATAAGGGAAATTTCTGGAATTTTGCCCCAAAATAAGTGGAATTTCTGAGTTTTGCCCCAAAATAAGTGGAATTTCTGTCTTTTTGCCCCACCATATAGGGAATTTCTGCCCTTTTGCCCCACAATTAAAGGAATTTCTGCAATTTTGCTCCAAAATACGGGGAATTTCTGCCTTTTTACCCGAAAATAAGGGGAATGCATAATTTTTGCCATAGAAAAGGAAATTTCTTCATTTTTGCTCCAAAATAAGGTGAATTTCTGCCTTTTTACCTCTAAATAAGTGGAATTTTTGCAATTTTCCCCCAAAACAAAGGGAATTTCTGTTATTTTTGCCCCAAAATAAGGGGAATTTCTGACTTATTACCCTGAAATAAGTGAAATTTCTGCAATTTTCCCCAAAATAATGGGAATTTCTGACTGTTTGCTCTGAAATATGTGAAATTTCTGCAATTTTACCCCAAAATAAGGTGAATTTCTGCCTTTTTGCCCCAAAATAATGGGAATTTCTGCCTTTTTGCCTCTAAATAAGTGGAATTTCTGTCTTTTTAGCCCAAAAAAGAGAATTTCTGTCTTTTTGCCCCAAAATAAAGGGGATTTCTAACTCATAACCCTGAAATAAGTGAAATTTCTGCAATTTGGCCCCAAAATAAAGGAAATTTCTGCAATTTTCCACCAATGTAAAGGAAATTTCTGCAGTTTTGCCCCAAAATAAAAAAAATTTCTGACTGTTTGCTGCCGAAAAAAGGAGATTTTCTGTCTTTTTGCCCCAAAATAAGGAGAATTTCTGCCTTTTTGCCCGAAAATTATGAGAATTTCTGCAATTTTGCTTCAAAATACGGGGAATTTCTGCTTTTTATCCCGAAAATAAGGGGAATGTATACCTTTTGCCACAAAAAAGGGAAATTTCTTCATTTTTGCCCCAGAATAAGAGGAATTTCTGCCTTTTAACATAAAAATAAGTAAAATTTCTTCCTTTTTACCCAAAAATAAATGGAATTTTTTGATTTTTGCCCCAAAATAAAAGGAATTTTTGAGTTATGCCCTGAAATAAGTGATATTTCTGCAATTTTGCCCCAAAATAAAAGAAATTTCTGTCTTTTTGCCACAAAATAAGGGGAATTTCTGTCTTTTTGCCCCAAAATAAGGAAAATTTATGCCTTTTTGCACTCAAATAAGGGGAATTTCAGCCTTTTTACCTCAAAATATAAGGAATTTCTGCATTTTTGCCACAAAATATTAAGAATTTCTGCATTTTTGCCCCAAAATAAGGAAAATTTCTGCCTTTTTTCTTTGAAATAAGTGAAATTTCTGCAATTTTGCCCCAAAATAAGGGAAATTTCTGCCTTTTTGCCCTGAAATATGTGAAATTGCTGCAATTTTACCCCAAAATAAGGTGAATTTCTGCCTTTTTGCCCTAAAATAATGGGAATTTCTGCCTTTTTGCCCCAAAATAAGAAAAATTTTTGCCTTTTTTCTCTGAAATAAGTGAAATTTCTGCAATTTTGCCCTAAAATAAGGGAAATTTCTGCAATTTTGCCCCAAAATAAGGGAAATTTCTGGAATTTTGCCCCAAAATAAGTGGAATTTCTGAGTTTTGCTTCAAAATAAGGAGAATTTCTCTCTTTTTGCCCCAACATATAGGGAATTTCTGCATTTTTGCCCCACAATTAGAGGAATTTCTGCAATTTTGCTCCAAAATACAGGAAATTTCTGTCTTTTTGCCCGAAAATAAGGGGAATGCATAACTTTTTGCCATAAAAAAGGGAAATTTCATCATTTGAGCTCCAAAATAAGAGGAAATTTCTGCCTTTTTGCCTCTAAATAAGTGGAATTTCTGTCTTTTTCCCCCAAAACAAAGGGAATTTCTGTCTTTTTGCCCCAAAATAAGGGGATTTTCTGACTTATTACCCTAAAATAAGTAAAATTTCTGCAATTTTGCCCCCAAATTAGGGAATTCTCTGCCTTTATGCCCTGAAATATGTGAAATTTCTTCAATTTTACTCCCAAAAAAAGGTGAATTTCTGCATTTTTGCCCCACAATAATGGGAATTTCTGCCTTTTTGCCCCAAAATAAGAAAAATTTTTGCTTTTTTTCTCTGAAATAAGTGAAATTTCTGCAATTTTGCCCTAAAATAAGATAAATATCTGCAATTTTTCCCCATAATAAGGGAAATGTCTGCAATTTTGTCCCAAAATAAAGGGAATTTCATCCTTTTTGCCCCAAAATAAAGGAAATTTCAGCCTTTTTACCTGAAAATAAGTGAAATGTCTGCAATTTTGCCCCAAATAAGGGAAATTTCTACAATTATGCCCCAATATAATGTAAATTCCTGCAATTTTGCCTTCCAAAAAAAGGAAATTTCTAGAATTTTGCCCCAAAATAAGGGGAATTTCTTATTTTTGCCCCAAAATAAAGGGAATTTCTGCCTTTTGCCCCAAAATTAGGGGAATTTCTGCAATTTTGCTCCAAAATACGGAGAATTTCTGCCTTTTTGCCTGAAAATAATGGGAATGCATACCTTTTTGCCCTTAAAAAAGAAACATTTCTTCATTTTTGCTCCAAAATAAGTGAAATTTCTGAGTTTTGCCCCTAAATAAGAAGAATTTCTGCCTTTTTGCCCCACAATAAGAGGAATTTCTGCAATTTTGCTCCAAAATACAGGAAATTTCTGTCTTTTTGCCTGAAAATAAGGGGAATGCATAACTTGTTGCCATAAAAAAGGGAAATTTCTTCATATTTGCTACAAAATAAGGGGAATTTCTGCATTTTGCCTCTAAATAAGTGGAATTTCTGTATTTTTCCCCCAAAACAAAGGGAAATTCTGTCTTTTTTGCCCCAAAATAAGGGGAATTTCTGAATTATTACCCTGAAATAAGTGTAATTTCTGCAATTTTGCTCCAAAATAAGGGAAATTTCTGGAATTTTGCCCCAAAATAAGTGGAATTTCTGAGTTTTGCCCCAAAATAAGGGAATTTCTGTCTTTTTGCCCCACTATATAGGGAATTTCTGCCCTTTTGCCCCACAATTAAAGGAATTTCTGCAATTTTGCTCCAAAATACAGGGAATTTCTGCCTTTTTGCCCGAAAATAAGGGGAATGCATAACTTTTTGCCATAAAAAAGGGAAATTTCTTCATTTTTGCTCAAAAATAAGGGGAATTTCTGCCTTTTTGCCTCTAAATATGTGAAATTTCTGCAATTTTACCCAAAAATAAGGTGAATTTCTGCCTTTTTGCCCCAAAATAATTGGAATTTCTGCCTTTTTGCCCCAAAATAAGAAACATTTTTGCTTTATTTCTCTGAAATAAGTGAAATTTATGCAATTTTGCCCTAAAATAAGGAAAATTTCTGCAATTTTTTCCCATAATAAAGGAAATTTCTGCAATTTTGCCCCAAAATAAAGGGAATTTCTTTCTTTTTGCCCCAAAATAAAGGAAATTTCAGCCTTTTTACCTGAAAATAAGTGAAATTTTTGCAATTTTGCCCCAAATAAGGGAAATTTCTGCAATTTTGCCCAAAAATAAAGTAAATTGCTGCAATTTTGCCCCAAAATAAAGGAAATTTCTTGAATTTTGCCCAAAAATAAGGGGAACTTTTGATATTTGCCCCAAAATAAAGGGAATTTCTGCCTTTTGCCCCAAAATTAGGGGAATTTCTGCAATTTTGCTCCAAAATACGGGAAATTTCTGGCTTTTTGCCCGAAAATAATGGGAATGCATACACTTTTGCCATTAAAAGGGAAATTTCTTCATTTTTGCTACAAAATAAGGGGAATTTCTGTTTTTTTGCATCTAAATAAGTGGAATTTCTGTCTTTTTCCCCCAAAACAAAGAGAATTACTGTCTTTTTTGCCTCAAAGAGAAGGAATTTCTGACTTATTACCCTGAAATAAGTGAAATTTCTGCAATTTTGCCCCAAAATATAGAAAATTTCTGCAATTTTGCCCCAATGTAAAAGAAATTTTTGCAATTTTGCCCCAAAATAAAGGGAATTTCAGACTGTTTGCTCTCGTAAAAAGGAGATTTTCTGTCTTTTTGCCCCAAAATAAGGAGAATTTCTGCCTTTTTGCCCGAAAATTATGAGAATTTCTGCAATTTTGTTTCAAAATACGAGGAATTTCTGCTTTTTATCCCGAAAGTAAGGGGAATGTATTCCTTTTGCCACAAAAAAGGGAAATTTCTTCATTTTTGCCTCAGAATAAGAGGAATTTCTGCCTTTTTACCTAAAAATAAGTGAAATTTCTTTTTTTTTACCCAAAAATAAATGGAATTTCTGTCTTTTTGCCCCAAATAAAACAATTTTTTGAATTATGCCCTGAAATAAGTGATATTTCTGCAATTTTGCCCCAAAATAATAGAAATTTCTGCCTTTTTGCCACAAAATAAGAGGAATTTCTGTCTTTTTGCCCCAAAATAAAGGAAATTTATGCCTTTTTGCCTTCAAATAAGGGAAATTTCAGCCTTGTTACCTCAAAATAAGGGGAATTTCTGCATTTTTGCCACAAAATATTAAGAATTTCTGCATTTTTGCCCCAAAATAAGGAAAATTTATGCCTTTTTTCCCTGAAATAAGTGAAATTTCTGCAATTTTGCCCCAAAATAAGGGAAATTTCTGCAATTTTGCCCAAAAATAAGGGAAATTTCTGCCTTTTTGCCCTGAAATATGTGAAATTTCTACAATTTTACCCCAAAATAAGGTGAATTTCTGCCTTTTGCCCCAAAATAATGGGAATTTCTGCCTTTTTGCCCCAAAATAAGAAAAATTTTTGCTTTTTTGCTCTGAAATAAGTGAAATTTCTCCAATTTTGCCCTAAAATAAGGGAAATTTCTGAAATTTTGCCCCAAAATAAGGGAAATTTTTGGAATTTTGCCCCAAAATAAGTGGAATTTCTGAGTTTTGGCCCAGAATAAGGAGAATTTCTCTCTTTTTGCCCCAACATATAGGGAATTTCTGCCTTTTTGCCCCACAATTAGGGGATTTTCTGCAATTTTGCTCCAAAATACAGGGAATTTCTGTATTTTTGCCCGAAAATAAGGGGAATGCATAACTTTTTGCCATAAAAAAGGGAAATTTCTTAATTTTTGCTCCAAAATAAGGGGAATTTCTGCCTTTTTGCCTCTAAATAAGTGGAATTTATGCAATTTTCCCCCAAAACAAAGGGAATTTCTGTTATTTTTGCCCCAAAATAAGAGGAATTTCTGACTTATTACCCTGAAATAAGTAAAATTTCTGCCATTTTGCCCAAAAATAAGGGAAAGTTCTGCCTTTTGCCCTGAAATATGTGAAATTTCTGCAATTTTACCACAAAATAGGGTGAATTTCTGCCTTTTTGCCCCAAAATAATGGGAATTTCTGCCTTTTTGCCCCAAAATAAGAAACATTTTTTCTTTATTTCTCTGAAATAAGTGAAATTTCTGCAATTTTGCCCTAAAATAAGGGACATTTCTGCAATTTTTGCCCATAATAAAGGAAATTTCTGCAATTTTGCCTCAAAATAAGGGGAATTTCTCCATTTTTGCCCCAAAATAAAGGAAATTTCAGCCTTTTTACCTGAAAATAAGTGAAATTTCTGCAATTTTGCCCCAAATAAGGGAAATTTCTGCAATTTTGCCCCAAAATAAGGTAAATTTCTGCAATTTTGCCACAAAATAAAGGAAATTTCTTGAAATTTGCCCCAAAATAAGGCGAATTTTTGATTTTTGCCCCAAAATAAAGGGAATTTCTGCCTTTTGCCCCAAAATTAGGGGAATTTCTTCAATTTTGCTCCAAAATACGGGGAATTTCTGGCTTTTTGCCGGAAAATAATGGGAATGCATACCTTTTTTCCTTTAAAAGGGAAATTTCTTCATTTTTGCTACAAAATAAGGGGAATTTCTGCCTTTTTGCCTCTAAATAAGTGGAATTTCTGCAATTTTCCCCCAAAACAAAGGGAATTTCTGTCTTTTTTGCCCCAATTAAGGGGAATTTCTGACTTATTACCCTGAAATAAGTGAAATTTCTGCAATTTTGCCCCAAAATAAAGGAAATTTCTGCAATTTTGCCCCAATGTAAAGGAAATTTCTGCAATTTTGCCCCAAAATAATGGGAATTTCTGACTGTTTGCTCTCGTAAAAAGGAGATTTTCTGTCTTTTTGCCCCAAAATAAAGAGAATTTCAGCCTCTTTGCCCGGAAATTATGAGAATTTCTGCAATTTTGCTTCAAAATACAAGGAATTTCTGCTTTTTATCCCGAAAGTAAGGGGAATGTATACCTTTTGCCACAAAAAAGGGAAATTTCTTCATTTTTGCCCCAGAATAAGAGGAATTTCTGCCTTTTTACCTAAAAATAAGTGAAATTTCTTCCTTTTTACCCAAAAATAAATGGAATTTATGTCTTTTTGCCACAAAATAAAAGAATTTTTTTAATTATGCCCTGAAATAAGTGATATTTCTGCAATTTTGCCCCAAAATAAAAGAAATTTCTGCCTTTTTGCCACAAAATAAAAGAAATTTCTTTCTTTTTGCCCCAAAATAAGGGAAATTTATGCCTTTTTGCCTTCAAATATGGGGAATTTAAGCCTTTTTACCTCAAAATAAGGGGAATTTCTGCATTTTTGCCACAAAATATTAAGAATTTCTGCATTTTTGCCCCAAAATAAGAAAATTTCTGTTTTTTTTCCCTGATATAAGTGAAATTTCTGCAATTTTGCCCCAAAATAAAGGAAATTTCTGCAATTTTGCCCCAAAATAAGGGAAATTTCTGCCTTTTTGCCCTGAAATATGTGAAATTGCTGCAATTTTACCCCAAAATAAGGTGAATTTCTGCCTTTTTGCCCTAAAATAATGGGAATTTCTGCCTTTTTGCTCCAAAATAAGAAAAATTTTTGCATTTTTTCTCTGAAATAAGTGAAATTTCTGCAATTTTGCCCCAAAATAAGGGAAATTTCTGCAATTTTGCCCCAAAATAAGGGAAATTTCTGGAATTTTGCCCCAAAATAAGTGGAATTTCTGAGTTTTGCTTCAAAATAAGGAGAATTTCTCTCTTTTTGCCCCAACATATAGGGAATTTCTGCATTTTTGCCCCACAATTAGAGGAATTTCTGCAATTTTGCTCCAAAATACAGGAAATTTCTGTCTTTTTGCCCGAAAATAAGGGGAATGCATAACTTTTTGCCATAAAAAAGGGAAATTTCATCATTTGAGCTCCAAAATAAGAGGAAATTTCTGCCTTTTTGCCTCTAAATAAGTGGAATTTCTGTCTTTTTCCCCCAAAACAAAGGGAATTTCTGTCTTTTTGCCCCAAAATAAGGGGATTTTCTGACTTATTACCCTAAAATAAGTAAAATTTCTGCAATTTTGCCCCCAAATTAGGGAATTCTCTGCCTTTATGCCCTGAAATATGTGAAATTTCTTCAATTTTACCCCCAAAATAGGTGAATTTCTGCATTTTTGCCCCACAATAATGGGAATTTCTGCCTTTTTGCCCCAAAATAAGAAAAATTTTTGCTTTTTTTCTCTGAAATAAGTGAAATTTCTGCAATTTTGCCCTAAAATAAGATAAATATCTGCAATTTTTCCCCATAATAAGGGAAATGTCTGCAATTTTGTCCCAAAATAAAGGGAATTTCATCCTTTTTGCCCCAAAATAAAGGAAATTTCAGCCTTTTTACCTGAAAATAAGTGAAATGTCTGCAATTTTGCCCCAAATAAGGGAAATTTCTACAATTATGCCCCAATATAATGTAAATTCCTGCAATTTTGCCTTCCAAAAAAAGGAAATTTCTAGAATTTTGCCCCAAAATAAGGGGAATTTCTTATTTTTGCCCCAAAATAAAGGGAATTTCTGCCTTTTGCCCCAAAATTAGGGGAATTTCTGCAATTTTGCTCCAAAATACGGAGAATTTCTGCCTTTTTGCCTGAAAATAATGGGAATGCATACCTTTTTGCCTTAAAAAAGAAACATTTCTTCATTTTTGCTCCAAAATAAGTGAAATTTCTGAGTTTTGCCCCTAAATAAGAAGAAATTCTGCCTTTTTGCCCCACAATAAGAGGAATTTCTGCAATTTTGCTCCAAAATACAGGAAATTTCTGTCTTTTTGCCTGAAAATAAGGGGAATGCATAACTTGTTGCCATAAAAAAGGGAAATTTCTTCATATTTGCTACAAAATAAGGGGAATTTCTGCATTTTGCCTCTAAATAAGTGGAATTTCTGTATTTTTCCCCCAAAACAAAGGGAAATTCTGTCTTTTTTGCCCCAAAATAAGGGGAATTTCTGAATTATTACCCTGAAATAAGTGTAATTTCTGCAATTTTGCTCCAAAATAAGGGAAATTTCTGGAATTTTGCCCCAAAATAAGTGGAATTTCTGAGTTTTGCCCCAAAATAAGGGAATTTCTGTCTTTTTGCCCCACTATATAGGGAATTTCTGCCCTTTTGCCCCACAATTAAAGGAATTTCTGCAATTTTGCTCCAAAATACAGGGAATTTCTGCCTTTTTGCCCAAAAATAAGGGGAATGCATAACTTTTTGCCATAAAAAAGGGAAATTTCTTCATTTTTGCTCAAAAATAAGGGGAATTTCTGCCTTTTTGCCTCTAAATATGTGAAATTTCTGCAATTTTACCCAAAAATAAGGTGAATTTCTGCCTTTTTGCCCCAAAATAATTGGAATTTCTGCCTTTTTGCCCCAAAATAAGAAACATTTTTGCTTTATTTCTCTGAAATAAGTGAAATTTATGCAATTTTGCCCTAAAATAAGGAAAATTTCTGCAATTTTTTCCCATAATAAAGGAAATTTCTGCAATTTTGCCCCAAAATAAAGGGAATTTCTTTCTTTTTGCCCCAAAATAAAGGAAATTTCAGCCTTTTTACCTGAAAATAAGTGAAATTTTTGCAATTTTGCCCCAAATAAGGGAAATTTCTGCAATTTTGCCCAAAAATAAAGTAAATTGCTGCAATTTTGCCCCAAAATAAAGGAAATTTCTTGAATTTTGCCCAAAAATAAGGGGAATTTTTGATATTTGCCCCAAAATAAAGGGAATTTCTGCCTTTTGCCCCAAAATTAGGGGAATTTCTGCAATTTTGCTCCAAAATACGGGAAATTTCTGGCTTTTTGCCCGAAAATAATGGGAATGCATACACTTTTGCCATTAAAAGGGAAATTTCTTCATTTTTGCTACAAAATAAGGGGAATTTCTGCCTTTTTGCCTCTAAATAAGTGGAATTTCTGCAATTTTCCCCCAAAACAAAGGGAATTTCTGTCTTTTTTGCCCCAATTAAGGGGAATTTCTGACTTATTACCCTGAAATAAGTGAAATTTCTGCAATTTTGCCCCAAAATAAAGGAAATTTCTGCAATTTTGCCCCAATGTAAAGGAAATTTCTGCAATTTTGCCCCAAAATAATGGGAATTTCTGACTGTTTGCTCTCGTAAAAAGGAGATTTTCTGTCTTTTTGCCCCAAAATAAAGAGAATTTCAGCCTCTTTGCCCGGAAATTATGAGAATTTCTGCAATTTTGCTTCAAAATACAAGGAATTTCTGCTTTTTATCCCGAAAGTAAGGGGAATGTATACCTTTTGCCACAAAAAAGGGAAATTTCTTCATTTTTGCCCCAGAATAAGAGGAATTTCTGCCTTTTTACCTAAAAATAAGTGAAATTTCTTCCTTTTTACCCAAAAATAAATGGAATTTATGTCTTTTTGCCACAAAATAAAAGAATTTTTTTAATTATGCCCTGAAATAAGTGATATTTCTGCAATTTTGCCCCAAAATAAAAGAAATTTCTGCCTTTTTGCCACAAAATAAAAGAAATTTCTTTCTTTTTGCCCCAAAATAAGGGAAATTTATGCCTTTTTGCCTTCAAATATGGGGAATTTAAGCCTTTTTACCTCAAAATAAGGGGAATTTCTGCATTTTTGCCACAAAATATTAAGAATTTCTGCATTTTTGCCCCAAAATAAGAAAATTTCTGTTTTTTTTCCCTGATATAAGTGAAATTTCTGCAATTTTGCCCCAAAATAAAGGAAATTTCTGCAATTTTGCCCCAAAATAAGGGAAATTTCTGCCTTTTTGCCCTGAAATATGTGAAATTGCTGCAATTTTACCCCAAAATAAGGTGAATTTCTGCCTTTTTGCCCTAAAATAATGGGAATTTCTGCCTTTTTGCCCCAAAATAAGAAAAATTTTTGCATTTTTTCTCTGAAATAAGTGAAATTTCTGCAATTTTGCCCCAAAATAAGGGAAATTTCTGCAATTTTGCCCCAAAATAAGGGAAATTTCTGGAATTTTGCCCCAAAATAAGTGGAATTTCTGAGTTTTGCTTCAAAATAAGGAGAATTTCTCTCTTTTTGCCACAACATATAGGGAATTTCTGCATTTTTGCCCCACAATTAGAGGAATTTCTGCAATTTTGCTCCAAAATATAGGAAATTTCTGTCTTTTTGCCCGAAAATAAGGGGAATGCATAACTTTTTGCCATAAAAAAGGGAAATTTCATCATTTGAGCTCCAAAATAAGAGGAAATTTCTGCCTTTTTGCCTCTAAATAAGTGGAATTTCTGTCTTTTTCCCCCAAAACAAAGGGAATTTCTGTCTTTTTGCCCCAAAATAAGGGGATTTTCTGACTTATTACCCTAAAATAAGTAAAATTTCTGCAATTTTGCCCCCAAATTAGGGAATTCTCTACCTTTATGCCCTGAAATATGTGAAATTTCTTCAATTTTACCCCAAAAAAAGATGAATTTCTGCATTTTTGCCCCACAATAATGGGAATTTCTGCCTTTTTGCCCCAAAATAAGAAAAATTTTTGCTTTTTTTCTCTGAAATAAGTGAAATTTCTGCAATTTTGCCCTAAAATAAGATAAATATCTGCAATTTTTCCCCATAATAAGGAAATGTCTGCAATTTTGTCCCAAAATAAAGGGAATTTCATCCTTTTTGCCCCAAAATAAAGGAAATTTCAGCCTTTTTACCTGAAAATAAGTGAAATGTCTGCAATTTTGCCCCAAATAAGGGAAATTTCTACAATTATGCCCCAATATAATGTAAATTCCTGCAATTTTGCCTTCCAAAAAAAGGAAATTTCTAGAATTTTGCCCCAAAATAAGGGGAATTTCTTATTTTTGCCCCAAAATAAAGGGAATTTCTGCCTTTTGCCCCAAAATTAGGGGAATTTCTGCAATTTTGCTCCAAAATACGGAGAATTTCTGCCTTTTTGCCTGAAAATAATGGGAATGCATACCTTTTTGCCTTAAAAAAGAAACATTTCTTCATTTTTGCTCCAAAATAAGTGAAATTTCTGAGTTTTGCCCCTAAATAAGAAGAAATTCTGCCTTTTTGCCCCACAATAAGAGGAATTTCTGCAATTTTGCTCCAAAATACAGGAAATTTCTGTCTTTTTGCCTGAAAATAAGGGGAATGCATAACTTGTTGCCATAAAAAAGGGAAATTTTATTTGCTACAAAATAAGGGGAATTTCTGCATTTTGCCTCTAAATAAGTGGAATTTCTGTATTTTTCCCCCAAAACAAAGGGAAATTCTGTCTTTTTTGCCCCAAAATAAGGGGAATTTCTGAATTACCCTGAAATAAGTGTAATTTCTGCAATTTTGCTCCAAAATAAGGGAAATTTCTGGAATTTTGCCCCAAAATAAGTGGAATTTCTGAGTTTTGCCCCAAAATAAGGGAATTTCTGTCTTTTTGCCCCACTATATAGGGAATTTCTGCCCTTTTGCCCCACAATTAAAGGAATTTCTGCAATTTTGCTCCAAAATACAGGGAATTTCTGCCTTTTTGCCCAAAAATAAGGGGAATGCATAACTTTTTGCCATAAAAAAGGGAAATTTCTTCATTTTTGCTCAAAAATAAGGGGAATTTCTGCCTTTTTGCCTCTAAATATGTGAAATTTCTGCAATTTTACCCAAAAATAAGGTGAATTTCTGCCTTTTTGCCCCAAAATAATTGGAATTTCTGCCTTTTTGCCCCAAAATAAGAAACATTTTTGCTTTATTTCTCTGAAATAAGTGAAATTTATGCAATTTTGCCCTAAAATAAGGAAAATTTCTGCAATTTTTTCCCATAATAAAGGAAATTTCTGCAATTTTGCCCCAAAATAAAGGGAATTTCTTTCTTTTTGCCCCAAAATAAAGGAAATTTCAGCCTTTTTACCTGAAAATAAGTGAAATTTTTGCAATTTTGCCCCAAATAAGGGAAATTTCTGCAATTTTGCCCAAAAATAAAGTAAATTGCTGCAATTTTGCCCCAAAATAAAGGAAATTTCTTGAATTTTGCCCAAAAATAAGGGGAATTTTTGATATTTGCCCCAAAATAAAGGGAATTTCTGCCTTTTGCCCCAAAATTAGGGGAATTTCTGCAATTTTGCTCCAAAATACGGGAAATTTCTGGCTTTTTGCCCGAAAATAATGGGAATGCATACACTTTTGCCATTAAAAGGGAAATTTCTTCATTTTTGCTACAAAATAAGGGGAATTTCTGCCTTTTTGCCTCTAAATAAGTGGAATTTCTGCAATTTTCCCCCAAAACAAAGGGAATTTCTGTCTTTTTTGCCCCAATTAAGGGGAATTTCTGACTTATTACCCTGAAATAAGTGAAATTTCTGCAATTTTGCCCCAAAATAAAGGAAATTTCTGCAATTTTGCCCCAATGTAAAGGAAATTTCTGCAATTTTGCCCCAAAATAATGGGAATTTCTGACTGTTTGCTCTCGTAAAAAGGAGATTTTCTGTCTTTTTGCCCCAAAATAAAGAGAATTTCAGCCTCTTTGCCCGGAAATTATGAGAATTTCTGCAATTTTGCTTCAAAATACAAGGAATTTCTGCTTTTTATCCCGAAAGTAAGGGGAATGTATACCTTTTGCCACAAAAAAGGGAAATTTCTTCATTTTTGCCCCAGAATAAGAGGAATTTCTGCCTTTTTACCTAAAAATAAGTGAAATTTCTTCCTTTTTACCCAAAAATAAATGGAATTTATGTCTTTTTGCCACAAAATAAAAGAATTTTTTTTAATTATGCCCTGAAATAAGTGATATTTCTGCAATTTTGCCCCAAAATAAAAGAAATTTCTGCCTTTTTGCCACAAAATAAAAGAAATTTCTTTCTTTTTGCCCCAAAATAAGGGAAATTTATGCCTTTTTGCCTTCAAATATGGGGAATTTAAGCCTTTTTACCTCAAAATAAGGGGAATTTCTGCATTTTTGCCACAAAATATTAAGAATTTCTGCATTTTTGCCCCAAAATAAGAAAATTTCTGTTTTTTTTCCCTGATATAAGTGAAATTTCTGCAATTTTGCCCCAAAATAAAGGAAATTTCTGCAATTTTGCCCCAAAATAAGGGAAATTTCTGCCTTTTTGCCCTGAAATATGTGAAATTGCTGCAATTTTACCCCAAAATAAGGTGAATTTCTGCCTTTTTGCCCTAAAATAATGGGAATTTCTGCCTTTTTGCCCCAAAATAAGAAAAATTTTTGCATTTTTTCTCTGAAATAAGTGAAATTTCTGCAATTTTGCCCCAAAATAAGGGAAATTTCTGCAATTTTGCCCCAAAATAAGGGAAATTTCTGGAATTTTGCCCCAAAATAAGTGGAATTTCTGAGTTTTGCTTCAAAATAAGGAGAATTTCTCTCTTTTTGCCCCAACATATAGGGAATTTCTGCATTTTTGCCCCACAATTAGAGGAATTTCTGCAATTTTGCTCCAAAATACAGGAAATTTCTGTCTTTTTGCCCGAAAATAAGGGGAATGCATAACTTTTTGCCATAAAAAAGGGAAATTTCATCATTTGAGCTCCAAAATAAGAGGAAATTTCTGCCTTTTTGCCTCTAAATAAGTGGAATTTCTGTCTTTTTCCCCCAAAACAAAGGGAATTTCTGTCTTTTTGCCCCAAAATAAGGGGATTTTCTGACTTATTACCCTAAAATAAGTAAAATTTCTGCAATTTTGCCCCCAAATTAGGGAATTCTCTGCCTTTATGCCCTGAAATATGTGAAATTTCTTCAATTTTACCCCAAAAAAAGGTGAATTTCTGCATTTTTGCCCCACAATAATGGGAATTTCTGCCTTTTTGCCCCAAAATAAGAAAAATTTTTGCTTTTTTTCTCTGAAATAAGTGAAATTTCTGCAATTTTGCCCTAAAATAAGATAAATATCTGCAATTTTTCCCCATAATAAGGGAAATGTCTGCAATTTTGTCCCAAAATAAAGGGAATTTCATCCTTTTTGCCCCAAAATAAAGGAAATTTCAGCCTTTTTACCTGAAAATAAGTGAAATGTCTGCAATTTTGCCCCAAATAAGGGAAATTTCTACAATTATGCCCCAATATAATGTAAATTCCTGCAATTTTGCCTTCCAAAAAAAGGAAATTTCTAGAATTTTGCCCCAAAATAAGGGGAATTTCTTATTTTTGCCCCAAAATAAAGGGAATTTCTGCCTTTTGCCCCAAAATTAGGGGAATTTCTGCAATTTTGCTCCAAAATACGGAGAATTTCTGCCTTTTTGCCTGAAAATAATGGGAATGCATACCTTTTTGCCTTAAAAAAGAAACATTTCTTCATTTTTGCTCCAAAATAAGTGAAATTTCTGAGTTTTGCCCCTAAATAAGAAGAAATTCTGCCTTTTTGCCCCACAATAAGAGGAATTTCTGCAATTTTGCTCCAAAATACAGGAAATTTCTGTCTTTTTGCCTGAAAATAAGGGGAATGCATAACTTGTTGCCATAAAAAAGGGAAATTTCTTCATATTTGCTACAAAATAAGGGGAATTTCTGCATTTTGCCTCTAAATAAGTGGAATTTCTGTATTTTTCCCCCAAAACAAAGGGAAATTCTGTCTTTTTTGCCCCAAAATAAGGGGAATTTCTGAATTATTACCCTGAAATAAGTGTAATTTCTGCAATTTTGCTCCAAAATAAGGGAAATTTCTGGAATTTTGCCCCAAAATAAGTGGAATTTCTGAGTTTTGCCCCAAAATAAGGGAATTTCTGTCTTTTTGCCCCACTATATAGGGAATTTCTGCCCTTTTGCCCCACAATTAAAGGAATTTCTGCAATTTTGCTCCAAAATACAGGGAATTTCTGCCTTTTTGCCCAAAAATAAGGGGAATGCATAACTTTTTGCCATAAAAAAGGGAAATTTCTTCATTTTTGCTCAAAAATAAGGGGAATTTCTGCCTTTTTGCCTCTAAATATGTGAAATTTCTGCAATTTTACCCAAAAATAAGGTGAATTTCTGCCTTTTTGCCCCAAAATAATTGGAATTTCTGCCTTTTTGCCCCAAAATAAGAAACATTTTTGCTTTATTTCTCTGAAATAAGTGAAATTTATGCAATTTTGCCCTAAAATAAGGAAAATTTCTGCAATTTTTTCCCATAATAAAGGAAATTTCTGCAATTTTGCCCCAAAATAAAGGGAATTTCTTTCTTTTTGCCCCAAAATAAAGGAAATTTCAGCCTTTTTACCTGAAAATAAGTGAAATTTTTGCAATTTTGCCCCAAATAAGGGAAATTTCTGCAATTTTGCCCAAAAATAAAGTAAATTGCTGCAATTTTGCCCCAAAATAAAGGAAATTTCTTGAATTTTGCCCAAAAATAAGGGGAATTTTTGATATTTGCCCCAAAATAAAGGGAATTTCTGCCTTTTGCCCCAAAATTAGGGGAATTTCTGCAATTTTGCTCCAAAATACGGGAAATTTCTGGCTTTTTGCCCGAAAATAATGGGAATGCATACACTTTTGCCATTAAAAGGGAAATTTCTTCATTTTTGCTACAAAATAAGGGGAATTTCTGCCTTTTTGCCTCTAAATAAGTGGAATTTCTGCAATTTTCCCCCAAAACAAAGGGAATTTCTGTCTTTTTTGCCCCAATTAAGGGGAATTTCTGACTTATTACCCTGAAATAAGTGAAATTTCTGCAATTTTGCCCCAAAATAAAGGAAATTTCTGCAATTTTGCCCCAATGTAAAGGAAATTTCTGCAATTTTGCCCCAAAATAATGGGAATTTCTGACTGTTTGCTCTCGTAAAAAGGAGATTTTCTGTCTTTTTGCCCCAAAATAAAGAGAATTTCAGCCTCTTTGCCCGGAAATTATGAGAATTTCTGCAATTTTGCTTCAAAATACAAGGAATTTCTGCTTTTTATCCCGAAAGTAAGGGGAATGTATACCTTTTGCCACAAAAAAGGGAAATTTCTTCATTTTTGCCCCAGAATAAGAGGAATTTCTGCCTTTTTACCTAAAAATAAGTGAAATTTCTTCCTTTTTACCCAAAAATAAATGGAATTTATGTCTTTTTGCCACAAAATAAAAGAATTTTTTTAATTATGCCCTGAAATAAGTGATATTTCTGCAATTTTGCCCCAAAATAAAAGAAATTTCTGCCTTTTTGCCACAAAATAAAAGAAATTTCTTTCTTTTTGCCCCAAAATAAGGGAAATTTATGCCTTTTTGCCTTCAAATATGGGGAATTTAAGCCTTTTTACCTCAAAATAAGGGGAATTTCTGCATTTTTGCCACAAAATATTAAGAATTTCTGCATTTTTGCCCCAAAATAAGAAAATTTCTGTTTTTTTTCCCTGATATAAGTGAAATTTCTGCAATTTTGCCCCAAAATAAAGGAAATTTCTGCAATTTTGCCCCAAAATAAGGGAAATTTCTGCCTTTTTGCCCTGAAATATGTGAAATTGCTGCAATTTTACCCCAAAATAAGGTGAATTTCTGCCTTTTTGCCCTAAAATAATGGGAATTTCTGCCTTTTTGCCCCAAAATAAGAAAAATTTTTGCATTTTTTCTCTGAAATAAGTGAAATTTCTGCAATTTTGCCCCAAAATAAGGGAAATTTCTGCAATTTTGCCCCAAAATAAGGGAAATTTCTGGAATTTTGCCCCAAAATAAGTGGAATTTCTGAGTTTTGCTTCAAAATAAGGAGAATTTCTCTCTTTTTGCCACAACATATAGGGAATTTCTGCATTTTTGCCCCACAATTAGAGGAATTTCTGCAATTTTGCTCCAAAATATAGGAAATTTCTGTCTTTTTGCCCGAAAATAAGGGGAATGCATAACTTTTTGCCATAAAAAAGGGAAATTTCATCATTTGAGCTCCAAAATAAGAGGAAATTTCTGCCTTTTTGCCTCTAAATAAGTGGAATTTCTGTCTTTTTCCCCCAAAACAAAGGGAATTTCTGTCTTTTTGCCCCAAAATAAGGGGATTTTCTGACTTATTACCCTAAAATAAGTAAAATTTCTGCAATTTTGCCCCCAAATTAGGGAATTCTCTGCCTTTATGCCCTGAAATATGTGAAATTTCTTCAATTTTACCCCAAAAAAAGGTGAATTTCTGCATTTTTGCCCCACAATAATGGGAATTTCTGCCTTTTTGCCCCAAAATAAGAAAAATTTTTGCTTTTTTTCTCTGAAATAAGTGAAATTTCTGCAATTTTGCCCTAAAATAAGATAAATATCTGCAATTTTTCCCCATAATAAGGGAAATGTCTGCAATTTTGTCCCAAAATAAAGGGAATTTCATCCTTTTTGCCCCAAAATAAAGGAAATTTCAGCCTTTTTACCTGAAAATAAGTGAAATGTCTGCAATTTTGCCCCAAATAAGGGAAATTTCTACAATTATGCCCCAATATAATGTAAATTCCTGCAATTTTGCCTTCCAAAAAAAGGAAATTTCTAGAATTTTGCCCCAAAATAAGGGGAATTTCTTATTTTTGCCCCAAAATAAAGGGAATTTCTGCCTTTTGCCCCAAAATTAGGGGAATTTCTGCAATTTTGCTCCAAAATACGGAGAATTTCTGCCTTTTTGCCTGAAAATAATGGGAATGCATACCTTTTTGCCTTAAAAAAGAAACATTTCTTCATTTTTGCTCCAAAATAAGTGAAATTTCTGAGTTTTGCCCCTAAATAAGAAGAAATTCTGCCTTTTTGCCCCACAATAAGAGGAATTTCTGCAATTTTGCTCCAAAATACAGGAAATTTCTGTCTTTTTGCCTGAAAATAAGGGGAATGCATAACTTGTTGCCATAAAAAAGGGAAATTTCTTCATATTTGCTACAAAATAAGGGGAATTTCTGCATTTTGCCTCTAAATAAGTGGAATTTCTGTATTTTTCCCCCAAAACAAAGGGAAATTCTGTCTTTTTTGCCCCAAAATCAGGGGAATTTCTGAATTATTACCCTGAAATAAATGTAATTTCTGCAATTTTGCTCCAAAATAAGGGAAATTTCTGGAATTTTGCCCCAAAATAAGTGGAATTTCTGAGTTTTGCCCCAAAATAAGGGAATTTCTGTCTTTTTGCCCCACTATATAGGGAATTTCTGCCCTTTTGCCCCACAATTAAAGGAATTTCTGCAATTTTGCTCCAAAATACAGGGAATTTCTGCCTTTTTGCCCAAAAATAAGGGGAATGCATAACTTTTTGCCATAAAAAAGGGAAATTTCTTCATTTTTGCTCAAAAATAAGGGGAATTTCTGCCTTTTTGCCTCTAAATATGTGAAATTTCTGCAATTTTACCCAAAAATAAGGTGAATTTCTGCCTTTTTGCCCCAAAATAATTGGAATTTCTGCCTTTTTGCCCCAAAATAAGAAACATTTTTGCTTTATTTCTCTGAAATAAGTGAAATTTATGCAATTTTGCCCTAAAATAAGGAAAATTTCTGCAATTTTTTCCCATAATAAAGGAAATTTCTGCAATTTTGCCCCAAAATAAAGGGAATTTCTTTCTTTTTGCCCCAAAATAAAGGAAATTTCAGCCTTTTTACCTGAAAATAAGTGAAATTTTTGCAATTTTGCCCCAAATAAGGGAAATTTCTGCAATTTTGCCCAAAAATAAAGTAAATTGCTGCAATTTTGCCCCAAAATAAAGGAAATTTCTTGAATTTTGCCCAAAAATAAGGGGAATTTTTGATATTTGCCCCAAAATAAAGGGAATTTCTGCCTTTTGCCCCAAAATTAGGGGAATTTCTGCAATTTTGCTCCAAAATACGGGAAATTTCTGGCTTTTTGCCCGAAAATAATGGGAATGCATACACTTTTGCCATTAAAAGGGAAATTTCTTCATTTTTGCTACAAAATAAGGGGAATTTCTGTTTTTTTGCATCTAAATAAGTGGAATTTCTGTCTTTTTCCCCCAAAACAAAGAGAATTTCTGTCTTTTTTGCCTCAAAGAGAAGGAATTTCTGACTTATTACCCTGAAATAAGTGAAATTTCTGCAATTTTGCCCCAAAATATAGAAAATTTCTGCAATTTTGCCCCAATGTAAAAGAAATTTTTGAAATTTTGCCCCAAAATAAAGGGAATTTCAGACTGTTTGCTCTCGTAAAAAGGAGATTTTCTGTCTTTTTGCCCCAAAATAAGGAGAATTTCTGCCTTTTTGCCCGAAAATTATGAGAATTTCTGCAATTTTGTTTCAAAATACGAGGAATTTCTGCTTTTTATCCCGAAAGTAAGGGTAATGTATTCCTTTTGCCACAAAAAAGGGAAATTTCTTCATGTTTGCCTCAGAATAAGAGGAATTTCTGCCTTTTTACCTAAAAATAAGTGCAATTTCTTTTTTTTTACCCAAAAATAAATGGAATTTCTGTCTTTTTGCCCCAAATAAAACAATTTTTTGAATTATGCCCTGAAATAAGTGATATTTCTGCAATTTTGCCCCAAAATAATAGAAATTTCTGCCTTTTTGCCACAAAATAAGAGGAATTTCTGTCTTTTTGCCCCAAAATAAAGGAAATTTATGCCTTTTTGCCTTCAAATAAGGGAAATTTCAGCGTTGTTACCTCAAAATAAGGGGAATTTCTGCATTTTTGCCACAAAATATTAAGAATTTCTGCATTTTTGCCCCAAAATAAGGAAAATTTATGCCTTTTTTCCCTGAAATAAGTGAAATTTCTGCAATTTTGCCCCAAAATAAGGGAAATTTCTGCAATTTTGCCCAAAAATAAGGGAAATTTCTGCCTTTTTGCCCTGAAATATGTGAAATTTCTACAATTTTACCCCAAAATAAGGTGAATTTCTGCCTTTTGCCCCAAAATAATGGGAATTTCTGCCTTTTTGCCCAAAATAAGAAAAATTTTTGCTTTTTTGCTCTGAAATAAGTGAAATTTCTCCAATTTTGCCCTAAAATAAGGGAATTTTCTGAAATTTTGCCCCAAAATAAGGGAAATTTTTGGAATTTTGCCCCAAAATAAGTGGAATTTCTGAGTTTTGCCCCAGAATAAGGAGAATTTCTCTCTTTTTGCCCCAACATATAGGGAATTTCTGCCTTTTTGCCCCACAATTAAGGGATTTTCTGCAATTTTGCTCCAAAATACAGGGAATTTCTGTATTTTTGCCCGAAAATAAGGGGAATGCATAACTTTTTGCCATAAAAAAGGGAAATTTCTTAATTTTTGCTCCAAAATAAGGGGAATTTCTGCCTTTTTGCCTCTAAATAAGTGGAATTTCTGCAATTTTCCCCCAAAACAAAGGGAATTTCTGTTATTTTTGCCCCAAAATAAGAGGAATTTCTGACTTATTACCCTGAAATAAGTAAAATTTCTGCCATTTTGCCCAAAAATAAGGGAAAGTTCTGCCTTTTGCCCTGAAATATGTGAAATTTCTGCAATTTTACCACAAAATAGGGTGAATTTCTGCCTTTTTGCCCCAAAATAATGGGAATTTCTGCCTTTTTGCCCCAAAATAAGAAACATTTTTTTTCTTTATTTTTCTGAAATAAGTGAAATTTATGCAATTTTGCCCTAAAATAAGGGACATTTCTGCAATTTTTGCCCATAATAAAGGAAATTTCTGCAATTTTGCCTCAAAATAAGGGGAATTTCTCCATTTTTGCCCCAAAATAAAGGAAATTTCAGCCTTTTTACCTGAAAATAAGTGAAATTTTTGCAATTTTGCCCCAAATAAGGGAAATTTCTGCAATTTTGCCCAAAAATAAAGTAAATTGCTGCAATTTTGCCCCAAAATAAAGGAAATTTCTTGAATTTTGCCCAAAAATAAGGGGAATTTTTGATATTTGCCCCAAAATAAAGGGAATTTCTGCCTTTTGCCCCAAAATTAGGGGAATTTCTGCAATTTTGCTCCAAAATACGGAGAATTTCTGCCTTTTTGCCTGAAAATAATGGGAATGCATACCTTTTTGCCTTAAAAAAGAAACATTTCTTCATTTTTGCTCCAAAATAAGTGAAATTTCTGAGTTTTGCCCCTAAATAAGAAGAAATTCTGCCTTTTTGCCCCACAATAAGAGGAATTTCTGCAATTTTGCTCCAAAATACAGGAAATTTCTGTCTTTTTGCCTGAAAATAAGGGGAATGCATAACTTGTTGCCATAAAAAAGGGAAATTTCTTCATATTTGCTACAAAATAAGGGGAATTTCTGCATTTTGCCTCTAAATAAGTGGAATTTCTGTATTTTTCCCCCAAAACAAAGGGAAATTCTGTCTTTTTTGCCCCAAAATAAGGGGAATTTCTGAATTATTACCCTGAAATAAGTGTAATTTCTGCAATTTTGCTCCAAAATAAGGGAAATTTCTGGAATTTTGCCCCAAAATAAGTGGAATTTCTGAGTTTTGCCCCAAAATAAGGGAATTTCTGTCTTTTTGCCCCACTATATAGGGAATTTCTGCCCTTTTGCCCCACAATTAAAGGAATTTCTGCAATTTTGCTCCAAAATACAGGGAATTTCTGCCTTTTTGCCCAAAAATAAGGGGAATGCATAACTTTTTGCCATAAAAAAGGGAAATTTCTTCATTTTTGCTCAAAAATAAGGGGAATTTCTGCCTTTTTGCCTCTAAATATGTGAAATTTCTGCAATTTTACCCAAAAATAAGGTGAATTTCTGCCTTTTTGCCCCAAAATAATTGGAATTTCTGCCTTTTTGCCCCAAAATAAGAAACATTTTTGCTTTATTTCTCTGAAATAAGTGAAATTTATGCAATTTTGCCCTAAAATAAGGAAAATTTCTGCAATTTTTTCCCATAATAAAGGAAATTTCTGCAATTTTGCCCCAAAATAAAGGGAATTTCTTTCTTTTTGCCCCAAAATAAAGGAAATTTCAGCCTTTTTACCTGAAAATAAGTGAAATTTTTGCAATTTTGCCCCAAATAAGGGAAATTTCTGCAATTTTGCCCAAAAATAAAGTAAATTGCTGCAATTTTGCCCCAAAATAAAGGAAATTTCTTGAATTTTGCCCAAAAATAAGGGGAATTTTTGATATTTGCCCCAAAATAAAGGGAATTTCTGCCTTTTGCCCCAAAATTAGGGGAATTTCTGCAATTTTGCTCCAAAATACGGGAAATTTCTGGCTTTTTGCCCGAAAATAATGGGAATGCATACACTTTTGCCATTAAAAGGGAAATTTCTTCATTTTTGCTACAAAATAAGGGGAATTTCTGCCTTTTTGCCTCTAAATAAGTGGAATTTCTGCAATTTTCCCCCAAAACAAAGGGAATTTCTGTCTTTTTTGCCCCAATTAAGGGGAATTTCTGACTTATTACCCTGAAATAAGTGAAATTTCTGCAATTTTGCCCCAAAATAAAGGAAATTTCTGCAATTTTGCCCCAATGTAAAGGAAATTTCTGCAATTTTGCCCCAAAATAATGGGAATTTCTGACTGTTTGCTCTCGTAAAAAGGAGATTTTCTGTCTTTTTGCCCCAAAATAAAGAGAATTTCAGCCTCTTTGCCCGGAAATTATGAGAATTTCTGCAATTTTGCTTCAAAATACAAGGAATTTCTGCTTTTTATCCCGAAAGTAAGGGGAATGTATACCTTTTGCCACAAAAAAGGGAAATTTCTTCATTTTTGCCCCAGAATAAGAGGAATTTCTGCCTTTTTACCTAAAAATAAGTGAAATTTCTTCCTTTTTACCCAAAAATAAATGGAATTTATGTCTTTTTGCCACAAAATAAAAGAATTTTTTTAATTATGCCCTGAAATAAGTGATATTTCTGCAATTTTGCCCCAAAATAAAAGAAATTTCTGCCTTTTTGCCACAAAATAAAAGAAATTTCTTTCTTTTTGCCCCAAAATAAGGGAAATTTATGCCTTTTTGCCTTCAAATATGGGGAATTTAAGCCTTTTTACCTCAAAATAAGGGGAATTTCTGCATTTTTGCCACAAAATATTAAGAATTTCTGCATTTTTGCCCCAAAATAAGAAAATTTCTGTTTTTTTTCCCTGATATAAGTGAAATTTCTGCAATTTTGCCCCAAAATAAAGGAAATTTCTGCAATTTTGCCCCAAAATAAGGGAAATTTCTGCCTTTTTGCCCTGAAATATGTGAAATTGCTGCAATTTTACCCCAAAATAAGGTGAATTTCTGCCTTTTTGCCCTAAAATAATGGGAATTTCTGCCTTTTTGCCCCAAAATAAGAAAAATTTTTGCATTTTTTCTCTGAAATAAGTGAAATTTCTGCAATTTTGCCCCAAAATAAGGGAAATTTCTGCAATTTTGCCCCAAAATAAGGGAAATTTCTGGAATTTTGCCCCAAAATAAGTGGAATTTCTGAGTTTTGCTTCAAAATAAGGAGAATTTCTCTCTTTTTGCCACAACATATAGGGAATTTCTGCATTTTTGCCCCACAATTAGAGGAATTTCTGCAATTTTGCTCCAAAATATAGGAAATTTCTGTCTTTTTGCCCGAAAATAAGGGGAATGCATAACTTTTTGCCATAAAAAAGGGAAATTTCATCATTTGAGCTCCAAAATAAGAGGAAATTTCTGCCTTTTTGCCTCTAAATAAGTGGAATTTCTGTCTTTTTCCCCCAAAACAAAGGGAATTTCTGTCTTTTTGCCCCAAAATAAGGGGATTTTCTGACTTATTACCCTAAAATAAGTAAAATTTCTGCAATTTTGCCCCCAAATTAGGGAATTCTCTGCCTTTATGCCCTGAAATATGTGAAATTTCTTCAATTTTACCCCAAAAAAAGGTGAATTTCTGCATTTTTGCCCCACAATAATGGGAATTTCTGCCTTTTTGCCCCAAAATAAGAAAAATTTTTGCTTTTTTTCTCTGAAATAAGTGAAATTTCTGCAATTTTGCCCTAAAATAAGATAAATATCTGCAATTTTTCCCCATAATAAGGGAAATGTCTGCAATTTTGTCCCAAAATAAAGGGAATTTCATCCTTTTTGCCCCAAAATAAAGGAAATTTCAGCCTTTTTACCTGAAAATAAGTGAAATGTCTGCAATTTTGCCCCAAATAAGGGAAATTTCTACAATTATGCCCCAATATAATGTAAATTCCTGCAATTTTGCCTTCCAAAAAAAGGAAATTTCTAGAATTTTGCCCCAAAATAAGGGGAATTTCTTATTTTTGCCCCAAAATAAAGGGAATTTCTGCCTTTTGCCCCAAAATTAGGGGAATTTCTGCAATTTTGCTCCAAAATACGGAGAATTTCTGCCTTTTTGCCTGAAAATAATGGGAATGCATACCTTTTTGCCTTAAAAAAGAAACATTTCTTCATTTTTGCTCCAAAATAAGTGAAATTTCTGAGTTTTGCCCCTAAATAAGAAGAAATTCTGCCTTTTTGCCCCACAATAAGAGGAATTTCTGCAATTTTGCTCCAAAATACAGGAAATTTCTGTCTTTTTGCCTGAAAATAAGGGGAATGCATAACTTGTTGCCATAAAAAAGGGAAATTTCTTCATATTTGCTACAAAATAAGGGGAATTTCTGCATTTTGCCTCTAAATAAGTGGAATTTCTGTATTTTTCCCCCAAAACAAAGGGAAATTCTGTCTTTTTTGCCCCAAAATCAGGGGAATTTCTGAATTATTACCCTGAAATAAATGTAATTTCTGCAATTTTGCTCCAAAATAAGGGAAATTTCTGGAATTTTGCCCCAAAATAAGTGGAATTTCTGAGTTTTGCCCCAAAATAAGGGAATTTCTGTCTTTTTGCCCCACTATATAGGGAATTTCTGCCCTTTTGCCCCACAATTAAAGGAATTTCTGCAATTTTGCTCCAAAATACAGGGAATTTCTGCCTTTTTGCCCAAAAATAAGGGGAATGCATAACTTTTTGCCATAAAAAAGGGAAATTTCTTCATTTTTGCTCAAAAATAAGGGGAATTTCTGCCTTTTTGCCTCTAAATATGTGAAATTTCTGCAATTTTACCCAAAAATAAGGTGAATTTCTGCCTTTTTGCCCCAAAATAATTGGAATTTCTGCCTTTTTGCCCCAAAATAAGAAACATTTTTGCTTTATTTCTCTGAAATAAGTGAAATTTATGCAATTTTGCCCTAAAATAAGGAAAATTTCTGCAATTTTTTCCCATAATAAAGGAAATTTCTGCAATTTTGCCCCAAAATAAAGGGAATTTCTTTCTTTTTGCCCCAAAATAAAGGAAATTTCAGCCTTTTTACCTGAAAATAAGTGAAATTTTTGCAATTTTGCCCCAAATAAGGGAAATTTCTGCAATTTTGCCCAAAAATAAAGTAAATTGCTGCAATTTTGCCCCAAAATAAAGGAAATTTCTTGAATTTTGCCCAAAAATAAGGGGAATTTTTGATATTTGCCCCAAAATAAAGGGAATTTCTGCCTTTTGCCCCAAAATTAGGGGAATTTCTGCAATTTTGCTCCAAAATACGGGAAATTTCTGGCTTTTTGCCCGAAAATAATGGGAATGCATACACTTTTGCCATTAAAAGGGAAATTTCTTCATTTTTGCTACAAAATAAGGGGAATTTCTGTTTTTTTGCATCTAAATAAGTGGAATTTCTGTCTTTTTCCCCCAAAACAAAGAGAATTTCTGTCTTTTTTGCCTCAAAGAGAAGGAATTTCTGACTTATTACCCTGAAATAAGTGAAATTTCTGCAATTTTGCCCCAAAATATAGAAAATTTCTGCAATTTTGCCCCAATGTAAAAGAAATTTTTGAAATTTTGCCCCAAAATAAAGGGAATTTCAGACTGTTTGCTCTCGTAAAAAGGAGATTTTCTGTCTTTTTGCCCCAAAATAAGGAGAATTTCTGCCTTTTTGCCCGAAAATTATGAGAATTTCTGCAATTTTGTTTCAAAATACGAGGAATTTCTGCTTTTTATCCCGAAAGTAAGGGTAATGTATTCCTTTTGCCACAAAAAAGGGAAATTTCTTCATGTTTGCCTCAGAATAAGAGGAATTTCTGCCTTTTTACCTAAAAATAAGTGCAATTTCTTTTTTTTTACCCAAAAATAAATGGAATTTCTGTCTTTTTGCCCCAAATAAAACAATTTTTTGAATTATGCCCTGAAATAAGTGATATTTCTGCAATTTTGCCCCAAAATAATAGAAATTTCTGCCTTTTTGCCACAAAATAAGAGGAATTTCTGTCTTTTTGCCCCAAAATAAAGGAAATTTATGCCTTTTTGCCTTCAAATAAGGGAAATTTCAGCGTTGTTACCTCAAAATAAGGGGAATTTCTGCATTTTTGCCACAAAATATTAAGAATTTCTGCATTTTTGCCCCAAAATAAGGAAAATTTATGCCTTTTTTCCCTGAAATAAGTGAAATTTCTGCAATTTTGCCCCAAAATAAGGGAAATTTCTGCAATTTTGCCCAAAAATAAGGGAAATTTCTGCCTTTTTGCCCTGAAATATGTGAAATTTCTACAATTTTACCCCAAAATAAGGTGAATTTCTGCCTTTTGCCCCAAAATAATGGGAATTTCTGCCTTTTTGCCCAAAATAAGAAAAATTTTTGCTTTTTTGCTCTGAAATAAGTGAAATTTCTCCAATTTTGCCCTAAAATAAGGGAATTTTCTGAAATTTTGCCCCAAAATAAGGGAAATTTTTGGAATTTTGCCCCAAAATAAGTGGAATTTCTGAGTTTTGCCCCAGAATAAGGAGAATTTCTCTCTTTTTGCCCCAACATATAGGGAATTTCTGCCTTTTTGCCCCACAATTAAGGGATTTTCTGCAATTTTGCTCCAAAATACAGGGAATTTCTGTATTTTTGCCCGAAAATAAGGGGAATGCATAACTTTTTGCCATAAAAAAGGGAAATTTCTTAATTTTTGCTCCAAAATAAGGGGAATTTCTGCCTTTTTGCCTCTAAATAAGTGGAATTTCTGCAATTTTCCCCCAAAACAAAGGGAATTTCTGTTATTTTTGCCCCAAAATAAGAGGAATTTCTGACTTATTACCCTGAAATAAGTAAAATTTCTGCCATTTTGCCCAAAAATAAGGGAAAGTTCTGCCTTTTGCCCTGAAATATGTGAAATTTCTGCAATTTTACCACAAAATAGGGTGAATTTCTGCCTTTTTGCCCCAAAATAATGGGAATTTCTGCCTTTTTGCCCCAAAATAAGAAACATTTTTTTTCTTTATTTTTCTGAAATAAGTGAAATTTATGCAATTTTGCCCTAAAATAAGGGACATTTCTGCAATTTTTGCCCATAATAAAGGAAATTTCTGCAATTTTGCCTCAAAATAAGGGGAATTTCTCCATTTTTGCCCCAAAATAAAGGAAATTTCAGCCTTTTTACCTGAAAATAAGTGAAATTTTTGCAATTTTGCCCCAAATAAGGGAAATTTCTGCAATTTTGCCCAAAAATAAAGTAAATTGCTGCAATTTTGCCCCAAAATAAAGGAAATTTCTTGAATTTTGCCCAAAAATAAGGGGAATTTTTGATATTTGCCCCAAAATAAAGGGAATTTCTGCCTTTTGCCCCAAAATTAGGGGAATTTCTGCAATTTTGCTCCAAAATACGGGAAATTTCTGGCTTTTTGCCCGAAAATAATGGGAATGCATACACTTTTGCCATTAAAAGGGAAATTTCTTCATTTTTGCTACAAAATAAGGGGAATTTCTGCCTTTTTGCCTCTAAATAAGTGGAATTTCTGCAATTTTCCCCCAAAACAAAGGGAATTTCTGTCTTTTTTGCCCCAATTAAGGGGAATTTCTGACTTATTACCCTGAAATAAGTGAAATTTCTGCAATTTTGCCCCAAAATAAAGGAAATTTCTGCAATTTTGCCCCAATGTAAAGGAAATTTCTGCAATTTTGCCCCAAAATAATGGGAATTTCTGACTGTTTGCTCTCGTAAAAAGGAGATTTTCTGTCTTTTTGCCCCAAAATAAAGAGAATTTCAGCCTCTTTGCCCGGAAATTATGAGAATTTCTGCAATTTTGCTTCAAAATACAAGGAATTTCTGCTTTTTATCCCGAAAGTAAGGGGAATGTATACCTTTTGCCACAAAAAAGGGAAATTTCTTCATTTTTGCCCCAGAATAAGAGGAATTTCTGCCTTTTTACCTAAAAATAAGTGAAATTTCTTCCTTTTTACCCAAAAATAAATGGAATTTATGTCTTTTTGCCACAAAATAAAAGAATTTTTTTAATTATGCCCTGAAATAAGTGATATTTCTGCAATTTTGCCCCAAAATAAAAGAAATTTCTGCCTTTTTGCCACAAAATAAAAGAAATTTCTTTCTTTTTGCCCCAAAATAAGGGAAATTTATGCCTTTTTGCCTTCAAATATGGGGAATTTAAGCCTTTTTACCTCAAAATAAGGGGAATTTCTGCATTTTTGCCACAAAATATTAAGAATTTCTGCATTTTTGCCCCAAAATAAGAAAATTTCTGTTTTTTTTCCCTGATATAAGTGAAATTTCTGCAATTTTGCCCCAAAATAAAGGAAATTTCTGCAATTTTGCCCCAAAATAAGGGAAATTTCTGCCTTTTTGCCCTGAAATATGTGAAATTGCTGCAATTTTACCCCAAAATAAGGTGAATTTCTGCCTTTTTGCCCTAAAATAATGGGAATTTCTGCCTTTTTGCCCCAAAATAAAAAAAATTTTTGCTTTTTTGCTCTGAAATAAGTGAAATTTCTCCAATTTTGCCCTAAAATAAGGGAAATTTCTGAAATTTTGCCCCAAAATAAGGGAAATTTCTGGAATTTTGCCCCAAAATAAGTGGAATTTCTGAGTTTTGCCTCAGAATAAGGAGAATTTCTCTCTTTTTGCCCGAACATATAGGGAATTTCTGCCTTTCTGCCCCACAATTAGGGGTTTTTCTGCAATTTTTCTCCAAAATACGGGGAATTTCTGTCTTTTTGCCCGAAAATATGGAGAATGCATAACTTTTTGCCATAAAAAAAGAAAATTTCTTCATTTTTGCTCCAAAATAAGGAAAATTTCTGCCTTTTTGCCTCTAACTAAGTGGAATTTCTGTCTTTTTCCCCCAAAACAAAGGGAATTTCTGTCTTTTTTGCCCCAAAATTAGTGAAATTTCTGCAATTTTGCCCCAAAATAAGGGAAATTTCTGTCTTTTTGCCCTGAAATATGTGAAATTTCTGCAATTTTACCCCAAAATAACGTGAATTTCTGCCTTTTTGCCCCAAAATAATGGTAATTTCTGTTCTTTTGTCCCAAAATAAGAAAAATTTTTGCTTTTTTTCTCTGAAATAAGTGAAATTTCTGCAATTTTGCCCCAAAATAAGGGAAATTTCTGCAATTTTGCCCCAATATTAGGGAAATTTCTGGAATTTTGCCCTAAAATGCGTGGAATTTCTGAGTTTTGCCCCAAAATAAGGAGAATTTCTGTCTTTTTGCCCCAACATATAGGGAATTTCTGCATTTTTGCCCAACAATTACGGGAATTTCTGCAATTTTGCCCCAAAATAAGTGAAATTTCTGCAATTTTGCCCCAAAATAAGGGAAATTTCTGCCTTTTTGCCCTGAAATATGTGAAATTTCTGCAATTTTACCCTAAAATAAGGTGAATTTCTGCATTTTTGCCTCAAAATAATTCGAATTTCTGCCTTTTAGCCCCAAAATAAAAAAAAAATTTTGCTTTTTTTCTCTGTAATAAGTAAAATTTCTGCAATTCTGCCCTAAAATAAGGGAAATTTCTGCAATTTTGCCCCAAAATAAGGGAAATTTCTGGAATTTTGCCCCAAAATAAGTGGAATTTCTGAGTTTTGCCCCAAAAGAAGGAGAATTTCTGTCTATTTGCCCCAACATATAGGGAATTTCTGCCTTTTGGCCCACAATTAGGGGAATTTCTGCAATTTCGCTCCAAAATGCAAGGAATTTCTGTCTTGTTGCCCGAAAATAAGTGGAATGCATAACTTTTTGCCATAAAAAAGAGAAATATCTTCATTTTTGCTCCAAAATAAGGGGAATTTCAGCCTTTTTGCCTCTAAATAAGTGGAATGTCTGCCTTTTTCCCCCAAACGAAGGGAATTTCTGTCTTTTTTGTCCCAAAATAAGGGGAATTTCTGACTGATTACCCTAAAATATGTGAAATATCTGCAATTTTGCCCTAAAATAAGAGAAATTTCTGCAATTTTTCCCTATAATAAGGGAAATGTGTGCAATTTTGCCCCAAAATAAAGGGAATTTCTCTTTTTTTTTGCCTCAAAATAAAGGAAATTTCAGACTTTTTACCTGAAAATAAGTGAAATTTCTGCAATTTTGCCCCAAATAAGGGAAATTTCTGCAATTTTGCCCTCAAATAAGGTAAATTCCTGCAATTTTGCCCCAAAATAAAGAAAATTTCTTGAATTTTGCCCCAAAATAAGGTGAATTTCTGACTTTGTGCCCCAAAATAAAGGGAATTTCTGCCTTTTGCCCCAAAATTAGGGGAATTTCTGCAATTTTGCTCCAAAATACGGAGAATTTCTGCCTTTTTGTCCGAAAATAATGGGAATGCATACCTTTTTGCCATAAAATGGGAAATTTCTTCATTTTTGCTCCAAAATAAAGGGGAATTTCTGCCTTTTTGCCTCTAAATAAGTGGAATTTTTGTCTTTTTCCCTCAAAACAAAGGGAATTTTTGTCTTTTTTGCCCCTAAATAAGGGGAATTTCTGACTTATTACCCTGAAATAAGTGAAATTTCTGCAATTTTTCACCAAAATAAGGGAAATTTCTGCAATTTGGCCCCAATGTAAAGGAAATTTCTGCAATTTTGCCCCAAAATAAGGGGAATTTCTGTATGTTTGCTCCCGAAAAAAAAAGATTTTCTGTTTTTTTGCCCCAAAATAAGGAGAATTTCTGCCTTTTTGCCCGAAAATTATGAAAATTTCTGCAATTTTGCTTCAAAATACGGGGAATTTCTGCTTTTTATCTTGAAAGTAAGGGGAATGTATACCTTTTGCCACAAAAAAGGGTAATTTCTTCATTTTTGCCCCAAAATAAAAGGGATTTCTGCCTTTTTACCTCAAAATAAGTGAAATTTCTGCCTTTTTACCCAAAAATAAACGGAATGTCTTTTTGCCCCAAAAGAAAAGGAATTTTTGAATTATGCCCTGAAATAAGTGAAATTTCTGCAATTTTGCCCCAAAATAAAAGAAATTTCTGCCTTTTTGCCACAAAATAAGGGGAATTTCTGTCTTTTTGCCCCAAAATAAGGGAAATTTCTGACTTTTTGCCCCCAATTAAAAGGAATTTCAGATTTTTTACCTCAAAATTAGGGGAATTTCTGCATTTTTGCCACAAAATATTAAGAATTTTTGCATTTTTGCCCCAAAATAAGGAAAATTTCTGCCTTTTTTCTTTGAAATAAGTGAAATTTCTGAAATTTTGCCCCAAAATCAGTGAAATTTCGGCAATTTTGCCCCAAAATAAGGGAAATTTCTGGCATTTTGCCCCAAAATAAGTGGAATTTCTGAGTTTTGCCCCGAAATAAGGAGAATTTTTTCTTTTTGCCCCAACATATAGGGAATTTCTGCCTTTTTGCCCCACAATTAGGGGAATTTCTGAAATTTTGCTCCAAAAAACGGGGAATATCTGCCTTTTTGCCCAAAAATAAGGGGAATGCATAACTTTTTGCCCTAAAAAAGGGAAATTTCTTCATTTTTGCTCCAAAATAAAGGAAATTTCTGCAATTTTTTCTCATAATAAGGGAAATTTCTGCAATTTTGCCCCAAAGTAAGGGGAAATTCTCCCTTTTTGCCCCAAAATAAAAGAAATTTCAGCCTTTTTACCTGATAATAAGTGAAATTTCTGCAATTTTGCCCCAAATAAGTGAAATTTCTGCAATTTTGCTCCAAAATAAGGTAAATTCCTGCAATTTTGCCCCCAGAATAAAGGAAATTTCTTGAATTTTGCCCCAAAATAAGGGGAATTTCTGATTTTTGCCCCAAAATAAAGGAAATTTCTGCCTTTTGCCCGAAAATTAGGGAATTTTTTGCAATTTTGCCCCAAAATAAGTGAAATTTCTGCAATTTTGCCCCAAAATAAGGGAAATTTCTGGAATTTTGCCCCAAAATAAGTGGAATTTCTGAATTTTGCCCCAAAATAAGAAGATTTTCTGTCTTTTTGCCCCAACATATAGGGAATTTCTGTCTTTCTGCACCACAACTAGGGGAATTTCTGCAATTATGCTCCAAAATACGGGGAATTTCTACCCTTTTACCTGAAAATAAGGGGAATGCATAACTTTTTGCTATAAAAAAAGGGAAATTTCTTCATTTTTGCTCCAAAATAAGAAAAATTTCTGCCTTTTTGAATCTAAATAAGTGGAATTATTACCCTGAAATAAGTGAAATTTCAGCAATTTTGCCCCAAAATAAGGGAAATTTCTGCAATTTTGCCCCAATGTAAAGATAATTTCTGCAATTTTGCCCCAAAATAATGGGAGTTTCTGACTGTTTGCTCCCGAAAAAAGGAGATTTTCTGTCTTTTTGCCCCAAAATAAGGAGAATTTCTGCTTTTTTGCCCGAAAACAATGAGAATTTTTGCACTTTTGCTTCAAAATACGGGAAATTTCTGCTTTTTATCCCGAAAGTAAGGGGAATGTATACCTTTGGCCACAAAAATGGGAAATTTCTTCATTTTTGCCCCAAAATAAGAGGAATTTCTGCCTTTTTACCTCAAAATAAGTGAAATTTCTCCATTTTTTACCCAAAAATAAATGGAATTTCTGTCTTTTTGCCCCAAAATAAAAGGAATTTTTGATTTATGCCGTGAAATAAGTGATATATTTGCAATTTTGCCCTAAAATAAAAGAAATTTCTGCCTTTTTGCCACAAAAAAGGGGAATTTCTGTCTTTTTGCCCCAAAATGAGAGAAATTTCTGCCTTTTTGCCCCCAAATAAGCAGAATTTCATCCTTTTTACCTCAAAATGGGGGGAATTTCTGCATTTTTGCCACAAAATATTAAGAATTTCAGCATTTTTGCCCCAAAATAAAGAATATTTCTGCCTTTTTTCCATGAAATAAGTGAAATTTCTGCAATTTTGCCTCAAAATAAGTGAAATTTCTGCAATTTTGCCCCAAAATAAGGTAAATGTCTGCTTTTTTGCCCTGAAATATGTGAAATTTCTGCAATTTTACCCCAAAATAAGGTGAATTTCTGCATTTTTGCCCCAAAATAAAAAAAAAATTTTGCATTTTTTCTCTGAAATAAGTGAAATTTCTGCAATTTTGACCCACAATAAGGGAAATTTCTGGAATTTTTCCCCAAAATAAGTGGAATTTCTGAGTTTTGCCCCAAAATAAGGAGAATTTCTGTCTTTTTGCCCCAACATGTAGGGAATTTCGGCCTTTTTGCCCCACAATTAGGGGAATTTCTGCAATTTTGCTCCAAAATACGGGGAATTTCTGTCTTTTTGCCCGAAAACAAGAGGAATGCATAACTTGTTGCCATAAAAAAAAGAAATTTCTTCATTTTTACTCCAAAATAAGGGGAATTTCTTCAATTTTGCCTCTAAATAAGTGGAATTTCTGTCTTTTTCCCCCAAAACAGAGGGAATTTCTGTCTTTTTTGCCCCAAAATAAGGGGCATTTCTGATTTATTACCCTAAAATAAGTGAAATTTCTGCAATTTTGCCCCAAAATAAGGGAAATTTCTGCCTTTTTGCCCTGAAATATGTGAAATTTCTGCAATTTTACCCCAAAATAATGTGAATTTCTGCCTTTTTGCCCCAAAATAATGGGAATTTCTTCCTTTTTGCACCAAAGTAAGAAAAATTTCTGCTTTTTTTCTCTGAAATAAGTGAAATTTCTGCAATTTTGCCCTAAAATAAGGGAAATTTTTGCAATTTTGCCCCATAATAATTAAAATGTCTGCAATTTTGCCCCAAAATAAAGGGAATTTCTCCCTTTTTGCCCCAAAATAAAGGAAATTTCTTCCTTTTTACCTGAAAATAAGTGAAATTTCTGCAATTTTGCCCTAAATAAAGGAAATTTTTGCAATTTTACCCCAAAATAAGGTAAATTCCTGCAATTTTGCCCACAAAAAAGGAAATTTCTAGAATTTTGCCCAAAAATAAAAGGAATTTCTGATTTTTGCCCCAAAATAAAAGGAATTTCTGCCTTTTGCCCCAAAATTAGGGGAATTTCTGCAATTTTGCTCCAAAATACGGGGAATTTCTGCCTTTTTGCCTGAAAATAATGGGAATGCATACTTTTTTGCCATAAAAAGGGAAATTTCTTCATTTTTGCTACAAAATAAGGAGAATTTCTGCCTTTTTGCCTCTAGATAAGTGGAATTTCTGTCTTTTTCCTCCAAAACAAAGAGAATTTCTGTCTTATTTGCCCCAAAATAAGGGGAATTTCTGACTTATTACCCTGAAATAATTGAAATTTCTGCAATTTTGCCCCAAAATAAGGGAAATTTCTGCAATTTTGCCCCAATGTAAAAGAAATTTCTGCAATTTTCCCCAAAATAAGGGGAATTTCTGACTGTTTGCTCCCGAAAGAAGGAGATTTTCTGTCTTTTTGCCTCAAAATAAGGAGAATTTCTGCCTTTTTGCCCGAAAATTATGAGAATTTCTGCAATTTTGCTTCAAAATACAGGGAATTTCTGCTTTTTATCCCAAAAGTAAGGGGAATGTATATTTTTTGCCACAAAAAAGGGAAATTTCTTCATTTTTGCCCCAAAATAAGAGGAATTTCTGCCTTTTTACCTCAAAATGATTGAAATTTCTGCCTTTTTAACCAAAAATGAACGGAATTTCTGTCTTTTTACCCCAAAATAAAAGGAATTTTTGAATTATGCCCTGAAATAAGTAAAATTTCTGCAATTTTGCCCCAAAATAAAAGAAATTTCTGCCTTTTGCCCCAAAATTAGGGGAATTTCTGCAATTTTGCTCCAAAATACAGGGAATTTCTGCCTTTTTGCCCGAAAATAATGGGAATGCATACCTTTTTACCATAAAAAGGAAAATTTCTTCATTTTTGCTCCAAAATTAGGGGAATTTCTGCATTTTTGCCTCTAACTAAGTTGAATTTCTGTCTTTTTCCCCCAAAACAAAAGGAATTTCTGTATTTTTTGTCCCAAAATTAGTGAAATTTCTGCAATTTTACCCCAAAATAAGGTGAATTTCTGCCTTTTTGTCCCAAAATATTGGGAATTTATGTTTTTTGGCCCCAAAATAAGAAAAATTTTTGCTTTTTTTCTCTGAAATAAGTGAAATTTCTGCAATTTTGCTCTAAAATAATAGAAATTTCTGTATTTTTGCCCTGAAATATGTGAAATTTCTGCAATTTTACCCCAAAATAAGGTGAATTTCTGCATTTTTGTCTCAAAATAATGGGAATTTATGTTTTTTTGCCCTAAAATAAAAAAAATTTTGCTTTTTTTCTCTGAAATAAGTGAAATTTCTGCAATTTTGTCCTAAAATAAGAGAAATTTCTGCCTTTTTGCTCTGAAATATGTGAAATTTCTGCAATTTTTTCCAAAAATAAGGTGAATTTCTGACTTTTTGCCCCAAAATAATGGGAATTTCTGTTTTTTGCCTTAAAATAAGAAAAATTTTTGCTTTTTTTCTCTGAAATAAGTGAAATTTCTGCAATGTTGCCCCAAAATAAGGAAAATTTCTGCAATTTTGCCCCAAAATATGGAAAATTTCTGCATTTTGGCCTGAAATAAGTGAAATTTCTGCAATTTTGCCCTAAAATAAAGAAAATTTCTGCAATCTTGCCCCAAAATAAGGGAAATTTCTGGAATTTTGCCCCCAAATACGTGGAATTTCTGAGTTTTGCCCCAAAAGAAGGAGAATTTCTGTCTTTTTGCCCCAACATATAGGGAATTTCTGCCTTTTTGCCCCACAATTAGGGGAATTTCTGCAATTTTGCTCCAAAATGCAAGGAATTTCTGTCTTGTTGCCCGAAAATAAGTGGAATGCATAACTTTTTGCCATAAAAATAAGAAATTTCTTAATTTTTGCTCCAAAATAAGGGGAATTTCAGCATTTTTGCCTCTAAATAAGTGGAATTTCTGTCTTTTTCCCCCAAACAAAGGGAATTTCTTTCTTTTTTAACCCAAAATAAGGGGAATTTCTGACTTATTACCCTAAAATAAGTGAAATATCTGCAATTTTGCCCCAAAATAAGGGAAATTTCTGCCATTTTGCCCTGAAATATGTGAAATTTCTGTAATTTTACCCCAAAATAAGGTGAATTTCTGCCTTTTTCCCCCAAAATAATGGGAATTTCTGCCTTTTTGCCCCAAAATAAAAAAATTTTTGCTTTTTTTCTCTGAAATAAGTGAAATTACTGCAATTTTGCCCTAAAATAAGAGAAATTTCTGCCTTTTTGCCCTGAAATATGTGAAATTTCTGCAATTTTACCCCAAAATAAGGTGAATTTCTGCCTTATTGCCCCAAAATAATGGGAATTTCTGTTTTTTTGCCCCAAAATAAGAAAAATTTTTGCTTTTTTTCCCTGAAATAAGTAAAATTTCTGCAATTTTGCCCCAAAATAAGGGGAATTTCTGACTGTTTGCTCCCGAAAAAAGGAGATTTTCTGTATTTTTGCTCCAAAATAAGGAGAATTTCTGCTTTTTTGCCCGAAAATTATAAGAATTTCTGCAATTATGCTTCAAAATACGGGGAATTTCTACTTTTTATCCCGAAAGTTAGGGGAATGTATACCTTTTTCCACAAAAAAGGGAAATTTCTTAATTTTTGCCCCAAAATAAGAGGAATTTCTGCATTTTTACCTCAAAATAAGTGAAATTTCTCCTTTTTTACCCAAAAATAAATGGAATTTCTGTCTTTTTGCAACAAAATAAAAGAAATTTTTGAATTATACCCTGAAATAAGTGATATTTCTGCAATATTGCCCGAAAATAAAGAAATTTCTGCCTTTTTTGCCACAAAATAAAGGGAATTTCTGTTTTTTTTGCCCCATAATAAGAGAAATTAATGCCTTTTTGCCCCCAAATAAGGGGAATTTCAGCCTTTTTAACTCAAAAAAAAGGGAATTTCAGCCTTTTTACTTCAAAATAAGGGGAATTTCTGCATTTTTGCCATAAAATATTAAGAATTTCTTAATTTTTTCCCCAAAATAAGGAAAATTTCTGCCTTTTTTCCCTGAAATAAGTGAAATTTCTGCAATTTTGCCCTAAAATAAGGGAAATTTCTGCAATTTTGCCCCAAAATAAGGGAAATTTCTGAAATTTTGCCCCAAAATAAGTGGAATTTCTGAGTTTTGCCCCAAAAGAAGGAGAATTTCTGTCTTTTTGCCCCAACATATTGGGAATTTCTGCCTTTTTGCCCAACAATTAGGGGAATTTCCGCAATTTTGCCCCAAAATAAGGGAAATTTCTGCAATTTTGCCCCAATGTAAAAGAAATTTCTGCAATTTTGCCCCAAAATAAGGGCAATTTCAGACTGTTTGCTTCCGAAAAAAGATTTTCTGTATTTTTGTTCCAAAATAAGGAGAATTTCTGCTTTTTTGCCAGAAAATTATGAGAATTTCTGCAATTATGCTTCAAAATACGGGGAATTTCTGCTTTTTATCTCAAAAGTAAGGGGAATGTATACCTTTTTTAAAAAAAGGGAAACTTCTTAATTTTTGCCCCAAAATAAGAGGATTTTCTGCCTTTTTGCACCCAATTAAGCGGAATTTCAGCCCTTTTACCTCAAAATAAGGGGAATTTCAGTATTTTTACCTCAAAATAAGGAAAATTTCTGCATTTTTTTTCTGAAATAAGTGAAATTTCTGCAATTTTGCCCCAAAATAAGTGAAATTTCTGTAATTTTGCTCCAAAATGAGGGAAATTTCTGCCTTTTTGCCCTGAAATATGTGAAATTGCTGCAATTTTACCCTAAAATAAGGTGAATTTCTGCATTTTTGCCCCAAAATAAATGGAATTTCTGCATTTTAGCCCTAAAATAGGAAAAATTTTTGCTTTTTTTCTCTGAAATAAGTGAAATTTCTGCAATTTTGCCCTAAAATAAAAAAAATTTCTGCAATTTTGCCCCAAAATAAGGGAAATTTCTGGAATTTTGCCCCAAAATACGTGGAATTTCTGAGTTTTGCCCCAAAAGAAGGAGAATTTCTGTCTTTTTGCCCCAACATATAGGGAATTTCTGACTTTTTTCCCCACATTTAGGGGAATTTCTGCAATTTTGCTCCAAAATGCAAGGAATTTCTGTCTTGTTGCCCAAAAATAAGTGGAATGCATAACTTTTTGCCATAAAAAGGGGAAATTTCTTTATTTTTGCTCCAAAATAAGGGGAATTTCAGTCTTTTTGCCTCTAAATAAGTGGAATTTCTGTTTTTTCCCCCAAACAAAGGGAATTTCTGTCTTTTTAACCCAAAATAAGGGGAATTTCTGACTTATTACCCTAAAATAAGTGAAATATCTGCAATTTTGCCCCAAAATAAGGGAAATTTCTGCCATTTTGCCCTGAAATATGTGAAATTTCTGTAATTTTACCCCAAAATAAGGTGAATTTCTGCCTTTTTCCCCCAAAATAATGGGAATTTCTGCCTTTTTGCCCCAAAATAAAAAAATTTTTGCTTTTTTTCTCTGAAATAAGTGAAATTACTGCAATTTTGCCCTAAAATAAAAGAAATTTCTGCCTTTTTGCCCTGAAATATGTGAAATTTCTGCAATTTTACCACAAAATAAGGTGAATTTCTGCCTTATTGCCCCAAAATAATGGGAATTTCTGTTTTTTTTGCCCCAAAATAAGAAAAATTTTTGCTTTTTTTTTCTGAAATAAGTAAAATTTCTGCAATTTTGCCCCAAAATAAGGGAAATTTCTGCAATTTTGCCCCAAAATAAGGAAAATTTCTGGAATTTTGCCCCAAAATACGTGGAATTTCTGAGTTTTGCCCCAAAATAAGAAGAATTTATGTCTTTTTGCCTTTACATATAGGGAATTTCTGCCTTTTTGCCCAACAATTAGGAGAATTTCTGCAATTTTGCCCCAAAATAAGGGAAATTTCTGCATATTTGCCCGAATGTAAAAGATATTTCTGCAATTTTGCCCCAAAATAAGGGGAATTTTTGACTGTTTGCTGCCGAAAAAAGAAGATTTTCTGTATTTTTGCTCTAAAATAAGGAGAATTTCTGCTTTTTTGCCCGAAAATTATAAGAATTTCTGCAATTATGCTTCAAAATACGGGGAAATTCTACTTTTTATCCCAAAAGTAAGGGGAATGTATACCTTTTTCCACAAAAAAGGGAAATTTCTTAATTTTTGCCCCAAAATAAGAGGAATTTCTGCCTTTTTACCTCTAAATAAGTGAAATTTCTCCTTTTTTACCCCAAAATAAATGGAATTTCTGTTTTTTTGCAACAAAATAAAAGGAATTTTTGAATTATACCCTGAAATAAGTGATATTTCTGCAATTTTGCCCCAAAATAAAAGAAATTTCTTCCTTTTTGCCACAAAATAAGGGGAATTTCTGTCTTTTTGCCCCAAAATAAGAGAAATTTCTGCCTTTTTGCCCCCAAATAAGAAGAATTTCAGCCTTTTTACCTCAAAATAAGGGGAATTTCAGCCTTTTTACCTCAAAATAAGGGGAATTTCTGCATTTTAGCCACAAAATATTAAGAATTTCTTAATTTTTTCCCCAAAATAAGGAAAATTTCTGCCTTTTTTTTCTGAAATAAGTGAAATTTCTGCAATTTTGAACCAAAATAAGTGAAATTTCTGCAATTTTGCCCCAAAATGAGGGAAATTTCTGCCTTTTTGCCCGGAAATATATTAAATTGCTCCAATTTTACCCTAAAATAAGGTGAATTTCTGCCTTTTTGCCCCAAAATAAGTGGAATTTCTGCATTTTAGCCCCAAAATAGGAAAAATTTTTTCTTTTTTTCTCTGAAATATGTGAATTTTCTTCAATTTTGCCCTAAAATAAAGAAAATTTCTGCAATTTTGCCCCAAAATAAGGGAAATTTCTGGAATTTTGCCCCAAAATACGTGGAATTTCTGAATTTTCCCCCAAAAGAAGGAGAATTTCTGTTTTTTGCCCCAACATATAGGGAATTTCTGTCTTTTTGCCCCACAATTAGAGGAATTTCTGCAATTTTGCTCCAAAATGCAAGGAATTTCTGTCTTGTTGCCCGAAAATAAGTAGAATGCATAACTTTTTGCCATAAAAAAGGGAAATTTCTTTATTTTTGCTCCAAAATAAGGGGAATTTCAGCATTTTGCCTCTAAATAAGTGGAATTTCTGTCTTTTTCCCCCAAACAAAGGGAATTTCTGTCTTTTTTAACCCAAAATAAGGGGAATTATCTGCAATTTTGCCCAAAAATAAGGGAAATTTCTGCCATTTTGCCCTGAAATATGTGAAATTTCTGTAATTTTACCCCAAAATAAGGTGAATTTCTGCCTTTTTCCCCCAAAATAATGGGAATTTCTGCCTTTTTGCCCCAAAATAAAAAAATTTTTGCTTTTTTTCTCTGAAATAAGTGAAATTACTGCAATTTTGCCCTAAAATAAGAGAAATTTCTGCCTTTTTGCCCTGAAATATGTGAAATTTCTGCAATTTTACCCCAAAATAAGGTGAATTTCTGCCTTATTGCCCGAAAATAATGGGAATTTCTGTTTTTTTTTTGCCCCAAAATAAGAAAAATTTTTGATTTTTTTCCCTGAAATATGTAAAATTTCTGCAATTTTGCCCCAAAATAAGTGAAATTTCTGCAATTTTGCCCCAAAATAAGGGAAATTTCTGCCTTTTTGCCCTGAAATATGTGAAATTTCTGCAATTTTACCCCAAAATAATGTGAATTTCTGCCTTTTTGCCCCAAAATAATGGGAATTTCTTCCTTTTTGCACCAAAGTAAGAAAAATTTCTGCTTTTTTTCTCTGAAATAAGTGAAATTTCTGCAATTTTGCCCTAAAATAAGGGAAATTTTTGCAATTTTGCCCCATAATAATTAAAATGTCTGCAATTTTGCCCCAAAATAAAGGGAATTTCTCCCTTTTTGCCCCAAAATAAAGGAAATTTCTTCCTTTTTACCTGAAAATAAGTGAAATTTCTGCAATTTTGCCCTAAATAAAGGAAATTTTTGCAATTTTACCCCAAAATAAGGTAAATTCCTGCAATTTTGCCCACAAAAAAGGAAATTTCTAGAATTTTGCCCAAAAATAAAAGGAATTTCTGATTTTTGCCCCAAAATAAAAGGAATTTCTGCCTTTTGCCCCAAAATTAGGGGAATTTCTGCAATTTTGCTCCAAAATACGGGGAATTTCTGCCTTTTTGCCTGAAAATAATGGGAATGCATACTTTTTTGCCATAAAAAGGGAAATTTCTTCATTTTTGCTACAAAATAAGGAGAATTTCTGCCTTTTTGCCTCTAGATAAGTGGAATTTCTGTCTTTTTCCTCCAAAACAAAGAGAATTTCTGTCTTATTTGCCCCAAAATAAGGGGAATTTCTGACTTATTACCCTGAAATAATTGAAATTTCTGCAATTTTGCCCCAAAATAAGGGAAATTTCTGCAATTTTGCCCCAATGTAAAAGAAATTTCTGCAATTTTCCCCAAAATAAGGGGAATTTCTGACTGTTTGCTCCCGAAAGAAGGAGATTTTCTGTCTTTTTGCCTCAAAATAAGGAGAATTTCTGCCTTTTTGCCCGAAAATTATGAGAATTTCTGCAATTTTGCTTCAAAATACAGGGAATTTCTGCTTTTTATCCCAAAAGTAAGGGGAATGTATATTTTTTGCCACAAAAAAGGGAAATTTCTTCATTTTTGCCCCAAAATAAGAGGAATTTCTGCCTTTTTACCTCAAAATGATTGAAATTTCTGCCTTTTTAACCAAAAATGAACGGAATTTCTGTCTTTTTACCCCAAAATAAAAGGAATTTTTGAATTATGCCCTGAAATAAGTAAAATTTCTGCAATTTTGCCCCAAAATAAAAGAAATTTCTGCCTTTTGCCCCAAAATTAGGGGAATTTCTGCAATTTTGCTCCAAAATACAGGGAATTTCTGCCTTTTTGCCCGAAAATAATGGGAATGCATACCTTTTTACCATAAAAAGGAAAATTTCTTCATTTTTGCTCCAAAATTAGGGGAATTTCTGCATTTTTGCCTCTAACTAAGTTGAATTTCTGTCTTTTTCCCCCAAAACAAAAGGAATTTCTGTATTTTTTGTCCCAAAATTAGTGAAATTTCTGCAATTTTACCCCAAAATAAGGTGAATTTCTGCCTTTTTGTCCCAAAATATTGGGAATTTATGTTTTTTGGCCCCAAAATAAGAAAAATTTTTGCTTTTTTTCTCTGAAATAAGTGAAATTTCTGCAATTTTGCTCTAAAATAATAGAAATTTCTGTATTTTTGCCCTGAAATATGTGAAATTTCTGCAATTTTACCCCAAAATAAGGTGAATTTCTGCATTTTTGTCTCAAAATAATGGGAATTTATGTTTTTTTGCCCTAAAATAAAAAAAATTTTGCTTTTTTTCTCTGAAATAAGTGAAATTTCTGCAATTTTGTCCTAAAATAAGAGAAATTTCTGCCTTTTTGCTCTGAAATATGTGAAATTTCTGCAATTTTTTCCAAAAATAAGGTGAATTTCTGACTTTTTGCCCCAAAATAATGGGAATTTCTGTTTTTTTGCCTTAAAATAAGAAAAATTTTTGCTTTTTTTCTCTGAAATAAGTGAAATTTCTGCAATGTTGCCCCAAAATAAGGAAAATTTCTGCAATTTTGCCCCAAAATATGGAAAATTTCTGCATTTTGGCCTGAAATAAGTGAAATTTCTGCAATTTTGCCCTAAAATAAAGAAAATTTCTGCAATCTTGCCCCAAAATAAGGGAAATTTCTGGAATTTTGCCCCCAAATACGTGGAATTTCTGAGTTTTGCCCCAAAAGAAGGAGAATTTCTGTCTTTTTGCCCCAACATATAGGGAATTTCTGCCTTTTTGCCCCACAATTAGGGGAATTTCTGCAATTTTGCTCCAAAATGCAAGGAATTTCTGTCTTGTTGCCCGAAAATAAGTGGAATGCATAACTTTTTGCCATAAAAATAAGAAATTTCTTAATTTTTGCTCCAAAATAAGGGGAATTTCAGCATTTTTGCCTCTAAATAAGTGGAATTTCTGTCTTTTTCCCCCAAACAAAGGGAATTTCTTTCTTTTTTAACCCAAAATAAGGGGAATTTCTGACTTATTACCCTAAAATAAGTGAAATATCTGCAATTTTGCCCCAAAATAAGGGAAATTTCTGCCATTTTGCCCTGAAATATGTGAAATTTCTGTAATTTTACCCCAAAATAAGGTGAATTTCTGCCTTTTTCCCCCAAAATAATGGGAATTTCTGCCTTTTTGCCCCAAAATAAAAAAATTTTTGCTTTTTTTCTCTGAAATAAGTGAAATTACTGCAATTTTGCCCTAAAATAAGAGAAATTTCTGCCTTTTTGCCCTGAAATATGTGAAATTTCTGCAATTTTACCCCAAAATAAGGTGAATTTCTGCCTTATTGCCCCAAAATAATGGGAATTTCTGTTTTTTTGCCCCAAAATAAGAAAAATTTTTGCTTTTTTTCCCTGAAATAAGTAAAATTTCTGCAATTTTGCCCCAAAATAAGGGGAATTTCTGACTGTTTGCTCCCGAAAAAAGGAGATTTTCTGTATTTTTGCTCCAAAATAAGGAGAATTTCTGCTTTTTTGCCCGAAAATTATAAGAATTTCTGCAATTATGCTTCAAAATACGGGGAATTTCTACTTTTTATCCCGAAAGTTAGGGGAATGTATACCTTTTTCCACAAAAAAGGGAAATTTCTTAATTTTTGCCCCAAAATAAGAGGAATTTCTGCATTTTTACCTCAAAATAAGTGAAATTTCTCCTTTTTTACCCAAAAATAAATGGAATTTCTGTCTTTTTGCAACAAAATAAAAGAAATTTTTGAATTATACCCTGAAATAAGTGATATTTCTGCAATATTGCCCGAAAATAAAGAAATTTCTGCCTTTTTTGCCACAAAATAAAGGGAATTTCTGTTTTTTTTGCCCCATAATAAGAGAAATTAATGCCTTTTTGCCCCCAAATAAGGGGAATTTCAGCCTTTTTAACTCAAAAAAAAGGGAATTTCAGCCTTTTTACTTCAAAATAAGGGGAATTTCTGCATTTTTGCCATAAAATATTAAGAATTTCTTAATTTTTTCCCCAAAATAAGGAAAATTTCTGCCTTTTTTCCCTGAAATAAGTGAAATTTCTGCAATTTTGCCCTAAAATAAGGGAAATTTCTGCAATTTTGCCCCAAAATAAGGGAAATTTCTGAAATTTTGCCCCAAAATAAGTGGAATTTCTGAGTTTTGCCCCAAAAGAAGGAGAATTTCTGTCTTTTTGCCCCAACATATTGGGAATTTCTGCCTTTTTGCCCAACAATTAGGGGAATTTCCGCAATTTTGCCCCAAAATAAGGGAAATTTCTGCAATTTTGCCCCAATGTAAAAGAAATTTCTGCAATTTTGCCCCAAAATAAGGGCAATTTCAGACTGTTTGCTTCCGAAAAAAGATTTTCTGTATTTTTGTTCCAAAATAAGGAGAATTTCTGCTTTTTTGCCAGAAAATTATGAGAATTTCTGCAATTATGCTTCAAAATACGGGGAATTTCTGCTTTTTATCTCAAAAGTAAGGGGAATGTATACCTTTTTTAAAAAAAGGGAAACTTCTTAATTTTTGCCCCAAAATAAGAGGATTTTCTGCCTTTTTGCACCCAATTAAGCGGAATTTCAGCCCTTTTACCTCAAAATAAGGGGAATTTCAGTATTTTTACCTCAAAATAAGGAAAATTTCTGCATTTTTTTTCTGAAATAAGTGAAATTTCTGCAATTTTGCCCCAAAATAAGTGAAATTTCTGTAATTTTGCTCCAAAATGAGGGAAATTTCTGCCTTTTTGCCCTGAAATATGTGAAATTGCTGCAATTTTACCCTAAAATAAGGTGAATTTCTGCATTTTTGCCCCAAAATAAATGGAATTTCTGCATTTTAGCCCTAAAATAGGAAAAATTTTTGCTTTTTTTCTCTGAAATAAGTGAAATTTCTGCAATTTTGCCCTAAAATAAAAAAAATTTCTGCAATTTTGCCCCAAAATAAGGGAAATTTCTGGAATTTTGCCCCAAAATACGTGGAATTTCTGAGTTTTGCCCCAAAAGAAGGAGAATTTCTGTCTTTTTGCCCCAACATATAGGGAATTTCTGACTTTTTTCCCCACATTTAGGGGAATTTCTGCAATTTTGCTCCAAAATGCAAGGAATTTCTGTCTTGTTGCCCAAAAATAAGTGGAATGCATAACTTTTTGCCATAAAAAGGGGAAATTTCTTTATTTTTGCTCCAAAATAAGGGGAATTTCAGTCTTTTTGCCTCTAAATAAGTGGAATTTCTGTTTTTTCCCCCAAACAAAGGGAATTTCTGTCTTTTTAACCCAAAATAAGGGGAATTTCTGACTTATTACCCTAAAATAAGTGAAATATCTGCAATTTTGCCCCAAAATAAGGGAAATTTCTGCCATTTTGCCCTGAAATATGTGAAATTTCTGTAATTTTACCCCAAAATAAGGTGAATTTCTGCCTTTTTCCCCCAAAATAATGGGAATTTCTGCCTTTTTGCCCCAAAATAAAAAAATTTTTGCTTTTTTTCTCTGAAATAAGTGAAATTACTGCAATTTTGCCCTAAAATAAAAGAAATTTCTGCCTTTTTGCCCTGAAATATGTGAAATTTCTGCAATTTTACCACAAAATAAGGTGAATTTCTGCCTTATTGCCCCAAAATAATGGGAATTTCTGTTTTTTTTGCCCCAAAATAAGAAAAATTTTTGCTTTTTTTTTCTGAAATAAGTAAAATTTCTGCAATTTTGCCCCAAAATAAGGGAAATTTCTGCAATTTTGCCCCAAAATAAGGAAAATTTCTGGAATTTTGCCCCAAAATACGTGGAATTTCTGAGTTTTGCCCCAAAATAAGAAGAATTTATGTCTTTTTGCCTTTACATATAGGGAATTTCTGCCTTTTTGCCCAACAATTAGGAGAATTTCTGCAATTTTGCCCCAAAATAAGGGAAATTTCTGCATATTTGCCCGAATGTAAAAGATATTTCTGCAATTTTGCCCCAAAATAAGGGGAATTTTTGACTGTTTGCTGCCGAAAAAAGAAGATTTTCTGTATTTTTGCTCTAAAATAAGGAGAATTTCTGCTTTTTTGCCCGAAAATTATAAGAATTTCTGCAATTATGCTTCAAAATACGGGGAAATTCTACTTTTTATCCCAAAAGTAAGGGGAATGTATACCTTTTTCCACAAAAAAGGGAAATTTCTTAATTTTTGCCCCAAAATAAGAGGAATTTCTGCCTTTTTACCTCTAAATAAGTGAAATTTCTCCTTTTTTACCCCAAAATAAATGGAATTTCTGTTTTTTTGCAACAAAATAAAAGGAATTTTTGAATTATACCCTGAAATAAGTGATATTTCTGCAATTTTGCCCCAAAATAAAAGAAATTTCTTCCTTTTTGCCACAAAATAAGGGGAATTTCTGTCTTTTTGCCCCAAAATAAGAGAAATTTCTGCCTTTTTGCCCCCAAATAAGAAGAATTTCAGCCTTTTTACCTCAAAATAAGGGGAATTTCAGCCTTTTTACCTCAAAATAAGGGGAATTTCTGCATTTTTGCCACAAAATATTAAGAATTTCTTAATTTTTTCCCCAAAATAAGGAAAATTTCTGCCTTTTTTTTCTGAAATAAGTGAAATTTCTGCAATTTTGCACCAAAATAAGTGAAATTTCTGCAATTTTGCCCCAAAATGAGGGAAATTTCTGCCTTTTTGCCCGGAAATATATTAAATTGCTCCAATTTTACCCTAAAATAAGGTGAATTTCTGCCTTTTTGCCCCAAAATAAGTGGAATTTCTGCATTTTAGCCCCAAAATAGGAAAAATTTTTTCTTTTTTTCTCTGAAATATGTGAATTTTCTTCAATTTTGCCCTAAAATAAAGAAAATTTCTGCAATTTTGCCCCAAAATAAGGGAAATTTCTGGAATTTTGCCCCAAAATACGTGGAATTTCTGAATTTTCCCCCAAAAGAAGGAGAATTTCTGTTTTTTGCCCCAACATATAGGGAATTTCTGTCTTTTTGCCCCACAATTAGAGGAATTTCTGCAATTTTGCTCCAAAATGCAAGGAATTTCTGTCTTGTTGCCCGAAAATAAGTAGAATGCATAACTTTTTGCCATAAAAAAGGGAAATTTCTTTATTTTTGCTCCAAAATAAGGGGAATTTCAGCATTTTGCCTCTAAATAAGTGGAATTTCTGTCTTTTTCCCCCAAACAAAGGGAATTTCTGTCTTTTTTAACCCAAAATAAGGGGAATTATCTGCAATTTTGCCCAAAAATAAGGGAAATTTCTGCCATTTTGCCCTGAAATATGTGAAATTTCTGTAATTTTACCCCAAAATAAGGTGAATTTCTGCCTTTTTCCCCCAAAATAATGGGAATTTCTGCCTTTTTGCCCCAAAATAAAAAAATTTTTGCTTTTTTTCTCTGAAATAAGTGAAATTACTGCAATTTTGCCCTAAAATAAGAGAAATTTCTGCCTTTTTGCCCTGAAATATGTGAAATTTCTGCAATTTTACCCCAAAATAAGGTGAATTTCTGCCTTATTGCCCGAAAATAATGGGAATTTCTGTTTTTTTTTTGCCCCAAAATAAGAAAAATTTTTGATTTTTTTCCCTGAAATATGTAAAATTTCTGCAATTTTGCCCCAAAATAAGGGAAATTTCTGCAATTTTGTCCCAAAATAAGGAAAATTTCTGGAACTTTGCCCCAAAATATGTGGAATTTCTGAGTTTTGCCCCAAAATAAGGAGAATTTCTGTCTTTTTGCCCCAACATATAGGGAATTTCTGCCTTTTTGCCCAACAATTAGGAGAATTTCTGCAATTTTGCCGAAAATAAGCGAAATTTCTGCAAATTTGCCCGAATGTAAAAGAAATTTCTGCAATTTTGCCCCAAAATAAGGGGAATTTCTGACTGTTTGCTCCTGAAAAAAGGAGATTTTCTGTATTTTTGTTCCAAAATAAGGAGAATTTCTGCTTTTTTGCCCGAAAATTATAAGAATTTCTGCAATTATGGTTCAAAATACGGGGAATTTCTACTTTTTATCCAGAAAGTAATGGGAATGTATACCTTTTTCCACAAAAAAGGGAAATTTCTTAATTTTTGCCCCAAAATAAGAGGAATTTCTGCCTTTTTACCTCAAAATAAGTGAAATTTCTCCTTTTTTACCCAAAAATAAATGGAATTTCTGTCTTTTTGCAACAAAATAAAAGGAATTTTTGAATTATACCCTGAAATAAGTGATATTTCTGCAATTTTGCCCCAAAATAAAAGAAATTTCTGCCTTTTTGCCCCCAAATAGGAGGAATTTCAGCCTTTTTACCTCAAAATAAGGGGAATTTCAGCCTTTTTACCTCAAAATAAGGGGAATTTCTGCATTTTTGCCACAAAATATTAAGAATTTCTTAATTTTTTCCCCAAAATAAGGAAAATTTCTGCCTTTTTTCCCTGAAATAAGTGAAATTTCTGCAATTTTGCCCTAAAATAAGGGAAATTTCTGCAATTTTGCCCCAAAATAAAGGAAATTTCTGGAATTTTGCCCCAAAATACGTGGAATTTCTGAGTTTTGCCTCAAAATAAGGAGAATTTCTGTCTTTTTGCCCCAACATATAGGGAATTTCTGCCTTTTTGCCCAACAATTAGGGGAATTTCTACAATTTTGCCCCAAAATAAGGAAAATTTCTGCAATTTTGCCCCAATGTAAAAGAAATTTCTGCAATTTTGCCCCAAAATATGTGGAATTTCTGAGTTTTGCCTCAAAAGAAGGAGAATTTCTGTCTTTTTGCCCCAACATATAGGGAATTTCTGCCTTTTTGCCCAACAATTAGGGGAATTTCTGGAATTTTGCTCCAAAATAAGGGAAATTTCTGCAATTTTGCCCCAATGTAAAAGAAATTTCTGCAATTTTGCCCCAAAATAAGGGGAATTTCTGACTGCTTCCGAAAAAAGAAGATTATCTGTATTTTTGCTCCAAAATAAGGAGAATTTCTGCTTTTTTGCCCGAAAATTATGAGAATTTCTGCAATTATGCTTCAAAATACGGGGAATTTTTGCTTTTTATCTCTAAAGTAAGGGGAATGTATACCTTTTTTAAAAAAAAGGGAAATTTCTTAATTTTTGCCCCAAAATAAGAGGAATTTCTGCCTTTTTACCTCAAAATAAGTGAAATTTCTCCTTTTTTACCCAAAAATAAATGAAATTTCTGTCTTTTTGCAACAAAATAAAAGGAATTTTTGAATTATACCCTGAAATAAGTGATATTTCTGCAATTTTGCCCCAATATAAAAGAAATTTTTGCCTTTTTGCTACAAAATAAGGGGAAATTCTGTCTTTTTGCCCCAAAATAAGAGAAATTTCTGCCTTTTTGCACCCAATTAAGGGGAATTTCAGCCTTTTTACCTCAAAATAAGGGGAATTTCAGCATTTTTACCTCAAAATAAGGAAAATTTCTGCATTTTTGCCACAAAATTTTAAGAATTTCTTAATTTTTTGTCCAAAATAAGGAAATTTTCTGCCTTTTTTCCCTGAAATAAGTGAAATTTCTGCAATTTTGCCCCAAAATAAGTGAAATTTCTGCAATTTTGCCTCAAAATGAGGGTAATTTCTGCCTTTTTGCCCTGAAATATGTGAAATTGCTGCAATTTTACCCTAAAATAAGGTGAATTTCTGCCTTTTGCCCCAAAACAAGTAGAATTTCTGCATTTCAGCCCCAAAATAGGAAAAATTTTTGCTTTTTTTCTCTGAAATAAGTGAAATTTCTGCAATTTTGCCCTAAAATAAGGAAAATTTCTGCAATTTTGCCCCAAAATAAGGGAAATTTCTGGAATTTTGCCCCAAAATACGTGGAATTTTTGAATTTTGCCCCAAAATAATGAGAATTTCTGTCTTTTTGCCCCAACATATAGGGAATTTCTGCCTTTTTCCCCACATTTAGGGGAATTTCTGCAATTTTGCTCCAAAATGCAAGGAATTTCTGTCTTGTGGCCCGAAAATAAGTGGAATGCATAACTTTTTGCCATAAAAAAGGGAATTTTCTTTATTTTTGCTCCAAAATAAGGGGAACTTCAGTCTTTTAGCCTCTAAATAAGTGGAATTTCTGTCTTTTTCCCCCAAACAAAGGGAATTTCTGTCTTTTTAAACCCAAAATAAGGGGAATTTCTGACTTGTTACTCTAAAATAAGTGAAATATCTGCAATTTTGCCCCAAAATAAGGGAAATTTCTGCCATTTTGCCCTGAAATATGTGAAATTTCTGTAATTTTACCCCAAAATAAGGTGAATTTCTGCCTTTTTCCCCCAAAATAATGGGAATTTCTGCCTTTTTGCCCCAAAATAAAAAAATTTTTCTTTTTTTCTCTGAAATAAGTGAAATTACAGCAATTTTGCCCTAAAATAAGAGAAATTTCTGCCTTTTTGCCCTGAAATATGTGAAATTTCTGCAATTTTACCACAAAATAAGGTGAATTTCTGCCTTATTGCCCCAAAATAATGGGAATTTCTGTTTTTTTTTGCCCCAAAATAAGAAAAATTTTTGCTTTTTTTCCCTGAAATAAGTAAAATTTCTGCAATTTTGCCCCAAAATAAGGGGAATTTCTGACTGTTTGCTCCTGAAAAAAGGAGATTTACTGTATTTTTGCTCCAAAATAAGGAGAATTTCTGCTTTTTTGCCCGAAAATTATAAGAATTTCTGCAATTATGCTTCAAAATACGGGGAATTTCTACTTTTTATTCCGAAAGTTAGGGGAATGTATACCTTTTTCCACAAAAAAGTGAAATTTCTTAATTTTTGCCCCAAAATAAGAGGAATTTCTGCATTTTTACCTCAAAATAAGTGAAATTTCTCCTTTTTTACCCAAAATTAAATGGAATTTCTGTCTTTTTGCAACAAATAAAAGAAATTTTTGAATTATACCCTGAAATAAGTGATATTTCTGCAATTTTGCCCCAAAATAAAAGAAATTTCTGCCTTTTTGCCACAAAATAAGGGGAATTTCTGTCTTTTTGCCCCAAAATAAGAGAAATTTCTGCCTTTTTGCCCCCAAATAAGGGGAATTTCAGGCTTTTTACCTCAAAATAAGGGGAATTTCAGCCTTTTTACCTCAAAATAAGGGGAATTTCTGCATTTTTGCAACAAAATATTAAGAATTTCTTAATTTTTTCCCCAAAATAAGGAAAATTTCTGCCTTTTTTCCCTGAAATAAGTGAAATTTCTGCAATTTTTTTCTAAAATAAGGGAAATTTCTGCAATTTTGCCCCAAAATAAGGGAAATTTCTGGAATTTTGCCCCAAAATACATGGAATTTCTTAGTTTTGCCCCAAAAGAAGGAGAATTTCTGTCTTTTTGCCCCAACATATAGGGAATTTCTGCCTTTTTGCCCAACAATTAGGGGAATTTCTGCAATTTTTCCCCAAAATAAGGGAAATTTCTGCAATTTTGCCCCAATGTAAAAGAAATTTCTGCAATTTTGCCCCAAAATAATGGGAATTTCTGACTATTTGCTTCCGAAAAAAGAAGATTTTCTGTATTTTTGCTCCAAAATAAGGAGAATTTCTGCTTTTTTGCCCGAAAATTGTGAGAATTTCTGCAATTATGCTTCAAAATACAGGGAATTTTTGCTTTTTATCCCAAAAGTAAGGGGAATGTATACCTTTTTTTAAAAAAAGGGAAATTTCTTAATTTTTGCCCCAAAATAAGAGGAATTTCTGCCTTTTTACCTCAAAATAAGTGAAATTTCTCCTTTTTTACCCAAAAATAAATGGAATTTCTGTCTTTTTGCAACAAAATAAAAGGAATTTTTGAATTATACCCTGAAATAAGTGATATTTCTGCAATTTTGCCTCAAAATAAAAGAAATTTTTGCCTTTTTGCTACAAAATAAGGGGAATTTCTGTCTTTTTGCCCCAAAATAAGAGAAATTTCTGCCTTTTTGCACCCAATTAAGGGGAATTTCAGCATTTTTACCTCAAAATAAGGGGAATTTCAGCATTTTGACCTCAAAATAAGGAAAATTTCTGCATTTTTGCCACAAAATATTAAGAATTTTTTAATTTTTTCCCCAAAATAAGGAAAATTTCTGCCTTTTTTTTCTGAAATAAGTGAAATTTCTGCAATTTTGCACCAAAATAAGTGAAATTTCTGCAATTTTGCCCCAAAATGAGAGAAATTTCTGCCTTTTTGCCCTGAAATATGTGAAATTGCTGCAATTTTACCCTAAAATAAGGTGAATTTCTGCCTTTTTGCCCCAAAATAAGTAAAATATCTGCATTTTAGCCCCAAAATAGGAAAAATTTTTGCTTTTTTTTCTGAAATAAGTGAAATTTCTGCAATTTTGCCCTAAAATAAGGAAAATTTCTGCAATTTTGCCCCAAAATAAGGGAAATTTCTGGAATTTTGCCCCAAAATACGTAAATTTCTGAGTTTTGCCCCAAAATAAGGAGAATTTCTGTCTTTTTGCCCCAACATATAGGGAATTTCTGCCTTTTTGCCCAACAATTAGGAGAATTTCTGCAATTTTGCCACAAAATGAGGGAAATTTCTGCAAATTTGCCCTAAAATAAGGAAAATTTCTGCAATTTTGCCCCAAAATAAGGGAAATTTCTGGAATTTTGCCCCAAAATACGTGGAATTTCTGAATTTTGCCCCAACATAATGAGAATTTCTGTCTTTTTGCCCCAACATATAGGGAATTTCTGCCTTTTTGCCCCACATTTAGGGGAATTTCTGCAATTTTGCTCCAAAATGCAAGGAATTTCTGTCTTGTTGCCCGAAAATAAGTGGAATGCATAACTTTTTGCCATAAAAAAGGGAAATTTCTTTATTTTTGCTCCAAAATAAGGGGAATTTCAGTCTTTTTGCCTCTAAATAAGTGGAATTTCTGTCTTTTTCCCCCAAACAAAGGGAATTTCTGTCTTTTTTAACCCAAAATAAGGGGAATTTCTGACTTATTAGCCTAAAATAAGTGAAATATCTGCAATTTTGCCCCAAAATAAGGGAAATTTCTGCCATTTTGCCCTGAAATATGTGAAATTTCTGTAATTTTACCCCAAAATAAGGTGAATTTCTGCCTTTTTCCCCCAAAATAATGGGAATTACTGCCTTTTTGCCCCAAAATAAAAAAAATTTTGCTTTTTTCTCTGAAATAAATGAAATTACTGCAATTTTGCCCTAAAATAAGAGAAATTTCTGCCTTTTTGCCCTGAAATATGTGAAATTTCTGCAATTTTACCACAAAATAAGGTGAATTTCTGCCTTATTGCCCCAAAATAATGGGAATTTCTGTTTTTTTTGCCCCAAAATAAGAAAAATTTTTGCATTTTTTTCCCTGAAATAAGTAAAATTTCTGCAATTTTGCCCCAAAATAAGGGGAATTTCTGACTGTTTGCTCCCGAAAAAAGGAGATTTTCTGTATTTTTGCTCCAAAATAAGGAGAATTTCTGCTTTTTTGCCCGAAAATTATAAGAATTTCTGCAATTATGCTTCAAAATACGGGGAATTTCTACTTTTTATCCCGAAAGTTAGGGGAATGTATACCTTTTTCCACAAAAACGGAAATTTCTTAATTTTTGCCCCAAAATAAGAGGAATTTCTGCATTTTTACCTCAAAATAAGTGAAATTTCTCCTTTTATACCCAAAATTAAATGGAATTTCTGTCTTTTTGCAACAAAATAAAAGAAATTTTTGAATTATACCCTGAAATAATTGATATTTCTGCAATTTTGCCCCAAAATAAAAGAAATTTCTGCCTTTTTGCCACAAAATAAGGGGAATTTCTGTATTTTTGCCCCAAAATAAGAGAAATTTCTGCCTTTTTGCCCCCAAATAAGGGGAATTTCAGCCTTTTTATCTCAAAATAAAGGGAATTTCAGCCTTTTTACCTCAAAATAAGGGGAATTTCTGCATTTTTCCCACAAAATATTAAGAATTTCTTAATTTTTTCCCCAAAATAATGAAAATTTCTGCCTTTTTTCCGTGAAATAAGTGAAATTTCTGCAATTTTTTTCTAAAATATGGGAAATTTCTGCAATTTTGCTCCAAAATAAGGGAAATTTCTGGAATTTTGCCCCAAAATACATGGAATATCTGAGTTTTGCCCCAAAAGAAGGAGAATTTCTGTCTTTTTGCCCCAACATATAGGGAATTTCTGCCTTTTTGCCCAACAATTAGGGGAATTTCTGCAATTTTGCCCCAAAATAAGGGAAATTTCTGCAATTTTGCCCCAATGTAAAAGAAATTTCTGGAATTTTGCCCCAAAATAATGGGAATTTCTGACTATTTGCTTCCGAAAAAAAGAAGATTTTCTGTATTTTTGCTCCAAAATAAAGAGAATTTCTGCTTTTTTGCCCGAAAATTGTGAGAATTTCTGCAATTATGCTTCAAAATACAGGGAATTTTTGCTTTTTATCCCAAAAGTAAGGGGAATATATACCTTTTTTTAAAAAAAGGGAAATTTCTTAATTTTTGCCCCAAAATAAGAGGAATTTCTGCCTTTTTACCTCAAAATAAGTGAAATTTCTCCTTTTTTACCCAAAAATAAATGGAATTTCTGTCTTTTTGCAACAAAATAAAAGGAATTTTTAAATTATACCCTGAAATAAGTGATATTTCTGCAATTTTGCCCCAAAATAAAAGAAATTTTTGCCTTTTTGCTACAAAATAAGGGGAATTTCTGTCTTTTTGCCCCAAAATAAGAGAAATTTCTGCATTTTTGCACCCAATTAAGGGGAATTTCAGCCTTTTTACCTCAAAATTTGGGGAATTTCAGCATTTTTACCTCAAATAAGAAAAATTTCTGCATTTTTGCCACAAAATATTAAGAATTTCTTAATTTTTTCCCCAAAATAAGGAAAATTTCTGCCTTTTTTTTCTGAAATAAGTGAAATTTCTGCAATTTTGCACCAAAATAAGTGAAATTTCTGCAATTTTGCCCCAAAATGAGGGAAATTTCTGCCTTTTTGTCCTGAAATATATTAAATTGCTGCAATTTTACCCTGAAATATGTTGAATTTCTGCCTTTTTGCCCCAAAATAAGTGGAATTTCTGCATTTTAGCCCCAAAATAGGAAAAATTGTTGCTTTTATTCTCTGAAATAAGTGAAATTTCTGCAATTTTGCCATAAATAAGGAAAATTTCTGCAATTTTGCCCCAAAATAAGGGAAATTTCTGGAATTTTGCCCCAAAATACGTGGAATTTCTGAGTTTTGCCCCAAAAGAAGGAGAATTTCTGTCTTTTTCCCCAACATATAGGGAATTTCTGTCTTTTTGTGCCACAATTAGGGGAATTTCTGCAATTTTGCTCCAAAATGCAAGGAATTTCTGTCTTGTTGCCTGAAAATAAGTAGAATGCATAACTTTTTGCCATAAAAAAGGGAAATTTCTTTATTTTTGCTCCAAAATAAGGGGAATTTCAGCATTTTGCATCTAAATAAGTGGAATTTCTGTATTTTTCCCCCAAACAAAGGGAATTTCTGTCTTTTTTAACCCGAAATAAGGGGAATTTCTGACTTATTACCCTAAAATAAGTGAAATATCTGCAATTTTGCCCCAAAATAAGGGAAATTTCTGCCATTTTACCCTGAAATATGTGAAATTTCTGTAATTTTACCCCAAAAGAAGGTGAATTTCTGCTTTTTCCCCCCAAAATAATGGGAATTTCTGCCTTTTTGCCCCAAAATAAAAAAATTTTTGCTTTTTTTCTCTGAAATAAGTGAAATTACTGCAATTTTGCCCTAAAATAAGAGAAATTTCTGCCTTTTTGCCCGGAAATATGTGAAATTTCTGCAATTTTACCCCAAAATAAGGTGAATTTCTGCCTTATTGCCCCAAAATAATGGAAATTTCTGTTTTTTGCCCCAAAATAAGAAAATTTTTTGATTTTTTTCCCTGAAATAAGTAAAATTTCTGCAATTTTGCCCAAAAATAAAGGAAATTTCTGCAATTTTGCCCCAAAATAAGGAAAATTTCTGGAACTTTGCCCCAAAATACGTGGAATTTCTGAGTTTTGCCCCAAAATAAGGAGAATTTCTGTCTTTTTGCCCCAACATATAGGGAATTCCTGCCTTTTTGCCCAACAATTAGAAAAATTTCTGCAATTTTGCCACAAAATAAGGGAAATTTCTGCAAATTTGCCCGAATGTAAAAGAAATTTCTGCAATTTTGCCCCAAAATAAGGGGAATTTCTGACTGTTTGCTCCCGAAAAAAGGAGATTTTCTGTATTTTTGCTCCAAAATAAGGAGAATTTCTGCTTTTTTGCCCGAAAATTATAAGAATTTCTGCAATTATGCTTCAAAATACGGGGAATTTCTACTTTTTATCCCGAAAGTAATGGGAATGTATACCTTTTTCCACAAAAAAGGGAAATTTCTTAATTTTTGCCCCAAAATAAGAGGAATTTCTGCCTTTTTACCTCAAAATAAGTGAAATTTCTCTTTTTTTACCCAAAAATAAATGGAATTTCTGTCTTTTTCCAACAAAATAAAAGGAATTTTTGAATTATACCCTGAAATAAGTGATATTTCTGCAATTTTGCCCCAAAATAAAAAAAATTTCTGCCTTTTTGCCCCCAAATAAGAGGAATTTCAGCCTTTTTACCTCAAAATAAGGGGAATTTCAGCCTTTTTACCTCAAAATAAGGGGAATTTCTGCATTTTTGCCACAAAATATTAAGAATTTCTTAATTTTTTCCCCAAAATAAGGAAAATTTCTGCCTTTTTTCCCTGAAATAAGTGAAATTTCTGCAATTTTGCCCTAAAATAAGAGAAATTTCTGCAATTTTGCCCCAAAATAAAGGAAATTTCTGGAATTTTGCCCCAAAATACGTGGAATTTCTTAGTTTTGCCTCAAAATAAGGAGAATTTCTGTCTTTTTGCCCCAACATATAGGGAATTTCTGCCTTTTTGCCCAACAATTAGGGGAATTTCTGCAATTTTGCCCCAAAATAAGGGAAATTTCTGCAATTTTGCCCCAATGTAAAAGAAATTTCTGCAATTTTGCCCCAAAATAAGGGGAATTTCTGACTGCTTCCGAAAAAAGAAGATTTTCTCTATTTTTGCTCCAAAATAAGGAGAATTTCTGCTTTTTTGCCAGAAAATTATGAGAATTTCTGCAATTATGCTTCAAAATATGGGGAATTTTTGCTTTTTATCCCAAAAGTAAGGGGAATGTATACCTTTTTTTAAAAAAAGGGAAATTTCTTAATTTTTGCCCCAAAATAAGAGGAATTTCTGCCTTTTTACCTCAAAATAAGTGAAATTTCTCCTTTTTTACCCAAAAATAAATGGAATTTCTGTCTTTTTGCAACAAAATAAAAGAAATTTTTGAATTATACCCTGAAATAAGTGATATTTCTGCAATTTTGCCCCAAAATAAAAGAAATTTTTGCCTTTTTGCTACAAAATAAGGGGAATTTCTGTCTTTTTGCCCCAAAATAAGAGAAATTTCTGCCTTTTTGCACCCAATTAAGGGGAATTTCAGCATTTTTACCTCAAAATAAGGGGAATTTCAGCATTTTTACCTCAAAATAAAAAAAAATTCTGCATTTTTGCCACAAAATTTTAAGAATTTCTTAATTTTTTCTCCAAAATAAGGAAATTTTCTGCCTTTTTTCCCTGAAATAAGTGAAATTTCTGCAATTTTGCCCCAAAATAAGTGAAATTTTTGCAATTTTGCCCCAAAATGAGGGAAATTTCTGCCTTTTTGCCCTGAAATATGTGAAATTGCTGCAATTTTACCCTAAAATAAGGTGAATTTCTACCTTTTTGCCCCAAAATAAGTAAAATATCTGCATTTTAGCCCCAAAATAGAAAAATTTTTTTCTTTTTTTCTCTGAAATAAGTGAAATTTCTGCAATTTTGCCCTAAAATAAGGAAAATTTCTGCAATTTTGCCCCAAAATAAGGGAAATTTCTGGAATTTTGCCCCAAAATACGTGGAATTTCTGAGTTTTGCCCCAAAATAAGGAGAATTTCTGTCTTTTTGCCCCAACATATAGGGAATTTCTGCCTTTTTGCCCAACAATTAGGAGAATTTCTGCAATTTTGCCCCAAAATAAGGGAAATTTCTGCAAATTTGCCCGAATGTAAAAGAAATTTCTGCAATTTTGCCCCAAAATAAGGGGAATTTCTGACTGTTTGCTCCCGAAAAAAGGAGATTTTCTGTATTTTTGCTCCAAAATAAGGAGAATTTCTGCTTTTTTGCCCGAAAATTATAAGAATTTCTGCAATTATGCTTCAAAATCCGGGGAATTTCTACTTTTTATCCCGAAAGTAAGGGGAATGTATACCTTTTTCCACAAAAAAGGGAAATTTCTTAATTTTTGCCCCAAAATAAGAGGAATTTCTGCCTTTTTACCTCAAAATAAGTGAAATTTCTCCTTTTTTACACAAAAATAAATGGAATTTCTGTCTTTTTGCAACAAAATAATAGGAATTTTTGAATTATACACTGAAATAAGTGATATTTCTGCAATTTTGCCCCAAAATAAAAGAAATTTCTGCCTTTTTGCCACAAAATAAGGGGAATTTCTGTCTTTTTGCCCCCAAATAAGAGAAATTTATTCCTTTTTGCCCCCGAATAAGGGGAATTTCAGCCTTTTTACTTCAAAATAAGGGGAATTTCAGCCTTTTTACCTCAAAATAAGGGGAATTTCTGCATTTTTGCCACAAAATATTAAGAATTTCTTAATTTTTCCCCAAAATAAGGAAAATTTCTGCCTTTTTTCCCTGAAATAAGTGAAATTTCTGCAATTTTGCCCTAAAATAAGGGAAATTTCTGCAATTTTTCCCCAAAATAAGGGAAATTTCTGGAATTTTGCCCCAAAATACGTGGAATTTCTGAGTTTTGCCCCAAAAGAAGGAGAATTTCTGTATTTTTGCCCCAACATATAGGGAATTTCTGCCTTGATGCCCCACAATTAGGGGAATTTCTGCAATTTTGCTCCAAAATGCAAAGAATTTCTGTCTTGTTGCCCGAAAATCAGTGGAATGCATAACTTTTTGCCATAAAAAAGGGAAATTTTTTCATTTTTGCTCCAAAATAAGGGGAATTTCAGCCTTTTTGCCTCTAAATTAGTGGAATTTCTGACTTTTTACCCCAAACACAGGGAATTTCTGTCTTTTTTGCCCCAAAATAGGGAAATTTCTGCCTTTTTGCCCTGAAATATGTGAAATTTCTGCAATTTTACCCCAAAATAAGGTGAATTTCTGCCTTTTTCCCCCAAAATAATGGGAATATCTGCTTTTTTGCCCCAAAATAAAAAAAATTTTTGCTTTTTTTCTCTGAAATAAGTGAAATTTCTGCAATTTTGCCCTAAAATAGGAGAAATTTCTGCAATTTTTCCTATAATAAGGGAAATGTCTGCAATTTTGCCCCAAAATAAATGGAATTTCTCCCTTTTTGCCTCAAAATAAAGGAAATTTCAGCCTTTTTACCTGAAAATAAGTGAAATTTCTGCAATTTTGCCCCAAAAAAGGTAAATTCCTGCAATTTTGCCTCAAAATAAAGGAAATTTCTTGAATTTTGCCCCAAAATAAGGGGAATTTCTGATTTTTCTCCAAAATAAAGGGAATTTCTGCCTTTTGCCCCAAAATTAGGGGAATTTCTGCAATTTTGCTCCATAATACGGGGAATTTCTGCCTTTTTGCCCAAAAAAAATGGAATGCATACCTTTTTGCCATAAAAAGGGAAATTTCTTCATTTTTGCTCCAAAATAAAGGAATTTCTGCCTTTTTGCCTCTAAATAAGTGGAATTTCTGTCTTTTTCTCCCAAAACAAAGGGAATTTCTGTCTTTTTTGCCTCAAATAGAAGGAATTTCTGACTTATTACCCTGAAATAAATGACATTTCTGCATTTTTGCCCCAAAATAAAGGAAATTTCTGCAATTTTGCCCCAATGTAAAGGAAATTTCTGCAATTTTGACCCAAAATAATGGGAATTTTTGACTGTTTGCTCTCAAAAAAAGAAGATTTTCTGTCTTTTTGCCCCAAAATAAGGAGAATTTCTGCTTTTTTGCCTGAAAATAATGAGAATTTCTGCAATATTGCTTCAAAATACGGGGAATTTCTGCTTTTAATCACGAAAGTAAGGGGAATGTATACCTTTTGCAACGAAAAAGGGAAATCTCTTCATTTTTGCCCCAAAATAATAGGAATTTCTGCCTTTTACCTCAAAATAAGTGAAATTTCTCCCTTTTTACCCAAAAATAAATGGAATATTTGTCTTTGTGCCCCAAAATAAAAAAAAATTTTTGAATTATGCCCTAAAATAAGTGTTATTTCTGAAATTTTGCCCCAAAATAAAAGAAATTTCTGCCTTTTTGCCACAGAATAAGGGGAAATTCTGTCTTTTTGCCCCAAAATTAGGGAAATTTCTGCCTTTTTGCCCCCAAATAAGGAAAATTTCACCCTTTTTACCTCAAAGTAAGGGGAATTTCTGCATTTTTGCCACAAAATATTAAGAATTTCTGCATTTTTGCCCCAAAATAAAGAAAATTTCTGCCTTTTTTCCTGAAATAAGTGAAATTTCTGCAATTTTGCCCCAAAATAAGTGAAATTTCTGCAATTTTGCCCGAAAATAAGGGAAATTTCTGCCTTTTTGCCCTGAAATATGTGAAATTTCTGCAATTTTACCCCAAAAAAAAGTGATTTTCTGGATTTTTGCCCCAAAATAATGGGAATTTCTGCTTTTTTTCCCTAAAAAAAGAAAAATTTTTCCTTTTTTTCTCTATAATAAGTGAAATTTCTGCAATTTTGCCTGAAAATAAAGGATATTTCGGTAATTTTGCCCCAAAATTAGAGAAATTTCTGGAATTTTGCACCAAAATAAGTGGAATTTCTGAGTTTTGCCCCAAAATAAGGAGAATTTTTGTCTTTTTGCCACAACATATAGGGAATTTCTGCCTTTTTGCCCCACAATTAGGGGAATTTCTGAAATTTTGCTCCAAAATATGGGAAATTTCTGTCTTTTTGCCCGAAAATAAGGGGAATGCATAACTTGTTGCCATAAAAAAGAGAAATTTCTTCATTCTTGCTCCAAAATAAGGGGAATTTCTGCCTTTTTGCCTCTAAATAAGTGGAATTTCTGTCTTTTTCCCCCAAAACAAAGGGAATTTCTGTCTTTTTTGCCCCAAAATAAGGGGATTTTCTGACTTATTACCCTAAAATAAGTGAAATTTCTGCAATTTTGCCCCAAAATAAGGGAAATTTCTGCCTTTTTGCCCTGAAATATGTGAAATTTCTGCAATTTTACCCCAAAATAAGGTGAATTTCTGCCTTTTTGCCCCAAAATAATGAGAATTTCTGCCTTTTTGCCCCAAAATAAGAAAAATTTTTGCTTTTTTTCTCTGAAATAAGTGAAATTTCTGCAATTTTGCCCTAAATAAGGGAAATTTCTGCAATTTTTCCACATAATAAGGAAAATGTCTGCAATTTTCCAAAAAATAAAGGGAATATCTCCCTTTTTGCCCCAAAATAAAGGAAATTTCAGTCTTTTTACCTGAAAATAAGTGAAATTTCTCCAATTTTGCCCCAAATATAGGAAATTTCTGCAATTTTGCCCCAAAATAAGGTAAATTCCTGCAATTTTGCTCCCCAAAAAAAGAAATTTCTAGAATTTTGCCCCAAAATAAGGGGAATTTCTGATTTTTGCCCCAAAATAAAGGGAATTTCTGCCTTTTGCCCCAAAATTAGGGGAATTTCTTCAATTTTGCTCCAAAATACGGGGAATTTCTGCCTTTTTGCCTGAAAATAATGGGAATGCATACCTTTTTGCTATAAAAAGGGAAATTTCTTCATTGTTGCTCCAAAATAAGGGGAATTTCTGCCTATGTGCTTCTAGATAAGTGGAATTTCTGTCTTTTTCCCTGAAAACAAAGGGAATTTCTGTCTTTTTTGCCCCAAAATAAAGGGGAATTTCTGACTTATTACCCTGAAATAAGTGAAATTTCTGCAATTTTGCCCCAGGATAAGGTAAATTTCTCCCTTTTTTCCCTGAAATATGTGAAATTTCTGCAATTTTACCCCAAAATAAGGTGAATTTCTTTTTTTTGCCCCAAAATAATAAGAATTTCTGCCTTTTTGCCCCAAAATAAGAAAAATTTTTGCTTTTTTTTTCTGAAATAAGTAAAATTTCTGCAATTTTGCCCCAATGTAAAGGAAATTTCTGCAATTTTGCAACAAAATAAGTAGAATTTCTGACTGTTTGCTCCCGAAAAAAGGAGATTTTCTGTCTTTTTGCACCAAAATAACGAGAATTTCTGCTTTTTGCCCGAAAATTATGGGAATTTCTGCAATTTTGCTTCAAAATACGGGGAATTTCTGCTTTTTATCCCGAAAGTAAGGTGAATGTATATTTTTTGCCACAAAAAAGAGAAATTTCTTCATTTTTGCTCCAAAATAAGGGGAATTTCTGTCTTTTTGCCTTTAAATAAGTGGAATTTCTGTATTTTTCCCAAAAATCAAACGGAATTTCTCTCTTTTTTGCCCCAAATAAAAAAAATTTCTGACTCAATACCCTGAAATAAGTGAAATTTCTGCAATTTTGCCCCAAAATAAAGGAAATTTCTGCCTTTTTGCCCTCAAATATTGGGAATTTCAGCATTTTTACCTAAAAATAAGGGGAATTTCTGAATTTTGGCACAAAATATTAAAAATTTCTGTCTTTTTGACCCAAAATAAGTAAAATTTCTGCCTTTTTTCCCTGAAATAACTGAAATTTCTGCAATTTTGCCCCAAAATAATTGAAATTTCTGCAATTATGCCCCAAAATAAGGGCAATTTCTGGAATTTTGCACAAAAATTTGGAATTTCTGAGTTTTGCCCCAAAATTAGGAGAATTTTTGTCTTTTTGCCCCAACATATAGGAAATTTTTGCCTTTTTGCCCCTCAATTAGGGGAATTTCTGCAATTTTGCTCCAAAATACATGGAATTTCTCTCTTTTTGTCCGAAAATAAGGGGAATGCATAACTTGTTGACATAAAAAAGGGAAATTTCTTCATTTTTGCTCCAAAATAAGGGGAATTTCTGCCTTTTTGCCTCTAAATAAGTGGAATTTCTGTCTTTTTCCCCCAAAAACAAAGGGAATTTCTGTCTTTTTTGCCCCAAAATAAGGCGAATTTCTGACTTATTACCCTGAAATAAGTGAAATTTCTGCAATTTTGCCCCAGAATAAAGAAAATTTCTGCATTTTTGCCTTGAAATATGTGAAATTTCTGCAATTTTACCCCAAAATAAGGTGAATTTCTGTTTTTTTGCCCCAAAATAATGGGAATTTCTGCATTTTTGCCCCAAAATAAGAAAAATCTTTGCTTTTTTTCTCTGAAATAAGTAAAATTTCTGCAATTTTGCCCTAAAATAAGGGAAATTTCTCCAATTTTTTCACATAATAATAGAAATTTCTGCAATTTTGCCCCAATGTAAAGGAAATTTCTGCAATTTTGTCCCAAAATAAGGAGAATTTCTGACTATTTGCTCCCGAAAGAAGGAGATTTTCTGTCTTTTTGCCCCAAAATAAGTAGAATTTCTGCATTTTTGCCCGAAAATTTTGAGAATTTCTGCAATTTTGCTTCAAAATACGGGGAATTTCTGCTTTTTATACCGAAAGTAAGGGGAATGTATATTTTTTGCCACAATAAAGGGAAATTTCTTCATTATTGTTCCAAAATAAGGAGAATTTCTTCTTTTTGCCTCTAAATAACTGGAATTTCTGTCTTCTTTCCAAAAAAGAAAGGGAATTTCTCCCTTTTTTGCCCCAAAATAAAAGGAATTTCTGACTCATTACCTTGAAATAAGTGAAATTTCTGCAATTTTGCCCCAAAATAAAAGAAATTTCTGCAATTTTGCCCCAAAATAAGGGTAATTTCTGCTTTTTGTCCTGAAATATGTGAAATTTCTGCAATTTTACCCCAAAATAAGGTGAATTTCTACCTTTTTGCAACAAAATAATGAGAATTTCTGCCTTTTTGCCCCAAAATAAAAAAAAATTTTGCTTTTTTTCTCTGAAATAAGTGAAATTTCTGCAATTTTGCCCTAAAATAAGGGAAATTTCTGCAATTTTGCCCAAAAATAAGGTAAATTCTTGCAATTTTGCCCCCCAAAAAAGAAATTTCTAGAATTTTGCCACAAAATAAGGGGAATTTCTGATTTTGCCCCAAAATAAAAGCAATTTCTGCCTTTTGCCCCAAAATTAGGGGAATTTCTTCAATTTTGCTCCAAAATACGGGGAATTTCTGCCTTTTTTCCTGAAAATAATGGGAATGCATACCTTTTTGCCATAAAAAGGGAAATTTCTTCATTTTTGCTCCAAAATAAAGGGAATTTCTGCCTTTGTGCCTCTAGATAAGTGGAATTTCTGTCTTTTTCCCCCAAAACAAAGGGAATTTCTGTATTTTTTGCCCCAAAATAAGGGGAATTTCTGACTTATTACCCTGAAATAAGAGAAATTTCTGCAATTTTGCCCCAGGATAAGGAAAATTTCTGCCTTTTTGCCCTGAAATATTTGAAATTTCTGCAATTTTACCCAAAATAAAGTGAATTTCTGTTTTTTTGCCCCAAAATAATGGGAATTTCTGCCTTTTTGCCCCAAAATAAGAAAAATTTTTGCTTTTTTCTCTGATATAAGTAAAATTTCTGCAATTTTGCCCTAAAATAAGGGAAATTTCTGCAATTTTTTCCCTTAATAAGGGAAATTTCTGTAATTTTGCCCCAATGTAAATGAAATTTCTTCAATTTTGCCCCAAAATAAGGAGAATTTCTTACTGTTTGCTCCCGAAAAAAGGAGATTTTCTGTATTTTTGCCCCAAAATAAGGAGAATTTCTGCCTTTTTGCCCAAAAATTGGGAGAATTTCTGCTATTTTGCTTCAAAATACGGGGAATTTCTGCTTTTTATCCCGAAAGTAAGGGGAATGTATATTTTTTGCCACAAAAAAGGGAAATTTCTTCATTTTTGCTCCAAAATAAGGGGAATTTCTGCCTTTTTGCCTCTAAATAAGTGGAATTTCTGACTTTTTCCCAAAAATCAAAGGGAATTTCTCTCTTTTTTGCCTCAAAATAAAAGGAATTTCTGACTCATTACCCTGAAATAAGTGAAATTTCTGCAATTTTGCCCCAAAATAAGGGAAATTTCTGCCTTTTTGCCCCCAAATAAGGGGAATTTCAGCATTTTTACCCCAAAATAAAGAGAATTTCTGAATTTTGGCACAAAATATTAGGAATTTCTGCATTTTTGTTCCAAAATACGTAAAATTTCTACCTTTTTTCCCTGAAATAAGTGAAATTTCTGCAATTTTGCCCCAATATAAGTGAAATTTCTGCAATTTTGCCCCAAAATAAGGGAAATTTCTGGAATTTCGCACCAAACAAAGTGGAATTTCTGAGTTTTGCCCCCAAAAAAAGGAGAATTTTTGTCTTTTTGCCCCAACATATAGGGAATTTCTGCCTTTTTGCCCCACAATAAGAGGAATTTCTGCAATTTTGCTCCAAAATACAGGAAATTTCTGTCTTTTTGCCTGAAAATAAGTGGAATGCATAACTTGTTGCCATACAAAAGGGAAATTTCTTCATTTTTGCTCCAAAATAAGGAGAATTTCTGCGTTTTTGCCTCTAAATAAGTGGAATTTCTGTCTTTTTCCCCCAAAACAAAAGGAATTTCTGTCTTTTTTGCCCCAAAATAAGGGGATTTTCTGACTTATTACCCTAAAATAAGTGAAATTTCTGCAATTTTGCCCCAGGATAAGGGAAATTTCTGCCTTTTTACCCTGAAATATGTGAAATTTCTGCAATTTTACCCCAAAATAAGGTGAATTTCTGCCTTTTTGCCCCACAATAAGAGGAATTTCTGCAATTTTGCTCCAAAATACAGGAAATTTCTGTCTTTTTGCCTGAAAATAAGTGGAATGCATAACTTGTTGCCATACAAAAGGGAAATTTCTTCATTTTTGCTCCAAAATAAGGAGAATTTCTGCGTTTTTGCCTCTAAATAAGTGGAATTTCTGTCTTTTTCCCCCAAAACAAAAGGAATTTCTGTCTTTTTTGCCCCAAAATAAGGGGATTTTCTGACTTATTACCCTAAAATAAGTGAAATTTCTGCAATTTTGCCCCAGGATAAGGGAAATTTCTGCCTTTTTACCCTGAAATATGTGAAATTTCTGCAATTTTACCCCAAAATAAGGTGAATTTCTGCCTTTTTGCCCCAAAATAATGAGAATTTCTGCCTTTTTGCCCCAAAATAAGAAAAATTTTTGCTTATTTTCTCTGAAATAAGTGAAATTTCTGCAATTTTGCCCCACAATAAGGTAAATTCCTGCAATTTTGCCCCCCAAAAAAGAAATTTCTAGAATTTTGCCCCAAAATAAAGGGAATTTCTGCCTTTTGCCCCAAAATTAGGGGAATTTCTTCAATTTTGCTCCTAATACAGGGAATTTCTGCCTTTTTGCCTGAAAATAATGGGAATGCATACCTTTTTGCAATTAAAAAGGGAAATTTCTTCATTTTTGCCCCAAAATAAGAGGAATTTCTGCTTTTGCCTTTAAATAAGTGGAATTTCTGTCTTATTCCCCCAAAACAAAGGGAATTTCTTTATATTTTTCCCCAAAATAAGGGGAATTTCTGACTTATTACCCTGAAATAAGTGAAATTTCTTCAATTTTGCCCTAAAATAAGGAAAATTTCTGTTTTTTTGCCGCAAAATAAGGGGAATTTCAGCCTTTTTACCTCAAAATAAGGGAAATTTCTGCATTTTTGCCACAATATATTAAGAATTTCTGCCTTTTTGCCCTAAAATAAAGAAAATTTCTGCCTTTTTTTCCTTAAATAAGTGAAATTTCTGCAATTCTGACCCAAAATAAGGGAAATTTCTGCAATTTGGCCCCAAAATACGAGAAATTTCTGGAATTTTGCCCCAAAATAAGTGGAATTTCTGAGTTTTGCCCCAAAATAAGGAGAATTTGTGTTTTTTGGCCCAACATATAGGGAATTTCTGCCTTTTTGCCCCACAAGTAGGGGAATTTCTGCAATTTTGCTCCAAAATACGGGGAATTTTTGCTTTTTGCCCGAAAATAAGGGGAAGGTATACTTTTTGCCACAAAAAAGTGAAATTTCTTCATTTTTGTCCCAAAATAAGAGGAATTTCTGCCTTTTCCCCTCAAAATAAATGAAATTTCTGCCTTTTTACCCAAAAATAAACGGAATTTTTGCCTTTTTGCCCCAAAATAAGGGGAATTTTTGAATTTTGCCGAGAAATAAGTGAAATTTCTGCAATTTTGCCCCAAAATAAGAGAAATTTCTGCATTTTTGCCACAAAATAAGGGGAATTTCTGTCTTTTTGCCCCAAAATAAGGGGAATTTCAGCCTTTTTCCTCATAATAAGGGGAATCTCTGCATTTTTGCCTCAAAATATGGTGAATTTCTGCATTTTTGCTACAAAATAAGAAAATTTTCTGCAATTTTGTACCAAAATACAAGAAATTTCTGCCCTTTTGCTCTAAAACAAGGGAAATTCCTGTCTTCTTATTCTGAAATAAGTGAAATTTCTGCAATTTTGAACAAAATAAGAAATACTTCTGCAATTTTGCCCCAAAATAAGGGGAATTTCAGCTTTTTGCTCCAAAATACTTGTCATTTCTGCCTTTTTGCCCAAAATTAAGTGCAATTTCTACCTTTTTGTCCCAAAATAAGTGAAATATCTGCAATTTTAGCAAAAATTAGGGATTTCATCTTTTTGCCCCAAAATAAGGGAAATTTCTGCCACTTTGCCCTGAAATATTTGTAATTTCTGCAATTTTACCCCAAAATAAAAAGAATTTCGGCCCTTTTGCCCCAAAATAAGAGGAAATTCAGCCTTATTACCTCGAAATAATAGGAATTTCTGCCATTTGCCCCAAAATAAGGGGAATTTCTGCCTTTTTGCCACAAAATAAAGAAAATTACTGCATGTTTTACCCCAAAATTAGGTAAATTTCTGCAATGTTGCTCCAAAATACGAGGATTTTCTACCTTTTTCGCTGAAAATAAGGGAAATGCATACCTTTTTGCCATAAAAAAAAGAAATTTCATCATTTTTTCCCCAAAAGAAGGAGAATTTCTACCTTTTTGCCTCTAAATAAGTGGAATTTCTGTCTTTTTCCCCCAAAACAAAGGGAATTTCTGGTTTTTTTTGCCCCAAAATAAGGGGAAATTCTGACTTATTACCCTGAAAGAAGTGAAATTTGTTCAATTTTGCCCCAAAATAAGGAAAATTTCTGCTTTTGCCCCCAAATAAGGGGAATTTCAGCTTTTTTACCTCGAAATAGAGGGAATTTCTGCAATTTTGCTTCAAAATACGGGGAATTTCTGCCTTTTTGCCCGAAAATAAGGGGAATGCATACCTTTTTGCCATAAAAAAGGGAAAGTTCTTCATTTTTGCCCCAAAATAAGGGGAATTTCTGCCTTTTTGCCTTTAAATAAGAGGAATTTCTGTCTTATTCCCCCAAAACAAAGGGAATTTCTGTCTACTTTGCCCCAAAATAAGGGGAATTTCTGACTTATTACCCTGAAATAAGTGAAATTTCTTCAATTTTGCCCTAAAATAAGGAAATTTTCTGCCTTTTTGCCCCAAAATAAGGGGAATTTCAGCCTTTTTACCTCAAAATAAGGGGAATTTCTGCATTTTTGCCACAAAATATTAAGAATTTCTGCCTTTTTGCCCTAAAATAAAGAAAATTTCCGCCTTTTTTTCCTGAAATAAGTGAAATTTCTGCAATTCTGACCCAAAATAAGGGAAATTTCTGCAATTTGGCCCCAAAATAAGGGAAATTTCTGGAATTTTGTTCCAAAATAAGTGGAATTTCTGAGTTTTGCCCCAAAATAAGGAGAATTTGTGTTTTTTGGACCAACATATAAGGAATTTCTGCCTTTTTGCCTTACAACTAGGGGAATTTCTGCATTTTTGCTCCAAAATACGGGGAATTTCTGCTTTTTTGCCGGAAAATAAGGGGAATGTATACCTTTAGCCACAAAAAAGGGAAATTTCTTCATTTTTGCCCCAAAATAAGAGGAATTTTGCCTTTTCCCCTCAAAATAAGTGAAATTTCTGCCTTTTTACCCAAAAATTAACGGAATTTTTGCCTCTTTGTCCCAAAATAAGGGGAATTTTTGAATTTTGCCCAGAAATAAGTGAAATTTCTGCAATTTTGCCCCAAAATAAGAGAAATTTCTTCCTTTTTGTCACAAAATAAGGAGAATTTCTGTCTTTTTTCCCAAAAATAAGGGGAATTTCAGCCTTTTTCCTCATAATAAGGGGAATCTCTGCATTTTTGCCTCAAAATATGAGGAATTTCTGCATTTTTGCTACAAAATAAAGAAATTTTTTGCAATTTTGTACCAAAATACAAGAAATTTCTGTCCTTTTGCTTTAAAACAAGAGAAATTCCTTTCTTCTTATTGTGAAATAAGTGAAATTTCTACAATTTTGAACAAAATAAGAAAAACTTCTGCAATTTTGCCACAAAATAAGGGAAATTTCTTCAATTTTGCCCAAAATAAGGGGAATTTCTGACTTTTTGCCCTGAAATAAGGAGAATTTCTGTCTTTTTTCTCCAAAATAATGTGTATTTCTGCATTTTCCCTCAAAATTAGGGGAATTTGTGCAATTTTGCTTCAAAATACGTGGGATTTCAGCCTTATTGCACCAAAATAAAGGGAATTTCTACATTTTTCACCTATATAAGTGGAATTTCTGAAATTTTGCTCCAGAATACGGGGAATTTCTGACTTATAGCCCGATATTATGTAGAATTTCTGCCTTTTTGCCCTGAAATATTTGAAATTTCAGCAATTTTACCCTTAAATAAGGGGAATTTTTGTTTTTGGCCCCAAAATTAGGGGAATTTCTGTTTTTTGCCCCAAAATAAGGCAAATTTCTGACTTTTTGCCCTGAAATAAGTGAAATTTTTGCAATTTTGACCAAAATAAAAAAATTTTCTGCAATTTTGCCACAAAATAAGGGAAATTTCTGCAATTTTGCCCAAAAATAAGGGGAATTTTTGACTTCTTGCCATGAAATAAGGAGAATTTCTGTCTTTTTTCCCCAAAATTATGTGTATTTCTGCATTTTCCCTCAAAATTAGGGGAATTTGTGAAATTTTGCTTCAAAATACGGGGGATTTCAGCCTTATTGCACCAAAATAAAGGGAATTTCTGCATTTTTCACCAATATAAGGGGAATTTCTGAAATTTTGCTCCAGAATACGGGGAATTTCTGCCTTATAGCCCGAAATTAATTGGGATTTCTGCCTTTTTGCCCTGAAATATTTGAAATTTCCGCAATTTTACCCCAAAATAAGAGGAATTTCTGTTTTTGGCCCCAAAATTAGGGGAATTTCTGCTTTTTGCCCCAAAATAAAGCAAATTTCTAACTTTTTGCCCTGAAATAAGTGAAATTTCTGCAATTTTACCTCAAAATATGGGGAATATCTGCCTTTTTGCCCAGAATAAGGGGAATTTCAGCATTTTACCTCCAAATAAGGGGAATTTCTGCCTTTTTGCCACAAAATATGGGGAATATCTGCCTTATGGCCCCCAAATAAGGAAAATTTCTGCTTTTCTGCCCCAATTAATGGGAATTTCTGCCTTTTTGCCCCAAAATAAGAGGAATTTCATCCTTTTAACCTCAAAATAAGGGGAATTTCTGCCTTTTGCCCCAAAATATGGGGAATTTCTGCTTTTTTATTCCAAAATAAGGAAAATTTCTTCAATTTTGTACCAAAATAGAAGAAATTTCTGCTTTTTGTCCCAAAATAAAAGGAATTTCTGACTTTTTGTCCTGAAATAAATGAAATTTCTGCAATTTTGCCCGAAAATAAGAAAAATTTGTGCCTTTTTGCCACAAAATATAAAAAATTTCTGCCTTCTTGCCACAAAATAAGAAAAATTTCTGCAATTCTGTACCAAAATAAAAGAAATTTCTCTAATTTTGACCCAAAATAAGAGAAATTTCTGCAATTTTGCCCCGAAATAAGGAGAATTTCTGTATTTTTGCACCAAAATAAAGGGCATTTCTGACTTTTTGCCCCAAAATTAGGGGAGTTTCTGCAATTTTGCTTTAAAATACAGGGAATTTCTGCCTGTTTCCCCGAAAATAAGAGTAACTTCTGCCTTTTTGCCCCAAATAAAAGAAATTTCTGCATTTTTGCCCCAATATTAGGGGAAATTCTGCAATTTTGCTCTAAAATATGAGGAATTTTTGCCTTTTTGCCCGAAATTAAAGGGATTTTCTGCTTTTTGCCCCAAAATAAGAGAAATTTCGGCAATTTTATCCATAAATAAAGGGAATTTCTGCTTTTTTGCCTCAAAATAAAGGAAATTTCTGCATTTTTGCCCCAAAATAAGTAAAATTTTTGCTTTTTTTCTCTGAAATAAGTGAAATTTCTGCAATTTTGCCCTAAAAAAGAGAAATTTCTGCAATTTTTCCCCATAATAAAGGAAATTTCTGCAATTTTCCCCAAATTAAGAAAATTTCTGTTTTTTGCCCCCAAATATAAAAAATTTCTGCAATTTTGCCCTAAAATAAGGGGAATTTCTGACTTTTTCCCCAAAATAAGGGGAATTTCTGCCGTTTAGCCCCAAAATAAAAGGAATTTTTTCATTTTCCCCCAATATTAGGGGAATTTCTGCGTTTTACCTCTAAATAAGGGGAATTTCTGGATTTTACCCCAAAAAATGGGGAATTTCTGCCTTTTTGTTCCAAAAAAAAAGAAAATTTCATAAATTTTGTACCATAATAAAAGAAATTTCTGCCTTTTGCCCCAATATAAGGGGAATTTCTGACTTTTTACCCTGAAATAAATGAAATTTCTGCAATTTTGCCTGAAAATAAGGGAAATTTGTGCCTTTTTGCCCCAAAATGAGGGGAATTTCTGCCTATTCCCCCAAAATATGAGGAATTTCAGCATTTTACCTCAAAATGAGGGGAATTTCAGCATTTTTGCACCAAATATGGGGAATATCTGACTTTTTGCTCTAAAATAAAGGAAATTTCTGCATTATTGCACCAATATTAGAGGAATTTCTGCAATTTTGCTCTAAAATACGGGTCATTTCTGCCTTTTTGCCCGAAATTAAGTGGAATTTCTGCCTTTTTGTCCCAAAATAAGTGAAATATCTGCAATTTTAGCCAAAAATAAAGGATTTAACCTTTTTGCCCCAAAATAAGTGGAATTTCTATCATTTTGCCCTGAAATATTTGAAATTTTTTAAATTTTACCCCAAAATAAAAAGAATTTCTGCCGTTTTGCACCAAAATAAGGGGAATTTCAGCCTTATTACCTCAAAATAAGGGGAATTTCTGCCTTTTGCCACAAAATATGGGGAATTTCTGCCTTTTTGTTCCAAAATAAGGAAAATTTCTTCAAGTTTGTACCAAAATAGAAGAAATTTCTGCTTTTTGCCCCAAAATAAAAGGAATTTCTGACTTTTTGTCCTGAAATAAATGAAATTTCTGCAATTTTGCCCTAAAATTAGAAAAATTTGTGCCTTTTTGCCACAAAATATAAAAAATTTCTGCCTTCTTGCCACAAAATAAAAAAAATTTCTGCAATTCTGTACCAAAATAAAAGAAATTTCTCCAATTTGGCACCAAAATAAGGCAAATTTCGGCAATTTTGCCCCAAAATAAGGGGAATTTCTGATTTTTGCCCCAAAATAAAGGGAATTTCTGCCTTTTTGCCCCAAAATTAGGGGAGTTTATGAAATTTTGCTTCAAAACACAGGGAATTTCTGCCTCTTTCCCCGAAAATAAAAGGAACTTCTGCTTTTTGCCCCAAATAAAAGGAATTTCTGCATTTTTGCCCCAATATTAGGGGAATTTCTGCAATTTTGCTCCAAAATACGGGGAATTTTTGCGTTTTTGCCTGAAATTAAGGGGAATTTCTGCATTTTTGCCCTCAAATAAGGAAAATTTCGGCAATTTTATCCCAAAATAAGGGGAATTTCTGCTTTTTTGCCTCAAAATAAAGGAAATTTCTGCATTTTTGCCCCAAAATAAGAAAAATTTTTGCTTTTTTTCTCTGAAATAAGTGAAATTTCTGCAATTTTGCCATAAAATAAGTTTCCCCATAATAAAGGAAATTTCTGCAATTTTTCCCAAATTAAGGGAATTTCTGTTTTTTACCGCCAAATAAAAGAAATTTTTGCAATTTTGCCCTAAAATAAGGGGAATTTGTGACTTTTTCCCCAAAATAAGGGGAATTTCTGCCTTTTAGCCCCAAAATAAAGGGAATTTCTTCATTTTCCCCTAATATTAGGGGAATTTCTGCGTTATATCTCTAAATAAGAGGAATTTCTGGATCTTACCCCAAAAAAATGGGGAATTTCTGCCTTTTTGTTCCAAAAAAAGAAAAATTTCTTAAATTTTGTACCATAATAAAAGAAATTTCTGCTTTTTGCCCAAATATAAGGGGAATTTCTGACTTTTTACCCTGAAATAAATGAAATTTCTGCAATTTTGCCTGAAAATAAGGGAAATTTGTGCCTTTTTGCCCCAAAATGAAAGGAATTTCTGCCTTTTGCCCCAAAATATGAGGAATTTCATCATTTTACCTCAAAATGAGGTGAATTTCAGCCTTTTTGCACCAAAATATGGGGAATATCTGCCTTTTTTCTCCAAAATAAAGGGAATTTCTGCATTATTGCAACAATGTTAGAGGAATTTCTGCAATTTTGCTCCAAAATACGGGTCATTTCTGCATTTTTGCCTGAAATTAAGTGGAATTTCTGCCGTTTTGTCCCAAAATAAGTGAAATATCGGCAATTTTAGCCAAAAATAAGGGATTTAATCTTTTTGCCTCAATATAAGTGGAATTTCTGCCATTTTGCCCTGAAATATTTGAAATATTTTCAATTTTACCCCAAAATAAAAAGAATTTCTGCCTTTTTGCCCCAAAATAAGGGGAATTTCAGCCTTATAACCTCAAAATAAGGGGAATTTCTGCATTTTGCCCCAAAATATGGGAAATTTCTGTCTTTTTGCCCAAAATAAGAAAAATTTATGCAATTTTGTACCAAAATAGAAGAAATTTCTGCTTTTTGCCCCAAAATAAAAGGAATTTCTGCCTTTTTGTCCTGAAATAAATGAAATTTCTGCAATTTTGCCCGAAAATAAGAAAAATTTTTGCCTTTTTGCCACAAAATATAAAAAATTTCGGCCTTCTTGCCACAAAATAAGAAAAATTTCTGCAATTCTGTTCCAAAATAAAAGAAATTTCTCCAATTTTGCCCCAAAATAAGGGAAATTTCTGCAATTTTGCCCCAAAATAAGGGAAATTTCTTCAATTTTGCCCCAAAATAAGGGGAATTTCTGATTTTTGCCCCAAAATAAGGAGAATATCTGTATTTTTGCCCCAAAATAAAGGGAATTTCTGCCTTTTTGCCTCAAAATTAGGGGAGTTTCTGAAATTTTGCTTCAAAATACAGGGAATTTCTGCCTCTTTCCCCGAAAATAAGAGGAACTTCTGCCTTTTTGCCCCAAATGAAAGAAATTTCTGCATTTTTGCCCCAATCTTAGGGGAATTTCTGCAATTGTTCTCCAAAATACGGGGAATTTTTGCCATTTCGCCCGAAATTAAGGGGATTATCTGTCTTTTTGCCCCCAAATAAGGAAAATTTAGGCAATTTTATCCCAAAATAAGGGGAATTTCTTCTTTTTTGCCCAAAAATAAAGGAAATTTCTGCATTTTGCACCAAAATAAACAAAATTTTTGCTTTTTTTCTCTGAAATAAGTGAAATTTCTGCAATTTTGCCCTAAAATAAGAGAAATTTCTGCAATTTTTTTCCATAATAAAGGAAATTTCTGCAATTTTCCCCAAATTAAGGAAATTTCTGTTTTTTACCGCCAAATAAAAGAAATTTTTGCAATTTTGTTCTAAAATAAGGGGAATTTGTGACTTTTTCCCCAAAATAAGGGGAATTTCTGCCTTTTAGCCCCAAAATAAAGGGAATTTCTTCATTTTCTCTCAATATTAGGGGAATTTCTGCGTTTTACCTCTAAATAAGAAGAATTTCTGGATTTTACCCCAAAAAATGGAAAACTTTTGCCTTTTTCTTCCAAAAAAAGGAAAATTTCTTAAATTTTGTACCATAATAAAAGAAATTTCTGCTTTTTGCCCCAAAATAAGGGGAATTTCTGACTTTTTACTCTGAAATAAATGAAATTTCTGCAATTTTGCCTGAAAATAAGGGAAATTTGAGCCATTTTGCCCCAAAATTAGGAAAAATTTCTGCCTTTTGCCCCAAAATATGAGGAATTTCAGCATTTTACCTCAAAATGAGGGGAATTTCAGCCTTTTTGCAGCAAAATATGGGGAATATCTGCCTTTTTGCTCCAAAATAAAGGGAATTTCTGCATTATTGCACCAATATTAGAGGAATTTCTGCAATTTTGCTCCAAAATACGGGTAATTTCTGCCTTTTTTCCTGAAATTAAGTGGAATTTTTGCCTTTTTGCCCCAAAATAATGGGAATTTCTGCCTTTTTGCCGCAAAATAAGAAAAATTTTTGCTTTTTTTTCTGAAATAAGTAAAATTTCTGCAATTTTGCCCTAAAATAAGGGAAATTTCTGCAATTTTTTTCCATAATAAGGGAAATTTTTTCAATTTTGCCCCAAAATATAGGGAATTTTTTCCATTTTGCCCCAAAATACAGAAAATTTCGGCCTTTTTACTTGAAAATAAGTAAAATTACTGCAATTTTTTCCAAAATAAGAAAAATTTCTGCAATTTTGCCCCAAAATAAGGTAAATTCCTGCAATTTTGCCCCAAAATAAAGGAAATTTCTGGAATTTTGCCCCAAAATAAGGGGAATTTCTGATTTTTGCCCCAAAATAAAGAGAATTTCTGCCTTTGGCCCCAAAATTAGGGGAATATTCACAATTTTGCTCCAAAATACAGGGAATTTCTGCCTTTTTGCCCGAAAATAGGGGGAATGCAAACCTTTTTGCCATAAAAAAGGGAAATTTCTTCATTTTTGCCCCAAAATGAGAAGAATTTCTGCCTTTTTGCCTCTAAATAAGTGGAATTTCTGTCTTTTTCCCCCAAAACAAAAAGAATTTCTGTCTTTTTTGCCCCAAAATAAGGGAATTTCTGAGTTATTACTCTGAAATAAGTGAAATTTCTTCAATTTTGCCCCAAAATAAGGGGAATTTCTGACTTTTTATCCCCAAATAAGGGGAATTTCAGCCTTTTTACCTCAATAAAGGGGAATGTCTGATTTTTGCAACAAAATATTAGGAATTTCTGCTATTTTGCCCTAAAATAAGGAAAATTTCTGCCTTTTTTTTCCTGAAATAAGGGATATTTCTGCAATTTTGCCCCAAAATAAGTGAAATTTCTGCAATTTTGCCCCAAATATAGGGGAATTTCTGGAATATTGCCCCAAAATAAGTGGAATTTCTGAATTTTGCCCCATAATAAGGAGTATTTTTGTCTTTTTGTCCCAACATATAGGGAATTACTGCCTTTTTGCCCCACAACCAGGGGAATTTCTGCAATTTGGTCCAAAATACGGGGAATTTCTGCTTTTTTGCACGAAAATGAGGGGAATGTATACCTTTTGCCACAAAAAAAAGAAATTTCTTCATTTTTGCCCCAAAATAAGAGGAATTTCTGCTTTTTTACCCCAAAATAAACGGAATTTCTGTATTTTTGCCCCAAAATAAGGGGAATTTTTGAATTTTGCCCTGAAATAAGTTAAATTTCTGCAATTTTGCCACAAAGTAAGAGAAATTTCTGCCTTTTTGCCACAAAATAGGGGGCATTTCTGTCTTTTTCCCTCAAAATAAGGGGAATTTCAGCCTTTTTACCTCATAATAAGGGGAATGTCTGCTTTTTTGCCCCAAAATATGGGGAGTTTCTGCATTTTGCCCCAAAATAAAGAAAATTTCTGCAATTTTCTACAAAAATAAAAGAAATTTCTGCCCTTTTGCCCCAAAACAAGAGAAATTCCTGTCTTCTTTCCCTGAAATAAATGAAATTTTTGCAATTTTGCTCAAAATAAGAAAAATTTCTGCAATTTTGCCCCAAATTAAGGGGAATTTCTGACTTTTTGCCCTGAAATAAGGAAAATTTTTGTCTTTTTGCCCCAAAATAATGTGTATTTCTGCATTTTCCCTCAAAATTAGGGGAATTTGTGCAATTTTGCTTCAAAATACGAAGGATTTCAGCCTTATTTCACCAAAATAAAGGGAATTTCTGCATTTTTGCACCAATATAAGGGGAATTTCTGAAATTTTGCTCCAAAATACGAGAAATTTCTGCCTTATAGCCCGAAATTAAGTCGAATTTCTGCCTTTTTGCCCTGAAATATTTGAAATTTCTGCAATTTTACCCTAAAATAAAGGGAATTTCTGTTTTTGGCCCCAAAATTAGGGGAATTTCTGCTTTTTGCCCCAAAATAAGGCAAATTTCTGACTTTTTGCTCTGAAATAAGTGAAATTTCTGCAATTTTGCCCCAAAATAAGGGGAATTTTTGCCTTTTTGCCCAAAATAAGGGGAATTTCAGCATTTTACCTCCAAATAAGTGGAATTTCTGCCTTTTGGCCACAAAATATGGGGAATTTCTGCCTTATTGCCTCCAAATAAGGAAAATTTCTGCTTTTCTGCCCCAATTAACAGGAATTTCTGCCTTTTTGCCACAAAGTAAAGGGAATTTCTGCCTTTTTGCCCCAAAATAAGGGGAATTTCAGCCTTTTTCCCTCAAAAAAGGGAATTTCAGCCTTTTTACCTCAAAAAAAGGGAATTTCTGCCATTTGCCCCAAAATAAGGGAAATTTCTGCAATTTTGTTCCAAAATAAGGAAAATTTCTTCAATTTTGTACCAAAATAGAAGAAATGTCTGCTTTTTGCCCCAAAATAAAAGGAATTTCTGACTTTTTGTCCTGAAATAAATGATATTTCTGCAATTTTGCCATAAAATAAGAAAAATTTGTGCCTTTTTGCCACAAAATATAAAAAATTTCTGCCTTCTTGCCACAAAATAAGAAAAATTTCTGCAATTCTGTAGCAAAATAAAAGAAATTTCTCCAATTTTGCATCAAAATAAGGGAAATTTCTGCAATTTTGCCCAAAAATAAGGAAAATTTCTTCAATTTTGCCCCAAAATAAGGGGAATTTCTGACTTTTTGCCCCGAAATAAGGAGAATTTCTGTATTTTTCCCAAAAATAAAGGGAATTTCTTCATTTTTGCCCAAAAATTAGAAGAGTTTCTGCAATTTTGCCCTAAAATAAGGGAAATTTCTGCAATTTTTCTTCATAATAAAGGAAATTTCTGCAATTTTCCCCAAAATGAGGGGAATTTCTGTTTTTTGCCCCAAAATAACTGAAATTTCTGTAATTTTGCTCTAAAATGAGATGAATTTCTGCCTTTTGCCCCAAAATAAAGGGAATTTCTGCCTTTTTGCCCCAAAATGAAGAAAATTACTGCATGTTTTACCCCAAAATTACGTGAATTTCTGCAATTTTGCTCCAAAATATGGGGATTTTCTGCCTTTTTAACGAAAATAAGGGGAATTTCTGCCATTTTGCCGCCGCGAAATAAGTGAAATTTCTGCAGTTTTACCCCAAAATAAGGTGAATTTATGACTTTTTGCCCCAAAATTAGAGGAATTTCTGTTATTTTGCTCTAAAATCCGGGGAATTTCTGCCTTTTGCCCGAAAATAAAGGGAATGTATACCTTTTTGCCATAAAAAAGGGAAATTTCTTCACTTTTGCCCCAAAATAAGGGGAATTTCTGCCTTTTTGCCCCAAAATAGGGGAAATTTCTGCCTTTTTTCCTCAAAATAAGTGGAATTTCTGCCTTTTGCCCCAAAATATGGGGAATTTCTGACTTTTTGCCCCAAAATAAGAAAAATTTCTGCAATTTTGTACCAAAATAAAAGAAATTTCTTCCTTTGTGCCCCAAAATAAGAGAAATTTCTGTCTTTTTTCCCTGAAATAAGTGAAATTTCTGCAATTTTGACCCAAAATAAGGGAAATTTCTGCAATTTTGCCCCAAAGTAAAGGAAATTTCTGCAATTTTGCCCCAAATAAGGGGAATTTCTGACTTTTTGCACCCAAAAAAAAAAGATTTTCTGTCTTTTTGCCCCCAAATATGGAGAATTTCAGCCTTTTTACCCGAAAATTATGAGAATTTCTGCAATTTTTCTTCAAAATACGGAAAATGTCTGCCTTTTAGCCCCAAAATAAAGGGAATTTCTGCATTTTTCCCCTATATTAGGGGAATTTCTGCATTTTACCTCTAAATAAGGGGAATTTCTGCATTTTACCTCAAAATAAAAAGAATTTCTGACTTTTACCCCAAAATATGGGGAATTTCTGCCTTTTTGTTCCAAAATAAAGAAAATTTCTTCAATTTTGTACCATAATAAAAGAAATTTCTCCTTTTTGCCCCAAAATAACGGGAATTTCTGACTTTTTAGCCTGAAATGAATGAAATTTCTGCAATTTTGCCCAAAAATAAGGGAAATTTGTGCCTTTTTGCCCCAAAATAAAGGGAATTTCTGCCTTTTGCCCCAAAATATGGGGAATTTCAGCATTTTACTTCAAAATAAATGGAATTTCTGCATTTTTGCCCTGATATATGTGAAATTTCTGCAATTTTACCCACAAATAAGGTGAATTTCTCTATTTTTGCCCCAAAATAATGGGAATTTCTGCCTCTTTGCCACAAAATAAAAAAAATTTTTGCTTTTTTTCTCTGAAATATGTAAAATTTCTAGAATTTTGCCCTAAAATAAGGGAAATTTCTGCAATTTTTCCCCATAATAAATCAAATTTCTGCAATTTTGCTTCAAAATAAGGGGATTTTCTGTTTTTTGCCCCCAAATAAGGGATATTTCTGCAATTTTGCCCTAAAATAAGGAAAATTTCTGCAATTTGCCCTAAAATAATGGGAATTTCTGCTTTTGGCAACAAAATAAAGAAAATTACTTCATGTTTTACACCAAAATTATGTGAATTTCTGCAATTTTCTCCAAAATATGAGGATTTTCTGCCTTTTTCGCCGAAAATAAGGGGAATTTCTGCCATTTTGCCGCGAAATAAGTGAAATTTCTGCAGTTTTACCCCAAAATAAAGGGAATTTCTGCCTTTTTGCCCCAAAATTAGGGGAATTTCTGCAATTTTGCTCCAAAATCCGGAGGATTTCTGCCTTTTTGCCTGAAAATAAATCGAATGTATATCTTTTTGCCATAAAAAAAGGAAACTTCTTCACTTTTGCCACAAAATAATGGGATTTTCCTCCTTTTTGACTGAAAATAAGTGCAATTTTTACCTTTTCCCCAAAAATAAACGGAATTTCTGTCTTTTTGCCCCAAAATAAGGGGAATTTCTGACTGTTTGCCCTGAAATAAGTGAAATTTCTAAAATTTTTCCCCACAATAACGGAAATGTCTGCTTTTTGCCCCAAAATAAGAGGAATTTCTGCCTTTTTGCCCCAAAATAAGGGGAATTTCAGCCTTTTTACCTCAAAATAATGGGAATTTCTGCCTTTTTGCCTTAAAATAGGGAGAATTTCTGCCTTTTTGCCACAAAATAAGAAAAATTTCTGCAATTTTGTACCAAAATAAATAAATTTCTGCTTTTTTGCCCCAAAATAAGAGAAATTTCTGCCTTTATTCCCTGAAATAAGTGAAATTTCTGCAATATTGCCCCAAAATAAGGAAAATTTCTGCAATTTTGCTCCAATGTAAAGGAATTTTTTTTTTTTTGCCCCCAAATAAGGGGATTTTCTGAATTTTAGCTCCCGAAAAAATGGGATTTTCTGATTTTTTGCCACAAAATAAAGAGAATTTTTGCCTTTTTGCCCGAAAATTATGAGAATTTCTGCAATTTTGCTTCAAAATACGGGGAATTTCTGCCTTTTAGCCTCAAAATAAAGGGAATTTCTGCATTTTACCTCAAAATAAGAATAATTTCTGCATTTTGCCCCAAAATATGGGGAATTTCTGCCTTTTTGTTCCAAAATAAAAAAAAAATTTCTTCAATTTTGTACCATAATAAAAGAAATTTCTGCTTTTTGCCCCAAAATAAAGGGAATTTCTCACTTTTTGCCTTGAAATAAATGAAATTTCTGCAATTTTGCCCGAAAATAAAGGAAATTTGTGCCTTTTTGCCCCAAAATAAGAAGAATTTCTGCCTTTTGCCCCAAAATATGGGGAATTTCACCATTTTACCTAAAAATAAGAAAAAATTCAGCCTTTTTGCACCAAAATATGGGGAATTTCTTCCTTTTTGCCTCCAAAATAAAGGGAATTTCTGCATTTTTGCACCAATATTAGGGGAATTTCTGCAATTTTGCTCCAAAATACGGGTCATTTCTGCCATTTTGCCCGAAATTAAGAAGATTTTCTGCATTTTTGCCCTCAAATAAGGGACATTTCTGCAATTTTATTCCAAAATAAGGGGAATTTCTTCCTTTTTGCCCCAAAATAGGAAATTTTTTTCCTTTTTTTCCCTGAAATAAGTGAAATTTCTGCAATTTTGCCCTAAAATAAGGGAAATTTCTGCAATTTTTCAACATAATAAAGCAAATTTCTGCAATTTTGCCCCAAAATAAGGGGAATTTCTGTTTTTTGCTCTCAAATAAGGGAAATTTCTGCAATTTTGCCCTAAAATAGGGGAATTTCTGCCATTTGCCCCAAAATAAGGGGAATTTCTGCCTTTTTGCCACAAAATAAAGAAAATTACTGCATGTTTTACTTCATAATTAGGTGAATTTCTGCAATTTTGCTCCAAAATATGAGGATTTTCTGCCTTTTTCGCCGAAAATAAGGGGAATTTCTGCCATTTTGCTGCGAAATAAGTGAAATTTCTGCAGTTTTACCCCAAAAAAAGGGAAATTTCTGCCTTTTTGCCCCAAAATTAGGGGAATTTCTGCAATTTTGCTCCAAAATCCGGAGAATTTCTGCCTTTTTGCCTGAAAATAAATCGAATGTATACATTTTGCCATAAAAAAGGAAATTTTTTCACTTTTGCCACAAAATAATGGGATTTTCCTCCTTTTTGACTGAAAATAAGTGCAATTTTTACCTTTTCCCCAAAAATAAACGGAATTTCTGTCTTTTTGCCCCAAAATAAGGGGAATTTCTGACTTTTTGCCCTGAAATAAGTGAAATTTCTAAAATTTTTCCCCAAAATAACGGAAATGTCTGCTTTTTGCCCCAAAATAAGGGGAATTTCTGCCTTTTTGCCACAAAATAAGGGGAATTTCAGCTTTTTTACCTCAAAATAATGGGAATTTCTGCCTTTTTGCCTTAAAATATGGGGAATTTCTGCCTTTTTGCCACAAAATAAGAAAAATTTCTGCAATTTTGTACCAAAATAAAAGAAATTTCTGCCTTTTTGCCCCAAAATAAGAGAAATTTCTGCCTTTTTTCCCTGATATAAGTGAAATTTCTGCAATTTTGCCCCAAAATAAAAAAAATTTCTGCAATTTTGCTCCAATGTAAAGGAATTTTTTTTTGCCCCCAATTAAGAGGATTTTCTGAATTTTAGCTCCCGAAAAAAGGAGATTTTCTGACTTTTTGCCCCAAAATAAGGAGAATTTCTGCCTTTTTGCCCGAAAATTATGAGAATTTCTGCAATTTTGCTTCAAAATATGGGGAATTTCTGCTTTTTAGCCTCAAAATAAAGGGAATTTCTGCATTTTAGCTCAAAATAAGAATAATTTCTGAATTTTGCCCCAAATATGGGGAATTTCTGCCTTTTTGTTCCAAAATAAAAAAAAAAATTTCTTCAATTTTGTACCATAATAAAAGAAATTTCTGCTTTTTGCCCCAAAATAAGGGGAATTTCTCACTTTTTGCCTTGAAATAAATGAAATTTCTGCAATTTTGCCCGGAAATAAAGGAAATTTATGCCTTTTTGCCTCAAATAAGAAGAATTTCTGCCTTTTGCCCCAAAATATGGGGAATTTCAGCATTTTACCTCAAAATAAGAAAAATTTCAGCCTTTTTGCACCAAAATATGGGGAATTTCTTCCTTTTTGCCTCCAAAATAAAGGGAATTTCTGCATTTTTACACCAATATTAGGGGAATTTCTGCAATTTTGCTCCAAAATATGGGTCATTTCTGCCATTTTGCCCGAAATTAAGAAGATTTTCTGCATTTTTGCCCTCAAATAAGAGAAATTTCTGCAATTTTATTCCAAAATAAGGGGAATTTCTGCCTTTTTGCCCCAAAACAAGAAAAATTTTTGCTTTTTTTCCATGAAATAAGTGAAATTTCTGCAATTTTGTCCTAAAATAAGAAAAATTTCTGCAATTTTTCCACATAATAAAGCAAATTTCTGCAATTTTGCCCCAAAATAAAAAGAATTTCTGCCTTTTTGCTATAAAATAAAGAAAATTACTGCATGTTTTCCTTCATAATTAGGTGAATTTCTGCAATTTTGCTTCAAAATATGAGGATTTTCTGCCTTTTTCGCCGAAAATAAGGGGAATTTCTGCCATTTTGCCGCGAAATAAGTGAAATTTCTGCAGTTTTACCCCAAAATAAAAGGAATTTCTGTCTTTTTGCCCCAAAATTAGGGGAATTTCTGCAATTTTGCTTCAAAATACGAGGAATTTCTGCATTTTGCCCGAAAATAAAGGGAATGTATAACTTTTTTGCATTAAAAAAGGGAAATTTCTTCACTTTTGCCCCAAAATAAGGGGATTTTCCGCATTTTTGACTCAAAATAAGTGCAATTTCTGCCTTTTCCCCAAAAATAAACGGAATTTCTGTCTTTTTGCCCCAAAATAAGGGGAATTTCTGAATTTTTGCCCTGAAATAAGTGAAATTTCTAAAATTTTTCCCCAAGATAATGGAAATGTCTGCCCTTTGCCCCAATATAAGAGGAATTTCTGCCTTTTTGCCCCCAAATAAGAAGAATTTCAGCCTTTTTACCTCAAAATAAGGGGAATTTCTGTCTTTTTGCCCCAAAATATGGGGAATTTCTGCCTTTTGGCCCCAAAACAAGAAAAATTTCTGCAATTTTGTACTAAAATAAAAGAAATTTCTGCCTTTTTGCCCCAAAATAAGAGAAATTTTTGCCTTTTTTCCCTGAAATAATTGAAATTTCTTCAATTTTGCCCCAAAATAAGGAAATCTTTTGCCATTTTGCCCCAATGTAAAGGTAATTTCTGCAATTTTGCCCCAAAATAAGGGGATTTTCTGACTTTTGCTCCTAAAAAAGGGGATTTTCTGTCTTTTTACCTCAAAATAAGGAGAATTTCTGCATTTTTGCCCAAAAATTATGAGAATTTCTGCAATTTGTTTTTCAAAATACGGAAAATTTCTGCCTTTTATCCCCAAAATAAAGGGAATTTCTGCATTTTTCCCCAATATTATAGGAATTTCTGCATTTTACCTCAAAATAAGAAGAATTTCTGTCTTTTACCCCAAAATATGGGGAATTTTTGCCTTTTTGTTCCAAAATAAAGAAAATTTCTTCAATTTTGTACCATAATAAAAGAAATTTCTCCTTTTTGCCCCAAAATAAGGGGAATTTCTGACATTTTACTCTGAAATAAATGAAATTTCTGCAATTTTGCACGAAAATAAGGGAAATTTGTGCCTTTTTGCCCCAAAATAAAGGGAATTTCTGCCTTTTGCTCAAAATATGGGGAATTTCAGCATTTTACCTCAAAATAAGGGGAGTTTCTGCCTTTTTGCCCTGAAATATGTGAAATTTCTGCAATTTTACCCAAAAATAAGGTGAATTTTTGCATTTTGCCCCAAAATAATGGGAATTTCTGCCTTTTTGCGCCAAAATAAAAAAAATTTTTTGCTTTTTTTTCTGAAATAAGTGAAATTTTTGCAATTTTGACCTAAAATAAGGGAAATTTCTGCAATTTTTCTCCATAATAATGCAAATTTCTGCAATTTTGTCCCAAAATAAAGGGAATTTCTGCTTTTGCCCTCAAATAAGGGAAATCTCTGCAATTTTGCCATAAAATAAGGGGAATTTCTCCCATTTGCCCCAAAATAAGGGGAATTTCTTCCATTTTGCCACAAAATAAAAAAAATTACTGCATGTTTTACCCCAAAATTAGGGGAATTTTTGCACTTTTGCTCCATAATAAGGGAAATTTCTGCAATTTTGCCCCAAAGTAAAGAATATTTCTGCAATTTTGCCACAAAAAAGGGGAATTTCTGATTTTTTGCACCCAAAAAAAGATTTTCTGTCTTTTTGCCCCATAATAAGGAGAATTTCAGCCTTTTTGCCCGAAAATTATGAGAATTTCTGCAATTTTTTTTCAAACTACGAAAAATTTCTGCCTTTTAGCCCCAAAATCAAGGGAATTTCTGCATTTTGCCACAATATTAGAAGAATTTCTGCATTTTACATCTAAATAAGGGGAATTTCTGCATTTTACCTCAAAATAAGAAGAATTTCTGCCTTTTACCCCAAAATATGGGGAATTTCTGCCTTTTTGTTCCAAAATAAAGAAAATTTCTTCAATTTTGTACCATAATAAAAGAAATTTCTCCATTTTGCACCAAAATAATGGGAATTTCTGACTTTTTACCCTGAAATAAATGAAATTTCTGCAATTTTGCCCGAAAATAAGGGAAATTTGTGCCTTTTTGCCACAAAATAAGGAGAATTTCTGCCTTTTTCCCCAAAATATGGGGAATTTCAGCATTTTACCTCAAAATAAGGGGAATTTGTGCCTTTTGGCCCTGAAATATGTGAAATTTCTGCAATTTTACCCCAAAATAAGGTGAATTTCTACCCTTTTGCCCCAAAATAATGGGAATTTTTGCCTTTTTGCCCCAGAATAAGAAAAATTTTTGCTTTTTTTTCTGAAATAAGTGAAATTTCTGCAATTTTGCCCTAAAATAAGGGAAATTTCTGCAATTTTTCCCTATTATAAAGCAAATTTCTACAATTTTGCCCCAAAATAAGGGGAATTTCTGTTTTTTGCCCCCAAATAAGGGTAATTTCTGCAATTTTGCCCTAAAATAAGGGGAATTTCTGCCATTTGCCTCAAAATAAGGGGATTTCTGCCTTTTTGCCACAAAATAAAGAAAATTACTGCATGTTTTACCCCAAAATTAGGTGAATTTCTGCAATTTTGCTCCAAAATACGAGGATTTTCTGCCTTTTTCGCCGAAAATAAGGGAAATTTCTGCCATTTTGCCGCGAAATAAGTGAAATTTCTCCAGTTTTACCCCAAAATAAGGGGAATTTCTGCCTTTTTGCCCCCAAATTAGGAGAATTTCTGCAATTTTGCTCCAAAATACGGGGAATTTCTGCCTTTTTGCCCGAAAATAAAGGGAATGTATACCTTTTTGCCATAAAAAATGGAAATTTTTTCACTTTTGCCCCAAAATAAGGGGATTTTCGGCCTTTTATCTCAAAATAAGTGCACTTTCTGCCTTTTCCCCAAAAATAAAAAAATTTCTGTCTTTTGACCACAAATAAGGGGTATTTCTGCCTTTTTGCCCCAAAATAATGGGAATTTCTGCCTTTTTGCCACAAAATAAGAAAAATTCTTGCTTTTTTTTTGAGATAAGTGAAATTTCTGCAATTTTGCCCTAAAATAAAGGAAATTTCTGCAATTTTTCCCCATAATAAAGCAAATTTCTGCAATTTTCTCCCAAAATAAGGGGAATTTCTGTTTTTTGCCCCCAAATAAGGGAAATTTCTGCAATTTTGCCCTAAAATAAGGGGAATTTCTGCCATTTGCCCCAAAATAAGGGGAATTTCTGCCTTTTTGCCACAAAATAAAGAAAATTACTGGATGTTTTACCCCAAAATTAGGTGAATTTCTGCAATTTTGCTCCAAAATACGAAGATTTTTTGCCTTTTTCGCCGAAAATAAGGGGAATTTCTGCCATTTTGCCACGAAATAAGTGAAATTTCTGCAGTTTTACCCCAAAATAAGGGTTATTTCGCATTTTTGCCCCCGAATTAGGGGAATTTCTGCAATTTTGCTCGAAAATACGGGGAATTTCTGCCTTTTTGCCCGAAAATAAAAGGAATGTATACCTTTTTGCCATAAAAAAGAGATATTTCTTCACTTTTGCCCCAAAATAAGAAGATTTTCCGCCTTTTATCTCAAAATAAGTGCAATTTCTGCCTATTCCCCAAAAATAAAATGAATTTCTGTTTTTTTGCCCAAAAATAAGGGGAATTTCTGCCTTTTTGCCCCAAAATAAGTGGAATTTCATCCTTTTTTTCAATATAAGGGGAATTTCTGCCTTTTGCCCCAAAATATGGGGAATTTCTGCCTTTTTGCCCCATAATAAGAAAAATTTCTGCAATTTTGTACCAAAATAAAAGAAATTTCTGCCTTTTTGCTCCAAAATAAGAGAAATATCTGCCTTTTTTCCCTGAAATAAGTGAAATTTCTGCAATTTTACCCCAAAATAAGAAAAATTTCTGCAATTTTGCCCCAAAGTAAAGGAAATTTCTGCAATTTTGCCCCAAATAAGGGGAATTTCTGAATTTTTGCAACCGAAAAAAGGAGATTTTCTGACTTTTTGCCCCAAAATAAGGTGAATTTCAGCCTTTTTGCCCAAAAATTATTAGAATTTCTGCAATTTTTCTTAAAAATACGAAAAATTTCTGCCTTTTAGCTCCAAAATAAAGTGAATTTCTGCATTTTTTCCCAATATTAGGGGAATTTCTGCATTTTACCTCTAAATAAGGGGAATTTCTCCATTTTACCTCAAAATAAGAAGAATTTCAGCCTTTTACCCCAAAATAAGGTGAATTTCTGCCTTTTTGCCCCAAAATAATGGGAATTTCTGCCTTTTTGCCCCAAAATAAGAAAAAATTTTGCTTTTTTTTCTGAAATAAGTGAAATTTCTGCAATTTTGCCCTAAAATGAGAGAAATTTCTGCAATTTTTACCCATAATAAAGCAAATTTCTACAATTTTGCCCCAAAATAAGGGGAATTTCTGTTTTTTGCCCCAAAATAAAGCAAATTTCTGCAATTTTGCCCCAAAATAAGGGGAATTTCTTTTTTTTGCCCCCGAATAAGAGAAATTTTTGCAATTTTGCCCTAAAATAAGGGGAATTTCTGCCATTTGCCCCAAAATAAGAGGAATTTCTGCCTTTTTGCCACAAAATAAAGAAAATTACTGCATGTTTTACCCCAAAATTAGGTGAATTTCTGCAATTTTGCTCCAAAATACGAGGATTTTCTGCCTTTTTCGCCGAAAATAAGGGGAATTTCTGCCATTTTGCCGCGAAATAAGTGAAATTTTTCCAGTTTTACCCCAAAATAAGGGGAATTTCTGCCTTTTTGCCCCCAAATTAGGAGAATTTCTGCAATTTTTCTCCAAAATACGGGGAATTTCTGCCTTTTTGCCCGAAAATAAAGGGAATGTATACCTTTTTGCCATAAAAAATGGAAATTTTTTCACTTTTGCCCCAAAATAAGGGGATTTTGCGCCTTTTATCTCAAAATAAGTGCACTTTCTGCCTTTTCCCCAAAAATAAAAAAAATTTCTGTCTTTTTGCCCAAAAATAAGGGGTATTTCTGCCTTTTTGCCCCAAAATAATGGGAATTTCTGCCTTTTTGCCACAAAATAAGAAAAATTCTTGCTTTTTTTTGGACATAAGTGAAATTTCTGCAATTTTGCCCAAAAATAAGGGAAATTTCTGCAATTTTTTCCCATAATAAAGCAAATTTCTGCAATTTTCTCCCAAAATAAGGGGAATTTCTGTTTTTTGCCCCCAAATAAGGGAAATTTCTGCAATTTTGCCCTAAAATAAGGGGAATTTCTGCCATTTGCCCCAAAATAAGGGGAATTTCTGCCTTTTTGCCACAAAATAAAGAAAATTACTGGATGTTTTACCCCAAAATTAGGTGAATTTCTGCAATTTTGCTCCAAAATACGAAGATTTTTTGCCTTTTTCGCCGAAAATAAGGGGAATTTCTGCCATTTTGCCGCGAAATAAGTGAAATTTCTGCAGTTTTACCCCAAAATAAGGGTTATTTCGCCTTTTTGCCCCCAAATTAGGGGAATTTCTGCAATTTTGCTCCAAAATACGGGGAATTTCTGCCTTTTTGCCCGAAAATAAAAGGAATGTATACCTTTTTGCCATAAAAAAGGGAAATTTCTTCACTTTTGCCCCAAAATAAGAAGATTTTCCGCCTTTTATCTCAAAATAAGTGCATTTTCTGCCTATTCCCCAAAAATAAAAGGTATTTCTGTTTTTTTGCCCAAAAATAAGGGGAATTTCTGCTTTTTTGCCCCAAAATAAGTGGAATTTCAGCCTTTTTTCTCAAAATAAGGGGAATTTCTGCCTTTTGCCCCAAAATATGGGGAATTTCTGCCTTTTTGCCCCATAATAAGAAAAATTTCTGCAATTTTGTACCAAAATAAAAGAAATTTCTGCCTTTTTGCTCCAAAATAAGAGAAATTTCTGCCTTTTTTCCCTGAAATAAGTGAAATATCGACAATTTTACCACAAAATAAGAAAAATTTCTGCAATTTTGCCCCAAAGTAAAGGAAATTTCTGCAATTTTGCCCCAAATAAGGGGAATTTCTGAATTTTTGCAACCGAAAAAAGGAGATTTTCTGACTTTTTGCCCCAAAATAAGGTGAATTTCAGCCTTTTTGCCCAAAAATTATGAGAATTTCTGCAATTTTTCTTAAAAATACGAAAAATTTCTGCCTTTTAGCTCCAAAATAAAGTGAATTTCTGCATTTTTTCCCAATATTAGGGGAATTTCTGCATTTTACCTCTAAATAAGGGGAATTTCTCCATTTTACCTCAAAATAAGAAGAATTTCTGCCTTTTACCCCAAAATAAGGTGAATTTCTGCCTTTTTGCCCCAAAATAATGGGAATTTCTGCCTTTTTGCCCCAAAATAAGAAAAAATTTTGCTTTTTTTTCTGAAATAAGTGAAATTTCTGCAATTTTGCCCTAAAATGAGAGAAATTTCTGCAATTTTTACCCATAATTAAGCAAATTTCTAAAATTTTGCCCAAAAATAAGGGGAATTTCTGTTTTTTGCCCCAAAATAAAGCAAATTTCTGCAATTTTCTCCCAAAATAAGGGGAATTTCTGTTTTTTGCCCCCAAATAAAAGAAATTTCTGCAATTTTGTTCTAAAATAAGGGGAATTTCTGCCATTTGCCCCAAAATAAGGGGAATTTCTGCCTTTTTGCCACAAAATAAAGAAAATTACTGGATATTTTACCCCAAAATTAGGTGAATTTCTGCAATTTTCCTCCAAAATACGAAGATTTTCTGCCCTTTTCGCCGAAAATAAGGGGAATTTCTGACATTTCCGCGAAATAAGTGAAATTTCTGCAGTTTTACCCCAAAATAAGGGTTATTTCGCCTTTTTGCCCCCAAATTAGGGGAATTTCTGCAATTTTGCTCCAAAATACGGGGAATTTCTGCCTTTTTGCCCGAAAATAAAGGGAATGTATACCTTTTTGCCATAAAAAAGGGAAATTTCTTCACTTTTGCCCCAAAATAAGAAGATTTTCCGCCTTTTATCTCAAAATAAGTGCAATTTCTGCCTATTCCCCAAAAATAAAAGGAATTTCTGTTTTTTTGCCCAAAAATAAGGGGAATTTCTGCCTTTTTGCCCCAAAATAAGTGGAATTTCAGCCTTTTTTCTCAAAATAAGGGGAATTTCTGCCTTTTGCCCCAAAATATGGGGAATTTCTGCCTTTTTGCCCCATAATAAAAAAAATTTCTGCAATTTTGTACCAAAATAAAAGAAATTTCTGCCTTTTTGCTCCAAAATAAGAGAAATTTCTGCCTTTTTTCCCTGAAATAAGTGAAATTTCTGCAATTTTACCCCAAAATAAGAAAAATTTCTGCAATTTTGCCCCAAATAAGGGGAATTTCTGAATTTTGCAAGCGAAAAAAGGAGATTTTCTGACATTTTGCCCCAAAATAAGGTGAATTTCAGCCTTTTTGCCCAAAAATTATGAGAATTTCTGCAATTTTTCTTAAAAATACGAAAAATTTCTGCCTTTTAGCTCCAAAATAAAGTGAATTTCTGCATTTTTTCCCAATATTAGGGGAATTTCTGCATTTTACCTCTAAATAAGGGGAATTTCTCCATTTTACCTCAAAATAAGAAGAATTTCTGCCTTTTACCCCAAAATAAGGTGAATTTCTACCTTTTTGCCCCAAAATAATGGGAATTTCTGCCTTTTTGCCCCAAAATAAGAAAAAATTTTGCTTTTTTTCTGAAATAAGTGAAATTTCTGCAATTTTGCCCTAAAATGAGAGAAATTTCTGCAATTTTTACCCATAATAAAGCAAATTTCTACAATTTTGCCCCAAAATAAGGGGAATTTCTGTTTTTTGCTCCAAAATAATGCAAATTTCTGCAATTTTGCTCCAAAATAAGGGGAATTTCTTTTTTTTGCCACGGAATAAGAGAAATTTTTGCAATTTTGCCCTAAAATAAGCGGAATTTCTGCCATTTGCCCCAAAATAAGAGGAATTTCTGCCTTTTTGCCACAAAATAAAGAAAATTATTGCATGTTTTACTCCAAAATTAGGTGAATATCTGCAATTTTGCTCCAAAATACGAGGATTTTCTGCCTTTTTCACCGAAAATAAGGGGAATTTCTGCCATTTTGCCGCGAAATAAGTGAAATTTCTGCAGTTTTACCCTAAATTAAGGGGAATTTCTGCCTTTTTGCCCCAAAATTAGGAAAATTTCTGCAATTTTGCTTCAAAATACAGGGAATTTCTGCCTTTTTCCCCAAAAATAAAGGGAATGTACACCTTTTTGCCATAAAAAAGGGAAATTTCTTCACTTTTGCCCCAAAATAAGGGGATTTTCCGCCTTTTTGACTCAAAATAAGTGCAATTTCTGCCTTTTCCACCAAAATAAACGGAATTTCTGTCTTTTTGACCCAAAATAAGGGGAATTTCTGACTTTTTGCCCTGAAATAAGTGAAATTTCTAAAATTTTTCCCCAAAATAAGGGAAATGTCTGCTTTTTGTTCCAAAATAAGGGGAATTTCTGCCTTTTAGCCTCAAAATAAAGGGAATTTCTGCATTTTACCTCAAAATAAGAATAATTTCTGCATTTTGCTCCAAACTATGGGTAATTTCTGCCTTTTTGTTCCAAAATTAGGAAAATTTCTTCAATTTTGTACCATAATAAAAGAAATTTCTGCTTTTTGTCCCAAAATAAGAGGAATTTCTGCCTTTTTGCCCCCAAATAAGGGGAATTTCAGCCTTTTTACCTCAAAATCAGGGGAATTTCTGCCTTTTTGCCCCAAAATAGGAAAAATTTCTGCAAATTTATACCAAAATAAAAAAAATTTCTGCCTTTTTGCCCCAAAATAAGAGAAATTTCTGCCTTTTTTCCCTGAAATAAGTGAAATTTCTGCAATTTTGACCCAAAATAAGGGAAATTTCTGCAATTTTGAACCAAAGTAAAGGAAATTTCTGCAATTTTGCCCCAAATAAGGGGAATTTCTGACTTTATGAACCCGAAACAATGAGATTTTCTTTCTTTTTGCCCCAAAATAAGGAGAATTTCAGCCTTTTTGCCCGAAAATCATGAGAATTTCTGCAATTTTTTTTCAAAATATGGAAAATTTCTGCCTTTTAGCCCTAAAATAAAGCGAATTTCTGCATTTTTCCCCAATATTAAGGGAATTTCTACATTTTACCTCTAAATAAAGGGAATTTCTGAATTTTACCTCAAAATAAGAACCATTTCTGCCTTTTACCCCAAAATATAGGGAATTTCCGTCTTTTTCTTCCAAAATAAAAAAATTTCTTCAATTTTGTAACATAATAAAAGAAATTTCTCCTTATTGCCCCAAAATAAGGGGAATTTCTGACTTCTTATTCTGAAATAAATGAAATTTCTGCAATTTTGCCAGAAAATAAGGGAAATTTGTGCCTTTTTTGGCCCAAAATAAAGGGAATTTTTGCCTTTTGCCCCAAAATATGAGGAATTTCAGCATTTTACCTCAAAATAAGGGGAATTTTTGCTTATTTTCAATGAAATATGTGAAATTTCAGCAATTTTACCCCAAAATAAGGTGAATTTCTGCCTATTTGCCCCAAAATAATGGGAATTTCTGCCTTTTTGCCCCAAAATAAAAATAATTTTTGCTTTTATTTTCTGAAATAAGTGAAATTTCTGCAATTTTCGCCTAAAATAAGGGAAATTTCTGCAATTTTTCCCCATAATAAAGCAAATTTCTGCAATTTTGCCCCAAAATAAGGGGAATTTCTGGTTTTTGCCCACAAATAAGGGAAATTTCTGCAATTTTGCCCTAAAATAAGGGGAATTTCTGCCATTTGTCCCAAAATAAGGGGAATTTCTGCCTTTTTGCCACAAAATATAGAAAATTACTGCATTTTTTACCCCAAAATTAGGTGAATTTCTGCAATTTTGCTCCAAAATAATAGGAATTTCTGCATTTTTGCCTCTAAATAAGTGGAATTTCTGTCTTTTTCCCCCAAAACAAGAGGAATTTCTGTCTTTTTTGCCCCAAAATGAGGGGAATTTCTGACTTATTACCCTGAAATAAGTGAAATTTCTTCAATTTTGCCCCAAAATAAGAGAATTTTCTGCCTTTTTGCCCCCAAATAAGGGGAATTTTAGCCTTTTTACCTAAAAATAAGGGAAATTTCTGCATTTTTGCCACCAAATATTTAGAATTTCTACCTTTTTGCCCCAAAATAAGGAAAATTTCCACCTTTTTTCCCTGAAATAAGTGAAATTTCTTCAATTTTGCCCCAAAATAAGTGAAATTTCTGCAATTTTGCCCCAAAATAAGGGAAATATCTGAAATTTTGCCCCAAAATAAGTGGAATTTCTGAGTTTTGCCCCAAAATAAGGATAATTTCTGTCTTTTTGACCGAACATATAGGGATTTTCTGACTTTTTGTTCCACAATTAGGGGATTTTCTGCAATTGTGCTCCAAAATACGAGGAATTTCTGCTTTTTTGCCCGAAAATAAGGGGAATGTATACCTTTTGCCACAAAAAAGGGAAATTTCTTCATTTTTACCCCCAAATAAGAGGAATTTCTACCTTCTTACCTCAAAATAAGTGAAATTTCTGCCTTTTTACCCAAAAATAAACGGAATTTCTGTCTTTTTGCCCCAAAATAAAAGTAATTTTTGAATTTTGCCCTGAAATAAGTGAAATTTCTGAAATTTTGCCCTAAAATAAGAAAAATTTCTGCCTTTTTGCCACAAAAGAAAAAGAATTTCTGTCTTTTTGCCCCAAAATAAGGGGAATTTCAGCAGTTTACCTCATAATAAGGGGAATCTCTGCCTTTTTGCCCCAAAATATGGGGAATTTCTGCATTTTTGCCCCAAAATAAAGAAAATTTCTACAATTTTGTACCAAAATAACAGAAATTTCTGCCTTTTTGCCCAAAATTAAAGAAATTTCTGTGTTTTTTTCTCTGAAATAAGTGAAATTTCTGCAATTTTGCCCCAAAATAAGGGAAATTTCTGCAATTTTGTTCCAAAATAAGGAAAATTTCTTCAATTTTGTACCAAAATAGAAGAAATGTCTGCTTTTTGCCCCAAAATAAAAGGAATTTCTGACTTTTTGTCCTGAAATAAATGATATTTCTGCAATTTTGCCATAAAATAAGAAAAATTTGTGCCTTTTTGCCACAAAATATAAAAAATTTCTGCCTTCTTGCCACAAAATAAGAAAAATTTCTGCAATTCTGTAGCAAAATAAAAGAAATTTCTCCAATTTTGCATCAAAATAAGGGAAATTTCTGCAATTTTGCCCAAAAATAAGGAAAATTTCTTCAATTTTGCCCCAAAATAAGGGGAATTTCTGACTTTTTGCCCCGAAATAAGGAGAATTTCTGTATTTTTCCCAAAAATAAAGGGAATTTCTTCATTTTTGCCCGAAAATTAGAAGAGTTTCTGCAATTTTGCCCTAAAATAAGGGAAATTTCTGCAATTTTTCTTCATAATAAAGGAAATTTCTGCAATTTTCCCCAAAATGAGGGGAATTTCTGTTTTTTGCCCCAAAATAACTGAAATTTCTGTAATTTTGCTCTAAAATGAGATGAATTTCTGCCTTTTGCCCCAAAATAAAGGGAATTTCTGCCTTTTTGCCCCAAAATGAAGAAAATTACTGCATGTTTTACCCCAAAATTACGTGAATTTCTGCAATTTTGCTCCAAAATATGGGGATTTTCTGCCTTTTTAACGAAAATAAGGGGAATTTCTGCCATTTTGCCGCCGCGAAATAAGTGAAATTTCTGCAGTTTTACCCCAAAATAAGGTGAATTTATGACTTTTTGCCCCAAAATTAGAGGAATTTCTGTTATTTTGCTCTAAAATCCGGGGAATTTCTGCCTTTTGCCCGAAAATAAAGGGAATGTATACCTTTTTGCCATAAAAAAGGGAAATTTCTTCACTTTTGCCCCAAAATAAGGGGAATTTCTGCCTTTTTGCCCCAAAATAGGGGAAATTTCTGCCTTTTTTCCTCAAAATAAGTGGAATTTCTGCCTTTTGCCCCAAAATATGGGGAATTTCTGACTTTTTGCCCCAAAATAAGAAAAATTTCTGCAATTTTGTACCAAAATAAAAGAAATTTCTTCCTTTGTGCCCCAAAATAAGAGAAATTTCTGTCTTTTTTCCCTGAAATAAGTGAAATTTCTGCAATTTTGACCCAAAATAAGGGAAATTTCTGCAATTTTGCCCCAAAGTAAAGGAAATTTCTGCAATTTTGCCCCAAATAAGGGGAATTTCTGACTTTTTGCACCCAAAAAAAAAAGATTTTCTGTCTTTTTGCCCCCAAATATGGAGAATTTCAGCCTTTTTACCCGAAAATTATGAGAATTTCTGCAATTTTTCTTCAAAATACGGAAAATGTCTGCCTTTTAGCCCCAAAATAAAGGGAATTTCTGCATTTTTCCCCTATATTAGGGGAATTTCTGCATTTTACCTCTAAATAAGGGGAATTTCTGCATTTTACCTCAAAATAAAAAGAATTTCTGACTTTTACCCCAAAATATGGGGAATTTCTGCCTTTTTGTTCCAAAATAAAGAAAATTTCTTCAATTTTGTACCATAATAAAAGAAATTTCTCCTTTTTGCCCCAAAATAACGGGAATTTCTGACTTTTTAGCCTGAAATGAATGAAATTTCTGCAATTTTGCCCAAAAATAAGGGAAATTTGTGCCTTTTTGCCCCAAAATAAAGGGAATTTCTGCCTTTTGCCCCAAAATATGGGGAATTTCAGCATTTTACTTCAAAATAAATGGAATTTCTGCATTTTTGCCCTGATATATGTGAAATTTCTGCAATTTTACCCACAAATAAGGTGAATTTCTCTATTTTTGCCCCAAAATAATGGTAATTTCTGCCTCTTTGCCACAAAATAAAAAAAATTTTTGCTTTTTTTCTCTGAAATATGTAAAATTTCTAGAATTTTGCCCTAAAATAAGGGAAATTTCTGCAATTTTTCCCCATAATAAATCAAATTTCTGCAATTTTGCTTCAAAATAAGGGGATTTTCTGTTTTTTGCCCCCAAATAAGGGATATTTCTGCAATTTTGCCCTAAAATAAGGAAAATTTCTGCAATTTGCCCTAAAATAATGGGAATTTCTGCTTTTGGCAACAAAATAAAGAAAATTACTTCATGTTTTACACCAAAATTATGTGAATTTCTGCAATTTTCTCCAAAATATGAGGATTTTCTGCCTTTTTCGCCGAAAATAAGGGGAATTTCTGCCATTTTGCCGCGAAATAAGTGAAATTTCTGCAGTTTTACCCCAAAATAAAGGGAATTTCTGCCTTTTTGCCCCAAAATTAGGGGAATTTCTGCAATTTTGCTCCAAAATCCGGAGGATTTCTGCCTTTTTGCCTGAAAATAAATCGAATGTATATCTTTTTGCCATAAAAAAAGGAAACTTCTTCACTTTTGCCACAAAATAATGGGATTTTCCTCCTTTTTGACTGAAAATAAGTGCAATTTTTACCTTTTCCCCAAAAATAAACGGAATTTCTGTCTTTTTGCCCCAAAATAAGGGGAATTTCTGACTGTTTGCCCTGAAATAAGTGAAATTTCTAAAATTTTTCCCCACAATAACGGAAATGTCTGCTTTTTGCCCCAAAATAAGAGGAATTTCTGCCTTTTTGCCCCAAAATAAGTGGAATTTCAGCCTTTTTACCTCAAAATAATGGGAATTTCTGCCTTTTTGCCTTAAAATAGGGAGAATTTCTGCCTTTTTGCCACAAAATAAGAAAAATTTCTGCAATTTTGTACCAAAATAAATAAATTTCTGCTTTTTTGCCCCAAAATAAGAGAAATTTCTGCCTTTATTCCCTGAAATAAGTGAAATTTCTGCAATATTGCCCCAAAATAAGGAAAATTTCTGCAATTTTGCTCCAATGTAAAGGAATTTTTTTTTTTGCCCCCAAATAAGGGGATTTTCTGAATTTTAGCTCCCGAAAAAATGGGATTTTCTGATTTTTTGCCACAAAATAAAGAGAATTTTTGCCTTTTTGCCCGAAAATTATGAGAATTTCTGCAATTTTGCTTCAAAATACGGGGAATTTCTGCCTTTTAGCCTCAAAATAAAGGGAATTTCTGCATTTTACCTCAAAATAAGAATAATTTCTGCATTTTGCCCCAAAATATGGGGAATTTCTGCCTTTTTGTTCCAAAATAAAAAAAAAATTTCTTCAATTTTGTACCATAATAAAAGAAATTTCTGCTTTTTGCCCCAAAATAAAGGGAATTTCTCACTTTTTGCCTTGAAATAAATGAAATTTCTGCAATTTTGCCCGAAAATAAAGGAAATTTGTGCCTTTTTGCCCCAAAATAAGAAGAATTTCTGCCTTTTGCCCCAAAATATGGGGAATTTCACCATTTTACCTAAAAATAAGAAAAAATTCAGCCTTTTTGCACCAAAATATGGGGAATTTCTTCCTTTTTGCCTCCAAAATAAAGGGAATTTCTGCATTTTTGCACCAATATTAGGGGAATTTCTGCAATTTTGCTCCAAAATACGGGTCATTTCTGCCATTTTGCCCGAAATTAAGAAGATTTTCTGCATTTTTGCCCTCAAATAAGGGACATTTCTGCAATTTTATTCCAAAATAAGGGGAATTTCTTCCTTTTTGCCCCAAAATAGGAAAATTTTTTTCTTTTTTTCCCTGAAATAAGTGAAATTTCTGCAATTTTGCCCTAAAATAAGGGAAATTTCTGCAATTTTTCAACATAATAAAGCAAATTTCTGCAATTTTGCCCCAAAATAAGGGGAATTTCTGTTTTTTGCTCTCAAATAAGGGAAATTTCTGCAATTTTGCCCTAAAATAGGGGAATTTCTGCCATTTGCCCCAAAATAAGGGGAATTTCTGCCTTTTTGCCACAAAATAAAGAAAATTACTGCATGTTTTACTTCATAATTAGGTGAATTTCTGCAATTTTGCTCCAAAATATGAGGATTTTCTGCCTTTTTCGCCGAAAATAAGGGGAATTTCTGCCATTTTGCTGCGAAATAAGTGAAATTTCTGCAGTTTTACCCCAAAATAAGGGAAATTTCTGCCTTTTTGCCCCAAAATTAGGGGAATTTCTGCAATTTTGCTCCAAAATCCGGAGAATTTCTGCCTTTTTGCCTGAAAATAAATCGAATGTATACATTTTGCCATAAAAAAAGGAAATTTTTTCACTTTTGCCACAAAATAATGGGATTTTCCTCCTTTTTGACTGAAAATAAGTGCAATTTTTACCTTTTCCCCAAAAATAAACGGAATTTCTGTCTTTTTGCCCCAAAATAAGGGGAATTTCTGACTTTTTGCCCTGAAATAAGTGAAATTTCTTAAATTTTTCCCCAAAATAACGGAAATGTCTGCTTTTTGCCCCAAAATAAGGGGAATTTCTGCCTTTTTGCCACAAAATAAGGGGAATTTCAGCTTTTTTACCTCAAAATAATGGGAATTTCTGCCTTTTTGCCTTAAAATATGGGGAATTTCTGCCTTTTTGCCACAAAATAAGAAAAATTTCTGCAATTTTGTACCAAAATAAAAGAAATTTCTGCCTTTTTGCCCCAAAATAAGAGAAATTTCTGCCTTTTTTCCCTGATATAAGTGAAATTTCTGCAATTTTGCCCCAAAATAAAAAAAATTTCTGCAATTTTGCTCCAATGTAAAGGAATTTTTTTTTGCCCCCAATTAAGAGGATTTTCTGAATTTTAGCTCCCGAAAAAAGGAGATTTTCTGACTTTTTGCCCCAAAATAAGGAGAATTTCTGCCTTTTTGCCCGAAAATTATGAGAATTTCTGCAATTTTGCTTCAAAATATGGGGAATTTCTGCTTTTTAGCCTCAAAATAAAGGGAATTTCTGCATTTTACCTCAAAATAAGAATAATTTCTGAATTTTGCCCCAAATATGGGGAATTTCTGCCTTTTTGTTCCAAAATAAAAAAAAAATTTCTTCAATTTTGTACCATAATAAAAGAAATTTCTGCTTTTTGCCCCAAAATAAGGGGAATTTCTCACTTTTTGCCTTGAAATAAATGAAATTTCTGCAATTTTGCCCGGAAATAAAGGAAATTTATGCCTTTTTGCCTCAAATAAGAAGAATTTCTGCCTTTTGCCCCAAAATATGGGGAATTTCAGCATTTTACCTCAAAATAAGAAAAATTTCAGCCTTTTTGCACCAAAATATGGGGAATTTCTTCCTTTTTGCCTCCAAAATAAAGGGAATTTCTGCATTTTTACACCAATATTAGGGGAATTTCTGCAATTTTGCTCCAAAATATGGGTCATTTCTGCCATTTTGCCCGAAATTAAGAAGATTTTCTGCATTTTTGCCCTCAAATAAGAGAAATTTCTGCAATTTTATTCCAAAATAAGGGGAATTTCTGCCTTTTTGCCCCAAAACAAGAAAAATTTTTGCTTTTTTTCCATGAAATAAGTGAAATTTCTGCAATTTTGTCCTAAAATAAGAAAAATTTCTGCAATTTTTCCACATAATAAAGCAAATTTCTGCAATTTTGCCCCAAAATAAAAAGAATTTCTGCCTTTTTGCTATAAAATAAAGAAAATTACTGCATGTTTTCCTTCATAATTAGGTGAATTTCTGCAATTTTGCTTCAAAATATGAGGATTTTCTGCCTTTTTCGCCGAAAATAAGGGGAATTTCTGCCATTTTGCCGCGAAATAAGTGAAATTTCTGCAGTTTTACCCCAAAATAAAAGGAATTTCTGTCTTTTTGCCCCAAAATTAGGGGAATTTCTGCAATTTTGCTTCAAAATACGAGGAATTTCTGCATTTTGCCCGAAAATAAAGGGAATGTATAACTTTTTTGCATTAAAAAAGGGAAATTTCTTCACTTTTGCCCCAAAATAAGGGGATTTTCCGCATTTTTGACTCAAAATAAGTGCAATTTCTGCCTTTTCCCCAAAAATAAACGGAATTTCTGTCTTTTTGCCCCAAAATAAGGGGAATTTCTGAATTTTTGCCCTGAAATAAGTGAAATTTCTAAAATTTTTCCCCAAGATAATGGAAATGTCTGCCCTTTGCCCCAAAATAAGAGGAATTTCTGCCTTTTTGCCCCCAAATAAGAAGAATTTCAGCCTTTTTACCTCAAAATAAGGGGAATTTCTGTCTTTTTGCCCCAAAATATGGGGAATTTCTGCCTTTTGGCCCCAAAACAAGAAAAATTTCTGCAATTTTGTACTAAAATAAAAGAAATTTCTGCCTTTTTGCCCCAAAATAAGAGAAATTTTTGCCTTTTTTCCCTGAAATAATTGAAATTTCTTCAATTTTGCCCCAAAATAAGGAAATCTTTTGCCATTTTGCCCCAATGTAAAGGTAATTTCTGCAATTTTGCCCCAAAATAAGGGGATTTTCTGACTTTTGCTCCTAAAAAAGGGGATTTTCTGTCTTTTTACCTCAAAATAAGGAGAATTTCTGCATTTTTGTCCAAAAATTATGAGAATTTCTGCAATTTTTTTTTCAAAATACGGAAAATTTCTGCCTTTTATCCCCAAAATAAAGGGAATTTCTGCATTTTTCCCCAATATTATAGGAATTTCTGCATTTTACCTCAAAATAAGAAGAATTTCTGTCTTTTACCCCAAAATATGGGGAATTTTTGCCTTTTTGTTCCAAAATAAAGAAAATTTCTTCAATTTTGTACCATAATAAAAGAAATTTCTCCTTTTTGCCCCAAAATAAGGGGAATTTCTGACATTTTACTCTGAAATAAATGAAATTTCTGCAATTTTGCACGAAAATAAGGGAAATTTGTGCCTTTTTGCCCCAAAATAAAGGGAATTTCTGCCTTTTGCTCAAAATATGGGGAATTTCAGCATTTTACCTCAAAATAAGGGGAGTTTCTGCCTTTTTGCCCTGAAATATGTGAAATTTCTGCAATTTTACCCAAAAATAAGGTGAATTTTTGCATTTTGCCCCAAAATAATGGGAATTTCTGCCTTTTTGCGCCAAAATAAAAAAAATTTTTTGCTTTTTTTTCTGAAATAAGTGAAATTTTTGCAATTTTGACCTAAAATAAGGGAAATTTCTGCAATTTTTCTCCATAATAATGCAAATTTCTGCAATTTTGTCCCAAAATAAAGGGAATTTCTGCTTTTGCCCTCAAATAAGGGAAATCTCTGCAATTTTGCCATAAAATAAGGGGAATTTCTCCCATTTGCCCCAAAATAAGGGGAATTTCTTCCATTTTGCCACAAAATAAAAAAAAATTACTGCATGTTTTACCCCAAAATTAGGGGAATTTTTGCACTTTTGCTCCATAATAAGGGAAATTTCTGCAATTTTGCCCCAAAGTAAAGAATATTTCTGCAATTTTGCCACAAAAAAGGGGAATTTCTGATTTTTTGCACCCAAAAAAAGATTTTCTGTCTTTTTGCCCCATAATAAGGAGAATTTCAGCCTTTTTGCCCGAAAATTATGAGAATTTCTGCAATTTTTTTTCAAACTACGAAAAATTTCTGCCTTTTAGCCCCAAAATCAAGGGAATTTCTGCATTTTGCCACAATATTAGGGGAATTTCTGCATTTTACATCTAAATAAGGGGAATTTCTGCATTTTACCTCAAAATAAGAAGAATTTCTGCCTTTTACCCCAAAATATGGGGAATTTCTGCCTTTTTGTTCCAAAATAAAGAAAATTTCTTCAATTTTGTACCATAATAAAAGAAATTTCTCCATTTTGCACCAAAATAATGGGAATTTCTGACTTTTTACCCTGAAATAAATGAAATTTCTGCAATTTTGCCCGAAAATAAGGGAAATTTGTGCCTTTTTGCCACAAAATAAGGAGAATTTCTGCCTTTTTCCCCAAAATATGGGGAATTTCAGCATTTTACCTCAAAATAAGGGGAATTTGTGCCTTTTGGCCCTGAAATATGTGAAATTTCTGCAATTTTACCCCAAAATAAGGTGAATTTCTACCCTTTTGCCCCAAAATAATGGGAATTTTTGCCTTTTTGCCCCAGAATAAGAAAAATTTTTGCTTTTTTTTCTGAAATAAGTGAAATTTCTGCAATTTTGCCCTAAAATAAGGGAAATTTCTGCAATTTTTCCCTATTATAAAGCAAATTTCTACAATTTTGCCCCAAAATAAGGGGAATTTCTGTTTTTTGCCCCCAAATAAGGGTAATTTCTGCAATTTTGCCCTAAAATAAGGGGAATTTCTGCCATTTGCCTCAAAATAAGGGGATTTCTGCCTTTTTGCCACAAAATAAAGAAAATTACTGCATGTTTTACCCCAAAATTAGGTGAATTTCTGCAATTTTGCTCCAAAATACGAGGATTTTCTGCCTTTTTCGCCGAAAATAAGGGAAATTTCTGCCATTTTGCCGCGAAATAAGTGAAATTTCTCCAGTTTTACCCCAAAATAAGGAAAATTTCTGCCTTTTTGCCCCCAAATTAGGAGAATTTCTGCAATTTTGCTCCAAAATACGGGGAATTTCTGCCTTTTTGCCCGAAAATAAAGGGAATGTATACCTTTTTGCCATAAAAAATGGAAATTTTTTCACTTTTGCCCCAAAATAAGGGGATTTTCGGCCTTTTATCTCAAAATAAGTGCACTTTCTGCCTTTTCCCCAAAAATAAAAAAATTTCTGTCTTTTGACCACAAATAAGGGGTATTTCTGCCTTTTTGCCCCAAAATAATGGGAATTTCTGCCTTTTTGCCACAAAATAAGAAAAATTCTTGCTTTTTTTTTGAGATAAGTGAAATTTCTGCAATTTTGCCCTAAAATAAAGGAAATTTCTGCAATTTTTCCCCATAATAAAGCAAATTTCTGCAATTTTCTCCCAAAATAAGGGGAATTTCTGTTTTTTGCCCCCAAATAAGGGAAATTTCTGCAATTTTGCCCTAAAATAAGGGGAATTTCTGCCATTTGCCCCAAAATAAGGGGAATTTCTGCCTTTTTGCCACAAAATAAAGAAAATTACTGGATGTTTTACCCCAAAATTAGGTGAATTTCTGCAATTTTGCTCCAAAATACGAAGATTTTTTGCCTTTTTCGCCGAAAATAAGGGGAATTTCTGCCATTTTGCCACGAAATAAGTGAAATTTCTGCAGTTTTACCCCAAAATAAGGGTTATTTCGCATTTTTGCCCCCGAATTAGGGGAATTTCTGCAATTTTGCTCGAAAATACGGGGAATTTCTGCCTTTTTGCCCGAAAATAAAAGGAATGTATACCTTTTTGCCATAAAAAAGAGATATTTCTTCACTTTTGCCCCAAAATAAGAAGATTTTCCGCCTTTTATCTCAAAATAAGTGCAATTTCTGCCTATTCCCCAAAAATAAAATGAATTTCTGTTTTTTTGCCCAAAAATAAGGGGAATTTCTGCCTTTTTGCCCCAAAATAAGTGGAATTTCATCCTTTTTTTCAATATAAGGGGAATTTCTGCCTTTTGCCCCAAAATATGGGGAATTTCTGCCTTTTTGCCCCATAATAAGAAAAATTTCTGCAATTTTGTACCAAAATAAAAGAAATTTCTGCCTTTTTGCTCCAAAATAAGAGAAATTTCTGCCTTTTTTCCCTGAAATAAGTGAAATTTCTGCAATTTTACCCCAAAATAAGAAAAATTTCTGCAATTTTGCCCCAAAGTAAAGGAAATTTCTGCAATTTTGCCCCAAATAAGGGGAATTTCTGAATTTTTGCAACCGAAAAAAGGAGATTTTCTGACTTTTTGCCCCAAAATAAGGTGAATTTCAGCCTTTTTGCCCAAAAATTATGAGAATTTCTGCAATTTTTCTTAAAAATACGAAAAATTTCTGCCTTTTAGCTCCAAAATAAAGTGAATTTCTGCATTTTTTCCCAATATTAGGGGAATTTCTGCATTTTACCTCTAAATAAGGGGAATTTCTCCATTTTACCTCAAAATAAGAAGAATTTCTGCCTTTTACCCCAAAATAAGGTGAATTTCTGCCTTTTTGCCCCAAAATAATGGGAATTTCTGCCTTTTTGCCCCAAAATAAGAAAAAATTTTGCTTTTTTTTCTGAAATAAGTGAAATTTCTGCAATTTTGCCCTAAAATGAGAGAAATTTCTGCAATTTTTACCCATAATAAAGCAAATTTCTACAATTTTGCCCCAAAATAAGGGGAATTTCTGTTTTTTGCCCCAAAATAAAGCAAATTTCTGCAATTTTGCCCCAAAATAAGGGGAATTTCTTTTTTTTTGCCCCCGAATAAGAGAAATTTTTGCAATTTTGCCCTAAAATAAGGGGAATTTCTGCCATTTGCCCCAAAATAAGAGGAATTTCTGCCTTTTTGCCACAAAATAAAGAAAATTACTGCATGTTTTACCCCAAAATTAGGTGAATTTCTGCAATTTTGCTCCAAAATACGAGGATTTTCTGCCTTTTTCGCCGAAAATAAGGGGAATTTCTGCCATTTTGCCGCGAAATAAGTGAAATTTTTCCAGTTTTACCCCAAAATAAGGGGAATTTCTGCCTTTTTGCCCCCAAATTAGGAGAATTTCTGCAATTTTTCTCCAAAATACGGGGAATTTCTGCCTTTTTGCCCGAAAATAAAGGGAATGTATACCTTTTTGCCATAAAAAATGGAAATTTTTTCACTTTTGCCCCAAAATAAGGGGATTTTGCGCCTTTTATCTCAAAATAAGTGCACTTTCTGCCTTTTCCCCAAAAATAAAAAAAATTTCTGTCTTTTTGCCCAAAAATAAGGGGTATTTCTGCCTTTTTGCCCCAAAATAATGGGAATTTCTGCCTTTTTGCCACAAAATAAGAAAAATTCTTGCTTTTTTTTGGACATAAGTGAAATTTCTGCAATTTTGCCCAAAAATAAGGGAAATTTCTGCAATTTTTTCCCATAATAAAGCAAATTTCTGCAATTTTCTCCCAAAATAAGGGGAATTTCTGTTTTTTGCCCCCAAATAAGGGAAATTTCTGCAATTTTGCCCTAAAATAAGGGGAATTTCTGCCATTTGCCCCAAAATAAGGGGAATTTCTGCCTTTTTGCCACAAAATAAAGAAAATTACTGGATGTTTTACCCCAAAATTAGGTGAATTTCTGCAATTTTGCTCCAAAATACGAAGATTTTTTGCCTTTTTCGCCGAAAATAAGGGGAATTTCTGCCATTTTGCCGCGAAATAAGTGAAATTTCTGCAGTTTTACCCCAAAATAAGGGTTATTTCGCCTTTTTGCCCCCAAATTAGGGGAATTTCTGCAATTTTGCTCCAAAATACGGGGAATTTCTGCCTTTTTGCCCGAAAATAAAAGGAATGTATACCTTTTTGCCATAAAAAAGGGAAATTTCTTCACTTTTGCCCCAAAATAAGAAGATTTTCCGCCTTTTATCTCAAAATAAGTGCATTTTCTGCCTATTCCCCAAAAATAAAAGGTATTTCTGTTTTTTTGCCCAAAAATAAGGGGAATTTCTGCTTTTTTGCCCCAAAATAAGTGGAATTTCAGCCTTTTTTCTCAAAATAAGGGGAATTTCTGCCTTTTGCCCCAAAATATGGGGAATTTCTGCCTTTTTGCCCCATAATAAGAAAAATTTCTGCAATTTTGTACCAAAATAAAAGAAATTTCTGCCTTTTTGCTCCAAAATAAGAGAAATTTCTGCCTTTTTTCCCTGAAATAAGTGAAATATCGACAATTTTACCACAAAATAAGAAAAATTTCTGCAATTTTGCCCCAAAGTAAAGGAAATTTCTGCAATTTTGCCCCAAATAAGGGGAATTTCTGAATTTTTGCAACCGAAAAAAGGAGATTTTCTGACTTTTTGCCCCAAAATAAGGTGAATTTCAGCCTTTTTGCCCAAAAATTATGAGAATTTCTGCAATTTTTCTTAAAAATACGAAAAATTTCTGCCTTTTAGCTCCAAAATAAAGTGAATTTCTGCATTTTTTCCCAATATTAGGGGAATTTCTGCATTTTACCTCTAAATAAGGGGAATTTCTCCATTTTACCTCAAAATAAGAAGAATTTCTGCCTTTTACCCCAAAATAAGGTGAATTTCTGCCTTTTTGCCCCAAAATAATGGGAATTTCTGCCTTTTTGCCCCAAAATAAGAAAAAATTTTGCTTTTTTTTCTGAAATAAGTGAAATTTCTGCAATTTTGCCCTAAAATGAGAGAAATTTCTGCAATTTTTACCCATAATTAAGCAAATTTCTAAAATTTTGCCCAAAAATAAGGGGAATTTCTGTTTTTTGCCCCAAAATAAAGCAAATTTCTGCAATTTTCTCCCAAAATAAGGGGAATTTCTGTTTTTTGCCCCCAAATAAAAGAAATTTCTGCAATTTTGTTCTAAAATAAGGGGAATTTCTGCCATTTGCCCCAAAATAAGGGGAATTTCTGCCTTTTTGCCACAAAATAAAGAAAATTACTGGATATTTTACCCCAAAATTAGGTGAATTTCTGCAATTTTCCTCCAAAATACGAAGATTTTCTGCCCTTTTCGCCGAAAATAAGGGGAATTTCTGACATTTCCGCGAAATAAGTGAAATTTCTGCAGTTTTACCCCAAAATAAGGGTTATTTCGCCTTTTTGCCCCCAAATTAGGGGAATTTCTGCAATTTTGCTCCAAAATACGGGGAATTTCTGCCTTTTTGCCCGAAAATAAAGGGAATGTATACCTTTTTGCCATAAAAAAGGGAAATTTCTTCACTTTTGCCCCAAAATAAGAAGATTTTCCGCCTTTTATCTCAAAATAAGTGCAATTTCTGCCTATTCCCCAAAAATAAAAGGAATTTCTGTTTTTTTGCCCAAAAATAAGGGGAATTTCTGCCTTTTTGCCCCAAAATAAGTGGAATTTCAGCCTTTTTTCTCAAAATAAGGGGAATTTCTGCCTTTTGCCCCAAAATATGGGGAATTTCTGCCTTTTTGCCCCATAATAAAAAAAATTTCTGCAATTTTGTACCAAAATAAAAGAAATTTCTGCCTTTTTGCTCCAAAATAAGAGAAATTTCTGCCTTTTTTCCCTGAAATAAGTGAAATTTCTGCAATTTTACCCCAAAATAAGAAAAATTTCTGCAATTTTGCCACAAAGTAAAGGAAATTTCTGCAATTTTGCCCCAAATAAGGGGAATTTCTGAATTTTGCAAGCGAAAAAAGGAGATTTTCTGACATTTTGCCCCAAAATAAGGTGAATTTCAGCCTTTTTGCCCAAAAATTATGAGAATTTCTGCAATTTTTCTTAAAAATACGAAAAATTTCTGCCTTTTAGCTCCAAAATAAAGTGAATTTCTGCATTTTTTCCCAATATTAGGGGAATTTCTGCATTTTACCTCTAAATAAGGGGAATTTCTCCATTTTACCTCAAAATAAGAAGAATTTCTGCCTTTTACCCCAAAATAAGGTGAATTTCTACCTTTTTGCCCCAAAATAATGGGAATTTCTGCCTTTTTGCCCCAAAATAAGAAAAAATTTTGCTTTTTTTCTGAAATAAGTGAAATTTCTGCAATTTTGCCCTAAAATGAGAGAAATTTCTGCAATTTTTACCCATAATAAAGCAAATTTCTACAATTTTGCCCCAAAATAAGGGGAATTTCTGTTTTTTGCTCCAAAATAATGCAAATTTCTGCAATTTTGCTCCAAAATAAGGGGAATTTCTTTTTTTTGCCACGGAATAAGAGAAATTTTTGCAATTTTGCCCTAAAATAAGCGGAATTTCTGCCATTTGCCCCAAAATAAGAGGAATTTCTGCCTTTTTGCCACAAAATAAAGAAAATTATTGCATGTTTTACTCCAAAATTAGGTGAATATCTGCAATTTTGCTCCAAAATACGAGGATTTTCTGCCTTTTTCACCGAAAATAAGGGGAATTTCTGCCATTTTGCCGCGAAATAAGTGAAATTTCTGCAGTTTTACCCTAAATTAAGGGGAATTTCTGCCTTTTTGCCCCAAAATTAGGAAAATTTCTGCAATTTTGCTTCAAAATACAGGGAATTTCTGCCTTTTTCCCCAAAAATAAAGGGAATGTACACCTTTTTGCCATAAAAAAGGGAAATTTCTTCACTTTTGCCCCAAAATAAGGGGATTTTCCGCCTTTTTGACTCAAAATAAGTGCAATTTCTGCCTTTTCCACCAAAATAAACGGAATTTCTGTCTTTTTGACCCAAAATAAGGGGAATTTCTGACTTTTTGCCCTGAAATAAGTGAAATTTCTAAAATTTTTCCCCAAAATAAGGGAAATGTCTGCTTTTTGTTCCAAAATAAGGGGAATTTCTGCCTTTTAGCCTCAAAATAAAGGGAATTTCTGCATTTTACCTCAAAATAAGAATAATTTCTGCATTTTGCTCCAAACTATGGGTAATTTCTGCCTTTTTGTTCCAAAATTAGGAAAATTTCTTCAATTTTGTACCATAATAAAAGAAATTTCTGCTTTTTGTCCCAAAATAAGAGGAATTTCTGCCTTTTTGCCCCCAAATAAGGGGAATTTCAGCCTTTTTACCTCAAAATCAGGGGAATTTCTGCCTTTTTGCCCCAAAATAGGAAAAATTTCTGCAAATTTATACCAAAATAAAAAAAATTTCTGCCTTTTTGCCCCAAAATAAGAGAAATTTCTGCCTTTTTTCCCTGAAATAAGTGAAATTTCTGCAATTTTGACCCAAAATAAGGGAAATTTCTGCAATTTTGAACCAAAGTAAAGGAAATTTCTGCAATTTTGCCCCAAATAAGGGGAATTTCTGACTTTATGAACCCGAAACAATGAGATTTTCTTTCTTTTTGCCCCAAAATAAGGAGAATTTCAGCCTTTTTGCCCGAAAATCATGAGAATTTCTGCAATTTTTTTTCAAAATATGGAAAATTTCTGCCTTTTAGCCCTAAAATAAAGCGAATTTCTGCATTTTTCCCCAATATTAAGGGAATTTCTACATTTTACCTCTAAATAAAGGGAATTTCTGAATTTTACCTCAAAATAAGAACCATTTCTGCCTTTTACCCCAAAATATAGGGAATTTCCGTCTTTTTCTTCCAAAATAAAAAAATTTCTTCAATTTTGTAACATAATAAAAGAAATTTCTCCTTATTGCCCCAAAATAAGGGGAATTTCTGACTTCTTATTCTGAAATAAATGAAATTTCTGCAATTTTGCCAGAAAATAAGGGAAATTTGTGCCTTTTTTGGCCCAAAATAAAGGGAATTTTTGCCTTTTGCCCCAAAATATGAGGAATTTCAGCATTTTACCTCAAAATAAGGGGAATTTTTGCTTATTTTCAATGAAATATGTGAAATTTCAGCAATTTTACCCCAAAATAAGGTGAATTTCTGCCTATTTGCCCCAAAATAATGGGAATTTCTGCCTTTTTGCCCCAAAATAAAAATAATTTTTGCTTTTATTTTCTGAAATAAGTGAAATTTCTGCAATTTTCGCCTAAAATAAGGGAAATTTCTGCAATTTTTCCCCATAATAAAGCAAATTTCTGCAATTTTGCCCCAAAATAAGGGGAATTTCTGGTTTTTGCCCACAAATAAGGGAAATTTCTGCAATTTTGCCCTAAAATAAGGGGAATTTCTGCCATTTGTCCCAAAATAAGGGGAATTTCTGCCTTTTTGCCACAAAATATAGAAAATTACTGCATTTTTTACCCCAAAATTAGGTGAATTTCTGCAATTTTGCTCCAAAATAATAGGAATTTCTGCATTTTTGCCTCTAAATAAGTGGAATTTCTGTCTTTTTCCCCCAAAACAAGAGGAATTTCTGTCTTTTTTGCCCCAAAATGAGGGGAATTTCTGACTTATTACCCTGAAATAAGTGAAATTTCTTCAATTTTGCCCCAAAATAAGGGAATTTTCTGCCTTTTTGCCCCCAAATAAGGGGAATTTTAGCCTTTTTACCTAAAAATAAGGGAAATTTCTGCATTTTTGCCACCAAATATTTAGAATTTCTAACTTTTTGCCCCAAAATAAGGAAAATTTCCACCTTTTTTCCCTGAAATAAGTGAAATTTCTTCAATTTTGCCCCAAAATAAGTGAAATTTCTGCAATTTTGCCCCAAAATAAGGGAAATATCTGAAATTTTGCCCCAAAATAAGTGGAATTTCTGAGTTTTGCCCCAAAATAAGGATAATTTCTGTCTTTTTGACCGAACATATAGGGATTTTCTGACTTTTTGTTCCACAATTAGGGGATTTTCTGCAATTGTGCTCCAAAATACGAGGAATTTCTGCTTTTTTGCCCGAAAATAAGGGGAATGTATACCTTTTGCCACAAAAAAGGGAAATTTCTTCATTTTTACCCCCAAATAAGAGGAATTTCTACCTTCTTACCTCAAAATAAGTGAAATTTCTGCCTTTTTACCCAAAAATAAACGGAATTTCTGTCTTTTTGCCCCAAAATAAAAGTAATTTTTGAATTTTGCCCTGAAATAAGTGAAATTTCTGCAATTTTGCCCTAAAATAAGAAAAATTTCTGCCTTTTTGCCACAAAAGAAAAAGAATTTCTGTCTTTTTGCCCCAAAATAAGGGGAATTTCAGCAGTTTACCTCATAATAAGGGGAATCTCTGCCTTTTTGCCCCAAAATATGGGGAATTTCTGCATTTTTGCCCCAAAATAAAGAAAATTTCTACAATTTTGTACCAAAATAACAGAAATTTCTGCCTTTTTGCCCAAAATTAAAGAAATTTCTGTGTTTTTTTCTCTGAAATAAGTGAAATTTCTGCAATTTTGCCCCAAAATAAGGGAAATTTCTGCAATTTTGCCCTAAATTAAAGGAAATTTCTGCAATTTTTCCCCAAAATAAGGGGAATTTCTGACTTTTTGCCCTGAAACAAGGAGAATTTCTGTCTTTTTGCCCCAAAATAATGTGAATTTCTGCATTTTCCCTCAAAATTAGGGGAATAGGTGCAATTTTGCTTCAAAATACGGGGAAATCTGCCTAATTGCACAAAAATAAAGGGAATTTCTGCATTTTTGCACCAATATAAGGGGAATTTCTGAAATTTAGCTTTAAAATACGGGAAATTTCTGCGATATTGCCCAAAATAAAGTGATATTTCTGCCTTTTTGCCCTGAAATATTTGAAATTTCTGCCATTTTACCCCAAAATAAGGGGAATTTCTGTTTTTGGCCCCAAAATTAGGGGAATTTCTGCTTTTAGCCCCAAAATAAGGCAAATTTCTCACTTTTTGCCCTGAAATAATTGAAATTTCTGCAATTTTGCCCCAAAATAACAGGAATTTCTGCCTTTTTGCCTAAAATAAGGAGAATTTCAGCATTTTACCTCCAAATAAGGGGAATTTCTGCCTTTTTGCCACAAAATATGGGGAATTTCTGCCCTATTGCCCTTAAATAAGGAAAATTTCTGCTTTTCTGCCCCAATTAACGGGAATTTCTACCTTTTTGCCACAAAGTAAAGGGAATTTCTGCCTCTTTGCCCCAAAATAACGGGAATTTCAGCCTTTTTACCTAAAAATAAGGGGAATTTCTGCCTTTTGCCTCAAAATATGGGTAATTTCTGCCTTTTTCTTCCAAAATAAGCAAAATTTCTAAAATTTTGTATCAAAATAAAAGAAATTTCTGCTTTTTGCCCCAAAATAAAAGTAATTTCTGACTTTTTGCCCTAAAATAAATGAAATTCCTGCAATTTTGCCTGAAAATAAGGGAAATTTGTGCTTTTTTGCCCCAAAATGAGGGGAATTTCTGCACCTTTGCCCCCAAAATATGGGGAATTTCGGGATTTTACCTCAAAATAAGGGGAATTTCAGCCTTTTTGCACCAAAATATGGGGAATTTCTGCATTTTTGCCACTAAATAAGAAAATTTTCTGCAAGTCTGTACCAAAATAAAAGAAATTTCTAAAATTTTGCCCCAAAATAAGGGAAATTTCTGATATTTTCCCCGAAATAAGAAGGATTTCTGTATTTTTCCCCCAAAATAAAGGGAATTTCTGCCTTTTGCCCCAAAATTAGGGGAGTTTCTGCATTTTGCTTCAAAATACAGAAAATTTCTGCCTCTTTTCCCGAAAATAAGGGGAACTTCTGCCGATTTGCCCCAAATAAAGGGAATTTCTGCATTTTTGCCCCAATATTAGGGGAATTTCTGGAATTTTTCTCCAAAATATGGGGAATTTCTGCCTTTATGCCCGAAATTAAGGGGATTTTCTGCCTTTTTGCTCACAAACAATAGAAATTTCTGCAATTTTATCCACAAATAAGTGGAATTTCTGCCTTTTTGCTCCCAAATAAAGGAAATTTCTGCCTTTTTTCCCTGAAATATGTGAAATGTCTGCAATTTTACCCCAAAATAAGTTGAATTTCTGCCTTTTTGCCCCAAAAAATTGGAATTTCTGCCTTTTTGCCTCAAAATAAGAAAAATTTTTGCTTTTTTCCTCTGAAATAAGTGAAATTTCTGCAATTTTGCCTTAAAATAAAAGAAATTTCTGCAATTTTTTCCCATAATAAAGGAATTTTCTGCAATTTTGCCCCAAAATAAAGGGAATTTCTGTTTTTTGTCCCCATATAAGGGAAATTTCTGCAATTTTCTTCTAAAATAAGGGGAATTTCTGCATTTTTGTGCCAAAACAAAAAAATTACTGCTTGTTTTACACCAATATTAGGTGAATTTCTACAATTTTGCTCCAAAATACGGGGATTTTTTGCCTTTTTCGCCGAAAATAAAGGGAATTTCTGCAATGTTGCCGCGAAATAAGTGAAATTTCTGCAGTTTTACCACAAATTAAGGGGAATTTCTGCCTTTTTGCCCCAAAATTAGGGGAATTTCTGCAATTTTGCTGCAAAATATGGGGAATTTCTGTTTTTTTGCCTGAAAATAAAGGGAATGTATACCTTTTTGCCATAAAAAGGGAAATTTCTTAATTTTTACCCCAAAATAAGGGGATTTTCCGCCTTTTTGCCTCAAAATAAGTGCAATTTCTGACTTTTCCCCAAAAATAAACGGAATTTCTGTCTTTTTGCCCCAAAATAAGGGGAATTTCTGACTTTTTGCCCTGAAATAAGTTAAATTTCTAAAATTTTTCCACAAAATAAGGGAAATGTCTGTATTTTGCCCCAAAATAAGGGGAATTTCTGCATTCTTGTTCCAAAATAAGGGGAATTTCAGCCTTTTTTTCTCAAAATAAGGGGAATTTCTGCCTTTTGCCCCAAAGTATGGGGAATTTCTGCCTTTTTGCCCCAAAATAAGAAAAATTTCTGCAATTTTGTACCAAAATAAAAGAAATTTCTGCCTTTTTGCCCCCAAATAAGAAAAATTTCTGCCTTTTTTCCCTGAAATAATTGAAATTTCTGCAATTTTGCCCCATAATAAGGGAAATTTCTTCAATTTTGCCCCAAAATAAAGGAAATTTCTGCAATTTTGCCTCAAATAAGGGGAATTTCTGACTTTTTGCCCTTGAAAAACGGAGATATTCTTTCTTTTTGCACCAAAATAAGGAGAATTTCAGCCTTTTCCCCCTAAAATTATGAGATTTTCTGCAATTTTGCTTCAAAATACGGGGAATTTCTGCCTTTCAGCCCCAAAATAAAGGGAATTTCTGCATTTTTCCTCAAAATTAAAGGAATTTCTGCATTTTACCTCTAAATAAGGGGAATTCCTGCATTTTGCTCCAAAATATGGGGAATTTCTGCCTTTTTGTTCCAAAATAAGGAAAATTTCTTCAATTTTGTACCAAAATAAAAGAAATTTCTGCTTTTTGCCCCAAAATAAAAGTAATTTCTGACTTTTTGCTCTGAAATAAATAAAATTTCTGCAATTTTGCCCGAAAATAAGGGAAATTTTGCATTTTTACCCCAAAATAAGGGGAATTTCTGCCTTTTAACCCCAAAATATGGGGAAATTCAGCATTTTACCTCAAAATAAGGGGAATTTCAGCCTTTTTGCACCAAAATATGGGGAATTTCTTCCTTTTTGCCACAAAATAAGAAAAATTTCTGCAATTCTGTTCCAAAATAAAATTAATTTCTAAAATGTTGCCCCAAAATAAGGGAAATTTCTGATTTTTTCTCCGAAATAAGGAGAATTTCTGTATTTTTGCCCCAAAATAAAAAGAATTTCTGCCTTTTTGCCCCAAAATTAGGGGAGTTTCTGTAATTTTGCTTAAAAACAGGGAATTTCTGCCTCTTTTCCCGAAAATAAGAGGAACTTCTGCCGATTTGCCCCAAATAAAGGGAATTTCTGCATTTTTGCCCCAATATTAGAGGAATTTCTGCAATTTTGCCTCAAAATACGAGGATTTTCTTCCTTTTTGCCCCCCAAAAAGGGAAATTTCTGCAATTTTATCCCAAAATAAGGGGAATTTCTGCCTTTTTGCCCCCAAATAAGGGGAATTTCTGCATTTTTGCCCTGAAATATGTGAAATTTCTGCAATTTTACCGCAAAATTAGGAGAATTTCTGCCTTTTTGCCCCAAAATAATGGGAATTTCTGCGTTTTTGCCCCAAAATAAGAAAAATTTTTGCTTTTTTTCTCTGAAATAAGTGAAATTTCTGCAATTTTGCCTTAAAATAAAAGAAATTTCTGCAATTTTTTTCTCAAAATAAAGGAATTTTCTGCAATTTTGCACCAAAATAAAGGGAATTTCTGTTGTTTGTCCCCAAATAATGGAAATTTCTGCAATTTTTCCCTAAAATAAGGGGAATTTCTGCCTTTTGCCCCAAAACAAAGAAAATTACTGCATGTTTTACCCCAAAATTAGGTGAATTTCTGCAATTTTGCTCCAAAATACAGGGATTTTCTGCCTTTTTCGCCGAAAATAACGGGAATTTCTGCCATTTTGCCACGAAATAAGTAAAATTTCTTCAGTTTTACATCAAAATAAGGGGAATTTCTGCCTTTTTGCCCCTAAATGAGGGGAATTTCTGCTTTTTGCCCCAAAATATGAGGAGTTTCAGCATTTTACCTCAAAATAAGAGGAATTTCAGTCTTTTTGCTCCAAAATACGGGTCATTTCTGCCTTTTTACCCAAAATTAAGTGGAATTTCTGCCTTTTTTTCCCGAAATAAGTGAAATATCTGCAATTTTAGCCAAAAATTAGGGATTTCATTATTTACCCCAAAATAAGGGGAATTTCTGCCATTTAGCCCTTAAATAAGTGAAATTTCTGCAATTTTACCTCAAAATAAAAATAATTTCGGCCTTTTTGCCCCAAAATAAGTGAAATTTCAGCCTTATTACCTCAAAATAAGGGGAATTTCTGCCATTTGCCCCAAAATAAGGGGAATTTCTGCAATTTTGCCCAAAAATTATGAGAATTCCTGCAATTTTGCTTCAAAATATGGAGAATTTCTGCCTTTTAGCCCCAAAATAAAGGGAATTTCTGCATTTTTCCTCAAAATTAGGGGAATTTCTGCATTTTACCTCTAAATAAGGGGAATTCCTGCATTTTGCCCCAAAATATGGGAAATTTCTGCTTTTTTGTTCCAAAATAAGGAAAATTTCTTCAATTTTGTACAAAAATAAAAGAAATTTCTGCTTTTTGCCCCAAAATAAAAGTAATTTCTGACTTTTTGCCCTGAAATAAATGAAATTTCTGCAATTTTGCCCGAAAATAAGGGAAATTTGTGCCTTTTTGCCCCAAAATGAGGGGAATTTCTGCCTTTTAACCCCAAAATATGGGGAAATTCAGCATTTTACCTCAAAATAAGGGCAATTTCAGCCTTTTTGCACCAAAATATGGGGAATTTCTTCCTTTTTGCCACAAAATAAGAAACATATCTGCAATTCTGTACCAAAATAAAAGAAATTTCTAAAATTTGGCCCCAAAATAAGGGAAATTTCTGATTTTTTCCCCGAAATAAAAAGAATTTCTGTATTTTTGCCCCAAAATAAAGGGAATTTCTGCCTTTTTGCCCCAAAATTAGGGGAGTTTCTGCAATTTTTCTTCAAAATACAGGGAATTTCTGCCTCTTTTCCCGAAAATAAGGGGAACGTCTGCCGATTTGCCCCAAATAAAGGGAATTTCTGCATTTTTGCCACAATATTAGATGAATTTCTTCAATTTTGCTTCAAAATACGGGGATTTTCTTCCTTTTTGCCCCCAAAAAAGGGAAATTTCTGCAATTTTATCCCAAAATAAGGGGAATTTCTGCCTTTTTGCCCCCAAATAAGGGGAATTTCTGCCTTTTGGCCCTGAAATATGTGAAATGTCTGCAATTTTACCGCAAAATTAAAAGAATTTCTGCCTTTTTGCCCCAAAATAATGGGAATTTCTGCGTTTTTGCCCCAAAATAAGAAAAATTTTTGCTTTTTTTCTCTGAAATAAGTGAAATTTCTGCAATTTTGCCTTAAAATAAAAGAAATTTCTGCAATTTTTTCCCATAATATAGGAATTTTCTGCAATTTTGCCCCAAAATATAGGTAATTTCTGTTTTTTGTCCCCAAATAAGGGAAATTTCTGAAATTTTTCCCTAAAATAAGGGGAATTTCTGCCTTTTGCCCCAAAACAAAGAAAATTACTGCATGTTTTACTCCAAAATTAGGTGAATTTCTTCAATTTTGCTCCAAATTATGGGGATTTTCTGCCTTTTTCGCCGAAAATAAGGGGAATTTCTGCCATTTTGCCGCGAAATAAGTGAAATTTCTTCAGTTTTACCTCAAAATAAGGGGAATTTCTGCCTTTTTGCACCAAAAAGAGGGGAATTTCTGCCTTTTGCCCCAAAATATGAAGAATTTCATCATTTTACCTCAAAATAAGGGGAATTTCAGCCTTTTTGCTCCAAAATACTGGTCATTTCTGCCTTTTTGCCCAAAATTAAGTGCAATTTCTGCCTTTTTGTCCCAAAATAAGTGAAATATCTGCAATTTTAGCCAAAAATTAGGGATTTCATCTTTGTGCCCCAAAATAAGGGGAATTTCTGCCATTTTGCCCTGAAATATTTGAAATTTCTGCAATTTTACCCCAAAATAAAAAGAATTTCGGCCCTTTTGCCCCAAAATAAGGGGAATTTCAGCCTTATTACCTCTAAATAAGGGGAATTTCTGCCATTTGCCCCAAAATAAGGGGAATTTCTGCCTTTTTGCCACAAAATAAAGAAAATTACTGCATGTTTTACCCCAAAATTAGGTAAATTTTTGCAATGTTGCTCCAAAATACGAGGATTTTCTGCATTTTTCGCTGAAAATAAGGGGAATGCATACCTTTTTGCCATAAAAAAGGGAAATTTCATCATTTTTGCCCCAAAATAAGGGGAATTTCTGCCTTTTTGCCTTTAAATAAGTGGAATTTCTGTCTTATTTCCCCAAAACAAAGGGAATTTCTGTCTATTTTGCCCCAAAATAAGGAAAATTTCTGACTTATTACCCTGAAATAAGTGAAATTTCTTCAATTTTGCCCTAAAATAAGGAAAATTTCTGCCTTTTTGCCCCAAAATAAAGGGAATTTCAGCCTTTTTACCACAAAATAAGGGGAATTTCTGCATTTTTGCCACAAAATATTAAGAATTTCTGCCTTTTTGCCCTAAAATAGAGAAAATTTCTGCCTTTTTTCCGGAAATAAGTGAAATATCTGCAATTCTGACCCAAAATAAGAGAAATTTCTGCAATTTGGCCCCAAAATAAGGGAAATTTCTGGAATTTTGCCCCAAAATAAGTGGAATTTCTGAGTTTTGCTCCAAAATAAGGAGAATTTGTGTTTTTTGGCCCAACATATAGGGAATTTCTGCCTTTTTGCCCCACAACTATGGGAATTTCTGCAATTTTGCTCCAAAATACAGGGAATTTCTGCTTTTTTGCCCGAAAATAAGGGGAATGTATACCTTTTGCCACAAAAAAAGGGAAATTTCTTCATTTTTGCCCCAAAATAAGAGGAATTTCTGCTTTTTCCCCTCAAAATAAGTGAAATTTCTGCTTTTTTACCCAAAAATAAACGGAATTTTTGCCTTTTTGCCCCAAAATAAGGGGAATTTTTGAATTTTGCCCAGAAATAAGTGAAATTTCTGCAATTTTGCCCCAAAATAAGAGAAATTCCTGCCTTTTTGCCACAAAATAAGGGGAATTTCTGTCTTTTTGCCCCAAAATAAGGGAAATTTCAGATTTTTCCTCATAATAAGGGGAATCTCTGCATTTTTGCCCCAAAATATGGGGAATTTCTGCATTTTTGCTACAAAATAAAGAAATTTTCTTCAATTTTGTACCATTTTACAAGAAATTTCTGCCCTTTTGCTCTAAAACAAGAGAAATTTCTGTCTTCTTATTCTGAAATAAGTGAAATTTCTGCAATTTTGAACAAAATAAGAAAAACTTCTGCAATTTTGCCACAAAATAAGGGAAATTTCAGCCTTTTTGCTCCAAAATACTGGTCATTTCTGCCTTTTTGCCCTGAATTAAGGAGAATTTCTGTCTTTTTTCTCCAAAATAATGTGTATTTCTGCATTTTCCCTCAAAATCAGGGGAATTTGTGCAATTTTGCTTCAAAATACGGGAGATTTCAGCCTTATTGCACCAAAATAAAGGGGATTTCTACATTTTTCACCTATATAAGTGGAATTTCTGAAATTTTTCTCCAGAATACGGGGAATTTCTGCCTTATAGCCCGATATTATGTGGAATTTCTGCCTTTTTGCCCTGAAATATTTGAAATTTGCGCAATTTTACCCGAAAATAAAGGAAATTTCTGTATTTGGCCCCAAAATTATGGGAATTTCTGCTTTTTGCCCCAAAATAAGGCAAATTTCTGACTTTTTGCCCTGAAATAAGTGAAATTTCTGCAATTTTGACCAAAATAAGAAAAATTTCTGCAATTTTGCCACAAAATAAGGGAAATTTCTGCAATTTTGCCCCAAAATAAGGGGAATTTCTGACTTTTTGCCCTGAAATAAGGATAATTTCTGGATTTTTGCCCCAAAATTATGTGTATTTCTGCATTTTCCCTCAAAATTAGGGAAATTTGTGCAATTTTGCTTCAAAATACGGGGGATTTCAGCATTATTGCACCAAAATAAAGGGAATTTCTGCATTTTTGCACCAATATAAGGGGAATTTCTGAAATTTTGCTCCAGAATACGGGGAATTTCTGCCTTATAGCCCGAAATTAAGTGGAATTTCTGCCTTTTTGTCCTGAAATATTTGAAATTTCCGCAATTTTACCCCTAAAAAGGGGAATTTCTGTTTTTAGCCCCAAAATTAGGGGAATTTCTGCTTTTTGCCCCAAAATAAGGCAAATTTCTGACTTTTTGCCCTGAAATAAGTGAAATTTCTGCAATTTTACCCCAAAATAAGGGGAATATCTGCCTTTTTGCCCAGAATAAGGGGAATTTCAGCATTTTACCTCCAAATAAGGGGAATTTCTGCCTTTTTGCACAAAATTAAGGGGATTTTCTGCCTTTTTGCCCCCTAACAAGGGAAATTTCTGCAATTTTATCCAAAAATAAAAGGAATTTCTGCCTTTATGCTTTCAAATAACGGGAATTCCTGCCTTTTTGCCCTGAAATATGTGAAATGTCTGCAATTTTACCCCAAAATAAGGTGAATTTCTACCTTTTTGCCCCAAAATAATGGGAATTTCTGCCTTTTTGCCCCAAAATATGAAAAATTTTTGCTTTTTTTTTGAAATATGTAAAATTTCTGCAATTTTGCCTTAAAATTAAAGAAATTTCTGCAATTTTTCCCCATAATAAAGAATTTTTTGCAATTTTGCCCCAAAATAAGGGGAATTTCTGTTTTTTGTCCCCAAATAAGGGAAATTTCTGAAATTTTGCCCTAAAATAAGGGGAATTTCTGCCTTTTGCCCCAAAATAAGGAGAATTTCTGCCTTTTTGCCCCAAAAGAAAGAAAATTACTGCATGTTTTACGCCAAAATTAGGTGAATTTCTGCAATTTTGCTACAAAATACAGAGATTTTCTGCCTTTTTCGCAGAAAATAAGGGGAATTTCTGCCATTTTGCCGCGAAATAAGTGAAATTTCTGCAGTTTTACCCCAAAATAAGGGGAATTTCTGCCTTTTTGCCCCAAAATTAGGGGAATTTCTGCAATTTTGCTCCAAAATACAGGGAATTTCTGCTTTTTTGCCCGAAAGTAAGGGGAATGTATACCTTTTGCCACAAAAAAGGGAAATTTCTTCATTTTTGCCCCAAAATAAGAGGAATTTCTGCTTTTTCCCCTCAAAATAATTGAAATTTCTGCCTTTTTACCCAAAAATAAACGGAATTTTTGCCTTTTTGCCCCAAAATAAGGGGAATTTTTAAATTTTGCCCAGAAATAAGTTAAATTTCTGCAATTTTGCCCCAAAATAAGAGAAATTTCTGCCTTTTTGCCACAAAATAAGGGGAATTTCTGTCTTTTTGCCCCAAAATAAGGGGAATTTCAGCCTTTTTCCTCATAATAAGGGGAATTTCTGCATTTTTGCCCCAAAATATGGGGAATTTCTGCATTTTTGCTACAAAATAAAGAAATTTTCTGCAATTTTGTACCAAAATACAAGAAATTTCTGCCCTTTTGCTCTAAAACAAGAGAAATTCCTGTCTTCTTATTCTGAAATAAGTGAAATTTCTGCAATTTTGAACAAAATAAGAAAAACTTCTGCAATTTTGCCACAAAATAAGGGAAATTTCAGCCTTTTTGCTCCAAAATACTGGTCATTTCTGCCTTTTTGCCCTTAAATAAGAAGAATTTCTGTCTTTTTTCTCCAAAATAATGTGTATTTCTGCATTTTCCCTCAAAATTAGGGGAATTTTTGCAATTTTGCTTCAAAATACAGGAGATTTCAGCCTTATTGCAACAAATTAAAGGGGATTTCTACATTTTTCACCTATATAAGTGGAATTTCTGAAATTTTTCTCCAGAATACGGGGAATTTCTGACTTATAGCCCGATATTATGTGGAATTTCTGCCTTTATGCCCTGAAATATTTGAAATTTCCGCAATTTTACCCCAAAATAAAGGGAATTTCTCTTTTTGGCCCCAAAATTAGGGGAATTTTTGCTTTTTGCCCCAAAATAAGGCAAATTTCTGACTTTTTGCCCTGAAATAAGTGAAATTTCTGCAATTTTGACCAAAATAAGAAAAATTTCTGCAATTTTGCCACAAAATATGGGAAATTTCTGCAATTTTGCCCCAAAATAATGGGAATTTCTGACTTTTTGCCCTGAAATAAGGAGAATTTCTGTCTTTTTGCCCCAAAATTATGTGTATTTCTGCATTTTCCCTCAAAATTAGTGAAATTTGTGCAATTTTGCTTCAAAATACGGGGGATTTCAGCCTTATTGCACCAAAATAAAGGGAATTTCTGCATTTTTGCACCAATATAAGTGGAATTTCTGAAATTTTGCTCCAGAATACGGGGAATTTCTGCCTTATAGCCCGAAATTAAGTGGAATTTCTGCCTTTTTGCCCTGAAATATTTGAAATTTCCGCAATTTTACCCCAAAAAAGGGAATTTCTGTTTTTGGCCCCAAAATTAGGGGAATTTCTGCTTTTTGCCCCAAAATAAGGCAAATTTCTGACTTTTTGCCCTGAAATAAGTGAAATTTCTGCAATTTTACCCCAAAATAAGGGGAATATCTGCCTTTTTGCCTAGAATAAGGGGAATTTCAGCATTTTACCTCCAAATAAGGGGAATTTCTGCCTTTTTGCCACAAAATATGGGGAATATCTGCCTTATTGCCCCCAAATAAGGAAAATTTCTGCTTTTCTGCCCCAATTAACGGGAATTTCTGTTTTTTTTGCTGCAAAGTAAAGGGAATTTCTACCTTTTTGTTTGAAAATAAGAGGAATTTCATCCTTTTTACCTCAAAATAAGGGGAATTTCTGCCTTTTGCTCCAAAATATGGGGAATTTCTGCCTTGTTGTTCCAAAATAAGGAAAATTTCTTCAATTTTGTACCAAAATAGAAGAAATTTCTCCTTTTTGTCCCAAAATAAAAGGAATTTCTGACTTTTTGTCCTGAAATAAATGAAATTTCTGCAATTTTGCCCAAAAATAAGAAAAATTTGTGCCTTTTTGCCACAAAATATAAAAAATTTCTGCCTTCTTGCCACAAAATAAGAAAAATTTCTGCAATTCTGTACCAAAATAAAAGAAATTTCTCCAATTTTGACCCAAAATAAGGGAAATTTCTGCAATTTTGCCCCGAAATAAGGAGAATTTCTGTATTTTTGCACAAAAATAAAGGGAATTTCTGCCTTTTTGCCAAAAATTAGGGGAGGATCTGCAATTTTGCTTCAAAATACAGGGAATTTCTGCCTCTGTCCCCGACAATAAGAGGAACTTCTGCCTTTTTGCCCCAAATAAAAGGAATTTCTGCATTTTTGCCCCAATATTAGGAGAATTTCTGCAATTTTGCTCCAAAATACGGGGAATTTTGCCTTTTTGCCCGAAATTTAGGGGATTTTCTGCTTTTTGCCCCCAAATAAGGGAAATTTCGGCAATTTTATCCCAAAATAAGAGGAATTTCTGCTTTTTTGCCCCAAAATAAAAGAAATTTCTGCATTTTTGCCCCAAAATAAGAAAAATTTTTGCTTTTTTTCTCTGAAATAAGTGAAATTTCTGCAATATTGCCCTAAAATAAGAGAAATTTCTGCAATTTTTGCCCATAATAAAGGAAATTTCTGCAATTTTTCCCAAATTAAGGGAAATTCTGTTTTTTGCCCCCAAATATAAGAAATTTCTGCAATTTTGCCCTAAAATAAGGGGAATTTCTGCCTTTTTCCCCAAAATAAGGGGAATTTCTGCCTTTACCCCGAAAATAAAAAGAATTTCTTCATTTTCCCCCAATATTAGGGGAATTTCTGCGTTTTACCTCTAAATAAGGGGAATTTCTGGATTTTACCCCAAAAAATGGGGAATTTCTGCCTTTTTGTTCCAAAAAAAGGAAAATTTCTTAAATTTTGTACCATAATATAAGAAATTTCTGCTTTTTGCCCCAAAATAAGGGGAATTTCTGACTTTTTAACCTGAAATAAATGAAATTTCTGCAATTTTGCCTGAAAATAAGGGAAATTTGTGTTTTTTTGCCCCAAAATGAGGGGAATTTCTTCCTTTTGCCCCAAAATATGAGGAATTTCAGCATTTTACCTCAAAATGAGGGAAATTTCAGCCTTTTTGCACCATAATATGGGGAATATCTGCCTTTTTGCTCCAAAATAAAGGGAATTTGTGCATTATAGCACCAATATTAGAGGAATTTCTGCAATTTTGCTCCAAAATACGGGTCATTTCTGCCTTTTTGCCTGAAATTAAGTGGAATTTTTGCCTTTTTGTCCCAAAATACATGAAATATTGGCAATTTTAGCCAAAAATAAGGGACTTAATCTTTTTGCCCCAAAATAAGTGGAATTTCTATTATTTTGCCCTGAAATTTTTGAAATTTTTTAAATTTTACCGCAAAATAAAAAGAATTTCTGCCTTTTTGCCCCAAAATAAGGTGAATTTCAGCCTTATTACCTCAAAATAAGGGAAATTTCTGCCTTTTGCCACAAAATATGGGGAATTTCTGCTTTTTTGTTCCAAAATAAGGAAAATTTCTTCAATTTTGTACCAAAATAGAAGAAATTTCTGCTTTTTCCCTCAAAATAAAAGGAATTTCTGACTTTTGGTCCTGAAATAAATGAAATTTCTGCAATTTTGCCTGAAAATTAGAAAAATTTGTGCCTTTTTGCCACAAAATATAAAAAATTTCTGCCTTATTGCCACAAAATAAGAAAATTTTCTGCAATTCTGTACCAAAATAAAAGAAATTTCTTCAATTTTGCCCCAAAATAAGGGAAATTTCTGCAATTTTGCCCCAAAATAAGGAAATTTTCTTCAATTTTGCCCCAAAATAAGGGGAATTTCTAATTTTTGCCCCGAAATAAGGAGAATTTCTGTATTTTTGCCCCAAAATAAAGGGAATTTTTGCCTTGTTGCCCCAAAATTAGGGGAGTTTCTGAAATTTTGCTTCAAAATACAGGGAATTTCTGCCTCTTTCCCCGAAAATAAGAGGAACTTCTGCCTTTTTGCCCCAAATGAAAGTAATTTCTGCATTTTTGCCCCAATATTAGGGGAATTTCTGCAATTTTGCTCCAAAATACGGGGAATTTTTGCCTTTTTGCCCGAAATTAAGGGGATTTTCTGCCTTTTTGCCCCCAAATAAGGGAAATTTCGGAAATTTTATCCCAAAATAAGGGGAATTTCTGCTGTTTTGCCCAAAAATAAAGGAAATTTCTGCATTTTTGCCCCAAAATAAAAAAAATTTTTCCTTTTTTTCTCTGAAATAAGTGAAATTTCTGCAATTTTGCCCTAAAATAAGAGAAATTTCTTCAATTTTTCCCCATAATAAAGAAAATTTCTGCAATTTTCCCCAAATTAAGGGAATTTCTGTTTTTTACCGCCAAATAAAAGAAATTTCTGCAATTTTGCCCTAAAATAAAGGGAATTTGTGACAATTACCCCAAAATAAGGGGAATTTCTGCCTTTTAGCCCCAAAATAAAGGGAATTTCTTCATTTTCCCCCAATATTAGGGGAATTTCTGCGTTTTACCTCTAAATAATGGGAATTTCTGGACTTTACCCCAAAAAATGGGGAATTTCTGCCTTTTTGTTCCAAAAAAAGGAAAATTTCTTAAATTTTGTACCATAATAAAAGAAATTTCTGCTTTTTGCCCCAAAATAAGGGGAATTTCTGACTTTTTACCCTGAAATAAATGAAATTTCTGCAATTTTGCCTGAAAATAAAGGAAATTTGTGCCTTTTTGCCCCAAAATGAGGGAAATTTCTGCCTTTGCCACAAAATATGAGGAATTTCAGCATTTTATCTCAAAATGAGGGAAATTTCAGCCTTTTTGGACCATAATATGGGGAATATCTGCCTTTTTGCTCCAAAATAAAAGGAATTTGTGCATTATTGCACCAATATTAGAGGAATTTCTGCAATTTTGCTCCAAAATACGGGTCATTTCGGCCTTTTTGCCTGAAATTAAGTGGAATTTTTGCCTTTTTGTCCCAAAATACATGAAATATTTGCAATTTTAGCCAAAATAAGGGATTTAATCTTTTTGCCCCAAAATAAGGGGAATTTCTGCCATTTTGCCCTGAAATATTTGAAATTTTTTCAATTTTACCCCAAAATAAAAAGAATTTCTGCCTTTTTGCCTCAAAATAAGGGGAAATTCAGCCTTATTACCTCAAAATAAGGGGAATTTCTGCCTTTTGCCACAAAATATGGGGAATTTCTGCCTTTTTGTTCCAAAATAAAGAAAATTTCTTCAATTTTGTACCAAAATAGAAGAAATTTATGCTTTTTGCCCCAAAATAAAAGGAATTTCTGCCTTTTTGCCCTGAAATATGTGAAATGTCTGCAATTTTACCCCAAAATAAGGTGAATTTCTGCCTTTTTGCTTAAAAATAATGGGAATTTCTGCCTTTTTGCCACAAAATAAGAAACATTTTTGCTTTTTTCTCTGAAATAAGTTAAATTTCTGCAATTTTGCCTTAAAATAAAAGAAATTTCTGCAATTTTTTTCCATAATATAAGAATTTTCTGCAATTTTGCCCCAAAATATAGGGAATTTCTGTTTTTGTCCTAAAATAAGGGAAATTTCTGCAATTTTTCCCTAAAATAAGGGGAATTTCTGCCTTTTGCCCCAAAACAAAGAAAATTACTGCATGTTCTACTCCAAATTTGGTGAATTTCTTCAATTTTGCTCCAAAATACGGGGATTTTCTGCCTTTTTCGCCGAAAATAAGGGGAATTTCTGCCATTTTGCCGCGAAATAAGTGAAATTTGTTCAGTTTTACCTCAAAATAAGGGGAATTTCTGCCTTTTTGCACCAAAAAGAGGGGAATTTCTGCCTTTTACCCCATTATATGAAGAATTTCAGCATTTTACCTCAAAATAAGGGGAATTTCAGCCTTTTTGCTCCAAAATACTGGTCATTTCTGCCTTTTTGCCCAAAATTAAATGCAATTTCTGCCTTTTGGTCCCAAAATAAGTGAAATATCTGCAATTTTAGCCAAAAATTAGGGATTTCATGTTTTGCCCCAAAATAAGGGGAATTTCTGCCATTTTGCCCTGAAATATTTGAAATTTCTGCAATTTTACCCCAAAATAAAAAGAATTTCGGCCCTTTTGCCCCAAAATAAGGGGAATTTCAGCCTTATTACCTCAAAATAAGGGGAATTTCTGCCATTTGCCCCAAAATAAGGGGAATTTCTGCCTTTTTGCCACAAAATAAAGAAAATTATTGCATGTTTTACCCCAAAATTAGGTACATTTCTGCAATGTTGCTCCAAAATACAAGGATTTTCTGCCTTTTTCGCTGAAAATAAGGGGAATGCATACCTTTTTGCCATAAAAAAAAGAGAAATTTCATCATTTTTGCCCCAAAATAAAGGGAATTTCTGCCTTTTTGCCTCTAAATAAGTGGAATTTCTGTCTTTTTCCCCCAAAACAAAGGGAATTTCTGTCTATTTTGCCCCAAAATAAGGGGAAATTCTGACTTATTACCCTAAAATAAGTGAAATTTCTTCAATTTTGCCTTAAAATAAGGAAAATTTCTGCTTTTGCCCCCAAATAAGGGGAATTTCAGCTTTTTTACTTCGAAATAAAGGGAATTTCTGCAATTTTGCTCCAAAATACGGGGAATTTCTGCCTTTTTGCCCGAAAATAAGGGGAATGCATACTTTTTGCCATAAAAAAGGGAAATTTCTTCATTTTTGCCCCAAAATAAGGGGAATTTCTGCCTTTTTGCCTTTAAATAAGTGGAATTTCTGTCTTATTCCCCCAAAACAAAGGGAATTTCTGTCTATTTTGCCCCAAAATAAGGGGAATTTCTGACTTATTACCCTGAAATAAGTGAAATTTCTTCAATTTTGCCCTAAAATAAGGAAAATTTCTGCCTTTTTGCCCCAAAATAAAAGGAATTTCAGCCTTTTTACCTCAAAATAAGGGGAATTTCTGCATTTTTGCCACAAAATATTAAGAATTTCTGCCTTTTTGCCCTAAAATAGAGAAAATTTCTGCATTTTTCCGGAAATAAGTGAAATATCTGCAATTCTGACCCAAAATAAGAGAAATTTCTGCAATTTGGCCCCAAAATAAGGGAAATTTCTGGAATTTTGCCCCAAAATAAGTGGAATTTCTGAGTTTTGCTCCAAAATAAGGAGAATTTGTGTTTTTTGGCCCAACATATAGGGAATTTCTGCCTTTTTGCCCCACAACTATGGGAATTTCTGCAATTTTGCTCCAAAATACAGGGAATTTCTGCTTTTTTGCCCGAAAATAAGGGGAATGTATACCTTTTGCCACAAAAAAGGGAAATTTCTTCATTTTTGCCCCAAAATAAGAGGAATTTCTGCTTTTTCCCCTCAAAATAAGTGAAATTTCTGCTTTTTTACCCAAAAATAAACGGAATTTTTGCCTTTTTGCCCCAAAATAAGGGGATTTTTTGAATTTTGCCCAGAAATAAGTGAAATTTCTGCAATTTTGTCCCAAAATAAGAGAAATTCCTGCCTTTTTGCCACAAAATAAGGGGAATTTCTGTCTTTTGCCCCAAAATAAGGGAAATTTCAGCCTTTTTCCTCATAATAAGGGGAATCTCTGCATTTTTGCCCCAAAATATGGGGAATTTCTGCATTTTTGCTACAAAATAAAGAAATTTTCTGCAATTTTGTACCAAAATACAAGAAATTTCTGCCCTTTTGCTCTAAAACAAGAGAAATTCCTGTCTTCTTATTCTGAAATAAGTGAAATTTCTGCAATTTTGAACAAAATAAGAAATACTTCTTCAATTTTGCCACAAAATAAGGGAAATTTCTGCAATTTTGCCCCAAAATAAGGGGAATTTCAGCCTTTTTGCTCCAAAATACTGGTCATTTCTGCCTTTTTGCCCAAAATTAAGTGCAATTTCTGCCTTTTTGTCCCAAAATAAGTGAAATATCTGCAATTTTAGCCAAAAATTAGGGATTTCATCTTTTTGCCCCAAAATAAGGGGAATTTCTGCCATTTTGCCCTGAAATATTTGAAATTTCTGCAATTTTACCCCAAAATAAAAAGAATTTCGGCCCTTTTTCCCCAAAATAAGGTGAATTTCAGCCTTATTACCTCGAAATAAGGGAAATTTCTGCCATTTGCCTCAAAATAAGGGGAATTTCTGCCTTTTTGCCACAAAATAAAGAAAATTACTGCATGTTTTACCCGAAAACTAGGTAAATTTCTGCAATGTTGCTCCAAAATACGAGGATTTTCTGCCTTTTTCGCTGAAAATAAGGGGAATGCATACCTTTTTGCCATTAAAAATGGAAATTTCATCATTTTTACCCCAAAATAAGTTGAATTTCTACCTTTTTGCCTCTAAATAAGTGGAATTTCTATCTTTTTCCTCCAAAACAAAGGGAATTTCTGTCTTTTTTGCCCCAAAATAAGGGGAAATTCTGACTTATTACCCTGAAAGAAGTGAAATTTGTTCAATTTTGCCCCAAAATAAGGAAAATTTCTGCTTTTGCCCCCAAATAAGGGGAATTTCAGCTTTTTTACCTCGAAATAAAGGGAATTTCTGCAATTTTGCTCCAAAATACGGGGAATTTCTGCCTTTTTGCCTGAAAATAAGGGGAATGCATACTTTTTGCCATAAAAAAGAGAAATTTCTTCATTTTTGCCCAAAATTAAGGGAAATTTCTGCCTTTTTGTTCTGAAATATGTGAAATTTCTGCAATTTTAGCCCAAAATAAGGTGAATTTCTGCCTTTTTGCCCCAAAATAATGGGAATTTCTGCATTTTTGCCCCAAAATAAGAAAAATTTTTGCTTTTTTTCTCTGAAATAAATGAAATTTCTGCAATTTTGCACTAAAATAAAAGAAATTTCTGCAATTTTTCCACATAATAAATGAAATTTCTGGAATTTTGCCCCAAAATAAGAAGAATTTCTGTTTTTTTGCCAGCAAATAAGGGAAATTTCTGCAATTTTGCCCTAAATTATGGGGATTTTCTGCTTATTGACTCTAAATAAGTGGAATTTCTGATGTTTTCCCCCAAAACAAAGTGAATTTCTGTCATTTTTGCCCTAAAATAAGGAAAATTTCTGACTTATTATGCTGAAATAATTGAAATTTCTGCAATTTTGCCCCAATATAAGGGAAATTTCTGCCTTTTTGCCCCCATATAAGGGGAATTTCAGCCTTTTTATCTCAAAATAAGAGGAATTTCTGAATTATGGCACAAAATATTAGGAATTATTGCCTTTGTGCCCCAAAATAAGGAAAATTTCTGCCTTTTTTCCCTGAAATAAGTGAAATTTCTGCAATTTTGCCCCAAAATAAATAAAATTTCTGGAATTTTGCCCCAAAATAAGGGGAATTTCTGTTATTTTGCTTCCAAATAAGGGAAATTTCTGCAATTTTGCCCTAAAATAAGGGGAATTTCTGCTTTTTTGCCTCTAAATAAGTGGAATTTTTGTCTTTTTCCCCCTAAACATAGGGAATCTCTGTCTTTTTTGCCCCAAAATAAGGGGAAATTCTGACTTATTACCCTGAAATAAGTGAAATTTCTGCAATTTTGCCCCTAAATAAGGGAAATTTCTGCCTTTTTGCCCCCAAATAAAGGGAATTTCAGCCTTTTTACCTCAAAATAAGGGGAATTTCTGCATTTTTGCCCAAAAATATGGGAAATTTCTCCTTTTTTGCCCCAAAATAAGTGAAATTTCTGCAATTTTGCCCCAAAAAATAGGAAATTTCTGGAATTTTGCCCCAAAATAAGTGCGAATTCTGAGTTTTGCCCCAAAATAAGGAGAATTTCTGCCTTTTTGCCCCACAATTAGGAGAATTTCTGCAATTTTGCTCCAAAATAAGGGGAATTTCTGCCTTTTTGCCCGAAAATAAGTGGAATGCATACCTTTTTGCCATAAAAAAAGGAAATGTCTTCATTTTTGCCACAAATTAAGGGAAATTTCTGCCTTTTTGCCCTGAAATGTGTGAAATTTCTGCAATTTTAGACCAAAATAAGGTGAATTTCTGCCTTTTGCCCCAAAATAATGGGAATTTCTGCCTTTTTGCCCCAAATAAGATAAATTTTTGCTTTTTTTCTCTGAAATAAGTGAAATTTCTGCAATTTTGCCCTAAAATAAAAGAAATGTCTTCAATTTTTCACCATAATAAAGGAAATTTCTGGAATTTTGCCCCAAAATAAGGGGAATTTCTGTTTTTTTGCCCCCAAATAAAGGAAAATTCTGCAAGTTTGCCCTAAAATAAGGGGAATTTCTGCTTTTTTGCCTCTAAATAAGTGGAATTTCTGTCTTTTCCCCCCAAAACAAAGGGAATTTCTCTCATTTTTGCCCCAAAATAAAGAAAATTTCTGACTTATTACCCGGAAATAAGTGAAATTTCTTCAATTTTGCCCCAATATAAGGGAAATTTCTGCCTTTTTGCTGCCAAATAAGGGGAATTTCAGCCCTTTTACCTCAAAATAAGGGGAATTTCTGAATTTTGGCCCAAAATATTAGGAATTTCTGCTTTTTTGCCCCAAAATAAGAAATATTTCTGCAATTTTGCCTCAAAATAAGGAAAATTTCTGGAATTTTGCCCCAAAATAAGTGGAATTTCTGAGTTTTGCCCTAAAATAAGGAGAATTTCTGCTTTTGGCATCTAAATAAGTGGAATTTTTGTCTTTTTCCACAAAACAAAGGAAATTTCTGTCTTTTTTGTTCCAAAATAAAAGGAATTTCTTCCTTCTTACCTCAAAAAAAGTGAAATTTCTGCCTTTTTACCCGAAAATAAATGGAATTTCTGTCTTTTTGCCCCAAAATAAAAGGAATTTTTGAATTTTGCCCCGAAATATGTGAAATTTCTGCAATTTTGCCCCAAAATAAGGGAAATTTCTGCCTTTTTGCCACAAAATAAAGGGAATTTCTGTCTTTTTGCCCCAAAATAAGGGGAATTTCAGCATTTTACCTCATAATCAGGGGAATCTCTGCATTTTTGCCCCAAAATATAGAGAATTTCTGCCTTTTTGCTTAAAATTAAGTGGAATTTCTGCCTTTTTGTCCGAAATAAGTGAAATTTCTGCAATTTTAGCAAAAAATTAGGGATTTCATCTTTTTGCCCTAAAATAAGGGAAATTTCTGCCATTTTGCCCTGAAATATTTGAAATTTCTGCAATTTTACCCCAAAATAAGGGGAATTTCTGCCTTTTTGCCCAAAATAAGGGGAATTTCAGCCTTATTACCTCAAAATAAGGGGAATTTCTGCCTTTTTGCTCCAAAATATAAGGAATTTCTGCCTTTTTGCCCCAAAAAAGGAAAATTGTGCAATTTTGCCCTGAAAATGAGTATTTCTCCCTTTTTGCCCCAAAATAAAGGAAATTTCAGCCTTTTTACCTGAAAATAAGTGAAATTTCTGCAATTTTGCCTCAAATAAGGGAAATTTCTGATTTTTGCCCCAAAATAAAGAGAATATCTGTATTTTTGCCCCAAAATAAAGAAAATTTCTGCCTTTTTGCCCTAAAATTAGGAGAGTCTTGCAATTTTGCTTCAAAATACAGGGAATTTTTTCCTCTTTTCCAAAAAATAAGGAGAACTTCTGCCTTTTGCCACAAATAAAGGGAATTTCTGCATTTTTGTCCCAATATTAGGGGAATTTCTGCAATTTTGCTCCAAAATATGGAAAATTTCTGCAATTTTAACCCAAAATAAGGGGAATTTCTGCCTTTTTGCCCCAAAATAAGCGGAATTTCTGCCTTTTTGCCCGAAATTAAGTGGAATTTTTGCCTATTTGTCCAAAAAAGTGAAATTTCTTTAATTTTAAACAAAAATTAGGGATTTCATCTTTTTGCCCCAAAATAAGGGGAATTTCTGCAATTTTGCCCCAAAATAAATGAAATTTCTGCAATTTTGGCCCAAAATAAGGGAAATTTCTGAAATTTTGCTCCAAAAAAGTGGAATTTCTGAGTTTTGCCCCAAAATAAGGAGAATTTCTGTCTTTTTGCCCCAACATATAGGGAATTTCTGCCCTTTTGCCCCACAATTATGGGAATTTTTGCAATTTTGCTCCAAAATACGGGAAATTTCTGCATTTTTGCCTGAAAATAAGGGGAATGCATACCTTTTTGCCATAAAAAGAAAAATTTCTTCATTTTTGCCCCAAATTAAGGGAAATTTCTGCCTTTATGCCCTGAAATATGTGAAATTTCTGCAATTTTAGCCCAAAATAAGGTGAATTTCTGCCTTTTTGCCCCAAAATAAGAAAAATTTTTGCTTTTTTTCTCTCAAATAAGTGAAATTTTTGCAATTTTGCCCTAAAATAAGGGAAATTTCCGCAATTTTTTCCATAATAAGGGAAATTTCTGCAATTTTGCCCCAAAATAAGGGGAATTTCTGGTTTTTTGCCCCCAAATAAGGGAAATTTCTGCAATTTTGCCCTAAAATAAGGGTAAGTTCTGCCTTTTGCCCCAAAATAAGGAGAATTTCTGCCTTTTTGCCCCAAAATAAAAAATATTACTGTATTTTTTACCCCAAAATTAGGTGAATTTCTGCAATTTTGCTCCAAAATACGAGGATTTTCTGCCTTTTTCGCCGAAAATATGGGGAATTTCTGCCATTTTGCTGCGAAATAAGTAAAATTTCTGGAGTTTTACCCCAAAATAAAAGGAATTTCTGCCTTTATGCCCTAAAATTAAAGGAATTTCTGCAATTTTGCTCCAAAATATGGGGAATTTCTGCCTTTTTTCCCGAAAATAAAGGGAATGTTTACCTTTTTGTTATAAAAAATAGAAATTTCTTCATTTTTCCCCAAAATAAGGGGATTTTCCGCCTTTTTGACTCAAAAGAAGTGCAATTTCTGCCTTTTCCCCAAAAAATAAATGAAATTTCTGCTTTTTGCCCCAAAATAAGGGGAATTTCTTACTTTTTGCCCTGAAATAAATGAAATTTCTGCAATTTTGCCCGAAAATAGGGGAAATTTGTGCCTTTTTGCCCCAAAATAAGGGGAATTTCTGCCTATTGCCCCATAATATGAGGAATTTCAGCATTTTACCTCAAAATAAGGGGAATTTCAGCCTTTTTGCAACAAAATAAGAAGAATGCATATCTTTTTGCCATAAAAAAAAGAAATTTCTTCATTTTTGCTCCAAAATAAGGGGAGTTTCTGCCTTTTGCCCCAAAATATGGGGAATTTCTGCCTTTTTGCCCGAAAATAAGAAGAATGCATAACTTTTTGCCATAAAAAAGGGAAATTTCTTCATTTTTGCTCCAAAATAAGGGGAATTTCTGCTTTTTTGCCTCTAAAAGTGGAATTTCTGTCTTTTTCCCCCAAAACAAAGGGAATTTCTGTCATTTTTGCCCCAAAATAATGGGAATTTCTGCCTTTAGCCCCAAAAAATGGAAAATTTCAGCATTTTACCTCAAAATAAGGGGAATTTCTGACTTTTTGCCCTGAAATATATGAAATTTCTGCAATTTTACCCCAAAATAATGTGAATTTCTGCCTTTTTGCCCCAAAATAATGGGAATGTCTGCATTTTTGCCTCAAAATAAGAAAAATTTTTGCTTTTTGTTTTCTGAAATATGTGAAATTTCTGCAATTTTGCCCTAAAATAAGGGAAATTTCTGCAATTTTTCCCCATAATAAAGAAAATTTCTGCAATTTTGCTGCAAAATAAGGGGAATTTCTGTTTTTTGCCCCCAAATAAAGCAAATTTCTGCAATTTTGCCCCAAAATAAAAGGAATTTCTGTTTTTTTTCCCCCAAATAATGAAAATTTCTGCAATCTTGCCCTAAAATAAGGGGAATTTCTGCCTTTTTGCCACAAAATAAAGAAAATTACTGCGTGTTTTACCCCAAAATTAGGTGAATTTCTGCAATTTTGCTTCAAAATACGAGGATTTTCTGCCTTTTTCGCCGAAAATAAGGGGAATTTCTGCCATTTTGCCGCAAAATAAGTGAAATTTCTGCAGTTTTACCCCAAAATTAGGGGAATTTCTGCAATTTTGTTCCAAAATACAAGGAATTTCTGCCTTTTTGTCCAAAAATAAGAAGAATGCACACCTTTTTGCAATAAAAAAGGGAAATTTCTTCATTTTTGCTCCAAAAGAAGGGTAAATTTTGCCTTTTTGCCTCTAAATAAGTGGAATTTCTGTCTTTTTCCCCAAAAACAAAGGGAATTTCTGTTTTTTTTGCCCCAAAATAAGGAAAATTTCTGACTTATTACCCTGAAATAAGTGAAATTTCTGCAAATTTGCCCCCAAAATAGGGACATTTCTGCCTTTTGCCCCCAAATAAGGGAAATTTCAGCATTTTACCTCAAAATAAGGGAAATTTCTGATTTTTGCACTAAAATATGGAGAATTTCTGTTTTTTGCCCCAAAATAAAGAAAATTTCTGCCTTTTTTTCCCTGAAATAAGTGAAATTTCTGCAATTTTGCCCCAAAATAAGTGAAATTTCTGCAATTTTGCCCCAAAATAAGTGGAATTTCTGAGTTTTGCCCAAAAATAAGGAGAATTTCTGCCTTTTTGCCTCTAAATAAGTGGAATTTCTGTCTTTTTCCACAAAACAAAGGAAATTTCTTTCTTTTTTGCTCTAAAATAAGAGGAATTTCTTCCTTCTTACCTCAAAATAAGTGAAATTTCTGCCTTTTTACCAAAAAATAAACGGAATTTCTGTCTTTTTGCCCCAAAATAAAAGGAATTTTTGAATTTTGCCCTGAAATATGTGAAATTTCTGCAATTTTGCCCCAAAATAAGGGAAATTTCTGCCTTTTTGACACAAAATAAAGGGAATTTCTGTCTTATTGCCCCAAAATAAGGGGAATTTCAGCATTTTACCTCATAATAAGAGGAATCTCTGCATTATTGCCCCAAAATATGGGGAATTTCTGCATTTTTGCCCCCAAATAATGAAAATTTCTACAATTTTGTACCAAAATAAAAGAAATTTCTGCCTTTTTGCCCCAAAATAAGAGAAATTTCTGAGTTTTTTTCTTTGAAATAAGTGAAATTTCTGCAATTTTGCCCCAAAATAATTGAAATTTCTGCAATTTTTTTCCATAATAAGGGAAATTTCTGCAATTTTGCCCCAAAATAAGGCGAATTTATCTTTTTTGCCCCCAAATAAGGGAAATTTCTGCAATTTTATCCCAAAGTAAGGGGAATTTCTGCCTTTTTGCCAGAAAATAAGAAAAATATCTGCAAGTCTGTAACAAAATAGAAGAAATTTCTAAAATTTTGCCCCAAAATAAAGGAAATTTCTGATTTTTGCCCCAAAATAAGGAGAATTTCTGTATTTTTGCCCCAAAATTAGAAGAGTTTTTGCAATTTTGCTTCAAAATACAAGGAATTTCTTCCTCTTTTCCCGAAAATAAGGGGAACTTCTGCCTTTTTGCCCCAAATAAAGGGAATTTCTGCATTTTTGCCCCAATATTAGGGGAATTTCTGCAATTTTGCTCCAAAATACGGGGAAATTCTGCCTTTTTACCCAAAATTAAAAGGATTTTCTGCCTTTTTGCTACCGAATAAGGGAAATTTCTGCAATTTTATACCAAAATAAAGGGAATTTCTGCCTTTTTGCCCCAAAATAAGGGGAATTTCTGCCTTTTTTCCCTGAAATATGTGAAATTTCTGCAATTTTACCCCAAAATAAGGTGAATTTCTGCCTTTTTGCCCATAAAATAATAGAAATTTCTGTTTTTTTGCCCCAAAATAAGAAAAATTATTTCTTTTTTCTCTGAAATAAGTGAAATTTCTGCAATTTTGTTCTAAAATAAGAGAAATTTCTGCAATTTTTTTCCATAATAAGGGAAATTCATGCAATTTTGCCCCAAAATAATGGGAATTTTTGTTTTTTGCCCCCAAATAAAGGAAATTTCTTCAATTTTGCCCTAAAATAAGGGGAATTTCTGCCTTTTGCGCCAAAATAAAGAGAATTTCTGCCTTTTTGCTCCAAAATAAGAAAATTACTGTATTTTTTATCCCAAAATTAGGTGAATTTCTGCAATTTTGCTCCAAAATACGGGGATTTTCTACTTTTTTCGCCGAAAATAAAGGGAGTTTCTGCCATTTTTCCGCGAAGTAAGTGAAATTTCTGCAGTTTTACCCCCAAAAATAGGGGAATTTCTGCCTTTTTGCCCAAAAATTAGGGGAATTTTTGCAATTTTGCTCAAAAATACAGGGAATTTCTGTCTTTTGGCCCGAAAATAAAGGGAATGTATACCTTTTTGCCATAAAAAAAGGAAATTTCTTCATTTTTACCCTAAAATAAGGGGATTTTCCGCCTTTTTGACTCAAAATAAGTGCAATTTCTGCCTTTTCCCCAAAAATAAACGAAATTTCTGTATTTTCCCCAAAAATAAAGGGAATTTCTGACTTTTTGCCCCAAAATAAGGGGAATTTCAGCCTTTTTACCTAAAAATAAGGGGAATTTCTGCATTTTTGCCCCCAAAGTAAAGGGAATTTTTGCACCAATATTAGGGGAATTTCTGCAATTTTGCTCCAAAATATGGGTCATTTCTGCCTTTTTGCCCAAAATTAAGTGGAATTTCTGCTTTTTGTCCGAAATAAGTGAAATTTCTGCAATTTTAGCCAAAAATTAGGGATTTAATCTTTTTGCCCTAAAATAAAGGAAATTTCTGCCATTTTGCCCTGAAATATTTGAAATTTCTGCAATTTTACCACCAAATAAGGGGAATGTCTGCCTTTTTGCCCCAAATAAGGGGAATTTCAGCCTTATTACCTCAAAATAAGGGGAATTTCTGCCTTTTGGCCCCAAAATATAAGGAATTTCTGCCTTTTAGCCCCAAAAAAGAAAATTGTGCAATTTTGCCCTGAAAAGAAGAATTTCTCCCTTTTTGCCCCAAAATAAAGGAAATTTCAGCCTTTTTACCTGAAAATAAGTGAAATTTCTGCAATTTTGCCCCAAATAAGGGAAATTTCTGATTTTTGCCCCAAAATAAGGAGAATATCTGTATTTTTGCCCCAAAATAAAGGGAATTTCTGCCTTTTTGCCCCAAAATTAGGGAAGTTTCTGCAATTTTGCTTCAAAACACAGGGATTTTCTTCCTCTTTTCACGAAAATAAGGGGAAGTTCTGCCTTTTGCCCCAAATAAAGGGAATTTCTGCATTTTTGCCCCAATATTAGGAGAATTTCTGCAATTTTGCTCCAAAATATGGGGAATTTCTGCCTTTTTAACCGAAATTAATAGGATTTTCTGCCATTTGCTCCCAAATAAGGGAAATTTCTGCAATTTTATCCCAAAATAAGGGGAATTTCTGCCTTTTTCCCCCAAAATAAAGGGAATTTCTGCCTTTTTGCTTGAAATTAAGTGGAATTTTTGCCTTTTTGTCCCGAAATAAGTGAAATTTCTTTAATTTTAGCCAAAAATTAGGGATTTCAACTTTTTGCTCCAAAATAAGGGGAATTTCTGCAATTTTGCCCCAAAATAAATGAAATTTCTACAATTTTGCCCCAAAATAAGGAAAATTTCTGCAATTTTGCTCCAAAATGAGTGGAATTTCTGAGTTTTGCCCCAAAATAAGGAGAATTTCTGTCTTTTTGCCCCAACATATAGGGAATTTCTGTCTTTTTGCCCCACAATTAGGGGAATTTTTGCAATTTTGCTCCAAAATACGGGAAATTTCTGCATTTTTGCCTGAAAATAATGGGAATGCATACCTTTTCGCCATAAAAAGGGAAATTTCTTCATTTTTGCCCCAAATTAAGGGAAATTTCTGCCTTTTTGCCCTGAAATATGTGAAATTTCTGCAATTTTAGGCCAAAACAAGGTGAATTTCTGCCTTTTTGACACAAAATAATGGGAATTTCTGCCTTTTTGCCCCAAAATAAGAAAAATTTTTGCTTTTTTTTTCTGAAATAAGTGAAATTTCTGCAATTTTCCCTATAATAAGGGAAATTTCTGCAATTTTTCCCCAAAATAAGGGGAATTTCTGGTTTTTTGCCCCCAAATAAGAAAAATTTATGCAATTTTGCCCTAAAATAAGGGTAATTTCTGCCTTTTGCCCCAAAATAAGGAGAATTTCTGCCTTTTTGCCCCAAAATAAAAAATATTACTGTATATTTAACACCAAAATTAGGTGAATTTCTGCAATTTTGCTCCAAATTACGGGGATTTTCTGCCTTTTTCGCCGTAAATAAGGGGAATTTCTGCCATTTTGCTGCGAAATAAGTGAAATTTCTGGAGTTTTACTTCAAAATAACGGAAGTTTCTGCCTTTTTACCCCAAAATTAGGGGAATTCCTGCAATTTTGGTCCATATATGGGGAATTTCTGCCTTTTTGCCTGAAAATAAACAGAATGTTTATCTTTTTGTTATAAAAAATAGAAATTTCTTCATTTTTGCCCCAAAATAAGGGGATTTTCCGCCTTTTTGACTCAAAATAAGTGCAATTTCTGACTTTTCCCCAAAAATAAACGAAATTTCTGTCTTTTTGCCCCAAAATAATGGGAATTACTGACTTTATGCTTTAGAAAAAAGGAGATCTTCTGTCTTTTTGCCCCAAAATAAAGAGAATTTCTTCCTTTTTGCCCGAAAATTATGAGAATTTCTGCAATTTTTCTTCAAAATATGGTTAATTTCTGCCTTTTAGCTACAAAATAAATATAATTTCTGCATTTTCCCCCAATATTTGAGAATTTCTGCATTTTACATCTAAATAAGGGGAATTTCTGCATTTTACTTCAAAGTAAGAAGAATTTCTGCCTTTTGCCCCAAAATATGGGGAATTTCTGCCTTTTTGTTCCAAAATAAGGAAAATTTTTTTAATTTTGTACCATAATAAAAAAAATTTCTGCTTTTTGCCCCAAAATAAGGGGAATTTCTTACCTTTTGCCCTGAAATAAATGAAATTTCTGCAATTTTGCCCGAAAATAAGGGAAATTTGTGCCTTTTTGCCCCCAAAATAAGGGGAATTTCTGCCTTTTGCCTAAAAATATGGGGAATTTCAGCATTTTACCTCAAAATAAGGGGAATTTCAGCCGTTTTGCACCAAAATAAGAAGAATGCTTAACTTTTTGCCATAAAAAAGGGAAATTTCTTCATTTTTGCTCCAAAATAAGGGGAATTTCTGCCTTTTTGCCTCTAAATAAGTGGAATTTCTGTCTTTTCCCCCAAAACAGAGGGAATTTCTGTTATTTTTGCCTCAAAATAAAGAAAATTTCTGACTTATTACCCTGAAATAAGTGAAAATTCTTCAATTTTACCCCAAAATAAGGGAAATTTCTGCCTTTTTGCCCTCAAATAAGGGGAATTTCTGACTTTTGCACCCGAAAAACGGAGATTTTCTGTCTTTTTGCCCCAAAATAAGGAGAATTTCAGCCTTTTTGCCCAAAAATTATGAGAATTTCTGCAATTTTTCTTCAAAATACGGAAAATTTCTGCTTTTTAGCCCCAAAAAAGGCAATTTCTGCATTTTCCCCAAATATTAGGGGAATTTCTGCATTTTACCTCTAAATAATGGGAATTTCTGCATTTTACCTCAAAATAAGAAGAATTTCTGCCTTTTACCTCAAATTATGGGGAATTTCTGCCTTTTTTTCAAAAATAAAGAAAATTCCTTCAATTTTGTACCATAATAAAAGAAATTTCTACTTTTTGCCCCGAAATAAGGGGAATTTCTGACTTTTTACACTGAAATAAATGAAATTTGTGCAATTTTGCCCGAAAATAAGGGAAATTTGTGCCTTTTTGCCCCAAAATAATGGGAATTTCTGCCTTTAGCCCAAAAAATGATAAATTTCATCATTTTACCTCAAAATAAGGGGAATTTCTGCCTTTTTGCCCTGAAATATATGAAATTTCTGCAATTTTACCCCAAAATAAGGTGAATTTCTGCCTTCTTGCAACAAAATAATGGGAAATTCTGCCTTTTTGCCTCAAAATAAGAATAATTTTTGCTTTTTTTTCTGAAATAAGTGAAATTTCTGCAATTTTGCCCTAAAATAAGGGAAATTTCTGCAATTTTTCCCCATAATAAAGAATATTTCTGCAATTTTGCCGCAAAATAAGGGGAATTTCTGTTTTTTGCCCCCCAAAAAAGCAAATTTCTGCAATTTTGCCCCAAAATAAGGGGAATTTCTGTTTTTTGCCCCCAAATAAAAGAAATTTCTGCAATTTTGCCCTAAAATAATGGAAATTTCTGCTATTTGCCCCAAAATAAGGGGAATTTCTGCCTTTTTGCCACAAAATAAAGAAAATTACTGCATGTTTTACGCAAAAATTAGGGGAATTTCTGCAGTTTTGCTCCAAAATACGAGGATTTTTTGCCTTTTTCGCCGAAAATAAGGGGAATTTCTGCCATCTTGCTGCGAATTTGTGAAATTTCTGCAGTTTTACATCAAAATAAGGGGAATTTCTGCCTTTTTGCCCCAAAATTAGGGGAATTTCTGCCATTTTGCTCCTAAATACGGGGAATTTCTGCCTTTTTGCCCGAAAATAAAGGGAATGTATACATTTTTGCCATGAAAAAGGATATTTCTTCACTTTTGCCCCAAAATAAGGGGATTTTCCGCCTTTTTGACTCAAAATAAGGGCAATTTCTGCCTTTTGCCCAAAAATAAACAAAATTTCTGTCTTTTTGCCCCAAAATAAGGGGAATTTCTGACTTTTTGCCCTGCAATAAGTGAAATTTCTAAAATTTTTCCCCAAAATAAGGGAAATGTCTGCTTTTTGCCCCAAAATAAGGGGAATTTCTGCTTTTTTGCCCCCAAATAAGGGGAATTTCAGCCTTTTTTCCTCAAAATAAGGGGAATTTCTGCTTTTTGCCCCAAAATATGGGGAATTTCTCTCTTTTTGCCCCAAAATAAGAAAAATTTCTTCAATTTTGTACCAAAATAAAAAAAATTTCTGCCTTTTTTGCTCCAAAATAAGAGAAATTTCTGCCTTTTTTCCCTGAAATAAGTGAAATTTCTGCAATTTTGCCCCAAAATAGAAGAAATTTCTGCAATTTTGCCCCAAAGTAGAGGAAATTTCTGCAATTTTGCCCAAATAAGTGGAATTTCTGACTTTTTGCACCCGAAAAAAGGAGATTTTCTGTTTTTTTGCCCCCAAATAAGGAGAATTTCAGACTTTTTGCCCGAAAATTATGAGAATTTCTGCAATTTTTCTTCAAAATACAGAAAATTTTTGCCTTTTAGCCCCAAAATAAAGGGAATTTCTGCATTTTCTCTAAATATTAGGGGAATTTCTGAATTTTACCTCTAAATAATGGGAATTTCTGCATTTTTCCTTAAAATAAAAAGAATTTCTGTTTTTTACCTCAAATTATGGGGAATTTCTGCTTTTTGTTCCGAAAGAAAGAAAATTTCTTCAATTTTGTACCATAATAAAAGAAATTTCTACTTTTTGCCCCGAAATAAGGGGAATTTCTGACTTTTTACCCTGAAATAAATGAAATTTGTGCCTTTTTGCCCCAAAATAATGGGAATTTCTGCCTTTAGCCCCAATAAATGGGAAATTTCAGCATTTTACCTCAAAATAATAAGAATTTCTGCCTTTTTGCCCTGAAATATATGAAATTTCTGCAATTTTACCCCAAAATAAGGTGAATTTCTGCCTTTTTGCCCCAAAATAATGGGAATTTCTGCCTTTTTGCCTCAAAATAAGAAAAATTTTTGCTTTTTTTCTGAAATAAGTGAAATTTCTGCAATTTTGCGCTAAAATAAGGGAAATTTCTCCAATTTTTCCCCATAATAATGAAAATTTCTGCAATTTTGCCCCAAAATAAGGGGAATTTCTGTTTTTTGCCCCCAAATAAGGGAAATTTCTGCAATTTTGCCCTAAAATAAGAGGAATTTCTGCCATTTGCCCCAAAATAAGGGGAATTTCTGCCTTTTTGCCACAAAATAAAAAAATTACTGCATGTTTTACGCCAAAATTAGGTGAATTTCCGCAATTTTGCTCCAAAATACGATGATTTTCTGCCTTTTTCGCCGAAAATAAGGGGAATTTCTGCCATCTTGCCGCGAAATAAGTGAAATTTCTGCAGTTTTACATAAAAATAAAAGGAATTTCTGCCTTTTTGCCCTAAAATTAGGGGAATTTCTGCAATTTTGCTCCAAAATACGGGGAATTTCTGCCTTTTTGCCCGAAAATAAAGGCAATGTATACCTTATTGCTATAAAAAAGGGAAATATCTTCACTTTTGCCCCAAAATAAGGGGATTTTCCGCCTTTTTGACTCAAAATAAGTGCAATTTCTGCCTTTTCCCCAAAAATAAATGGAATTTCTGTCTTTTTGCCCCAAAATAAGGGGAATTTCTGACTTTTTGCCCTGAAATAAGTGAAATTTCTAAAATTTTTCTCCAAAATAAGAGAAATGTCTGCTTTTTGCCCCAAAATAAGGGGAATTTCTGATTTTTTGCCCCCAAATAAGAAAAATTTCTGCAATATTGCCCTAAAATAAGGGTACTTTCTGCCTTTTGCCCCAAAATAAAGAGAATTTCTGCCTTTTTGCCCCAAAATAAAAAATATTACTGTATTTTTTACACCAAAATTAGGTGAATTTCTGCAATTTTGCTCCAAATTACAGGGATTTTCTGCCTTTTTCGCCGTAAATAAGGGGAATTTCTGCCATTTTGCTGCGAAATAAGTGAAATTTCTGGAGTTTTACTTCAAAATAAGGGAAGTTTCTGCCTTTTTGCCCCAAAATTAGGGGAATTTCTGCAATTTTGGTCCATATATGGGGAATTTCTGCCTTTTTGCCTGAAAATAAACGGAATGTTTATCTTTTTGTTATAAAAAATAGAAATTTCTTCATTTTTGCCCCAAAATAAGGGGATTTTCCGCCTTTTTGACTCAAAATAAGTGCAATTTCTGACTTTTCCCCAAAAATAAACGAAATTTCTGTCTTTTTGCCCCAAAATAATGGGAATTACTGACTTTATGCTTTAGAAAAAAGGAGATCTTCTGTCTTTTTGCCCCAAAATAAAGAGAATTTCTTCCTTTTTGCCCGAAAATTATGAGAATTTCTGCAATTTTTCTTCAAAATATGGTTAATTTCTGCCTTTTAGCTACAAAATAAATATAATTTCTGCATTTTCCCCCAATATTTGAGAATTTCTGCATTTTACATCTAAATAAGGGGAATTTCTGCATTTTACTTCAAAGTAAGAAGAATTTCTGCCTTTTGCCCCAAAATATGGGGAATTTCTGCCTTTTTGTTCCAAAATAAGGAAAATTTTTTTAATTTTGTACCATAATAAAAAAAATTTCTGCTTTTTGCCCCAAAATAAGGGGAATTTCTTACCTTTTGCCCTGAAATAAATGAAATTTCTGCAATTTTGCCCGAAAATAAGGGAAATTTGTGCCTTTTTGCCCCCAAAATAAGGGGAATTTCTGCCTTTTGCCTAAAAATATGGGGAATTTCAGCATTTTACCTCAAAATAAGGGGAATTTCAGCCGTTTTGCACCAAAATAAGAAGAATGCTTAACTTTTTGCCATAAAAAAGGGAAATTTCTTCATTTTTGCTCCAAAATAAGGGGAATTTCTGCCTTTTTGCCTCTAAATAAGTGGAATTTCTGTCTTTTCCCCCAAAACAGAGGGAATTTCTGTTATTTTTGCCTCAAAATAAAGAAAATTTCTGACTTATTACCCTGAAATAAGTGAAAATTCTTCAATTTTACCCCAAAATAAGGGAAATTTCTGCCTTTTTGCCCTCAAATAAGGGGAATTTCTGACTTTTGCACCCGAAAAACGGAGATTTTCTGTCTTTTTGCCCCAAAATAAGGAGAATTTCAGCCTTTTTGCCCAAAAATTATGAGAATTTCTGCAATTTTTCTTCAAAATACGGAAAATTTCTGCTTTTTAGCCCCAAAAAAGGCAATTTCTGCATTTTCCCCAAATATTAGGGGAATTTCTGCATTTTACCTCTAAATAATGGGAATTTCTGCATTTTACCTCAAAATAAGAAGAATTTCTGCCTTTTACCTCAAATTATGGGGAATTTCTGCCTTTTTTTCAAAAATAAAGAAAATTCCTTCAATTTTGTACCATAATAAAAGAAATTTCTACTTTTTGCCCCGAAATAAGGGGAATTTCTGACTTTTTACACTGAAATAAATGAAATTTGTGCAATTTTGCCCGAAAATAAGGGAAATTTGTGCCTTTTTGCCCCAAAATAATGGGAATTTCTGCCTTTAGCCCAAAAAATGATAAATTTCATCATTTTACCTCAAAATAAGGGGAATTTCTGCCTTTTTGCCCTGAAATATATGAAATTTCTGCAATTTTACCCCAAAATAAGGTGAATTTCTGCCTTCTTGCAACAAAATAATGGGAAATTCTGCCTTTTTGCCTCAAAATAAGAATAATTTTTGCTTTTTTTTCTGAAATAAGTGAAATTTCTGCAATTTTGCCCTAAAATAAGGGAAATTTCTGCAATTTTTCCCCATAATAAAGAAAATTTCTGCAATTTTGCCGCAAAATAAGGGGAATTTCTGTTTTTTGCCCCCCAAAAAAGCAAATTTCTGCAATTTTGCCCCAAAATAAGGGGAATTTCTGTTTTTTGCCCCCAAATAAAAGAAATTTCTGCAATTTTGCCCTAAAATAATGGAAATTTCTGCTATTTGCCCCAAAATAAGGGGAATTTCTGCCTTTTTGCCACAAAATAAAGAAAATTACTGCATGTTTTACGCAAAAATTAGGGGAATTTCTGCAGTTTTGCTCCAAAATACGAGGATTTTTTGATTTTTCGCCGAAAATAAGGGGAATTTCTGCCATCTTGCTGCGAATTTGTGAAATTTCTGCAGTTTTACATCAAAATAAGGGGAATTTCTGCCTTTTTGCCCCAAAATTAGGGGAATTTCTGCCATTTTGCTCCTAAATACGGGGAATTTCTGCCTTTTTGCCCGAAAATAAAGGGAATGTATACATTTTTGCCATGAAAAAGGATATTTCTTCACTTTTGCCCCAAAATAAGGGGATTTTCCGCCTTTTTGACTCAAAATAAGGGCAATTTCTGCCTTTTGCCCAAAAATAAACAAAATTTCTGTCTTTTTGCCCCAAAATAAGGGGAATTTCTGACTTTTTGCCCTGCAATAAGTGAAATTTCTAAAATTTTTCCCCAAAATAAGGGAAATGTCTGCTTTTTGCCCCAAAATAAGGGGAATTTCTGCTTTTTTGCCCCCAAATAAGGGGAATTTCAGCCTTTTTTCCTCAAAATAAGGGGAATTTCTGCTTTTTGCCCCAAAATATGGGGAATTTCTCTCTTTTTGCCCCAAAATAAGAAAAATTTCTTCAATTTTGTACCAAAATAAAAAAAATTTCTGCCTTTTTTGCTCCAAAATAAGAGAAATTTCTGCCTTTTTTCCCTGAAATAAGTGAAATTTCTGCAATTTTGCCCCAAAATAGAAGAAATTTCTGCAATTTTGCCCCAAAGTAGAGGAAATTTCTGCAATTTTGCCCAAATAAGTGGAATTTCTGACTTTTTGCACCCGAAAAAAGGAGATTTTCTGTTTTTTTGCCCCCAAATAAGGAGAATTTCAGACTTTTTGCCCGAAAATTATGAGAATTTCTGCAATTTTTCTTCAAAATACAGAAAATTTTTGCCTTTTAGCCCCAAAATAAAGGGAATTTCTGCATTTTCTCTAAATATTAGGGGAATTTCTGAATTTTACCTCTAAATAATGGGAATTTCTGCATTTTTCCTTAAAATAAAAAGAATTTCTGTTTTTTACCTCAAATTATGGGGAATTTCTGCTTTTTGTTCCGAAAGAAAGAAAATTTCTTCAATTTTGTACCATAATAAAAGAAATTTCTACTTTTTGCCCCGAAATAAGGGGAATTTCTGACTTTTTACCCTGAAATAAATGAAATTTGTGCCTTTTTGCCCCAAAATAATGGGAATTTCTGCCTTTAGCCCCAATAAATGGGAAATTTCAGCATTTTACCTCAAAATAATAAGAATTTCTGCCTTTTTGCCCTGAAATATATGAAATTTCTGCAATTTTACCCCAAAATAAGGTGAATTTCTGCCTTTTTGCCCCAAAATAATGGGAATTTCTGCCTTTTTGCCTCAAAATAAGAAAAATTTTTGCTTTTTTTCTGAAATAAGTGAAATTTCTGCAATTTTGCGCTAAAATAAGGGAAATTTCTCCAATTTTTCCCCATAATAATGAAAATTTCTGCAATTTTGCCCCAAAATAAGGGGAATTTCTGTTTTTTGCCCCCAAATAAGGGAAATTTCTGCAATTTTGCCCTAAAATAAGAGGAATTTCTGCCATTTGCCCCAAAATAAGGGGAATTTCTGCCTTTTTGCCACAAAATAAAAAAATTACTGCATGTTTTACGCCAAAATTAGGTGAATTTCCGCAATTTTGCTCCAAAATACGATGATTTTCTGCCTTTTTCGCCGAAAATAAGGGGAATTTCTGCCATCTTGCCGCGAAATAAGTGAAATTTCTGCAGTTTTACATAAAAATAAAAGGAATTTCTGCCTTTTTGCCCTAAAATTAGGGGAATTTCTGCAATTTTGCTCCAAAATACGGGGAATTTCTGCCTTTTTGCCCGAAAATAAAGGCAATGTATACCTTATTGCTATAAAAAAGGGAAATATCTTCACTTTTGCCCCAAAATAAGGGGATTTTCCGCCTTTTTGACTCAAAATAAGTGCAATTTCTGCCTTTTCCCCAAAAATAAATGGAATTTCTGTCTTTTTGCCCCAAAATAAGGGGAATTTCTGACTTTTTGCCCTGAAATAAGTGAAATTTCTAAAATTTTTCTCCAAAATAAGAGAAATGTCTGCTTTTTGCCCCAAAATAAGGGGAATTTCTGATTTTTTGCCCCCAAATAAGAAAAATTTCTGCAATATTGCCCTAAAATAAGGGTACTTTCTGCCTTTTGCCCCAAAATAAAGAGAATTTCTGCCTTTTTGCCCCAAAATAAAAAATATTTCTGTATTTTTTACACCAAAATTAGGTGAATTTCTGCAATTTTGCTCCAAATTACAGGGATTTTCTGCCTTTTTCGCCGTAAATAAGGGGAATTTCTGCCATTTTGCTGCGAAATAAGTGAAATTTCTGGAGTTTTACTTCAAAATAAGGGAAGTTTCTGCCTTTTTGCCCCAAAATTAGGGGAATTTCTGCAATTTTGGTCCATATATGGGGAATTTCTGCCTTTTTGCCTGAAAATAAACGGAATGTTTATCTTTTTGTTATAAAAAATAGAAATTTCTTCATTTTTGCCCCAAAATAAGGGGATTTTCCGCCTTTTTGACTCAAAATAAGTGCAATTTCTGACTTTTCCCCAAAAATAAACGAAATTTCTGTCTTTTTGCCCCAAAATAATGGGAATTACTGACTTTATGCTTTAGAAAAAAGGAGATCTTCTGTCTTTTTGCCCCAAAATAAAGAGAATTTCTTCCTTTTTGCCCGAAAATTATGAGAATTTCTGCAATTTTTCTTCAAAATATGGTTAATTTCTGCCTTTTAGCTACAAAATAAATATAATTTCTGCATTTTCCCCCAATATTTGAGAATTTCTGCATTTTACATCTAAATAAGGGGAATTTCTGCATTTTACTTCAAAGTAAGAAGAATTTCTGCCTTTTGCCCCAAAATATGGGGAATTTCTGCCTTTTTGTTCCAAAATAAGGAAAATTTTTTTAATTTTGTACCATAATAAAAAAAATTTCTGCTTTTTGCCCCAAAATAAGGGGAATTTCTTACCTTTTGCCCTGAAATAAATGAAATTTCTGCAATTTTGCCCGAAAATAAGGGAAATTTGTGCCTTTTTGCCCCCAAAATAAGGGGAATTTCTGCCTTTTGCCTAAAAATATGGGGAATTTCAGCATTTTACCTCAAAATAAGGGGAATTTCAGCCGTTTTGCACCAAAATAAGAAGAATGCTTAACTTTTTGCCATAAAAAAGGGAAATTTCTTCATTTTTGCTCCAAAATAAGGGGAATTTCTGCCTTTTTGCCTCTAAATAAGTGGAATTTCTGTCTTTTCCCCCAAAACAGAGGGAATTTCTGTTATTTTTGCCTCAAAATAAAGAAAATTTCTGACTTATTACCCTGAAATAAGTGAAAATTCTTCAATTTTACCCCAAAATAAGGGAAATTTCTGCCTTTTTGCCCTCAAATAAGGGGAATTTCTGACTTTTGCACCCGAAAAACGGAGATTTTCTGTCTTTTTGCCCCAAAATAAGGAGAATTTCAGCCTTTTTGCCCAAAAATTATGAGAATTTCTGCAATTTTTCTTCAAAATACGGAAAATTTCTGCTTTTTAGCCCCAAAAAAGGCAATTTCTGCATTTTCCCCAAATATTAGGGGAATTTCTGCATTTTACCTCTAAATAATGGGAATTTCTGCATTTTACCTCAAAATAAGAAGAATTTCTGCCTTTTACCTCAAATTATGGGGAATTTCTGCCTTTTTTTCAAAAATAAAGAAAATTCCTTCAATTTTGTACCATAATAAAAGAAATTTCTACTTTTTGCCCCGAAATAAGGGGAATTTCTGACTTTTTACACTGAAATAAATGAAATTTGTGCAATTTTGCCCGAAAATAAGGGAAATTTGTGCCTTTTTGCCCCAAAATAATGGGAATTTCTGCCTTTAGCCCAAAAAATGATAAATTTCATCATTTTACCTCAAAATAAGGGGAATTTCTGCCTTTTTGCCCTGAAATATATGAAATTTCTGCAATTTTACCCCAAAATAAGGTGAATTTCTGCCTTCTTGCAACAAAATAATGGGAAATTCTGCCTTTTTGCCTCAAAATAAGAATAATTTTTGCTTTTTTTTCTGAAATAAGTGAAATTTCTGCAATTTTGCCCGAAAATAAGGGAAATTTCTGCAATTTTTCCCCATAATAAAGAAAATTTCTGCAATTTTGCCGCAAAATAAGGGGAATTTCTGTTTTTTGCCCCCCAAAAAAGCAAATTTCTGCAATTTTGCCCCAAAATAAGGGGAATTTCTGTTTTTTGCCCCCAAATAAAAGAAATTTCTGCAATTTTGCCCTAAAATAATGGAAATTTCTGCTATTTGCCCCAAAATAAGGGGAATTTCTGCCTTTTTGCCACAAAATAAAGAAAATTACTGCATGTTTTACGCAAAAATTAGGGGAATTTCTGCAGTATTGCTCCAAAATACGAGGATTTTCTGCCTTTTTCGCCAAAAATAAGGGGAATTTCTGCCATCTTTCCGCGAATTTGTGAAATTTCTGCAGTTTTACATCAAAATAAGAGGAATTTCTGCCTTTTTGCCCCAAAATTAGGGGAATTTCTGCCATTTTGCTCCTAAATACGGGGAATTTCTGCATTTTTGCCCGAAAATAAAGGGAATGTATACATTTTTGCCATGAAAAAGGATATTTCTTCACTTTTGCCCCAAAATAAGGGGATTTTCCGCCTTTTTGACTCAAAATAACTGCAATTTCTGCCTTTTGCCCAAAAATAAACAAAATTTCTGTCTTTTTGCCCCAAAATAAGGGGAATTTCTGACTTTTTGCCCTGCAATAAGTGAAATTTCTAAAATTTTTCCCCAAAATAAGGGAAATGTCTGCTTTTTGCCCCAAAATAAGGGGAATTTCTGCTTTTTTGCCCCCAAATAAGGGGAATTTCAGCCTTTTTTCCTCAAAATAAGGGGAATTTCTGCTTTTTGCCCCAAAATATGGGGAATTTCTCTCTTTTTGCCCCAAAATAAGAAAAATTTCTTCAATTTTGTACCAAAATAAAAAAAAATTCTGCCTTTTTTGCTCCAAAATAAGAGAAATTTCTGCCTTTTTTCCTGAAATAAGTGAAATTTCTGCAATTTTGCCCCAAAATAGAAGAAATTTCTGCAATTTTGCCCCAAAGTAGAGGAAATTTCTGCAATTTTGCCCCAAATAAGTGGAATTTCTGACTTTTTGCACCCAAAAAAAGGAGATTTTCTGTTTTTTTGCCCCCAAATAAGGAGAATTTCAGACTTTTTGCACGAAAATTATGAGAATTTCTGCAATTTTTCTTCAAAATACGGAAAATTTTTGCCTTTTAGCCCCAAAATAAAGGGAATTTCTGCATTTTCTCTAAATATTAGGGGAATTTCTGAATTTTACCTCTAAATAATGGGAATTTCTGCATTTTTCCTCAAAATAAAAAGAATTTCTGCCTTTTACCTCAAATTATGGGGAATTTCTGCTTTTTGTTCTGAAAGAAAGAAAATTTCTTCAATTTTGTACCATAATAAAGAAATTTCTACTTTTTGCCCCGAAATAAGGGGAATTTCTGACTTTTTACCCTGAAATAAATGAAATTTGTGCAATTTTGCCCGAAAATAAGGGAAATTTGTGCCTTTTTGCCCCAAAATAATGGGAATTTCTGCCTTTAGCCCCAAATAATGGGAAATTTCAGCATTTTACCTAAAAATAATAAGAATTTCTGCCTTTTTGCCCTGAAATATATGAAATTTCTGCAATTTAACCCCAAAATAAGGTGAATTTCTGCCTTTTTGCCCCAAAATAATGAAAATTTCTGCCTTTTTGCCTCAAAATAAGAAAAATTTTTGCTTTTTTTCTGAAATAAGTGAAATTTCTGCAATTTTGCGCTAAAATAAGGGAAATTTCTCCAATTTTTCCCCATAATAATGAAAATTTCTGCAATTTTGCCCCAAAATAAGGGGAATTTCTGTTTTTTGTCCCCAAATAAGGGAAATTTCTGCAATTTTGCTCTAAAATAAGAGGAATTTCTGCCATTTGCCCCAAAATAAGGGGAATTTCTGCCTTTTTGCCACAAAATAAAAAAATTACTGCATGTTTTACGCCAAAATTAGGTGAATTTCCGCAATTTTGCTCCAAAATACGATGATTTTCTGCCTTTTTCGCCGAAAATAAGGGGAATTTCTGCCATCTTGCCGCGAAATATGTGAAATTTCTGCAGTTTTATATAAAAATAAAGGGAATTTCTGCCTTTTTGCCCTAAAATTAGGGGAATTTCTGCAATTTTGCTCCAAAATACGGGGAATTTCTGCCTTTTTACCCGAAAATATAGGGATTGTATACATTTTTGCCATGAAAAAGGGAAATTTCTTCACTTTTGCCCCAAAATAATGGGATTTTCCGCCTTTTTGACTCAAAATAAGTGCAATTTCTGCCTTTTCCCCAAAAATAAAGGGAATTTCTGTTATTTTGCCCCAAAATAAGGGGAATTTCTGACTTTTTGCCCTGAAATAATAAGTGAAATTTCTAAAAGTTTTCTCCAAAATAAGAGAAATATCTGCTTTTTGCCCTAAAATAAGGGGAATTTCTGGTTTTTTGCCCCCAAATAAGAAAAATTTCTGCAATTTTGCCCTAAAATAAGGGTAATTTCTGCCATTTGCCCCAAAATAAGAAGAATTTCTGCCTTTTTGCCCCAAAATAAAAAATATTTCTGTATTTTTTACACCAAAATTAGGTGAATTTCTGCAATTTTGCTCCAAATTACGGGGATTTTCTGCCTTTTTCGCCGTAAATAAGGGGAATTTCTGCCATTTTGCTGCGAAATAAGTGAAATTTCTGGAGTTTTACTTCGAAATAAGAGAAGTTTCTGCCTTTTTGCCCCAAAATTAGGGGAATTTCTGCAATTTTGGTCCATATATGGGGAATTTCTGCCTTTTTGCCTGAAAATAAAAGGAATGTTTATCTTTTTGTTATAAAAAATAGACATTTCTTCATTTTTGCCCCAAAATAAGGGGATTTTCCGCCTTTTTGACTCAAAATAAGTGCAATTTCTGACTATTCCCCAAAAATAAACGAAATTTCTGTCTTTTTGCCCCAAATTAATGGGAATTACTGACTTTATGCTTTAGAAAAAAGGAGCTCTTCTGTCTTTTTGCCCCAAAATAAAGAGAATTTCTTCTTTTGCCCGAAAATTATGAGAATTTCTGCAATTTTTCTTCAAAATATGGTTAATTTCTGCCTTTTAGCTACAAAATAAATATAATTTCTGCATTTTCCCCCAATATTTGAGAATTTCTGCATTTTACATCTAAATAAGGGGAATTTCTGCATTTTACCTCAAAGTAAGAAGAATTTCTGCCTTTTGCCCCAAAATATGGGGAATTTCTGCCTTTTTGTTCCAAAATAAGGAAATTTTTTTTAATTTTGTACCATAATAAAAAAAATTTCTGCTTTTTGCCCCAAAATAAGGGGAATTTCTTACTTTTTGCCCTGAAATAAATGAAATTTCTGCAATTTTGCCCGAAAATAAGGGAAATTTGTGCCTTTTGCCCCAAAATAAGGGGAATTTCTGCCTTTTGCCTAAAAATATGGGGAATTTCAGCATTTTACCTCAAAATAAGGGGAATTTCAGCCGTTTTGCACCAAAATAAGAAGAATGCTTAACTTTTTGCCATAAAAAAGGGAAATTTCTTCATTTTTGCTCCAAAATAAGGGGAATTTCTGCCTTTTTGCCTCTAAATAAGTGGAATTTCTGTCTTTTCCCCCAAAACAGAGGGAATTTCTGTTATTTTTGCCTCAAAATAAAGAAAATTTCTGACTTATTACCCTGAAATAAGTGAAAATTCTTCAATTTTACCCCAAAATAAGGGAAATTTCTGCCTTTTTGCCCTCAAATAAGGGGAATTTCTGATTTTGCACCCGAAAAATGGAGATTTTCTGTCTTTTTGCCCCAAAATAAGGAGAATTTCAGCCTTTTTGCCCAAAAATTATGAGAATTTCTGCAATTTTTCTTCAAAATATGGAAAATTTCTGCTTTTTAGCCCCAAAAAAAGGCAATTTCTGCATTTTCCCCAAATATTAGGGGAATTTCTGCATTTTACCTCTAAATAATGGGAATTTCTGCATTTTACCTCAAAATAAGAAGAATTTCTGCCTTTTACCTCAAATTATGGGGAATTTCTGCCTTTTTTTCAAAAATAAAGAAAATTCCTTCAATTTTGTACCATAATAAAAGAAATTTCTACTTTTTGCCCCGAAATAAGGGGAATTTCTGACTTTTTACACTGAAATAAATGAAATTTGTGCAATTTTGCCCGAAAATAAGGGAAATTTGTGCCTTTTTGCCCCAAAATAATGGGAATTTCTGCCTTTAGCCCCAAATAATGGGAAATTTCAGCATTTTACCTAAAAATAATAAGAATTTCTGCCTTTTTGCCCTGAAATATATGAAATTTCTGCAATTTAACCCCAAAATAAGGTGAATTTCTGCCTTTTTGCCCCAAAATAATGAAAATTTCTGCCTTTTTGCCTCAAAATAAGAAAAATTTTTGCTTTTTTTCTGAAATAAGTGAAATTTCTGCAATTTTGCGCTAAAATAAGGGAAATTTCTCCAATTTTTCCCCATAATAATGAAAATTTCTGCAATTTTGCCCCAAAATAAGGGGAATTTCTGTTTTTTGCCCCCAAATAAGGGAAATTTCTGCAATTTTGCTCTAAAATAAGAGGAATTTCTGCCATTTGCCCCAAAATAAGGGGAATTTCTGCCTTTTTGCCACAAAATAAAAAAATTACTGCATGTTTTACGCCAAAATTAGGTGAATTTCCGCAATTTTGCTCCAAAATACGATGATTTTCTGCCTTTTTCGCCGAAAATAAGGGGAATTTCTGCCATCTTGCCGCGAAATATGTGAAATTTCTGCAGTTTTATATAAAAATAAAGGGAATTTCTGCCTTTTTGCCCTAAAATTAGGGGAATTTCTGCAATTTTGCTCCAAAATACGGGGAATTTCTGCCTTTTTACCCGAAAATATAGGGATTGTATACATTTTTGCCATGAAAAAGGGAAATTTCTTCACTTTTGCCCCAAAATAATGGGATTTTCCGCCTTTTTGACTCAAAATAAGTGCAATTTCTGCCTTTTCCCCAAAAATAAAGGGAATTTCTGTTATTTTGCCCCAAAATAAGGGGAATTTCTGACTTTTTGCCCTGAAATAATAAGTGAAATTTCTAAAAGTTTTCTCCAAAATAAGAGAAATATCTGCTTTTTGCCCTAAAATAAGGGGAATTTCTGGTTTTTTGCCCCCAAATAAGAAAAATTTCTGCAATTTTGCCCTAAAATAAGGGTAATTTCTGCCATTTGCCCCAAAATAAGAAGAATTTCTGCCTTTTTGCCCCAAAATAAAAAATATTTCTGTATTTTTTACACCAAAATTAGGTGAATTTCTGCAATTTTGCTCCAAATTACGGGGATTTTCTGCCTTTTTCGCCGTAAATAAGGGGAATTTCTGCCATTTTGCTGCGAAATAAGTGAAATTTCTGGAGTTTTACTTCGAAATAAGAGAAGTTTCTGCCTTTTTGCCCCAAAATTAGGGGAATTTCTGCAATTTTGGTCCATATATGGGGAATTTCTGCCTTTTTGCCTGAAAATAAAAGGAATGTTTATCTTTTTGTTATAAAAAATAGACATTTCTTCATTTTTGCCCCAAAATAAGGGGATTTTCCGCCTTTTTGACTCAAAATAAGTGCAATTTCTGACTATTCCCCAAAAATAAACGAAATTTCTGTCTTTTTGCCCCAAATTAATGGGAATTACTGACTTTATGCTTTAGAAAAAAGGAGCTCTTCTGTCTTTTTGCCCCAAAATAAAGAGAATTTCTTCTTTTGCCCGAAAATTATGAGAATTTCTGCAATTTTTCTTCAAAATATGGTTAATTTCTGCCTTTTAGCTACAAAATAAATATAATTTCTGCATTTTCCCCCAATATTTGAGAATTTCTGCATTTTACATCTAAATAAGGGGAATTTCTGCATTTTACCTCAAAGTAAGAAGAATTTCTGCCTTTTGCCCCAAAATATGGGGAATTTCTGCCTTTTTGTTCCAAAATAAGGAAATTTTTTTTAATTTTGTACCATAATAAAAAAAATTTCTGCTTTTTGCCCCAAAATAAGGGGAATTTCTTACTTTTTGCCCTGAAATAAATGAAATTTCTGCAATTTTGCCCGAAAATAAGGGAAATTTGTGCCTTTTGCCCCAAAATAAGGGGAATTTCTGCCTTTTGCCTAAAAATATGGGGAATTTCAGCATTTTACCTCAAAATAAGGGGAATTTCAGCCGTTTTGCACCAAAATAAGAAGAATGCTTAACTTTTTGCCATAAAAAAGGGAAATTTCTTCATTTTTGCTCCAAAATAAGGGGAATTTCTGCCTTTTTGCCTCTAAATAAGTGGAATTTCTGTCTTTTCCCCCAAAACAGAGGGAATTTCTGTTATTTTTGCCTCAAAATAAAGAAAATTTCTGACTTATTACCCTGAAATAAGTGAAAATTCTTCAATTTTACCCCAAAATAAGGGAAATTTCTGCCTTTTTGCCCTCAAATAAGGGGAATTTCTGATTTTGCACCCGAAAAATGGAGATTTTCTGTCTTTTTGCCCCAAAATAAGGAGAATTTCAGCCTTTTTGCCCAAAAATTATGAGAATTTCTGCAATTTTTCTTCAAAATATGGAAAATTTCTGCTTTTTAGCCCCAAAAAAAGGCAATTTCTGCATTTTCCCCAAATATTAGGGGAATTTCTGCATTTTACCTCTAAATAATGGGAATTTCTGCATTTTACCTCAAAATAAGAAGAATTTCTGCCTTTTACCTCAAATTATGGGGAATTTCTGCCTTTTTTTCAAAAATAAAGAAAATTCCTTCAATTTTGTACCATAATAAAAGAAATTTCTACTTTTTGCCCCGAAATAAGGGGAATTTCTGACTTTTTACACTGAAATAAATGAAATTTGTGCAATTTTGCCCGAAAATAAGGGAAATTTGTGCCTTTTTGCCCCAAAATAATGGGAATTTTTGCCTTTAGCCCAAAAAATGATAAATTTCATCATTTTACCTCAAAATAAGGGGAATTTCTGCCTTTTTGCCCTGAAATATATGAAATTTCTGCAATTTTACCCCAAAATAAGGTGAATTTCTGCCTTTTTGCCACAAAATAATGGGAAATTCTGCCTTTTTGCCTCAAAATAAGAATAATTTTTGCTTTTTTTCTGAAATAAGTGAAGTTTCTGCAATTTTGCCCTAAAATAAGGGAAATTTCTGCAATTTTTCCCCATAATAAAGAAAATTTCTGCAATTTTGCCGCAAAATAAGGGGAATTTCTGTTTTTTGCCCCCAAATATGGGAAATTTCTGAAATTTTGCCCTAAAATAAGAAGAATTTCTGCCATTTGCCCCAAAATAAGGCGAATTTCTGCCCTTTTGCCACAAAATAAAGAAAATTACTGCATGTTTTACCCCAAAATTAGGTGAATTTCTGCAATTTTGCTCCAAAATACGAGGATTTTCTGACTTTTTCGCCGAAAATAAAGGGAATTTTTGCCATTTTGCCGCGAAATAAGTGAAATTTCTGCAGTTTTACCCCAAAATAAGGGGAATTTCTGCGATTTTGCCGCGAAATAAGTGAAATTTCTGGAGTTTTACCGCAAAATAAGGGGAATTTCTGCTTTTTGCCCCAAAATTAGGGGAATTTCTGCAATTTTGCTCCAAAATACAGGGAATTTCTGCCTTTTTGCCCGAAAATAAAGGCAATGTATACCTTTTTGCTATAAAAAAGGGAAATTTCTTCACTTTTGTCCCCAAATAAGGCGATTTTCCGCCTTTTTGACTCAAAATAAGTGCATTTTCTGCCTTTTCCCCAAAAATAAACGGAATTTCTGTCTTTTTGCCCCAAAATAAGGGGAATTTCTGACTTTCTTCCCTGAAATAAGTGAAATTTCTGCAATTTTGCCCCAAAATAATGGAAATTTCTGCAATTTTGTACCAAAATAAAAGAAATTTCTCCTTTTTGCCACAAAATAAGGGTAATTTCTGACTTTTTAGCCTGAAATACATGAAATTTCTACATTTTTGCCCGAAAATAAGGGGAATTTCTGCCTTTTTACTTTAAAATAAGGGGAATTTCAGCTATTTTTCCTCAAAATAAGGGGAATTTCTGCCTTTTGCACCAAAATATGGGAAATTTCTCACTTTTTGCTTCAAAATAAGAAAAATTTCTGCAATTTTGTACCAAATATAAGAAATTTCTGCCTTTTTGTTCCAAAATAAGAGAAATTTCTGCCTTTTTTCCCTGAAATAAGTCAAATTTCTGCAATTTTGCCCCAAAATAAGTGAAACTTCTGCAATTTTGCCACAAAGTAGAGGAAATTTCTGCAATTTTGCCCCAAATAAGGGGAATTTCGGACTCTTTGCACCCGAAAAAAGGAGATTTTCTGTCTTTTTGCCCCAAAATAAGGAGAATTTCAGCCTTTTTGCCCAAAAATTATGAGAATTTCTGCAATTTTTCTTCAAAATACGGAAAATTTCTGCCTTTTAGCCCCAAAATAAAGGGAATTTCTGAATTTTTCGCCAATATTTGGGGAATTTCAGCATTTTACCTCTAAATAAGGGGAAATTCTGCATTTTACCTCAAAATAAAAAGAATTTCTGCCTTTTACCACAAAATATGGGGAATTTCTGCCTTTTTGTTCCAAAATAAAGAAAATTTCTTCAATTTTGTACCATAATAAAAGAAATTTCACCTTTTTGCCACAAAATAAGGGGAATTTCTGACTTTTTACCCTGAAATAAATGAAATTTCTACAATTTTGCCCGAAAATAATGGAAATTTCTGCCTTTTTTGCCCCAAAATAAGGGGAATTTCTGCCTTTCGCCCAAAAATATGAGGAATTTCAGCATTTTACCTCAAAATAAAAGGAATTTCTGCATTTTTGCCATGAAATATGTGAAATTTCTGCAATTTTACCCCAAAATAAGGTGAATTTCTGCCTTTTTGCCCCAAAATAATGGGAATTTCTGCATTTTTGCCCCAATATAAGAAAAAATTTTGCTTTTTTCTTTTGAAATAAGTGAAATTTCTGCAATTTTGCCCTAAAATAAGAGAAATTTCGGCAATTTTACCCCATAATAAAGCAAATTTCTGCAATTTTGCTGCAAAATAAGGGGAATTTCTGTTTTTTGCCCCCAAATAAAGCAAATTTCTGCAATTTTGCCCCAAAATAAGGGGAATTTCTGTTTTTTGCCCCCAAATAAAAGAAATTTCTGCAATTTTGCCCTAAAATAAGGGGAATTTCTGCCATTTGCCCCAAAATAAGGGGAATTTCTACCTTTTTGCCACAAAATAAAGAAAATTACTGCATGTTTTACCGCAAAATTAGGTGAATTTCTGCAATTTTGCTCCAAAATACGAGGATTTTCTGCCTTTTTCGCTGAAAATAAGGGGAATGTCTGCCATTTGCCGCGAAATAAGTGAAATTTCTGGAGTTTTACCCCAAAATAAGGGCAATTTCTGCCTTTTTGCCCCAAAATTAGGGGAATTTCTGCAATTTTGCTCTAAAATACAGGGAATTTCTGCCTTTTTGCCCGAAAATAAAGGCAATGTATACCTTTTCGGTATAAAAAAAATTTTTTTTGCTTTTGCCCCAAAATAAGGCGATATTCCGCTTTTTTGACTCAAAATAAGTGCAATTTCTGCCTTTTCCCGAAAAATAAACGGAATTTCTGTCTTTTTGCCCAAAATAAGGGGAATTTCTGACTTTTTGCCTTAAAATAAGTGAAATTTCTAAATTTTTTCCCCCAAATAAGGGAAATGTCTGCTTTTTGCCCCAAAATAAGGGAAATTTCTGCCATTTTGACCCAAAATATGGGGAATTTCAGCCTTTTTTCCTCAAAATAAGGGGAATTTCTGCCTTTTGCCCCAAAATATGGGAAATTTCCGATTTTAGCCCCAAAATAAGAAAAATTTCTGCAATTTTGTACCAAAATAAAAGAAATTTCTGCCTTTTTATTCAAAAATAAGAATAATTTCTGCCTTTTTTCCTGAAATAAGTGAAATTTCTGCAATTTTGCTTCAAAATAAGGGAAATTTCTGCAATTTTGCTCCAAATAAGGGGAATTTCTGACTCTTTGCACCCAAAAAAAGGAGATTTTCTGTCTTTTTGCCCAAAAATAAGGAGAATTTCAGCCTTTTAGCCCGAAAATTATGAGAATTTCTGCAATTTTTCTTCAAAATATGGAAAATTTCTGCCTTTTAGGCCCAAAATAAAGGGAATTTCTGCATTTTTCCCCAATATTTGGGGAATTTCTGTCTTTTACTTCTAAATAAAAGGAAATTCTGCATTTTACCTCAAAATAAGAAGAATTTCTGCCTTTTACCCCAAAATATGGGGAATTTCTGCCTTTTTGTTCCATAATAAAGAAAATTTCTTCAATTTTGTACCATAATAAAAGAAATTTCTCCTTTTTGCCACAAAATAAGGGTAATTTCTGACGTTTTAGCCTGAAATAAATGAAATTTCTACATTTTTGCCCGAAAATAAGGGGAATTTCTGCCTTTTTACCCCAAAATAAGGGGAATTTCAGCCTTTTTTCCTCAAAATAAGGGTATTTCTGCCTTTTGCCCCAAAATATGGGAAATTTCTGCATTTTTGCCCCAAATTAAGAAAAATTTCTGCAATTTTGTACCAAAATAAAAGAAATTTCTGCCTTTTTGTTCCAAAATAAGAGAAATTTCTGCCTTTTTTCCCTGAAATAAGTGAAATTTCTGCAATTTTGCCCCAAAATAAGGGAAATTTCTGCAATTTTGCCCCAAAGTAGAGGAAATTTCTGAAATTTTGCCCCAAATAAGGGGAATTTCGGACTCTTTGCACCCGAAAAAAGGAGATTTTCTGTCTTTTTGCCCCAAAATAAGGAGAATTTCAGCCTTTTTGCCCAAAAATTATGAGAATTTCTGCAATTTTTCTTCAAAATACGGAAAATTTCTGCCTTTTAGCCCCAAAATAAAGGGAATTTCTGAATTTTTCGCCAATATTTGGGGAATTTCAGCATTTTACCTCTAAATAAGGGGAAATTCTGCATTTTACCTCAAAATAAAAAGAATTTCTGCCTTTTACCACAAAATATGGGGAATTTCTGCCTTTTTGTTCCAAAATAAAGAAAATTTCTTCAATTTTGTACCATAATAAAAGAAATTTCACCTTTTTGCCACAAAATAAGGGGAATTTCTGACTTTTTACCCTGAAATAAATGAAATTTCTACAATTTTGCCCGAAAATAATGGAAATTTCTGCCTTTTTTGCCCCAAAATAAGGGGAATTTCTGCCTTTCGCCCAAAAATATGAGGAATTTCAGCATTTTACCTCAAAATAAAAGGAATTTCTGCATTTTTGCCATGAAATATGTGAAATTTCTGCAATTTTACCCCAAAATAAGGTGAATTTCTGCCTTTTTGCCCCAAAATAATGGGAATTTCTGCATTTTTGCCCCAATATAAGAAAAAATTTTGCTTTTTTCTTTTGAAATAAGTGAAATTTCTGCAATTTTGCCCTAAAATAAGAGAAATTTCGGCAATTTTACCCCATAATAAAGCAAATTTCTGCAATTTTGCTGCAAAATAAGGGGAATTTCTGTTTTTTGCCCCCAAATAAAGCAAATTTCTGCAATTTTGCCCCAAAATAAGGGGAATTTCTGTTTTTTGCCCCCAAATAAAAGAAATTTCTGCAATTTTGCCCTAAAATAAGGGGAATTTCTGCCATTTGCCCCAAAATAAGGGGAATTTCTACCTTTTTGCCACAAAATAAAGAAAATTACTGCATGTTTTACCGCAAAATTAGGTGAATTTCTGCAATTTTGCTCCAAAATACGAGGATTTTCTGCCTTTTTCGCTGAAAATAAGGGGAATGTCTGCCATTTGCCGCGAAATAAGTGAAATTTCTGGAGTTTTACCCCAAAATAAGGGCAATTTCTGCCTTTTTGCCCCAAAATTAGGGGAATTTCTGCAATTTTGCTCTAAAATACAGGGAATTTCTGCCTTTTTGCCCGAAAATAAAGGCAATGTATACCTTTTCGGTATAAAAAAAATTTTTTTTGCTTTTGCCCCAAAATAAGGCGATATTCCGCTTTTTTGACTCAAAATAAGTGCAATTTCTGCCTTTTCCCGAAAAATAAACGGAATTTCTGTCTTTTTGCCCAAAATAAGGGGAATTTCTGACTTTTTGCCTTAAAATAAGTGAAATTTCTAAATTTTTTCCCCCAAATAAGGGAAATGTCTGCTTTTTGCCCCAAAATAAGGGAAATTTCTGCCATTTTGACCCAAAATATGGGGAATTTCAGCCTTTTTTCCTCAAAATAAGGGGAATTTCTGCCTTTTGCCCCAAAATATGGGAAATTTCCGATTTTAGCCCCAAAATAAGAAAAATTTCTGCAATTTTGTACCAAAATAAAAGAAATTTCTGCCTTTTTATTCAAAAATAAGAATAATTTCTGCCTTTTTTCCTGAAATAAGTGAAATTTCTGCAATTTTGCTTCAAAATAAGGGAAATTTCTGCAATTTTGCTCCAAATAAGGGGAATTTCTGACTCTTTGCACCCAAAAAAAGGAGATTTTCTGTCTTTTTGCCCAAAAATAAGGAGAATTTCAGCCTTTTAGCCCGAAAATTATGAGAATTTCTGCAATTTTTCTTCAAAATATGGAAAATTTCTGCCTTTTAGGCCCAAAATAAAGGGAATTTCTGCATTTTTCCCCAATATTTGGGGAATTTCTGTCTTTTACTTCTAAATAAAAGGAAATTCTGCATTTTACCTCAAAATAAGAAGAATTTCTGCCTTTTACCCCAAAATATGGGGAATTTCTGCCTTTTTGTTCCATAATAAAGAAAATTTCTTCAATTTTGTACCATAATAAAAGAAATTTCTCCTTTTTGCCACAAAATAAGGGTAATTTCTGACGTTTTAGCCTGAAATAAATGAAATTTCTACATTTTTGCCCGAAAATAAGGGGAATTTCTGCCTTTTTACCCCAAAATAAGGGGAATTTCAGCCTTTTTTCCTCAAAATAAGGGTATTTCTGCCTTTTGCCCCAAAATATGGGAAATTTCTGCATTTTTGCCCCAAATTAAGAAAAATTTCTGCAATTTTGTACCAAAATAAAAGAAATTTCTGCCTTTTTGTTCCAAAATAAGAGAAATTTCTGCCTTTTTTCCCTGAAATAAGTGAAATTTCTGCAATTTTGCCCCAAAATAAGGGAAATTTCTGCAATTTTGCCCCAAAGTAGAGGAAATTTCTGAAATTTTGCCCCAAATAAGCGGAATTTCTGACTCTTTGCACCCAAAAAAAGGATATTTTCTGTCTTTTTGCCCCAAAATAAGGAGAATTTCAGCCTTTTTGCCCGTAAATTATGAGAATTTCTGCAATTTTTCTTCAAAATACGGAAAATTTCTGCCTTTTAGCCCCAAAATAAAGGGAATTTCTGAATTTTTCGCCAATATTTTGGGAATTTCTGCATTTTACCTCTAAATAAGGGGAAATTCTGCATTTTACCTCAAAATAAAAAGAATTTCTGCCTTTTACCCCAAAATATGGGGAATTTCTGCCTTTTTGTTCCAAAATAAAGAAAATTTCTTCAATTTTGTACCATAATAAAAAAATTTTCTCCTTTTTGCCCCAAAATAAGTGGAATTTCTGACTTTTTACCCTGAAATAAATGAAATTTCTACAATTTTGCCCGAAAATAAGGGAAATTTGTGCATTTTTGCCCCAAAATAAGGGGAATTTCTGCCTTTTGCCCCAAAATATGGGGAATTTCAGCATTTTACCTCAAAATAAAAGGAATTTCTGCATTTTTGCCCTGAAATATGTGAAATTTCTGCAATTTTACCCCAAAATAAGGTGAATTTCTGCCTTTTTGCCCTAAAGTAATGGGAAAATCTGCATTTTTGCCCCAAAATAAGAAAAAATTTTGCTTTTTTCTTCTGAACTAAGTGAAATTTCTGCAATTTTGCCCTAAAATAAGAGAAATTTCTGCAATTTTACCCCATAATAAAGCAAATTTCTGCAATTTTGCTGCAAAATAAGAAGAATTTTTGTTTTTTGCCCCCAAATAAAGCAAATTTCTGCAATTTTGCCCCAAAATAAGGGGAATTTCTGTTTTTTGCCCCCAAATAAAAGAAATTTCTGCAATTTTGCCCTAAAATAAGGGGAATTTCTGCCATTTGCCCCAAAATAATGGGAATTTCTGCCTTTTTGCCACAAAATAAAGAAAATTACTGCATGTTTTACCCCAAAATTAGGTGAATTTCTGCAATTTTGCTCCAAAATACGAAGATTTTCTGCATTTTTCGCCAAAAATAAGGGGAATTTCAGCAATTTTGCCACGAAATAAGTGAAATTTCTGGAGTTTTACCCCAAAATAAGGGGAATTTCTGCCTTTTTGCCCCAAAATTAGGGGAATTTCTGCAATTTTGCTCCAAAATACGGGAAATTTCTGCCTTTTTGCCCGAAAATAAAGGCAATGTATACCTTTTTGCTATAAAAAAGGGAAATTTCTTCACTTTTGCCCCAAAATAAGGCGATTTTCCGCCTTTTTGACTCAAAATAAGTGCAATTTCTGCCTTTTCCCCAAAAATAAACGGAATTTCTGTCTTTTTGCCCCAAAATAAGGGGAATTTCTGACTTTTTGCTTTGAAATAAGTGAAATTTCTAAAATGTTTCCCCCAAATAAGGGAAATGTCTGCTTTTTGCCCAAAAATAAGGGGAATTTCTGCCTTTTTGCTTCAAAATAAGGGGAATTTCAGCCTTTTTTCCTCAAAATAAGGGGAATTTCTGCCTTTTGCCCCAAAATATGGGAAATTTCTGCCATTTTGCCCCAAAATAAGAAAAATTTCTGCAATTTTGTAACAAAATAAAAGAAATTTCTGCCTTTTGGTTCCAAAATAAGAGAAATTTCTGCCTTTTCTCCTGAAATAAGTGAAATTTCTGCAATTTTGCCCCAAAATAAGGAAATTTCTGCAATTTTGCCCCAAAGTAGAGGAAATTTCTGAAATTTTGCCCCAAATAAAGGGAATTTCTGACTCTTTGCACCCAAAAAAAGGAGATTTTCTGTCTTTTTGCCCCAAAATAAGGAGAATATCAACCTTTTAGCCCGAAAATTATGAGAATTTCTGCAATTTTTCTTCAAAATACGGAAAATTTCTGCCTTTTAGCCCCAAAATAAAGAGAATTTCTGAATTTATCGCCAATATTTGGGGAATTTATGCATTGTACCTCTAAATAAGAGGAAATTCTTCATTTTACCTCAAAATAAAAAGAATTTCTGCCTTTTACCCCAAAATATGGGGAATTTCTGCCTTTTTATTCCAAAATAAAAAATATTTCTTCAATTTTGTACCATAATAAAAGAAATTTCTCATTTTTGCCACAAAATAAGGGGAATTTCTGAATTTTTACCCTGAAATAAATGAAATTTCTACAATTTTGCCCGAAAATAAGGGGAATTTCAGCCTTTTTTCCTCAAAATAAGGGTATTTCTGCCTTTTGCCCAAAAATATGGGAAATTTCTGCCTTTTTGCCCCAAAATAAGGGGAATTTCAGCATTTTTTCCTCAAAATAAGAGGAATTTCTGCCTTTTGCCCCAAAATATGGAAAATTTCTGCCTTTTTGCCCTAAAATAAGAAAAATTTCTGCAATTTTTTACCAAACTAAAAGAAATTTCTGCCTTTTTGTTCCAAAATAAGAGAAATTTCTGCCATTTTTTCCCTGAAATAAGTGAAATTTCTGCAATTTTGCCCCAAATTAATGGAAATTTCTGCAATTTTGCCCCAAAGTAGAGGAAATTTCTGCACTTTTGCCCCAAATAAGGGGAATTTCTGACTTTTTGCACCCGAAAAAAGGAGATTTTCTGTCTTTTGCCTCAAAATAAGGAGAATTTCAGCCTTTTTGCCCGAATATTATGAGAATTTCTGCAATTTTTCTTCAAAATACGGAAAATTTCTGCCTTTTAGCCCCAAAATAAAGGGAATTTCTGCATTTTTCCCCAATATTAGGGGAATTTGTGCATTTTACCTCTAAATAAAAGTAATTTCTGCATGTTACCTCAAAATAAGAAGAATTTCTGCCTTTTGCCCCAAAATATGGGAAATTTCTGCATTTTTTTTCCAAAATAAAGAAAATTTCTTCAATTTTGTACCATAATAAAAGAAATTTCTCCTTTTTTCCCCAAAATAAGGGGAATTTCTGCCTTTTGCCCTGAAATATGTGAAATTTCTGCAATTTTACTCTAAAATAAGGTAAATTTCTGCCTTTTTGCTCAAAAATAATGGGAATTTCTGTCTTTTTGCCCCAAAATAAGAAAAATTTTTGTTTTTTCTTCTGAAATAAGTGAAATTTCTGCAATTTTGCCCTAAAATAAGGGAAATTTCTGCAATTTTACCCCATAATAAAGCAAATTTCTGCAATTTTGCTGCAAAATAAGTGGAATTTCTGTTTTTTGCCCCTAAAAAAAGCAAATTTCTGCAATTTTGCCCCAAAATAAAATGAATTTCTGTTTTTTGCCCCCAAATAATGGAAATTTCTGCAATTTTGCCCTAAAATAAGGGGAATTTCATTTTTTTTCCTCAAAATAAGGGGAATTTTTGCCTTTTGCCCCAAAATATGGTAAATTTCTGCCTTTTTGCCCCAAAATAAGAAAAATTTCTGCCATTTTGTACCAAAATAAAAGAAATTTCTGCCTTTTTGTTCCAAAATAAAAGAAATTTCTGCCTTTTTTCCCTGGAATAAGTGAAATTTCTGCAATTTTGCCCCAAAATAAGGGAAATTTCTTCAATTTTGCCCAAAGTAGAGGAAATTTCTGCAATTTTGCCCCAAATAAGGGGAATTTCTGACATTTTGCACCCGAATCAAGGAGATTTTCTCTCTTTTTGCCCCAAAATTAGGAGTATTTCAGCCCTTTTGCCCCAAAATTATTAGAATTTCTGCAATTTTTCTTCAAAATACGGAAAATTTCTGCCTTTTAGCCCCAAAATAAAGGGAATTTCTGCATTTTTCTTCAATATTAGGGGAATTTCTGTATTTTACCTCTAAATAAAATGAATTTCTGCATGTTACCTCAAAATAAGAAGAATTTCTGACTTTTGCCCCAAAATATAGGGAATTTCTGCCTTTTTGTTCCAAAATAAAGAAAATTTCTTCAATTTTGTACCATAATAAAAGAAATTTGTCCTTTTTGCCCCAAAATAAGGAGAATTTCTGACTTTTTACCCTGAAATAAATGAAATTTCTACAATTTTGCCCGAAAATAAGGGAAATTTGTGTATTTTGCCCTAAAATAAGGAGAATTTCTGCCTTTTGCCCCAAAATATGGGGAATTTCAGCATTTTACCTCAAAATAAGGGGAATTTCTGCGTTTTTGCCGTGAAATATGTGAAATTTCTGCAATTTTACCCCAAAATAAGGTGAATTTCTGCTTTTTTGCCCCAAAATAATGGGAATTTCTGCATTTTTGCCCCAAAATAAGAAAAAATTTTGCTTTTTTCTTCGGAAATAAGGGAAATTTCTGCAATTTTGTCCTATAATAAGAGAAATTTCTGCAATTTTAGCCCATAAAAAAGCAAATTTCTGATATTTTGCTGCAAAATAAGGGGAATTTCTTTTTTTTGCCCCCTAATAAAGCAAATTTCTGCAATTTTGCCCCAAAATAAGGGGAATTTCTGTTTTTTGCCCCCAAATAAGGGAAATTTCTGCAATTTTGCCCTAAAATAAGGGGAATTTCTGCAATTTTCCTCAAAATAAGGGGAATTTCTACCTTTTTGCCACAAAATAAAGAAAATTACTGCATGTTTTACCCCAAAATTAGGTGAATTTCTGCAATTTTGCTCCAAAATACGAGGATTTTCTGCGTTTTTCGCCGAAAATAAGGGGAATTTTTGCCATTTTGCCGCGAAATAAGTGAAATTTCTGGAGTTTTACCCCAAAATAAGGGGAATTTCTGCCTTTTTGCCCCAAAATTAGATGAATTTCTGCAATTTTGCTCCAAAATACAAGGAATTTCTGCCTTTTTTCCCGAAAATAAAGGCAATGTATACCTTTTTGCTATAAAAAAATGAAATTTCTTCACTTTTGCCCCAAAATAAGGCGATTTTCTGCCTTTTTGACTCAAAAAAAGTGCAATTTCTGCCTTTTCCCCAAAAATAAATGGAATTTCTGTCTTTTTGCCCCAAAATAAGGGGAATTTCTGACTTTTTGCCTTGAAATAAGTGAAATTTCTAAAATGTTTCTACCAAATAAGGGAAATGTCTGCTTTTTGCCCAAAAATAAGGGGAATTTCTGCCTTTTTGCCCCAAAATAAGGGGAATTTCAGCATTTTTTCCTCAAAATAAGAGGAATTTCTGCCTTTTGCCCCAAAATATGGAAAATTTCTGCCTTTTTGCCCTAAAATAAGAAAAATTTCTGCAATTTTTTACCAAACTAAAAGAAATTTCTGCCTTTTTGTTCCAAAATAAGAGAAATTTCTGCCATTTTTTCCCTGAAATAAGTGAAATTTCTGCAATTTTGCCCCAAATTAATGGAAATTTCTGCAATTTTGCCCCAAAGTAGAGGAAATTTCTGCACTTTTGCCCCAAATAAGGGGAATTTCTGACTTTTTGCACCCGAAAAAAGGAGATTTTCTGTCTTTTGCCTCAAAATAAGGAGAATTTCAGCCTTTTTGCCCGAATATTATGAGAATTTCTGCAATTTTTCTTCAAAATACGGAAAATTTCTGCCTTTTAGCCCCAAAATAAAGGGAATTTCTGCATTTTTCCCCAATATTAGGGGAATTTGTGCATTTTACCTCTAAATAAAAGTAATTTCTGCATGTTACCTCAAAATAAGAAGAATTTCTGCCTTTTGCCCCAAAATATGGGAAATTTCTGCATTTTTTTTCCAAAATAAAGAAAATTTCTTCAATTTTGTACCATAATAAAAGAAATTTCTCCTTTTTGCCCCAAAATAAGGGGAATTTCTGCCTTTTGCCCTGAAATATGTGAAATTTCTGCAATTTTACTCTAAAATAAGGTAAATTTCTGCCTTTTTGCTCAAAAATAATGGGAATTTCTGTCTTTTTGCCCCAAAATAAGAAAAATTTTTGTTTTTTCTTCTGAAATAAGTGAAATTTCTGCAATTTTGCCCTAAAATAAGGGAAATTTCTGCAATTTTACCCCATAATAAAGCAAATTTCTGCAATTTTGCTGCAAAATAAGTGGAATTTCTGTTTTTTGCCCCTAAAAAAAGCAAATTTCTGCAATTTTGCCCCAAAATAAAATGAATTTCTGTTTTTTGCCCCCAAATAATGGAAATTTCTGCAATTTTGCCCTAAAATAAGGGGAATTTCATTTTTTTTTCCTCAAAATAAGGGGAATTTTTGCCTTTTGCCCCAAAATATGGTAAATTTCTGCCTTTTTGCCCCAAAATAAGAAAAATTTCTGCCATTTTGTACCAAAATAAAAGAAATTTCTGCCTTTTTGTTCCAAAATAAAAGAAATTTCTGCCTTTTTTCCCTGGAATAAGTGAAATTTCTGCAATTTTGCCCCAAAATAAGGGAAATTTCTGCAATTTTACCCCATAATAAAGCAAATTTCTGCAATTTTGCTGCAAAATAAGTGGAATTTCTGTTTTTTGCCCCTAAAAAAAGCAAATTTCTGCAATTTTGCCCCAAAATAAAATGAATTTCTGTTTTTTGCCCCCAAATAATGGAAATTTCTGCAATTTTGCCCTAAAATAAGGGGAATTTCATTTTTTTTCCTCAAAATAAGGGGAATTTTTGCCTTTTGCCCCAAAATATGGTAAATTTCTGCCTTTTTGCCCCAAAATAAGAAAAATTTCTGCCATTTTGTACCAAAATAAAAGAAATTTCTGCCTTTTTGTTCCAAAATAAAAGAAATTTCTGCCTTTTTTCCCTGGAATAAGTGAAATTTCTGCAATTTTGCCCCAAAATAAGGGAAATTTCTTCAATTTTGCCCAAAGTAGAGGAAATTTCTGCAATTTTGCCCCAAATAAGGGGAATTTCTGACATTTTGCACCCGAATCAAGGAGATTTTCTCTCTTTTTGCCCCAAAATTAGGAGTATTTCAGCCCTTTTGCCCCAAAATTATTAGAATTTCTGCAATTTTTCTTCAAAATACGGAAAATTTCTGCCTTTTAGCCCCAAAATAAAGGGAATTTCTGCATTTTTCTTCAATATTAGGGGAATTTCTGTATTTTACCTCTAAATAAAATGAATTTCTGCATGTTACCTCAAAATAAGAAGAATTTTTGACTTTTGCCCCAAAATATAGGGAATTTCTGCCTTTTTGTTCCAAAATAAAGAAAATTTCTTCAATTTTGTACCATAATAAAAGAAATTTGTCCTTTTTGCCCCAAAATAAGGAGAATTTCTGACTTTTTACCCTGAAATAAATGAAATTTCTACAATTTTGCCCGAAAATAAGGGAAATTTGTGTATTTTGCCCTAAAATAAGGAGAATTTCTGCCTTTTGCCCCAAAATATGGGGAATTTCAGCATTTTACCTCAAAATAAGGGGAATTTCTGCGTTTTTGCTGTGAAATATGTGAAATTTCTGCAATTTTACCCCAAAATAAGGTGAATTTCTGCTTTTTTGCCCCAAAATAATGGGAATTTCTGCATTTTTGCCCCAAAATAAGAAAAAATTTTGCTTTTTTCTTCGGAAATAAGGGAAATTTCTGCAATTTTGTCCTATAATAAGAGAAATTTCTGCAATTTTAGCCCATAAAAAAGCAAATTTCTGATATTTTGCTGCAAAATAAGGGGAATTTCTTTTTTTTGCCCCCTAATAAAGCAAATTTCTGCAATTTTGCCCCAAAATAAGGGGAATTTCTGTTTTTTGCCCCCAAATAAGGGAAATTTCTGCAATTTTGCCCTAAAATAAGGGGAATTTCTGCAATTTTCCTCAAAATAAGGGGAATTTCTACCTTTTTGCCACAAAATAAAGAAAATTACTGCATGTTTTACCCCAAAATTAGGTGAATTTCTGCAATTTTGCTCCAAAATACGAGGATTTTCTGCGTTTTTCGCCGAAAATAAGGGGAATTTTTGCCATTTTGCCGCGAAATAAGTGAAATTTCTGGAGTTTTACCCCAAAATAAGGGGAATTTCTGCCTTTTTGCCCCAAAATTAGATGAATTTCTGCAATTTTGCTCCAAAATACAAGGAATTTCTGCCTTTTTTCCCGAAAATAAAGGCAATGTATACCTTTTTGCTATAAAAAAATGAAATTTCTTCACTTTTGCCCCAAAATAAGGCGATTTTCTGCCTTTTTGACTCAAAAAAAGTGCAATTTCTGCCTTTTCCCCAAAAATAAATGGAATTTCTGTCTTTTTGCCCCAAAATAAGGGGAATTTCTGACTTTTTGCCTTGAAATAAGTGAAATTTCTAAAATGTTTCTACCAAATAAGGGAAATGTCTGCTTTTTGCCCAAAAATAAGGGGAATTTCTGCCTTTTTGCCCCAAAATAAGGGGAATTTCAGCATTTTTTCCTCAAAATAAGAGGAATTTCTGCCTTTTGCCCCAAAATATGGAAAATTTCTGCCTTTTTGCCCTAAAATAAGAAAAATTTCTGCAATTTTTTACCAAACTAAAAGAAATTTCTGCCTTTTTGTTCCAAAATAAGAGAAATTTCTGCCATTTTTTCCCTGAAATAAGTGAAATTTCTGCAATTTTGCCCCAAATTAATGGAAATTTCTGCAATTTTGCCCCAAAGTAGAGGAAATTTCTGCACTTTTGCCCCAAATAAGGGGAATTTCTGACTTTTTGCACCCGAAAAAAGGAGATTTTCTGTCTTTTGCCTCAAAATAAGGAGAATTTCAGCCTTTTTGCCCGAATATTATGAGAATTTCTGCAATTTTTCTTCAAAATACGGAAAATTTCTGCCTTTTAGCCCCAAAATAAAGGGAATTTCTGCATTTTTCCCCAATATTAGGGGAATTTGTGCATTTTACCTCTAAATAAAAGTAATTTCTGCATGTTACCTCAAAATAAGAAGAATTTCTGCCTTTTGCCCCAAAATATGGGAAATTTCTGCATTTTTTTTCCAAAATAAAGAAAATTTCTTCAATTTTGTACCATAATAAAAGAAATTTCTCCTTTTTGCCCCAAAATAAGGGGAATTTCTGCCTTTTGCCCTGAAATATGTGAAATTTCTGCAATTTTACTCTAAAATAAGGTAAATTTCTGCCTTTTTGCTCAAAAATAATGGGAATTTCTGTCTTTTTGCCCCAAAATAAGAAAAATTTTTGTTTTTTCTTCTGAAATAAGTGAAATTTCTGCAATTTTGCCCTAAAATAAGGGAAATTTCTGCAATTTTACCCCATAATAAAGCAAATTTCTGCAATTTTGCTGCAAAATAAGTGGAATTTCTGTTTTTTGCCCCTAAAAAAAGCAAATTTCTGCAATTTTGCCCCAAAATAAAATGAATTTCTGTTTTTTGCCCCCAAATAATGGAAATTTCTGCAATTTTGCCCTAAAATAAGGGGAATTTCATTTTTTTTTCCTCAAAATAAGGGGAATTTTTGCCTTTTGCCCCAAAATATGGTAAATTTCTGCCTTTTTGCCCCAAAATAAGAAAAATTTCTGCCATTTTGTACCAAAATAAAAGAAATTTCTGCCTTTTTGTTCCAAAATAAAAGAAATTTCTGCCTTTTTTCCCTGGAATAAGTGAAATTTCTGCAATTTTGCCCCAAAATAAGGGAAATTTCTTCAATTTTGCCCAAAGTAGAGGAAATTTCTGCAATTTTGCCCCAAATAAGGGGAATTTCTGACATTTTGCACCCGAATCAAGGAGATTTTCTCTCTTTTTGCCCCAAAATTAGGAGTATTTCAGCCCTTTTGCCCCAAAATTATTAGAATTTCTGCAATTTTTCTTCAAAATACGGAAAATTTCTGCCTTTTAGCCCCAAAATAAAGGGAATTTCTGCATTTTTCTTCAATATTAGGGGAATTTCTGTATTTTACCTCTAAATAAAATGAATTTCTGCATGTTACCTCAAAATAAGAAGAATTTCTGACTTTTGCCCCAAAATATAGGGAATTTCTGCCTTTTTGTTCCAAAATAAAGAAAATTTCTTCAATTTTGTACCATAATAAAAGAAATTTGTCCTTTTTGCCCCAAAATAAGGAGAATTTCTGACTTTTTACCCTGAAATAAATGAAATTTCTACAATTTTGCCCGAAAATAAGGGAAATTTGTGTATTTTGCCCTAAAATAAGGAGAATTTCTGCCTTTTGCCCCAAAATATGGGGAATTTCAGCATTTTACCTCAAAATAAGGGGAATTTCTGCGTTTTTGCCGTGAAATATGTGAAATTTCTGCAATTTTACCCCAAAATAAGGTGAATTTCTGCTTTTTTGCCCCAAAATAATGGGAATTTCTGCATTTTTGCCCCAAAATAAGAAAAAATTTTGCTTTTTTCTTCGGAAATAAGGGAAATTTCTGCAATTTTGTCCTATAATAAGAGAAATTTCTGCAATTTTAGCCCATAAAAAAGCAAATTTCTGATATTTTGCTGCAAAATAAGGGGAATTTCTTTTTTTTGCCCCCTAATAAAGCAAATTTCTGCAATTTTGCCCCAAAATAAGGGGAATTTCTGTTTTTTGCCCCCAAATAAGGGAAATTTCTGCAATTTTGCCCTAAAATAAGGGGAATTTCTGCAATTTTCCTCAAAATAAGGGGAATTTCTACCTTTTTGCCACAAAATAAAGAAAATTACTGCATGTTTTACCCCAAAATTAGGTGAATTTCTGCAATTTTGCTCCAAAATACGAGGATTTTCTGCGTTTTTCGCCGAAAATAAGGGGAATTTTTGCCATTTTGCCGCGAAATAAGTGAAATTTCTGGAGTTTTACCCCAAAATAAGGGGAATTTCTGCCTTTTTGCCCCAAAATTAGATGAATTTCTGCAATTTTGCTCCAAAATACAAGGAATTTCTGCCTTTTTTCCCGAAAATAAAGGCAATGTATACCTTTTTGCTATAAAAAAATGAAATTTCTTCACTTTTGCCCCAAAATAAGGCGATTTTCTGCCTTTTTGACTCAAAAAAAGTGCAATTTCTGCCTTTTCCCCAAAAATAAATGGAATTTCTGTCTTTTTGCCCCAAAATAAGGGGAATTTCTGACTTTTTGCCTTGAAATAAGTGAAATTTCTAAAATGTTTCTACCAAATAAGGGAAATGTCTGCTTTTTGCCCAAAAATAAGGGGAATTTCTGCCTTTTTGCCCCAAAATAAGGGGAATTTCAGCATTTTTTCCTCAAAATAAGAGGAATTTCTGCCTTTTGCCCCAAAATATGGAAAATTTCTGCCTTTTTGCCCTAAAATAAGAAAAATTTCTGCAATTTTTTACCAAACTAAAAGAAATTTCTGCCTTTTTGTTCCAAAATAAGAGAAATTTCTGCCATTTTTTCCCTGAAATAAGTGAAATTTCTGCAATTTTGCCCCAAATTAATGGAAATTTCTGCAATTTTGCCCCAAAGTAGAGGAAATTTCTGCACTTTTGCCCCAAATAAGGGGAATTTCTGACTTTTTGCACCCGAAAAAAGGAGATTTTCTGTCTTTTGCCTCAAAATAAGGAGAATTTCAGCCTTTTTGCCCGAATATTATGAGAATTTCTGCAATTTTTCTTCAAAATACGGAAAATTTCTGCCTTTTAGCCCCAAAATAAAGGGAATTTCTGCATTTTTCCCCAATATTAGGGGAATTTGTGCATTTTACCTCTAAATAAAAGTAATTTCTGCATGTTACCTCAAAATAAGAAGAATTTCTGCCTTTTGCCCCAAAATATGGGAAATTTCTGCATTTTTTTTCCAAAATAAAGAAAATTTCTTCAATTTTGTACCATAATAAAAGAAATTTCTCCTTTTTGCCCCAAAATAAGGGGAATTTCTGCCTTTTGCCCTGAAATATGTGAAATTTCTGCAATTTTACTCTAAAATAAGGTAAATTTCTGCCTTTTTGCTCAAAAATAATGGGAATTTCTGTCTTTTTGCCCCAAAATAAGAAAAATTTTTGTTTTTTCTTCTGAAATAAGTGAAATTTCTGCAATTTTGCCCTAAAATAAGGGAAATTTCTGCAATTTTACCCCATAATAAAGCAAATTTCTGCAATTTTGCTGCAAAATAAGTGGAATTTCTGTTTTTTGCCCCTAAAAAAAGCAAATTTCTGCAATTTTGCCCCAAAATAAAATGAATTTCTGTTTTTTGCCCCCAAATAATGGAAATTTCTGCAATTTTGCCCTAAAATAAGGGGAATTTCATTTTTTTTTCCTCAAAATAAGGGGAATTTTTGCCTTTTGCCCCAAAATATGGTAAATTTCTGCCTTTTTGCCCCAAAATAAGAAAAATTTCTGCCATTTTGTACCAAAATAAAAGAAATTTCTGCCTTTTTGTTCCAAAATAAAAGAAATTTCTGCCTTTTTTCCCTGGAATAAGTGAAATTTCTGCAATTTTGCCCCAAAATAAGGGAAATTTCTTCAATTTTGCCCAAAGTAGAGGAAATTTCTGCAATTTTGCCCCAAATAAGGGGAATTTCTGACATTTTGCACCCGAATCAAGGAGATTTTCTCTCTTTTTGCCCCAAAATTAGGAGTATTTCAGCCCTTTTGCCCCAAAATTATTAGAATTTCTGCAATTTTTCTTCAAAATACGGAAAATTTCTGCCTTTTAGCCCCAAAATAAAGGGAATTTCTGCATTTTTCTTCAATATTAGGGGAATTTCTGTATTTTACCTCTAAATAAAATGAATTTCTGCATGTTACCTCAAAATAAGAAGAATTTCTGACTTTTGCCCCAAAATATAGGGAATTTCTGCCTTTTTGTTCCAAAATAAAGAAAATTTCTTCAATTTTGTACCATAATAAAAGAAATTTGTCCTTTTTGCCCCAAAATAAGGAGAATTTCTGACTTTTTACCCTGAAATAAATGAAATTTCTACAATTTTGCCCGAAAATAAGGGAAATTTGTGTATTTTGCCCTAAAATAAGGAGAATTTCTGCCTTTTGCCCCAAAATATGGGGAATTTCAGCATTTTACCTCAAAATAAGGGGAATTTCTGCGTTTTTGCCGTGAAATATGTGAAATTTCTGCAATTTTACCCCAAAATAAGGTGAATTTCTGCTTTTTTGCCCCAAAATAATGGGAATTTCTGCATTTTTGCCCCAAAATAAGAAAAAATTTTGCTTTTTTCTTCGGAAATAAGGGAAATTTCTGCAATTTTGTCCTATAATAAGAGAATTTCTGCAATTTTAGCCCATAAAAAAGCAAATTTCTGATATTTTGCTGCAAAATAAGGGGAATTTCTTTTTTTTGCCCCCTAATAAAGCAAATTTCTGCAATTTTGCCCCAAAATAAGGGGAATTTCTGTTTTTTGCCCCCAAATAAGGGAAATTTCTGCAATTTTGCCCTAAAATAAGGGGAATTTCTGCAATTTTCCTCAAAATAAGGGAAATTTCTACCTTTTTGCCACAAAATAAAGAAAATTACTGCATGTTTTACCCCAAAATTAGGTGAATTTCTGCAATTTTGCTCCAAAATACGAGGACTTTCTGCGTTTTTCGCCGAAAATAAGGGGAATTTTTGCCATTTTGCCGCGAAATAAGTGAAATTTCTGGAGTTTTACCCCAAAATAAGGGGAATTTCTGCCTTTTTGCCCCAAAATTAGATGAATTTCTGCAATTTTGCTCCAAAATACAAGGAATTTCTGCCTTTTTTCCCGAAAATAAAGGCAATGTATACCTTTTTGCTATAAAAAAATGAAATTTCTTCACTTTTGCCCCAAAATAAGGCGATTTTCTGCCTTTTTGACTCAAAAAAAGTGCAATTTCTGCCTTTTCCCCAAAAATAAATGGAATTTCTGTCTTTTTGCCCCAAAATAAGGGGAATTTCTGACTTTTTGCCTTGAAATAAGTGAAATTTCTAAAATGTTTCTACCAAATAAGGGAAATGTCTGCTTTTTGCCCAAAAATAAGGGGAATTTCTGCCTTTTTGCCCCAAAATAAGGGGAATTTCAGCATTTTTTCCTCAAAATAAGAGGAATTTCTGCCTTTTGCCCCAAAATATGGAAAATTTCTGCCTTTTTGCCCTAAAATAAGAAAAATTTCTGCAATTTTTTACCAAACTAAAAGAAATTTCTGCCTTTTTGTTCCAAAATAAGAGAAATTTCTGCCATTTTTTCCCTGAAATAAGTGAAATTTCTGCAATTTTGCCCCAAATTAATGGAAATTTCTGCAATTTTGCCCCAAAGTAGAGGAAATTTCTGCACTTTTGCCCCAAATAAGGGGAATTTCTGACTTTTTGCACCCGAAAAAAGGAGATTTTCTGTCTTTTGCCTCAAAATAAGGAGAATTTCAGCCTTTTTGCCCGAATATTATGAGAATTTCTGCAATTTTTCTTCAAAATACGGAAAATTTCTGCCTTTTAGCCCCAAAATAAAGGGAATTTCTGCATTTTTCCCCAATATTAGGGGAATTTGTGCATTTTACCTCTAAATAAAAGTAATTTCTGCATGTTACCTCAAAATAAGAAGAATTTCTGCCTTTTGCCCCAAAATATGGGAAATTTCTGCATTTTTTTTCCAAAATAAAGAAAATTTCTTCAATTTTGTACCATAATAAAAGAAATTTCTCCTTTTTGCCCCAAAATAAGGGGAATTTCTGCCTTTTGCCCTGAAATATGTGAAATTTCTGCAATTTTACTCTAAAATAAGGTAAATTTCTGCCTTTTTGCTCAAAAATAATGGGAATTTCTGTCTTTTTGCCCCAAAATAAGAAAAATTTTTGTTTTTTCTTCTGAAATAAGTGAAATTTCTGCAATTTTGCCCTAAAATAAGGGAAATTTCTGCAATTTTACCCCATAATAAAGCAAATTTCTGCAATTTTGCTGCAAAATAAGTGGAATTTCTGTTTTTTGCCCCTAAAAAAAGCAAATTTCTGCAATTTTGCCCCAAAATAAAATGAATTTCTGTTTTTTGCCCCCAAATAATGGAAATTTCTGCAATTTTGCCCTAAAATAAGGGGAATTTCATTTTTTTTCCTCAAAATAAGGGGAATTTTTGCCTTTTGCCCCAAAATATGGTAAATTTCTGCCTTTTTGCCCCAAAATAAGAAAAATTTCTGCCATTTTGTACCAAAATAAAAGAAATTTCTGCCTTTTTGTTCCAAAATAAAAGAAATTTCTGCCTTTTTTCCCTGGAATAAGTGAAATTTCTGCAATTTTGCCCCAAAATAAGGGAAATTTCTTCAATTTTGCCCAAAGTAGAGGAAATTTCTGCAATTTTGCCCCAAATAAGGGGAATTTCTGACATTTTGCACCCGAATCAAGGAGATTTTCTCTCTTTTTGCCCCAAAATTAGGAGTATTTCAGCCCTTTTGCCCCAAAATTATTAGAATTTCTGCAATTTTTCTTCAAAATACGGAAAATTTCTGCCTTTTAGCCCCAAAATAAAGGGAATTTCTGCATTTTTCTTCAATATTAGGGGAATTTCTGTATTTTACCTCTAAATAAAATGAATTTCTGCATGTTACCTCAAAATAAGAAGAATTTCTGACTTTTGCCCCAAAATATAGGGAATTTCTGCCTTTTTGTTCCAAAATAAAGAAAATTTCTTCAATTTTGTACCATAATAAAAGAAATTTGTCCTTTTTGCCCCAAAATAAGGAGAATTTCTGACTTTTTACCCTAAAATAAATGAAATTTCTACAATTTTGCCCGAAAATAAGGGAAATTTGTGTATTTTGCCCTAAAATAAGGAGAATTTCTGCCTTTTGCCCCAAAATATGGGGAATTTCAGCATTTTACCTCAAAATAAGGGGAATTTCTGCGTTTTTGCCGTGAAATATGTGAAATTTCTGCAATTTTACCCCAAAATAAGGTGAATTTCTGCTTTTTTGCCCCAAAATAATGGGAATTTCTGCATTTTTGCCCCAAAATAAGAAAAAATTTTGCTTTTTTCTTCGGAAATAAGGGAAATTTCTGCAATTTTGTCCTATAATAAGAGAAATTTCTGCAATTTTAGCCCATAAAAAAGCAAATTTCTGATATTTTGCTGCAAAATAAGGGGAATTTCTTTTTTTTGCCCCCTAATAAAGCAAATTTCTGCAATTTTGCCCCAAAATAAGGGGAATTTCTGTTTTTTGCCCCCAAATAAGGGAAATTTCTGCAATTTTGCCCTAAAATAAGGGGAATTTCTGCAATTTTCCTCAAAATAAGGGGAATTTCTACCTTTTTGCCACAAAATAAAGAAAATTACTGCATGTTTTACCCCAAAATTAGGTGAATTTCTGCAATTTTGCTCCAAAATACGAGGATTTTCTGCGTTTTTCGCCGAAAATAAGGGGAATTTTTGCCATTTTGCCGCGAAATAAGTGAAATTTCTGGAGTTTTACCCCAAAATAAGGGGAATTTCTGCCTTTTTGCCCCAAAATTAGATGAATTTCTGCAATTTTGCTCCAAAATACAAGGAATTTCTGCCTTTTTTCCCGAAAATAAAGGCAATGTATACCTTTTTGCTATAAAAAAATGAAATTTCTTCACTTTTGCCCCAAAATAAGGCGATTTTCTGCCTTTTTGACTCAAAAAAAGTGCAATTTCTGCCTTTTCCCCAAAAATAAATGGAATTTCTGTCTTTTTGCCCCAAAATAAGGGGAATTTCTGACTTTTTGCCTTGAAATAAGTGAAATTTCTAAAATGTTTCTACCAAATAAGGGAAATGTCTGCTTTTTCCCAAAAATAAGGGGAATTTCTGCCTTTTTGCCCCAAAATAAGGGGAATTTCAGCATTTTTTCCTCAAAATAAGAGGAATTTCTGCCTTTTGCCCCAAAATATGGAAAATTTCTGCCTTTTTGCCCTAAAATAAGAAAAATTTCTGCAATTTTTTACCAAACTAAAAGAAATTTCTGCCTTTTTGTTCCAAAATAAGAGAAATTTCTGCCATTTTTTCCCTGAAATAAGTGAAATTTCTGCAATTTTGCCCCAAATTAATGGAAATTTCTGCAATTTTGCCCCAAAGTAGAGGAAATTTCTGCACTTTTGCCCCAAATAAGGGGAATTTCTGACTTTTTGCACCCGAAAAAAGGAGATTTTCTGTCTTTTGCCTCAAAATAAGGAGAATTTCAGCCTTTTTGCCCGAATATTATGAGAATTTCTGCAATTTTTCTTCAAAATACGGAAAATTTCTGCCTTTTAGCCCCAAAATAAAGGGAATTTCTGCATTTTTCCCCAATATTAGGGGAATTTGTGCATTTTACCTCTAAATAAAAGTAATTTCTGCATGTTACCTCAAAATAAGAAGAATTTCTGCCTTTTGCCCCAAAATATGGGAAATTTCTGCATTTTTTTTCCAAAATAAAGAAAATTTCTTCAATTTTGTACCATAATAAAAGAAATTTCTCCTTTTTGCCCCAAAATAAGGGGAATTTCTGCCTTTTGCCCTGAAATATGTGAAATTTCTGCAATTTTACTCTAAAATAAGGTAAATTTCTGCCTTTTTGCTCAAAAATAATGGGAATTTCTGTCTTTTTGCCCCAAAATAAGAAAAATTTTTGTTTTTTCTTCTGAAATAAGTGAAATTTCTGCAATTTTGCCCTAAAATAAGGGAAATTTCTGCAATTTTACCCCATAATAAAGCAAATTTCTGCAATTTTGCTGCAAAATAAGTGGAATTTCTGTTTTTTGCCCCTAAAAAAAGCAAATTTCTGCAATTTTGCCCCAAAATAAAATGAATTTCTGTTTTTTGCCCCCAAATAATGGAAATTTCTGCAATTTTGCCCTAAAATAAGGGGAATTTCATTTTTTTTCCTCAAAATAAGGGGAATTTTTGCCTTTTGCCCCAAAATATGGTAAATTTCTGCCTTTTTGCCCCAAAATAAGAAAAATTTCTGCCATTTTGTACCAAAATAAAAGAAATTTCTGCCTTTTTGTTCCAAAATAAAAGAAATTTCTGCCTTTTTTCCCTGGAATAAGTGAAATTTCTGCAATTTTGCCCCAAAATAAGGGAAATTTCTTCAATTTTGCCCAAAGTAGAGGAAATTTCTGCAATTTTGCCCCAAATAAGGGGAATTTCTGACATTTTGCACCCGAATCAAGGAGATTTTCTCTCTTTTTGCCCCAAAATTAGGAGTATTTCAGCCCTTTTGCCCCAAAATTATTAGAATTTCTGCAATTTTTCTTCAAAATACGGAAAATTTCTGCCTTTTAGCCCCAAAATAAAGGGAATTTCTGCATTTTTCTTCAATATTAGGGGAATTTCTGTATTTTACCTCTAAATAAAATGAATTTCTGCATGTTACCTCAAAATAAGAAGAATTTCTGACTTTTGCCCCAAAATATAGGGAATTTCTGCCTTTTTGTTCCAAAATAAAGAAAATTTCTTCAATTTTGTACCATAATAAAAGAAATTTGTCCTTTTTGCCCCAAAATAAGGAGAATTTCTGACTTTTTACCCTGAAATAAATGAAATTTCTACAATTTTGCCCGAAAATAAGGGAAATTTGTGTATTTTGCCCTAAAATAAGGAGAATTTCTGCCTTTTGCCCCAAAATATGGGGAATTTCAGCATTTTACCTCAAAATAAGGGGAATTTCTGCGTTTTTGCCGTGAAATATGTGAAATTTCTGCAATTTTACCCCAAAATAAGGTGAATTTCTGCTTTTTTGCCCCAAAATAATGGGAATTTCTGCATTTTTGCCCCAAAATAAGAAAAAATTTTGCTTTTTTCTTCGGAAATAAGGGAAATTTCTGCAATTTTGTCCTATAATAAGAGAAATTTCTGCAATTTTAGCCCATAAAAAAGCAAATTTCTGATATTTTGCTGCAAAATAAGGGGAATTTCTTTTTTTTGCCCCCTAATAAAGCAAATTTCTGCAATTTTGCCCCAAAATAAGGGGAATTTCTGTTTTTTGCCCCCAAATAAGGGAAATTTCTGCAATTTTGCCCTAAAATAAGGGGAATTTCTGCAATTTTCCTCAAAATAAGGGGAATTTCTACCTTTTTGCCACAAAATAAAGAAAATTACTGCATGTTTTACCCCAAAATTAGGTGAATTTCTGCAATTTTGCTCCAAAATACGAGGATTTTCTGCGTTTTTCGCCGAAAATAAGGGGAATTTTTGCCATTTTGCCGCGAAATAAGTGAAATTTCTGGAGTTTTACCCCAAAATAAGGGGAATTTCTGCCTTTTTGCCCCAAAATTAGATGAATTTCTGCAATTTTGCTCCAAAATACAAGGAATTTCTGCCTTTTTTCCCGAAAATAAAGGCAATGTATACCTTTTTGCTATAAAAAAATGAAATTTCTTCACTTTTGCCCCAAAATAAGGCGATTTTCTGCCTTTTTGACTCAAAAAAAGTGCAATTTCTGCCTTTTCCCCAAAAATAAATGGAATTTCTGTCTTTTTGCCCCAAAATAAGGGGAATTTCTGACTTTTTGCCTTGAAATAAGTGAAATTTCTAAAATGTTTCTACCAAATAAGGGAAATGTCTGCTTTTTCCCAAAAATAAGGGGAATTTCTGCCTTTTTGCCCCAAAATAAGGGGAATTTCAGCATTTTTTCCTCAAAATAAGAGGAATTTCTGCCTTTTGCCCCAAAATATGGAAAATTTCTGCCTTTTTGCCCTAAAATAAGAAAAATTTCTGCAATTTTTTACCAAACTAAAAGAAATTTCTGCCTTTTTGTTCCAAAATAAGAGAAATTTCTGCCATTTTTTCCCTGAAATAAGTGAAATTTCTGCAATTTTGCCCCAAATTAATGGAAATTTCTGCAATTTTGCCCCAAAGTAGAGGAAATTTCTGCACTTTTGCCCCAAATAAGGGGAATTTCTGACTTTTTGCACCCGAAAAAAGGAGATTTTCTGTCTTTTGCCTCAAAATAAGGAGAATTTCAGCCTTTTTGCCCGAATATTATGAGAATTTCTGCAATTTTTCTTCAAAATACGGAAAATTTCTGCCTTTTAGCCCCAAAATAAAGGGAATTTCTGCATTTTTCCCCAATATTAGGGGAATTTGTGCATTTTACCTCTAAATAAAAGTAATTTCTGCATGTTACCTCAAAATAAGAAGAATTTCTGCCTTTTGCCCCAAAATATGGGAAATTTCTGCATTTTTTTTCCAAAATAAAGAAAATTTCTTCAATTTTGTACCATAATAAAAGAAATTTCTCCTTTTTGCCCCAAAATAAGGGGAATTTCTGCCTTTTGCCCTGAAATATGTGAAATTTCTGCAATTTTACTCTAAAATAAGGTAAATTTCTGCCTTTTTGCTCAAAAATAATGGGAATTTCTGTCTTTTTGCCCCAAAATAAGAAAAATTTTTGTTTTTTCTTCTGAAATAAGTGAAATTTCTGCAATTTTGCCCTAAAATAAGGGAAATTTCTGCAATTTTACCCCATAATAAAGCAAATTTCTGCAATTTTGCTGCAAAATAATTGGAATTTCTGTTTTTTGCCCCTAAAAAAAGCAAATTTCTGCAATTTTGCCCCAAAATAAAATGAATTTCTGTTTTTTGCCCCCAAATAATGGAAATTTCTGCAATTTTGCCCTAAAATAAGGGGAATTTCATTTTTTTTCCTCAAAATAAGGGGAATTTTTGCCTTTTGCCCCAAAATATGGTAAATTTCTGCCTTTTTGCCCCAAAATAAGAAAAATTTCTGCCATTTTGTACCAAAATAAAAGAAATTTCTGCCTTTTTGTTCCAAAATAAAAGAAATTTCTGCCTTTTTTCCCTGGAATAAGTGAAATTTCTGCAATTTTGCCCCAAAATAAGGGAAATTTCTTCAATTTTGCCCAAAGTAGAGGAAATTTCTGCAATTTTGCCCCAAATAAGGGGAATTTCTGACATTTTGCACCCGAATCAAGGAGATTTTCTCTCTTTTTGCCCCAAAATTAGGAGTATTTCAGCCCTTTTGCCCCAAAATTATTAGAATTTCTGCAATTTTTCTTCAAAATACGGAAAATTTCTGCCTTTTAGCCCCAAAATAAAGGGAATTTCTGCATTTTTCTTCAATATTAGGGGAATTTCTGTATTTTACCTCTAAATAAAATGAATTTCTGCATGTTACCTCAAAATAAGAAGAATTTCTGACTTTTGCCCCAAAATATAGGGAATTTCTGCCTTTTGTTCCAAAATAAAGAAAATTTCTTCAATTTTGTACCATAATAAAAGAAATTTGTCCTTTTTGCCCCAAAATAAGGAGAATTTCTGACTTTTTACCCTGAAATAAATGAAATTTCTACAATTTTGCCCGAAAATAAGGGAAATTTGTGTATTTTGCCCTAAAATAAGGAGAATTTCTGCCTTTTGCCCCAAAATATGGGGAATTTCAGCATTTTACCTCAAAATAAGGGGAATTTCTGCGTTTTTGCCGTGAAATATGTGAAATTTCTGCAATTTTACCCCAAAATAAGGTGAATTTCTGCTTTTTTGCCCCAAAATAATGGGAATTTCTGCATTTTTGCCCCAAAATAAGAAAAAATTTTGCTTTTTTCTTCGGAAATAAGGGAAATTTCTGCAATTTTGTCCTATAATAAGAGAAATTTCTGCAATTTTAGCCCATAAAAAAGCAAATTTCTGATATTTTGCTGCAAAATAAGGGGAATTTCTTTTTTTTGCCCCCTAATAAAGCAAATTTCTGCAATTTTGCCCCAAAATAAGGGGAATTTCTGTTTTTTGCCCCCAAATAAGGGAAATTTCTGCAATTTTGCCCTAAAATAAGGGGAATTTCTGCAATTTTCCTCAAAATAAGGGGAATTTCTACCTTTTTGCCACAAAATAAAGAAAATTACTGCATGTTTTACCCCAAAATTAGGTGAATTTCTGCAATTTTGCTCCAAAATACGAGGATTTTCTGCGTTTTTCGCCGAAAATAAGGGGAATTTTTGCCATTTTGCCGCGAAATAAGTGAAATTTCTGGAGTTTTACCCCAAAATAAGGGGAATTTCTGCCTTTTTGCCCCAAAATTAGATGAATTTCTGCAATTTTGCTCCAAAATACAAGGAATTTCTGCCTTTTTTCCCGAAAATAAAGGCAATGTATACCTTTTTGCTATAAAAAAATGAAATTTCTTCACTTTTGCCCCAAAATAAGGCGATTTTCTGCCTTTTTGACTCAAAAAAAGTGCAATTTCTGCCTTTTCCCCAAAATAAATGGAATTTCTGTCTTTTTGCCCCCAAATAAGGGGAATTTCTGACTTTTTGCCTTGAAATAAGTGAAATTTCTAAAATGTTTCTACCAAATAAGGGAAATGTCTGCTTTTTGCCCAAAAATAAGGGGAATTTCTGCCTTTTTGCCCCAAAATAAGGGGAATTTCAGCATTTTTTCCTCAAAATAAGAGGAATTTCTGCCTTTTGCCCCAAAATATGGAAAATTTCTGCCTTTTTGCCCTAAAATAAGAAAAATTTCTGCAATTTTTTACCAAACTAAAAGAAATTTCTGCCTTTTTGTTCCAAAATAAGAGAAATTTCTGCCATTTTTTCCCTGAAATAAGTGAAATTTCTGCAATTTTGCCCCAAATTAATGGAAATTTCTGCAATTTTGCCCCAAAGTAGAGGAAATTTCTGCACTTTTGCCCCAAATAAGGGGAATTTCTGACTTTTTGCACCCGAAAAAAGGAGATTTTCTGTCTTTTGCCTCAAAATAAGGAGAATTTCAGCCTTTTTGCCCGAATATTATGAGAATTTCTGCAATTTTTCTTCAAAATACGGAAAATTTCTGCCTTTTAGCCCCAAAATAAAGGGAATTTCTGCATTTTCCCCAATATTAGGGGAATTTGTGCATTTTACCTCTAAATAAAAGTAATTTCTGCATGTTACCTCAAAATAAGAAGAATTTCTGCCTTTTGCCCCAAAATATGGGAAATTTCTGCATTTTTTTTCCAAAATAAAGAAAATTTCTTCAATTTTGTACCATAATAAAAGAAATTTCTCCTTTTTGCCCCAAAATAAGGGGAATTTCTGCCTTTTGCCCTGAAATATGTGAAATTTCTGCAATTTTACTCTAAAATAAGGTAAATTTCTGCCTTTTTGCTCAAAAATAATGGGAATTTCTGTCTTTTTGCCCCAAAATAAGAAAAATTTTTGTTTTTTCTTCTGAAATAAGTGAAATTTCTGCAATTTTGCCCTAAAATAAGGGAAATTTCTGCAATTTTACCCCATAATAAAGCAAATTTCTGCAATTTTGCTGCAAAATAATTGGAATTTCTGTTTTTTGCCCCTAAAAAAAGCAAATTTCTGCAATTTTGCCCCAAAATAAAATGAATTTCTGTTTTTTGCCCCCAAATAATGGAAATTTCTGCAATTTTGCCCTAAAATAAGGGGAATTTCATTTTTTTTCCTCAAAATAAGGGGAATTTTTGCCTTTTGCCCCAAAATATGGTAAATTTCTGCCTTTTTGCCCCAAAATAAGAAAAATTTCTGCCATTTTGTACCAAAATAAAAGAAATTTCTGCCTTTTTGTTCCAAAATAAAAGAAATTTCTGCCTTTTTTCCCTGGAATAAGTGAAATTTCTGCAATTTTGCCCCAAAATAAGGGAAATTTCTTCAATTTTGCCCAAAGTAGAGGAAATTTCTGCAATTTTGCCCCAAATAAGGGGAATTTCTGACATTTTGCACCCGAATCAAGGAGATTTTCTCTCTTTTTGCCCCAAAATTAGGAGTATTTCAGCCCTTTTGCCCCAAAATTATTAGAATTTCTGCAATTTTTCTTCAAAATACGGAAAATTTCTGCCTTTTAGCCCCAAAATAAAGGGAATTTCTGCATTTTTCTTTAATATTAGGGGAATTTCTGTATTTTACCTCTAAATAAAATGAATTTCTGCATGTTACCTCAAAATAAGAAGAATTTCTGACTTTTGCCCCAAAATATAGGGAATTTCTGCCTTTTTGTTCCAAAATAAAGAAAATTTCTTCAATTTTGTACCATAATAAAAGAAATTTGTCCTTTTTGCCCCAAAATAAGGAGAATTTCTGACTTTTTACCCTGAAATAAATGAAATTTCTACAATTTTGCCCGAAAATAAGGGAAATTTGTGTATTTTGCCCTAAAATAAGGAGAATTTCTGCCTTTTGCCCCAAAATATGGGGAATTTCAGCATTTTACCTCAAAATAAGGGGAATTTCTGCGTTTTTGCCGTGAAATATGTGAAATTTCTGCAATTTTACCCCAAAATAAGGTGAATTTCTGCTTTTTTGCCCCAAAATAATGGGAATTTCTGCATTTTTGCCCCAAAATAAGAAAAAATTTTGCTTTTTTCTTCGGAAATAAGGGAAATTTCTGCAATTTTGTCCTATAATAAGAGAAATTTCTGCAATTTTAGCCCATAAAAAAGCAAATTTCTGATATTTTGCTGCAAAATAAGGGGAATTTCTTTTTTTTGCCCCCTAATAAAGCAAATTTCTGCAATTTTGCCCCAAAATAAGGGGAATTTCTGTTTTTTGCCCCCAAATAAGGGAAATTTCTGCAATTTTGCCCTAAAATAAGGGGAATTTCTGCAATTTTCCTCAAAATAAGGGGAATTTCTACCTTTTTGCCACAAAATAAAGAAAATTACTGCATGTTTTACCCCAAAATTAGGTGAATTTCTGCAATTTTGCTCCAAAATACGAGGATTTTCTGCGTTTTTCGCCGAAAATAAGGGGAATTTTTGCCATTTTGCCGCGAAATAAGTGAAATTTCTGGAGTTTTACCCCAAAATAAGGGGAATTTCTGCCTTTTTGCCCCAAAATTAGATGAATTTCTGCAATTTTGCTCCAAAATACAAGGAATTTCTGCCTTTTTTCCCGAAAATAAAGGCAATGTATACCTTTTTGCTATAAAAAAATGAAATTTCTTCACTTTTGCCCCCAAAATAAGGCGATTTTCTGCCTTTTTGACTCAAAAAAAGTGCAATTTCTGCCTTTTCCCCAAAAATAAATGGAATTTCTGTCTTTTTGCCCCAAAATAAGGGGAATTTCTGACTTTTTGCCTTGAAATAAGTGAAATTTCTAAAATGTTTCTACCAAATAAGGGAAATGTCTGCTTTTTGCCCAAAAATAAGGGGAATTTCTGCCTTTTTGCCCCAAAATAAGGGGAATTTCAGCATTTTTTCCTCAAAATAAGAGGAATTTCTGCCTTTTGCCCCAAAATATGGAAAATTTCTGCCTTTTTGCCCTAAAATAAGAAAAATTTCTGCAATTTTTTACCAAACTAAAAGAAATTTCTGCCTTTTTGTTCCAAAATAAGAGAAATTTCTGCCATTTTTTCCCTGAAATAAGTGAAATTTCTGCAATTTTGCCCCAAATTAATGGAAATTTCTGCAATTTTGCCCCAAAGTAGAGGAAATTTCTGCACTTTTGCCCCAAATAAGGGGAATTTCTGACTTTTTGCACCCGAAAAAAGGAGATTTTCTGTCTTTTGCCTCAAAATAAGGAGAATTTCAGCCTTTTTGCCCGAATATTATGAGAATTTCTGCAATTTTTCTTCAAAATACGGAAAATTTCTGCCTTTTAGCCCCAAAATAAAGGGAATTTCTGCATTTTTCCCCAATATTAGGGGAATTTGTGCATTTTACCTCTAAATAAAAGTAATTTCTGCATGTTACCTCAAAATAAGAAGAATTTCTGCCTTTTGCCCCAAAATATGGGAAATTTCTGCATTTTTTTTCCAAAATAAAGAAAATTTCTTCAATTTTGTACCATAATAAAAGAAATTTCTCCTTTTTGCCCCAAAATAAGGGGAATTTCTGCCTTTTGCCCTGAAATATGTGAAATTTCTGCAATTTTACTCTAAAATAAGGTAAATTTCTGCCTTTTTGCTCAAAAATAATGGGAATTTCTGTCTTTTTGCCCCAAAATAAGAAAAATTTTTGTTTTTTCTTCTGAAATAAGTGAAATTTCTGCAATTTTGCCCTAAAATAAGGGAAATTTCTGCAATTTTACCCCATAATAAAGCAAATTTCTGCAATTTTGCTGCAAAATAGGTGGAATTTCTGTTTTTTGCCCCTAAAAAAAGCAAATTTCTGCAATTTTGCCCCAAAATAAAATGAATTTCTGTTTTTTGCCCCCAAATAATGGAAATTTCTGCAATTTTGCCCTAAAATAAGGGGAATTTCATTTTTTTTCCTCAAAATAAGGGGAATTTTTGCCTTTTGCCCCAAAATATGGTAAATTTCTGCCTTTTTGCCCCAAAATAAGAAAAATTTCTGCCATTTTGTACCAAAATAAAAGAAATTTCTGCCTTTTTGTTCCAAAATAAAAGAAATTTCTGCCTTTTTTCCCTGGAATAAGTGAAATTTCTGCAATTTTGCCCCAAAATAAGGGAAATTTCTTCAATTTTGCCCAAAGTAGAGGAAATTTCTGCAATTTTGCCCCAAATAAGGGGAATTTCTGACATTTTGCACCCGAATCAAGGAGATTTTCTCTCTTTTTGCCCCAAAATTAGGAGTATTTCAGCCCTTTTGCCCCAAAATTATTAGAATTTCTGCAATTTTTCTTCAAAATACGGAAAATTTCTGCCTTTTAGCCCCAAAATAAAGGGAATTTCTGCATTTTTCTTCAATATTAGGGGAATTTCTGTATTTTACCTCTAAATAAAATGAATTTCTGCATGTTACCTCAAAATAAGAAGAATTTCTGACTTTTGCCCCAAAATATAGGGAATTTCTGCCTTTTTGTTCCAAAATAAAGAAAATTTCTTCAATTTTGTACCATAATAAAAGAAATTTGTCCTTTTTGCCCCAAAATAAGGAGAATTTCTGACTTTTTACCCTGAAATAAATGAAATTTCTACAATTTTGCCCGAAAATAAGGGAAATTTGTGTATTTTGCCCTAAAATAAGGAGAATTTCTGCCTTTTGCCCCAAAATATGGGGAATTTCAGCATTTTACCTCAAAATAAGGGGAATTTCTGCGTTTTTGCCGTGAAATATGTGAAATTTCTGCAATTTTACCCCAATATAAGGTGAATTTCTGCTTTTTTGCCCCAAAATAATGGGAATTTCTGCATTTTTGCCCCAAAATAAGAAAAAATTTTGCTTTTTTCTTCGGAAATAAGGGAAATTTCTGCAATTTTGTCCTATAATAAGAGAAATTTCTGCAATTTTAGCCCATAAAAAAGCAAATTTCTGATATTTTGCTGCAAAATAAGGGGAATTTCTTTTTTTTGCCCCCTAATAAAGCAAATTTCTGCAATTTTGCCCCAAAATAAGGGGAATTTCTGTTTTTTGCCCCCAAATAAGGGAAATTTCTGCAATTTTGCCCTAAAATAAGGGGAATTTCTGCAATTTTCCTCAAAATAAGGGGAATTTCTACCTTTTTGCCAGAAAATAAAGAAAATTACTGCATGTTTTACCCCAAAATTAGGTGAATTTCTGCAATTTTGCTCCAAAATACGAGGATTTTCTGCGTTTTTCGCCGAAAATAAGGGGAATTTTTGCCATTTTGCCGCGAAATAAGTGAAATTTCTGGAGTTTTACCCCAAAATAAGGGGAATTTCTGCCTTTTTGCCCCAAAATTAGATGAATTTCTGCAATTTTGCTCCAAAATACAAGGAATTTCTGCCTTTTTTCCCGAAAATAAAGGCAATGTATACCTTTTTGCTATAAAAAAATGAAATTTCTTCACTTTTGCCCCAAAATAAGGCGATTTTCTGCCTTTTTGACTCAAAAAAAGTGCAATTTCTGCCTTTTCCCCAAAATAAATGGAATTTCTGTCTTTTTGCCCCCAAATAAGGGGAATTTCTGACTTTTTGCCTTGAAATAAGTGAAATTTCTAAAATGTTTCTACCAAATAAGGGAAATGTCTGCTTTTTGCCCAAAAATAAGGGGAATTTCTGCCTTTTTGCCCCAAAATAAGGGGAATTTCAGCATTTTTTCCTCAAAATAAGAGGAATTTCTGCCTTTTGCCCCAAAATATGGAAAATTTCTGCCTTTTTGCCCTAAAATAAGAAAAATTTCTGCAATTTTTTACCAAACTAAAAGAAATTTCTGCCTTTTTGTTCCAAAATAAGAGAAATTTCTGCCATTTTTTCCCTGAAATAAGTGAAATTTCTGCAATTTTGCCCCAAATTAATGGAAATTTCTGCAATTTTGCCCCAAAGTAGAGGAAATTTCTGCACTTTTGCCCCAAATAAGGGGAATTTCTGACTTTTTGCACCCGAAAAAAGGAGATTTTCTGTCTTTTGCCTCAAAATAAGGAGAATTTCAGCCTTTTTGCCCGAATATTATGAGAATTTCTGCAATTTTTCTTCAAAATACGGAAAATTTCTGCCTTTTAGCCCCAAAATAAAGGGAATTTCTGCATTTTTCCCCAATATTAGGGGAATTTGTGCATTTTACCTCTAAATAAAAGTAATTTCTGCATGTTACCTCAAAATAAGAAGAATTTCTGCCTTTTGCCCCAAAATATGGGAAATTTCTGCATTTTTTTTCCAAAATAAAGAAAATTTCTTCAATTTTGTACCATAATAAAAGAAATTTCTCCTTTTTGCCCCAAAATAAGGGGAATTTCTGCCTTTTGCCCTGAAATATGTGAAATTTCTGCAATTTTACTCTAAAATAAGGTAAATTTCTGCCTTTTTGCTCAAAAATAATGGGAATTTCTGTCTTTTTGCCCCAAAATAAGAAAAATTTTTGTTTTTTCTTCTGAAATAAGTGAAATTTCTGCAATTTTGCCCTAAAATAAGGGAAATTTCTGCAATTTTACCCCATAATAAAGCAAATTTCTGCAATTTTGCTGCAAAATAAGTGGAATTTCTGTTTTTTGCCCCTAAAAAAAGCAAATTTCTGCAATTTTGCCCCAAAATAAAATGAATTTCTGTTTTTTGCCCCCAAATAATGGAAATTTCTGCAATTTTGCCCTAAAATAAGGGGAATTTCATTTTTTTTCCTCAAAATAAGGGGAATTTTTGCCTTTTGCCCCAAAATATGGTAAATTTCTGCCTTTTTGCCCCAAAATAAGAAAAATTTCTGCCATTTTGTACCAAAATAAAAGAAATTTCTGCCTTTTTGTTCCAAAATAAAAGAAATTTCTGCCTTTTTTCCCTGGAATAAGTGAAATTTCTGCAATTTTGCCCCAAAATAAGGGAAATTTCTTCAATTTTGCCCAAAGTAGAGGAAATTTCTGCAATTTTGCCCCAAATAAGGGGAATTTCTGACATTTTGCACCCGAATCAAGGAGATTTTCTCTCTTTTTGCCCCAAAATTAGGAGTATTTCAGCCCTTTTGCCCCAAAATTATTAGAATTTCTGCAATTTTTCTTCAAAATACGGAAAATTTCTGCCTTTTAGCCCCAAAATAAAGGGAATTTCTGCATTTTTCTTCAATATTAGGGGAATTTCTGTATTTTACCTCTAAATAAAATGAATTTCTGCATGTTACCTCAAAATAAGAAGAATTTCTGACTTTTGCCCCAAAATATAGGGAATTTCTGCCTTTTTGTTCCAAAATAAAGAAAATTTCTTCAATTTTGTACCATAATGAAAGAAATTTGTCCTTTTTGCCCCAAAATCAAGAGAATTTCTGCCTTTTTGCCCTGAAAAATGTGAAATTTCTGCAATTTTACCCCAAAATAAGGTAAATTTCTGCCTTTTTCCCTCAAAATAATGGGAATTTCTGCCTTTTTGCCCAAAAATAAAAAAAAATTTTGTTTTTTCTTTTGAAATAAGTGAAATTTCTGCAATTTTGCCCTAAAATAAAGGAAATTTCTGCAATTTTACCCCATAATATAGGAAATTTCTGCAATTTTGCTGCAAAATAAGGGGAATTTCTGTTTTTTGCCCCCAAATAAAGCAAATTTCTGCAATTTTGCCCTAAAATAAGGGGAATTTCTGCCATTTGCCCCAAAATAAGGGGAATTTCTGCCTTTTTGCTACAAATTAAAGAAAATTACTGCATGTTTTACCCCAAAATTAGGTGAATTTCTGCAATTTTGCTCCAAAATATGAAGATTTTCTGCCTTTTTCGCCAAAAATAAGGGGAATTTCTGCGATTTGGCCGCGAAATAAGTGAAATTTCTGCAGTTTTACCCCAAAATAAGTTGAATTTCTGCCTTTTTGCCCCAAAATTAGGGGAATTTCTTAAATTTTGCTCCAAAATACGGGGAATTTCTGCATTTTTGCCCGAAATTAAAGGCAATGTATACCTTTTTGCTATAAAAAAGGGAAATTTCTTCACTTTTGCCCCAGAAAAAGGCGATTTTCTGCCTTTTTGACTCAAAATATGTGCAATTTCAGCCTTTTTCCCAAAAATAAATGGAATTTCTGTCTTTTTGCCCCAAAATAAGGGGAATTTCTGAATTTTTTGCCCTGAAATAAGTGAAATTTCTAAAATTTTTCCACAAAATAAGGGAAAAATCTGCTTTTTGCCCCAAAATAAGGAGAATTTCTGCCTTTTTACCCCAAAATAAGAAGAATTTCAGACTTTTTTCCTCAAAATAAGGGGAATTACTGCCTTTGCCCCAAAATATGGGAAATTTCTGCCTTTTTGCCCCAAAATAAGAAAAATTTCTGCAATTTTGTACCAAAATAAAAGAAATTTCTGCCTTTTTGTTCCAAAATAAGAGAAATTTCTGCCTTTTTTCCCTGAAATAAGTGAAATTTCTGCAATTTTGCCCCAAAATAAAGGAAATTTCTGCAATTTTGCCCCAAAGTAGAGGAAATTTCTGCACTTTTGCCCCAAATAAGGGGAATTTCTGACTTTTGCACCCGAAAAAAGGAGATTTTCTGTCTTTTTGACCCAAAATAAGGAGAATTTCAGCCTTTTTGCCCGAAAATTATGAGAATTTCTGCAATTTTTCTTCAAAATACGAAAAATTTCTGCCTTTTAGCCCTAAAATAAAGGGAATTTCTGCTTTTTTCTCCAATATTAGGGGAATTTGTGCATTTTACCTCTAAATAAAAGGAATTTCTGCATGTTACGTCAAAATAAGAAGAATTTCTGCCTTTTACCCCAAAATATGGGGAATTTCTGCCTTTTTGTTCCAAAATAAAGAAAATTTCTTCAATTTTCTACCATAATAAACGAAATTTCTCCTTTTTGCCCCAAGATAATGGGAATTTCTGCCTTTTTGCCCTGAAAAATGTGAAATTTCTGCAATTTTACCCCAAAATAAGGTAAATTTCTGCCTTTTTCCCTCAAAATAATGGGAATTTCTGCCTTTTTGCCCAAAAATAAAAAAAAAAATTTTGTTTTTTCTTTTGAAATAAGTGAAATTTCTGCAATTTTGCCCTAAAATAAAGGAAATTTCTGCAATTTTACCCCATAATATAGGAAATTTCTGCAATTTTGCTGCAAAATAAGGGGAATTTCTGTTTTTTGCCCCCAAATAAAGCAAATTTCTGCAATTTTGCCCTAAAATAAGGGGAATTTCTGCCATTTGCCCCAAAATAAGGGGAATTTCTGCCTTTTTGCTACAAATTAAAGAAAATTACTGCATGTTTTACCCCAAAATTAGGTGAATTTCTGCAATTTTGCTCCAAAATATGAGGATTTTCTGCCTTTTTCGCCAAAAATAAGGGGAATTTCTGCGATTTGGCCGCGAAATAAGTGAAATTTCTGCAGTTTTACCCCAAAATAAGTTGAATTTCTGCCTTTTTGCCCCAAAACTAGGGGAATTTCTTAAATTTTGCTCCAAAATACGGGGAATTTCTGCATTTTTGCCCGAAATTAAAGGCAATGTATACCTTTTTGCTATAAAAAAGGGAAATTTCTTCACTTTTGCCCCAGAAAAAGGCGATTTTCTGCCTTTTTGACTCAAAATATGTGCAATTTCAGCCTTTTTCCCAAAAATAAATGGAATTTCTGTCTTTTTGCCCCAAAATAAGGGGAATTTCTGAATTTTTTGCCCTGAAATAAGTGAAATTTCTAAAATTTTTCCACAAAATAAGGGAAAAATCTGCTTTTTGCCCCAAAATAAGGAGAATTTCTGCCTTTTTGCCCCAAAATAAGAAGAATTTCAGACTTTTTTCCTCAAAATAAGGGGAATTACTGCCTTTGCCCCAAAATATGGGAAATTTCTGCCTTTTTGCCCCAAAATAAGAAAAATTTCTGCAATTTTGTACCAAAATAAAAGAAATTTCTGCCTTTTTGTTCCAAAATAAGAGAAATTTCTGCCTTTTTTCCCTGAAATAAGTGAAATTTCTGCAATTTTGCCCCAAAATAAAGGAAATTTCTGCAATTTTGCCCCAAAGTAGAGGAAATTTCTGCACTTTTGCCCCAAATAAGGGGAATTTCTGACTTTTGCACCCGAAAAAAGGAGATTTTCTGTCTTTTTGACCCAAAATAAGGAGAATTTCAGCCTTTTTGCCCGAAAATTATGAGAATTTCTGCAATTTTTCTTCAAAATACGAAAAATTTCTGCCTTTTAGCCCTAAAATAAAGGGAATTTCTGCTTTTTTCTCCAATATTAGGGGAATTTGTGCATTTTACCTCTAAATAAAAGGAATTTCTGCATGTTACGTCAAAATAAGAATAATTTCTGCCTTTTACCCCAAAATATGGGGAATTTTTGCCTTTTTGTTCCAAAATAAAGAAAATTTCTTCAATTTTCTACCATAATAAACGAAATTTCTCCTTTTTGCCCCAAGATAATGGGAATTTCTGACATTTTACCCTGAAATAAATGAAATTTCTGCAATTTTGCCCGAAAATAATTGAAATTTGTGCCTTTTTTGCCCCAAAATAAGGGGAATTTCTGCCTTTTGCCCCAAAATATGGGAAATTTCAGCGTTTTACCTCAAAAGAAGGGGAATTTCTGCGTTTTTGCCCTGAAATATGTGAAATTTCTGCAATTTTACTCTAAAATAAGGTAAATTTCTGCCTTTTTGCTCAAAAATAATGGGAATTTCTGTCTTTTTGCCCCAAAATAAGAAAAATTTTTGTTTTTTCTTCTGAAATAAGTGAAATTTCTGCAATTTTGCCCTAAAATAAGGGAAATTTCTGCAATTTTACCCCATAATAAAGCAAATTTCTGCAATTTTGCTGCAAAATAAGTGGAATTTCTGTTTTTTGCCCCTAAAAAAAGCAAATTTCTGCAATTTTGCCCCAAAATAAAATGAATTTCTGTTTTTTGCCCCCAAATAATGGAAATTTCTGCAATTTTGCCCTAAAATAAGGGGAATTTCATTTTTTTTCCTCAAAATAAGGGGAATTTTTGCCTTTTGCCCCAAAATATGGTAAATTTCTGCCTTTTTGCCCCAAAATAAGAAAAATTTCTGCCATTTTGTACCAAAATAAAAGAAATTTCTGCCTTTTTGTTCCAAAATAAAAGAAATTTCTGCCTTTTTTCCCTGGAATAAGTGAAATTTCTGCAATTTTGCCCCAAAATAAGGGAAATTTCTTCAATTTTGCCCAAAGTAGAGGAAATTTCTGCAATTTTGCCCCAAATAAGGGGAATTTCTGACATTTTGCACCCGAATCAAGGAGATTTTCTCTCTTTTTGCCCCAAAATTAGGAGTATTTCAGCCCTTTTGCCCCAAAATTATTAGAATTTCTGCAATTTTTCTTCAAAATACGGAAAATTTCTGCCTTTTAGCCCCAAAATAAAGGGAATTTCTGCATTTTTCTTCAATATTAGGGGAATTTCTGTATTTTACCTCTAAATAAAATGAATTTCTGCATGTTACCTCAAAATAAGAAGAATTTCTGACTTTTGCCCCAAAATATAGGGAATTTCTGCCTTTTTGTTCCAAAATAAAGAAAATTTCTTCAATTTTGTACCATAATAAAAGAAATTTGTCCTTTTTGCCCCAAAATAAGGAGAATTTCTGACTTTTTACCCTGAAATAAATGAAATTTCTACAATTTTGCCCGAAAATAAGGGAAATTTGTGTATTTTGCCCTAAAATAAGGAGAATTTCTGCCTTTTGCCCCAAAATATGGGGAATTTCAGCATTTTACCTCAAAATAAGGGGAATTTCTGCGTTTTTGCCGTGAAATATGTGAAATTTCTGCAATTTTACCCCAAAATAAGGTGAATTTCTGCTTTTTTGCCCCAAAATAATGGGAATTTCTGCATTTTTGCCCCAAAATAAGAAAAAATTTTGCTTTTTTCTTCGGAAATAAGGGAAATTTCTGCAATTTTGTCCTATAATAAGAGAAATTTCTGCAATTTTAGCCCATAAAAAAGCAAATTTCTGATATTTTGCTGCAAAATAAGGGGAATTTCTTTTTTTTGCCCCCTAATAAAGCAAATTTCTGCAATTTTGCCCCAAAATAAGGGGAATTTCTGTTTTTTGCCCCCAAATAAGGGAAATTTCTGCAATTTTGCCCTAAAATAAGGGGAATTTCTGCAATTTTCCTCAAAATAAGGGGAATTTCTACCTTTTTGCCACAAAATAAAGAAAATTACTGCATGTTTTACCCCAAAATTAGGTGAATTTCTGCAATTTTGCTCCAAAATACGAGGATTTTCTGCGTTTTTCGCCGAAAATAAGGGGAATTTTTGCCATTTTGCCGCGAAATAAGTGAAATTTCTGGAGTTTTACCCCAAAATAAGGGGAATTTCTGCCTTTTTGCCCCAAAATTAGATGAATTTCTGCAATTTTGCTCCAAAATACAAGGAATTTCTGCCTTTTTTCCCGAAAATAAAGGCAATGTATACCTTTTTGCTATAAAAAAATGAAATTTCTTCACTTTTGCCCCAAAATAAGGCGATTTTCTGCCTTTTTGACTCAAAAAAAGTGCAATTTCTGCCTTTTCCCCAAAATAAATGGAATTTCTGTCTTTTTGCCCCCAAATAAGGGGAATTTCTGACTTTTTGCCTTGAAATAAGTGAAATTTCTAAAATGTTTCTACCAAATAAGGGAAATGTCTGCTTTTTGCCCAAAAATAAGGGGAATTTCTGCCTTTTTGCCCCAAAATAAGGGGAATTTCAGCATTTTTTCCTCAAAATAAGAGGAATTTCTGCCTTTTGCCCCAAAATATGGAAAATTTCTGCCTTTTTGCCCTAAAATAAGAAAAATTTCTGCAATTTTTTACCAAACTAAAAGAAATTTCTGCCTTTTTGTTCCAAAATAAGAGAAATTTCTGCCATTTTTTCCCTGAAATAAGTGAAATTTCTGCAATTTTGCCCCAAATTAATGGAAATTTCTGCAATTTTGCCCCAAAGTAGAGGAAATTTCTGCACTTTTGCCCCAAATAAGGGGAATTTCTGACTTTTTGCACCCGAAAAAAGGAGATTTTCTGTCTTTTGCCTCAAAATAAGGAGAATTTCAGCCTTTTTGCCCGAATATTATGAGAATTTCTGCAATTTTTCTTCAAAATACGGAAAATTTCTGCCTTTTAGCCCCAAAATAAAGGGAATTTCTGCATTTTTCCCCAATATTAGGGGAATTTGTGCATTTTACCTCTAAATAAAAGTAATTTCTGCATGTTACCTCAAAATAAGAAGAATTTCTGCCTTTTGCCCCAAAATATGGGAAATTTCTGCATTTTTTTTCCAAAATAAAGAAAATTTCTTCAATTTTGTACCATAATAAAAGAAATTTCTCCTTTTTGCCCCAAAATAAGGGGAATTTCTGCCTTTTGCCCTGAAATATGTGAAATTTCTGCAATTTTACTCTAAAATAAGGTAAATTTCTGCCTTTTTGCTCAAAAATAATGGGAATTTCTGTCTTTTTGCCCCAAAATAAGAAAAATTTTTGTTTTTTCTTCTGAAATAAGTGAAATTTCTGCAATTTTGCCCTAAAATAAGGGAAATTTCTGCAATTTTACCCCATAATAAAGCAAATTTCTGCAATTTTGCTGCAAAATAAGTGGAATTTCTGTTTTTTGCCCCTAAAAAAAGCAAATTTCTGCAATTTTGCCCCAAAATAAAATGAATTTCTGTTTTTTGCCCCCAAATAATGGAAATTTCTGCAATTTTGCCCTAAAATAAGGGGAATTTCATTTTTTTTCCTCAAAATAAGGGGAATTTTTGCCTTTTGCCCCAAAATATGGTAAATTTCTGCCTTTTTGCCCCAAAATAAGAAAAATTTCTGCCATTTTGTACCAAAATAAAAGAAATTTCTGCCTTTTTGTTCCAAAATAAAAGAAATTTCTGCCTTTTTTCCCTGGAATAAGTGAAATTTCTGCAATTTTGCCCCAAAATAAGGGAAATTTCTTCAATTTTGCCCAAAGTAGAGGAAATTTCTGCAATTTTGCCCCAAATAAGGGGAATTTCTGACATTTTGCACCCGAATCAAGGAGATTTTCTCTCTTTTTGCCCCAAAATTAGGAGTATTTCAGCCCTTTTGCCCCAAAATTATTAGAATTTCTGCAATTTTTCTTCAAAATACGGAAAATTTCTGCCTTTTAGCCCCAAAATAAAGGGAATTTCTGCATTTTTCTTCAATATTAGGGGAATTTCTGTATTTTACCTCTAAATAAAATGAATTTCTGCATGTTACCTCAAAATAAGAAGAATTTCTGACTTTTGCCCCAAAATATAGGAAATTTCTGCCTTTTTGTTCCAAAATAAAGAAAATTTCTTCAATTTTGTACCATAAAGAAAGAAATTTGTCCTTTTTGCCCCAAAATCAAGAGAATTTCTGCCTTTTTGCCCTGAAAAATGTGAAATTTCTGCAATTTTACCCCAAAATAAGGTAAATTTCTGCCTTTTTCCCTCAAAATAATGGGAATTTCTGCCTTTTTGCCCAAAAATAAAAAAAAATTTTGTTTTTTCTTTTGAAATAAGTGAAATTTCTGCAATTTTGCCCTAAAATAAAGGAAATTTCTGCAATTTTACCCCATAATATAGGAAATTTCTGCAATTTTGCTGCAAAATAAGGGGAATTTCTGTTTTTTGCCCCCAAATAAAGCAAATTTCTGCAATTTTGCCCTAAAATAAGGGGAATTTCTGCCATTTGCCCCAAAATAAGGGGAATTTCTGCCTTTTTGCTACAAATTAAAGAAAATTACTGCATGTTTTACCCCAAAATTAGGTGAATTTCTGCAATTTTGCTCCAAAATATGAGGATTTTCTGCCTTTTTCGCCAAAAATAAGGGGAATTTCTGCGATTTGGCCGCGAAATAAGTGAAATTTCTGCAGTTTTACCCCAAAATAAGTTGAATTTCTGCCTTTTTGCCCCAAAATTAGGGGAATTTCTTAAATTTTGCTCCAAAATACGGGGAATTTCTGCATTTTTGCCCGAAATTAAAGGCAATGTATACCTTTTTGCTATAAAAAAGGGAAATTTCTTCACTTTTGCCCCAGAAAAAGGCGATTTTCTGCCTTTTTGACTCAAAATATGTGCAATTTCAGCCTTTTTCCCAAAAATAAATGGAATTTCTGTCTTTTTGCCCCAAAATAAGGGGAATTTCTGAATTTTTTGCCCTGAAATAAGTGAAATTTCTAAAATTTTTCCACAAAATAAGGGAAAAATCTGCTTTTTGCCCCAAAATAAGGAGAATTTCTGCCTTTTTGCCCCAAAATAAGAAGAATTTCAGACTTTTTTCCTCAAAATAAGGGGAATTACTGCCTTTGCCCCAAAATATGGGAAATTTCTGCCTTTTTGCCCCAAAATAAGAAAAATTTCTGCAATTTTGTACCAAAATAAAAGAAATTTCTGCCTTTTTGTTCCAAAATAAGAGAAATTTCTGCCTTTTTTCCCTGAAATAAGTGAAATTTCTGCAATTTTGCCCCAAAATAAAGGAAATTTCTGCAATTTTGCCCCAAAGTAGAGGAAATTTCTGCACTTTTGCCCCAAATAAGGGGAATTTCTGACTTTTGCACCCGAAAAAAGGAGATTTTCTGTCTTTTTGACCCAAAATAAGGAGAATTTCAGCCTTTTTGCCCGAAAATTATGAGAATTTCTGCAATTTTTCTTCAAAATACGAAAAATTTCTGCCTTTTAGCCCTAAAATAAAGGGAATTTCTGCTTTTTTCTCCAATATTAGGGGAATTTGTGCATTTTACCTCTAAATAAAAGGAATTTCTGCATGTTACGTCAAAATAAGAAGAATTTCTGCCTTTTACCCCAAAATATGGGGAATTTCTGCCTTTTTGTTCCAAAATAAAGAAAATTTCTTCAATTTTCTACCATAATAAACGAAATTTCTCCTTTTTGCCCCAAGATAATGGGAATTTCTGCCTTTTTGCCCTGAAAAATGTGAAATTTCTGCAATTTTACCCCAAAATAAGGTAAATTTCTGCCTTTTTCCCTCAAAATAATGGGAATTTCTGCCTTTTTGCCCAAAAATAAAAAAAAAATTTTGTTTTTTCTTTTGAAATAAGTGAAATTTCTGCAATTTTGCCCTAAAATAAAGGAAATTTCTGCAATTTTACCCCATAATATAGGAAATTTCTGCAATTTTGCTGCAAAATAAGGGGAATTTCTGTTTTTTGCCCCCAAATAAAGCAAATTTCTGCAATTTTGCCCTAAAATAAGGGGAATTTCTGCCATTTGCCCCAAAATAAGGGGAATTTCTGCCTTTTTGCTACAAATTAAAGAAAATTACTGCATGTTTTACCCCAAAATTAGGTGAATTTCTGCAATTTTGCTCCAAAATATGAGGATTTTCTGCCTTTTTCGCCAAAAATAAGGGGAATTTCTGCGATTTGGCCGCGAAATAAGTGAAATTTCTGCAGTTTTACCCCAAAATAAGTTGAATTTCTGCCTTTTTGCCCCAAAATTAGGGGAATTTCTTAAATTTTGCTCCAAAATACGGGGAATTTCTGCATTTTTGCCCGAAATTAAAGGCAATGTATACCTTTTTGCTATAAAAAAGGGAAATTTCTTCACTTTTGCCCCAGAAAAAGGCGATTTTCTGCCTTTTTGACTCAAAATATGTGCAATTTCAGCCTTTTTCCCAAAAATAAATGGAATTTCTGTCTTTTTGCCCCAAAATAAGGGGAATTTCTGAATTTTTTGCCCTGAAATAAGTGAAATTTCTAAAATTTTTCCACAAAATAAGGGAAAAATCTGCTTTTTGCCCCAAAATAAGGAGAATTTCTGCCTTTTTGCCCCAAAATAAGAAGAATTTCAGACTTTTTTCCTCAAAATAAGGGGAATTACTGCCTTTGCCCCAAAATATGGGAAATTTCTGCCTTTTTGCCCCAAAATAAGAAAAATTTCTGCAATTTTGTACCAAAATAAAAGAAATTTCTGCCTTTTTGTTCCAAAATAAGAGAAATTTCTGCCTTTTTTCCCTGAAATAAGTGAAATTTCTGCAATTTTGCCCCAAAATAAAGGAAATTTCTGCAATTTTGCCCCAAAGTAGAGGAAATTTCTGCACTTTTGCCCCAAATAAGGGGAATTTCTGACTTTTGCACCCGAAAAAAGGAGATTTTCTGTCTTTTTGACCCAAAATAAGGAGAATTTCAGCCTTTTTGCCCGAAAATTATGAGAATTTCTGCAATTTTTCTTCAAAATACGAAAAATTTCTGCCTTTTAGCCCTAAAATAAAGGGAATTTCTGCTTTTTTCTCCAATATTAGGGGAATTTGTGCATTTTACCTCTAAATAAAAGGAATTTCTGCATGTTACGTCAAAATAAGAATAATTTCTGCCTTTTACCCCAAAATATGGGGAATTTTTGCCTTTTTGTTCCAAAATAAAGAAAATTTCTTCAATTTTCTACCATAATAAACGAAATTTCTCCTTTTTGCCCCAAGATAATGGGAATTTCTGACATTTTACCCTGAAATAAATGAAATTTCTGCAATTTTGCCCGAAAATAATTGAAATTTGTGCCTTTTTTGCCCCAAAATAAGGGGAATTTCTGCCTTTTGCCCCAAAATATGGGAAATTTCAGCGTTTTACCTCAAAAGAAGGGGAATTTCTGCGTTTTTGCCCTGAAATATGTGAAATTTCTGCAATTTTAATCCAAATTAAAGTGAATTTCTGCCATATTGCCTCAAAATTATGGGAATTTCTGTCTTTTTGCCCCAAATTAAGAAAAATATTTGATTTTTCTTCTGAAATAAGTGACATTTCTGCAATTTTGCCCCAAAATAAGGGAAATGTCTGCAATTTTTCCCCATAATAAAGCAATTTTCTGCAATTTCGCCCTAAAATAAGGGGAATTTCTGCCATTTGCCCCAAAATAAGGGGAATTTCTGCCTTTTTGCCACAAAATAAAGATAATTAGTGCATGTTTTACCCCAAAATTAGGTGAATTTCTGCAATTTTACTCCAAAATACGAGGATTTTCTGCATTTTTCGCCAAAAATAAGAGGAATTTCTGCCATTTTGCCGTGAAATAAGTGAAATTTCTGCAGTTTTACTCCAAAATAAGGAAAATTTCTGCCTTTTTGCCCCAAAATTAGGGGAATTTCTGCAATTTTGCTCCAAAATACGGGTAATGTCTGCCTTTTTGCCCGAAAATAAAGGCAATGTATACCTTATTGCTATAAAAAAGGGAAATTTCTTCACTTTTGCCCCAAAATAAGGCGATTTTTCGTCTTTTTGACTCAAAATAAGTTTCTGCCTTTTCCCCAAAAATAAACGGAATTTCTGTCTTTTTGCCCCAAAATAAGGGGAATTTCTGACTTTTTGCCCTGAAATAAGTGAAATTTCTAAAATTTTTCCACAAAATAAGGGAAATGTCTGCTTTTTGCCCCAAAATAAGGATAATTTCTTCCTTTTGCCCCAAAATAAGGGGAATTTCAGCCTTTTTTCCTCAAAATAAGGGGAATTTCTGCCTTTTGCCCCAAAATATGGGAAATTTCTGCATTTTTGCCCCAAAATAAGAAAAATTTCTGCAATTTTGACCAAAATAAAAGAAATTTCTGCATTTTTGTTCCAAAATAAGAGAAATTTCTGCCTTATTTCCCTGACATAAGTGAAATTTCTGCAATTTTGCCCCAAAATAATAGAAATTTCTGCAATTTTGCCCCAAAGTAGAGGAAATTTCTGCAATTTTGCCCCAAATAAGGGGAATTTCTGACTTTTGCACCCGAAAAAAGGAGATTTTCTGTCTTTTTGCTCCAAAAAAAAGGAGAATTTCAGCCTTTTTGCCCAAAAATTATGAGAATTTCTGCTATTTTTCTTCAAAATATGGAAAATTTCTGCCTTTTAGCCCCAAAATAAAGGGAATTTCTGCATTTGATACCTGATATTAGGGGAATTTCTGCATTTTACCTCTAAATAAAAGGAATCTGCATGTTACCTCAAAATAAGAAGAATTTCTGCCTTTTACTCCAAAATATGGGGAATTTCTGCCTTTTTGTTCCAAAATAAAGAAAATTTCTTAAATTTTGTAACATAATAAAAGAAATTTCTACTTTTTGTCCCAAAATAAGTTGAATTTCTGACTTTTTACCCTGAAATAAATTAAATTTCTGCAATTTTGCCCGAAAATAAGGGAAATATGTGCCTTGTTTGCCCCAAAATAAGGGGAATTTCTGCCTTTTGCCCCAAAATATGATGGAATTTCAGCATTTTACCTCAAAATAAGGGGAATTTCTGCTTTTTTGCCCTGAAATATGTAAAATTTCTGCAATTTTACCCCAAAATAAGGTGAATTTCTGACTTTTTGCCCCAAAATAATGGAAATTTCTGACTTTTTGCCCCAAATTAAGAAAAATTTTTGTTTTTTCTTCTGAAATAAGTGAAATTTCTGCAATTTTGCCCTAAAATAAGGGAAATTTCTGCAATTTTTTCCCATAATAAAGCAAATTTCGACAATTTTGCCGCAAAATAAGAGGAATTTGTGGTTTTTGCCCCCAAATAAAGCAAATTTCTGCAATTTTGCCCCAAAATAAGGGGAATTTCAGTTTTTTGGCCCCAAATAAGGGAAATTTCTGCTATTTTGCCCTAAAATAAGGGGAATTTCTGACATTTGCCCCAAAATAAGGGGAATTTCTGCCTTTTTGCCACAAAATAAAGAAAATTACTGCATGTTTTACCCCAAAATTGGGTGAATGTCTGCAATTTTGTTCCAAAATACGAGGATTTTCTGCCTTTTCGCCGAAAATATGGGGAATTTCTGCCATTTTGCCGCGAAATAAGTGAAATTTCTGCAGTTTTACCCCAAAATAAGGGAATTTCTGCCTTTTTGCCCCAAAATTAGGGGAATTTCTGCAATTTTGCTATAAAATGCGGGGAATTTCTGCCTTTTTGCCCGAAAATAAAGGCAATGTATATCTTTTTGCTGTAAAAAAGGGAAATTTCTTCACTTTTGCCCCAAAATAAAGCGATTTTCCGCTTTTTTGACTCAAAATAAGTGCAAATTCTGCCTTTTCCCCAAAAATAAACAGAATTTCTGTCTTTTTGCCCCAAAATAAGGGGAATTTCTGACGTTTTGCCCTGAAATAAGTGAAATTTCTAAAATTTTTCCCCAAAATAAGGGAAATGTCTGCTTCTTGCCCCAAAATAAGGAGAATTTCTGCCTTTTTGCCCCCAAATAAGGGGAATTTCAGACTTTTTTCCTCAAAATAAGGGGAATTTCTGCCTTTTGCCCCAAAATATGGGAAATTTCTGCCTTTTTCCCCCAAAATAAGAAAAATTTCTGCAATTTTGTACCAAAATAAAAGAAATTTCTGCATTTTTGTTCCTAAATAAGAGAAATTTCTGCCTTATTTCCCTGACATAAGTGAAATTTCTGCAATTTTGCCACAAAATAAGGGAAATTTCTGCAATTTTGCCCCAAAGTAGAGAAAATTTCTGCAATTTTGCACCAAATAAGGGGAATTTCTGACTTTTTCTACCGGAAAAAAGGAGATTTTCTGTCTTTTTGCCCCAAAATAACGAGAATTTCAGCCTTTTTGCCCAAAAATTATGAGAATTTCTGCTATTTTTCTTCAAAATATGGAAAATTTCTGCCTTTTAGCCCCAAAATAAAGGAAATTTCTGCATTTGATACCCGATATTAGGGGAATTTCTGCATTTTACCTCTAAATAAAAGGAATTTCTGCATGTTACCTCAAAATAAGAAGAATTTCTGCCTTTTACCCCAAAATATGGGGAATTTCTGCCTTTTTGTTCCAAAATAAAGAAAATTTCTTCAATTTTGTACCATAATAAAAGAAATTTCTACTTTTTGCCCAAAAATAAGGGGAATTTCTGACTTTTTACCCTGAAATAAATGATATTTCTGCAATTTTGCCCGAAAATAAGGGAAATATGTGCATTTTTTGACCCAAAATAAGGGGAATTTCTGCCTTTTGTCCCAAAATATGGAAAATTTCAAAATTTTACCTCAAAATAAGGGGAATTTCTGCCTTTTGCCCTGAAATATGGTAAATTTCTGCAATTTTACCCCAAAATAAGGTGAATTTCTGCTTTTTGCCCCAAAATAATGGGAATTTCTGCCTTTTTGCCCCAAAATAAGAAAAATTTTTGTTTTTTCTTCTGAAATAAGTGAAATTTCTGCAATTTTGCCCTAAAATAAGGGAAATTTCTGCAATTTTTCCCCATAATAAAGCAAATTTCGGCAATTTTGCCGCAAAATAAGAGGAATTTTTTTTTTTGCCCCCAAATAAAGAAAATTTCTGCAATTTTGCCCCAAAATAAGGGGAATTTCTGTTTTTTGCCCCCAAATAAGGGAGATTTCTGCTATTTTGCCCTAAAATAAGGGGAATTTCTGCCATTTGCCCCAAAATAAGGGGAATTTCTGCCTTTTTGCCACAAAATAAAGAAAATTACTGCATGTTTTACCCCAAAATTGGGTGAATGTCTGCAATTTTGCTCCAAAATATGAGGATTTTCTGCCTTTTTCGCCGAAAATATGGGGAATTTCTGCCATTTTGCCGCGAAATAAGTGAAATTCCTGCAGTTTTACCCCAAAATAAGGGGAATTTCTGCCTTTTTGCCCCAAAATTAGGGGAATTTCTGCAATTTTGCTCCAAAATACAGGGAATTTCTGCCTTTTTGCCCGAAAATAAAGGCAATGTATACCTTTTTGCTATAAAAAAGGGAAATTTCTTCACTTTTGCCTCAAAATAAGGCGATTTTCCGCCTTTTTGACTCAAAATAAGTGCAAATTCTGCTTTTTGCCCCAAAATAAAAAGAATTTCTGCCTTTTTGCCCCAATATAAGGGGAATTTCTGCCTTTTTGCTCCAAAATAAGAAAAATTTCTGCAATTTTGTACTAAAATAAAAGAAATTTCTGCCTTTTTGCTCCAAAATAAGAGAAATTTCTGCCTTTTCTCCCTGAAATAAGTGAAATTCCTGCAATTTTGCCCCAAATTAAGGGAAATTTCTGCAATTTTGCCCCAAAGTAAAGGAAATTTCTGCAATTTTCCACCAAATAAGGGAAATTTCTGACTTTTTGCACCCAAAAAAAGGAGATTTTCTGTCCTTTTGCCCCAAAATAAGGAGAATTTCAGCCATTTGCCAGAAAATTATGAGAATTTCTGCAATTTTTCTTCAAAATACGGAAAATTTCTTTCTTTTAGCCCCAAAATAAAGGGAATTTCTGCATTTTCCCCCAATATTAGGGTAATTTCTGTATTTTACCGATAAATAAAAGAAATTTCTGCATTTTACCTCAAAATAAGAAAAATTTCTGACTTTTACCCCAAAATATGGGGAATTTCTGCCTTTTTGTTCCAAAATAAAGAAAATTTCTTCAATTTTGTACAATAATAAAAGAAATTTCTCCTTTTTGCCCCAAAATAAGGGGAATTTCTGACTTTTTACCATGAAATAAATGAAATTTCTACAATTTTTCCCGAAAATAAGGGAAATATTTGCCTTTTTTGCCCCAAAATAAGGGGAATTTCTGCCTTTTGCCCCAAAATATGGGGAATTTCAGCATTTTGCCTCAAAATAAGGGGAATTTTTGCCTTTTTGCCCTGAAATATGTAAAATTTCTGCAATTTTACCCCAAAATAAGGTGAATATCTGCCTTTTTGCCCCAAAATAATGGGAATTTCTGCTTTTTGCCCCAAAATAAGAAAATCTTTTGTTTTTTCTTCTGAAATAAGTGAAATTTCTGCAATTTTGCCCTAAATTAAGGGAAATTTCTGCAATTTTTCCCCATAATAAAGCAAATTTCGGCAATTTTGCCGCAAAATAAGAGGAATTTCTGTTTTTTGCCCCCAAATAAAGGAAATTTCTGCTATTTTGCCCTAAAATAATGGGAATTCCTGCCATTTGCCCCAAAATAAGGGGAATTTCTGCTTTTTTGCCACAAAATAAAGAAAATTACTGCATGTTTTAGCCCAAAATTGGGTGAATGTCTGCAATTTTGCTTTAAAATACGAGGATTTTCTGCCTTTTTCGCCGAAAATATGGGGAATTTCTGCCATTTTGCTGCGAAATAAGTGAAATTTCTGCAGTTTTACCCCAAAATAAGGGGAATTTCTGCCTTTTTGCCCTAAAATTAGGAGAATTTCTGCAATTTTGCTCCAAAATACGGGGAATTTCTGCCTTTTTGCCCGAAAATAAAGGCAATGTATACCTTTTTGCTATAAAAAAAAAGAAATTTCTTCACTTTTGCCTCAAAATAAGGCGATTTTCTGCCTATTGACTCAAAATAAGTGCAAATTCTGCCTTTTCCCCAAAAATAAACGGAATTTCTGTCTTTTTGCCCAAAAATAAGGGGAATTTCTGACGTTTTGCCCCAATATAAGGGGAATTTCTGCCTTTTTTCTCCAAAATAAGAAAAATTTCTGCAATTTTATACCAAAATAAAAGAAATTTCTGCCTTTTTGCTCCAAAATAAGAGAAATTTCTGCCTTTTCTCCCTGAAATAAGTGAAATTCCTGCAATTTTGCCCCAAATTAAGGGAAATTTCTGCAATTTTGCCCCAAAGTAAAGGAAATTTCTGCAATTTTGCCCCAAATAAGTGGAATTTCTGACTTTTTGCACCCAAAAAAAGGAGATTTTCTGTCCTTTTGCCCCAAAATATGGAGAATTTCAGCCATTTGCCCGAAAATTATGAGAATTTCTGCATTTTTTCTTCAAAATACAGAAAATTTCTTCTTTTTAGCCCCAAGATAAAGGGAATTTCTGCATTTTCCCCCAATATTAGGGGAATTTCTGTATTTTACCTCAAAATAAAAAGAATTTCTGACTTTTACCCCAAAATATGGGGAATTTCTGCCTTTTTGTTCCAAAATACAGAAAATTTCTTCAATTTTGTACCATAATATAAGAAATTTCTCCTTTTTGCCCCAAAATAAGTGGAATTTCTGACTTTTTACCCTAAAATAAATGAAAATTCAGCAATTTTGCCTGAAAATAAGGGAAATTTGTGCCCTTTGCCGCAACTTAAAAGAATTTCTGCCTTTTGCCCCAAAATATGGGGAATTTCAGCATTTTACCTCAAAATAAGGGGAATTTCTGCCTTTTTGCCCTGAAATATGTAAAATTTCTGCAATTTTACCCCAAAATAAGGTGAATTTCTGCCTTTTTGCCCCAAAATAATGGGAATTTCTGCCTTTTTGCCCCAAAATAAGAAAAATTTTTGCTTTTTTTTCTGAAATAAGTGAAATTTCTGCAATTTTGCCCTAAAATAAGGAAAATATCTGAAATTTTTCCTCATAATAAAGCAAATTTCTGCAATTTAGCCCCAAAATAAGGAAAATTTCTGTTTTTTGCCCCCAAATAAGGGAAATTTCTGCAATTTTGCCCTAAAATAAGGAAAATTTCTGCAATTTTTCCCCATAATAAAGCAAATTTCTGCAATTTTGCTGCAAAATAAGGGGAATTTCTGTTTTTTGCCCCCAAATAAAGCAAATTTCTGCAATTTTGCCCCAAAATAAGGGGAATTTCTGTTTTTTGCCCACAAATGAGGGAAATTTCTGTAATTTTGCCCTAAAACAAGGGGCATTTCTGCCATTTGCCCCAAAATAAGGGGAATTTCTGCCTTTTTGCCACAAAATAAAGAAAATTAGTGCATGTTTTATTCCAAAATTAGGTGAATATCTGCAATTTTGCTCCAAAATACGAGGATTTTCTGCCTTTTTCGCCAAAAATAAGGGGAATTTCTGCCATTTTGCCGCGAAATAAGTGAAATTTCTGAAGTTTTACTCCAAAATAAGGGGAATTTCTGCCTTTTTGCCACAAAATTAGGGGAATTTCTACAATTTTGCTCCAAAATACGGGGAATTTCTGCCTTTTTGCCCGAAAATAAAGGCAATGTATACCTTATTGCTATAAAAAAGGGAAATTTCTTCACTTTTGCACCAAAATAAGGAGATTTTCCGTCTTTTTGACTCAAAATAAGTGCAATTTCTGCCTTTTCCCCAAAAACAAATGGAATTTCTGTCTTTTTGCCCCAAAATAAGGGGAATTTCTGACTTTTTGCCCTGAAATAAGTGAAATTTCTAAAATTTTTCCCCAAAATAAGGGAAATGTCTGCTTTTTGCCCCAAAATAAGGAGAATTTCTGCCTTTTTGCCCCAATATAAGGGGAATTTCTGCCTTTTTGCTCCAAAATAAGAAAAATTTCTGCAATTTTGTACCAAAATAAAAGAAATTTCTGCCTTTTTGCTCCAAAATAAGAGCAATTTCTGCCTTTTCTCCCTGAAATAAGTGAAATTCCTGCAATTTTGGCCCAAATTAAGGGAAATTTCTGCAATTTTGCCCCAAAGTAAAGGAAATTTCTGCAATTTTCCACCAAATAAGGGGAATTTCTGACTTTTTGCTCCCAAAAAAAAAGATTTTCTGTCCTTTTGCCCCAAAATATGGAGAATTTCAGCCATTTGCCCGAAAATTATGAGAATTTCTGCATTTTTCTTCAAAATACAAAATATTTCTTCTTTTTAGCCCCAAAATAAAGGGAATTTCTGCATTTTCCCCCTATATTAGGGGAATTTTTGTATTTTACCTCTAAATAAAAGAAATTTCTGCATTTTACCTCAAAATAAGAAAAATTTCTGACTTTTACCCAAAATATGGGGAATTTCTGCCTTTTTGTTCCAAAATACAGAAAATTTCTTCAATTTTGTACCATAATAAAAGAAATTTCCCCTTTTTGCCCCAAAATAAGTGGAATTTCTGACTTTTTACCCTGAAATAAATGAAACTTCTGCAATTTTGCCTGAAAATAAGAGAAATTTGTGCCTTTTGCCCCTACATAAGAAGAATTTCTGCCTTTTGCCCCAATATATGGGGAATTTCAGCATTTTACTTCAAAATAAGGGGAATTTCTGACTTTTTGCCCTGAAATATGTGAAATTTCTGCAATTTTACCCCAAAATAAGGTGAATTTCTGCCTTTTTGCCCCAAAATAATTGGAATTTCTGCCTTTTTGCCCCAAAATAAGAAAAATTTTTGTTTTTTCTTCTGAAATAAGTGAAATTTCTGCAATTTTGCCGTAAAATAAAGGAAATTTCTGCAATTTTATCCCATAATAAAGCAAATTTCTGCAATTTTGCCCCAAAATAAGGGGAATTTCTGTTTTTTGCCCCCAAATGAGGGAAATTTCTGTAATTTGCCCTAAAACAAGGGGAATTTCTGCCATTTGCCCCAAAATAAGGGGAATTTCTGCCTTTTTGCCACAAAATAAAGAAAATTAGTGCATGTTTTATTCCAAAATTAGGTGAATATCTGCAATTTTGCTCCAAAATACGAGGATTTTCTGCCTTTTTCGCCGAAAATAAAGGGAATTTCTGCCATTTTGCCGCGAAATAAGTGAAATTTCTGAAGTTTTACTCCAAAATAAGGGGAATTTCTGCCTTTTTGCCCCAAAATTAGGGGAATTTCTACAATTTTGCTCCAAAATACGGGGAATTTCTGCATTTTTGCCCGAAAATAAAGGCAATGTATACCTTATTGCTATAAAAAAGGGAAATTTCTTCACTTTTGCACCAAAATAAGGAGATTTTCCATCTTTTTGACTCAAAATAAGTGCAATTTCTGCCTTTTCCCCAAAAATAAATGGAATTTCTGTCTTTTTGCCCCAAAATAAGGGGAATTTCTGACTTTTTGCCCTGAAATAAGTGAAATTTCTAAAATTTTTCCCCAAAATAAGGGAAATATCTGCTTTTTGCCCCAAAATAAGGAGAATTTCTGCCTTTTTGCCCCAATATAAGGGGAATTTCTGCCTTTTTGCTCCAAAATAAGAAAAATTTCTGCAATTTTGTACTAAAATAAAAGAAATTTCTGCCTTTTTGCTCCAAAATAAGAGAAATTTCTGCCTTTTCTCCCTGAAATAAGTGAAATTCCTGCAATTTTGGCCCAAATTAAGGGAAATTTCTGCAATTTTGCCCCAAAGTAAAGGAAATTTCTGCAATTTTCCACCAAATAAGGGGAATTTCTGACTTTTTGCACCCAAAAAAAGAAGATTTTCTGTCCTTTTGCCCCAAAATATGGAGAATTTCAGCCATTTGCCCGAAAATTATGAGAATTTCTGCATTTTTTCTTCAAAATACAGAAAATTTCTTCTTTTTAGCCCCAAAATAAAGAGAATTTCTGCATTTTCCCCCAATATTAGGGGAATTTTTGTATTTTACCTCTAAATAAAAGAAATTTCTGCATTTTACCTCAAAATAAGAAGAATTTCTGACTTTTACCCCAAAATATGGGGAATTTCTGCCTTTTTGTTCCAAAATACAGAAAATTTCTTCAATTTTGTCCCATAATAAAAGAAATTTCCCCTTTTTGCCCCAAATTAAATGGAATTTCTGACTTTTTACCCTGAAATAAATGAAACTTCTGCAATTTTGCCTGAAAATAAGGGAAATTTGTGCCTTTTGCCCCTACATAAGAAGAATTTCTGCCTTTTGCCCCAATATATGGGGAATTTCAGCATTTTACTTCAAAATAAGGGGAATTTCTGACTTTTTGCCCTGAAATATGTGAAATTTCTGCAATTTTACCCCAAAATAAGGTGAATTTCTGCCTTTTTGCCCCAAAATAATGGGAATTTCTGCCTTTTTGCCCCAAAATAAGAAAAATTTTTGTTTTTTTTTTTCTGAAATATATTAAATTTCTTCAAATTTGCCCTAAAATAAGGGAAATATCTGAAATTTTTCCTCATAATAAAGCAAATTTCTGCAATTTTGCCCCAAAATAAGGGGAATTTCTGTTTTTTGCCCCCAAATAAGAGAAATTTCTGCAATTTTGCCCTAAAATAAGGGAAATTTCTGCAATTTTTCCCCATAATAAAGCAAATTTCTTCAATTTTGCTGCAAAATAAGGGGTATTTCTGTTTTTTGCCCCCAAATAAAGCAAATTTCTGCAATTTTGCCCTAAAATAAGGGGAATTTCTGCCATTTGCCCCAAAATAAGGGGAATTTCTGCCTTTTTGCCACAAAATAATGAAAATTAGTGCATGTTTTACCCCAAAATTAGGTGAATATCTGCAATTTTGCTCCAAAATACGAGAATTTTCTGCCTTTTTCGCCGAAAATAAGGGGAATTTCTGCCATTTTGCCGCGAAATAAGTGAAATTTCTGCAGTTTTACTCCAAAATAAGGGGAATTTCTGCCTTTTTGCCCCAAAATTAGGGGAATTTCTGCAATTTTGCTCCAAAATACGGGGAATTTCTGCCTTTTTGCCCGAAAATAAAGGCAATGTATACCTTATTGCTATAAAAAAGGGAAATTTCTTCACTTTTGCCCCAAAATAAGGCGATTTTCCGTCTTTTTGACTCAAAATAAGTGCAATTTCTGCCTTTTCCCCAAAAATAAACAGAATTTCTGTCTTTTATCCCCAAAATAAGGGGAATTTCTGACTTTTTGCCCTGAAATAAGTGAAATTTCTAAATTTTTTCCCTAAAATAAGGGAAATGTCTGCTTTTTGCCCCAAAATAAGGAGAATTTCTTCCTTTTGCCCCAAAATAAGGGGAATTTCAGCCTTTTTTCCTCAAAATAAAGGGAATTTTTGCCTTTTGCCCCAAAATATGGGAAATTTCTTCATTTTTGCCCCAAAATAAGAAAAATTTCTGCAATTTTGTACCAAAATAAAAGAAATTTCTGCATTTTTGTTCCAAAATAAGAGAAATTTCTGCTTTTTTTCCCTGACATAAGTGAAATTTCTGCAATTTTGCCCCAAAATAAGGGAAATTTCTGCAATTTTGCCCCAAAGTAGAGGAAATTTCTGCAATTTTGCCCCAAATAAGGGGAATTTCTGACTTTTTGCACCCAAAAAAAGGAGATTTTCTGTCCTTTTGAACCAAAATAAGGAGAATTTCAGCCATTTGCCCGAAAATTATGAGAATTTCTGCAATTTTTCTTCGAAATACAGAAAATTTCTTCCTTTTAGCCCCAAAATAAAGGGAATTTCTGCATTTTCCCCCAATATTAGGGGAATTTCTGTATTTTACCTCTAAATAAAAGAAATTTCTGCATTTTACCTCAAAATAAGAAGAATTTCTGACTTTTACCCCAAAATATGGGGAATTTCTGCCTTTTTGTTCCAAAATAAAGAAAATTTCTTCAATTTTGTACCATAATAAAAGAAATTTCTCCTTTTTGCCCCAAAAAAGGGGAATTTCTGACTTTTTACCCTGAAATAAATTAAATTTCTGCAATTTTGCCTGAAAATAAGGGAAATTTGTGCCTTTTGCCCCAAAATAAGAAGAATTTCTCCCTTTTGCCCCAAAATATGGGGAATTTCAGCATTTTACCTCAAAATAAGGGGAATTTCTGACTTTTTGCCCTGAAGTATGTGAAATTTCTGCAATTTTACCCCAAAATAAGGTGAATTTCTGCCTTTTTGCCCCAAAATAATGGGAATTTCTTTTTTTTGCCCCAAAATAAGAAAAATTTTTGCTTTTTTTTTCCTGAAATAAGTTAAATTTCTGCAATTTTGCCCTAAAATAAGGGAAATTTCTGAAATTTTTCCCCATAATAAAGCAAATTTCTGAAATTTTGCACCAAAATAAGGGGAATTTCTGTTTTTTGCCCCCAAATAAAGGAAATTTCTGCAATTTTGCCCTAAAATAAGGGAAATTTCTGACATTTGCCTTAAAATAAGGGGAATTTCTGCCTTTTTGCCACAAAATAAAGAAAATTACTGCATATTATACCCCAAAATTAGGTGAATTTCTGCAATTTTGCTCCAAAATACGAGGATTTTCTGCCTTTTTCACCGAAAATAAGGGGAGTTTCTGCCATTTTGCTGCGAAATAATTGAAATTTCTGCAGTTTTACGCCAAAATAAGGGGAATTTCTGACTTTTTGATCCAAAATTAGGGGAATTAATGCAATTTTGCTCCAAAATACGGGTCATTTCTGCCTTTTTGCCTGAAATTAAGTGGAATTTCTGCCTTTTTGTCCGGAAATAAGTGAAATTTCTGCAATTTTAGCCAAAAATTAGGGATTCCATTTTTGCCCCAAAATAAGGGAAATTTCTGCCATTTTGCACTGAAATATTTGAAATTTCCTCAATTTTACCCCAAAATAAAGGGAATTTCTGCCTTTTTGCCCCAAAATATAAGGAATTTCTGCCTTTTTGCCCCAAAATAAGGAAAATTTCTGCAATTTTGCCCCAAAATAAAAGGAATTTCTCCCTTTTTACCCCAAAATAAAGGGAATTTCAGCCTTTTTACCTGAAAATAAGTGAATTTTCTGCAATTTTGCCCAAAATAAGGGAAATTTCTGCAATTTTGCCCCAAAATAAGGTAAATTCCTGCAATTTTGCCCTACAATAAATGGAATTTCTGAGTTTTGCCCCAAAATAAGGAGAATTTTTGCCTTTTTGCCCCACAATTAGGGTAATTTCTGCAATTTTGCTCCAAAATACGGGGAATTTCTGCCTTTTTACCCGGAAATAAGGAGAATGCATACCTTTTTGCCATAAAAAAGGGAAATTTCTTCATTTTTTTCCAAGATAAGGGGAATTTCTGCCTTTATGCCTCTAAAGTGGAATTTCTGTCTTTTTCCCCCATAATAAGGGGAAATTCTGACTTATTACCCTGAAATAAGTGAAATTTCTGCAATTTTTTCCCCAAAATAAGGGAAATTTCTGCCTTTTTCCCCCAAATAAAGGGAATTTCAGCCTTTTTACCTCAAAATAAAGGGAATTTCTGCATTTTGCCACAAAATATTAGGAATTTCTGCCTTTTTGCCCCAAAATAAGGAAACTTTTTGCCTTTTTTCCCTGAAATAAGTGAAATTTCTTCAATTTTGCCCCAAAATAAGTGAAATTTCTGAGTTTTGCCCCAAAATAAGGAGAATTTCTGTGTTTTTGCCTGAACATATAGGGATTTTCTGCCTTTTTGCTCCACAATTAGGGGATTTTCGGCAATTGTGCTCCAAAATACGAGGAATTTCTGCTTTTTTGCCCGAAAATAAGAAGAATGTATACCTTTTGCCAAAAAAAAGAGAAATTTCTTCATTTTTGCCCCAAAATAAGAGGAATTTATTCCTTCTTACGTCAAATTAAGTGAAATTTCTGCCTTTTTACCCAAAAATAAACGGAATTTCTGTCTTTTTGCCCCAAAATAAAAGAAATTTTTGAATTTTGCCCTGAAATATGTGAAATTTCTTCAATTATGCCCCAAAATAAGGGAAATTTCTGCCTTTTGGCCACAAAATAAAGGGAATTTCTTTCTTTTTGCCCCAAAATAAGGGGAATTTCAGCATTTTACCTCATAATAAGGGGAATCTCTGCATTTTTGCCCCAAAATATGGGAAATTTCTTCATTTTTGCCCCAAAATAAGAAAAATTTCTGCAATTTTGTACCAAAATAAAAGAAATTTCTGCATTTTTGTTCCAAAATAAGAGAAATTTCTGCTTTTTTTCCCTGACATAAGTGAAATTTCTGCAATTTTGCCCCAAAATAAGGGAAATTTCTGCAATTTTGCCCCAAAGTAGAGGAAATTTCTGCAATTTTGCCCCAAATAAGGGGAATTTCTGACTTTTTGCACCCAAAAAAAGGAGATTTTCTGTCCTTTTGAACCAAAATAAGGAGAATTTCAGCCATTTGCCCGAAAATTATGAGAATTTCTGCAATTTTTCTTCGAAATACAGAAAATTTCTTCCTTTTAGCCCCAAAATAAAGGGAATTTCTGCATTTTCCCCCAATATTAGGGGAATTTCTGTATTTTACCTCTAAATAAAAGAAATTTCTGCATTTTACCTCAAAATAAGAAGAATTTCTGACTTTTACCCCAAAATATGGGGAATTTCTGCCTTTTTGTTCCAAAATAAAGAAAATTTCTTCAATTTTGTACCATAATAAAAGAAATTTCTCCTTTTTGCCCCAAAAAAGGGGAATTTCTGACTTTTTACCCTGAAATAAATTAAATTTCTGCAATTTTGCCTGAAAATAAGGGAAATTTGTGCCTTTTGCCCCAAAATAAGAAGAATTTCTCCCTTTTGCCCCAAAATATGGGGAATTTCAGCATTTTACCTCAAAATAAGGGGAATTTCTGACTTTTTGCCCTGAAGTATGTGAAATTTCTGCAATTTTACCCCAAAATAAGGTGAATTTCTGCCTTTTTGCCCCAAAATAATGGGAATTTCTTTTTTTTGCCCCAAAATAAGAAAAATTTTTGCTTTTTTTTTCCTGAAATAAGTTAAATTTCTGCAATTTTGCCCTAAAATAAGGGAAATTTCTGAAATTTTTCCCCATAATAAAGCAAATTTCTGAAATTTTGCACCAAAATAAGGGGAATTTCTGTTTTTTGCCCCCAAATAAGGGAAATTTCTGCAATTTTGCCCTAAAATAAGGGAAATTTCTGACATTTGCCTTAAAATAAGGGGAATTTCTGCCTTTTTGCCACAAAATAAAGAAAATTACTGCATATTATACCCCAAAATTAGGTGAATTTCTGCAATTTTGCTCCAAAATACGAGGATTTTCTGCCTTTTTCACCGAAAATAAGGGGAATTTCTGCCATTTTGCCGCGAAATAATTAAAATTTCTGCAGTTTTACGCCAAAATAATGGGAATTTCTGACTTTTTGATCCAAAATTAGGGGAATTAATGCAATTTTGCTCCAAAATACGGGTCATTTCTGCCTTTTTGCCTGAAATTAAGTGGAATTTCTGCCTTTTTGTCCGGAAATAAGTGAAATTTCTGCAATTTTAGCCAAAAATTAGGGATTCCATTTTTGCCCCAAAATAAGGGAAATTTCTGCCATTTTGCACTGAAATATTTGAAATTTCTGCAATTTTACCCCAAAATAAAGGGAATTTCTGCCTTTTTGCCCCAAAATATAAGGAATTTCTGCCTTTTTGCCCCAAAATAAGGAAAATTTCTGCAATTTTGCCCCAAAATAAGGGGAATTTCTCCCTTTTTACCCCAAAATAAAGGGAATTTCAGCCTTTTTACCTGAAAATAAGTGAATTTTCTGCAATTTTGCCCAAAATAAGGGAAATTTCTGCAATTTTGCCCCAAAATAAGGTAAATTCCTGCAATTTTGCCCCACAATAAATGGAATTTCTGAGTTTTGCCCCAAAATAAGGAGAATTTTTGCCTTTTTGCCCCACAATTAGGGTAATTTCTGCAATTTTGCTCCAAAATACGGGGAATTTCTGCCTTTTTACCCGGAAATAAGGAGAATGCATACCTTTTTGCCATAAAAAAGGGAAATTTCTTCATTTTTTTCCAAGATAAGGGGAATTTCTGCCTTTATGCCTCTAAAGTGGAATTTCTGTCTTTTTCCCCCATAATAAGGGGAAATTCTGACTTATTACCCTGAAATAAGTGAAATTTCTGCAATTTTTTCCCCAAAATAAGGGAAATTTCTGCCTTTTTCCCCCAAATAAAGGGAATTTCAGCCTTTTTACCTCAAAATAAAGGGAATTTCTGCATTTTGCCACAAAATATTAGGAATTTCTGCCTTTTTGCCCCAAAATAAGGAAACTTTTTGCCTTTTTTCCCTGAAATAAGTGAAATTTCTTCAATTTTGCCCCAAAATAAGTGAAATTTCTGAGTTTTGCCCCAAAATAAGGAGAATTTCTGTGTTTTTGCCTGAACATATAGGGATTTTCTGCCTTTTTGCTCCACAATTAGGGGATTTTCGGCAATTGTGCTCCAAAATACGAGGAATTTCTGCTTTTTTGCCCGAAAATAAGAAGAATGTATACCTTTTGCCAAAAAAAAGAGAAATTTCTTCATTTTTGCCCCAAAATAAGAGGAATTTATTCCTTCTTACGTCAAATTAAGTGAAATTTCTGCCTTTTTACCCAAAAATAAACGGAATTTCTGTCTTTTTGCCCCAAAATAAAAGAAATTTTTGAATTTTGCCCTGAAATATGTGAAATTTCTTCAATTATGCCCCAAAATAAGGGAAATTTCTGCCTTTTGGCCACAAAATAAAGGGAATTTCTTTCTTTTTGCCCCAAAATAAGGGGAATTTCAGCATTTTACCTCATAATAAGGGGAATCTCTGCATTTTTGCCCCAAAATATGGGAAATTTCTTCATTTTTGCCCCAAAATAAGAAAAATTTCTGCAATTTTGTACCAAAATAAAAGAAATTTCTGCATTTTTGTTCCAAAATAAGAGAAATTTCTGCTTTTTTTCCCTGACATAAGTGAAATTTCTGCAATTTTGCCCCAAAATAAGGGAAATTTCTGCAATTTTGCCCCAAAGTAGAGGAAATTTCTGCAATTTTGCCCCAAATAAGGGGAATTTCTGACTTTTTGCACCCAAAAAAAAGGAGATTTTCTGTCCTTTTGAACCAAAATAAGGAGAATTTCAGCCATTTGCCCGAAAATTATGAGAATTTCTGCAATTTTTCTTCGAAATACAGAAAATTTCTTCCTTTTAGCCCCAAAATAAAGGGAATTTCTGCATTTTCCCCCAATATTAGGGGAATTTCTGTATTTTACCTCTAAATAAAAGAAATTTCTGCATTTTACCTCAAAATAAGAAGAATTTCTGACTTTTACCCCAAAATATGGGGAATTTCTGCCTTTTTGTTCCAAAATAAAGAAAATTTCTTCAATTTTGTACCATAATAAAAGAAATTTCTCCTTTTTGCCCCAAAAAAGGGGAATTTCTGACTTTTTACCCTGAAATAAATTAAATTTCTGCAATTTTGCCTGAAAATAAGGGAAATTTGTGCCTTTTGCCCCAAAATAAGAAGAATTTCTCCCTTTTGCCCCAAAATATGGGGAATTTCAGCATTTTACCTCAAAATAAGGGGAATTTCTGACTTTTTGCCCTGAAGTATGTGAAATTTCTGCAATTTTACCCCAAAATAAGGTGAATTTCTGCCTTTTTGCCCCAAAATAATGGGAATTTCTTTTTTTTGCCCCAAAATAAGAAAAATTTTTGCTTTTTTTTTTCCTGAAATAAGTTAAATTTCTGCAATTTTGCCCTAAAATAAGGGAAATTTCTGAAATTTTTCCCCATAATAAAGCAAATTTCTGAAATTTTGCACCAAAATAAGGGGAATTTCTGTTTTTTGCCCCCAAATAAGGGAAATTTCTGCAATTTTGCCCTAAAATAAGGGAAATTTCTGACATTTGCCTTAAAATAAGGGGAATTTCTGCCTTTTTGCCACAAAATAAAGAAAATTACTGCATATTATACCCCAAAATTAGGTGAATTTCTGCAATTTTGCTCCAAAATACGAGGATTTTCTGCCTTTTTCACCGAAAATAAGGGGAATTTCTGCCATTTTGCCGCGAAATAATTAAAATTTCTGCAGTTTTACGCCAAAATAATGGGAATTTCTGACTTTTTGATCCAAAATTAGGGGAATTAATGCAATTTTGCTCCAAAATACGGGTCATTTCTGCCTTTTTGCCTGAAATTAAGTGGAATTTCTGCCTTTTTGTCCGGAAATAAGTGAAATTTCTGCAATTTTAGCCAAAAATTAGGGATTCCATTTTTGCCCCAAAATAAGGGAAATTTCTGCCATTTTGCACTGAAATATTTGAAATTTCTGCAATTTTACCCCAAAATAAAGGGAATTTCTGCCTTTTTGCCCCAAAATATAAGGAATTTCTGCCTTTTTGCCCCAAAATAAGGAAAATTTCTGCAATTTTGCCCCAAAATAAGAAGAATTTCTCCCTTTTTACCCCAAAATAAAGGGAATTTCAGCCTTTTTACCTGAAAATAAGTGAATTTTCTGCAATTTTGCCCAAAATAAGGGAAATTTCTGCAATTTTGCCCCAAAATAAGGTAAATTCCTGCAATTTTGCCCCACAATAAATGGAATTTCTGAGTTTTGCCCCAAAATAAGGAGAATTTTTGCCTTTTTGCCCCACAATTAGGGTAATTTCTGCAATTTTGCTCCAAAATACGGGGAATTTCTGCCTTTTTACCCGGAAATAAGGAGAATGCATACCTTTTTGCCATAAAAAAGGGAAATTTCTTCATTTTTTTCCAAGATAAGGGGAATTTCTGCCTTTATGCCTCTAAATAAGTGGAATTTCTGTCTTTTTCCCCCATAATAAGGGGAATTTCTGACTTATTACCCTGAAATAAGTGAAATTTCTGCAATTTTTCCCCAAAATAAGGGAAATTTCTGCCTTTTTCCCCCAAATAAAGGGAATTTCAGCCTTTTTACCTCAAAATAAGGGGAATTTCTGCATTTTGCCACAAAAAATTAGGAATTTCTGCCTTTTTGCCCCAAAATAAGGAAAGTTTTTGCCTTTTTTCCCTGAAATAAGTGAAATTTTTTCAATTTTGCCCCAAAATAAGTGAAATTTCTGAGTTTTGCCCCAAAATAAGGAGAATTTCTGTGTTTTTGCCTGAACATATAGGGATTTTCTGCCTTTTTGCTCCACAATTAGGGGATTTTCTGCAATTGTGTTCCAAAATACGAGGAATTTCTGCTTTTTTGCCCGAAAATAAGAAGAATGTATACCTTTTGCCACAAAAGAGAGAAATTTCTTCATTTTTGCCCCAAAATAAGAGGAATTTCTTCCTTCTTACGTCAAATTAAGTGAAATTTCTGCCTTTTTACCCAAAAATAAACGGAATTTCTGTCTTTTTGCCCCAAAATAAAAGAAATTTTTGAATTTTGCCCTGAAATATGTGAAATTTCTGCAATTTTGCCCCAAAATAAGGGAAATTTCTGCCTTTTTGCCACAAAATAAAGGGAATTTCTGTCTTTTTGCCCCAAAATAAGGGGAATTTCAGCATTTTACATCATAATAAGGGGAATCTCTGCATTTTTGCCCCAAAATATGGGGAATTTCTGCATTTTTGCCCCAAAATAAAGAAAATTTCTACAATTTTGTACCAAAATAAAAGAAATTTCTGCCTTTTTGCCCCAAAATAAGAGAAATTTCTGAGTTTTTTTCTCTGAAATAAGTGAAATTTCTGCAATTTTGCCCCAAAATAAGGGAAATTTCTGCAATTTTTTTCCATAATAAGGGAAATTTCTGCAATTTTGCAGTAAAATAAGGGGAATTTCTGTTTTTTGCCCCCAAATAAGGGAAATTTCTGCAATTTTGCCCTAAAATAAGGGAAATTTCTGACATTTGCCTTAAAATAAGGGGAATTTCTGCCTTTTTGCCACAAAATAAAGAAAATTACTGCATATTATACCCCAAAATTAGGTGAATTTCTGCAATTTTGCTCCAAAATACGAGGATTTTCTGCCTTTTTCACCGAAAATAAGGGGAATTTCTGCCATTTTGCCGCGAAATAATTGAAATTTCTGCAGTTTTACGCCAAAATAAGGGGAATTTCTGACTTTTTGATCCAAAATTAGGGGAATTAATGCAATTTTGCTCCAAAATACGGGTCATTTCTGCCTTTTTGCCTGAAATTAAGTGGAATTTCTGCCTTTTTGTCCGGAAATAAGTGAAATTTCTGCAATTTTAGCCAAAAATTAGGGATTCCATTTTTGCCCCAAAATAAGGGAAATTTCTGCCATTTTGCACTGAAATATTTGAAATTTCTGCAATTTTACCCCAAAATAAAGGGAATTTCTGCCTTTTTGCCCCAAAATATAAGGAATTTCTGCCTTTTTGCCCCAAAATAAGGAAAATTTCTGCAATTTTGCCCCAAAATAAGGGGAATTTCTCCCTTTTTACCCCAAAATAAAGGGAATTTCAGCCTTTTTACCTGAAAATAAGTGAATTTTCTGCAATTTTGCCCAAAATAAGGGAAATTTCTGCAATTTTGCCCCAAAATAAGGTAAATTCCTGCAATTTTGCCCCACAATAAATGGAATTTCTGAGTTTTGCCCCAAAATAAGGAGAATTTTTGCTTTTTTGCCCCACAATTAGGGGAATTTCTGCAATTTTGCTCCAAAATACGGGGAATTTCTGCCTTTTTACCCGGAAATAAGGAGAATGCATACCTTTTTGCCATTAAAAAGGGAAATTTCTTCATTTTTTTCCAAGATAAGGGGAATTTCTGCCTTTATGCCTCTAAATAAGTGGAATTTCTGTCTTTTTCCCCCATAATAAGGGGAATTTCTGACTTATTACCCTGAAATAAGTGAAATTTCTGCAATTTTTCCCCAAAATAAGGGAAATTTCTGCCTTTTTCCCCCAAATAAAGGGAATTTCAGCCTTTTTACCTCAAAATAAGGGGAATTTCTGCATTTTGCCACAAAAAATTAGGAATTTCTGCCTTTTTGCCCCAAAATAAGGAAAGTTTTTGCCTTTTTTCCCTGAAATAAGTGAAATTTTTTCAATTTTGCCCCAAAATAAGTGAAATTTCTGAGTTTTGCCCCAAAATAAGGAGAATTTCTGTGTTTTTGCCTGAACATATAGGGATTTTCTGCCTTTTTGCTCCACAATTAGGGGATTTTGTGCAATTGTGTTCCAAAATACAAGGAATTTCTGCTTTTTTGCCCGAAAATAAGAAGAATGTATACCTTTTGCCACAAAAGAGAGAAATTTCTTCATTTTTGCCCCAAAATAAGAGGAATTTCTTCCTTCTTACGTCAAATTAAGTGAAATTTCTGCCTTTTTACCCAAAAATAAACGGAATTTCTGTCTTTTTGCCCCAAAATAAAAGAAATTTTTGAATTTTGCCCTGAAATATGTGAAATTTCTGCAATTTTGCCCCAAAATAAGGGAAATTTCTGCCTTTTTGCCACAAAATAAAGGGAATTTCTGTCTTTTTGCCCCAAAATAAGGGGAATTTCAGCATTTTACATCATAATAAGGGGAATCTCTGCATTTTTGCCCCAAAATATGGGGAATTTCTGCATTTTTGCCCCAAAATAAAGAAAATTTCTACAATTTTGTACCAAAATAAAAGAAATTTCTGCCTTTTTGCCTCAAAATAAGAGAAATTTCTGAGTTTTTTTCTCTGAAATAAGTGAAATTTCTGCAATTTTGCCCTAAAATAAGGGAAATTTCTGCAATTTTTTTCCATAATAAGGGAAATTTCTGCAATTTTGCAACAAAATAAGGGGAATTTCTGTTTTTTGCCCCCAAATAAGGGAAATTTCTGCAATTTTGCCCTAAAATAAGGGAAATTTCTGACATTTGCCTTAAAATAAGGGGAATTTCTGCCTTTTTGCCACAAAATAAAGAAAATTACTGCATATTATACCCCAAAATTAGGTGAATTTCTGCAATTTTGCTCCAAAATACGAGGATTTTCTGCCTTTTTCACCGAAAATAAGGGGAATTTCTGCCATTTTGCCGCGAAATAATTGAAATTTCTGCAGTTTTACGCCAAAATAAGGGGAATTTCTGACTTTTTGATCCAAAATTAGGGGAATTAATGCAATTTTGCTCCAAAATACGGGTCATTTCTGCCTTTTTGCCTGAAATTAAGTGGAATTTCTGCCTTTTTGTCCGGAAATAAGTGAAATTTCTGCAATTTTAGCCAAAAATTAGGGATTCCATTTTTGCCCCAAAATAAGAGAAATTTCTGCCATTTTGCACTGAAATATTTGAAATTTCTGCAATTTTACTCCAAAATAAAGGGAATTTCTGCCTTTTTGCCCCAAAATATAAGGAATTTCTGCCTTTTTGCCCCAAAATAAGGAAAATTTCTGCAATTTTGCCCCAAAATAAGAAGAATTTCTCCCTTTTTACCCCAAAATAAAGGGAATTTCAGCCTTTTTACCTGAAAATAAGTGAATTTTCTGCAATTTTGCCCAAAATAAGGGAAATTTCTGCAATTTTGCCCCAAAATAAGGTAAATTCCTACAATTTTGCCCCACAATAAATGGAATTTCTGAGTTTTGCCCCAAAATAAGGAGAATTTTTGCCTTTTTGCCCCACAATTAGGGGAATTTCTGCAATTTTGCTCCAAAATACGGGGAATTTCTACCTTTTTACCCGGAAATAAGGAGAATGCATACCTTTTTGCCATAAAAAAGGGAAATTTCTTCATTTTTTTCCAAGATAAGGGGAATTTCTGCCTTTATGCCTCTAAATAAGTAGAATTTCTGTCTTTTTCCCCCATAATAAGGGGAATTTCTGACTTATTACCCTGAAATAAGTGAAATTTCTGCAATTTTTCCCCAAATTAAGGGAAATTTCTGCCTTTTTCCCCCAAATAAAGGGAATTTCAGCCTTTTTACCTCAAAATAAGGGGAATTTCTGCATTTTGCCACAAAATATTAGGAATTTCTGCCTTTTTGCCCCAAAATAAGGAAAGTTTTTGCCTTTTTTCCCTGAAATAAGTGAAATTTTTTCAATTTTGCCCCAAAATAAGTGAAATTTCTGAGTTTTGCCCCAAAATAAGGAGAATTTCTGTGTTTTTGCCTGAACATATAGGGATTTTCTGCCTTTTTGCTCCACAATTAGGGGATTTTCTGCAATTGTGTTCCAAAATACGAGGAATTTCTGCTTTTTTGCCCGAAAATAAGAAGAATGTATACCTTTTGCCACAAAAGAGAGAAATTTCTTCATTTTTGCCCCAAAATAAGAGGAATTTCTTCCTTCTTACGTCAAATTAAGTGAAATTTCTGCCTTTTTACCCAAAAATAAACGGAATTTCTGTCTTTTTGCCCCAAAATAAAAGAAATTTTTGAATTTTGCCCTGAAATATGTGAAATTTCTGCAATTTTGCCCCAAAATAAGGGAAATTTCTGCCTTTTTGCCACAAAATAAAGGGAATTTCTGTCTTTTTGCCCCAAAATAAGGGGAATTTCAGCATTTTACATCATGATAAGGGGAATCTCTGCATTTTTGCCCCAAAATATGGGGAATTTCTGCATTTTTGCCCCAAAATAAAGAAAATTTCTACAATTTTGTACCAAAATAAAAGAAATTTCTGCCTTTTTGCCCCAAAATAAGAGAAATTTCTGAGTTTTTTTCTCTGAAATAAGTGAAATTTCTGCAATTTTGCCCCAAAATAAGGAAAATTTCTGCAATTTTTTTCCATAATAAGGGAAATTTCTGCAATTTTGCAATAAAATAAGAGGAATTTCTGTTTTTTGCCCCCAAATAAGGGAAATTTCTGCAATTTTGCCCTAAAATAAGGGAAATTTCTGACATTTGCCTTAAAATAAGGGGAATTTCTGCCTTTTTGCCACAAAATAAAGAAAATTACTGCATATTATACCCCAAAATTAGGTGAATTTCTGCAATTTTGCTCCAAAATACGAGGATTTTCTGCCTTTTAACCGAAAATAAGGGGAATTTCTGCCATTTTGCCGCGAAATAATTGAAATTTCTGCAGTTTTACGCCAAAATAAGGGGAATTTCTGACTTTTTGATCCAAAATTAGGGGAATTAATGCAATTTTGCTCCAAAATACGGGTCATTTCTGCCTTTTTGCCTGAAATTAAGTGGAATTTCTGCCTTTTTGTCCGGAAATAAGTGAAATTTCTGCAATTTTAGCCAAAAATTAGGGATTCCATTTTTGCCCCAAAATAAGGGAAATTTCTGCCATTTTGCACTGAAATATTTGAAATTTCTGCAATTTTACCCCAAAATAAAGGGAATTTCTGCCTTTTTGCCCCAAAATATAAGGAATTTCTGCCTTTTTGCCCCAAAATAAGGAAAATTTCTGCAATTTTGCCCCAAAATAAGGGGAATTTCTCCCTTTTTACCCCAAAATAAAGGGAATTTCAGCCTTTTTACCTGAAAATAAGTGAATTTTCCGCAATTTTGCCCAACATATGGGAAATTTCTGCAAATTTGCCCCAAAATAAGGTAAATTCCTGCAATTTTGCCCCACAATAAATGGAATTTCTGAGTTTTGCCCCAAAATAAGGAGAATTTTTGCCTTTTTGCCCCACAATTAGGGTAATTTCTGCAATTTTGCTCCAAAATACGAGGAATTTCTGCCTTTTTACCCGGAAATAAGGAGAATGCATACCTTTTTGCCATTAAAAAGGGAAATTTCTTCATTTTTTTCCAAGATAAGGGGAATTTCTGCCTTTATGCCTCTAAATAAGTGGAATTTCTGTCTTTTTCCCCCATAATAAGGGGAATTTCTGACTTATTACCCTGAAATAAGTGAAATTTCTGCAATTTTTCCCCAAAATAAGGGAAATTTCTGCCTTTTTCCCCCAAATAAAGGGAATTTCAGCCTTTTTACCTCAAAATAAGGGGAATTTCTGCATTTTGCCACAAAATATTAGGAATTTCTGCCTTTTTGCCCCAAAATAAGGAAAGTTTTTGCCTTTTTTCCCTGAAATAAGTGAAATTTTTTCAATTTTGCCCCAAAATAAGTGAAATTTCTGAGTTTTGCCCCAAAATAAGGAGAATTTCTGTGTTTTTGCCTGAACATATAGGGATTTTCTGCCTTTTTGCTCCACAATTAGGGGATTTTCTGCAATTGTGTTCCAAAATACGAGGAATTTCTGCTTTTTTGCCCGAAAATAAGAAGAATGTATACCTTTTGCCACAAAAGAGAGAAATTTCTTCATTTTTGCCCCAAAATAAGAGGAATTTCTTCCTTCTTACGTCAAATTAAGTGAAATTTCTGCCTTTTTACCCAAAAATAAACGGAATTTCTGTCTTTTTGCCCCAAAATAAAAGAAATTTTTGAATTTTGCCCTGAAATATGTGAAATTTCTGCAATTTTGCCCCAAAATAAGGGAAATTTCTGCCTTTTTGCCACAAAATAAAGGGAATTTCTGTCTTTTTGCCCCAAAATAAGGGGAATTTCAGCATTTTACATCATAATAAGGTGAATCTCTGCATTTTTGCCCCAAAATATGGGGAATTTCTGCATTTTTCCCCAAAATAAAGAAAATTTCTACAATTTTGTACCAAAATAAAAGAAATTTCTGCCTTTTTTCCCCAAAATAAGAGAAATTTCTGAGTTTTTTTCTCTGAAATAAGTGAAATTTCTGCAATTTTGCCCCAAAATAAGGGAAATTTCTGCAATTTTCTTCCATAATAAGGGAAATTTCTGCAATTTTGCCATAAAATAAGGGGAATTTCTGTTTTTTGCCCCCAAATAAGGGAAATTTCTGCAATTTTGCCCTAAAATAAGGGAAATTTCTGACATTTGCCTTAAAATAAGGGGAATTTCTGCCTTTTTGCCACAAAATAAAGAAAATTACTGCATATTATACCCCAAAATTAGGTGAATTTCTGCAATTTTGCTACAAAATACGAGGATTTTCTGCCTTTTTCACCGAAAATAAGGGGAATTTCTGCCATTTTGCCGCGAAATAATTGAAATTTCTGCAGTTTTACGCCAAAATAAGGGGAATTTCTGAATTTTGATCCAAAATTAGGGGAATTAATGCAATTTTGCTCCAAAATACGGGTCATTTCTGCCTTTTTGCCTGAAATTAAGTGGAATTTCTGCTTTTTTGTCCGGAAATAAGTGAAATTTCTGCAATTTTAGCCAAAAATTAGGGATTCCATTTTTGCCCCAAAATAAGGGAAATTTCTGCCATTTTGCACTGAAATATTTGAAATTTCTGCAATTTTACCCCAAAATAAAGGGAATTTCTGCCTTTCTGCCCCAAAATATAAGGAATTTCTGCCTTTTTGCCACAAAATAAGGAAAATTTCTGCAATTTTGCCCCAAAATAAGGGGAATTTCTCCCTTTTTACCCCAAAATAAAGGGAATTTCAGCCTTTTTACCTGAAAATAAGTGAATTTTCTGCAATTTTGCCCAAAATAAGGGAAATTTCTGCAATTTTGCCCCAAAATAAGGTAAATTCCTGCAATTTTGCCCCACAATAAATGGAATTTCTGAGTTTTGCCCCAAAATAAGGAGAATTTTTGCCTTTTTGCCCCACAATTAGGGGAATTTCTGCAATTTTGCTCCAAAATACGGGGAATTTCTGCCTTTTTACCCGGAAATAAGGGGAATGCATACCTTTTTGCCATAAAAAAGGGAAATTTCTTCATTTTTTTCCAAGATAAGGGGAATTTCTGCCTTTATGCCTCTAAAGTGGAATTTCTGTCTTTTTCCCCCATAATAAGGGGAATTTCTGACTTATTACCCTGAAATAAGTGAAATTTCTGCAATTTTTCCCCAAAATAAGGGAAATTTCTGCCTTTTTCCCCCAAATAAAGGGAATTTCAGCCTTTTTACCTCAAAATAAGGGGAATTGCTGCATTTTGCCACAAAATATTAGGAATTTCTGCACTTTTGCCCCAAAATAATGAAAGTTTTTGCCTTTTTTCCCTGAAATAAGTGAAATTTCTTCAATTTTGCCCCAAATAAGTGAAATTTCTGAGTTTTGCCCCAAAATAAGGAGAATTTCTGTGTTTTTGCCTGAACATATAGGGATTTTCTGCCTTTTTGCTCCACAATTAGGGGATTTTCTGCAATTGTGCTCCAAAATACGAGGAATTTCTGCTTTTGTGCCCGAAAATAAGAAATGTATACCTTTTGCCACAAAAAAGAGAAATTTCTTCATTTTTGCCCAAAAATAAGAGGAATTTCTTCCTTCTTACATCAAATTAAGTGAAATTTCTGCCTTTTTACCCAAAAATAAACGGAATTTCTGTCTTTTTGCCCCAAAATAAAAGAAATTTTTGAATTTTGCCCTGAAATATGTGAAATTTCTGCAATTTTGCCCCAAAATAAGGGAAATTTCTGCCTTTTTGCCACAAAATAAAGGGAATTTCTGTCTTTTTGCCCCAAAATAAGAAGAATTTCAGCATTTTACCTCATAATAAGGCGAATCTCTGCATTTTGCCCCAAAATATGGGGAATTTCTACATTTTTGCCCCAAAATAAAGAAAATTTCTACAATTTTGTACCAAAATAAAAGAAATTTCTGCCTTTTTGCCCCAAAATAAGAGAAATTTCTGAGTTTTTTTCTCTAAAATAAGTGAAATTTCTGCAATTTTGCCCCAAAATAAGGGAAATTTCTGCAATTTTTTTCCATAAGGAAAATTTCTGCCTTTTTGCCACAAAATAAGAAAAATTTCTGCAAGTCTGTAACAAAATAGAAAAAGTTTCTAAAATTTTGCCCCAAAATAAGGGAAATTTCTGATTTTTGCCCCAAAATAAGGAGAATATCTGTATTTTTGCCCCAAAATAAAGTGAATTTCTGCCTTTTTGCCCCAAAATTAGGGGAGTTTCTGCAATTTTGCTTCAAAATACAGGGAATATCTTCCTCTTTTCCCAAAAATAAGGGTAACTTCTGCCTTTTTGCCCCAAATAAAGGGAATTTCTGCATTTTTGCCCCAATATTAGGGGAATTTCTGCAATTTTGCTCCAAAATAGGGGAAAATTCTGCCTTTTAACCCAAAATTAAAAAGATTTTCTGCCTTTTTGCTCCAAAATAAGGGAAATTTCTGCAATTTTATTCCAAAATAAAGGGAATTTCTGCCTTTTTGCCCCAAAATAATGGGAATTTCTGCCTTTTTGCCCTGAAACATGTGAAATTTTGCAATTTTACCCCAAAATAAGGTGAATTTCTGCCTTTTTGCCCATAAAATAATAGAAATTTCTGCCTTTTGCCCCAAAATATGAAAAATTATTGCTTTTTTTCTCTGAAATAAGTGAAATTTCTGCAATTTTGCCCTTAAATAAGGGAAATTTCTGCAATTTTTTTCCATAATAAGGGAAATTCCTGTAATTTTGCCCCAAAATAAAGGGAATTTCTGTTTTTTGCCCCCAAATAAGGGAAATTTCTTCAATTTTGCCCTAAAATAAGGGGAATTTCTGCCTTTTGCCCCAAAATAAGGAGAATTTCTGCCTCTTTGCCCCAAAATAAGAAAATTACTGTATATTTATCCAAAAATTAGGTGAATTTCTGCAATTTTGCTCCAAAATACGGGGATTTTCTTCTTTTATCGCCGAAAATAAAGGGAATTTCTGCCATTTTTCCGCGAAATAAGTGAAATTTCTGCAGTTTTACCCCAAAATAAGGGAAATTTCTGCCTTTTTACCCAAAAATTAGGGGAATTTTTGCAATTTTGCTCCAAAATACGGAGAATTTCTGCCTTTTAGCCCGAAAATAAAGGGAATGTATACCTTTTTGCCATAACAAAAGGAAATTTATTCATTTTTACCTCAAATAAGGGGATTTTTCACTTTTTTGACTCAAAATAATTGCAATTTCTGCCTTTTCCTCAAAAATAAACGAAATTTCTGTCTTTTTGCCCAAAAATAAGGGAAATTTCTGACTTTTTGCCCAAAAATAAGGGGAATTTCAGCCTTTTTACCTAAAAATGAGGGGAATTTCTGCCTTTTTGCTCCCAAAATAAAGGAAATTTCTGCATTTTTGCACCAATATTAGGGGAATTTCTGCAATTTTGCTCCAAAATATGGGTCATTTCTGCCTTTTTGCCCAAAATTAAGTGGAATTTCTGCTTTTTTGTCCGAAATAAGTGAAATTTCTGCAATTTTAGCCAAAAATTAGGGATTTCATCTTTTTGCCCTAAAATAAGGGAAATTTCTGCCATTTTGCCCTGAAATATTTGAAATTTCTGCAATTTTACCCCAAAAGAAGGGGAATTTCTGCCTTTTTGCCCCAAATAAGGGAAATTTCAGCCTTATTACCTCAAAATAAGGGGAATTTCTGACTTTTTGCCCCAAAATATAAGGAATTTCTGCCTTTTTGCCCCAAAAAAGGAAAATTCTGCAATTTTGCCCTGAAAAGGAGAATTTCTCCCTTTTTGCCCCAAAATAAAGGAAATTTCAGCCTTTTTACCTGAAAATAAGTGATATTTCTGCAATTTTTCCCCAAATAAGGTAAATTTCTGATTTTTGCCCCAAAATAAGGAGAATATCTGTATTTTTGCCCCAAAATAAAGGGAATTTCTGCCTTTTTGCCCCCAAATTAGGGGAGTTTCTGCAATTTTGCTTCAAAATACAGGGAATTTCTTCCACTTTTCCCAAAAATAAGGGGAACTTCTGCCTTTTGCCCCAAATAAAGGGATTTTATGCATTTTTGCTCCAATATTAGGGGAATTTCTGCAATTTTGCTCCAAAATATGGGGAATTTCTGCCTTTTTACCCGAAATTAAGGGGATTTTCTGCCTTTTTGCTCCCAAATAAGAAAAATTTCTACAATTTTATCCCAAAATAAGGGAAATTTCTGCCTTTTTGCTCCAAAATAAGGGGAATTTCTGCCTTTTTGCCCAAAATTAAGTGGAATTTTTGCTTTTTTGTCCCGAAATAAGTGAAATTTCTTCTATTTTAGCCAAAAATTAGGGATTTCATCTTTTTGCCCCAAAATAAGGGGAATTTCTGCAATTTTGCTCCAAAATAAATGAAATTTCTGCAATTTTGCCCCAAAATAAGGGAAATTGCTGGAATTTTGCCCCAAAATAAGTGGAATTTCTGAGTTTTGCCCCAAAATAAGGAGAATTTCTGTCTTTTTGCCCCAACATATAGAGAATTTCTGCCTTTTTGCCCCACAATTAGGGGAATTTCTGCAATTTTGCTCCAAAATACGGGGCATTTCTGCCTTTTTGTCCGAAAATAAGAAGAATGCATAACTTTTTGCCATAAAAAAGGGAAATTTCTTCATTTTTGCTCCAAAATAAGGGGAATTTCTGCTTTTTAGGCTCTAAATAAGTGGAATTTCTGTCTTTTTCCCCCAAAACAAAGGGAATTCTTGTCTTTTTTGCCCCAAAATAAGGAAAATTTCTGACTTATTACCCTGAAATAAGTGAAATTTCTGCAATTTTATCCCAAAATAATTTGAATTTCTGCATTTTTGCCCCAAAATAATGGGAATTTCTGCATTTTTGCCCCAAAATAAAAATTTTTTTGCTTTTTTTCTCTTAAATAAGTGAAATTTCTGCAATTTTGCCCTAAAATAAGGGAAATTTCTGCAATTTTTCCTCATAATAAGAGAAATTTCTGCAATTTTGCCCCAAAATAAGGGGAATTTTTATTTTTTTCCCTTAAATTAGGGAAATTTCTGCTATTTTGCCCTATAATAAAGAAAATTTCTGACTTTTGCCCCAAAATAAGGAGAATTTCTGCCTTTTTGCCCCAAAATAAAGTAAATTACTGTATTTTTTACCCCAAAATTAGGTGAATTTCTGCAATTTTGCTCCAAAATATGGGGATTTTCTGCCTTTTTCGCCGAAAATAAGGAGAATTTCTGCCATTTTGCCGTGAAATAAGTGAAATTTCTGCAGTTTTATCCCAAAATAAGAAAAATTTCTGCCTTTTTTTCCCTGAAATAAGTGAAATTTCTGCAATTTTGCCCCAAAATAAGGGAAATTTCTGCAATTTTGCCCCAAAATAATGGAAATTTCTGGAATTTTGCCCCAAAATAAGTGGAATGTCTGAGTTTTGCCACAAAATAAGAAGAATTTCTGCCTTTCTGCCCTAGAATAAGGGAAATTTCTGACATTTGCCCCAAAATAAGGGGAATTTCTGCCTTTTTGCCACAAAATAAAGAAAATTACTGCATGTTTTACCCCAAAATTAAGTGAATTTCTGCAATTTTGCTCCAAAATACGAGAATTTTCTGCCTTTTTCGCCGAAAATAAAAGCAATTTCTGCCATCTTGCCGCGAAATAAGTGAAATTTCTGCAGTTTTACATCAAAATAAGGGGAATTTCTGCCTTTTTGCCCCAAAATTAAGGGAATTTCTGCAATTTTGCTACAAAATACAGGGAATTTCTGCCTTTTTGCAGGAAAATAAAGGGAATGTATACATTTTTGCCATGAAAATGGAAATTTCTTCACTTTTACCCCAAAATAAGGGGATTTTCCGCCTTTTTGAATAAAATAAGTGCAATTTCTGCCTTTTCCCCAAAAATAAACAAAATTTCTGTCTTTTTGCCCCAAAATAAGGGGAATTTTTGACTTTTTGCCATGAAATAATGGGAATTTCTGCCTTTTTTCCCAAAAATAAGAAAAATTTTTGTATTTTCTTCTGAAATAAGTGAAATTTTTGCAATTTTGCCCTAAAATAAGGGAAATTTCTGCAATTTTTTCCCATAATAAAGCAAATTTCGGCAATTTTGCTGCAAAATAAGAGGAATTTCTGTTTTTTGCCCCCAAATAAAGCAAATTTCTGCAATTTTGCCCCAAAATAAGGGGAATTTCTGTTTTTTGCCCCCAAATAAGGGAAATTTCTGCTATTTTGCCCTCAATTAAGGGGAATTTCTGCCATTTGCCCCAAAATAAGAGGAATTTCTGCCTTTTTGCCACAAAATAAAGAAAATTACTGCATGTTTTACCCCAAAATTGGGTGAATGTCTGCAATTTTGCTCCAAAATACGAGGATTTTCTGCCTTTTTCGCCAAAAATATGGGGAATTTCTGCCATTTTGCCCGAAAGTAAAGGCAATGTATACCTTTTTGCTATAAAAAAGGGAAATTTCTGCCTTTTTGCCCCAAAATTAGGGGAATATCTGCAATGTTGCTCCAAAATACGGGGAATTTCTGCCTTTTTGCCCGAAAATAAAGGCAATGTATACCTTTTTGCTATAAAAAAGGGAAATTTCTTCACTTTTGCCTCAAAATAAGGCGATTTTCTGCCTTTTTGACTCAAAATAAGTGCAAATTCTGCCTTTTTCCCAAAATTAAACGGAATTTCTGTCTTTTTGCCCCAAAATAAGGGGAATTTCTGATGTTTTGCCCTGAAATATGTGAAATTTCTAAAATTTTTCCCCAAAATAAGGGAAATGTCTCCTTTTTGCCCCAAAATAAAAAAAATTTCTGCCTATTTGCCCCAATATAAAAAGAATTTCTGCCTTTTTGCTCCAAAATAAGAAAAATTTCTGCAATTTTGTACCAAAATAAAAGAAATTTCTGCCTTTTTGCTCCAAAATAAGAGAAATTTCTCCCTTTTCTCCCTGAAATAAGTGAAATTCCTGCAATTTTGCCCCAAATTAAGGGAAATTTCTGCAATTTTGCCCCAAAGTAAAGGAAATTTCTGCAATTTTCCACCAAATAAGGGGAATTTCTGACTTTTTGCACCCAAAAAAAGGAGATTTTCTTTTCTTTTCCCCCAAAATAAGGAGAATTTCATCCATTTGCCCGAAAATTATGAGAATTTCTGCAATTTTTCTTCAAAATACGGAAAATTTCTTCCTTTTAGCCCCAAAATAAAGGGAATTTCTGCATTTTCCCCCAATATTAGAGGAATTTCTGTATTTTACCTCTAAATAAAAGAAATTTCTGCATTTTACCTCAAAATAAGAAGAATTTCTGACTTTTACCCCAAAATATGGGGAATTTCTGCCTTTTTGTTCCAAAATACAGAAAATTTCTTCAATTTTGTACCATAATAAAAGAAATTTCTCCTTTTTGCCCAAAAATAAGTGGAATTTCTGACTTTTTACCCTGAAATAAATGAAATTTCTGCAATTTTGCCTGAAAATAAGGGAAATTTGTGCCTTTTGCCCCAACATAAGAAGAATTTCTGCCTTTTGCCACAAAATATGGGGAATTTCAGCATTTTACCTCAAAATAAGGGGAATTTCTGCCTTTTTGCCCTGAAATATGTGAAATTTCTGCAATTTTACCCCAAAATAAGGTGAATTTCTGCCTTTTTGCCCCAAAATAATGGGAATTTCTGCCTTTTTACCCCAAAATAAGAAAAATTTTTGCTTTTTTTCTATGAAATAAGTTAAATTTCTGCAATTTTGCCCTAAAATAAGGTAAATATCTGAAATTTTTCCCTATAATAAAGCAAATTTCGGCAATTTTGCCTCAAAATAAGGGGAATTTCTGTTTTTTGCCCCAAATAAGGGAAATTTCTGCAATTTTGCCCTAAAATAAGAGAAATTTCTGCAATTTTTCCCCATAGTAAAGCAAATTTCTGCAATTTTGCTGCAAAATAAGGGGAATTTCTGTTTTTTGCCCCCAAATAAAGCAAATTTCTGCAATTTTGCCCCAAAATAAGGGGAATTTCTGTTTTTTGCCCCCAAATAAGGGAAATTTCTGCAATTTTGCCCTAAAATAAGGGGAATTTCTGCCATTTGCCCCGAAATAAGGGGAATTTCTGCCTTTTTGCCACAAAATAAAGAAAATTACTGCATGTTTTACCTCAAAATTAGGTGAATTTCTGCAATTTTGCTCCAGAATACGAGGATTTTCTGCCTTTTTTGGCGAAAATAAGGGGAATTTCTGCCATTTTGCCGCGAAATAAGTGAAATTTCTGAAGTTTTACTCCAAAATAAGGGGAATTTCTGCATTTTTGCCACAAAATTAGGGGAATTCCTGAAATTTTGCTCCAAAATACGGGGAATTTCTGCCTTTTTGCCCGAAAATAAAGGCAATGTATAACTTATTGCTATAAAAACGGGAAATTTCTTCACTTTTGCCCCAAAATAAGGCGATTTTCCGTCTTTTTGACTCAAAAGAATTGCAATTTCTGTCTTTTTCCCCCCAAATAAACGGAATTTCTCTCTTTTTGCCCCAAAATAAGGGGAATTTCTGACTTTTTGCCCTGAAATAAGTGAAATATCTAAAATTTTTCCCCAAAATAAAAGAAATGTCTGCTTTTTGCCCCAAAATAAGGAGAATTATTTCCTTTTGTCCCAAAATAAGGGGAATTTCAGCCTTTTTTCCTCAAAATAAGTGGAATTTCTGCCTTTTGCCCCAAAATATGGGAAATTTCTGCATTTTTGCCCCAAAATCAGAAAAATTTCTGCAATATTGTACCAAAATAAAAGAAATTTCTGCATTTTTGTTCCAAAATAATAGAAATTTCTGCCTTTTTTCCCTGACATAAGTGAAATTTCTGCAATTTTGCCGCAAAATAAGGGAAATTTTTGCAATTTTGCCCCAAAGTAAAGGAAATTTCTGCAATTTTGCCCCAAATAAGGGGAATTTCTGATTTTTTGCACCCAAAAAATGGAGATTTTCTGTCCTTTTGCCCCAAAATAAGGAGAATTTCAGCCATTTGCCCGAAAATTATGAGAATTTCTGCAATTTTTCTTCAAAATACGGAAAATTTCTGCCTTTTAGCCCCAAAATAAAGGGAATTTCTGCATTTTCCCCCAATATTAGGGGAATTTCTGTATTTTACCTCTAAATAAAAGAAATTTCTGCATTTTACTTCAAAATAAGAAGAATTTCTGACTTTTACCCCAAAATATGGGGAATTTCTGCCTTTTTGTTCCAAAATAAAGAAAATTTCTTCAATTTTGTACCATAATAAAAGAAATTTCTCCTTTTTGACCCAAAATAAGGGGAATTTCTGACTTTTTACCCTGAAATAAATGAAATTTCTGCAATTTTGCCTGAAAATAAGGGAAATTTGTGCCTTTTGCCCCAAAATCAGAAGAATTTCTGCCTTTTGCTCCAAAATATGGGGAATTTCAGCATTTTACCTCAAAATAAGGGGAATTTCTGCCTTTTTGCCCTGAAGTATGTGAAATTTCTGCAATTTTACCCCCAAAATAAGGTGAATTTCTGCCTTTTTGCCCCAAAATAATGGGAATTTCTGCCTTTTTGCCCCAAATTAAGAAAAATTTTTGCTTTTTTTTCTGAAATAAGTTAAATTTTTGCAATATTTCCCTAAAATAAGGGAAATATCTCAAATTTTTCCCCATAATAAAGCAAATTTCTGCAATTTTGCCCCAAAATAAGGGGAATTTCTGTTTTTTGCCCCCAAATAAGGGAAATTTCTGCAATTTTGCCCTAAAATAAGGGGAATTTCTGACATTTGCCCTAAAATAAAAGGAATTTCTGCCTTTTTGCCACAAAATAAAAAAAATTACTGCATATTATACCCCTAAAATTAGGTTAATTTCTGCAATTTTGCTCCAAAATACGAGGATTTTCTGCCTTTTTCACCGAAAATAAGGGGAATTCTGCCATTTTGCCGCGAAATAATTAAAATTTCTGCAGTTTTACGCCAGAATAAGGGGAATTTCTGCATTTTTGATCCAAAATTAGGGGAATTAATGCAATTTTTCTCCAAAATACGGGTCATTTCTGCCTTTTTGCCTGAAATCAAGTGGAATTTATGCCTTTTTGTTTGGAAATAAGTGAAATTTCTGCAATTTTAGCCAAAAATTAGGGATTCCATTTTTGCCCCAAAATAAGGGAAATTTCTGCCATTTTGCACTGAAATATTTGAAATTTCTGCAATTTTACCCCAAATTAAGGGGAATTTCTGCCTCTTTGCCCCAAAATATAAGGAATTTCTGCCTTTTTGCCCCAAAATAAAGAAAATTTCTGCAATTTTGCCCCAAAATAAGGGGAATTTCTCCCTTTTTACCCCAAAATAAAGGGAATTTCAGCCTTTTTATTTAAAAATAAGTGAATTTTTTTGCAATTTTGCCCAAAATAAGGGAAATTTCTACAATTTTGCCCCAAAATAATGTAAATTCCTGCAATTTTGCCTCACAATAAGTGGAATTTCTGAGTTTTGCCCCAAAATAAGGAGAATTTTTGCCTTTTTGCCCCACAATTAGGGGAATTTCTGCAATTTTGCTCCAAAATGCGGGGAATTTCTGCCTTTTTACCCGGAAATAAGGGGAATGCATACCTTTTTGCCATAAAAAGGAAATTTCTTCATTTTTGTCCAAAATAAGGGGAATTTCTGCCTTTATGCCTCTAAATAAGTGGAATTTCTGTCTTTTTCCCCCATAATAAGGGGAATTTCTGACTTATTACCCTGAAATAAGTGAAATTTCTGCAATTTTGCACCAAAATAAGGGAAATTTCTGCCTTTTTCCCCCAAATAAAGGGAATTTCAGCCATTTTACCTCAAAATAAGAGGAATTTCTGCATTTTGCCACAAAATATTAGGAATTTCTGCCTTTTTGCCCCAAAATAATGAAAGTTTCTGCCTTTTTTCCCTGAAATAAGTGAAATTTCTTCAATTTTGCCCCAAAATAAGTGAAATTTCTGAGTTTTGCCCCAAAATAAGGAGAATTTCTGTGTTTTTGCCTGAACATATAGGGATTTTCTGCCTTTTTGCTCCACAATTAGGGGATTTTCTGCAATTGTGCTCCAAAATACGAGGAATTTCTGCTTTTTTGCCCGAAAATAAGAAGAATGTATACCTTTTGCCACAAAAAAGAGAAATTTCTTCATTTTTGCCCCAGAATAAGAGGAATTTCTTCTTTCTTACGTCAAATTAAGTGAAATTTCTGCCTTTTTACCCAAAATAAACGGAATTTCTGTCTTTTTGCCCCAAAATAATAAGAATTTTTGAATTTTGACCTGAAATATGTGAAATTTCTGCAATTTTGGTCAAAATAAAGGAAATTTCTGCCTTTTTGCCACAAAATAAAGGGAATTTCTGTCTTTTTGCCCGAAAATAAGGGGAATTTCAGCATTTTACCTCATAATAAGGGGAATCTCTGCATTTTTGCCCCAAAATATGGGAAATTTCTGCATTTTGAACCCAAAATAACGAAAATTTCTACAATTTTGTACCAAAATAAAAGGAATTTCTGCCTTTTTGCCCCAAAATAAGGGAAAATTCTGCAATTTTTTTCCATAATAAGGAAAATTTCTGCAATTTTGCCCCAAAATAATGGGAATTTCTGTTTTTTGCCCCCAAATAAGGGAAATTTTTGCAATTATATCCCAAACTAAGGAGAATTTCTGCCTTTTTGTTACAAAATAAGAAAAATTTCTGCAAGTCTGTAACAAAATAGAAGAAATTTCTAAAATTTTGCTCCAAAATAAGGGAAATTTCTGATTTTTGCCCCAAAATAAGGGGAATTTCTGTATTTTTGCCCCAAAATAAAGTGAATTTCTTCCTTTTTGCCCCAAAATTAGGGGAGTTTCTGCAATTTTGCTTCAAAATACAGGGAATTTCTTCCTCTTTTCCCGAAAATAAGGGGAACTTCTGCCTTTTTGCCCCAAATTATAGGAATTTCTGCATTTTTGCCCCAATATTAGGGGAATTTCTGCAATTTTGCTCCAAAATACGGGGAAATTCTGCCTTTTTACCCAAAATTAAAAGGATTTTTTGCCTTTTTGCTCCAAATTAAGGGAAATTTCTACAATTTTATCCCAAAATAAAGGGAATTTCTGCCTTTTTGCCCCAAAATAAGGGGAATTTCTTCATTTTTGCCCTGAAATATGTGAAATTTTGCAATTTTACCCCAAAATAAGGGGAATTTCTGGCTTTCTTGATCAAAAATTAGAGGAATTAATGCAATTTTGCTTCAAAATATAGGTCATGTCTGCCTTTTTGCCCGAAATTAAGTGGAATTTATACCTTTTTGTCCAGAAATAAGTGAAATTTCTGCAATTTTAGCCAAAAAATTAGGGATTCCATTTTTGCCCCAAAATAAGAGAAATTTCTGCCATTTTGCACTAAAATATTTGAAATTTCTGCAATTTTACCACAAAATAAGGGAAATTTCTGCCTTTTTGCACCCAAAATATAAGGAATTTCTGCCTTTTTGCCCCAAAATAAGGAAAATTTCTGCAATTTTGCCCCAAAATAAGGGGAATTTTTTCCTTTTTACCCCAAAATATAGAGAATTTCAGCCTTTTTACCAGAAAATAAGTTAATTTCCTGCAATTTTGCCCCAAATAATGGAAATTTCTGCAATTTTGCCCCAAAATAAGGTAAATTCCTGCAATTTTGCCTCACAATAAATGGAATTTCTGAGTTTTGCCCCAAAATAAGGAGAATTTTTGCCTTTTTGCCCCACAATTATGGGAATTTCTGCAATTTTGCTCCAAAACACGGGGAATTTCTGCCTTTTTTCCCGAAAATTAGGGGAATGCATACCTTTTTGCCATAAAAAAGGGAAATTTCTTCATTTTTTGCTCCAAAATAAGGGAAATTTCTGCATTTATGCCTCTAAATATGTTGAATTTCTGTCTTTTTCCCCCAAAACAAAGAGAATTTCTGTCTTTTTTGCCCCAAATAAGGGGAATTTCGGACTTATTACCCTGAAATAAGTGAAAATTCTGCAATTTTGCCCCAAAATAAGGGAAATTTCTGCCTTTTTGCCCCCGAATAAAGGGAATTTCAGCCTATTTACCTCAAAATAAGGGGAATTTCTGCATTTTGCCACAAAATATTAGGAATTTCTGCTTTTTTGCCCCAAAATAAGGAAAGTTTCTGCCTTTTTTCACTGAAATAAGTGAAATTTCTTCACTTTTGCCCCAAAATAAGTGAAATTTCTGAGTTTTACCCCAAAATAAGGAGAATTTCTGTGTTTTTGCCTGAACATATAGGGATTTTCTGTTTTTTTGCCCCACAATTAGGGGATTTTCTGCAATTGTGCTCCAAAATACGAGGAATTTCTGCTTTTTTCCTTGAAAAGAAAGAGAATGTATACCTATTGCCACAAAAAAAGAAATTTCTTCATTTTTGCCCCAAAATAAGAAAAATTTCTTCCTTCTTACCTCAAAATAAGTGAAATTTTTGCCTTTTTACCCAAAAATAAACGGAATTTCTGTCTTTTTGCCCCAAAATAAAAGGAATTTTTGAATTTTGCCCTGAAATAAGTGAAATTTCTGCAATTTTGCCCTAAAATAAGGGAAATTTCTGCCTTTTTGCCACAAAATAAAAGGAATTTCTGTCTTTTTGCCCCAAGATAAGAAGAATCTCAGCATTTTACCTCATAATAAGGGGAATCTCTGCATTTTTGCCCCAAAATATGGGGAATTACTGCATTTATGCCCCAAAATAAAGAAAATTTCTACAATTTTGTACCAAAATAAAAGAAATTTCTGCCTTTTTGCCCCAAAATAAGAGAAATTTCTGAGTTTTTTTCTCTGAAATAAGTGAAATTTCTGCAATTTTACCCCAACATAAGGGAAATTTCTGCAATTTTTTGCCATAATAAGGGAAATTTTTGCAATTTTGCCCCAAAATAAGGGGAATTTTTGTTTTTTGCCCCCAAATAAGGGAAATTTCTGCAATTTTATCCCAAAATAAGGGGAATTTCTGCTATTTTGCCACAAAATAAGAAAAATTTCTGAAAGTCGGTAACAAGATAGAAGAAATTTCTAAAATTTTGCCCGAAAATAAAGGAAATATCTTATTTTTGCCCCAAAATAAGGAGAATTTCTATATTTTTGCCCCAAAATAAAGGGAATTTCTGCCTTTTTGCCCCCAAATTAGGGGAGTTTCTGCAATTTTACTTCAAAATACAGGGAATTTCTTCCTCTATTCCCGAAAATAAGGGGAACTTCTGTCTTTTTGCCCCAAATAAAGGGAATTTCTGCATTTTTGCCTCAATATTAGGGGAATTTCTGCAATTTTGCTCCAAAATACGAGGAAATTCTGCCTTTTTACCCAAAATTAAAAGGATTTTCTCCCTTTTTGCTCCCAAATAAGAGAAATTTCTGCAATTTTATCCCAAAATAAAGGGAATTTCTGTCTTTTTGCCCCCCAAAAAAAGAATTTCTGCCTTTTTGCATTGAAATATGTGAAATTTCTGCAATTTTACCCCAAAATAAGGTGAATTTCTGCCTTTTTGCCCATAAAATAATAGGAATTTCTGCCTTTTTGCCCCAAAATAAGAAAAATTATTGCTTTTTTTCTCTGAAATAAGTGAAATTTCTGCAATTTTGCCCTAAAATAAGAGAAATTTCTGCAATTTTTTCCATAATAAGGGAAATTCCTGCAATTTTGCCCCAAAATAAGGGGAATTTCCGTTTTTTGCCCCCAAATAAGGGAAATTTCTTCAATTTTCCCCTAAAATAAGGGGAATTTCTGCCTTTTGCCCCAAAATAAGGAGAATTTCTGCCTTTTTGCCCCAAATAAGGGGAATTTTAGCCTTATTACCTCAAAATAAGGGGAATTTCTGCATTTTTGCCCCTAAATATAAGGAATTTCTGCCTTTTTGCCCCCAAAAAAGGAAAATTCTGCAATTTTGCCCTGAAAAGGAGAATTTCTCCCTATTTGCCCCAAAATAAAGGAAATTTCAGCCTTTTTACCTGAAAATAAGTGAAATTTCTGCAATTTTGCCCCAAATAAGGTAAATTTCTGATTTTTGCCCCAAAATAAGGAGAATATCTGTATTTTTGCACCAAAATAAAGGGAATTTCAGCCTTTTTGCCCCAAAATTAGGGGAGTTTCTGCAATTTTGCTTCAAAATACAGGGAATTTCTTCTTCTTTTCTCAAAAATAAGGGGAACTTCTGCCTTTTTGCCCCAAATAAAGGGAATTTCTAAATTTTTGCCCCAATATTAGGGGAATTTCTGCAATTATGCTCCAAATATGGGGAATTTCTGCATTTTTACCCGAAATTAAGGGGATTTTCTTCCTTTTTGCTCCCAAATAAGGGAAATTTCTGCAATTTTATCCCAAAATAAGGGGAATTTCTGCCTTTTTGCCCCAAAATAAGGGGAATTTCTGCCTTTTTGCTCGAAATTAAGTGGAATTTTTGCCTTTTTGTCCCGAAAAAAGTGAAATTTCTTTAATTTTAGCCAAAAATTAGAAATTTCATCTTTTTGCCCCAAAATAAGGGGAATTTCTGCAATTTTGCCCCAAAATAAATGAAATTTCTGCAATTTTGCCCCAAAATAAGGGAAATTTCTGAAATTTTGCTCCAAAAAAAGTGGAATTTCTAAGTTTTGCCCCAAAATTAGGAGAATTTCTGTCTTTTTGCCCCAACATATAGGGAATTTCTGCCTTTTTGCCCCACAATTGGGGAAATTTCTGCAATTTTGCTCCAAAATAAGGGAAATTTCTGCATTTTTGCCTGAAAATATGGGGAATGCATACCTTTTTGCCATAAAAAGAAAAATTTCTTCATTTTTACGCCAAATTAAGGGAAATTTCTGCCTTTTTGCCCTGAAATATGTGAAATTTCTGCAATTTTAGCCCAAAATAAGGTGAATTTCTGCCTTTTTGCCCCAAAATAATGGGAATTTCTGCCTTTTTGCCCCAAAATAAGAAAAATTTTTGCTTTTTTTCTCTCAAATAAGTGAAATTTCTGCAATTTTCCCTATAATAAGGGAAATTTCTGCAATTTTGCCCCAAAATAAGGGGAATTTCTGATTTTTTGCCCCCAAATAAGGGAAATTTCTGCAATTTTGCCCTAAAATAAGGGGAATTTCTGCCATTTGCCCCAAAATAAGGAGAATTTCTGCCTTTTTGCCCCAAAATAAAGAATATTACTGTATTTTTTACCCCAAAATTAGGTGAATTTCTGCAATTTTGCTCCAAAATACGAGGATTTTCTGCCTTTTTTGCCGAAAATATGGGGGATTTCTGCCATTTTGCTGCGAAATAAGTTAAATTTCTGGAGTTTTACCCCAAAATAAGGGGAATTTCTGCCTTTATGCCCCAAAATTAAAGGAATTTCTGCAATTTTGCCCCAAAATATGGGGAATTTCTGCCTTTTGGCCCGAAAATAAAGGGAATGTTTACCTTTTTGTTATAAAAAATAGAAATTTCTTCATTCTTGCCCCAAAATAAGGGGATTTTCCGCCTTTTTGACTCAAAATAAGTGCAATTTCTGCCTTTTCCCCAAAAAATAAATGAAATTTCTGCTTTTTGGCTCAAAATAAGGGGAATTTCTTACTTTTTGCTCTGAAATAAATGAAATTTCTGCAATTTTGCCCGAAAATAAGGGAAATTTGTGCCTTTTTGCCCCAAAATAAGGGGAATTTCTGCCTTTTGCCCAATAATATGGGGAATTTCAACATTTTACCTCAAAATATGGGGAATTTCAGCCTTTTTGCAACAAAATAAGAAGAATGCATACCTTTTTGCCATAAAAAAGAGAAATTTCTTCATTTTTGCTCCAAAATAAGGGGAGTTTCTGCCTTTTGCCCCAAAATATGGGGAATTTCTGCCTTTTTGCCCGAAAATAAGAAGAATGCATAACTTTTTGCCATAAAAAAGGTAAATTTCTTCCTTTTTTACTCCAAAATAAGGGGAATTTCTGCTTTTTTGCCTCTAAATAAGTGGAATTTCTGTCTTTTTCCCCCAAAACAAAGGGAATTTCTGTCATTTTTACCCCAAAATATTGGGAATTTCTGCCTTTAGCCCCCAAAAATGGGAAATTTCGGCATTTTACCTCAAAATAAGGGGAATTTCTGCCTTTTTGCCCTGAAATATATGAAATTTCTGCAATTTTACCCCAAAATAAGGTGAATTTCTGCCTTTTTGCTCCAAAATAATAGGAATGTCTGCCTTTTTGCCTCAAAATAAGAAAAATTTTTGCTTTTTTTTCTGAAATAAGTGAAATTTCTGCAATTTTGCCCTTAAAATAAGGGAAATTTCTGTAATTTTTCCCCATAATAAAGAAAATTTCTGCAATTTTGCCGCAAAATAAGGGGAATTTCTGTTTTTTGCCCCCAAATAAAGCAAATTTCTGCAATTTTGCCCTAAAATAAGGGGAATTTCAGCCCTTTGCCCCAAAATAAGGGGAATTTCTGCCTTTTGCCCCAAAATATGGGGAATTTCTGCCTTTTTGTCCGAAAATAAGAAGAATGCACACCTTTTTGCCATAAAAAAGGGAAATTTCTTCATTTTTGCTCCAAAAGAAGGTTAACTTTTGCCTTTTTGCCTCTAAATAAGTGGAATTTGTGTCTTTTTCTCCAAAAACAAAGGGAATTTCTGGTTTTTTTTGCCCCAAAATAAGGAAAATTTCTGACTTATTACCCTGAAATAAGTGAAATTTCTGCAAATGTTCTCCAAAAATAGGGACATTTCTGCCTTTTGCCCCAAAATAAGGGGAATTTCAGCATTTTACCTCAAAATAAGGGAAATTTCTTATTTTTGCACCAAAATATGTAGAATTTCTGCCTTTTTGCCCCAAAATAAAGAGAATTTCTGCATTTTTCACCAATATTAGGGGAATTTCTGCAATTTTGCTCCACAATACAGGTCATTTCTGCCTTTTACCACGAAATTAAGTGGAATTTCTGCCTTTATGTCCCGAAATAAGTGAAATTTCTTCAATTTTAGCCAAAAATTAGGGATTTCATCTTTTTGCCCCAAAATAAGTGGAAATTTAGCCATTTTGCACTAAAATATGGAAAATTTCTGCTTTTTGCCCCAAAATAAGGAAGATTTCTGCCTTTTTTCCCTGAAATATATGAAATTTCTGCAATTTTGCCCCAAAATAAGTGAAATTTCTGGAATTTTGCCCCAAAATAATTGGAATTTCTGAGTTTTGCCCAAAAATAAGGAGAATTTCTGCCTTTTTGCCTTTAAATAAGTGGAATTTGTGTCTTTTTCCACAAAACAAAGGAAATTTCTGTCTTTTTTGTTCGAAAATAAGAGGAATTTCTTCCTTCTTACCTCAAAATAAGTGAAATTTCTGCCTTTTTACCAAAAAATAATCGGAATTTCTGTCTTTTTGCCCCAAAATAAAAGGAATTTTTGAATTTTGCCCTGAAATATGTGAAATTTCTACAATTTTGCCCCAAAATAAGGGAAATTTCTGCCTTATTGACACAAAATAAAGGGAATTTCTGTCTTATTGCCCCAAAATAAGGGGAATTTCAGCATTTTACCTCATAATAAGAAGAATCTCTGCATTTTTGCCCCAAAATATGGGGAATTTTTGCATTTTTGCCCCAAAATAAAAAAATTTCTACAATTTTGTACCAAAATAAAAGAAATTTCTGCATTTTTGCACCAAAATAAGAGAAATTTCTGAGTTTTTTTCTTTGAAATAAGTGAAATTTCTGCAATTTTGCCCCAAAATAATTGAAATTTCTGCAATTTTTTTCCATAATAAGGGAAATTTCTGCAATTTTGCCCCAAAATAAGGCGAATTTATCTTTTTTGCCCCCAAATAAGGGAAATTTCTGCAATTTTATCCAAAAGTAAGGGGAATTTCTGCCTTTTTGCCAGAAAATAAGAAAAATATCTGCAAGTCTGTAACAAAATAGAAGAAATTTCTAAAATTTTGCCCCAAAATAAAGGAAATTTCTGATTTTTGCCCCAAAATAAGGAGAATTTCTGTATTTTTGCCCCAAAATTAGAAGAGTTTTTGCAATTTTGCTTCAAAATACAAGGAATTTCTTCCTCTTTTCCCGAAAATAAGGGGAACTTCTGCCTTTTTGCCCCAAATAAAGGAATTTCTGCATTTTTGCCCCAATATTAGGGGAATTTCTGCAATTTTGCTCCAAAATACGGGGAAATTCTGCCTTTTTAGCCAAAATTAAAAGGATTTTCTGCCTTTTTGCTACTGAATAAGGGAAGTTTCTGCAATTTTATACCAAAATAAAGGGAATTTCTGCCTTTTTGCCCCAAAATAAGGGGAATTTCTGCCTTTTTGCCCTGAAATATGTGAAATTTCTGCAATTTTACCCCAAAATAAGGTGAATTTCTGCCTTTTTGCCCATAAAATAATAGAAATTTCTGCCTTTTTGCCCCAAAATAAGAAAAATTATTGCTTTTTTCTCTGAAATAAGTGAAATTTCTGCAATTTTGTTCTAAAATAAGGGAAATTTGTGCAATTTTTTTCCATAATAAGGGAAATTCATGCAATTTTGCCCCAAAATAATGGGAATTTCTGTTTTTTGCCCCCAAATAAGGGAAATTTCTTCAATTTTGCCCTAAAATAAGGGGAATTTCTGCCTTTTGCCCCAAAATAAGAATTTCTGCCTTTTTGCTTCAAAATAAGAAAATTACTGTATTTTTTATCCCAAAATTAGGTGAATTTCTGCAATTTTGCTCCAAAATACGGGGATTTTCTTCTTTTTTCGCCGAAAATAAAGGGAATTTCTGCCATTTTGCCGCGAAGTAAGTGAAATTTCTGCAGTTTTACCCCAAAAAAGGTGAATTTCTGCCTTTTTGCCCAAAAATTAGGGGAATTTTTGCAATTTTGCTCAAAAATACAGGGAATTTCTGCCTTTTGGCCCGAAAATAAAGGGAATGTATACCTTTTTGCCATAAAAAAATGAAATTTCTTAATTTTGACCCTAAAATAAGGGGATTTTCCGCCTTTTTGACTCAAAATAAGTGCAATTTCTGCCTTTTCCCCAAAAATAAATGAAATTTCTGTCTTTTTCCCCAAAAATAAAGGGAATTTCTGACTTTTTGCCCCAAAATAAGGGGAATTTCAGCCTTTTTACCTAAAAATAAGGGGAATTTCTGCATTTTTGCCCCTAAAATAAAGGGAATTTCTGCATTTTTGCACCAATATTAGGGGAATTTCTGCAATTTTGCTCCAAAATATGGGTCATTTCTGCCTTTTTGCCCAAAATTAAGTGGAATTTCTGCTTTTTGTTCGAAATAAGTGAAATTTCTGCAATTTTAGCCAAAAATTAGGGATTTCATCTTTTTGCCCTAAAATTAGAGAAATTTCTGCCATTTTGCCCTGAAATATTTGAAATTTCTGCAATTTTACCCCAAAATAAGGGGAATGTCTGCCTTTTTGCCCCAAATAAGGGGAATTTCAGCCTTATTACCTCAAAATAAGGGGAATTTCTACCTTTTGGCCCCAAAATATAAGGAATTTCTGCCTTTTTGCCCCAAAAATGGAAAATTCTGCAATTTTGCCCTGAAAAGAAGAATTTTTCCCTTTTTGCCCCAAAATAAAGGGAATTTCAGCCTTTTTACCTGAAAATAAGTGAAATTTCTGCAATTTTGCATCAAATAAGGGAAATTTCTGATTTTTGCCCCAAAATAAGGAGAATATCTTTATTTTTGCCCCAAAATAAAGGGAATTTCTGCCTTTTTGCCCCAAAATTAGGGGAGTTTCTGCAATTTTGCTTCAAAATACTGGGAAGTTCTTCATCTTTTCCCGAAAATAAGGGGAATTACTGCCTTTTGCCCCAAATGAAGGGAATTTCTGCATTTTTGCCCCAATATTTGGGGAATTTCTGCAATTTTGCTCCAAAATAAGGGAAATTTCTGCCTTTTTAAGCGAAATTAAGGGGATTTTATGCCTTTTTGCTCCCAAATAAGGGAAATTTCTGCAATTTTATCCCAAAATAAGGGGAATTTCTGCCTTTTTGCCCCAAAATAAAGGGAATTTCTGCCTTTTTGCTTGAAATTAAGTGGAATTTTTGCCTTTTTCCCGAAATAAGTGAAATTTCTTTAATTTTTGCCAAAAATTAGGGATTTCATCATTTTGCTCCAAAATAAGGGGAATTTCTGCAATTTTGCCCCAAAATAAATGAAATTTCTGCAATTTTGCTCCAAAATAAGGGGAATTTCTGAGTTTTGCCCCAAAATAAGAAGAATTTCTGTCTTTTTGCCCCAACATATAGGGAATTTCTGCCTTTTTGCCCCACAATTAGTGGAATTTCTGCAATTTTGCTCCAAAATACGGTAAATTTCTGCATTTTTGCCTGAAAATAAGGGGAATGCAAACTTTTTTGCCATAAAAAAGGAAATTTCTTCATTTTTGCCCCAAATTAAGGGAAATTTCTGCCTTTTTGCCCTGAAATATGTGAAATTTCTGCAATTTTAGCCCAAAATAAGGTGAATTTCTGCCTTTTTGCCCCAAAATAATGGGAATTTCTGCCTTTTTGCCCCAAAATAAGAAAAATTTTTGCTTTTTTTCTCTGAAATAAGTGAAATTTCTGCAATTTTCCTTATAATAAGGGAAATTTCTGCAATTTTTCCCCAAAATAAGGGGAATTTCTTGTTTTTTGCCCCCAAATAAGAAAAATTTCTGCAATTTTGCCCTAAACTAAGGGTAATTTCTGCCTTTTGCCCCAAAATAAGGAGAATTTCTGCCTTTTTGCCCCAAAATAAAGAATATTACTGTATTTTTTACACCAAAATTAGGTGAATTTCTGCAATTTTGCTCCAAATTACGAGGATTTTCTGCCTTTTTCGCCGTAAATAAGGGGAATTTCTGCCATTTTGCTGCGAAATAAGTGAAATTTCTGCAGTTTTACCCCAAAATAAGGGGAATTTCTGCCTTTTTGCCCCAAAATTAGGGGAATTTCTGCAATTTTGGTCCAAAATATGGGGAATTTCTGCCTTTTTGCCCAAAAATAAACGGAATGTTTATCTTTTTGTTATAAAAAATAGAAATATCTTAATTTTTGCCCCAAAATAAGGGGATTTTCTGCCTTTTTGACTCAAAATAAGTGCAATTTCTGCCTTTTCCCCAAAAATAAACGAAATTTCTGTCTTTTTGCCCCAAAATAAGGGGAATTACCGACTTTATGCTTTCGGAAAAAGGAGATCTTCTGTCTTTTTGCCCCAAAATAAGGAGAATTTCTTCCTTTTTGCCCGAAAATTATGAGAATTTCTGCAATATTTCTTCAAAATATGGTTAATTTCTGCCTTTTAGCTACAAAATAAAGGGAATTTGTGCATTTTCCCCCAATATTTGGGAATTTCTGCATTTTACATCTAAATAAGGGGAATTTCTGCATTTTACCTCAAAGTAAGAAGAATTTCTGCCTTTTGCCCCAAAATATGGGGAATTTCAGCCTTTTTGTTCCAAAATAAGGAAAATTTTTTCAATTTTTTACCATAATAAAAAAAATTTCTGCTTTTTGCCCCAAAATAAGAGGAATTTCTTACTTTTTGCCCTTAAATAAATGAAATTTCTGCAATTTTGCCCGAAAATAAGGGAAATTTGTGCCTTTTTGCCCCAAAATAAGGGGAATTTCTGCCTTTTACCACAAAATATGGGGAATTTCAGCATTTTACCTCAAAAGAAGGGGAATTTCAGCCTTTTTGCACCAAAATAAGAAGAATGCATAACTTTTTGCCATAAAAAAGGGAAATTTCTTCATTTTTGCTCCAAAATAAGGGGAATTTCTGCCTTTTTGCCTCTAAATAAGTGGAATTTCTGTCTTTTCCCTCAAAACAGAGAGAATTTCTGTCATTTTTGCCCCAAAATAAGGAAAATTTCTGACTTAACCCTGAAATAAGTGAAAATTCTGCAATTTTACCCCAAAATAATGGAAATTTCTGCCTTTTTGCCCTCAAATAAGGGGAATTTCTGACTTTTTGCACCCGAAAAACGGAGATTTTCTGTCTTTTTCCCCAAAATAAGGAAAATTTCAGCATTTTTGCCCAAAAATTATGAGAATTTCTGCAATTTTTCTTCAAAATACGGAAAATTTCTGCTTTTTAGCCCCAAAAAAAGGCAATTTCTGCATTTTCCCCAAAATAAGAAGAATTTCTGCCATTTGCCCCAAAATAAGGGGAATTTCTGCATTTTTGCCCCAAAATTAGGGGAATTTCTGCAATTTTGCTCCAAAATACGGGGAATTTCTGCCTTTTTGCCCGAAAATAAAGGGATTGTATACATTTTTGCCATGAAAAAGGGAAATTTCTTCACTTTTGCCCCAAAATAAGGGGATTTTCCGCCTTTTTGACTCAAAACAAGTGCAATTTCTGCCTTTTCCCCCAAAATAAATGGAATTTCTGTCTTTTTGCCCCAAAATAAGGGGAATTTCTGACTTTTTGCCCTGAAATAAGTGAAGTTCTAAAATTTTTCCCCAAAATAAGGGAAATGTCTGCTTTTTGCCCCCAAATAAGGGGAATTTCTGCCTTTTTGCCCCCAAATAAGGGGAATTTCAGCCTTTTTTCCTCAAATTAAGGGGAGTTTCTGCCTTTTGCCCCAAAATATGGGGAATTTCTCCTTTTGCCCCAAAATAAGAAAAATTTCTGCAATTTTGTAACAAAATAAATGAAATTTCTGCCTTTTTTGCTCCAAAATAAAAGAAATTTCTGCCTTTTTTCCCTGAAATAAGTGAAATTTCTGCAATTTTGCCCCAAATTAAGGGAAATTTCTGCAATTTTGCCCCAAAGTAAAGGAAATTTCTGCAATTTTGCCCCAAATAAGAGGAATTTCTGATTTTTTTGCAGCCAAAAAAAGATGATTTTCTGTCTTTTTGCCCCCAAATAAGGAGTATTTCAGCCTTTTTGCCCGAAAATTATGAGAATTTCTGCAATTTTTCTTCCAAATACGGAAAATTTTTGCCTTTTATCTCCAAAATAAAGGGAATTTCTGCAATTTCCCCAAATATTAGGGGAATTTCTGCATTTTACCTCTAAATAATGGGAATTTCTGCATTTTACCTCAAAATAAGAAGAATTTCTGCCTTTTACCTCAAATTATGGGGAATTTCTGCATTTTTGTTCCAAAATAAAGAAAATTTCTTCAATTTTGTACCATAATAAAAGAAATTTCTACTCTTTGCCCCGAAATAAGGGGAATTTCTGACTTTTTACCCTGAAATAAATGAAATTTGTGCAATTTTGCCCGAAAATAAGGAAATTTTGTGCCTTTTTGCCCCAAAATAATGGGAATTTCTGCCTTTAGCCCGAAAATGGGAAATTTCAGCATTTTACCTCAAAATAAGGGGAATTTCTGCCTTTTTGCCCTGAAATATATGAAATTTCTGCAATTTTACCCCAAAATAAGGTGAATTTCTGCCTTTTTGCCCCAAAATAATGGGAATTTCTGCCTTTTTGCCTCAAAATAAGAATAATTTTTGCTTTTTTTCTGAAATAAGTGAAATTTCTGCAATTTTGCCCTAAAATAAGGGAAATTTCTGCAATTTTTCCCCATAATAAAGAAAATTTCTGCAATTTTGCCGCAAAATAAGGGGAATTTCTGTTTTTTGCCCCCAAATAAAGCAAATTTCTGCAATTTTGCCCCAAAATAGAGGAATTTCTGTTTTTTGCCCCCAAATAAGGGAAATTTCTGCAATTTTGCCCTAAAATAAGGGATATTTCTGCTATTTGCCCCAAAATAAGGGGAATTTCTGCCTTTTTGCCACAAAATAAAGAAAATTACTGCATGTTTTACGCCAAAATTAGGTGAATTTTTGCAATTTTGCTCCAAAATACGAGGATTTTCTGCCTTTTTCGCCGAAAATAAGGGGAATTTCTGCCATCTTGCCGCGAAATAAGTGAAATTTCTGCAGTTTTACATCAAAATAAGGGGAATTTCTGCCTTTTTGCCCCAAAATTAGGAGAATTTCTGCCATTTTGCTCCTAAATACGGGGAATTTCTGCCTTTTTGCCCGAAAATAAAGGGAATGTATAAATTTTTGCCATGAAAAAGGATATTTCTTCACTCTTGCCCCAAAATAAGTGGATTTTCTGCCTTTTTGACTCAAAATAAGTGCAATTTCTGCCTTTTCCCCAAAAATAAACGGAATTTCTGACTTTTTGTTCCAAAATAATGGGAATTTCTGACTTTTTGCCCTGAAATAAGTGAAATTTCTAAAATTTTTCCCCAAAATAAGGGAAATGTCTGCTTTTTGCCCCAAAATAAGGGAAATTTCTGCCTTTTTGCCCCCAAATAAGGGGAATTTCAGCCTTTTTTCCTCAAAATAAGGGGAATTTCTGCCTTTTGCCCCAAAATATGGGGAATTTCTACCTTTTTGCCCCAAAATAAGAAAAATTTCTGCAATTTTGTACCAAAATAAAAAAAATTCTGCCTTTTTTGCTCCAAAATAAGAGAAATTTCTGACTTTTTTCCTTGAAATAAGTGAAATTTCTGCAATTTTGCCCCAGAATAAAAGAAATTTCTGCAATTTTGCCCCAAAGTAAAGGAAATTTCTGCAATTTTGCCCCAAATAAGCGGAATTTCTGACTTTTTGCACCCGAAAAAAAAAGATTTTCTGTCTTTTTGCCCCAAAATAAGGAGAATTTCAGACTTTTTGCCCGAAAATTATGAGAATTTCTGCAATTTTTCTTCAAAATACGGAAAATTTTTGCCTTTTAGCCCCAAAATAAAGGGAATTTCTGCATTTTCCTTAAATATTAGGGGAATTTCTGAATTTTACCTCTAAATAATGGGAATTTCTGCATTTTTCCTCAAAATAAAAAGAATTTCTGCCTTTTACCTCAAATTATGGGGAATTTCTGCTTTTTGTTCCGAAATAAAGAAAATTTCTTCAATTTTGTATCATAATAAAAGAAATTTCTAATTTTTACCCCGAAATAAGGGGAATTTCTGACTTTTTACCCTGAAATAAATGAAATTTGTGCAATTTTGCCCGAAAATAAGGGAAATTTGTGCCTTTTTGCCCCAAAATAATGGGAATTTCTGCCTTTAGACCCAAAAAATGGGAAATTTCAGCATTTTACCTCAAAATAAGTGGAATTTCTGCCTTTTTGCCCTGAAATATATGAAATTTCTGCAATTTTACCCCAAAATAAGTTGAATTTCTGCCTTTTTGCCCCAAAATAATAGGAATTTCTGCCTTTTTGCCTCAAAATAAGAAAAATTTTTGCTTTGTTTTCTGAAATAAGTGAAATTTCTGCAATTTTGCCCTAAAATAAGTGAAATTTCTGTAATTTTTCCACATAATAATGAAAATTTCTGGAATTTTGCCTTAAAATAAGGGGAATTTCTTTTTTTTGCCCCCAAATAAAGCAAATTTCTGCAATTTTGCCCCAAAATAAGAGGAATTTCTGTTTTTTGCCCCCAAATAAGGGAAATTTCTGCAATTTTACCCTAAAATAAGGGGAATTTCTGCCATTTGCCCCAAAATAAGGGGAATTTCTGCCTTTTTGCCACAAAATAAAAAAATTACTTCATGTTTTACGCCAAAATTAGGTGAATTTTTGTAATTTTGCTCCAAAATATGATGATTTTCTGCCTTTTTCGCCGAAAATAAGGGGAATTTCTGCCATCTTGCCGCGAAATAAGTGAAATTTCTGCAGTTTTACATCAAAATAAAGGGAATTTCTGCCTTTTTGCCCCAAAATTAGGGGAATTTCTGCAATTTTGCTCCAAAATACGGGGAATTTCTGCCTTTTTGCCCGAAAATAAAGGGATTGTATACATTTTTGCCATGAAAAAGGGAAATTTCTTCACTTTTGCCCCAAAATAAGGGGATTTCCGCCTCTTTGACTAAAAACAAGTGCAATTTCTGCCTTTTCCCCAAAAATAAATGGAATTTCTGTCTTTTTGCCCCAAAATAAGGGGAATTTCTGACTTTTTGCCCTGAAATAAGTGAAATTTCTAAAATTTTTCCCCAAAATAAGGGAAATGTCTGCTTTTTGCCCCAAAATAAGGGGATTTTCTGCCTTTTTGCCCCCAAATAAGGGGAATTTCAGCCTTTTTTCCTCAAAATAAGGGGAGTTTCTGCCTTTTGCCCCAAAATATGGGGAATTTCTCCCTTTTTGCCCCAAAATAAGAAAAATTTCTGCAATTTTGTAACAAAATAGAAGAAATTTCTGCCTTTTTTGCTTCAAAATAAGAGAAATTTCTGCCTTTTTTCCCTGAAATAAGTGAAATTTCTGCAATTTTGCCCCAAATTAAGGAAACTTTCTGCAATTTTGCCCCAAAATAAAGGAAATTTCTGCAATTTTTCCTTAAATAAGGGGAATTTCTGACGTTTGGCTACCAAAAATAGCAGATTTTCTGTCTTTTTGCCCAAAAATAAGGAGTATTTCAGCCTTTTTGCCCGAAAATTATGAGAATTTCTGCAATTTTTCTTCAAAATATGGAAAATTTTTGCCTTTTATCCCCAAAATAAAGGGAATTTCTGCATTTTTCTCAAATATTAGGGGAATTTCTGCATTTTACCTCTAAATAATGGGAATTTCTGCATTTTACCTCAAAATAAGAAGAATTTCTGCCTTTTACCTCAAAATATGGGGAATTTCTGCCTTTTTGTTCCAAAATAAAGAAAATTTCTTCAATTTTGAACCATAATAAAAGAAATTTCTACTTTTTGCCCCGAAATAAGGGGAATTTCTGACTTTTTACCCTGAAATAAATGAAATTTGTGCAATTTTGCCCGAAAATAAGGGAAATTTGTGCCTTTTTGCCCCAAAATAATGGGAATTCCTGACTTTAGCCCCAAAAAATGGGAAATTTCAGCATTTTACCTCAAAATAAGGGGAATTTCTGCCTTTTTGCCCTGAAATATATGAAATTTCTGCAATTTTACCCCAAAATAAGGTGAATTTTTGCCTTTTTGCCCCAAAATAATAGAAATTTCTGCCTTTTTTCCTCAAAATAAGAAAAATTTTTGCTTTTTTTCTGAAATAAGTGAAATTTCTGCAATTTTGCCCTAAAATAAGGGAAATTTCTGCAATTTTTCCTCATAATAAAGAAAATTTCTGCAATTTTGCCGCAAAATAAGGGGAATTTGTATTTTTTGCCCCCAAATAAAGCAAATTTCTGCAATTTTGCCCCAAAATAAGGGGAATTTCTGTTTTTTGCCCCCAAATAAGGGAAATTTCTGCAATTTTGCCCTAAAATAAGGGGAATTTCTGCCATTTGCCCCAAAATAAGGGGAATTTCTGCCTTTTTGCCACAAAATAAAGAAAATTACTGCATGTTTTACGCCAAAATTAGGTGAATTTCTGCGATTTTGTTCCAAAATACGAGGATTTTCTGCCTTTTTCGTCGAAAATAAGGGGAATTTCTGCCATTTTGCCGTGAAATAAGTGAAATATCTGCAGTTTTAACCCAAAATAAGGGAAATTTCTGCCTTTTAGCCCCAAGATTAGTAGAATTTCTGCAATTTTGCTCCAAAATACGGGGAATTTCTGCCTTTTTGCCCAAAAATATAGGGACTGTATACCTTTTTGCCATAAAAAAGGGAAATTTCTTCACTTTTGCCCCAAAATAAGGGGATTTTCCGCCTTTTTGACTCAAAATAAGTGCAATTTCAGCCTTTTCCCCAAAAATAAATGGAATTTCTCTCTTTTTGTTCCAAAATAAGGGGAATTTCTGACTTTTTGCCCTGAAATAAGTGAAATTTCTAAAATTTTTCCCAAAATAAGGGAAATGTCTGCTTTTTGCCCCTAAATAAGGGGAATTTCAGCATTTTTTCCTCAAAATAAAGGGAATTTCTGCCTTTTGCCCCAAAATATGGGAAATTTCTGCCTTTTTGCCCCAAAATAAGAAACATTTCTGCAATTTTGTACCAAAATAGAAGAAATTTCTGCCTTTTTGCCCCCAAAAAGAGAAATTTCTGCCTTTTTTCCCTGAAATAAGTAAAATTTCTGCAATTTTGCCTAAAAATAAGGGAAATTTCTGCAATTTTGCCCCAAAGTAAAGGAAATTTCTTCAATTTTGCCCCAAATAAGGGGAATTTCTGCCTTTTTGCGCCAAAATTAGGGGAATTTCTGCAATTTTGCTCCAAAATACCTGGAATTTCTGCCTTTTTGCCCAAAAATAAAGGGAATGTATACATTTTTCCTATAAAAAAGGGAAATTTCTATATTTTTCCCCAAAAATAGCGCATTTTCCGACTTTTTGACTCAAAATAAGTGCAATTTCTGCCTTTTTCCAAAAAATAAACGGAATTTCTGTCTTTTTGCCCCAAAATAAAAGGAATTTCTGACTTTTTGCCCTGAAATAAGTGAAATTTCTAAAATTTTTCCCCAAAATAAGGGAAATGTCTGCTTTTTGCCCAAAATAAAAGGAATTTCTGCCTTTTTGCCCCAAAATAGGGGGAATTTCCGCCTTTTTTTCTCAAAATAAGGGGAATTTCTGCCTTTTGCCCCAAAATATGGGGAATTTCTGTCTTTTTGCCCCAAAATAAGAAAAATTTCTGCAATTTTGTACCGAAAAAAAAGAAATTTCTGCCTTTTTGCCCCCAAAAAAGAGAAATTTCTGCCTTTTTTCCCTGAAATAAGTGAAATATCTGCAATTTTGCCCCAAAATAAGGGAAATTTCTGCAATTTTGCCCCAAAATAAGGGAAATTTCGGCAATTTTGCCCCAAAGTAAAGGAAATTTCTGAAATTTTGCCCCAAAATAAGGGGAATTTCAGCCTTTTTTCCTTAAAATAAGGGGAATTTCTGCCTTTTGACCCAAAATATGGAGAATTTCTGCCTTTTTGCACCGAAAAAAAGGAGATTTTCTGTTTTTCTGTCCCAAAATAAGGAGAATTTTAGCCATTTGCCCGAAAATTAGGAGAATTTCAGCAATTTTTCTTCAAAATACAGAAAATTTCTTCCTTTTATCCCCAAAATAAAGGGAATTTCTGCATTTTCCCACAATATTAGGGGAATTTCTGTATTTTACCTCTAAATAAAAGAAATTTCTGCATTTTACCTCAAAATATGAAGAATTTCTGACTTTTACCCTAAAATATGGGGAATTTCTGCCTTTTTGTTCCAAAATAAAGCAAATTTCTTCAATTTTGTACCATAATAAAAGAAATTTCTACTTTTTGCCCCGAAATAAGGGGAATTTCTGAATTTTACCCTGAAATAAATGAAATTTGTGTAATTTTGCCCAAATATAAAGAGATATTTGTGCCTTTTCGCCCCAAAATAATGTCAATTTCTGCCTTTAGCCCCAAAAAAATGGGAAATTTCAGGATTTTACCTCAAAATAAAGGGATTTCTGCATTTTTGCCCTGAAATATATGAAATTTCTGCAATTTTACCCCAAAATAAGGTGAATTTCTGCCTTTTTGCCCCAAAATCATGAAAATTTCTACCTTTTTGCCACAAAATAAAAAAAATCTTTGATTTTTTTTCTGAAATAAGTGAAATTTCTGCAATTTTGCCCTAAAATAAGGGAAATTTCTGCAATTTTTCCCCATAATAAAGAAAATTTCTGCAATTTTGCCGCAAAATAAGAGAATTTCTGTTCTTTGCCCCCAAATAAAGCAAATTTCTGCAATTTTGCCCCAAAATAAGGGGAATTTCTGTTTTTTGCCCCCAAATAAGGGAAATTTCTGCAATTTTGCCCTAAAATAAGCGGAATTTCTGCCATTTGCCCCAAAATAAGGGGAATTTCTGCATTTTTGCCACAAAATAAAGAAAATTACTGCATTTTTTACGCCAAAATTAGGTGAGTTTCTGCAATTTTGCTCCAGAATACGAGGATTTTCTGCCTTTTTCGCCGAAAATAAGGGAAATTTCTGCCATTTTGCCGTGAAATAAGTGAAATTTCTGCAGTTTTACCCCAAAATAAAAGAAATTTCTGCCTTTTAGCCCCAAAATTAGGGGAATTTCTGAAATTTTGCTCCAACATATGGGGAATTTCTGCCTTTTTGAACGAAAATAAAGGGAATGTATACCTTTTTGCCATAAAAAAGGGAAATTTCTTCACTTTTGCCCCAAAAAAGGGGATTTTCCGCCTTTTTGACTCAAAATAAGTGCAATTTATGCCTTTTCCCCAAAAATAAACGGAATTTCTGTCTTTTTGCCCCAAATAAGGGGAATTTCTGAGTTTTTGCCCTGAAATAAGTGAAATTTCTAAAATTTTTCCCCAAAATAAGGGAAATGTCTGCTTTTTGCCCCAAAAAAGGGGAATTTCTGCCTTTTTGCCCCAAAATAGATGGAATTTCCGCCTTTTTTTCTCAAAATAAGGGGAATTTCTGCCTTTTGCCCCCAAATATGGGGAATTTCTTTCTTCTTGCCCCAAAATAAGAAAAATTTCTGCAATTTTGTACCAAAATAAAAGAAATTTCTGCCATTTTGCCCCAAAATAAGAGAAATTGCTGCTTTTTTTCCCTGAAATAAGTGAAATTTCTGCAATTTTGCCCCAAAATAAGGGAAATTTCTGCAATTTTGCCCCAAAATAAGGGAAATTTATGCAATTTTGCCACAAAGTATAGGAAATTTCTGCAATTTTGCCCCAAAATAAGGGGAATTTCAGCCTTTTTTCCTTAAACTAAGGGGAATTTCTGCCTTTTGACCCAAAATATGGGGAATTTCTGCCTTTTTGCACCCGAAAAAAGGAGATTATCTGTCTTTTTGCCCCAAAATAAAGAGAATTTCAGCCATTTGCCAGAAAATTATGAGAATTTCTGCAATTTTTCTTCAAAATACGGAAAATTTCTTCCTTTTAGCCCCAAAATAAAGGGAATTTCTGCATTTTCCCACAGTATTAGGGAAATTTCTGTATTTTACCTCTAAATAAAAGAAATTTCTGCATTTTACCTCAAAATAAGAAGAATTTCTGACTTTTACCCCAAAATATGGGGAATTTCTGCCTTTTTGTTCTAAAATAAAGAAAATTTCTTCAATTTTGTACCATAATAAAAGAAATTTCTCCTTTTTGCCCCAAAATAAGGGAAATTTCTGACTTTTTACCATGAAATAAATGAAATTTCTGCAATTTTGTCTGAAAATAAGGGAAATTTGTGCCTTTATGCCCCAAAATAAGGGGATTTTCTGACTTTTGCCCCAAAATATGGGGAATTTCAGCATTTTACCTCAAAATAAGGGGAATTTCTGGCTTTTTGCCCCAAAATAATGGGAATTTCTGCATTTTTGCCCCAAAATTAAAAAAATTTTTGTTTTTTTTTCTGAAATAAGTGAAATTTCTGCAATTTTGCCCTAAAATTAGGGAAATATCTGCAAATTTTCCCCATAATAAAGCAAATTTCTGCAATTTTGCCGCAAAATAAGAAGAATTTCTGTTTTTGCCCCCAAATAAGGGAAATTTCTGCAATTTGCCCTAAAATAATGGGAATTTCTGACATTTGCCCCAAAATAAGGGGAATTTCTGCCTTTTTGCCACAAAATAAAGAAAATTACTGCATGTTTTACCCCAAAATTAGGTGAATTTCTACAATTTTGCTCCAAAATACGAGGATTTTCTGCCTTTTTCGCCAAAAATAAGGGGAATTTCTTCCATTTTGCCGCGAAATAATAGAAAGTTCTGCAGTTTTACCCCAAAATAAGGGGAATTTCTTTTTTTTTGATCAAAAATTAGGGGAATTAATGCAATTTTACTCCAAAATAGGGGTCATGTCTGCATTTTTGCCAGAAATTAAATGGAATTTCTGCCTTTTTGTCCGGAAATAAGTGAAATTTTTGCAATTTTAGCCAAAAATTAGGGATTGCATTTTTGCTCCAAAATAAGAGAAATTTCTGCCATTTTGCACTGAAATATTTGAAATTTCTGAAATTTTACCCAAAAATAAGGGGAATTTCTGCCTTTTTGCCCCAAAATATAAGGAATTTCTGCCTTTTTGCCCCAAAATAAAGAAAATTTCTGCAATTTTGCCCCAAAATAAGGGGAATTTTTTCCTTTTTACTCCAAAATAAAGGGAATTTCAGCCGTTTTACCTGAAAATAAGTGAATTTCCTGCAATTTTGCCCCAAATAAAGCAAATTTCTGCAATTTTGCCCCAAAATAAGGGGAATTTCTGTTTTTTGCCCCCAAATAAGGGAAATTTCTGCAATTTTGCCCTAAAATAAGCGGAATTTCTGCCATTTGCCCCAAAATAAGGGGAATTTCTGCATTTTTGCCACAAAATAAAGAAAATTACTGCATTTTTTACGCCAAAATTAGGTGAGTTTCTGCAATTTTGCTCCAGAATACGAGGATTTTCTGCCTTTTTCGCCGAAAATAAGGGAAATTTCTGCCATTTTGCCGTGAAATAAGTGAAATTTCTGCAGTTTTACCCCAAAATAAAAGAAATTTCTGCCTTTTAGCCCCAAAATTAGGGGAATTTCTGAAATTTTGCTCCAACATATGGGGAATTTCTGCCTTTTTGAACGAAAATAAAGGGAATGTATACCTTTTTGCCATAAAAAAGGGAAATTTCTTCACTTTTGCCCCAAAAAAGGGGATTTTCCGCCTTTTTGACTCAAAATAAGTGCAATTTATGCCTTTTCCCCAAAAATAAACGGAATTTCTGTCTTTTTGCCCCAAATAAGGGGAATTTCTGAGTTTTTGCCCTGAAATAAGTGAAATTTCTAAAATTTTTCCCCAAAATAAGGGAAATGTCTGCTTTTTGCCCCAAAAAAGGGGAATTTCTGCCTTTTTGCCCCAAAATAGATGGAATTTCCGCCTTTTTTTCTCAAAATAAGGGGAATTTCTGCCTTTTGCCCCCAAATATGGGGAATTTCTTTCTTCTTGCCCCAAAATAAGAAAAATTTCTGCAATTTTGTACCAAAATAAAAGAAATTTCTGCCATTTTGCCCCAAAATAAGAGAAATTGCTGCTTTTTTTCCCTGAAATAAGTGAAATTTCTGCAATTTTGCCCCAAAATAAGGGAAATTTCTGCAATTTTGCCCCAAAATAAGGGAAATTTATGCAATTTTGCCACAAAGTATAGGAAATTTCTGCAATTTTGCCCCAAAATAAGGGGAATTTCAGCCTTTTTTCCTTAAACTAAGGGGAATTTCTGCCTTTTGACCCAAAATATGGGGAATTTCTGCCTTTTTGCACCCGAAAAAAGGAGATTATCTGTCTTTTTGCCCCAAAATAAAGGGAATTTCAGCCATTTGCCAGAAAATTATGAGAATTTCTGCAATTTTTCTTCAAAATACGGAAAATTTCTTCCTTTTAGCCCCAAAATAAAGGGAATTTCTGCATTTTCCCACAGTATTAGGGAAATTTCTGTATTTTACCTCTAAATAAAAGAAATTTCTGCATTTTACCTCAAAATAAGAAGAATTTCTGACTTTTACCCCAAAATATGGGGAATTTCTGCCTTTTTGTTCTAAAATAAAGAAAATTTCTTCAATTTTGTACCATAATAAAAGAAATTTCTCCTTTTTGCCCCAAAATAAGGGGAATTTCTGACTTTTTACCATGAAATAAATGAAATTTCTGCAATTTTGTCTGAAAATAAGGGAAATTTGTGCCTTTATGCCCCAAAATAAGGGGATTTTCTGACTTTTGCCCCAAAATATGGGGAATTTCAGCATTTTACCTCAAAATAAGGGGAATTTCTGGCTTTTTGCCCCAAAATAATGGGAATTTCTGCATTTTTGCCCCAAAATTAAAAAAATTTTTGTTTTTTTTTCTGAAATAAGTGAAATTTCTGCAATTTTGCCCTAAAATTAGGGAAATATCTGCAAATTTTCCCCATAATAAAGCAAATTTCTGCAATTTTGCCGCAAAATAAGAAGAATTTCTGTTTTTGCCCCCAAATAAGGGAAATTTCTGCAATTTGCCCTAAAATAATGGGAATTTCTGACATTTGCCCCAAAATAAGGGGAATTTCTGCCTTTTTGCCACAAAATAAAGAAAATTACTGCATGTTTTACCCCAAAATTAGGTGAATTTCTACAATTTTGCTCCAAAATACGAGGATTTTCTGCCTTTTTCGCCAAAAATAAGGGGAATTTCTTCCATTTTGCCGCGAAATAATAGAAAGTTCTGCAGTTTTACCCCAAAATAAGGGGAATTTCTTTTTTTTTGATCAAAAATTAGGGGAATTAATGCAATTTTACTCCAAAATAGGGGTCATGTCTGCATTTTTGCCAGAAATTAAATGGAATTTCTGCCTTTTTGTCCGGAAATAAGTGAAATTTTTGCAATTTTAGCCAAAAATTAGGGATTCCATTTTTGCTCCAAAATAAGAGAAATTTCTGCCATTTTGCACTGAAATATTTGAAATTTCTGCAATTTTACCCAAAAATAAGGGGAATTTCTGCCTTTTTGCCCCAAAATATAAGGAATTTCTGCCTTTTTGCCCCAAAATAAAGAAAATTTCTGCAATTTTGCCCCAAAATAAGGGGAATTTTTTCCTTTTTACTCCAAAATAAAGGGAATTTCAGCCGTTTTACCTGAAAATAAGTGAATTTCCTGCAATTTTGCCCCAAATAAAGCAAATTTCTGCAATTTTGCCCCAAAATAAGGGGAATTTCTGTTTTTTGCCCCCAAATAAGGGAAATTTCTGCAATGTTGCCCTAAAATAAGCGGAATTTCTGCCATTTGCCCCAAAATAAGGGGAATTTCTGCATTTTTGCCACAAAATAAAGAAAATTACTGCATTTTTTACGCCAAAATTAGGTGAGTTTCTGCAATTTTGCTCCAGAATACGAGGATTTTCTGCCTTTTTCGCCGAAAATAAGGGAAATTTCTGCCATTTTGCCGTGAAATAAGTGAAATTTCTGCAGTTTTACACCAAAATAAAAGAAATTTCTGCCTTTTAGCCCCAAAATTAGGGGAATTTCTGAAATTTTGCTCCAACATATGGGGAATTTCTGCCTTTTTGAACGAAAATAAAGGGAATGTATACCTTTTTGCCATAAAAAAGGGAAATTTCTTCACTTTTGCCCCAAAAAAGGGGATTTTCTGCCTTTTTGACTCAAAATAAGTGCAATTTATGCCTTTTCCCCAAAAATAAACGGAATTTCTGTCTTTTTGCCCCAAATAAGGGGAATTTCTGAGTTTTTGCCCTGAAATAAGTGAAATTTCTAAAATTTTTCCCCAAAATAAGGGAAATGTCTGCTTTTTGCCCCAAAAAAGGGGAATTTCTGCCTTTTTGCCCCAAAATAGATGGAATTTCCGCCTTTTTTTCTCAAAATAAGGGGAATTTCTGCCTTTTGCCCCCAAATATGGGGAATTTCTTTCTTCTTGCCCCAAAATAAGAAAAATTTCTGCAATTTTGTACCAAAATAAAAGAAATTTCTGCCATTTTGCCCCAAAATAAGAGAAATTGCTGCTTTTTTTCCCTGAAATAAGTGAAATTTCTGCAATTTTGCCCCAAAATAAGGGAAATTTCTGCAATTTTGCCCCAAAATAAGGGAAATTTATGCAATTTTGCCCCAAAGTATAGGAAATTTCTGCAATTTTGCCCCAAAATAAGGGGAATTTCAGCCTTTTTTCCTTAAACTAAGGGGAATTTCTGCCTTTTGACCCAAAATATGGGGAATTTCTGCCTTTTTGCACCCGAAAAAAGGAGATTATCTGTCTTTTTGCCCCAAAATAAAGAGAATTTCAGCCATTTGCCAGAAAATTATGAGAATTTCTGCAATTTTTCTTCAAAATACGGAAAATTTCTTCCTTTTAGCCCCAAAATAAAGGGAATTTCTGCATTTTCCCACAATATTAGGGAAATTTCTGTATTTTACCTCTAAATAAAAGAAATTTCTGCATTTTACCTCAAAATAAGAAGAATTTCTGACTTTTACCCCAAAATATGGGGAATTTCTGCCTTTTTGTTCTAAAATAAAGAAAATTTCTTCAATTTTGTACCATAATAAAAGAAATTTCTCCTTTTTGCCCCAAAATAAGGGGAATTTCTGACTTTTTACCATGAAATAAATGAAATTTCTGCAATTTTGTCTGAAAATAAGGGAAATTTGTGCCTTTATGCCCCAAAATAAGGGGATTTTCTGACTTTTGCCCCAAAATATGGGGAATTTCAGCATTTTACCTCAAAATAAGGGGAATTTCTGGCTTTTTGCCCCAAAATAATGGGAATTTCTGCATTTTTGCCCCAAAATTAGAAAAATTTTTGTTTTTTTTTTCTGAAATAAGTGAAATTTCTGCAATTTTGCCCTAAAATTAGGGAAATATCTGCAATTTTTCCCCATAATAAAGCAAATTTCTGCAATTTTGCCGCAAAATAAGAAGAATTTCGGTTTTTGCCCCCAAATAAGGGAAATTTCTGCAATTTTGCCCTAAAATAATGGGAATTTCTGACATTTGCCCCAAAATAAGGGGAATTTCTGCCTTTTTGCCACAAAATAAAGAAAATTACTGCATGTTTTACCCCAAAATTAGGTGAATTTCTACAATTTTGCTCCAAAATACGAGGATTTTCTGCCTTTTTCGCCAAAAATAAGGGGAATTTCTTCCATTTTGCCGCGAAATAATAGAAAGTTCTGCAGTTTTACCCCAAAATAAGGGGAATTTCTTTTTTTTTGATCAAAAATTAGGGGAATTAATGCAATTTTACTCCAAAATAGGGGTCATGTCTGCATTTTTGCCAGAAATTAAATGGAATTTCTGCCTTTTTGTCCGGAAATAAGTGAAATTTTTGCAATTTTAGCCAAAAATTAGGGATTCCATTTTTGCTCCAAAATAAGAGAAATTTCTGCCATTTTGCACTGAAATATTTGAAATTTCTGCAATTTTACCCAAAAATAAGGGGAATTTCTGCCTTTTTGCCCCAAAATATAAGGAATTTCTGCCTTTTTGCCCCTAAATAAAGAAAATTTCTGCAATTTTGCCCCAAAATAAAGGGAATTTTTTCCTTTTTACTCCAAAATAAAGGGAATTTCAGCCTTTTTACCTGAAAATAAGTGAATTTCCTGCAATTTTGCCCCAAATAAGGGAAATTTCTTCAATTTTGCCCCAAAATAAGGTAAATTCCTGCAATTTTGCCCCAAAATAAGTGGAATTTCTGAGTTTTGCCCCCCCAAAAAAAGAATTTTTGCCTTTTTGCCCCAAAATTATGGGATTTTCTGCAATTTTGCTCCAAAATACGGGGAATTTCTGCCTTTTTACTCAAAAATAAGGGGAATGCATAACTTTTTGACATAAAAAAGGGAAATTTCTTCATTTTTGCTCCAAAATAAGGGGAATTTCTGCCTTAATGCCTCTAAATAAGTGGAATTTCTGTCTTTTTCCCCCAAAACAAAGAGAATTTCTGTCTTTTTGTCCCAAAATAAGGGAAATTTCTGACTTATTACCCTGAAATAAGTGAAATTTCTGCAATTTTGCCCCAAAATAAGGGAAATTTCTGCCTTTTTGCCCCCAAATAAAGGGAATTTCAGCCTTTTTCCTCAAAATAAGGGAAATTTCTGCATTTTGCCACAAAATATTAGGAATTTCTGCCTTTTTGCCCCAAAATAAGGAAAATTTCTGCAATTTTGCCCCAAAATAAGGGGAATTTTTTCCTTTTTACTCCAAAATAAAGGGAATTTCAGCCTTTTTACCTGAAAATAAGTGAATTTCCTGCAATTTTGCCCCAAATAAGGGAAATTTCTTCAATTTTGCCCCAAAATAAGGTAAATTCCTGCAATTTTGCCCCAAAATAAGTGGAATTTCTGAGTTTTGCCCCCAAAAAAGGAGAATTTTTGCCTTTTTGCCCCAAAATTATGGGAATTTCTGCAATTTTGCTCCAAAATACGGGGAATTTCTGCCTTTTTACTCAAAAATAAGGGGAATGCATACCTTTTTGCCATAAAAAAGGGAAATTTCTTCATTTTTGCTCCAAAATAAGGGGAATTTCTGCCTTAATGCCTCTAAATAAGTGGAATTTCTGTCTTTTTCCCCCAAAACAAAGAGAATTTCTGTCTTTTTTGCCCCAAAATAAGGGAAATTTCTGACTTATTACCCTGAAATAAGTGAAATTTCTGCAATTTTGCCCCAAAATAAGGGAAATTTCTGCCTTTTTGCCCCCAAATAAAGGGAATTTCAGCCTTTTTCCTCAAAATAAAAGGAATATCTGCATTTTGCCACAAAATATTAGGAATTTCTGCCTTTTTGCCCCAAAATAAGGAAAGTTTCTGCCTTTTTTCCCTGAAATAAGTGAAATTTCTTCAATTTTGCCCCAAAATAAGTGAAATTTCTCAGTTTTGCCCCAAAATAAGGAGAATTTCTGTGTTTTTGCCTGAACATATAGGGATTTTCTGGCTTTTTGCCCCACAATTAGGAGATTTTCTGCAATTGTGCTCCAAAATATGAGGAATTTTTGCTTTTTTGCCCGAAAATAAGGGGAATGTATACCTTTTGCCACAAAAAAGAAAAATTTCTTCATTTTTGCCCCAAAATAAGAGGAATTTCTTCCTTCTTACCTCAAAATAAGTGAAATGTCTGCCTTTTTACCCAAAAATAAATGGAATTTCTGTCTTTTTGCCCCAAAATAAAAGGAATTTTTGAATTTTGCCCTGAAATAAGTGAAATTTCTGCAATTTTGCCCCAAAATAAGGGAAATTTCTGCCTTTTGCCACAAAATAAAGGGAATTTCTGTCTTTTTGCCCCAACATAAGGGGAATTTCAGCATTTTACCACATAATAAGGGGAATCTCTGCATTTTCGCCCCAAAATATGGGGAATTTCTGCATTTTTGCCCCAAAATAAAGAAAATTTCTACAATTTTGTACCAAAATAAAAGAAATTTCTGCCTTATTGCCCCAAAATAATAGAAATTTCTGAGTTTTTTTCTCTGAAATAAGTGAAATTTCTGCAATTTTGCCCCAAAATAAGGGAAATTTCTGCAATTTTTTTCCATAAGAAGGGAAATTTTTGCAATTTTGCCCCAAAATAAGGGGAATTTCTGTTTTTTGCCCCCAAATAAGGGAAATTTTTGCAATTATATCCCAAAATAAGGGGAATTTTTGCCTTTTTGCCACAAAATAAGAAATATTTCTGCAAGTCTGTAAAAAGATAGATAAAATTTCTAAAATTTTGCCCCAAAATAAGGGAAATTTCTGATTTTTGCCCCAAAATAAGGAGAATTTTTATATTTTTGCCCCAAAATAAAGAAAATTTCTGCCTTTTTGCCCCAAAATTAGGGGAGTTTCTGCAATTTGCTTCAAAATACAGGGAATTTCTTCCTCTTTTCCTGAAAATAAGGGGAACTTCTGCCTTTTTGCCCCAGATAAAAAGAATTTCTGCATTTTTGCCCCAATATTAGGGGAATTTCTTCAATTTTGCTCCAAAATACGGAAAAATTCTGCCTTTTTACTCAAAATTAAAAGGATTTTCTGCCTTTTTGCTCCCAAATAAGGGAAATTTCTGCAATTTTATCCCAAAATAAAGGGAATTTCTGCCTTTTTGCCCCAAAATAAGGGGAATTTCTGCCTTTTTGCCCTGAAATATGTGAAATTTCTGCAATTTTACCCCAAAATAAGGTGAATTTCTGCCTTTTTGCCCATAAAATAATAGAAATTTCTGCCTTTTTGCCCCAAAATAAGAAAAATTATTGCTTTTTTCTCTGAAATAAGTGAAATTTCTGCAATTTTGCCCTAAAATAAGAAAAGTTTCTGCAATTTTTTTCCATAATAAAGGAAATTCCTGCAATTTTGCCCCAAAATAAGGGGAATTTCTTTTTTTTGCCTCCAAATAAGGGAAATTTCTTCAATTTTGCCCTAAAATAAAAAGAATTTCTGCCTTTTGCCCCAAAATAAGGAGAATTTCTGCCTTTTTGCCCCAAAATAAGAAAATTACTGTATTTTTTACCGCAAAATTAGGTGAATTTTTGCAATTTTGCTCCAAAATACAGGGATTTTCTTCCTTTTTCGCCGAAAATAAAGGGAATTTCTGCCATTTTGCAGCGAAATAAGTGAAATTTCTGTAGTTTTACCCCAAAATAAGGAAAATTTCTGCCTTTTTGCCCAAAAATTAGGGGAATTTTTACAATTCTGCTCCAAAATACGGGGAATTTCTGCATTTTGGCCCAAAAATAAAGGGAATGTAATCCTTTTTGCCATAAAAAAAGGAAATTTCTTCATTTTTACCCCAAAATAAGGGGATTTTTCACCTTTTTGACTCAAAATAAGTGCAATTTCTGCCTTTTCTACAAAAATAAACGAAATTTCTGTCTTTTTGCCCAAAAATAAGGGGAATTTCTGACTTTTTGCCCCAAAATTAGGGGAATTTCAGCCTTTTTACCTAAAAATAAAAGGAATTTCTGCCTTTTTGCCCCCAAAATAAACAGAATTTCTGCATTTTTGCACCAATATTAGGGGAATTTTTGCAATTTTGCTCCAAAATATGGGTCATTTCTGCCTTTTTGCCCAAAATTAAGTGGAATTTCTGCCTTTTTGTCCGAAATAAGTGAAATTTCTGCAATTTTAGCCAAAAATTAGGGATTTCATCTTTTTTTCCCCAAAATAAGGAAAATTTCTGCCATTTTGCTCTGAAATTTTGAAATTTCTGAAATTTTACCCCAAAATAAGGGGAATTTCTGCCGTTTTGCCCCAAATAAGGAGAATTTCATCTTTATTACCTTAAAATAAGGGGAATTTCTGCTTTTTTGCCCCAAAATATAAGGAATTACTCCCTTTTTGCCCCAAAAAGAGGAAAATTCTGCAATTTTGCCCTGAAAAGGAGAATTTCTCCCTTTTTGCCCCAAAATAAAGGAAATTTTAGCCTTTTTACCTGAAAATAAGTGAAATTTCTGCAATTTTGCCCCAAATAAGGGAAATTTCTGATTTTTGCCCCAAAATAAGGAGAATATCTGTATTTTTGCTCCAAAATAAAGGGAATTTCTGCCTTTTTGCCCCCAAATCAGGGGAGTTTCTTCAATTTTGCTTCAAAATACAGGGAATTTCTTCTTCTCTTTCCGTAAATAAGGGGAACTTCTGCCTTTTTGCCCCAAATAAAGGAAATTTCTGCAATTTTGCCCCAATATTAGGGGAATTTCTGCAATTTTGCTCCAAAATATGGGGAATTACTGCCTTTTTACCCGAAATTAAGGGGATTTTCTGCCTTTTTGCTCCAAAATAAAGGGAATTTCTGCAATTTTATCCCAAAATAAGGGGAATTTCTGCCTTTTTGCCCCAAAATAAGGGGAATTTCTGCCTTTTTGCCTGAAATTAATTGCAATTTCTGCCTTTTAGTCCCGAAATAAGTGAAATTTCTTCAATTTTAGCCAAAAATAAGGGATTTCATCGTTTTGCCCCAAAATAAGGGGAATTTCTGCCATTTTGCCCTGAAATATTTGAAATTTCTGAAATTTTATTCCAAAATAAGGGGAATTTCTGCCTTTTTGCTTCAAATAAGGAGAATTTCAGCCTTATTACCTCAAAATAAAAGGAATTTCTGCCTCTTTGCCCCAAAATATAAGGAATTTCTGTCTTTTTGCCCCAAAAAAAGGAAATTTCAGCCTTTTTACCTGAAAATAAGTGAAATTTCTGCAATTTTGCCCCAAATAAGAGAAATTTCTGATTTTTGCCCCAAAATAGGGAGAATATCTGTATTTTTGCTCCAAAATAAAGGGAATTTCTGCATTTTGCCCCAAAATTTTGGGAGTTTCTGCAATTTTGCTTCAAAATACAGGGAATTTCTTCTTTTTTTCCCGAAAATAAGGAGAACTTCTGCATTTTTTCCCCAAATAAAGGGAATTTCTGCATTTTTGCCCCAATATTAGGGAAATCTCTGCAATTTGGCTCCAAAATATGGGGAATTTCTGCCTTTTTACCCGAAATTAAGGGGATTTTCTGCCTTTTTGCTCCCAAATAAGGGAAATTTCTGCAATTTTATCCCAAAATAAGGGGAATTTCTGCTTTTTTTGCCCCAAAATAAGGGGAATTTCTGCCTTTTTGCCCGAAATTAAGTGGAATTTCTGCCTTTTTGTCCTGAAATAAGTGAAATTTCTTAAATTTTAGCCAAAAATTAGGGATTTCATCATTTTGCCCCAAAATAAGGGGAATTTCTGCAATTTTGCCCCAAAATAAATGAAATTTCTGCAATTTTGCCCCAAAATTAGGGAAATTTCTGGAATTTTACTCCAAAAAAAGTGGAATTTCTGAGTTTTGCCCCAAAATAAGGAGAATTTCTGTCTTTTTGCCCCAACATATAGGGAATTTCTGCATTTTGCCCCACAATTAGGGGAATTTCTGCAATTTTGCTCCAAAATACGGGGAATTTCTGCATTTTTGCTCAAAAATAAGGGGAATGCATACCTTTTTGCCAAAAAAAAGGATAATTTCTTCCTTTTTGCTCCAAAATAAGAGGAATTTCTGCCTTTTTGCCTCTAAATAAGTGGAATTTCTGTCTTTACCCCCCAAAAAAATGGAATTTCTGTCTTTTTTGCTCCAAAATAAGGAAAATTTCTGACTTATGACCCTGAAATAAGTGAAATTTCTGCAATTTTGCCACAAAATAAGGGAAATTTCTGCAATTTTTCCTCATAATATGGGAAATTTCTGCAATTTTGCCCCAAAATAAGGGGAATTTCGGTTTTTTGCCCCCAAATAAGGGAAATTTCTGCAATTTTGCTCTATAATAAAGAGAATTTTTCCCTTTTGCCCCTAAAGAAGGAGAATTTCTGCCTTTTTGCCCCAAAATAAAGTAAATTACTGTATTTTTTACCCCCAAATTAGGTGAATTTCTGCAATTTTGCTCCAAAATACGGGGATTTTCTGCCTTTTTCGCCGAAAATAAGGGGAATTTCTGCCATTTTGCCGCTAAATAAGTGAAATTTCTGCAGTTTTACCCCAAAAAAGCGGAATTTCTGCCTTTTTGCACCAAAATAGGGGGAATTTTTGATTTTTGCCTGAAAATAAGGGGAATTTCAGCCTTTTTACCTCAAAATAAGGGGAATTTCTGCCTTATTGCCCCATAATATGGGGAATTTCTGCCTTTTAACCCCAAAATAAGAAAAATTTCTCCAATTTTGTACCAAAATAAAAGAAATTTCTGCCTTTTTGCCCCAAAATAAGAAAATTTCTGCCTCTTTTCTGAAATAAGTGAAATTTCTGCAATTTTGCCCCAAAATAAGGGAAATTTCTGCAATTTTGCCCCAATGTAAAGGAAATTTCTGCAATTTTGCCCCAAAATAAGGGGAATTTCTGACTTTTTGCTCCCGAAATAAGGAGATTTTCTGTATTTTGCCCCAAAATTATGAGAATTTCTGCAATTTTGCTTCAAAATGCGGTTAATTTCTGCCTTTTAGCCCCAAAATATAGGGAATTTCTGCATTTTCCCCCAATATTTGGGGAATTTCTGCATTTTACCTCTAAATAAGGGGAATTTATGCATTTTACTGCAAAATAAGAAGAATTTCTGCCTTTTACCCCAAAATATGAGGAATTTCTTTTTTTTTGATCTAAAATAAGGAAAATTTCTTCCATTTTGTACCATAATAAAAGAAATTTCTGTTTTTTGCCCTAAAATAAATGAAATTTCTGCAATTTTGCCCAATATAAGGGAAATTTCTGCCTTTTTGCCCCCAAATAAGGGGAATTTCAGCCTTTTTACCTCAAAATAATAAGAATTTCTGAATTTTGGCACAAAATATTAGGAATTTCTACCTTTTTGCCCCAAAATAAGGAAAATTTCTGCCTTTTTTCCCTGAAATAAGTGAAATTTCTGCAATTTTGCCCCAAATTAAGTAAAATTTCTGCAATTTTGCCCCAAAATAAGAAAAATTTCTGGAATTTTGCCCCAAAATAAGTGGAATTTCTGAGTTATGCCCCAAAATAAGGAGAATTTCTGCCTTTTTGCCTTACAATTAGTGAAATTTCTGAAATTTTGCGCCAAAAAAAGGGGAATTTCTGCCTTTTGCCCCAAAATATGGGAAATTTCTGCCTTTTTCTCTGAAAATAAGAAGAATGCATACCTTTTTGCCATAAAAAAAGAAATTTCTTCATTTTGCTCCAAAATAAGGGAAAATTTTGCCTTTTTACCTTTAAATAAGTGGAATTTCTGTCTTTTTCCCCCAAAACAAAGAGAATTTCTGTCTTTTTTGCCCCAAAATAAAGAAAATTTCTGACTTATTACCCTGAAATAAGTGACATTTCTGCAAATTTGCACCAAAAAATGGAAATTTCTGCCTTTTGCCACAAAATAAGGGCAATTTCAGAATTTTACCTCAAAATAAGGGAAGTTTCTGGTTTTTGTACCAAAATATGGAGAATTTCTGCCTTTTTGCCCCAAAATAAGGAAAATTTCTGGAATTTTGCCCCAAAACAAGTGGAATTTCTGAGTTTTGCCCCAAAATAAGGAGAATTTCTGCCTTTTGCCCCACAATTAGAGGAATTTCTGCAATTTTGCTCCAAAATACAAGGAATTTCTGCCCTTTTGCCCGAAAATAAGGGGAATGCATACCTTTTTGCCATAGAAAAGCGAAATTTCCTCATTTTTACCCCTAATTAAGGGAAATTTCTGCCTTTTTGCCCTGAAATATGTGAAATTTCTGCAATTTTAGCCCAAAATAAGGTGAATTTCTGCCTTTTTGCCCCAAAATAATGGGAATTTCTGCCTTTTTGCCCCAAAATAAGAAAAATTTTTGCATTTTTTCTCTGAAATAAGTGAAATTTCTGCAATTTTGCCCTAAAATAAAGAAAATTTCTGCAATTTTTCCCCATAATAAGAAAAATTTCTGGAATTTTGCCCCAAAATAAAGGGAATTTCTGTTTTTTTGCCCCCAAATAAGGGAAATTTCTGCAATTTTGCTCTAATATAAGGAAAATTTCTGCTTTTTTGCCTCTAAATAATTGGAATTTCTGTCTTTTTCCCCCAAAACAAAGGAAATTTCTGTCATTTTTGCCCCAAAATAAGGAAAATTTCTGACTTATTACCCTGTAATAAGTGAAACTTCTGCAATTTTGCCTCAATATAAGGGAAATTTCTGCCTTTTTGCCCCCAAATAAGGGGAAATTTAGCCTTTTTACCTCAAAATAAGGGGAATATCTGAATTTTGGCTCAAAATTTAGGAATTTCTGACTTTTTGCCCCAAAACAAAAAAATTTCTGCCTTTTTTCCCTGAAATAAGTGAAATTTCTGCATTTTTTCCCAAAATAAGTAAAATTTCTGCAATTTTGCCCCAAAATAAGTGGAATTTCTGAGTTTTGCCCCAAAATAAGTGGAATTTCTGAGTTTTGCCCCAAAATAAGGAGAATTTCTGCCTTTTTGCCACACAATTAGTGAAATTTCTGCAATTTTGCCCCAAATTAAAGAAATTTCTGCCTTTTTGCCCTGAAATATGTGAAATTTCTGCAATTTTAGCCCAAAATAAGTTGAATTTCTGCCTTTTTGCCCCAAAATAATGGGAATTTCTGCATTTTTGCCCCAAAATAAGTGGAATTTCTGAGTTTTGCTCCAAAATAAGGAGAATTTCTTCCTTTTTGCCCCACAATATGGGGAATTTCTGCAATTTTGCTCCAAAATACAGGGAATTTCTCCCTTTTTGCCCGAAAATAAGGGGAATTCATACCTTTTTGCCATAAAAAAGCGAAATTTCTTCATTTTTGCCCCAAATTAAGGGAAATTTCTGCTTTTTGCCCTGAAATATGTGAAATTTCTGCAATTTTAGCCCAAAATAAGGTGAATTTCTGCTTTTTTGCCCCCAGAAAATGGGAATTTCTTTCTTTTTGCCCCAAAATAAGAAAAATTTTTGCATTTTTGCCCTAACATAAAGGAAATTTCTGCAATTTTTCCCGATAATAAGGGAAATTTCTGGAATTTTGCCCCAAAATAAGAAGAATTTCTGTTTTTTTGCCCCTAAATAAGGGAAATTTTTGCAATTTTGCCCTAAAATAAGAGAAATTTCTGCCTTTTGCCCCAAAATATGGGAAATTTCTGCCTTCTGTCCGAAAATAAAAAGAATGCATAACTTTTTGCCATAAAAAAGGGAAATTTCTTCATTTTTGCTCCAAAATAAGGGGAACTTTACCCTTTTTACCTCTAAATAAGTGGAATTTCTGTATTTTTCCCCAAAAACAAAGCAAATTTCTGTATTTTGCCCCAAAATAAGGAAAATTTCTGACTTATTACTCTGAAATAAGTGAAATTTCTGCAAATTTGCCCCAAAAATAGGGAAATTTCTGCCATTTTTCCCCATAATAAAAGAAATTTCGGGAATTTTGCCTTAAAATAAGAGGAATTTTTGTTTTTTTGCCCCCAAATAAGGGAAATTTCTGCAATTTTGCCCTAAAATAAGGGGAAGTTCTGCTATTTTGCCTCTAAATAAGTGGAATTTCTGTCTTTTTCCCCCAAAACAAAGGGAATATCTGTCATTTTTGCCCCAAATTAAGGAAAATTTCTGACTTATTACCCTGAAATAAGTGAAATTTCTGCAATTTTGCCCCAATATAAGGGAAATTTCTGCCTTTTTGCCCCCAAATAAGGGGAATTTCAGCCTTTTTACCTCAAAATAAGGGGAATTTCTAAATTTTGGCACAAAATATTAGGAATTTCTGCCTTTTTGCCCCAAAATAAGAAAAATTTCTGCTTTTTCCCTGAAATAAGTGAAATTTCTGTAAATTTGCCCCCCAAAAAAGAAATTTCTGCCTTTTGCCCAAAAATAAGAGGAATTTCTGCATTTTACCTCAAAATAAGGGAAATTTCTGATTTTTGCACCAAATATGGAGAATTTCTGCCTATTTGCCCCAAAATAAGAAAAATTTCTGCCTTTTTTCCCTGAAATAAGTGAAATTTCTGCAATTTTGCCCCAAAATAAGGAAAATTTCTGGAATTTTGCCCCAAAATAAGTGGAATTTCTGAGTTTTGCCACAAAATAAGGAGAATTTCTGCCTTTTTGCCCCACAATTAGTGAAATTTCTGCAATTTTGCCCTAAAATAAGAGAAATTTCTGCAATTTTTCCCCATAATAAGGGAAATTTCTGCAATTTTGCTTCAAAATAAGGGGAATTTCTCTTTTTTGCCCCACAATTAGGTAAATTTCTACAATTTTGCCTTAAGATAAAAGGAATTTCAGCCTTTTGCCCCAAAATATGGGGAATTTCTGACTTTTTGTCCAAAAATAAGAAGAATGCATAACTTTTTGCCATAAAAAAGGGAAATTTCTTCATTTTTGCTCCAAAATTAGTGGAAATTTTGCATTTTTGCCTCTAAATAAGCGGAATTTCTGTCTTTTCTCCCCAAAACAAAGGGAATTTCTGTCTTTTTTGCCCCAAAATAAGGAAAATTTCTGCCTTTTTGCCACCAAATAAGGGGAATTTCTCCAATTTTGAAGTAAAATATGTAAAATTTCTGCAATTTTGCCCAAATATAAAGGAAATTTCTGGAATTTTGCCCCAGAATAAGTGGAATATCTGAGTTTTGCCCCAAAATAAGGAGAATTTCTGCTTTTTTGTGCCACAATTAGTGAAATTTCTGCAATTTTGCCCTAAAATAACGGAAATTTCTGCAATTTTTCCTCATAATAAGGGAAATTTCTGCAATTTTGCCCCAAAATAAGGGGAATATCTGTTTTTTGCCCCACAATTAGGGAAATTACTGCAATTTTGCCCAAAAATAAGGGTAATTTCTGCCTTTTGCCCCAAAATATGGGGAATTTCTTCCTTTTTGTCTGAAAATAAGAAAAATGCATACCTTTTTGCCATAAAAAAGGGAAATTTCTTCATTTTTGCTCCAAAATAAGGGGAACTTTTGCCTTTTTGCCTCTACATAAGTGGAATTTCTGTCTTTTTCCCCCAAAACAAAGGGAATTTCTGTCTTTTTTGCCACAAAATAAGGAAAATTTCTGCCTTTTTTCCCTGAAATAAGTGAAATTTCTGCAATTTTGCCTCAAAATAAGTGAAATTTCTGCAATTTTGCCCCAAAATAAGGAAAATTTCTGCAATTTTGCCCCAAAATAAGTGGAATTTCTGAGTTTTGCCCCAAAATAAGGAGAATTTCTACCTTTTTGCCCCACAATTAGGGGAATTTCTGCAATTTTGCTTCAAAATACGGGGAATTTCTGCCTTTTTTTCTCGAAAATAAGGGGAATGAATACCTTTTTCCCATAAAAAAGGGAAATTTCTTCATTTTTGCCCCAAATTAAGGGAAATATCTGCCTTTTTGCCCTGAAATATGTGAAATTTCTGCAATTTTAGCCCAAAATAAGGTGAATTTCTGTTTTTTTGCTCCAAAAAATGGGAATTTCTGCCTTTTTGCCACAAAATAAGAAAAATTTTTGCCTTTTTTCTCTGAAATAAGTGAAATTTCTGCAATTTTGCCTTAAATAAAGGAAATTTCTGCAATTTTTCCCGATAATAAGGGAAATTTCTGGAATTTTGCCCCAAAATAAGGGGAATTTCGGTTTTTTTGCCCCCAAATAAGGGAAATTTCTGCAATTTTGCCCTAAAATAAGAGGAATTTCTGCTTTTTTGCCTCTAAATAAGTGGAATTTCTTTCTTTTTCCCCCAAAACAAAGGAAATTTCTGTCATTTTTGCCTCAAAATAAAGAAAATTTCTGACTTATTACCCTGAAATAAGTAAAATTTCTGAAATTTTGCCCCAATATAAGGGAAATTTCTGCCTTTTTGCCCCCAAATAAGGGGAATTTCAGCATTTTTACCTCAAAATAAGGGGAATTTCTGAATTTTGGCACAAAATATTAGGAATTTCTGCCTTTTTGCCCCAAAATAAGGAAAATTTCTGACTTATTACCCTGAAATAAGTGAAATTTCTGCAAATTTGCCCCAAAAAAGGGAAATTTCTGCCTTTTGCCCCAAAATATGGGGAATTTCTGCATTTTACCTCAAAATAAGGGAAATTTCTGCAATTTTGCCCCAAAATAAGTAAAATTTCTGCAATTTTGCCCCAAAATAAGGAAAATTTCTGGAATTTTGCCCCAAAATAAGTGGAATTTCTGAGATTTGCCCCAAAATAAGGAGAATTTCTGCCTTTTTGCCCCACAATTAGTGAAATTTCTGCAATTTTGCCCTAAAATAAAGGAAATTTCTGCAATTTTTCCCCATAATAAGGGAAATTTCTGCAATTTTGCATCAAAATAAGGGGAATTTCTGTTTTTTGCCCCACAATTAGAGAAATTTCTGCAATTTTGCACAAAAATAAGGGGAATTTTTGCCTTTGGCTCCAAAATATGGGGAATTTCTGCCTTTTTGTTCGAAAATAAAAAAAATGCATACCTTTTTGCCATAAAAAAGGGAAATTTTTTCATTTTTGCTCCAAAATAAGGGGAACTTTTGCCTTTTTGCCTCTAAATAAGTGGAATTTCTGTCTTTTTCCCCCAAAACAAAGAGAATTTTTGTCTTTTTTGCCCCAAAATAAGGAAAATTTCTGACTTATTACCATGAAATAAGTGAAATTTCTGCAAATTTGCCCCCAAAATAGGGAAATTTCTGGCTTTTGCCCCAAAATAAGGTGAATTTCAGCATTTTACCTCAAAATAAGGTGAATTTATGCATTTCTGCCACAAAATATTAGCAATTTCTGCCTTTTTGCTCCAAAATAAGGAAAATTTTTGCCTTTTTTCTTTGAAATAAGTGAAATTTCTGCCTTTTTGCCCCAAAATAAGGAAAATTTTTGCCTTTTTTCCTTGAAATAAGTGAAATTTCTGCAATTTTGCCCCAAAATAAGGTAAATTTCTCCTATTTTGCCGCAAAATAAGTGGAATTTCTGAGTTTTGCCGCAAAATAAGGAAAATTTCTGCCTTTTTACCCCACATTAGGGGAATTTCTGCAATTTTGCCTCAAAATACGAGAAATTTCTGACATTTGCCCCAAAATAAGAAAAATTTTTGCCTTTTTCCTCTGAAATAAGTGAAATTTCTGCAAATTTGCCCTAAAATAAAGGAAATTTCTGCAATTTTCCCCGATAATAAGGAAATTTCTGGAATTTTGCTCCTAAATAAAGGGAATTTCTGTTTTTTTGCCCCCAAATAAGCGAAATTTCTGCAATTTTGCCCTAAAATAAGGGTAATTTTTGCTTATTTGCCTCTAAATAAGTGGAATTTCTGTCTTTTTCCTCCAAAACAAAAAGAATTTTTGTCATTTTTGCCCCAAAATAATGAAAATTTCTGACTTATTACCCTGTAATAAGTGAAATTTCTGCAATTTAGCCCCAATATAAGGGAAATTTCTGCCTTTTTGCCCCCAAATAAGGGGAATTTCAGCCTTTTTACCTCAAAATAAGGGGAATTTCTGAATTTTGGCACAAAATATTAGGAATTTCTGCCTTTTTGCCCCAAAATAAGGACAATTTCTGCCATTTTCCCTGAAATAAGTGAAATTTCTGCAATTTTGCCCCAAAATAAGAAAAATTTCTGCAATTTTGCCCCAAAATAAGGAAAATTTCTGGAATTTTGCCCCAAAATAAGTGGAATTTCTGAGTTTTGCCCCAAAATAAGGAGAATTTCTGCCTTTTTGCCCACAATTAGTGAAATCTCTGCAATTTTGCCCTAAAATAAGAGAAATTTCTGCAGTTTTTCCCCATAATAACGGAAATTTCTGCAATTTTGCTTCAAAATAAGGGGAATTTCTGTTTTTTGCCCTACAATTAGGGAAATTTCTGCAATTTTGCCCAAAAATAAGTGGAATTTCTGCCTTTTGCCCAAAAATATGGGGAATTTCTGCCTTTTTTTCCGAAAATAAGTAAAATGCATACCTTTTTGTCATAAAAAAGGGAAATTTCTTCATTTTTGCTCCAAAATCAGAGGAACTTTTGCCTTTTTGCCTCTAAATAAGTGGAATTTCTGTTTTTTCCCCCAAAACAAAGTGAATTAATGGCATTTTTGCCCCAAAATAAGGAAAATTTCTGACTTATTACCATGAAATAAGTGAAATTTCTGCAAATTTGCCCGAAAAAAAGGGAAATTTTTGCCTATTGCCCCAAAATAAGGGGAATTTCAGCATTTTACCTCAATACAAGGGGAATTTCTGCATTTTTGCCACAAAATATTAGGAATTTCTGCTTTTTTGCCCCAAAATAAGGAGAATTTCTGCCTTTTTGCCACACAATTAGTGAAATTTCTGCAACTTTGCCCTAAAATGAGAGAAATTTCTGCAATTTTTCCCCATAATAAGGGAAATTTCTGCAATTTTGCTTCAAAATAAGGGAAATTTCTGTTTTTTGCCCCACAATTAGGGAAATTTCTGCAATTTTCCCAAAAATAAGGGGAATTTCGGCCTTTTGCCCCAAAATATGGGGAATTTCTGCCTTTTTGTCCGAAAATAAGAAAAATGCATACCTTTTTGCCATAAAAAAGGGAAATTTCTTCATTTTTGCTCCAAAATAAGGGGAACTTTTGCCTTTTTGCCTCTAAATAAGTGGAATTTCTGTTTTTTTCCCCCAAAACAAAGAGAATTTCTGCTTTTTGCCCTAAAATAAATGAAATTTCTGCAATTTTGCCCAATATAAGGGAAATTTCTGCCTTTTTGCCCCCAAATAACGGGAATTTCAGCCTTTTTACCTCAAAATAAGAAGAATTTCTGAATTTTGGCACAAAATATTAGGAATTTCTACCTTTTTGCCCCAAAATAAGGAAAATTTCTGCCTTTTTTCCCTGAAATAAGTGAAATTTCAGAAATTTTGCCCCAAAATAAGTAAAATTTCTGCAATTTTGCCCCAAAATAAGGGAAATTTCTGGAATTTTGCCCCAAATTAAGTGGAATTTCTGATTTTTGCCCAAAAATAAGGGGAATTTCTGCCTTTTTGCGCCATAATTAGTGAAATTTCTGCAATTTTGCCCTAAAATAAGGAAATTTTCTGCAATTTTTCCTCATAATAAGGAAAATTTCTGACATTTTGCCCCAAAATAAGGGGAATTTCTGTTTTATACCCCACAATTAGGGAAATTTCTGCAATTTTGCCCAAAAATAAGGGAAATTTCTTCCTTTTGCCCCAAAATATGGGGAATTTCTGCCTTTTTGCCTGAAAATAAGAAGAATGCATACCTTTTTGCCATAAAAAAGGGAAATTTCTTCATTTTTGCTCCAAAATAAGGGGAACTTTTGCCTTTTTGCCTCTATATAAGTGGAATTTCTGTTTTTTTCTCTCAAAACAAAGAGAATTTCTGTCTATTTTGCCCAAAAATAAGGAAAATTTCTGACTTATTACCATGAAATAAGTGAAATTTCTGCAAATTTGCCCCAAAAATAGGGAAATTTCTGCCTTTTGCCCCAAAATAAGAGGAATTTCAGCATTTTACCTCAAAATAAGGGGAATTTCTGCATTTTTGCTACAAAATATTAGGAATTTCTGCCTTTTTGCCCCAAAATAAAGAAAATTTCTGCTTTTTTCCCTGAAATAAGTGAAATTTCTGCAATTTTGCCCCAAAATAAGTATAATTTCTGCAATTTTGCCCCAAAATAAGGGACATTTTTTGGAATTTTGCCCCAAATTAAGTGAAATTTCTGATTTTTGCCCAAAAATAAGGGGAATTTCTGCCTTTTTGCGCCACAATTAGTGAAATTTCTGCAATTTTGCCCTAAAATAAGGAAAATTTCTGCAATTTTTCCTCATAATAAGGGAAATTTCTGACATTTTGTCCCAAAATAAGGGGAATTTCTGTTTTATACCCCACAATTAGGGAAATTTCTGCAATTTTGCCCAAAAATAAGGGAAATTTCTGCCTTTTGCCCCAAAATATGGGGAATTTCTGCCTTTTTGTCTGAAAATAAGAAGAATGCATACATTTTTGCCATAAAAAAGGGAAATTTCTTCATTTTTGCTCCAAAATAAGGGGGACTTTTGCCTTTTTGCCTCTATATAAGTGGAATTTCTGTTTTTTTTCTCTCAAAACAAAGAGAATTTCTGTATTTTTTGCCCAAAAATAAGGAAAATTTCTGACTTATTACCATGAAATAAGTGAAATTTCTGCAAATTTGCCCCAAAAATAGGGAAATTTCTGGCTTTTGCCCCAAAATAAGGTGAATTTCAGAATTTTACCTCAAAATAAGGTGAATTTATGCATTTCTGCCACAAAATATTAGGAATTTCTGCCTTTTTGCCCCAAAATAAGGAAAATTTTTGCCTTTTTTCCTTGAAATAAGTGAAATTTCTGCAATTTTGCCCCAAAATAAGGTAAATTTCTCCTATTTTGCCGCAAAATAAGTGGAATTTCTGAGTTTTGCCGCAAAATAAGGAAAATTTCTGCCTTTTTACCCCACATTAGGGGAATTTCTGCAATTTTGCCTCAAAATACGGGAAATTTCTGACATTTGCCCCAAAATAAGAAAAATTTTTGCCTTTTTTCTCTGAAATAAGTGAAATTTCTGCAAATTTGCCCTAAAATAAAGGAAATTTCTGCAATTTTCCCCGATAATAAGGGAAATTTCTGGAATTTTGCCCCAAAATAAGGGGAATTTCTGTTTTTTTGCCCCCAAATAAGGGAAATTTCTGCAAATTTGCCCTAAAATAAGGGTAATTTCTGCTTATTTGCCTCTAAATAAGTGGAATTTCTGTTTTTTCCTCCAAAACGAAAGGAATTTTTGTCATTTTTGCCCCAAAATAAGGAAAATTTCTTACTTATTACCCTGAAATAAGTGAAATTTCTGAAATTTAGCCCCAATATAAGGGAAATTTCTGCCTTTTTGCCCCCAAATAAGGGGAATTTCAGCCTTTTTACCTCAAAATAAGGGGAATTTCTGAATTTTGGCACAAAATATTAGGAATTTCTGCCTTTTTGCCCCAAAATAAGGACAATTCCTGGAATTTTGCCACAAAATAAGTGGAATTTCAGAGTTTTGCCCCAAAATAAGGAGAATTTCTGCCCTTTTGCCCACAATTAGTGAAATTTCTGCAATTTTGCCCTAAAATAAGAGAAATTTCTGCAGTTTTTCCCCATAATAACGGAAATTTCTGCTATTTTGTTTCAAAATAAAAGGAATTTCTGTTTTTTGCCCTACAATTAGGGAAATTTCTGCAATTTTGCACAAAAATAAAGGGAATTTCTGCCTTTTGCCCCAAAATATGGGGAATTTCTGCCTTTTTGTCCGAAAATAAAAAAAATGCATACCTTTTTGCCATAAAAAAGGCAAATTTCTTCATTTTTGCTCCAAAATAAGAGGAACTTTTGCCTTTTTGCCTCTAAATAAGTGGAATTTCTGTTTTTTTCCCCCAAAACAAAGAGAATTAATGTCATTTTTGCCCCAAAATAAGGAAAATTTCTGACTTATTACCATGAAATAAGTGAAATTTCTGCAAATTTGCCCCAAAAATAGGGAAATTTCTGCCTTTTGCCCCAAAATAAGGGGAATTTCAGCATTTTACCTCAAAATAAGGGGAATTTCTGCATTTTTGCCACAAAATATTAGGAATTTCTGCTTTTTTGCCACAAAATAAGGAGAATTTCTGCCTTTTTGCCCACAATTAGTGAAATTTCTGCAACTTTGCCCTATAATAAGAGAAATTTCTGCAATTTTTCCCCATAATAAGGGAAATATCTGCAATTTTGCTTCAAAATAAGGGGAATTTCTGTTTTATGCCGCACAATTAGGGAAATTTCTGCAATTTTGCCCAAAAATAAGGGGAATTTCTGCCTTTTGCCCCAAAATATGGAAAATTTCTGACTTTTTGTTCGAAAATAAGAAAAATGCATACCTTTTTGCCATAAAAAAGGGAAATTTCTTCATTTTTGCTCCAAAATAAGGGGAACTTTTGTCTCTTTGCCTCTAAATAAGTGGAATTTCTGTTTTTTTCCCCAAAACAAAGAGAATTTCTATCTTTTTGGCCCCAAAATAAGGAAAATTTCTGACTTATTACCATGAAATAAGTGAAATTTATGCAAATTTGCCCGAAAAATAGGGAAATTTCTGCCTTTTGCCCCACAATATTGGGAATTTCAGCATTTTACCTCAAAATAAGGTGAATTTCTGCATTTTTGCCACAAAATATTAAGAATTTCTGCCTTTTTGCCCCAAAATAAGGAAAATTTCTGCCTTTTTTCGTTGAAATAAGTGAAATTTCTGCAATTTTGCCCCAAAATAAGTGAAATTTCTGCAATTTTGTCCTAAAATAAGGGAAATTTCTGCAATTTTGCCCCAAAATAAGTGGAATTTCTGAGTTTTGCCCCAAAATAAGGAGAATTTCTGCCTTTTTGCCCCACATTAGAAGAATTTCTGCAATTTTGCTCCAAAATACGTGGAATTTCTGCCTTTTTGCCCGAAAATAAGGGGAATGCATTATTTTTTCCCATAATAAAGGGAAATTTCTTCATTTTTGCCCCAAATTAAGGGAAATTTCTGCCTTTTTGCCCTGAAATAAGTGAAATTTCTGCAATTTTAGCCTAAAATAAGGTGAATTTCTGCCTTTTTGCCCCAAAATAATGGGAATTTCTGCCTTTTTGCCCCAAAATAAGAAAAATTTTTGCATTTTTTCTCTGAAATAAGTGAAATTTCGGCAATTTTGCCCTATTTAATGGAAATTTCTGCAATTTTTCCCCATAATAAGGGAAATTCTGGAATTTTGCCACAAAATAAGGGGAATTTCTGTTTTTTTGCCCACAAATAAGGGAAATTTCTGCAATTTTGCCCTAATATAAGGGGAATTTCTGCTTTTTTGCCTCTAAATAAGTGGAATTTCTGTCTTTTTCCCCCAAAACAAAGGGAATTACTGTCATTTTTGACCCAAAATAAGAAAAATTTCTGACTTATTACCCTGAAATAAGTGAAATTTCTGCAATTTTGCCCCAATATAAGGGAAATTTCTAGCTTTTTGCCCCCAAATAACGGGAATTACAGCGTTTTTACCTCAAAATAAGGGGAATTTCTGAATTTTGGCATAAAATATTAGGAATTTCTGCATTTTTGCCCCAAAATAAGGAAAATTTCTGCTTTTTTCCCTGAAATAAGTGAAATTTCTGCAATTTTGCTCCAAAATAAGTAAAATTTCTGCAATTTTGCCCCAAAATAAGGGAAATTTCTGGAATTTTGCCCCAAATTAAGTGGATTTTCTGATTTTTGCCCAAACATAAGGAGAATTTCTGCCTTTTTGCGCCACAATTAGTGAAATTTCTGCAATTTTCCCCTAAAATAAGGAAAATTTCTGCAATTTTTCCTCATAATAAGGGAAATTTCTGACATTTTGCCCCAAAATAAGAGGAATTTCTGTTTTATACCCCACAATTAGGGAAATTTCTGCAATTTTGCCCAAAAATAAGGGAAATTTCTTCTTTTGCCCCAAAATATGGGGAATTTCTGCCTTTTTGTCCGAAAATAAGAAAAATGCATACCTTTTTGCCATAAAAAAGGGAAATTTCTTCATTTTTGCTCCAAAATAAGGGGAACTTTTGCCTTTTTGCCTCTATATAAGTGGAATTTCTGTTTTATTCTCTCAAAACAAAGAGAATTTCTGTCTATTTTGCCCAAAAATAAGGAAAATTTCTGACTTATTACCATGAAATAAGTGAAATTTCTGCAAATTTGCCCCAAAAATAGGGAAATTTCTGCCTTTTGCCCCAAAATAACGGGAATTTCAGCATTTTACCTCAAAATAAGGGGAATTTCTGCATTTTTGCTACAAAATATTAGGAATTTCTGCCTTTTTGCCCCAAAATAAGGAAAATTTCTGCTTTTTTCCCTGAAATAAGTGAAATTTCTGCAATTTTGCCCCAAAATAAGTAAAATTTCTGCAATTTTGCTCCAAAATAAGGAAAATTTTTGGAATTTTGCCCCAAATTAAGTACAATTTCTGATTTTTGCCCAAAAATAAGGGGAATTTCTGCCTTTTTGCCCACAATTAGTGAAATTTCTGCAATTTTGCCCTAAAATAAAGGAAATTTCTGCAATTTTTCTCCATAATAATGGAAATTTCTGCAATTTTGCTTCAAAATAAGGGGAATTTCTGTTTTTTGCCCTACAATTAGGGAAATTTCTGCAATTTTGCCCAAAAATAAGGAGAATTTCTGCCTTTTGCCCCAAAATATGGGGAATTTCTGCCTTTTTGTCCGAAAATAAGAAAAATGGATACCTTTTTGTCATAAAAAAGGGAAATTTCTTCATTTTTGCTCCAAAATCAGAGGAACTTTTGCCTTTTTGCCTCTAAATAAGTGGAATTTCTGTTTTTTCCCCCAAAACAAAGAGAATTAATGTCATTTTTGCCCCAAAATAAGGAAAATTTCTGACTTATTACCATGAAATAAGTGAAATTTCTGCAAATTTGCCCGAAAAAAAGGGAAATTTCTGCCTATTGCCCCAAAATAAGGGGAATTTCAGCATTTTACCTCAAAACAAGGGGAATTTCTGCATTTTTGCCACAAAATATTAGGAATTTCTGCTTTTTTGCCCCACAATTAGTGAAATTTCTGCAACTTTGCCCTAAAATGAGAGAAATTTCTGCAATTTTTCCCCATAATAAGGGAAATTTCTGCAATTTTGCTTCAAAATAAGGGAAATTTCTGTTTTTTGCCCCACAATTAGGGAAATTTCTGCAATTTTCCCAAAAATAAGGGGAATTTCGGCCTTTTGCCCCAAAATATGGGGAATTTCTGCCTTTTTGTCTGAAAATAAGAAAAATGCATACCTTTTTGCCATAAAAAAGGGAAATTTCTTCATTTTTGCTCCAAAATAAGGGGAACTTTTGCCTTTTTGCCTCTAAATAAGTGGAATTTCCGTTTTTTTCCCCCAAAACAAAGAGAATTTCTGCTTTTTGCCCTAAAATAAATGAAATTTCTGCAATTTTGCCCAATATAAGAGAAAATTTCTGCCTTTTTGCTCCCAAATAACGGGAATTTCAGCCTTTTTACCTCAAAATAAGAAGAATTTCTGAATTTTGGCACAAAATATTAGGAATTTCTACCTTTTTGCCCCAAAATAAGGAAAATTTCTGCCTTTTTTCCCTGAAATAAGTGAAATTTCTGAAATTTTGCCCCAAAATAAGTAAAATTTCTGCAATTTTGCCCCAAAATAAGGGAAATTTCTGGAATTTTGCCCCAAATTAAGTGGAATTTCTGATTTTTGCCCAAAAATAAGGGGAATTTCTGCCTTTTTGCGCCACAATTAGTGAAATTTCTGCAATTTTGCCCTAAAATAAGGAAAATTTCTGCAATTTTTCCTCATAATAAGGAAAATTTCTGACATTTTGCCCCAAAATAAGGGGAATTTCTGTTTTATACCCCACAATTAGGGAAATTTCTGCAATTTTGCCCAAAAATAAGGGAAATTTCTGCCTTTTGCCCCAAAATATGGGGAATTTCTGCCTTTTTGTCTGAAAATAAGAAGAATGCATACCTTTTTGCCATAAAAAAGGCAAATTTCTTCATTTTTACTCCAAAATAAGGGCAACTTTTGCCTTTTTGCGTCTATATAAGTGGAATTTGTTATTTTCTCTCAAAACAAAGAGAATTTCTGTCTATTTTGCCCAAAAATAAGGAAAATTTCTGACTTATTACCATGAAATAAGTGAAATTTCTGAAAATTTGCCCCAAAAATAGAAAAATTTCTTCCTTTTGCCCCAAAATAAGAGGAATTTCAGCATTTTACCTCAAAATAAGGGGAATTTCTGCATTTTTCCTACAAAATATTAGGAATTTCTGCCTTTTTGCCCCAAAATAAAGAAAATTTCTGCTTTTTTCCCTGAAATAAGTGAAATTTCTGCAATTTTGCCCCAAAATAAGTATAATTTCTGCAATTTTGCCCCAAAATAAGGGACATTTTTGGAATTTTGCCCCAAATTAAGTGGAATTTCTGATTTTTGCCCTAAAATAAGGGGAATTTCTGCCTTTTTGCGCAACAATTAGTGAAATTTCTGCAATTTTGCCCTAAAATAAAGAAAATTTCTGCAATTTTTCCTCATAATAAGGGAAATTTCTGACATTTTGTCCCAAAATAAGGGGAATTTCTGTTTTATACCCCACAATTAGGGAAATTTCTGCAATTTTGCCCAAAAATAAGGGAAATTTCTGCCTTTTGCCCCAAAATATGGGGAATTTCTGCCTTTTTGTCTGAAAATAAGAAGAATGCATACATTTTTGCCATAAAAAAGGGAAATTTCTTCATTTTTGCTCCAAAATAAGGGGAACATTTGCCTTTTTGCCTCTATATAAGTGGAATTTCTGTTTTTTTTCTCTCAAAACAAAGAGAATTTCTGTCTTTTTTGCCCAAAAATAAGGAAAATTTCTGACTTATTACCATGAAATAAGTGAAATTTCTGCAAATTTGCCCCAAAAATAGGGAAATTTCTGCCTTTTGCCCCAAAATAAGGAAAATTTCTGCCTTTTTATTTTGAAATAAGTGAAATTTCTGCAATTTTGCCCCAAAATAAGTGAAATTTCTGCAATTTTGCTCCAAAATAAGGGAAATTTCTGCAATTTTGCCTCAAAATAAGTGGAATTTCTGAGTTTTGCCTCAAAATAAGTAGAATTTCTGCCTTTTTGCCACACATTAGCGGAATTTCTGCAATTTTGCTCCAAAATACGGGGAATTTCTGCCTTTTTGCCCCAAAATAAGAAAAATTTTTGCCTTTTTTCTCTGAAATAAGTTAAATTTCTGCAATTTTGCCCTAAAATAAAGGAAATTTCTGCAATTTTTACCAATAATAAGGGAAATTTCGCCCCAAAATAAGGGGAATTTCTATTTTATTCCCCAAATAAAGGAAATTTCTGCAATTTTGCCCTAAAATAAGGGGAATATCTGCTTTTTCCTCTAAATAAGTGGAATTTCGGTCTTTTTCCCCCAAAACCAAGGGAATTTCTGTCATTTTTGCCCCAAAATAAGAAAAATTTCTGACTTATTACCCTGAAATAAGTGAAATTTCTGCAATTTAGCCCCAATATAAGGGAAATTTCTGCCTTTTTGCTCCCAAATAAGGGGAATTTCAGCCTTTTTACCTCAAAATAAGGGGAATTTCTGAATTTTGGCACAAAATATTAGGAATTTCTGCCTTTTTGACCCAAAATAAGAAAATTTCTGCTTTTTCCTTGAAATAAGTGAAATTTCTGCAAATTTGCCCCAAAAAAGGGAAATTTCTGCCATTTGCCCCAAAATAAAAGAAATTTCTGCATTTTACCTCAAAATAAGGGAAATTTCTGATTTTTGCACCAAAATATGGAGAATTTCTGCCTTTTTGCCCCAAAATAAAGGGAATTTCTGCCTTTTTTCCCTGAAATAAGTGAAATTTCTGCAATTTTGCTTCAAAATAAGTGAAATTTCTTCAATTTTGACCCAAAATAATGAAAATTTCTGGAATTTTGCCCCAAAATAAGTGGAATTTCTGAGTTTTTCCCCAAAATAAGGAGAATTTCTGCCTTTTTGACCCACAATTAGTGAAATTTCTGCAATTTTGCCCTAAAATAAGGGAAATTCCTGCAATTTTTCCCCATAATAAGGGAAATTTCTGCAATTTTGCTTCAAAATAAGGAGAAATTCTGTTTTTTGCCCCACAATTAGAGAAATTTCTGCAATTTTGCCCAAAATAAATGGAATTTCTGCCTTTTGCCCCAAAATATGGGGAATTTCTGCCTTTTTGTCCGAAAATAAGAAAAATGCATAACTTTTTGCCATAAAAAAGGGAAATTTCTTCATTTTTGCTCCAAAATAAGGGGAACTTTTGACTTTTTGCCTCTAAATAAGTGGAATTTCTGTTTTTTCCCCAAAAACAATGAGAATTTCTGTCTTTTTTGCCCCAAAATAAAAAAAATTTCGGACTTATTACCATGAAATAAGTGAAATTTCTGCAAATTTGCCCCAAAAATAGGGAAATTTCTGCCCTTTGCCCCAAAATAAGGGAAATTTCAGCATTTTACCTCAAAATAAGGGGAATTTCTGCATTTTTGCCACAAAATATTAGGAATTTCTGCCTTTTTGCCCCAAAATAAGGAAAATTTCTGCCTTTTTTCCCTGAAATTAGTGAAATTTCTACAATTTTGCCCCAAAATAAGTGAAATTTCTGCAATTTTGTCCCAAATTAGGGAAATTTCTGCAATTTTGCCCCAAAATAAGTGGAATTTCTGAGTTTTGCCCTAAAATAAGGAGAATTTCTGCCTTTTTGCCCCACATTAGGGGAATTTCTGCAATTTTGCTCCAAAATACGGGGAATTTCTGCCTATTTGCCCGAAAATAAGGGGAATGCATAACTTTTTGCCATAAAAAAGGGAAATTTCTTCATTTTTGCCCCAAATTAAGGGAAATTTCTGCCTTTTTGCCCTGAAATAAGTGAAATTTCTGCAATTTTAGCACAAAATAAGGTGAATTTCTGCCTTTTTGCCCCAAAATAATGGGAATTTCTGCCTTTTTGCCCCAAAATAAGAAAAATTTTTGCCTTTTTTTCTCTGAAATAAGTGAAATTTCTGCAATTTTGCCCTATTTAAAGAAATTTCTGCAATTTTTCCCCATAATAAGGGAAATTTCTGGAATTTTGCCACAAAATAAGGGGAATTTCTGGTTTTTTGCCCCCAAATAACGGAAATTTCTGCAAATTTGCCCTAAAATAAGGGGAATTTCTGCTTTATTGCCTCTAAATAAGTGGAATTTCTGTCTTTTTTCCCCAAAACAAAGGGAATTTCTGTCATTTTTGCCCCAAAATGAGAAAAATTTCTGACCTATTACCCTGAAATAAGTGAAATTTCCTCAATTTTGCCCCAATATAAGAAAAATTTCTGCCTTTTTGCCCCCAAATAACGGGAATTACAGCCTTTTTACCTCAAAATAAGGGGAATTTCTGAATTTTGGCACAAAATATTAGGAATTTCTGCCTTTTTGCCCTAAAAAAAGGATAATTTCTGATTTTTTCCCTGAAATAAGTGAAATTTCTTCAATTTTGCCCCAAAATAAGTAAAATTTCTGCAATTTTGCCTCAAAATAAGGGAAATTTCTGAAATTATGCACCAAAATAAGTGGAATTTCTGATTTTTGCCAAAAAATAAGGGGAATTTCTTTTTTTTTGCGCCACAATTAGTGATATTTCTGCAATTTTGCCCTAAAATAAGGGAAATTTCTGCAATTTTTCCTCAAAATAAAAGAAATTTCTGCCATTTTGCCCAAAAACAAGGGAAATTTCTGGAATTTTGCCCCAAAATAAGTGGAATTTCTGAGTTTTGCCCCAAAATAAGGGGAATTTCTGCCTTTTGCCCCACAATTAGGGAAATTTCTGCAATTTTGCCCAAATATAAGGGAAATTTCTGCCTTGTGCCCCAAAATATGGGGAATTTTTGCCTTTTTGTCTGAAAATAAGAAGAATACATACCTTTTTGCCATAAAAATGGAAAATTTCTTCATTTTTGTTCCAAAATAAAAGGAATTTCTGCTTTTTTGCCTCTAAATAAGTGGAATTTCTGTCTTTTTCCCCCAAAACAAAGGGAATTTCTGTCTTTTTTGCTCCAAAATAAGGAAAATTTCTGACTTATAACCCTGAAATAAATGAAATTTCTGCAAATTTGCCCCAAAATAAGAAAAATTTCTGCCTTTGTGCCCCCAAATAAGGAGAATTTCAGCCTTTTTACCTCAAAATAAGGGAAATTTCTGCATTTTTGCAACAAAATATTAGGAATTTCTGCATTTTTGCCACAAAATATTAGGAATTTCTGCCTTTTTGCCCCAAAATAAGGAAAATTTCTGCCTTTTTTTTCCCTGAAATAAGTGAAATTTCTGCAAATTTGCCCCCAAAAAAAGAAATTTCTAACTTTTGCCCCAAAATAAGAAGAATTTCAGTATTTTACCTCAAAATAAGGGAAATTTCTGATTTTTGCACCAAAATATAAAGAATTTCTGTCTTTTTGCCCCAAAATAAGGAAAATTTCTGCATTTTTTCCCTGAAATAAGTGAAATTTCTGCAATTTTGCCCCAAAATAAAGAAAATTTCTGAAATTTCTCCCCACAATTAGAGGAATTTCTGCCTTTTTGCTCCAAAATATGGGGAATTTCTGCTATTTTGCCCGAAAATAAGGGGAATGCATACCTTTTTGCCATAAAAAAGGGAAATTTCTTCATTTTTGCCCCAAATTAAGAGAAATTTCTGACTTTTTGCCTTGAAATATGTAAAATTTCTGCAATTTTGCCCTAAAATAAGAGAAAATTTCTGCAATTTTTCTCCATAATAAGGGAAATTTCTGGAATTTTGCCACAAAATAAGGGGAATTTCTGTTTTTTTTTTCCCCCAAATAAGGGAAATTTCTGAAATTTTGCCCTAAAATAAGGGAAATTTCTGGTTTTTTGCCTTTAAATAAGTGGAATTTCTGTCTTTTTCCCCCAAAACAAAGGGAATTTCTGTCATTTTTGCCCCAAAATAATGAAAATTTCTGACTTATTACCCTGAAATAAGTGAAATTTCTGCAATTTTGTCCCAATATAAGGGAAATTTCTGCGTTTTTGCCCCCAAATAAGGGGAATTTCAGCCTTTTTACCTCAAAATAAGGGGAATTTCTGAATTTTGGCAGAAAATATTAGGAATTTCTTCCTTTTTGCCCCAAAATAAAAAAATTTCTGCCTTTTTTCCCTGAAATAAGTAAAATTTCTGCAATTTTGCCCCTAAATAAGTAAAATTTCTGCAATTTTGCCCCACAATAAGGGAAATTTCTGGAATTTTGCCCCAAAATAAGTGGAATTTCTGATTTTTGCCCCAAAATAAGGAGAATTTCTGCCTTTTTGCCCTACAATTAGTGAAATTTCTGCAATTTTGCCCAAAAATAAGGGAAATTTCTGCAATTTTTCCCCATAATAAGGGAAATTTCTGCAATTTTGCTTCAAAATAAGGGGAATTTCTGTTTTTTGCCCCACAATACAGAAAATTTCTGCAATTTTGCCCCAAAATAAGGGGAATTTCTGCCTTTTTGTCCAAAAATAAGAAGAATGCATACCTTTTTGCCATAAAAAAAGGAAATTTCTTTATTTTTACTCCAAAATAAAGGGACCTTTTGCCTTTTTGCCTCAAAATAAGTGGAATTTCTGTCTTTTTCCACCAAAACAAAGGGAATTTCTGTCTTTTTTGCCCCAAACTAAGGAAAATTTCTGACTTATTACCCTGAAATAAGTGAAATTTCTGCAAATTTGGCCCAAAATAAGGGAAATTTCTGCCTTTTTGCCCACAAATAATGGGAATTTTAGCCTTTTTACCTCAAAATAAAAGAAATTTCTGCATTTTTGCACCAAAATATGGAGAATTTCTGCATTTTGCCCCAAAATAAGAAAAATTTCTGCCTTTTTTCCCTGAAATAAGTGAAATTTCTGCAATTTTGCCCCAAACTAAGTGAAATTTCTGCAATTTTGCCCCAAAATAAAAAAAATTTCTGGAATTTTGCCCCAAAATAAGTGGAATTTCTGAGCTTTGCCCCAACATAAGAAGAATTTCTTCCTTTTTGCCCCACAAATTGTGAAATTTCTGCAATTTTGCCCTAAAATAAGGGAAATTTCTGCAATTTTTCCCCATAATAAGGGAAATTTCTGCAATTTTGCTTCAAAATAAGAGGAATTTCTGTTTTTTGCCCCACAATTAGGGAAATTTCTGCAATTTTGCCCTAAAATAAGGGGAATTTCTGCCTTTTGCCCCAAAATATGGGAAATTTCTGCCTTTTTGTTTGAAAACAAGAAGAATGCATACCTTTTTGCCATAAATAAGGGAAATTTCTTCATTTTTGCTCCAAAATAAGGGGAACTTTTGCCTTTTTGCCTCTAAATAAGTAGAATTTCTGTTTTTTTCCCCCAAAACAAAGAGAATTTCTGTCTTTTTTGCCCCAAAGTAATGAAAATTTCTGACTTATTACCCTGAAATAAGTGAAATTTCTGCAAATTTGCCCCAAAAATAGGGAAATTTCTGCCTTTTGCACAAAAATAAGGGGAATTTCAGCATTTTACCTCAAAATAAATGAAATTTCTGATTTTTGCACCAAAATATGGAGAATTTCTGCCTTTTTGCAACAAAAAAAAATTTCTGCTTTTTTTCCCTGAAATAAGTGAAATTTCTGCAATTTTGCTCAAAAATACGGGAAATTTCTGCCTTTTTGCTTGAAAATAAGGGGAATGCATACCTTTTTGCCATAAAAAAGGGAAATTTCTTCATTTTTGCCCCAAATTAAGGGAATTTTCTGAATTTTTGCCCTGAAATATGTGAAATTTCTGCAATTTTAGCCCAAAATAAGGTGAATTTCTGTCTTTTTGCCCCAAAATAATGGGAATTTCTGCCTTTTTGCCCCAATATAAGAAATATTTTTGCTTTTTTTCTCTGAAATAAGTGAAATTTCTGCAATTTTGCCCTAAAATAAAAGAAATTTCTGCAATTTCTCCCCATAATAAAGGAAATTTCTGGAATTTTGCCTTAAAATAAGGGGAATTTCTTTTTTTTGCCCCCCCTAAGGGAAATTCCTGCAATTTTGTTCTAAAATAAGGGGAATTTCTGCTTTTTTGCCTCTAAATAAGTGGAATTTCTGTATTTTTCCCCAAAAACAAAGGGAATTTCTCTCATTTTTGCCCCAAAATAAGGAAAATTTCTGACTTATTACCCTGAAATAAGTAAAATTTCTGCAATTTTGCCCCAATATAAGGGAAATTTCTGCCTTTTTGCCCCCAAATAAGGGGAATTTCAGCCTTTTTACCTCAAAATAAGGGGATTTTCTGTATTTTGGAACAAAATTTGAGGAATTTCTGCCTTTTTGCCCCAAAATAAGGACAATTTCTGCCTTTTTTCCCTGATATAAGTGAAATTTCTGCAATTTTGCCCCAAAATAAGGGAAATTTCTGGAAATTTGCCCCAAAATAAGTGGAATTTGTGAGTTTTGCCCCAAAATAAGGAGAATTTTTGCCTTTTTGCCCACAATTAGTGAAATTTCTGCAATTTTCCTCTAAAATAAGAGAAATTTCTGCAATTTTTCCCCATAATAAGGGAAATTTCTGCAATTTTGCTTCAAAATAAGGGGAATTTCTGTTTTTTGCCCCACAATTAGGGAAATTTCTGCAATTTTGCTCCAAAATAAAAGGAATTTCTGCCTTTTGTCCTAAAATATAGGGAAATTCTGCCTTTTTGTCTGAAAATAAGAAGAATGCACACTTTTTTGCCATAAAAAAGGGAAATTTCTTCATTTTTGCTCCAATATAAGGGGAATTTTTGATTTTTGATTCTAAAAAAGTGGAATTTCTGTGTTTTTCCCCCAAAACAAAGGGAATTAATGTCTTTTTTTGCACCAAAATAAGGAAAATTTCTGACTTATTACCCTGAAATAAGTGAAATTTCTGCAAATTTGCCCCAAAATTAGGGAAATTTCTGCCTTTTTTCCCCCAAATATGGGGAATTTCAGCCTTTTTATCTCAAAATAAAGGAAATTTCTGCAACTTTGCAACAAAATATTAGGAATTTCTGCATTTTTGCCACAAAATATTAGGAATTTCTGCCTTTTTGCCCCAAAATAAGCAAAATTTCTGCCTTTTTTTCCCTGAAATAAGTGAAATTTCGGCAATTATGCCCCAAAATAAGTGAAATTTCTGCAAATTTGCCCCAAAATAAGGGAAATTTCTGGAATTTTGCCCCAAAATAAGTGGAATTTCTGAGTTTTGCCCCAAAATAAGGAGAATTTCTGCCTTTTTGCCCCACAATTAGTGAAATTTCTGCAATTTTGCCCCAAAAAAGGAAATTTCTGCCTTTTGCCCCAAAATAAGGGGAATTTCAGCATTTTACCTAAAAATAAGGGAAATTTCTGATTTTTGCACCAAAATATGGAGAATTTCTGCCTTTTTGCCACAAAATAAGAAAAATTTCTGCCCTTTTTCCATGAAATAAGTGAAATTTCTGCAATTTTGCCCCAAAATAAGTGAAATATCTGCAATTTTGCCCCAAAATAAGGGAAATTTCTGGAATTTTGCCCCAAAATAAGTGGAATTTCTGAGTTTTGCCTCAAAATAAGGAGAATTTCTGCCTTTTTGCCCCACAATGAGTGAAATTTCTTCAATTTTGCCCTAAAATAAGGGCAATTTCTGCAATTTTTTTCCATAATAAGGGAAATTTCTGTAATTTTGCTTCAAAATAAGGGGAATTTCTGTTTTTTGCCCCACAATTAGGGATATTTCTGCAATTTTGCCCCAAAATAAGGGGAATTTCTGCCTTTTGCCCCAAAATATGGGGAATTTCTGCCTTTTTGTTTTAAAATAAGAAGAATGCATACCTTTTTGCCATAAAACAGTGAAATTTCTTCATTTTTGCTTCTAAATAAGAGGAACTTTTGCCTTTTTGCCTCTAAATAAGTAGAATTTCTGTTTTTTCGCCCAAAACAAAGAGAATTTCTGTCTTTTTTGCCCCAAAATAAGTAAAATTTCTGACTTATTACACTGAAATAAGTGAAATTTCTGCAAATTTGCCCCAAAAAAGGGAAATTTCATCCTTTTGCCCAAAAATAAGGGGAATTTCAGCATTTTACCTCAAAATAATGGAAATTTCTGATTTTTGCACCAAAATATGGAGAATTTCTGCCTTTTGCACCAAAATAAGGAAAATTTCTGGCTTTTTTCCCTGAAATAAGTGAAATTTCTGCAATTTTGCCCCAAAATAAGGAGAACTTCTGCCTTTTTGCCCCACAATTAGGGGAATTTCTGCAATTTTGCTCCAAAATATAGGGAATTTCTGCCTTTTTGCCCGAAAATAAGGGGAATGCATAGCTTTTTTGCTATAAAAAAGGGAAATTTCTTCATTTTTGCCCCAAATTAAGGAAAATTTCTGCCTTTTTGCCCTGAAATATGTGAAATTTCTGCAAATTTGCCCCAAAAAAGGGAAATTTCATCCTTTTGCCCAAAAATAAGGGGAATTTCAGCATTTTACCTCAAAATAATGGAAATTTCTGATTTTTGCACCAAAATATGGAGAATTTCTGCCTTTTGCACCAAAATAAGGAAAATTTCTGGCTTTTTTCCCTGAAATAAGTGAAATTTCTGCAATTTTGCCCCAAAATAAGGAGAACTTCTGCCTTTTTGCCCCACAATTAGGGGAATTTCTGCAATTTTGCTCCAAAATATAGGGAATTTCTGCCTTTTTGCCCGAAAATAAGGGGAATGCATAGCTTTTTGCTATAAAAAAGGGAAATTTCTTTATTTTTGCCCCAAATTAAGGAAAATTTCTGCCTTTTTGCCCTGAAATATGTGAAATTTCTTCAATTTTAGCCCAAAATAAGGTGAATTTCAGCTTTTTTGCCCCAAAATAATTGGAATTTCTGCCTTTTTGCCGCAAAATAAGAAAAATTTTTGCTTTTTTTCTCTGAAATAAGTGAAATTTCTGCAATTTTGCCCTAAAATAAAAGAAATTTCTGCAATTTTTCCCCATAATAAAGGAAATTTCTGGAATTTTGCCTTAAAATAAGGGGAATTTTTGTTTTTTGCCCCCAAATAAGGGAAATTTCTGCAATTTTGCCCTAAAATAAGGGGAAGTTCTGCTTTTTTGCCTCTAAATAAGTGGAATTTCTGTCTTTTTCTTCCAAAACAAAGGGAATTTCTGTCATTTTTGCCCCAAAATAAGAAAAATTTCTGACTTATTATTCTAAAATAAGTGAAATTTCTGCAATTTTGCCCCAATATAAGGGAAATTTCTGCCTTTTTGCCCCCAAATAAGGGGAATTTCAGCCTTTTTACCTCAAAATAAGGGGAATTTCTGAATTTTGGCACAAATATTAGGAATTTCTGCTTTTTTGCCCCAAAATAAGGAAAATTTCTGCCTTTTTTCTCTGATATAAGTGAAATTTCTGCAATTTTGCCCCAAAATAAGTAAAATTTCTGCAATTTTGCCCCAAAATAAGGGAAATTTCTGGAATTTTGCCCCAAAATAAGTGGAATTTCTGAGTTTTGCCCCAAAATAATGGTAATTTCTGCTTTTTGCCCCACAATTAGGGAAATTTCTGCAATTTTGCCCAAAAAGAAGGGAAATTTCTGCCTTTTGCCCCAAAATATGGGGAATTTCTGCCTTTTTGTCTGAAAATAAGAAGAATGCATAACTTTTTGCACTAAAAATGGGAAATTTCTTCATTTTTGCTCCAAAATAAAAGGAATTTCTGCTTTTTTGCCTCTAAATAGGTGGAATTTCTGTCTTTTTCCCCCAAAACAAAGGGAATTTCATTTTTTTTTAGTCCAAAATAAGGAAAATTTCCGACTTATAACCCTGAAATAAATGAAATTTCTGCAAATTTGCCCCAAAATAAGAAAAATTTCTGCCTTTGTGCCCCCAAATAAGGAGAATTTCAGCCTTTTTACCTCAAAATAAGGGAAATTTCTGCATTTTTGCAACAAAATATTAGGAATTTCTGCATTTTTGCCACAAAATGTTAGGAATTTCTGCCTTTTTGACCCAAAATAAGGAAAATTTCTGCCTTTTTTTTCCCTGAAATAAGTGAAATTTCTGCAAATTTGCCCCAAATAAAGGGAAATTTCTGCCTTTTGCCCCAAAATAAGAAGAATTTCAGCATTTTACCTCAAAATAAGGAAAATTTCTGATTTTTGCACCAAAATATGGAGAATTTCTGCATTTTTGCCCCAAAATTAAGAAAATTTCTGCGTTTTTTCCCTGAAATAAGTGAAATTTTTGCAATTTTGCCCTAAAATAAGTGAAATTTCTGCAATTTTGCCCCAAAATAAGGAAAATTTCTGAAATTTTGCCCCACAATTAGGGGAATTTCTGCAATTTTGCTCCAAAATACAGGGAATTTCTGCTATTTTGCCCGAAAATAAGGGGAATGCATACCTTTTTGCCATAAAAAGGGAAATTTCTTCATTTTTGCCCCAAATTAAGGGAAATTTCTGAATTTTTGCCCTGAAATATGTAAAATTTCTGCAATTTTAGCCCAAAATACGGTGAATTTCTGCCTTTTTGCCCCAAAATAATGGGAATTTCTGCCTTTTTGCTCCAAAATAAGAAAAAATTTTTGAATTTTTTCTCTGAAATAAGTGAAATTTCTGCAATTTTGCCCTAAAATAAGGGAAATTTCTGAAATTTTTCCCCATAATAAGGGAAATTTCTGGAATTTTGCCACAAAATAAGGGGAATTTCTGTTTTTTTGCCCCCAAATAAGGGAAATTTCTGCAATTTTGCCCTAAAATAAAAGGAATTTCTGGTTTTTTGCCTCTAAATAAGTGGAATTTCTGTCTTTTTCCCCCAAAACAAAGGGAATTTCTGTCATTTTTGCCCCAAAATAATGAAAATTTCTGACTTATTACCCTGAAATAAGTGAAATTTCTGCAATTTTGTCCCAATATAAGGGAAATTTCTGCGTTTTTGCCCCCAAATAAGGGGAATTTCAGCCTTTTTACCTCAAAATAATGGGATTTTCTGAATTTTGGCACAACATATTAAAAATTTCTGCCTTTTTGCCCCAAAATAAAAAAAAATTTCTGCTTTTTTTCCCTGAAATAAGTGAAATTTCTGCAATTTTGCCCCAAAATAAGTAAAATTTCTGCAATTTTGCCCCACAATAAGGGAAATTTCTGGTTTTTTGCCCCAAAATAAGTGGAATTTCTGAGTTTTGCCCCAAAATAAGGAGAATTTCTGCATTTTTGCCCAACAATTAGTGAAATTTCTGCAATTTTTCCCTAAAATAAGGGAAATTTCTGCAATTTTTCCTCATAATAAGGGAAATTTCTGCCATTTTGCCCCAAAATAAGGGAAATTTCTGGAATTTTGCCCCAAAATAAGTGGAATTTCTGAGTTTTGCCCCAAAATAAGGGGAATTTCTGCCTTTTGCCCCACAATTAGGGAAATTTCTGCAATTTTGCCCAAAAAGAAGGGAAATTTCTGCCTTGTGCCCCAAAATATGGGGAATTTTTCCTTTTTGTCTGAAAATAAGAAGAATGCATACCTTTTTGCCATAAAAATCGAAAATTTCTTCATTTTTGCTCCAAAATAAAAGGAATTTCTGCTTTTTTGCCTCTAAATAAGTGGAATTTCTGTCTTTTTCCCCCAAAACAAAGGGAATTTCTGTCTTTTTTGCTCCAAAATAAGGAAAATTTCTGACTTATAACCCTGAAATAAATGAAATTTCTGCAAATTTGCCCCAAAATAAGAAAAATTTCTGCCTTTGTGCCCCCAAATAAGGAGAATTTCAGCCTTTTTACCTCAAAATAAGGGAAATTTCTGCATTTTTGCAACAAAATATTAGGAATTTCTGCATTTTTGCCACAAAATATTAGAAATTTCTGCCTTTTTGCCCCAAATTAAGGAAAATTTCTGCCTTTTTTTCCCCTGAAATAAGTGAAATTTCTGCAAATTTGCCCCCCAAAAAAAGAAATTTCTGCCTTTTGCCCCATAATAAAAAGAATTTCAGCATTTTACCTCAAAATAAGGGAAATTTCTGATTTTTGCACCAAAATATGGAGAATTTCTGCCTTTTTGCCCCAAAATAAGGAAAATTTCTGCATTTTCTCCCTGAAATAAGTGAAATTTCTGCAATTTTGCCCCAAAATAAAGAAAATTTCTGAAATTTTGCCCCACAATTAGGGGAATTTCTGCCATTTTGCTCCAAAATACCGGGAATTTCTGCTATTTTGCCCGAAAATAAGGGGAATGCATACCTTTTTGCCATAAAAAAGGGAAATTTCTTCATTTTTGCCCCAAATTAAGGAAAATTTCTGAGTTTTTGCCTTGAAATATGTAAAATTTCTGCAATTTTGCCCTAAAATAAGAGAAATTTCTGCAATTTTTCCCCATAATAATGGAAATTTCTGGAATTTTGCCACAAAATAAGGGGAATTTCTGTTTTTTTTTCCCCCAAATAAGGGAAATTTCTGCAATTTTGCCCTAAAATAAGGGAAATTTCTGGTTTTTTGCCTTTAAATAAGTGGAATTTCTGTCTTTTTCCCCCAAAACAAAGGGAATTTCTGTCATTTTTGCCCCAAAATAATTAAAATTTCTGACTTATTACCCTGAAATAAGTGAAATTTCTGCAATTTTGTCCCAATATAAGGGAAATTTCTGCGTTTTTGCCCCCAAATAAGGGGAATTTCAGCCTTTTTACCTCAAAATAAGGGGAATTTCTGAATTTTGGCAGAAAATATTAGGAATTTCTTCCTTTTTGCCCCAAAATAAAAAAATTTCTGCCTTTTTTCCCTGAAATAAGTAAAATTTCTGCAATTTTGCCCCTAAATAAGTAAAATTTCTGCAATTTTGCCCCACAATAAGGGAAATTTCTGGAATTTTGCCCCAAAATAAGTGGAATTTCTGATTTTTGCCCCAAAATAAGGAGAATTTCTGCCTTTTTGCCCTACAATTAGTGAAATTTCTGCAATTTTGCCCTAAAATAAGGGAAATTTCTGCAATTTTTCCCCATAATAAGGGAAATTTCTGCAATTTTGCTTCAAAATAAGGGGAATTTCTGTTTTTTGCCCCACAATAAAGAAAATTTCTGCAATTTTGCCCCAAAATAAGGGGAATTTCTGCCTTTTTGTCCAAAAATAAGAAGAATGCATACCTTTTTGCCATAAAAAAGGAAATTTCTTCATTTTTACTCCAAAATAAAGGGACCTTTTGCCTTTTTGCCTCAAAATAAGTGGAATTTCTGTCTTTTTCCACCAAAACAAAGGGAATTTCTGTCTTTTTTGCCCCAAACTCAGGAAAATTTCTGACTTATTACCCTGAAATAAGTGAAATTTCTGCAAATTTGGCCCAAAATAAGGGAAATTTCTGCCTTTTTGCCTACAAATAATGGGAATTTTAGCCTTTTTACCTCAAAATAAAAGAAATTTCTGCATTTTTGCACCAAAATATGGAGAATTTCTGCATTTTGCCCCAAATAAGAAAAATTTCTGCCTTTTTTCCCTGAAATAAGTGAAATTTCTGCAATTTTGCCCCAAACTAAGTGAAATTTCTGCAATTTTGCCCCAAAATAAAAAAAAATTTCTGGAATTTTGCCCCAAAATAAGTGGAATTTCTGAGTTTTGCCCCAACATAAGAAGAATTTCTTCCTTTTTGCCCCACAAATTGTGAAATTTCTGCAATTTTGCCCTAAAATAAGGGAAATTTCTGCAATTTTTTCCCATAATAAGGGAAATTTCTGCAATTTTGCTTCAAAATAAGAGGAATTTCTGTTTTTTGCCCCACAATTAGGGAAATTTCTGCAATTTTGCCCTAAAATAAGGGGAATTTCTGCCTTTTGCCCCAAAATATGGGGAATTTCTGCCTTTTTGTTTGAAAATAAGAAGAATGCATACCTTTTTGCCATAAATAAGGGAAATTTCTTCATTTTTGCTCCAAAATAAGGGGAACTTTTGCCTTTTTGCCTCTAAATAAGTAGAATTTCTGTTTTTTCCCCCAAAACAAAGAGAATTTCTGTCTTTTTTGCCCCAAAATAATGAAAATTTCTGACTTATTACCCTGAAATAAGTGAAATTTCTGCAAATTTGCCCCAAAATAGGGAAATTTCTGGCTTTTGCCCAAAAATAAGGGGAATTTCAGCATTTTACCTCAAAATAAATGAACTTTCTGATTTTTGCACCAAAATATGGAGAATTTCTGCCTTTTTGCAACAAAAAAAATTTCTGCTTTTTTTCCCTGAAATAAGTGAAATTTCTGCAATTTTGCTCCAAAATACAGGAAATTTCTGCCTTTTTGCTTGAAAATAAGGGGAATGCATACCTTTTTGCCATAAAAAAGGGAAATTTCTTCATTTTTGCCCCAAATTAAGAAAATTTTCTGAATTTTTCCCTGAAATATGTGAAATTTCTGCAATTTTAGCCCAAAATAAGGTGAATTTCTCTCTTTTTGCCCAAAAATAATGGGAATTTCTGCCTTTTTGCCCCAAAATAAGAAATATTTTTGCTTTTTTTCTCTGAAATAATTGAAATTTCTGCAATTTTGCCCTAAAATAAAAGAAATTTCTGCAATTTCTCCCCATAATAAAGATAATTTCTGGAATTTTGCCTTAAAATAAGGGGAATTTCTGTTTTTTTGCCCCCCAATAAGGGAAATTCCTGCAATTTTGTTCTAAAATAAGGGGAATTTCTGCGTTTTTGCCTCTAAATAAGTGGAATTTCTGTCTTTTTCCCCAAAAACAAAGGGAATTTCTCTCATTTTTGCCCCAAAATAAGGAAAATTTCTGACTTATTACCCTGAAATAAGTGAAATTTCTGCAATTTTGCCCCAATATAAGGGAAATTTCTGCCTTTTGCCCCCAAATAAGGGGAATTTCAGCCTTTTTACCTCAAAATAAGGGGAATTTCTGAATTTTGGAACAAAATTTTAGGAATTTCTGCCTTTTTGCCCCAAAATAAGGACAATTTCTGCCTTTTTTCCCTGAAATAAGTGAAATTTCTGCAATTTTGCCCCAAAATAAGTAAAATTTCTGCAATTTTGCCCCAAAATAAGGGAAATTTCTGGAAATTTGCCCCAAAATAAGTGGAATTTCTGAGTTTTGCCCCAAAATAAGGAGAATTTTTGCCTTTTTGCCCACAATTAGTGAAATTTCTGCAATTTTCCTCTAAAATAAGAGAAATTTCTGCAATTTTTCCCCATAATAAGGGAAATTTCTGCAATTTTGCTTCAAAATAAGGGGAATTTCTGTTTTTTGCCCCACAATTAGGGAAATTTCTGCAATTTTGCTCCAAAATAAAAGGAATTTCTGCCTTTTGTGCTAAAATATGGGGAAATTCTGCCTTTTTGTCTGAAAATAAGAAGAATGCACACCTTTTTGCCATAGAAAAGGGAAATTTCTTCATTTTTGCTCCAAAAGAAGGGGAACTTTTGCTTTTTGCTTCTAAAAAAGTGGAATTTCTGTGTTTTTCCCCCAAAACAAAGGGAATTTCTGTCTTTTTTGCACCAAAATAAGGAAAATTTCTGACTTATTACCCTGAAATAAGTGAAATTTCGGCAAATTTGCCCCAAAATTAGGGAAATTTCTGCCTTTTTTCCCCCAAATATGGGGAATTTCAGCCTTTTTACCTCAAAATAAAGGAAATTTCTGCAACTTTGCAACAAAATATTAGGAATTTCTGCATTTTTGCCACAAAATATTAGGAATTTCTGCCTTTTTGCCCCAAAATAAGGAAAATTTCTGCCTTTTTTCCCTGAAATAAGTGAAATTTCTGCAATTATGCCCCAAAATAAGTGAAATTTCTGCAAATTTGCCCCAAAATAAGGGAAATTTCTGGAATTTTGCCCCAAAATAAGTGGAATTTCTGAGTTTTGCCCCAAAATAAGGAGAATTTCTGCCTTTTTGCCCCACAATTAGTGAAATTTCTGCAATTTTGCCCCAAAAAAAGGAAATTTCTGCCTTTTGCCCCAAAATAAGGGGAATTTCAGCATTTTACCTAAAAATAAGGGAAATTTCTGATTTTTGCACCAAAATATGGAGAATTTCTGCCTTTTTGCCACAAAATAAGAAAAATTTCTGCCTTTTTTCCCTGAAATAAGTGAAATTTCTGCAATTTTGCCCCAAAATAAGTGAAATATCTGCAATTTTGCCCCAAATTAAGGGAAATTTCTGGAATTTTGCCCCAAAATAAGTGGAATTTCTGAGTTTTGCCTCAAAATAAGGAGAATTTCTGCCTTTTTGCCCCACAATGAGTGAAATTTTTTCAATTTTGCCCTAAAATAAGGTCAATTTCTGCAATTTTTCCCCATAATAAGGGAAATTTCTGTAATTTTGCTTCAAAATAAGGGGAATTTCTGTTTTTTGCCCCACAATTAGGGATATTTCTGCAATTTTGCCCCAAAATAAGGGGAATTTCTGCCTTTTGCCCCAAAATATGGGGAATTTCTGCCTTTTTGTTTTAAAATAAGAAGAATGCATACCTTTTTGCCATAAAAAAGTGAAATTTCTTCATTTTTGCTTCTAAATAAGAGGAACTTTAGCCTTTTTGCCTCTAAATAAGTAGAATTTCTGTTTTTTCGCCCAAAACAAAGAGAATTTCTGTCTTTTTTGCCCCAAAATAAGTAAAATTTCTGACTTATTACACTGAAATAAGTGAAATTTCTGCAAATTTGCCCCAAAAAAGGGAAATTTCATCCTTTTGCCCAAAAATAAGGGGAATTTAAGCATTTTACCTCAAAATAATGGAAATTTCTGATTTTTGCACCAAAATATGGAGAATTTCTGCCTTTTGCACCAAAATAAGGAAAATTTCTGGCTTTTTTCTCTGAAATAAGTGAAATTTCTGCAATTTTGCCCAAAAATAAGGAGAACTTCTGCCTTTTTGCCCCACAATTAGGGGAATTTCTGCAATTTTGCTCCAAAATATAGGGAATTTCTGCCTTTTTGCCCGAAAATAAGGGGAATGCATAGCTTTTTGCTATAAAAAAGGGAAATTTCTTCATTTTTGCCCCAAATTAAGGGAAATTTCTGCCTTTTTGCCCTGAAATATGTGAAATTTCTTCAATTTTAGCCCAAAATAAGGTGAATTTCAGCTTTTTTGCCCCAAAATAATTGGAATTTCTGCCTTTTTGCCCCAAAATAAGAAAAATTTTTGCTTTTTTTCTCTGAAATAAGTGAAATTTCTGCAATTTTGCCCTAAAATAAAAGAAATTTCTGCAATTTTTCTTCATAATAAGGGAAATTTCTGCAATTTTGCCCTAAAATAAGGGGAAGTTCTGCTTTTTTGCCTCTAAATAAGTGGAATTTCTGTCTTTTTCTTCCAAAACTAAGGGAATTTCTGTCATTTTTGCCCCAAAATAAGAAAAATTTTTTACTTATTACCCTAAAATAAGTAAAATTTCTGCAATTTTGCCCCAATATAAGGGAAATTTTTGCCTTTTTGCCCCCAAATAAGGGGAATTTTAACCTTTTTACCTCAAAATAAGGGGAATTTCTGAATTTTGGCACAAATATTAGGAATTTCTGCCTTTTTGCCCCAAAATAAGGACAATTTCTGCCTTTTTTCCCTGATATAAGTGAAATTTCTGCAATTTTGCCCCAAAATAAGTAAAATTTCTGCAATTTTGCCCCAAAATAAGGGAAATTTCTGGAATTTTACCCCAAAATAAGTGGAATTTCTGAGTTTTGCCCCAAAATAAGGGTAATTTCTGCTTTTTGCCCCACAATTAGGGAAATTTCTGCAATTTTGCCCAAAAAGAAGGGAAATTTCTGCCTTTTGCCCCAAAATATGGGGAATTTCTGCCTTTTTGTCTGAAAATAAGAAGAATGCATAACTTTTTGCAATAAAATGGGAAATTTCTTCATTTTTGCTCCAAAATAAAAGGAATTTCTGCTTCTTTGCCTCTAAATAAGTGGAATTTCTGTCTTTTTCCCCCAAAACAAAGGGAATTTCTGTTTTTTTGGTCCAAAATAAGAAAAATTTCCGACTTATAACCCTGAAATAAATGAAATTTCTGCAAATTTGCCCCAAAATAAGAAAAATTTCTGCCTTTGTGCCCCCAAATAAGGAGAATTTCAGCCTTTTTACCTCAAAATAAGGGAAATTTCTGCATTTTTGCAACAAAATATTAGGAATTTCTGCATTTTTGCCACAAAATGTTAGGAATTTCTGCCTTTTTGCCCCAAAATAAGGAAAATTTCTGCCTTTATTTTCCCTGAAATAAGTGAAATTTCTGCAAATTTGCCCCAAATAAAGGGAAATTTCTGCCTTTTGCCCCAAAATAAGAAGAATTTCAGCATTTTACCTCAAAATAAGGAAAATTTCTGATTTTTGCACCAAAATATGGAGAATTTCTGCATTTTTGCCCCAAAATTAAGAAAATTTCTGCGTTTTTTCCCTGAAATAAGTGAAATTTTTGCAATTTTGCCCTAAAATAAGTGAAATTTCTGCAATTTTGCCCCAAAATAAGGAAAATTTCTGAAATTTTGCCCCACAATTAGGGAAACTTCTGCAATTTTGCCCCAAATTAAGGGAAATTTCTGAATTTTTGCCCTGAAATATGTAAAATTTCTGCAATTTTAGCCCAAAATAAGGTGAATTTCTGCCTTTTTGCCCCAAAATAATGGGAATTTCTGCCTTTTTGCTCCAAAATAAGAAAAAATTTTTGAATTTTTTCTCTGAAATAAGTGAAATTTCTGCAATTTTGCCCTAAAATAAGGGAAATTTCTGAAATTTTTCCCCATAATAAGGGAAATTTCTGGAATTTTGCCACAAAATAAGGGGAATTTCTGTTTTTTTGCCCCCAAATAAGGGAAATTTCTGCAATTTTGCCCTAAAATAAAAGGAATTTCTGGTTTTTTGCCTCTAAATAAGTGGAATTTCTGTCTTTTTCCCCCAAAACAAAGGGAATTTCTGTCATTTTTGCCCCAAAATAATTAAAATTTCTGACTTATTACCCTGAAATAAGTGAAATTTCTGCAATTTTGTCCCAATATAAGGGAAATTTCTGCGTTTTTGCCCCCAAATAAGGGGAATTTCAGCCTTTTTACCTCAAAAAAGGGGATTTTCTGAATTTTGGCACAACATATTAGGAATTTCTGCCTTTTTGCCCCAAAATAAAAAAAAATTTCTGCCTTTTTTCCCTGAAATAAGTGAAATTTCTGCAATTTTGCCCCAAAATAAGTAAAATTTCTGCAATTTTGCCCCACAATAAGGGAAATTTCTGGTTTTTTGCCCCAAAATAAGTGGAATTTCTGAGTTTTGCCCCAAAATAAGGAGAATTTCTGCATTTTTGCCCAACAATTAGTGAAATTTCTGCAATTTTTCCCTAAAATAAGGGAAATTTCTGCAATTTTTCCTCATAATAAGGGAAATTTCTGCCATTTTGCCCCAAAATAAGGGAAATTTCTGGAATTTTGCCCCAAAATAAGTGGAATTTCTGAGTTTTGCCCCAAAATAAGGAGAATTTCTGCATTTTTGCCCAACAATTAGTGAAATTTCTGCAATTTTTCCCTAAAATAAGGGAAATTTCTGCAATTTTTCCTCATAATAAGGGAAATTTCTGCCATTTTGCCCCAAAATAAGGGAAATTTCTGGAATTTTGCCCCAAAATAAGTGGAATTTCTGAGTTTTGCTCCAAAATAAGGGGAATTTCTGCCTTTTGCCCCACAATTAGGGAAATTTCTGCAATTTTGCCCAAAAATAAGGGAAATTTTTGCCTTGTGCCTCAAAATATGGGGAATTTTTGCCTTTTTGTCTGAAAATATAAGAATGCATACGTTTTTGCCATAAAAATGGAAAATTTCTTCATTTTTGCTCCAAAATAAAAGGAATTTCTGCTTTTTTGCCTCTAAATAAGTGGAATTTCTGTCTTTTTCCCCCAAAACAAAGGGAATTTCTGTCTTTTTTGCTCCAAAATAAGGAAAATTTCTGACTTATAACCCTGAAATAAATGAAATTTCTGCAAATTTTCCCCAAAATAAGAAAAATTTCTGACTTTGTGCCCCCAAATATGGAGAATTTCAGCCTTTTTACCTCAAAATTAGGGAAATTTCTGCATTTTTGCAACAAAATATTAGGAATTTCTGCATTTTTGCCACAAAATATTAGGAACTTCTGCCGTTTTGCCCCAAAATAAGAAAAATTTCTGCCTTTTTTTCCCTGAAATAAGTGAAATTTCTGCAAATTTGCCCCCCAAAAAAAGAAATTTCTGCCTTTTGCCCCAAAATAAAAAGAATTTCAGCATTTTACCTCAAAATAAGGGAAATTTCTGATTTTTGCACCAAAATATGGAGAATTTCTGCCTTTTTGCCCCAAAATAAGGTAAATTTCTGCATTTTTTCCCTGAAATAAGTGAAATTTCTGCAATTTTGCCCCAAAATAAAGAAAATTTCTGAAATTTTGCCCCACAATTAGGGGAATTTCTGCCATTTTGCTCCAAAATACGGGGAATTTCTGCTATTTTGCCCGAAAATAAGGGGAATGCATACCTTTTTGCCATAAAAAAGGGAAATTTCTTCATTTTTGCCCCAAATTAAGGGAAATTTCTGCCTTTTGCCTTGAAATATGTAAAATTTCTGCAATTTTGCCCTAAAATAAGGGAAATTTCTGCAATTTTTCCCCATAATAAGGGAAATTTCTGGAATTTTGCCAAAAATAAGGGGAATTTCTGTTTTTTTTCCCCCAAATAAGGGAAATTTCTGCAATTTTGCCCTAAAATAAGGGAAATTTCTGGTTTTTTGCCTTTAAATAAGTGGAATTTCTGTCTTTTTCCCCCAAAACAAAGGAAATTTCTGTCATTTTTGCCCCAAAATAATGAAAATTTCTGACTTATTACCCTGAAATAAGTGAAATTTCTGCAATTTTGCCCCAAAATAAGTGAAATATCTGCAATTTTGCCCCAAATTAAGGGAAATTTCTGGAATTTTGCCCCAAAATAAGTGGAATTTCTGAGTTTTGCCTCAAAATAAGGAGAATTTCTGCCTTTTTGCCCCACAATGAGTGAAATTTTTTCAATTTTGCCCTAAAATAAGGTCAATTTCTGCAATTTTTCCCCATAATAAGGGAAATTTCTGTAATTTTGCTTCAAAATAAGGGGAATTTCTGTTTTTTGCCCCACAATTAGGGATATTTCTGCAATTTTGCCCCAAAATAAGGGGAATTTCTGCCTTTTGCCCCAAAATATGGGGAATTTCTGCCTTTTTGTTTTAAAATAAGAAGAATGCATACCTTTTTGCCATAAAAAAGTGAAATTTCTTCATTTTTGCTTCTAAATAAGAGGAACTTTAGCCTTTTTGCCTCTAAATAAGTAGAATTTCTGTTTTTTCGCCCAAAACAAAGAGAATTTCTGTCTTTTTTGCCCCAAAATAAGTAAAATTTCTGACTTATTACACTGAAATAAGTGAAATTTCTGCAAATTTGCCCCAAAAAAGGGAAATTTCATCCTTTTGCCCAAAAATAAGGGGAATTTCAGCATTTTACCTCAAAATAATGGAAATTTCTGATTTTTGCACCAAAATATGGAGAATTTCTGCCTTTTGCACCAAAATAAGGAAAATTTCTGGCTTTTTTCTCTGAAATAAGTGAAATTTCTGCAATTTTGCCCAAAAATAAGGAGAACTTCTGCCTTTTTGCCCCACAATTAGGGGAATTTCTGCAATTTTGCTCCAAAATATAGGGAATTTCTGCCTTTTTGCCCGAAAATAAGGGGAATGCATAGCTTTTTGCTATAAAAAAGGGAAATTTCTTCATTTTTGCCCCAAATTAAGGGAAATTTCTGCCTTTTTGCCCTGAAATATGTGAAATTTCTTCAATTTTAGCCCAAAATAAGGTGAATTTCAGCTTTTTTGCCCCAAAATAATTGGAATTTCTGCCTTTTTGCCCCAAAATAAGAAAAAATTTTTGCTTTTTTTCTCTGAAATAAGTGAAATTTCTGCAATTTTGCCCTAAAATAAAAGAAATTTCTGCAATTTTTCTTCATAATAAGGGAAATTTCTGCAATTTTGCCCTAAAATAAGGGGAAGTTCTGCTTTTTTGCCTCTAAATAAGTGGAATTTCTGTCTTTTTCTTCCAAAACTAAGGGAATTTCTGTCATTTTTGCCCCAAAATAAGAAAAATTTTTTACTTATTACCCTAAAATAAGTGAAATTTCTGCAATTTTGCCCCAATATAAGGGAAATTTTTGCCTTTTTGCCCCCAAATAAGGGGAATTTTAACCTTTTTACCTCAAAATAAGGGGAATTTCTGAATTTTGGCACAAATATTAGGAATTTCTGCCTTTTTGCCCCAAAATAAGGACAATTTCTGCCTTTTTTCCCTGATATAAGTGAAATTTCTGCAATTTTGCCCCAAAATAAGTAAAATTTCTGCAATTTTGCCCCAAAATAAGGGAAATTTCTGGAATTTTGCCCCAAAATAAGTGGAATTTCTGAGTTTTGCCCCAAAATAAGGGTAATTTCTGCTTTTTGCCCCACAATTAGGGAAATTTCTGCAATTTTGCCCAAAAAGAAGGGAAATTTCTGCCTTTTGCCCCAAAATATGGGGAATTTCTGCCTTTTTGTCTGAAAATAAGAAGAATGCATAACTTTTTGCAATAAAATGGGAAATTTCTTCATTTTTGCTCCAAAATAAAAGGAATTTCTGCTTCTTTGCCTCTAAATAAGTGGAATTTCTGTCTTTTTCCCCCAAAACAAAGGGAATTTCTGTTTTTTTGGTCCAAAATAAGGAAAATTTCCGACTTATAACCCTGAAATAAATGAAATTTCTGCAAATTTGCCCCAAAATAAGAAAAATTTCTGCCTTTGTGCCCCCAAATAAGGAGAATTTCAGCCTTTTTACCTCAAAATAAGGGAAATTTCTGCATTTTTGCAACAAAATATTAGGAATTTCTGCATTTTTGCCACAAAATGTTAGGAATTTCTGCCTTTTTGCCCCAAAATAAGGAAAATTTCTGCCTTTATTTTCCCTGAAATAAGTGAAATTTCTGCAAATTTGCCCCAAATAAAGGGAAATTTCTGCCTTTTGCCCCAAAATAAGAAGAATTTCAGCATTTTACCTCAAAATAAGGAAAATTTCTGATTTTTGCACCAAAATATGGAGAATTTCTGCATTTTTGCCCCAAAATTAAGAAAATTTCTGCGTTTTTTCCCTGAAATAAGTGAAATTTTTGCAATTTTGCCCTAAAATAAGTGAAATTTCTGCAATTTTGCCCCAAAATAAGGAAAATTTCTGAAATTTTGCCCCACAATTAGGGAAACTTCTGCAATTTTGCCCCAAATTAAGGGAAATTTCTGAATTTTTGCCCTGAAATATGTAAAATTTCTGCAATTTTAGCCCAAAATAAGGTGAATTTCTGCCTTTTTGCCCCAAAATAATGGGAATTTCTGCCTTTTTGCTCCAAAATAAGAAAAAATTTTTGAATTTTTTCTCTGAAATAAGTGAAATTTCTGCAATTTTGCCCTAAAATAAGGGAAATTTCTGAAATTTTTCCCCATAATAAGGGAAATTTCTGGAATTTTGCCACAAAATAAGGGGAATTTCTGTTTTTTTGCCCCCAAATAAGGGAAATTTCTGCAATTTTGCCCTAAAATAAAAGGAATTTCTGGTTTTTTGCCTCTAAATAAGTGGAATTTCTGTCTTTTTCCCCCAAAACAAAGGGAATTTCTGTCATTTTTGCCCCAAAATAATGAAAATTTCTGACTTATTACCCTGAAATAAGTGAAATTTCTGCAATTTTGTCCCAATATAAGGGAAATTTCTGCGTTTTTGCCCCCAAATAAGGGGAATTTCAGCCTTTTTACCTCAAAATAATGGGATTTTCTGAATTTTGGCACAACATATTAGGAATTTCTGCCTTTTTGCCCCAAAATAAAAAAAAATTTCTGCCTTTTTTCCCTGAAATAAGTGAAATTTCTGCAATTTTGCCCCAAAATAAGTAAAATTTCTGCAATTTTGCCCCACAATAAGGGAAATTTCTGGTTTTTTGCCCCAAAATAAGTGGAATTTCTGAGTTTTGCCCCAAAATAAGGAGAATTTCTGCATTTTTGCCCAACAATTAGTGAAATTTCTGCAATTTTTCCCTAAAATAAGGGAAATTTCTGCAATTTTTCCTCATAATAAGGGAAATTTCTGCCATTTTGCCCCAAAATAAGGGAAATTTCTGGAATTTTGCCCCAAAATAAGTGGAATTTCTGAGTTTTGCCCCAAAATAAGGAGAATTTCTGCATTTTTGCCCAACAATTAGTGAAATTTCTGCAATTTTTCCCTAAAATAAGGGAAATTTCTGCAATTTTTCCTCATAATAAGGGAAATTTCTGCCATTTTGCCCCAAAATAAGGGAAATTTCTGGAATTTTGCCCCAAAATAAGTGGAATTTCTGAGTTTTGCTCCAAAATAAGGGGAATTTCTGCCTTTTGCCCCACAATTAGGGAAATTTCTGCAATTTTGCCCAAAAATAAGGGAAATTTTTGCCTTGTGCCTCAAAATATGGGGAATTTTTGCCTTTTTGTCTGAAAATATAAGAATGCATACGTTTTTGCCATAAAAATGGAAAATTTCTTCATTTTTGCTCCAAAATAAAAGGAATTTCTGCTTTTTTGCCTCTAAATAAGTGGAATTTCTGTCTTTTTCCCCCAAAACAAAGGGAATTTCTGTCTTTTTTGCTCCAAAATAAGGAAAATTTCTGACTTATAACCCTGAAATAAATGAAATTTCTGCAAATTTTCCCCAAAATAAGAAAAATTTCTGACTTTGTGCCCCCAAATATGGAGAATTTCAGCCTTTTTACCTCAAAATTAGGGAAATTTCTGCATTTTTGCAACAAAATATTAGGAATTTCTGCATTTTTGCCACAAAATATTAGGAACTTCTGCCGTTTTGCCCCAAAATAAGAAAAATTTCTGCCTTTTTTTTCCCTGAAATAAGTGAAATTTCTGCAAATTTGCCCCCCAAAAAAAGAAATTTCTGCCTTTTGCCCCAAAATAAAAAGAATTTCAGCATTTTACCTCAAAATAAGGGAAATTTCTGATTTTTGCACCAAAATATGGAGAATTTCTGCCTTTTTGCCCCAAAATAAGGTAAATTTCTGCATTTTTTCCCTGAAATAAGTGAAATTTCTGCAATTTTGCCCCAAAATAAAGAAAATTTCTGAAATTTTGCCCCACAATTAGGGGAATTTCTGCCATTTTGCTCCAAAATACGGGGAATTTCTGCTATTTTGCCCGAAAATAAGGGGAATGCATACCTTTTTGCCATAAAAAAGGGAAATTTCTTCATTTTTGCCCCAAATTAAGGGAAATTTCTGCCTTTTGCCTTGAAATATGTAAAATTTCTGCAATTTTGCCCTAAAATAAGGGAAATTTCTGCAATTTTTCCCCATAATAAGGGAAATTTCTGGAATTTTGCCACAAAATAAGGGGAATTTCTGTTTTTTTTCCCCCAAATAAGGGAAATTTCTGCAATTTTGCCCTAAAATAAGGGAAATTTCTGGTTTTTTGCCTTTAAATAAGTGGAATTTCTGTCTTTTTCCCCCAAAACAAAGGAAATTTCTGTCATTTTTGCCCCAAAATAATGAAAATTTCTGACTTATTACCCTGAAATAAGTGAAATTTCTGCAATTTTGTCCCAATATAAGGGAAATTTCTGCGTTTTTGCCCCCAAATAAGGGGAATTTCAGCCTTTTTACCTCAAAATAAGGGGAATTTCTGAATTTTGGCAGAAAATATTAGGAATTTCTTCCTTTTTGCCCCAAAATAAAAAAATTTCTGCCTTTTTTCCCTGAAATAAGTAAAATTTCTGCAATTTTGCCCCTAAATAAGTAAAATTTCTGCAATTTTGCCCCACAATAAGGGAAATTTCTGGAATTTTGCCCCAAAATAAGTGGAATTTCTGATTTTTGCCCCAAAATAAGGAGAATTTCTGCCTTTTTGCCCTACAATTAGTGAAATTTCTGCAATTTTGCCCAAAAATAAGGGAAATTTCTGCAATTTTTCCCCATAAAAAGGGAAATTTCTGCAATTTTGCTTCAAAATAAGGGGAATTTCTGTTTTTTGCCCCACAATAAAGAAAATTTCTGCAATTTTGCCCCAAAATAAGGGAAATTTCTGCCTTTTTGTCCAAAAATAAGAAGAATGCATACCTTTTTGCCATAAAAAAAGGAAATTTCTTCATTTTTACTCCAAAATAAAGGGACCTTTTGCCTTTTTGCCTCAAAATAAGTGGAATTTCTGTTTTTTTCCACCAAAACAAAGGGAATTTCTGTCTTTTTTGCCCCAAACTCAGGAAAATTTCTGACTTATTACCCTGAAATAAGTGAAATTTCTGCAAATTTGGCCCAAAATAAGGGAAATTTCTGCCTTTTTGCCCACAAATAATGGGAATTTTAGCCTTTTTACCTCAAAATAAAAGAAATTTCTGCATTTTTGCACCAAAATATGGAGAATTTCTGCATTTTGCCCCAAAATAAGAAAAATTTCTGCCTTTTTTCCCTGAAATAAGTGAAATTTCTGCAATTTTGCCCCAAACTAAGTGAAATTTCTGCAATTTTGCCCCATAATAAAAAAAAATTTCTGTAATTTTGCCCCAAAATAAGTGGAATTTCTGAGTTTTGCCCCAACATAAGAAGAATTTCTTCCTTTTTGCCCCACAAATTGTGAAATTTCTGCAATTTTGCCCTAAAATAAGGGAAATTTCTGCAATTTTTCCCCATAATAAGGGAAATTTCTGCAATTTTGCTTCAAAATAAGAGGAATTTCTGTTTTTTGCCCCACAATTAGGGAAATTTCTGCAATTTTGCCCTAAAATAAGGGGAATTTCTGCCTTTTGCCCCAAAATATAGGGAATTTCTGCCTTTTTGTTTGAAAATAAGAAGAATGCATACCTTTTTGCCATAAATAAGGGAAATTTCTTCATTTTTGCTGCAAAATAAGGGGAACTTTTGCCTTTTTGCCTCTAAATAAGTAGAATTTCTGTTTTTTTCCCCCAAAACAAAGAGAATTTCTGTCTTTTTTGCCCCAAAATAATGAAAATTTCTGACTTATTACCCTGAAATAAGTGAAATTTCTGCAAATTTGCCCCAAAAATAGGGAAATTTCTGCCTTTTGCCCAAAAATAAGGGGAATTTCAGCATTTTACCTCAAAATAAATGAAATTTCTGATTTTTGCACCAAAATATGTAGAATTTCTGCCTTTTTGCAACAAAAAAAAATTTCTGCTTTTTTTCCCTGAAATAAGTGAAATTTCTGCAATTTTGCTCCAAAATACGGGAAATCTTTGCCTTTTTGCTTGAAAATAAGGGGAATGCATACCTTTTTTGCCATAAAAAATGGAAATTTCTTCATTTTTGCCCCAAATTAAGGGAATTTTCTGAATTTTTGCCCTGAAATATGTGAAATTTCTGCAATTTTAGCCCAAAATAAGGTGAATTTCTGTCTTTTTGCCCCAAAATAATGGGAATTTCTGCCTTTTTGCCCCAAAATAAGAAATATTTTTGCTTTTTTTCTCTGAAATAAGTGAAATTTCTGCAATTTTGCCCTAAAATAAAAGAAATTTCTGCAATTTCTCCCCATAATAAAGGAAATTTCTGGAATTTTGCCTTAAAATAAGGGGAATTTCTGTTTTTTTGCCCCCCAATAAGGGAAATTCCTGCAATTTTGTTCTAAAATAAGGGGAGTTTCTGCTTTTTTGCCTCTAAATAAGTGGAATTTCTGTCTTTTTCCCCAAAAACAAAGGGAATTTCTCTCATTTTTGCCCCAAAATAAGGAAAATTTCTGACTTATTACCCTGAAATAAGTGAAATTTCTGCAATTTTGCCCCAATATAAGGGAAATTTCTGCCTTTTGCCCCCAAATAAGGGGAATTTCAGCCTTTTTACCTCAAAATAAGGGGAATTTCTGAATTTTGGAACAAAATTTTAGGAATTTCTGCCTTTTTGCCCCAAAAAAAGGACAATTTCTGCCTTTTTTTCCCTGATATAAGTGAAATTTCTGCAATTTTGCCCCAAAATAAGTAAAATTTCTGCAATTTTGCCCCAAAATAAGGGAAATTTCTGGAAATTTGCCCCAAAATAAGTGGAATATCTGAGTTTTGCCCCAAAATAAGGAGAATTTTTGCCTTTTTGCCCACAATTAGTGAAATTTCTGCAATTTTCCTCTAAAATAAGAGAAATTTCTGCAATTTTTCCCCATAATAAGGGAAATTTCTGCAATTTTGCTTCAAAATAAGGGGAATTTCTGTTTTTTGCCCCACGATTAGGGAAATTTCTGCAATTTTGCTCCAAAATAAAAGGAATTTCTGCCTTTTGTCCTAAAATATGGGGAAATTCTGCATTTTTGTCTGAAAATAAGAAGAATGCACACCTTTTTGCCATAGAAAAGGGAAATTTCTTCATTTTTGCTCCAAAATAAGGGGAACTTTTGCTTTTTGCTTCTAAAAAAGTGGAATTTCTGTGTTTTTCCCCCAAAACAAAGGGAATTTCTGTCTTTTTTTGCACCAAAATAAGGAAAATTTCTGACTTATTACCCTGAAATAAGTGAAATTTCTGCAAATTTGCCCCAAAATTAGGGAAATTTCTGCCTTTTTGCCCCCAAATATGGGGAATTTCAGCCTTTTTACCTCAAAATAAAGGAAATTTCTGCAACTTTGCAACAAAATATTAGGAATTTCTGCATTTTTGCCACAAAATATTAGGAATTTCTGCCTTTTTGCCCCATAATAAGGAAAATTTCTGCCTTTTTTTCCCTGAAATAAGTGAAATTTCTGCAATTATGCCCCAAAATAAGTGAAATTTCTGCAAATTTGCCCCAAAATAAGGGAAATTTCTGGAATTTTGCCCCAAAATAAGTGGAATTTCTGAGTTTTGCCCCAAAATAAGGAGAATTTCTGCCTCTTTGCCCCACAATTAGTGAAATTTCTGCAATTTTGCCCCAAAAAAAGGAAATTTCTGCCTTTTGCCCCAAAATAAGGGGAATTTCAGCATTTTACCTAAAAATAAGGGAAATTTCTGATTTTTACACCAAAATATGGAGAATTTCTGCCTTTTTGCCACAAAATAAGAAAAATTTCTGCCTTTTTTTCCTGAAATAAGTGAAATTTCTGCAATTTTGCCCCAAAATAAGGGAAATTTCTGGAATTTTGCCCCAAAATAAGTGGAATTTCTGAGTTTTGCCTCAAAATAAAAAGAATTTCTGCTTTTTGCCCCACAATGAGTGAAATTTCTTCAATTTTGCCCTAAAATAAGGGCAATTTCTGCAATTTTTCCCCATAATAAGGGAAATTTCTGTAATTTTGCTTCAAAATAAGGGGAATTTATGTTTTTTGCTTCACAATTAGGGATATTTCTGCAATTTTGCCCCAAAATAAGGGGAATTTCTGCCTTTTGCCCCAAAATATGGGGAATTTCTGCCTTTTTGTTTTAAAATAAGAAGAATGCATACCTTTTTGCCATAAAAAAGTGAAATTTCTTCATTTTTGCTTCTAAATAAGAGGAATTTTGCCTTTTTGCCTCTAAATAAGTAGAATTTCTGTTTTTCGCCCAAAACAAAGAGAATTTCTGTCTTTTTTGCCCCAAAATAAGTAAAATTTCTGACTTATTACACTGAAATAAGTGAAATTTCTGCAAATATGCCGCAAAAAAGGGAAATTTCATCCTTTTGCCCAAAAATAAGGGGAATTTCAGCATTTAACCTCAAAATAATGGAAATTTCTGATTTTTGCACCAAAATATGGAGAATTTCTGCCTTTTGCACCAAAATAAGGAAAATTTCTGGCTTTTTTCCCTGAAATAAGTGAAATTTCTGCAATTTTGCTCCAAAATATAGGGAATTTCTGCCTTTTTGCCCGAAAATAAGGGGAATGCATAGCTTTTTGCTATAAAAAAGGGAAATTTCTTCATTTTTGCTCCAAAATAAGGGGAACTTTTGCCTTTTTGCCTCTATATAAGTGGAATTTCTGTTTTTTTCTCTCAAAACAAAGAGAATTTCTGTCTATTTTGCCCAAAAATAAGGAAAATTTCTGACTTATTACCATGAAATAAGTGAAATTTCTGCAAATTTGCCCCAAAAATAGGGAAATTTCTGCCTTTTGCCCCAAAAAAAGAGGAATTTCAGCATTTTACCTCAAAATAAGGGGAATTTCTGCATTTTTGCTACAAAATATTAGGAATTTCTGCCTTTTTGCCCCAAAATAAAGAAAATTTCTGCTTTTTTCCCTGAAATAAGTGAAATTTCTGCAATTTTGCCCCAAAATAAGTATAATTTCTGCAATTTTGCCCCAAAATAAGGGACATTTTTTGGAATTTTGCCCCAAATTAAGAGGAATTTCTGATTTTTGCCCAAAAATAAGGGGAATTTCTGCCTTTTTGCGCCACAATTAGTGAAATTTCTGCAATTTTGCCCTAAAATAAGGAAAATTTCTGCAATTTTTCCTCATAATAAGGGAAATTTCTGACATTTTGTCCCAAAATAAGGGGAATTTCTGTTTTATACCCCACAATTAGGGAAATTTCTGCAATTTTGCCCAAAAATAAGGGAAATTTCTGCCTTTTGCCCCAAAATATGGGGAATTTCTGCCTTTTTGTCTGAAAATAAGAAGAATGCATACATTTTTGCCATAAAAAAGGGAAATTTCTTCATTTTTGCTCCAAAATAAGGGGGACTTTTGCCTTTTTGCCTCTATATAAGTGGAATTTCTGTTTTTTTTCTCTCAAAACAAAGAGAATTTCTGTCTTTTTTGCCCAAAAATAAGGAAAATTTCTGACTTATTACCATGAAATAAGTGAAATTTCTGCAAATTTGCCCCAAAAATAGGGAAATTTCTGCCTTTTGCCCCAAAATAAGGAAAATTTCTGCCTTTTTATTTTGAAATAAGTGAAATTTCTGCAATTTTGCCCCAAAATAAGTGAAATTTCTGCAATTTTGCTCCAAAATAAAGAGAAATTTCTGCAATTTTGCCTCAAAATAAGTGGAATTTCTGAGTTTTGCCCCAAAATAAGGAGAATTTCTGCCTTTTTGCCCCACATTAGCGGAATTTCTGCAATTTTGCTCCAAAATACGGGGAATTTCTGCCTCTTTGTCCCAAAATAAGAAAAATTTTTGCCTTTTTTCTCTGAAATAAGTGAAATTTCTTCAATTTTGCCCTAAAATAAAGGAAATTTCTGCAATTTTTACAGATAATAAGGGAAATTTCGCCCCAAAATAAGGGGAATTTTTATTTTTTTGCCCCCAAATAAAGGAAATTTCTGCAATTTTGCCCTAAAATAGGGGAATTTCTGCTTTTTGCCTCTAAATAAGTGGAATTTCGGTTTTTTTCCCCCAAAACCAAGGGAATTTCTGTCATTTTTGCCCCAAAATAAGGAAAATTTCTGACTTATTACCCTGAAATAAGTGAAATTTCTGCAATTTAGCCCCAATATAAGGGAAATTTCTGCCTTTTTGCCCCCAAATAAGGGGAATTACAGACTTTTTACCTCAAAATAAGGGGAATTTCTGAATTTTGGCACAAAATATTAGGAATTTCTGCCTTTTTGCCCCAAATAAGGAAAATTTCTGCTTTTTCCCTGAAATAAGTGAAATTTCTGCAAATTTGCCCCAAAAAAAGGAAATTTCTGCCTTTTGCCCCAAAATATGGGGAATTTCTGCATTTTACCTCAAAATAAGGGAAATTTCTGCAATTTTGCCCCAAAATAAGTAAAATTTCTGCAATTTTGCCCCAAAATAAGGAAAATTTCTGGAATTTTGCCCAAAAATAAGTGGAATTTCTGAGATTTGCCCCAAAATAAGGAGAATTTCTGCCTTTTTGCCCCACAATTAGTGAAATTTCTGCAATTTTGCCCTAAAATAAGGGAAATTTCTGCAATTTTTTCCCATAATAAGGGAAATTTCTGCAATTTTGCATCAAAATAAGGGGAATTTCTGTTTTTTGCCCCACAATTAGGGAAATTTCTGCAATTTTGCCCAAAAATAAGGGGAATTTTTGCCTTTTGCTCCAAAATATGGGGAATTTCTGCCTTTTTGTTCGAAAATAAAAAAAATGCATACCTTTTTGCCATAAAAAAGGGAAATTTCTTCATTTTTGCTCCAAAATAAGGGGAACTTTTGCCTTTTTGCCTCTAAATAAGTGGAATTTCTGTCTTTGTCCCCCAAAACAAAAAGAATTTTTGTCTTTTTTGCCCCAAAATAAGGAAAATTTCTGACTTATTACTATGAAATAAGTGAAATTTCTGCAAATTTGCCCCCAAAATAGGGAAATTTCTGGCTTTTGCCCCAAAATAAGGTGAATTTCAGAATTTTACCTCAAAATAAGGTGAATTTATGCATTTCTGCCACAAAATATTAGGAATTTCTGCCTTTTTGCCCCAAAATAAGGAAAATTTTTGCCTTTTTTCCTTGAAATAAGTGAAATTTCTGCAATTTTGCCCCAAAATAAGGTAAATTTCTCCTATTTTGCCGCAAAATAAGTGGAATTTCTGAGTTTTGCCGCAAAATAAGGAAAATTTCTGCCTTTTTACCCCACATTAGGGGAATTTCTGCAATTTTGCCTCAAAATACGGGAAATTTCTGACATTTGCCCCAAAATAAGAAAAATTTTTGCCTTTTTTCTCTGAAATAAGTGAAATTTCTGCAAATTTGCCCTAAAATAAAGGAAATTTCTGCAATTTTCCCCGATAATAAGGGAAATTTCTGGAATTTTGCCCCAAAATAAGAAGAATTTCTGTTTTTTTGCCCCCAAATAAGGGAAATTTCTGCAATTTTGCCCTAAAATAAGGGTAATTTCTGCTTATTTGCCTCTAAATAAGTGGAATTTCTGTTTTTTCCTCCAAAACGAAAGGAATTTTTGTCATTTTTGCCCCAAAATAAGGAAAATTTCTTACTTATTACCCTGAAATAAGTGAAATTTCTGAAATTTAGCCCCAATATAAGGGAAATTTCTGCCTTTTTGCCCCCAAATAAGGGGAATTTCCGCCTTTTTACCTCAAAATAAGGGGAATTTCTGAATTTTGGCACAAAATATTAGGAATTTCTGCCTTTTTGCCCCAAAATAAGGACAATTTCTGGAATTTTGCCACAAAATAAGTGGAATTTCAGAGTTTTGCCCCAAAATAAGGAGAATTTCTGCCTTTTTGCCCACAATTAGTGAAATTTCTGCAATTTTGCCCTAAAATAAGAGAAATTTCTGCAGTTTTTCCCCATAATAACGGAAATTTCTGCTATTTTGTTTCAAAATAAAAGGAATTTCTGTTTTTTGCCCTACAATTAGGGAAATTTCTGCAATTTTGCACAAAAATAAAGGGAATTTCTGCCTTTTGCCCCAAAATATGGGGAATTTCTGCCTTTTTGTCCGAAAATAAAAAAAATGCATACCTTTTTGCCATAAAAAAGGCAAATTTCTTCATTTTTGCTCCAAAATAAGAGGAACTTTTGCCTTTTTGCCTCTAAATAAGTGGAATTTCTGTTTTTTTCCCCCAAAACAAAGAGAATTAATGTCATTTTTGCCCCAAAATAAGGAAAATTTCTGACTTATTACCATGAAATAAGTGAAATTTATGCAAATTTGCCCGAAAAATAGGGAAATTTCTGCCTTTTGCCCCACAATATTGGGAATTTCAGCATTTTACCTCAAAATAAGGGGAATTTCTGCATTTTTGCCACAAAATATTAGGAATTTCTGCTTTTTTGCCCCAAAATAAGGAGAATTTCTGCCTTTTTGCCCACAATTAGTGAAATTTCTGCAACTTTGCCCTAAAATAAGAGAAAGTTCTGCAATTTTTCCCCATAATAAGGGAAATATCTGCAATTTTGCTTCAAAATAAGGGGAATTTCTGTTTTATGCCGCACAATTAGGGAAATTTCTGCAATTTTGCCCAAAAATAAGGGGAATTTCTGCCTTTTGCCCCAAAATATGGAAAATTTCTGACTTTTTGTTCGAAAATAAGAAAAATGCATACCTTTTTGCCATAAAAAAGGGAAATTTCTTCATTTTTGCTCCAAAATAAGGGGAACTTTTGTCTCTTTGCCTCTAAATAAGTGGAATTTCTGTTTCTTTCCCCAAAACAAAGAGAATTTCTGTCTTTTTTGCCCCAAAATAAGGAAAATTTCTGACTTATTACCATGAAATAAGTGAAATTTATGCAAATTTGCCCGAAAAATAGGGAAATTTCTGCCTTTTGCCCCACAATATTGGGAATTTCAGCATTTTACCTCAAAATAAGGTGAATTTCTGCATTTTTGCCACAAAATATTAAGAATTTCTGCCTTTTTGCCCCAAAATAAGGAAAATTTCTGCCTTTTTTCGTTGAAATAAGTGAAATTTCTGCAATTTTGCCCCAAAATAAGTGAAATTTCTGCAATTTTGTCCTAAAATAAGGGAAATTTCTGCAATTTTGCCCCAAAATAAGTGGAATTTCTGAGTTTTGCCCCAAAATAAGGAGAATTTCTGCCTTTTTGCCCCACATTAGAAGAATTTCTGCAATTTTGCTCCAAAATACGTGGAATTTCTGCCTTTTTGCCCGAAAATAAGGGGAATGCATTATTTTTACCCATAATAAAGGGAAATTTCTTCATTTTTGCCCCAAATTAAGGGAAATTTCTGCCTTTTTGCCCTGAAATAAGTGAAATTTCTGCAATTTTAGCCTAAAATAAGGTGAATTTCTGCCTTTTTGCCCCAAAATAATGGGAATTTCTGCCTTTTTGCCCCAAAATAAGAAAAATTTTTGCATTTTTTCTCTGAAATAAGTGAAATTTCGGCAATTTTGCCCTATTTAATGGAAATTTCTGCAATTTTTCCCCATAATAAGGGAAATTCTGGAATTTTGCCACAAAATAAGGGGAATTTCTGGTTTTTTGCCCACAAATAAGGGAAATTTCTGCAATTTTGCCCTAATATAAGGGGAATTTCTGCTTTTTTGCCTCTAAATAAGTGGAATTTCTGTCTTTTTCCCCCAAAACAAAGGGAATTACTGTCATTTTTGACCCAAAATAAGAAAAATTTCTGACTTATTACCCTGAAATAAGTGAAATTTCTGCAATTTTGCCCCAATATAAGGGAAATTTCTAGCTTTTTGCCCCCAAATAACGGGAATTACAGCGTTTTTACCTCAAAATAAGGGGAATTTCTGAATTTTGGCATAAAATATTAGGAATTTCTGCATTTTTGCCCCAAAATAAGGAAAATTTCTGCTTTTTTCCCTGAAATAAGTGAAATTTCTGCAATTTTGCTCAAAATAAGTAAAATTTCTGCAATTTTGCCCCAAAATAAGGGAAATTTCTGGAATTTTGCCCCAAATTAAGTGGATTTTCTGATTTTTGCCCAAACATAAGGAGAATTTCTGCCTTTTTGCGCCACAATTAGTGAAATTTCTGCAATTTTCCCCTAAAATAAGGAAAATTTCTGCAATTTTTCCTCATAATAAGGGAAATTTCTGACATTTTGCCCCAAAATAAGGGGAATTTCTGTTTTATACCCCACAATTAGGGAAATTTCTGCAATTTTGCCCAAAAATAAGGGAAATTTCTTCTTTTGCCCCAAAATATGGGGAATTTCTGCCTTTTTGTCCGAAAATAAGAAAAATGCATACCTTTTTGCCATAAAAAAGGGAAATTTCTTCATTTTTGCTCCAAAATAAGGGGAACTTTTGCCTTTTTGCCTCTATATAAGTGGAATTTCTGTTTTATTCTCTCAAAACAAAGAGAATTTCTGTCTATTTTGCCCAAAAATAAGGAAAATTTCTGACTTATTACCATGAAATAAGTGAAATTTCTGCAAATTTGCCCGAAAAATAGGGAAATTTCTGCCTTTTGCCCCAAAATAAGGGGAATTTCAGCATTTTACCTCAAAATAAGGGGAATTTCTGCATTTTTGCCACAAAATATTAGGAATTTCTGCTTTTTTGCCCCAAAATAAGGAGAATTTCTGCCTTTTTGCCCACAATTAGTGAAATTTCTGCAACTTTGCCCTAAAATAAGAGAAATTTCTGCAATTTTTCCCCATAATAAGGGAAATATCTGCAATTTTGCTTCAAAATAAGGGGAATTTCTGTTTTATGCCACACAATTAGGGAAATTTCTGCAATTTTGCCCAAAAATAAGGGGAATTTCTGCCTTTTGCCCCAAAATATGGAAAATTTCTGACTTTTTGTTCGAAAATAAGAAAAATGCATACCTTTTTGCCATAAAAAAGGGAAATTTCTTCATTTTTGCTCCAAAATAAGGGGAACTTTTGTCTCTTTGCCTCTAAATAAGTGGAATTTCTGTTTCTTTCCCCAAAACAAAGAGAATTTCTGTCTTTCTTGCCCCAAAATAAGGAAAATTTCTGACTTATTACCATGAAATAAGTGAAATTTATGCAAATTTGCCCGAAAAATAGGGAAATTTCTGCCTTTTGCCCCACAATATTGGGAATTTCAGCATTTTACCTCAAAATAAGGTGAATTTCTGCATTTTTGCCACAAAATATTAAGAATTTCTGCCTTTTTGCCCCAAAATAAGGAAAATTTCTGCCTTTTTTCGTTGAAATAAGTGAAATTTCTGCAATTTTGCCCCAAAATAAGTGAAATTTCTGCAATTTTGTCCTAAAATAAGGGAAATTTCTGCAATTTTGCCCCAAAATAAGTGGAATTTCTGAGTTTTGCCCCAAAATAAGGAGAATTTCTGCCTTTTTGCCCCACATTAGAAGAATTTCTGCAATTTTGCTCCAAAATACGTGGAATTTCTGCCTTTTTGCCCGAAAATAAGGGGAATGCATTATTTTTACCCATAATAAAGGGAAATTTCTTCATTTTTGCCCCAAATTAAGGGAAATTTCTGCCTTTTTGCCCTGAAATAAGTGAAATTTCTGCAATTTTAGCCTAAAATAAGGTGAATTTCTGCCTTTTTGCCCCAAAATAATGGGAATTTCTGCCTTTTTGCCCCAAAATAAGAAAAATTTTTGCATTTTTTCTCTGAAATAAGTGAAATTTCGGCAATTTTGCCCTATTTAATGGAAATTTCTGCAATTTTTCCCCATAATAAGGGAAATTCTGGAATTTTGCCACAAAATAAGGGGAATTTCTGTTTTTTTGCCCACAAATAAGGGAAATTTCTGCAATTTTGCCCTAATATAAGGGGAATTTCTGCTTTTTTGCCTCTAAATAAGTGGAATTTCTGTCTTTTTCCCCCAAAACAAAGGGAATTACTGTCATTTTTGACCCAAAATAAGAAAAATTTCTGACTTATTACCCTGAAATAAGTGAAATTTCTGCAATTTTGCCCCAATATAAGGGAAATTTCTAGCTTTTTGCCCCCAAATAACGGGAATTACAGCGTTTTTACCTCAAAATAAGGGGAATTTCTGAATTTTGGCATAAAATATTAGGAATTTCTGCATTTTTGCCCCAAAATAAGGAAAATTTCTGCTTTTTTCCCTGAAATAAGTGAAATTTCTGCAATTTTGCTCCAAAATAAGTAAAATTTCTGCAATTTTGCCCCAAAATAAGGGAAATTTCTGGAATTTTGCCCCAAATTAAGTGGATTTTCTGATTTTTGCCCAAACATAAGGAGAACTTCTGCCTTTTTGCGCCACAATTAGTGAAATTTCTGCAATTTTCCCCTAAAATAAGGAAAATATCTGCAATTTTTCCTCATAATAAGGGAAATTTCTGACATTTTGCCCCAAAATAAGGGGAATTTCTGTTTTATACCCCACAATTAGGGAAATTTCTGCAATTTTGCCCAAAAATAAGGGAAATTTCTTCTTTTGCCCCAAAATATGGGGAATTTCTGCCTTTTTGTCCGAAAATAAGAAAAATGCATACCTTTTTGCCATAAAAAAGGGAAATTTCTTCATTTTTGCTCCAAAATAAGGGGAACTTTTGCCTTTTTGCCTCTATATAAGTGGAATTTCTGTTTTATTCTCTCAAAACAAAGAGAATTTCTGTCTATTTTGCCCAAAAATAAGGAAAATTTCTGACTTATTACCATGAAATAAGTGAAATTTCTGCAAATTTGCCCCCAAAATAAGGAAATTTCTGCCTTTTGCCCCAAAATAACGGGAATTTCAGCATTTTACCTCAAAATAAGGGGAATTTCTGCATTTTTGCTACAAAATATTAGGAATTTCTGCCTTTTTGCCCCAAAATAAGGAAAATTTCTGCTTTTTTCCCTGAAATAAGTGAAATTTCTGCAATTTTGCCCCAAAATAAGTAAAATTTCTGCAATTTTGCTCCAAAATAAGGAAAATTTTTGGAATTTTGCCCCAAATTAAGTACAATTTCTGATTTTTGCCCAAAAATAAGGGGAATTTCTGCCTTTTTGCCCACAATTAGTGAAATTTCTGCAATTTTGCCCTAAAATAAAGGAAATTTCTGCAATTTTTCTCCATAATAATGGAAATTTCTGCAATTTTGCTTCAAAATAAGGGGAATTTCTGTTTTTTGCCCTACAATTAGGGAAATTTCTGCAATTTTGCCCAAAAATAAGGAGAATTTCTGCCTTTTGCCCCAAAATATGGGGAATTTCTGCCTTTTTGTCCGAAAATAAGAAAAATGGATACCTTTTTGTCATAAAAAAGGGAAATTTCTTCATTTTTGCTCCAAAATCAGAGGAACTTTTGCCTTTTTGCCTCTAAATAAGTGGAATTTCTGTTTTTTCCCCCAAAACAAAGAGAATTAATGTCATTTTTGCCCCAAAATAAGGAAAATTTCTGACTTATTACCATGAAATAAGTGAAATTTCTGCAAATTTGCCCGAAAAAAAGGGAAATTTCTGCCTATTGCCCCAAAATAAGGGGAATTTCAGCATTTTACCTCAAAACAAGGGGAATTTCTGCATTTTTGCCACAAAATATTAGGAATTTCTGCTTTTTTGCCCCAAAATAAGGAGAATTTCTGCCTTTTTGCCCCACAATTAGTGAAATTTCTGCAACTTTGCCCTAAAATGAGAGAAATTTCTGCAATTTTTCCCCATAATAAGGGAAATTTCTGCAATTTTGCTTCAAAATAAGGGAAATTTCTGTTTTTTGCCCCACAATTAGGGAAATTTCTGCAATTTTCCCAAAAATAAGGGGAATTTCGGCCTTTTGCCCCAAAATATGGGGAATTTCTGCCTTTTTGTCTGAAAATAAGAAAAATGCATACCTTTTTGCCATAAAAAAGGGAAATTTCTTCATTTTTGCTCCAAAATAAGGGGAACTTTTGCCTTTTTGCCTCTAAATAAGTGGAATTTCCGTTTTTTTCCCCCAAAACAAAGAGAATTTCTGCTTTTTGCCCTAAAATAAATGAAATTTCTGCAATTTTGCCCAATATAAGGGAAATTTCTGCCTTTTTGCTCCCAAATAACGGGAATTTCAGCCTTTTTACCTCAAAATAAGAAGAATTTCTGAATTTTGGCACAAAATATTAGGAATTTCTACCTTTTTGCCCCAAAATAAGGAAAATTTCTGCCTTTTTTCCCTGAAATAAGTGAAATTTCTGAAATTTTGCCCCAAAATAAGTAAAATTTCTGCAATTTTGCCCCAAAATAAGGGAAATTTCTGGAATTTTGCCCCAAATTAAGTGGAATTTCTGATTTTTGCCCAAAAATAAGGGGAATTTCTGCCTTTTTGCGCCACAATTAGTGAAATTTCTGCAATTTTGCCCTAAAATAAGGAAAATTTCTGCAATTTTTCCTCATAATAAGGAAAATTTCTGACATTTTGCCCCAAAATAAGGGGAATTTCTGTTTTATACCCCACAATTAGGGAAATTTCTGCAATTTTGCCCAAAAATAAGGGAAATTTCTTCCTTTTGCCCCAAAATATGGGGAATTTCTGCCTTTTTGTCTGAAAATAAGAAGAATGCATACCTTTTTGCCATAAAAAAGGCAAATTTCTTCATTTTTACTCCAAAATAAGGGCAACTTTTGCCTTTTTGCATCTATATAAGTGGAATTTGTTATTTTCTCTCAAAACAAAGAGAATTTCTGTCTATTTTGCCCAAAAATAAGGAAAATTTCTGACTTATTACCATGAAATAAGTGAAATTTCTGAAAATTTGCCCCAAAAATAGAAAAATTTCTTCCTTTTGCCCCAAAATAAGAGGAATTTCAGCATTTTACCTCAAAATAAGGGGAATTTCTGCATTTTTCCTACAAAATATTAGGAATTTCTGCCTTTTTGCCCCAAAATAAAGAAAATTTCTGCTTTTTTCCCTGAAATAAGTGAAATTTCTGCAATTTTGCCCCAAAATAAGTATAATTTCTGCAATTTTGCCCCAAAATAAGGGACATTTTTGGAATTTTGCCCCAAATTAAGTGGAATTTCTGATTTTTGCCCTAAAATAAGGGGAATTTCTGCCTTTTTGCGCAACAATTAGTGAAATTTCTGCAATTTTGCCCTAAAATAAAGAAAATTTCTGCAATTTTTCCTCATAATAAGGGAAATTTCTGACATTTTGTCCCAAAATAAGGGGAATTTCTGTTTTATACCCCACAATTAGGGAAATTTCTGCAATTTTGCCCAAAAATAAGGGAAATTTCTGCCTTTTGCCCCAAAATATGGGGAATTTCTGCCTTTTTGTCTGAAAATAAGAAGAATGCATACATTTTTGCCATAAAAAAGGGAAATTTCTTCATTTTTGCTCCAAAATAAGGGGAACATTTGCCTTTTTGCCTCTATATAAGTGGAATTTCTGTTTTTTTTCTCTCAAAACAAAGAGAATTTCTGTCTTTTTTGCCCAAAAATAAGGAAAATTTCTGACTTATTACCATGAAATAAGTGAAATTTCTGCAAATTTGCCCCAAAAATAGGGAAATTTCTGCCTTTTGCCCCAAAATAAGGAAAATTTCTGCCTTTTTATTTTGAAATAAGTGAAATTTCTGCAATTTTGCCCCAAAATAAGTGAAATTTCTGCAATTTTGCTCCAAAATAAGGGAAATTTCTGCAATTTTGCCTCAAAATAAGTGGAATTTCTGAGTTTTGCCTCAAAATAAGTAGAATTTCTGCCTTTTTGCCACACATTAGCGGAATTTCTGCAATTTTGCTCCAAAATACGGGGAATTTCTGCCTTTTTGCCCCAAAATAAGAAAGATTTTTGCCTTTTTTCTCTGAAATAAGTTAAATTTCTGCAATTTTGCCCTAAAATAAAGGAAATTTCTGCAATTTTTACCAATAATAAGGGAAATTTCGCCCCAAAATAAGGGGAATTTCTATTTTATTCCCCAAATAAAGGAAATTTCTGCAATTTTGCCCTAAAATAAGGGGAATATCTGCTTTTTCCTCTAAATAAGTGGAATTTCGGTCTTTTTCCCCCAAAACCAAGGGAATTTCTGTCATTTTTGCCCCAAAATAAGAAAAATTTCTGACTTATTACCCTGAAATAAGTGAAATTTCTGCAATTTAGCCCCAATATAAGGGAAATTTCTGCCTTTTTGCTCCCAAATAAGGGGAATTTCAGCCTTTTTACCTCAAAATAAGGTAAATTTCTGAATTTTGGCACAAAATATTAGGAATTTCTGCCTTTTTGCCCCAAAATAAGAAAATTTCTGCTTTTTCCTTGAAATAAGTGAAATTTCTGCAAATTTGCCCCAAAAAAGGGAAATTTCTGCCATTTGCCCCAAAATAAAAGAAATTTCTGCATTTTACCTCAAAATAAGGGAAATTTCTGATTTTTGCACCAAAATATGGAGAATTTCTGCCTTTTTGCCCCAAAATAAAGGGAATTTCTGCCTTTTTTCCCTGAAATAAGTGAAATTTCTGCAATTTTGCTTCAAAATAAGTGAAATTTCTTCAATTTTGACCCAAAATAATGAAAATTTCTGGAATTTTGCCCCAAAATAAGTGGAATTTCTGAGTTTTTCCCCAAAATAAGGAGAATTTCTGCCTTTTTGACCCACAATTAGTGAAATTTCTGCAATTTTGCCCTAAAATAAGGGAAATTCCTGCAATTTTTCCCCATAATAAGGGAAATTTCTGCAATTTTGCTTCAAAATAAGGAGAAATTCTGTTTTTTGCCCCACAATTAGAGAAATTTCTGCAATTTTGCCCAAAATAAATGGAATTTCTGCCTTTTGCCCCAAAATATGGGGAATTTCTGCCTTTTTGTCCGAAAATAAGAAAAATGCATAACTTTTTGCCATAAAAAAGGGAAATTTCTTCATTTTTGCTCCAAAATAAGGGGAACTTTTGACTTTTTGCCTCTAAATAAGTGGAATTTCTGTTTTTTCCCCAAAAACAATGAGAATTTCTGTCTTTTTTGCCCCAAAATAAAAAAAATTTCGGACTTATTACCATGAAATAAGTGAAATTTCTGCAAATTTGCCCCAAAAATAGGGAAATTTCTGCCCTTTGCCCCAAAATAAGGGAAATTTCAGCATTTTACCTCAAAATAAGGGGAATTTCTGCATTTTTCCACAAAATATTAGGAATTTCTGCCTTTTTGCCCCAAAATAAGGAAAATTTCTGCCTTTTTTCCCTGAAATTAGTGAAATTTCTACAATTTTGCCCCAAAATAAGTGAAATTTCTGCAATTTTGTCCCAAATTAGGGAAATTTCTGCAATTTTGCCCCAAAATAAGTGGAATTTCTGAGTTTTGCCCTAAAATAAGGAGAATTTCTGCCTTTTTGCCCCACATTAGGGGAATTTCTGCAATTTTGCTCCAAAATACGGGGAATTTCTGCCTATTTGCCCGAAAATAAGGGGAATGCATACCTTTTTGCCATAAAAAAGGGAAATTTCTTCATTTTTGCCCCAAATTAAGGGAAATTTCTGCCTTTTTGCCCTGAAATAAGTGAAATTTCTGCAATTTTAGCACAAAATAAGGTGAATTTCTGCCTTTATGCCCCAAAATAATGGGAATTTCTGCCTTTTTGCCCCAAAATAAGAAAAATTTTTGCCTTTTTTTCTCTGAAATAAGTGAAATTTCTGCAATTTTGCCCTATTTAAAGAAATTTCTGCAATTTTTCCCCATAATAAGGGAAATTTCTGGAATTTTGCCACAAAATAAGGGGAATTTCTGGTTTTTTGCCCCCAAATAACGGAAATTTCTGCAAATTTGCCCTAAAATAAGGGGAATTTCTGCTTTATTGCCTCTAAATAAGTGGAATTTCTGTCTTTTTTCCCCAAAACAAAGGGAATTTCTGTCATTTTTGCCCCAAAATGAGAAAAATTTCTGACCTATTACCCTGAAATAAGTGAAATTTCCTCAATTTTGCCCCAATATAAGAAAAATTTCTGCCTTTTTGCCCCCAAATAACGGGAATTACAGCCTTTTTACCTCAAAATAAGGGGAATTTCTGAATTTTGGCACAAAATATTAGGAATTTCTGCCTTTTTGCCCTAAAAAAAGGATAATTTCTGCTTTTTTCCCTGAAATAAGTGAAATTTCTTCAATTTTGCCCCAAAATAAGTAAAATTTCTGCAATTTTGCCTCAAAATAAGGGAAATTTCTGAAATTATGCACCAAAATAAGTGGAATTTCTGATTTTTGCCAAAAAATAAGGGGAATTTCTTTTTTTTTGCGCCACAATTAGTGATATTTCTGCAATTTTGCCCTAAAATAAGGGAAATTTCTGCAATTTTTCCTCAAAATAAAAGAAATTTCTGCCATTTTGCCCAAAAACAAGGGAAATTTCTGGAATTTTGCCCCAAAATAAGTGGAATTTCTGAGTTTTGCCCCAAAATAAGGGGAATTTCTGCCTTTTGCCCCACAATTAGGGAAATTTCTGCAATTTTGCCCAAATATAAGGGAAATTTCTGCCTTGTGCCCCAAAATATGGGGAATTTTTGCCTTTTTGTCTGAAAATAAGAAGAATACATACCTTTTTGCCATAAAAATGGAAAATTTCTTCATTTTTGTTCCAAAATAAAAGGAATTTCTGCTTTTTTGCCTCTAAATAAGTGGAATTTCTGTCTTTTTCCCCCAAAACAAAGGGAATTTCTGTCTTTTTTGCTCCAAAATAAGGAAAATTTCTGACTTATAACCCTGAAATAAATGAAATTTCTGCAAATTTGCCCCAAAATAAGAAAAATTTCTGCCTTTGTGCCCCCAAATAAGGAGAATTTCAGCCTTTTTACCTCAAAATAAGGGAAATTTCTGCATTTTTGCAACAAAATATTAGGAATTTCTGCATTTTTGCCACAAAATATTAGGAATTTCTGCCTTTTTGCCCCAAAATAAGGAAAATTTCTGCCTTTTTTTTCCCTGAAATAAGTGAAATTTCTGCAAATTTGCCCCCAAAAAAAGAAATTTCTAACTTTTGCCCCAAAATAAGAAGAATTTCAGTATTTTACCTCAAAATAAGGGAAATTTCTGATTTTTGCACCAAAATATAAAGAATTTCTGCCTTTTTGCCCCAAAATAAGGAAAATTTCTGCATTTTTTCCCTGAAATAAGTGAAATTTCTGCAATTTTGCCCCAAAATAAAGAAAATTTCTGAAATTTCTCCCCACAATTAGAGGAATTTCTGCCTTTTTGCTCCAAAATATGGGGAATTTCTGCTATTTTGCCCGAAAATAAGGGGAATGCATACCTTTTTGCCATAAAAAAGGGAAATTTCTTCATTTTTGCCCCAAATTAAGAGAAATTTCTGACTTTTTGCCTTGAAATATGTAAAATTTCTGCAATTTTGCCCTAAAATAAGAGAAAATTTCTGCAATTTTTCTCCATAATAAGGGAAATTTCTGGAATTTTGCCACAAAATAAGGGGAATTTCTGTTTTTTTTTTTCCCCCAAATAAGGGAAATTTCTGAAATTTTGCCCTAAAATAAGGGAAATTTCTGGTTTTTTGCCTTTAAATAAGTGGAATTTCTGTCTTTTTCCCCCAAAACAAAGGGAATTTCTGTCATTTTTGCCCCAAAATAATGAAAATTTCTGACTTATTACCCTGAAATAAGTGAAATTTCTGCAATTTTGTCCCAATATAAGGGAAATTTCTGCGTTTTTGCCCCCAAATAAGGGGAATTTCAGCCTTTTTACCTCAAAATAAGGGGAATTTCTGAATTTTGGCAGAAAATATTAGGAATTTCTTCCTTTTTGCCCCAAAATAAAAAAATTTCTGCCTTTTTTCCCTGAAATAAGTAAAATTTCTGCAATTTTGCCCCTAAATAAGTAAAATTTCTGCAATTTTGCCCCACAATAAGGGAAATTTCTGGAATTTTGCCCCAAAATAAGTGGAATTTCTGATTTTTGCCCCAAAATAAGGAGAATTTCTGCCTTTTTGCCCTACAATTAGTGAAATTTCTGCAATTTTGCCCAAAAATAAGGGAAATTTCTGCAATTTTTCCCCATAATAAGGGAAATTTCTGCAATTTTGCTTCAAAATAAGGGGAATTTCTGTTTTTTGCCCCACAATAAAGAAAATTTCTGCAATTTTGCCCCAAAATAAGGGAAATTTCTGCCTTTTTGTCCAAAAATAAGAAGAATGCATACCTTTTTGCCATAAAAAAAGGAAATTTCTTCATTTTTACTCCAAAATAAAGGGACCTTTTGCCTTTTTGCCTCAAAATAAGGGAAATTTCTGAAATTATGCACCAAAATAAGTGGAATTTCTGATTTTTGCCAAAAAATAAGGGGAATTTCTTTTTTTTTGCGCCACAATTAGTGATATTTCTGCAATTTTGCCCTAAAATAAGGGAAATTTCTGCAATTTTTCCTCAAAATAAAAGAAATTTCTGCCATTTTGCCCAAAAACAAGGGAAATTTCTGGAATTTTGCCCCAAAATAAGTGGAATTTCTGAGTTTTGCCCCAAAATAAGGGGAATTTCTGCCTTTTGCCCCACAATTAGGGAAATTTCTGCAATTTTGCCCAAATATAAGGGAAATTTCTGCCTTGTGCCCCAAAATATGGGGAATTTTTGCCTTTTTGTCTGAAAATAAGAAGAATACATACCTTTTTGCCATAAAAATGGAAAATTTCTTCATTTTTGTTCCAAAATAAAAGGAATTTCTGCTTTTTTGCCTCTAAATAAGTGGAATTTCTGTCTTTTTCCCCCAAAACAAAGGGAATTTCTGTCTTTTTTGCTCCAAAATAAGGAAAATTTCTGACTTATAACCCTGAAATAAATGAAATTTCTGCAAATTTGCCCCAAAATAAGAAAAATTTCTGCCTTTGTGCCCCCAAATAAGGAGAATTTCAGCCTTTTTACCTCAAAATAAGGGAAATTTCTGCATTTTTGCAACAAAATATTAGGAATTTCTGCATTTTTGCCACAAAATATTAGGAATTTCTGCCTTTTTGCCCCAAAATAAGGAAAATTTCTGCCTTTTTTTTCCCTGAAATAAGTGAAATTTCTGCAAATTTGCCCCCAAAAAAAGAAATTTCTAACTTTTGCCCCAAAATAAGAAGAATTTCAGTATTTTACCTCAAAATAAGGGAAATTTCTGATTTTTGCACCAAAATATAAAGAATTTCTGTCTTTTTGCCCCAAAATAAGGAAAATTTCTGCATTTTTTCCCTGAAATAAGTGAAATTTCTGCAATTTTGCCCCAAAATAAAGAAAATTTCTGAAATTTCTCCCCACAATTAGAGGAATTTCTGCCTTTTTGCTCCAAAATATGGGGAATTTCTGCTATTTTGCCCGAAAATAAGGGGAATGCATACCTTTTTGCCATAAAAAAGGGAAATTTCTTCATTTTTGCCCCAAATTAAGAGAAATTTCTGACTTTTTGCCTTGAAATATGTAAAATTTCTGCAATTTTGCCCTAAAATAAGAGAAAATTTCTGCAATTTTTCTCCATAATAAGGGAAATTTCTGGAATTTTGCCACAAAATAAGGGGAATTTCTGTTTTTTTTTTCCCCCAAATAAGGGAAATTTCTGAAATTTTGCCCTAAAATAAGGGAAATTTCTGGTTTTTTGCCTTTAAATAAGTGGAATTTCTGTCTTTTTCCCCCAAAACAAAGGGAATTTCTGTCATTTTTGCCCCAAAATAATGAAAATTTCTGACTTATTACCCTGAAATAAGTGAAATTTCTGCAATTTTGTCCCAATATAAGGGAAATTTCTGCGTTTTTGCCCCCAAATAAGGGGAATTTCAGCCTTTTTACCTCAAAATAAGGGGAATTTCTGAATTTTGGCAGAAAATATTAGGAATTTCTTCCTTTTTGCCCCAAAATAAAAAAATTTCTGCCTTTTTTCCCTGAAATAAGTAAAATTTCTGCAATTTTGCCCCTAAATAAGTAAAATTTCTGCAATTTTGCCCCACAATAAGGGAAATTTCTGGAATTTTGCCCCAAAATAAGTGGAATTTCTGATTTTTGCCCCAAAATAAGGAGAATTTCTGCCTTTTTGCCCTACAATTAGTGAAATTTCTGCAATTTTGCCCAAAAATAAGGGAAATTTCTGCAATTTTTCCCCATAATAAGGGAAATTTCTGCAATTTTGCTTCAAAATAAGGGGAATTTCTGTTTTTTGCCCCACAATACAGAAAATTTCTGCAATTTTGCCCCAAAATAAGGGGAATTTCTGCCTTTTTGTCCAAAAATAAGAAGAATGCATACCTTTTTGCCATAAAAAAAGGAAATTTCTTTATTTTTACTCCAAAATAAAGGGACCTTTTGCCTTTTTGCCTCAAAATAAGTGGAATTTCTGTCTTTTTCCACCAAAACAAAGGGAATTTCTGTCTTTTTTGCCCCAAACTAAGGAAAATTTCTGACTTATTACCCTGAAATAAGTGAAATTTCTGCAAATTTGGCCCAAAATAAGGGAAATTTCTGCCTTTTTGCCCACAAATAATGGGAATTTTAGCCTTTTTACCTCAAAATAAAAGAAATTTCTGCATTTTTGCACCAAAATATGGAGAATTTCTGCATTTTGCCCCAAAATAAGAAAAATTTCTGCCTTTTTTCCCTGAAATAAGTGAAATTTCTGCAATTTTGCCCCAAACTAAGTGAAATTTCTGCAATTTTGCCCCAAAATAAAAAAAATTTCTTGAATTTTGCCCCAAAATAAGTGGAATTTCTGAGCTTTGCCCCAACATAAGAAGAATTTCTTCCTTTTTGCCCCACAAATTGTGAAATTTCTGCAATTTTGCCCTAAAATAAGGGAAATTTCTGCAATTTTTCCCCATAATAAGGGAAATTTCTGCAATTTTGCTTCAAAATAAGAGGAATTTCTGTTTTTTGCCCCACAATTAGGGAAATTTCTGCAATTTTGCCCTAAAATAAAGGGAATTTCTGCCTTTTGCCCCAAAATATGGGAAATTTCTGCCTTTTTGTTTGAAAATAAGAAGAATGCATACCTTTTTGCCATAAATAAGGGAAATTTCTTCATTTTTGCTCCAAAATAAGGGGAACTTTTGCCTTTTTGCCTCTAAATATGTAGAATTTCTGTTTTTTTCCCCCAAAACAAAGAGAATTTCTGTCTTTTTTGCCCCAAAGTAATGAAAATTTCTGACTTATTACCCTGAAATAAGTGAAATTTCTGCAAATTTGCCCCAAAAATAGGGAAATTTCTGCCTTTTGCACAAAAATAAGGGGAATTTCAGCATTTTACCTCAAAATAAATGAAATTTCTGATTTTTGCACCAAAATATGGAGAATTTCTGCCTTTTTGCAACAAAAAAAAATTTCTGCTTTTTTTCCCTGAAATAAGTGAAATTTCTGCAAATTTGCCCCAAAATTAGGGAAATTTCTGCCTTTTTCCCCCAAATATGGGGAATTTCAGCCTTTTTACCTCAAAATAAAGGAAATTTCTGCAACTTTGCAACAAAATATTAGGAATTTCTGCATTTTTGCCACAAAATATTAGGAATTTCTGCCTTTTTGCCCCAAAATAAGGAAAATTTCTGCCTTTTTTTCCCTGAAATAAGTGAAATTTCGGCAATTATGCCCCAAAATAAGTGAAATTTCTGCAAATTTGCCCCAAAATAAGGGAAATTTCTGGAATTTTGCCCCAAAATAAGTGGAATTTCTGAGTTTTGCCCCAAAATAAGGAGAATTTCTGCCTTTTTGCCCCACAATTAGTGAAATTTCTGCAATTTTGCCCCAAAAAAAGGAAATTTCTGCCTTTTGCCCCAAAATAAGGGGAATTTCAGCATTTTACCTATAAATAAGGGAAATTTCTGATTTTTGCACCAAAATATGGAGAATTTCTGCCTTTTTGCCACAAAATAAGAAAAATTTCTGCCCTTTTTCCATGAAATAAGTGAAATTTCTGCAATTTTGCCCCAAAATAAGTGAAATATCTGCAATTTTGCCCCAAAATAAGGGAAATTTCTGGAATTTTGCCCCAAAATAAGTGGAATTTCTGAGTTTTGCCTCAAAATAAGGAGAATTTCTGCCTTTTTGCCCCACAATGAGTGAAATTTCTTCAATTTTGCCCTAAAATAAGGGGAATTTCTGCCTTTTGCCCCAAAATATGGGGAATTTCTGCCTTTTTGTTTTAAAATAAGAAGAATGCATACCTTTTTGCCATAAAACAGTGAAATTTCTTCATTTTTGCTTCTAAATAAGAGGAACTTTTGCCTTTTTGCCTCTAAATAAGTAGAATTTCTGTTTTTTCGCCCAAAACAAAGAGAATTTCTGTCTTTTTTGCCCCAAAATAAGTAAAATTTCTGACTTATTACACTGAAATAAGTGAAATTTCTGCAAATTTGCCCCAAAAAAGGGAAATTTCATCCTTTTGCCCCAAAATAAGGGGAATTTCAGCATTTTACCTCAAAATAATGGAAATTTCTGATTTTTGCACCAAAATATGGAGAATTTCTGCCTTTTGCACCAAAATAAGGAAAATTTCTGGCTTTTTTCCCTGAAATAAGTGAAATTTCTGCAATTTTGCCCCAAAATAAGGAGAACTTCTGCCTTTTTGCCCCACAATTAGGGGAATTTCTGCAATTTTGCTCCAAAATATAGGGAATTTCTGGCTTTTTGCCCGAAAATAAGGGGAATGCATAGCTTTTTTGCTATAAAAAAGGGAAATTTCTTCATTTTTGCCCCAAATTAAGGAAAATTTCTGCCTTTTTGCCCTGAAATATGTGAAATTTCTGCAAATTTGCCCCAAAAAAGGGAAATTTCATCCTTTTGCCCAAAAATAAGGGGAATTTCAGCATTTTACCTCAAAATAATGGAAATTTCTGATTTTTGCACCAAAATATGGAGAATTTCTGCCTTTTGCACCAAAATAAGGAAAATTTCTGGCTTTTTTCCCTGAAATAAGTGAAATTTCTGCAATTTTGCCCCAAAATAAGGAGAACTTCTGCCTTTTTGCCCCACAATTAGGGGAATTTCTGCAATTTTGCTCCAAAATATAGGGAATTTCTGCCTTTTTGCCCGAAAATAAGGGGAATGCATAGCTTTTTGCTATAAAAAAGGGAAATTTCTTTATTTTTGCTTCAAATTAAGGAAAATTTCTGCCTTTTTGCCCTGAAATATGTGAAATTTCTTCAATTTTAGCCCAAAATAAGGTGAATTTCAGCTTTTTTGCCCCAAAATAATTGGAATTTCTGCCTTTTTGCCACAAAATAAGAAAAATTTTTGCTTTTTTTCTCTGAAATAAGTGAAATTTCTGCAATTTTGCCCTAAAATAAAAGAAATTTCTGCAATTTTTCCCCATAATAAAGGAAATTTCTGGAATTTTGCCTTAAAATAAGGGGAATTTTTGTTTTTTGCCCCCAAATAAGGGAAATTTCTGCAATTTTGCCCTAAAATAAGGGGAAGTTCTGCTTTTTTTGCCTCTAAATAAGTGGAATTTCTGTCTTTTTCTTCCAAAACAAAGGGAATTTCTGTCATTTTTGCCCCAAAATAAGAAAAATTTCTGACTTATTATTCTAAAATAAGTGAAATTTCTGCAATTTTGCCCCAATATAAGGGAAATTTCTGCCTTTTTGCCCCCAAATAAGGGGAATTTCAGCCTTTTTACCTCAAAATAAGGGGAATTTCTGAATTTTGGCACAAATATTAGGAATTTCTGCTTTTTTGCCCCAAAATAAGGAAAATTTCTGCCTTTTTTCCCTGATATAAGTGAAATTTCTGCAATTTTGCCCCAAAATAAGTAAAATTTCTGCAATTTTGCCCCAAAATAAGGGAAATTTCTGGAATTTTGCCCCAAAATAAGTGGAATTTCTGAGTTTTGCCCCAAAATAATGGTAATTTCTGCTTTTTGCCCCACAATTAGGGAAATTTCTGCAATTTTGCCCAAAAAGAAGGGAAATTTCTGCCTTTTGCCCCAAAATATGGGGAATTTCTGCCTTTTTGTCTGAAAATAAGAAGAATGCATAACTTTTTGCACTAAAAATGGGAAATTTCTTCATTTTTGCTCCAAAATAAAAGGAATTTCTGCTTTTTTGCCTCTAAATAGGTGGAATTTCTGTCTTTTTCCCCCAAAACAAAGGGAATTTCATTTTTTTTTAGTCCAAAATAAGGAAAATTTCCGACTTATAACCCTGAAATAAATGAAATTTCTGCAAATTTGCCCCAAAATAAGAAAAATTTCTGCCTTTGTGCCCCCAAATAAGGAGAATTTCAGCCTTTTTACCTCAAAATAAGGGAAATTTCTGCATTTTTGCAACAAAATATTAGGAATTTCTGCATTTTTGCCACAAAATGTTAGGAATTTCTGCCTTTTTGCCCCAAAATAAGGAAAATTTCTGCCTTTTTTTTCCCTGAAATAAGTGAAATTTCTGCAAATTTGCCCCAAATAAAGGGAAATTTCTGCCTTTTGCCCCAAAATAAGAAGAATTTCAGCATTTTACCTCAAAATAAGGAAAATTTCTGATTTTTGCACCAAAATATGGAGAATTTCTGCATTTTTGCCCCAAAATTAAGAAAATTTCTGCGTTTTTTCCCTGAAATAAGTGAAATTTTTGCAATTTTGCCCTAAAATAAGTGAAATTTCTGCAATTTTGCCCCAAAATAAGGAAAATTTCTGAAATTTTTCCCCACAATTAGGGGAATTTCTGCAATTTTGCTCCAAAATACAGGGAATTTCTGCTATTTTGCCCGAAAATAAGGGGAATGCATACCTTTTTGCCATAAAAAGGGAAATTTCTTCATTTTTGCCCCAAATTAAGGGAAATTTCTGAATTTTTGCCCTGAAATATGTAAAATTTCTGCAATTTTAGCCCAAAATACGGTGAATTTCTGCCTTTTTGCCCCAAAATAATGGGAATTTCTGCCTTTTTGCTCCAAAATAAGAAAAAATTTTTGAATTTTTTCTCTGAAATAAGTGAAATTTCTGCAATTTTGCCCTAAAATAAGGGAAATTTCTGAAATTTTTCCCCATAATAAGGGAAATTTCTGTAATTTTGCCACAAAATAAGGGGAATTTCTGTTTTTTTGCCCCCAAATAAGGGAAATTTCTGCAATTTTGCCCTAAAATAAAAGGAATTTCTGGTTTTTTGCCTCTAAATAAGTGGAATTTCTGTCTTTTTCCCCCAAAACAAAGGGAATTTCTGTCATTTTTGCCCCAAAATAATGAAAATTTCTGACTTATTACCCTGAAATAAGTGAAATTTCTGCAATTTTGTCCCAATATAAGGGAAATTTCTGCGTTTTTGCCCCCAAATAAGGGGAATTTCAGCCTTTTTACCTCAAAATAATGGGATTTTCTGAATTTTGGCACAACATATTAAAAATTTCTGCCTTTTTGCCCCAAAATAAAAAAAAATTTCTGCCTTTTTTCCCTGAAATAAGTGAAATTTCTGCAATTTTGCCCCAAAATAAGTAAAATTTCTGCAATTTTGCCCCACAATAAGGGAAATTTCTGTTTTTTTGCCCCAAAATAAGTGGAATTTCTGAGTTTTGCCCCAAAATAAGGAGAATTTCTGCATTTTTGCCCAACAATTAGTGAAATTTCTGCAATTTTTCCCTAAAATAAGGGAAATTAGTGCAATTTTTCCTCATAATAAGGGAAATTTCTGCCATTTTGCCCCAAAATAAGGGAAATTTCTGGAATTTTGCCCCAAAATAAGTGGAATTTCTGAGTTTTGCCCCAAAATAAGGGGAATTTCTGCCTTTTGCCCCACAATTAGGGAAATTTCTGCAATTTTGCCCAAAAAGAAGGGAAATTTCTGCCTTGTGCCCCAAAATATGGGGAATTTTTCCTTTTTGTCTGAAAATAAGAAGAATGCATACCTTTTTGCCATAAAAATGGAAAATTTCTTCATTTTTGCTCCAAAATAAAAGGAATTTCTGCTTTTTTGCCTCTAAATAAGTGGAATTTCTGTCTTTTTCCCCCAAAACAAAGGGAATTTCTGTCTTTTTTGCTCCAAAATAAGGAAAATTTCTGACTTATAACCCTGAAATAAATGAAATTTCTGCAAATTTGCCCCAAAATAAGAAAAATTTCTGCCTTTGTGCCCCCAAATAAGGAGAATTTCAGCCTTTTTACCTCAAAATAAGGGAAATTTCTGCATTTTTGCAACAAAATATTAGGAATTTCTGCATTTTTGCCACAAAATATTAGAAATTTCTGCCTTTTTGCCCCAAAATAAGGAAAATTTCTGCCTTTTTTTCCCCTGAAATAAGTGAAATTTCTGCAAATTTGCCCCCCAAAAAAAGAAATTTCTGCCTTTTGCCCCATAATAAAAAGAATTTCAGCATTTTACCTCAAAATAAGGGAAATTTCTGATTTTTGCACCAAAATATGGAGAATTTCTGCCTTTTTGCCCCAAAATAAGGAAAATTTCTGCATTTTCTCCCTGAAATAAGTGAAATTTCTGCAATTTTGCCCCAAAATAAAGAAAATTTCTGAAATTTTGCCCCACAATTAGGGGAATTTCTGCCATTTTGCTCCAAAATACCGGGAATTTCTGCTATTTTGCCCGAAAATAAGGGGAATGCATACCTTTTTGCCATAAAAAAGGGAAATTTCTTCATTTTTGCCCCAAATTAAGGGAAATTTCTGACTTTTTGCCTTGAAATATGTAAAATTTCTGCAATTTTGCCCTAAAATAAGAGAAATTTCTGCAATTTTTCCCCATAATAATGGAAATTTCTGGAATTTTGCCACAAAATAAGGGGAATTTCTGTTTTTTTTTTCCCCCAAATAAGGGAAATTTCTGCAATTTTGCCCTAAAATAAGGGAAATTTCTGGTTTTTTGCCTTTAAATAAGTGGAATTTCTGTCTTTTTCCCCCAAAACAAAGGGAATTTCTGTCATTTTTGCCCCAAAATAATGAAAATTTCTGACTTATTACCCTGAAATAAGTGAAATTTCTGCAATTTTGTCCCAATATAAGGGAAATTTCTGCGTTTTTGCCCCCAAATAAGGGGAATTTCAGCCTTTTTACCTCAAAATAAGGGGAATTTCTGAATTTTGGCAGAAAATATTAGGAATTTCTTCCTTTTTGCCCCAAAATAAAAAAATTTCTGCCTTTTTTCCCTGAAATAAGTAAAATTTCTGCAATTTTGCCCCTAAATAAGTAAAATTTCTGCAATTTTGCCCCACAATAAGGGAAATTTCTGGAATTTTGCCCCAAAATAAGTGGAATTTCTGATTTTTGCCCCAAAATAAGGAGAATTTCTGCCTTTTTGCCCTACAATTAGTGAAATTTCTGCAATTTTGCCCTAAAATAAGGGAAATTTCTGCAATTTTTCCCCATAATAAAGGAAATTTCTGCAATTTCGCTTCAAAATAAGGGGAATTTCTGTTTTTTGCCCCACAATAAAGAAAATTTCTGCAATTTTGCCCCAAAATAAGGGGAATTTCTGCCTTTTTGTCCAAAAATAAGAAGAATGCATACCTTTTTGCCATAAAAAAGGAAATTTCTTCATTTTTACTCCAAAATAAAGGGACCTTTTGCCTTTTTGCCTCAAAATAAGTGGAATTTCTGTCTTTTTCCACCAAAACAAAGGGAATTTCTGTCTTTTTTGCCCCAAACTAAGGAAAATTTCTGACTTATTACCCTGAAATAAGTGAAATTTCTGCAAATTTGGCCCAAAATAAGGGAAATTTCTGCCTTTTTGCCTACAAATAATGGGAATTTTAGCCTTTTTACCTCAAAATAAAAGAAATTTCTGCATTTTTGCACCAAAATATGGAGAATTTCTGCATTTTGCCCCAAATAAGAAAAATTTCTGCCTTTTTTCCCTGAAATAAGTGAAATTTCTGCAATTTTGCACCAAACTAAGTGAAATTTCTGCAATTTTGCCCCAAAATAAAAAAAAATTTCTGGAATTTTGCCACAAAATAAGTGGAATTTCTGAGTTTTGCTCCAACATAAGAAGAATTTCTTCCTTTTTGCCCCACAAATTGTGAAATTTCTGCAATTTTGCCCTAAAATAAGGGAAATTTCTGCAATTTTTTCCCATAATAAGGGAAATTTCTGCAATTTTGCTTCAAAATAAGAGGAATTTCTGTTTTTTGCCCCACAATTAGGGAAATTTCTGCAATTTTGCCCTAAAATAAGGGGAATTTCTGCCTTTTGCCCCAAAATATGGGGAATTTCTGCCTTTTTGTTTGAAAATAAGAAGAATGCATACCTTTTTGCCATAAATAAGGGAAATTTCTTCATTTTTGCTCCAAAATAAGGGGAACTTTTGCCTTTTTGCCTCTAAATAAGTAGAATTTCTGTTTTTTCCCCCAAAACAAAGAGAATTTCTGTCTTTTTTGCCCCAAAATAATGAAAATTTCTGACTTATTACCCTGAAATAAGTGAAATTTCTGCAAATTTGCCCCAAAAATAGGGAAATTTCTGCCTTTTGCCAAAAAATAAGGGGAATTTCAGCATTTTACCTCAAAATAAATGAACTTTCTGATTTTTGCACCAAAATATGGAGAATTTCTGCCTTTTTGCAACAAAAAAAAATTTCTGCTTTTTTTCCCTGAAATAAGTGAAATTTCTGCAATTTTGCTCCAAAATACAGGAAATTTCTGCCTTTTTGCTTGAAAATAAGGGGAATGCATACCTTTTTGCCATAAAAAAGGGAAATTTCTTCATTTTTGCCCCAAATTAAGGGAATTTTCTGAATTTTTCCCTGAAATATGTGAAATTTCTGCAATTTTAGCCCAAAATAAGGTGAATTTCTCTCTTTTTGCCCAAAAATAATGGGAATTTCTGCCTTTTTGCCCCAAAATAAGAAATATTTTTGCTTTTTTTCTCTGAAATAATTGAAATTTCTGCAATTTTGCCCTAAAATAAAAGAAATTTCTGCAATTTCTCCCCATAATAAAGATAATTTCTGGAATTTTGCCTTAAAATAAGGGGAATTTCTGTTTTTTTGCCCCCCAATAAGGGAAATTCCTGCAATTTTGTTCCAAAATAAGGGGAATTTCTGCTTTTTTGCCTCTAAATAAGTGGAATTTCTGTCTTTTTCCCCAAAAACAAAGGGAATTTCTCTCATTTTTGCCCCAAAATAAGGAAAATTTCTGACTTATTACCCTGAAATAAGTGAAATTTCTGCAATTTTGCCCCAATATAAGGGAAATTTCTGCCTTTTGCCCCCAAATAAGGGGAATTTCAGCCTTTTTACCTCAAAATAAGGGGAATTTCTGAATTTTGGAACAAAATTTTAGGAATTTCTGCCTTTTTGCCCCAAAATAAGGACAATTTCTGCCTTTTTTCCCTGATATAAGTGAAATTTCTGCAATTTTGCCCCAAAATAAGTAAAATTTCTGCAATTTTGCCCCAAAATAAGGGAAATTTCTGGAAATTTGCCCCAAAATAAGTGGAATTTCTGAGTTTTGCCCCAAAATAAGGAGAATTTTTGCCTTTTTGCCCACAATTAGTGAAATTTCTGCAATTTTCCTCTAAAATAAGAGAAATTTCTGCAATTTTTCACCATAATAAGGGAAATTTCTGCAATTTTGCTTCAAAATAAGGGGAATTTCTGTTTTTTGCCCCACAATTAGGGAAATTTCTGCAATTTTGCTCCAAAATAAAAGGAATTTCTGCCTTTTGTGCTAAAATATGGGGAAATTCTGCCTTTTTGTCTGAAAATAAGAAGAATGCACACCTTTTTGCCATAGAAAATGGAAATTTCTTCATTTTTGCTCCAAAATAAGGGGAACTTTTGCTTTTTGCTTCTAAAAAAGTGGAATTTCTGTGTTTTTCCCCCAAAACAAAGGGAATTTCTGTCTTTTTTGCACCAAAATAAGGAAAATTTCTGAATTATTACCCTGAAATGAGTGAAATTTCTGCAAATTTGCCCCAAAATTAGGGAAATTTCTGCCTTTTTTCCCCCAAATATGGGGAATTTCAGCCTTTTTACCTCAAAATAAAGGAAATTTCTGCAACTTTGCAACAAAATATTAGGAATTTCTGAATTTTTGCCACAAAATATTAGGAATTTCTGCCTTTTTGCCCCAAAATAAGGAAAATTTCTGCCTTTTTTCCCTGAAATAAGTGAAATTTCTGCAATTATGCCCCAAAATAAGTGAAATTTCTGCAAATTTGCCCCAAAATAAGGGAAATTTCTGGAATTTTGCCCCAAAATAAGTGGAATTTCTGAGTTTTGCCCCAAAATAAGGAGAATTTCTGCCTTTTTGCCCCACAATTAGTGAAATTTCTGCAATTTTGCCCCAAAAAAAGGAAATTTCTGCCTTTTGCCCCAAAATAAGGGGAATTTCAGCATTTTACCTAAAAATAAGGGAAATTTCTGATTTTTGCACCAAAATATGGAGAATTTCTGCCTTTTTGCCACAAAATAAGAAAAATTTCTGCCTTTTTTCCCTGAAATAAGTGAAATTTCTGCAATTTTGCCCCAAAATAAGTGAAATATCTGCAATTTTGCCCCAAATTAAGGGAAATTTCTGGAATTTTGCCCCAAAATAAGTGGAATTTCTGAGTTTTGCCTCAAAATAAGGAGAATTTCTGCCTTTTTGCCCCACAATGAGTGAAATTTTTTCAATTTTGCCCTAAAATAAGGGCAATTTCTGCAATTTTTCCCCATAATAAGGGAAATTTCTGTAATTTTGCTTCAAAATAAGGGGAATTTCTGTTTTTTGCCCCACAATTAGGGATATTTCTGCAATTTTGCCCCAAAATAAGGGGAATTTCTGCCTTTTGCCCCAAAATATGGGGAATTTCTGCCTTTTTGTTTTAAAATAAGAAGAATGCATACCTTTTTGCCATAAAAAAGTGAAATTTCTTCATTTTTGCTTCTAAATAAGAGGAACTTTTGCCTTTTTGCCTCTAAATAAGTAGAATTTCTGTTTTTTCGCCCAAAACAAAGAGAATTTCTGTCTTTTTTGCCCCAAAATAAGTAAAATTTCTGACTTATTACACTGAAATAAGTGAAATTTCTGCAAATTTGCCCCAAAAAAGGGAAATTTCATCCTTTTGCCCAAAAATAAGGGGAATTTCAGCATTTTACCTCAAAATAATGGAAATTTCTGATTTTTGAACCAAAATATGGAGAATTTCTGCCTTTTGCACCAAAATAAGGAAAATTTCTGGCTTTTTTCTCTGAAATAAGTGAAATTTCTGCAATTTTGCCCAAAAATAAGGAGAACTTCTGCCTTTTTGCCCCACAATTAGGGGAATTTCTGCAATTTTGCTCCAAAATATAGGGAATTTCTGCCTTTTTGCCCGAAAATAAGGGGAATGCATAGCTTTTTGCTATAAAAAAGGGAAATTTCTTCATTTTTGCCCCAAATTAAGGGAAATTTCTGCCTTTTTGCCCTGAAATATGTGAAATTTCTTCAATTTTAGCCCAAAATAAGGTGAATTTCAGCTTTTTTGCCCCAAAATAATTGGAATTTCTGCCTTTTTGCCCCAAAATAAGAAAAATTTTTGCTTTTTTTCTCTGAAATAAGTGAAATTTCTGCAATTTTGCCCTAAAATAAAAGAAATTTCTGCAATTTTTCTTCATAATAAGGGAAATTTCTGCAATTTTGCCCTAAAATAAGGGGAAGTTCTGCTTTTTTGCCTCTAAATAAGTGGAATTTCTGTCTTTTTCTTCCAAAACTAAGGGAATTTCTGTCATTTTTGCCCCAAAATAAGAAAAATTTTTTACTTATTACCCTAAAATAAGTGAAATTTCTGCAATTTTGCCCCAATATAAGGGAAATTTTTGCCTTTTTGCCCCCAAATAAGGGGAATTTTAACCTTTTTACCTCAAAATAAGGGGAATTTCTGAATTTTGGCACAAATATTAGGAATTTCTGCCTTTTTGCCCCAAAATAAGGACAATTTCTGCCTTTTTTCCCTGATATAAGTGAAATTTCTGCAATTTTGCCCCAAAATAAGTAAAATTTCTGCAATTTTGCCCCAAAATAAGGGAAATTTCTGGAATTTTGCCCCAAAATAAGTGGAATTTCTGAGTTTTGCCCCAAAATAAGGGTAATTTCTGCTTTTTGCCCCACAATTAGGGAAATTTCTGCAATTTTGCCCAAAAAGAAGGGAAATTTCTGCCTTTTGCCCCAAAATATGGGGAATTTCTGCCTTTTTGTCTGAAAATAAGAAGAATGCATAACTTTTTGCAATAAAATGGGAAATTTCTTAATTTTTGCTCCAAAATAAAAGGAATTTCTGCTTCTTTGCCTCTAAATAAGTGGAATTTCTGTCTTTTTCCCCCAAAACAAAGGGAATTTCTGTTTTTTTGGTCCAAAATAAGGAAAATTTCCGACTTATAACCCTGAAATAAATGAAATTTCTGCAAATTTGCCCCAAAATAAGAAAAATTTCTGCCTTTGTGCCCCCAAATAAGGAGAATTTCAGCCTTTTTACCTCAAAATAAGGGAAATTTCTGCATTTTTGCAACAAAATATTAGGAATTTCTGCATTTTTGCCACAAAATGTTAGGAATTTCTGCCTTTTTGCCCCAAAATAAGGAAAATTTCTGCCTTTATTTTCCCTGAAATAAGTGAAATTTCTGCAAATTTGCCCCAAATAAAGGGAAATTTCTGCCTTTTGCCCCAAAATAAGAAGAATTTCAGCATTTTACCTCAAAATAAGGAAAATTTCTGATTTTTGCACCAAAATATGGAGAATTTCTGCATTTTTGCCCCAAAATTAAGAAAATTTCTGTGTTTTTTCCCTGAAATAAGTGAAATTTTTGCAATTTTGCCCTAAAATAAGTGAAATTTCTGCAATTTTGCCCCAAAATAAGGAAAATTTCTGAAATTTTGCCCCACAATTAGGGAAACTTCTGCAATTTTGCCCCAAATCAAGGGAAATTTCTGAATTATTGCCCTGAAATATGTAAAATTTCTGCAATTTTAGCCCAAAATAAGGTGAATTTCTGCCTTTTTGCCCCAAAATAATGGGAATTTCTGCCTTTTTGCTCCAAAATAAGAAAAAATTTTTGAATTTTTTCTCTGAAATAAGTGAAATTTCTGCAATTTTGCCCTAAAATAAGGGAAATTTCTGAAATTTTTCCCCATAATAAGGGAAATTTCTGGAATTTTGCCACAAAATAAGGGGAATTTCTGTTTTTTTGCCCCCAAATAAGGGAAATTTCTGCAATTTTGCCCTAAAATAAAAGGAATTTCTGGTTTTTTGCCTCTAAATAAGTGGAATTTCTGTCTTTTTCCCCCAAAACAAAGGGAATTTCTGTCATTTTTGCCCCAAAATAATTAAAATTTCTGACTTATTACCCTGAAATAAGTGAAATTTCTGCAATTTTGTCCCAATATAAGGGAAATTTCTGCGTTTTTGCCCCCAAATAAGGGGAATTTCAGCCTTTTTACCTCAAAAAAGGGGATTTTCTGAATTTTGGCACAACATATTAGGAATTTCTGCCTATTTGCCCCAAAATAAAAAAAAAATTTCTGCCTTTTTTCCCTGAAATAAGTGAAATTTCTGCAATTTTGCCCCAAAATAAGTAAAATTTCTGCAATTTTGCCCCACAATAAGGGAAATTTCTGGTTTTTTGCCCCAAAATAAGTGGAATTTCTGAGTTTTGCCCCAAAATAAGGAGAATTTCTGCATTTTTGCCCAACAATTAGTGAAATTTCTGCAATTTTTCCCTAAAATAAGGGAAATTTCTGCAATTTTTCCTCATAATAAGGGAAATTTCTGCCATTTTGCCCCAAAATAAGGGAAATTTCTGGAATTTTGCCCCAAAATAAGTGGAATTTCTGAGTTTTGCCCCAAAATAAGGAGAATTTCTGCATTTTTGCCCAACAATTAGTGAAATTTCTGCAATTTTTCCCTAAAATAAGGGAAATTTCTGCAATTTTTCCTCATAATAAGGGAAATTTCTGCCATTTTGCCCCAAAATAAGGGAAATTTCTGGAATTTTGCCCCAAAATAAGTGGAATTTCTGAGTTTTGCCCCAAAATAAGGGGAATTTCTGCCTTTTGCCCCACAATTAGGGAAATTTCTGCAATTTTGCCCAAACATAAGGGAAATTTTTGCCTTGTGCCTCAAAATATGGGGAATTTTTGCCTTTTTGTCTGAAAATATAAGAATGCATACGTTTTTGCCATAAAAATGGAAAATTTCTTCATTTTTGCTCCAAAATAAAAGGAATTTCTGCTTTTTTGCCTCTAAATAAGTGGAATTTCTGTCTTTTTCCCCCAAAACAAAGGGAATTTCTGTCTTTTTTGCTCCAAAATAAGGAAAATTTCTGACTTATAACCCTGAAATAAATGAAATTTCTGCAAATTTGCCCCAAAATAAGAAAAATTTCTGACTTTGTGCCCCCAAATATGGAGAATTTCAGCCTTTTTACCTCAAAATTAGGGAAATTTCTGCATTTTTGCAACAAAATATTAGGAATTTCTGCATTTTTGCCACAAAATATTAGGAATTTCTGCCGTTTTGCCCCAAAATAAGAAAAATTTCTGCCTTTTTTTTCCCTGAAATAAGTGAAATTTCTGCAAATTTGCCCCCCAAAAAAAGAAATTTCTGCCTTTTGCCCCAAAATAAAAAGAATTTCAGCATTTTACCTCAAAATAAGGGAAATTTCTGATTTTTGCACCAAAATATGGAGAATTTCTGCCTTTTTGCCCCAAAATAAGGTAAATTTCTGCATTTTTTCCCTGAAATAAGTGAAATTTCTGCAATTTTGCCCCAAAATAAAGAAAATTTCTGAAATTTTGCCCCACAATTAGGGGAATTTCTGCCATTTTGCTCCAAAATACGGGGAATTTCTGCTATTTTGCCCGAAAATAAGGGGAATGCATACCTTTTTGCCATAAAAAAGGGAAATTTCTTCATTTTTGCCCCAAATTAAGGGAAATTTCTGCCTTTTGCCTTGAAATATGTAAAATTTCTGCAATTTTGCCCTAAAATAAGGGAAATTTCTGCACTTTTTCCCCATAATAAGGGAAATTTCTGGAATTTTGCCACAAAATAAGGGGAATTTCTGTTTTTTTTCCCCCAAATAAGGGAAATTTCTGCAATTTTGCCCTAAAATAAGGGAAATTTCTGGTTTTTTGCCTTTAAATAAGTGGAATTTCTGTCTTTTTCCCCCAAAACAAAGGAAATTTCTGTCATTTTTGCCCCAAAATAATGAAAATTTCTGACTTATTACCCTGAAATAAGTGAAATTTCTGCAATTTTGTCCCAATATAAGGGAAATTTCTGCGTTTTTGCCCCCAAATAAGGGGAATTTCAGCCTTTTTACCTCAAAATAAGGGGAATTTCTGAATTTTGGCAGAAAATATTAGGAATTTCTTCCTTTTTGCCCCAAAATAAAAAAATTTCTGCCTTTTTTCCCTGAAATAAGTAAAATTTCTGCAATTTTGCCCCTAAATAAGTAAAATTTCTGCAATTTTGCCCCACAATAAGGGAAATTTCTGGAATTTTGCCCCAAAATAAGTGGAATTTCTGATTTTTGCCCCAAAATAAGGAGAATTTCTGCCTTTTTGCCCTACAATTAGTGAAATTTCTGCAATTTTGCCCAAAAATAAGGGAAATTTCTGCAATTTTTCCCCATAATAAGGGAAATTTCTGCAATTTTGCTTCAAAATAAGGGGAATTTCTGTTTTTTGCCCCACAATAAAGAAAATTTCTGCAATTTTGCCCCAAAATAAGGGAAATTTCTGCCTTTTTGTCCAAAAATAAGAAGAATGCATACCTTTTTGCCATAAAAAAAGGAAATTTCTTCATTTTTACTCCAAAATAAAGGGACCTTTTGCCTTTTTGCCTCAAAATAAGTGGAATTTCTGTCTTTTTCCACCAAAACAAAGGGAATTTCTGTCTTTTTTGCCCCAAACTAAGGAAAATTTCTGACTTATTACCCTGAAATAAGTGAAATTTCTGCAAATTTGGCCCAAAATAATGGAAATTTCTGCCTTTTTGCCCACAAATAATGGGAATTTTAGCCTTTTTACCTCAAAATAAAAAAAATTTCTGCATTTTTGCACCAAAATATGGAGAATTTCTGCATTTTGCCCCAAAATAAGAAAAATTTCTGCCTTTTTTCCCTGAAATAAGTGAAATTTCTGCAATTTTGCCCCAAACTAAGTGAAATTTCTGCAATTTTGCCCCAAAATATAAAAAAATTTCTGTAATTTTGCCCCAAAATAAGTGGAATTTCTGAGTTTTGCCCCAACATAAGAAGAATTTCTTCCTTTTTGCCCCACAAATTGTGAAATTTCTGCAATTTTGCCCTAAAATAAGGGAAATTTCTGCAATTTTTCCCCATAATAAGGGAAATTTCTGCAATTTTGCTTCAAAATAAGAGGAATTTCTGTTTTTTGCCCCACAATTAGGGAAATTTCTGCAATTTTGCCCTAAAATAAGGGGAATTTCTGCCTTTTGCCCCAAAATATAGGGAATTTCTGCCTTTTTGTTTGAAAATAAGAAGAATGCATATCTTTTTGCCATAAATAAGGGAAATTTCTTCATTTTTGCTGCAAAATAAGGGGAACTTTTGCCTTTTTGCCTCTAAATAAGTAGAATTTCTGTTTTTTTCCCCCAAAACAAAGAGAATTTCTGTCTTTTTTGCCCCAAAATAATGAAAATTTCTGACTTATTACCCTGAAATAAGTGAAATTTCTGCAAATTTGCCCCAAAAATAGGGAAATTTCTGCCTTTTGCCCAAAAATAAGGGGATTTCAGCATTTTACCTCAAAATAAATGAAATTTCTGATTTTTGCACCAAAATATGTAGAATTTCTGCCTTTTTGCAACAAAAAAAAATTTCTGCTTTTTTTCCCTGAAATAAGTGAAATTTCTGCAATTTTGCTCCAAAATACGGGAAATCTTTGCCTTTTTGCTTGAAAATAAGGGGAATGCATACCTTTTTTGCCATAAAAAATGGAAATTTCTTCATTTTTGCCCCAAATTAAGGGAATTTTCTGAATTTTTGCCCTGAAATATGTGAAATTTCTGCAATTTTAGCCCAAAATAAGGTGAATTTCTGTCTTTTTGCCCCAAAATAATGGGAATTTCTGCCTTTTTGCCCCAAAATAAGAAATATTTTTGCTTTTTTTCTCTGAAATAAGTGAAATTTCTGCAATTTTGCCCTAAAATAAAAGAAATTTCTGCAATTTCTCCCCATAATAAAGGAAATTTCTGGAATTTTGCCTTAAAATAAGGGGAATTTCTGTTTTTTTGCCCCCCAATAAGGGAAATTCCTGCAATTTTGTTCTAAAATAAGGGGAGTTTCTGCTTTTTTGCCTCTAAATAAGTGGAATTTCTGTCTTTTTCCCCAAAAACAAAGGGAATTTCTCTCATTTTTGCCCCAAAATAAGGAAAATTTCTGACTTATTACCCTGAAATAAGTGAAATTTCTGCAATTTTGCCCCAATATAAGGGAAATTTCTGCCTTTTGCCCCCAAATAAGGGGAATTTCAGCCTTTTTACCTCAAAATAAGGGGAATTTCTGAATTTTGGAACAAAATTTTAGGAATTTCTGCCTTTTTGCCCCAAAAAAGGGACAATTTCTGCCTTTTTTTCCCTGATATAAGTGAAATTTCTGCAATTTTGCCCCAAAATAAGTAAAATTTCTGCAATTTTGCCCCAAAATAAGGGAAATTTCTTCAAATTTGCCCCAAAATAAGTGGAATATCTGAGTTTTGCCCCAAAATAAGGAGAATTTTTGCCTTTTTGCCCACAATTAGTGAAATTTCTGCAATTTTCCTCTAAAATAAGAGAAATTTCTGCAATTTTTCCCCATAATAAGGGAAATTTCTGCAATTTTGCTTCAAAATAAGGGGAATTTCTGTTTTTTGCCCCACGATTAGGGAAATTTCTGCAATTTTGCTCCAAAATAAAAGGAATTTCTGCCTTTTGTCCTAAAATATGGGGAAATTCTGCATTTTTGTCTGAAAATAAGAAGAATGCACACCTTTTTGCCATAGAAAAGGGAAATTTCTTCATTTTTGCTCCAAAATAAGGGGAACTTTTGCTTTTTGCTTCTAAAAAAGTGGAATTTCTGTGTTTTTCCCCCAAAACAAAGGGAATTTCTGTCTTTTTTTGCACCAAAATAAGGAAAATTTCTGACTTATTACCCTGAAATAAGTGAAATTTCTGCAAATTTGCCCCAAAATTAGGGAAATTTCTGCCTTTTTGCCCCCAAATATGGGGAATTTCAGCCTTTTTACCTCAAAATAAAGGAAATTTCTGCAACTTTGCAACAAAATATTAGGAATTTCTGCATTTTTGCCACAAAATATTAGGAATTTCTGCCTTTTTGCCCCATAATAAGGAAAATTTCTGCCTTTTTTTCCCTGAAATAAGTGAAATTTCTGCAATTATGCCCCAAAATAAGTGAAATTTCTGCAAATTTGCCCCAAAATAAGGGAAATTTCTGGAATTTTGCCCCAAAATAAGTGGAATTTCTGAGTTTTGCCCCAAAATAAGGAGAATTTCTGCCTCTTTGCCCCACAATTAGTGAAATTTCTGCAATTTTGCCCCAAAAAAAGGAAATTTCTGCCTTTTGCCCCAAAATAAGGGGAATTTCAGCATTTTACCTAAAAATAAGGGAAATTTCTGATTTTTACACCAAAATATGGAGAATTTCTGCCTTTTTGCCACAAAATAAGAAAAATTTCTGCCTTTTTTTCCTGAAATAAGTGAAATTTCTGCAATTTTGCCCCAAAATAAGGGAAATTTCTGGAATTTTGCCCCAAAATAAGTGGAATTTCTGAGTTTTGCCTCAAAATAAAAAGAATTTCTGCTTTTTGCCCCACAATGAGTGAAATTTCTTCAATTTTGCCCTAAAATAAGGGCAATTTCTGCAATTTTTCCCCATAATAAGGGAAATTTCTGTAATTTTGCTTCAAAATAAGGGGAATTTATGTTTTTTGCTTCACAATTAGGGATATTTCTGCAATTTTGCCCCAAAATAAGGGGAATTTCTGCCTTTTGCCCCAAAATATGGGGAATTTCTGCCTTTTTGTTTTAAAATAAGAAGAATGCATACCTTTTTGCCATAAAAAAGTGAAATTTCTTCATTTTTGCTTCTAAATAAGAGGAATTTTGCCTTTTTGCCTCTAAATAAGTAGAATTTCTGTTTTTCGCCCAAAACAAAGAGAATTTCTGTCTTTTTTGCCCCAAAATAAGTAAAATTTCTGACTTATTACACTGAAATAAGTGAAATTTCTGCAAATATGCCCCAAAAAAGGGAAATTTCATCCTTTTGCCCAAAAATAAGGGGAATTTCAGCATTTTACCTCAAAATAATGGAAATTTCTGATTTTTGCACCAAAATATGGAGAATTTCTGCCTTTTGCAAAAAAATAAGGAAAATTTCTGGCTTTTTTCCCTGAAATAAGTGAAATTTCTGCAATTTTGCTCCAAAATATAGGGAATTTCTGCCTTTTTGCCCGAAAATAAGGGGAATGCATAGCTTTTTGCTATAAAAAAGGGAAATTTCTTCATTTTTGCCCCAAATTAAGGGAAATTTCTGCCTTTTTGCCCTGAAATATGTGAAATTTCTTCAATTTTAGCCCAAAATAAGGTGAATTTCAGCTTTTTTTCCCCAAAATAATTGGAATTTCTGCCTTTTTGCCCCAAAATAAGAAAAATTTTTGCTTTCTTTCTCTGAAATAAGTGAAATTTCTGCAATTTTGCCCTAAAATAAAAGAAATTTCTGCAATTTTTCCCCATAATAAAGGAAATTTCTGGAATTTTGCCTTAAAATAAGGGGAATTTTTGTTTTTTTGCCTCTAAATAAGTGGAATTTCTGTCTTTTTCTTCCAAAACAAAGGGAATTTCTGTCATTTTTGCCCCAAAATAAGAAAAATTTCTGACTTATTACCCTAAAATAAGTGAAATTTCTGCAATTTTGCCCCAATATAAGGGAAATTTCTGCCTTTTTGCCCCCAAATAAGGGGAATTTTAACCTTTTTACCTCAAAATAAGGGGAATTTCTGAATTTTGGCACAAATATTAGGAATTTCTGCTTTTTTGCCCCAAAATAAGGACAATTTCTGCCTTTTTTCCCTGATATAAGTGAAATTTCTGCAATTTTGCCCAAAATAAGTAAAATTTCTGCAATTTTGCCCCAAAATAAGGGAAATTTCTGGAATTTTGCCCCAAAATAAGTGGAATTTCTGAGTTTTGCCCCAAAATAAGGGTAATTTCTACTTTTTGCCCCACAATTAGGGAAATTTCTGCAATTTTGCCCAAAAAGAAGGGAAATTTCTGCCTTTTGCCCCAAAATATGGGGAATTTCTGCCTTTTTGTCTGAAAATAAGAAGAATGCATAACTTTTTGCAATAAAAATGGGAAATTTCTTCATTTTTGCTCCAAAATAAAAGGAATTTCTGCTTTTTTGCCTCTAAATAAGTGGAATTTCTGTCTTTTTCCCCCAAAACAAAGGGAATTTCTGTTTTTTTAGTCCAAAATAAGGAAAATTTCTGACTTATAACCCTGAAATAAATGAAATTTCTGCAAATTTGCCCCAAAATAAGAAAAATTTCTGCCTTTGTGCCCCCAAATAAGGAGAATTTCAGCCTTTTTATCTCAAAATAAGGGAAATTTCTGCATTTTTGCAACAAAATATTAGGAATTTCTGCATTTATGCCACAAAATGTTAGGAATTTCTGCCTTTTTGCCCCAAAATAAGGAAAATTTCTGCCTTTTTTTTCCCTGAAATAAGTGAAATTTCTGCAAATTTGCCCCAAATAAAGGGAAATTTCTGCCTTTTGCCCCAAAATAAGAAGAATTTCAGCATTTTACCTCAAAATAAGGAAAATTTCTGATTTTTGCACCAAAATATGGAGAATTTCTGCATTTTTGCCCCAAAATTAAGAAAATTTCTGCGTTTTTTCCCTGAAATAAGTGAAATTTTTGCAATTTTGCCCTAAAATAAGTGAAATTTCTGCAATTTTGCCCCAAAATAAGGAAAATTTCTGAAATTTTTCCCCACAATTAGGGGAATTTCTGCAATTTTGCTCCAAAATACAGGGAATTTCTGCTATTTTGCCCGAAAATAAGGGGAATGCATACCTTTTTGCCATAAAAAGGGAAATTTCTTCATTTTTGCCCCAAATTAAGGGAAATTTCTGAATTTTTGCCCTGAAATATGTAAAATTTCTGCAATTTTAGCCCAAAATAAGGTGAATTTCTGCCTTTTTGCCCCAAAATAATGGGAATTTCTGCCTTTTTGCTCCAAAATAAGAAAAAAATTTTGAATTTTTTCTCTGAAATAAGTGAAATTTCTGCAATTTTGCCCTAAAATAAGGGAAATTTCTGAAATTTTTCCCCATAATGAGGGAAATTTCTGGAATTTTGCCACAAAATAAGGGGAATTTCTGTTTTTTTGCCCCAAAATAAGGGAAATTTCTGCAATTTTGCCCTAAAATAAAAGGAATTTCTGGTTTTTTGCCTCGAAATAAGTGGAATTTCTGTCTTTTTCCCCCAAAACAAAGGGAATTTCTTTCATTTTTGCCCCAAAATAATGAAAATTTCTGACTTATTACCCTGAAATAAGTGAAATTTTTGCAATGTTGTCCCAATATAAGGGAAATTTCTGCGTTTTTGCCCCCAAATAAGGGGAATTTCAGCCTTTTTACCTCAAAATAAGGGGATTTTCTGAATTTTGGCACAACATATTAGGAATTTCTGCCTTTTTGCCCCAAAATAAAAAAAATTTCTGCCTTTTTTCCCTGAAATAAGTGAAATTTCTGCAATTTTGCTCCAAAATAAGTAAAATTTCTGCAATTTTGCCCCACAATAAGGGAAATTTCTGGTTTTTGCCCCAAAATAAGTGGAATTTCTGAGTTTTGCCCCAAAATAAGGAGAATTTCTGCATTTTTGCCCAACAATTAGTGAAATTTCTGCAATTTTGCCCTAATATAATGGAAATTTCTGCAATTTTTCCCCATAATAATGGAAATTTCTGCAATTTTGCTTCAAAATAAGGGGAATTTCTGTTTTTTGCCCCACAATTAGGGAAATTTCTGCAATTTTGCCTCAAAATAAGGGGAATTTCTGCCTTTTGCCCCAAAATATGGGGAATTTCTGCCTTTTTGTCCGAAAATAAGAAGAATGCATACCTTTTGCCATTAAAAAAAGGAAATTTCTTCATTTTTACTCCAAAATAAAGGTACCTTTTGCCTTTTTGCCTCAAAATAAGTGGAATTTCTGTCTTTTTCCACCAAAACAAAGGGAATTCCTGTCTTTTTTGCCCCAGATTAAGGAAAATTTCTGACTTATTACCCTGAAATAAGTGAAATTTCTGCAAATTTAGCCCAAAATAAGGGAAATTTCTGCCTTTTTGCCCACAAATATAGGGAAAGTTAGCCTTTTTACCTCAAAATAAGGGAAATTTCTTCATTTTTGCTCCAAAATAAAGGGAACTTTTGCCTTTTTGCCTCTAAATAAGTAGAATTTCTGTTTTTTTCCCCCAAAACAAATAGAATTTCTGTCTTTTTTGCGCCAAAATAAGAAAAATTTCTGACTTATTACCCTGAAATAAGTGAAATATCTGCAAATTTGCCCCAAAAATAGTGAAATTTCTGCCTTTTGCCCAAAAATAAGGGGAATTTAAGCATTTTACCTCAAAATAAATGAAATTTCTGATTTTTGCACCAAAATATGGAGAATTTCTGCCTTTTTGCACCAAAATAAGAAAAATTTCTGCTTTTTTTCCCTGAAATAAGTGAAATTTCTGTAATTTTGCCCCAAAATAAGGATAATTTCTGCCTTTTTGCCCCACAATTAGGGGAATTTCTGCAATTTTGCTCCAAAATACGGGGAATTTCTGCCTTTTTGCCATAAAATAAGGGAAATGCATACCTTTTTGCTATAAAAAAGGGAAATTTCTTCATTTTTGCCCAAAATTAAGGGAATTTTCTGCCTTTTTGCCCTGAAATATGTGAAATTTCTGCAATTTTAGCCCAAAATAAGGTGAATTTCTGACTTTTTGCCCCAAAATAATGGGAATTTCTGCCTTTTTGCCACAAAATAAAAAATATTTTTGCTTTTTTTCTATGAAATAAGTGAAATTTCTGCAATTTTGCCCTAAAATAAAAGAAATTTTTGCAATTTCTCCCCATAATAAAGGAAATTTCTGGAATTTTGCCTTAAAATAAAAGGAATTTCTGTTTTTTTGCCCCCCAATAAGGAAAATTTCTGCAATTTTGTTCTAAAATTAGGGGAATTTCTGCTTTTTTGCCTCTAAATAAGTGGAATTTTTGTCTTTTTCCCCAAAAACAAAGGGAATTTCTGTCATTTTTGCCCCAAAATAAGGAAAATTTCTGACTTATTACCCTGAAATAAGTGAAATTTCTGCAATTTTGCCCCAATATAAGCAAATTTCTGCCTTCTTGCCCCCAAATAAGGGGAATTTCAGCCTTTTTACCTCAAAATAAGAGGAATTTCTGCATTTTGGTAAAAAATATTAGGAATTTCTGCCTTTTTTCCCTAAAATAAGTGAAATTTCTGCAATTTTGACCCAAAATAAGTAAAATTTCTGCAATTTTGCCACAAAATAAGGAGAATTTCTGGAATTTTGCCCCAAAATAGGTGGAATTTCTGAGTTTTGCCCCAAAAAAGGAGAATTTTTGCCTTTTTGCCCACAGTTAGTGAAATTTCTGCAGTTTTCCCCTAAAATAAGAGAAATTTCTGCAATTTTGCTTCAAAATAAGAGGAATTTCTGTTTTTTGCCCCACAATTAGGGAAATTTCTGCAATTTTGCTCCAAAATAAAACAAATTTCTGCCTTTTGTCCTAAAATATCGGGAATTTCTTCCTTTTTGTCTGAAAATAGGAAGAATGCATACCTTTTTGCCATAAAAAAGGGAAATTTCTTCAATTTTGCTCCAAAATAAGGGGAACTTTTGCCTTTTTGTCTCTAAATAAGTAGAATTTCTGTTTTTTTCTCCCAAAACAAAGAGAATTTCTGTCTTTTTTGGCCCAAAATAATGAAAATTTCTGACTTATTACCCTGAAATAAGTGAAATTTCTGCAAATTTGCCCCAAAAATAGGGAAATTTCTTCCTTTTGCCCAAAAATAAGGGGAATTTCAGCTTTTTACCTCAAAATAAATGAAATTTCTGATTTTTGCACAAAAATATGGAGAATTTCTGCCTTTTTGCAACAAAAAAAATTTCTGCTTTTTTTCCCTGAAATAAGTGAAATTTCTGCAATTTTGCTCCAAAATACGGGAAATTTCTGCCTTTTTGCTTGAAAATAAGGGGAATGCATACCTTTTTGCCATAAAAAAGGGAAATTTCTTCATTTTTGCCCCAAATTAAGGGAATTTTCTGAATTTTTGCCCTGAAATATGTGAAATTTCTGCAATTTTAGCCCAAAATAAGGTGAATTTCTGTCTTTTTGCCCTAAAATAATGGGAATTTCTGCCTTTTTGCCCCAAAATAAAAAATATTTTTGCTTTTTTTCTCTGAAATAAGTGAAATTTCTGCAATTTTGCCCTAAAATAAAAGAAATTTCTGCAATTTCTCTCCATAATAAAGGAAATTTCTGGAATTTTGCCTTAAAATAAGGGGAATTTCTGTTTTTTTGCCCCCCAATAAGGGAAATTCCTGCAATTTTGTTCTAAAATAAGGGGAATTTCTGCTTTTTTGCCTCCAAATAGGTGGAATTTCTGTATTTTTCCCCAAAAACAAAGGGAATTTCTGTCATTTTTGCCCCAAAATAAGGAAAATTTCTGACTTATTACCCTGAAATAAGTGAAATTTGCAATTTTGCCCCAATATAAGGGAAATTTCTGCCTTTTTGCCCCCAAATAAGGGGAATTTCAGCCTTTTTACCTCAAAATAAGGGGAATTTCTGAATTTTGGAACAAAATTTTAGGAATTTCTGCCTTTTTGCCCCCAAAAAAGGACAATTTCTGCCTTTTTTCCCTGATATAAGTGAAATTTCTGCAATTTTGCCCCAAAATAAGTAAAATTTCTGCAATTTTGCCCCAAAATAAGGGAAATTTCTGGAAATTTGCCCCAAAATAAGTGGAATTTCTGAGTTTTGCCCCAAAATAAGGAGAATTTTTGCCTTTTTGCCCACAATTAGTGAAATTTCTGCAATTTTCCTCTAAAATAAGAGAAATTTCTGCAATTTTTCCCCATAATAAGGGAAATTTCTGCAATTTTGCTTCAAAATAAGGGGAATTTCTGTTTTTTGCCCCACAATTAGGGAAATTTCTGCAATTTTGCTCCAAAATAAAAGGAATTTCTGCCTTTTGTCCTAAAATATGGGGAAATTCTGCCTTTTTGTCTGAAAATAAGAAGAATGCACACCTTTTTGCCATAGAAAAGGGAAATTTCTTCATTTTTGCTCCAAAATAAGGGGAACTTTTGCTTTTTGCTTCTAAAAAAGTGGAATTTCTGTGTTTTTCCCCCAAAACAAAGGGAATTTCTGTCTTTTTTTGCACCAAAATAAGGAAAATTTCTGACTTATTACCCTGAAATAAGTGAAATTTCTGCAAATTTGCCCCAAAATTAGGGAAATTTCTGCTTTTTGCCCCCAAATATGGGGAATTTCAGCCTTTTTACCTCAAAATAAAGGAAATTTCTGCAACTTTGCAACAAAATATTAGGAATTTCTGCATTTTTGCCACAAAATATTAGGAATTTCTGCCTTTTTGCCCCAAAATAAGGAAAATTTCTGCCTTTTTTTCCCTGAAATAAGTGAAATTTCTGCAATTATGCCCCAAAATAAGTGAAATTTCTGCAAATTTGCCCTAAAATAAGGGAAATTTCTAGAATTTTGCCCCAAAATAAATGGAATTTCTGAGTTTTGCCCCAAAATAAGGAGAATTTCTGCCTTTTTGCCCCACAATTAGTGAAATTTCTGCAATTTTGCCCCAAAAAAAGGAAATTTCTGCCTTTTGCCCCAAAATAAGGGGAATTTCAGCATTTTACCTAAAAATAAGGGAAATTTCTGATTTTTGCACCAAAATATGGAGAATTTCTGCCTTTTTGCCCCACAATGAGTGAAATTTTTTCAATTTTGCCCTAAAATAAGGGCAATTTCTGCAATTTTTCCCCATAATAAGGGAAATTTCTGTAATTTTGCTTCAAAATAAGGGGAATTTCTGTTTTTTGCCCCACAATTAGGGATATTTCTGCAATTTTGCCCCAAAATAAGGGGAATTTCTGCCTTTTGCCCCAAAATATGGGGAATTTCTGCCTTTTTGTTTTAAAATAAGAAGAATGCATACCTTTTTGCCATAAAAAAGTGAAATTTCTTCATTTTTGCTTCTAAATAAGAGGAACTTTTGCCTTTTTGCCTCTAAATAAGTAGAATTTCTGTTTTTTCGCCCAAAACAAAGAGAATTTCTGTCTTTTTTGCCCCAAAATAAGTAAAATTTCTGACTTATTACACTGAAATAAGTGAAATTTCTGCAAATTTGCCCCAAAAAAGGGAAATTTCATCCTTTTGCCCAAAAATAAGGGGAATTTCAGCATTTTACCTCAAAATAATGGAAATTTCTGATTTTTGAACCAAAATATGGAGAATTTCTGCCTTTTGCACCAAAATAAGGAAAATTTCTGGCTTTTTTCTCTGAAATAAGTGAAATTTCTGCAATTTTGCCCAAAAATAAGGAGAACTTCTGCCTTTTTGCCCCACAATTAGGGGAATTTCTGCAATTTTGCTCCAAAATATAGGGAATTTCTGCCTTTTTGCCCGAAAATAAGGGGAATGCATAGCTTTTTGCTATAAAAAAGGGAAATTTCTTCATTTTTGCCCCAAATTAAGGGAAATTTCTGCCTTTTTGCCCTGAAATATGTGAAATTTCTTCAATTTTAGCCCAAAATAAGGTGAATTTCAGCTTTTTTGCCCCAAAATAATTGGAATTTCTGCCTTTTTGCCCCAAAATAAGAAAAATTTTTGCTTTTTTTCTCTGAAATAAGTGAAATTTCTGCAATTTTGCCCTAAAATAAAAGAAATTTCTGCAATTTTTCTTCATAATAAGGGAAATTTCTGCAATTTTGCCCTAAAATAAGGGGAAGTTCTGCTTTTTTGCCTCTAAATAAGTGGAATTTCTGTCTTTTTCTTCCAAAACTAAGGGAATTTCTGTCATTTTTGCCCCAAAATAAGAAAAATTTTTTACTTATTACCCTAAAATAAGTGAAATTTCTGCAATTTTGCCCCAATATAAGGGAAATTTTTGCCTTTTTGCCCCCAAATAAGGGGAATTTTAACCTTTTTACCTCAAAATAAGGGGAATTTCTGAATTTTGGCACAAATATTAGGAATTTCTGCCTTTTTGCCCCAAAATAAGGACAATTTCTGCCTTTTTTCCCTGATATAAGTGAAATTTCTGCAATTTTGCCCCAAAATAAGTAAAATTTCTGCAATTTTGCCCCAAAATAAGGGAAATTTCTGGAATTTTGCCCCAAAATAAGTGGAATTTCTGAGTTTTGCCCCAAAATAAGGGTAATTTCTGCTTTTTGCCCCACAATTAGGGAAATTTCTGCAATTTTGCCCAAAAAGAAGGGAAATTTCTGCCTTTTGCCCCAAAATATGGGGAATTTCTGCCTTTTTGTCTGAAAATAAGAAGAATGCATAACTTTTTGCAATAAAATGGGAAATTTCTTAATTTTTGCTCCAAAATAAAAGGAATTTCTGCTTCTTTGCCTCTAAATAAGTGGAATTTCTGTCTTTTTCCCCCAAAACAAAGGGAATTTCTGTTTTTTTGGTCCAAAATAAGGAAAATTTCCGACTTATAACCCTGAAATAAATGAAATTTCTGCAAATTTGCCCCAAAATAAGAAAAATTTCTGCCTTTGTGCCCCCAAATAAGGAGAATTTCAGCCTTTTTACCTCAAAATAAGGGAAATTTCTGCATTTTTGCAACAAAATATTAGGAATTTCTGCATTTTTGCCACAAAATGTTAGGAATTTCTGCCTTTTTGCCCCAAAATAAGGAAAATTTCTGCCTTTATTTTCCCTGAAATAAGTGAAATTTCTGCAAATTTGCCCCAAATAAAGGGAAATTTCTGCCTTTTGCCCCAAAATAAGAAGAATTTCAGCATTTTACCTCAAAATAAGGAAAATTTCTGATTTTTGCACCAAAATATGGAGAATTTCTGCATTTTTGCCCCAAAATTAAGAAAATTTCTGTGTTTTTTCCCTGAAATAAGTGAAATTTTTGCAATTTTGCCCTAAAATAAGTGAAATTTCTGCAATTTTGCCCCAAAATAAGGAAAATTTCTGAAATTTTGCCCCACAATTAGGGAAACTTCTGCAATTTTGCCCCAAATCAAGGGAAATTTCTGAATTATTGCCCTGAAATATGTAAAATTTCTGCAATTTTAGCCCAAAATAAGGTGAATTTCTGCCTTTTTGCCCCAAAATAATGGGAATTTCTGCCTTTTTGCTCCAAAATAAGAAAAAATTTTTGAATTTTTTCTCTGAAATAAGTGAAATTTCTGCAATTTTGCCCTAAAATAAGGGAAATTTCTGAAATTTTTCCCCATAATAAGGGAAATTTCTGGAATTTTGCCACAAAATAAGGGGAATTTCTGTTTTTTTGCCCCCAAATAAGGGAAATTTCTGCAATTTTGCCCTAAAATAAAAGGAATTTCTGGTTTTTTGCCTCTAAATAAGTGGAATTTCTGTCTTTTTCCCCCAAAACAAAGGGAATTTCTGTCATTTTTGCCCCAAAATAATTAAAATTTCTGACTTATTACCCTGAAATAAGTGAAATTTCTGCAATTTTGTCCCAATATAAGGGAAATTTCTGCGTTTTTGCCCCCAAATAAGGGGAATTTCAGCCTTTTTACCTCAAAAAAGGGGATTTTCTGAATTTTGGCACAACATATTAGGAATTTCTGCCTTTTTGCCCCAAAATAAAAAAAAAATTTCTGCCTTTTTTCCCTGAAATAAGTGAAATTTCTGCAATTTTGCCCCAAAATAAGTAAAATTTCTGCAATTTTGCCCCACAATAAGGGAAATTTCTGGTTTTTTGCCCCAAAATAAGTGGAATTTCTGAGTTTTGCCCCAAAATAAGGAGAATTTCTGCATTTTTGCCCAACAATTAGTGAAATTTCTGCAATTTTTCCCTAAAATAAGGGAAATTTCTGCAATTTTTCCTCATAATAAGGGAAATTTCTGCCATTTTTCCCCAAAATAAGGGAAATTTCTGGAATTTTGCCCCAAAATAAGTGGAATTTCTGAGTTTTGCCCCAAAATAAGGAGAATTTCTGCATTTTTGCCCAACAATTAGTGAAATTTCTGCAATTTTTCCCTAAAATAAGGGAAATTTCTGCAATTTTTCCTCATAATAAGGGAAATTTCTGCCATTTTGCCCCAAAATAAGGGAAATTTCTGGAATTTTGCCCCAAAATAAGTGGAATTTCTGAGTTTTGCCCCAAAATAAGGGGAATTTCTGCCTTTTGCCCCACAATTAGGGAAATTTCTGCAATTTTGCCCAAACATAAGGGAAATTTTTGCCTTGTGCCTCAAAATATGGGGAATTTTTGCCTTTTTGTCTGAAAATATAAGAATGCATACGTTTTTGCCATAAAAATGGAAAATTTCTTCATTTTTGCTCCAAAATAAAAGGAATTTCTGCTTTTTTGCCTCTAAATAAGTGGAATTTCTGTCTTTTTCCCCCAAAACAAAGGGAATTTCTGTCTTTTTTGCTCCAAAATAAGGAAAATTTCTGACTTATAACCCTGAAATAAATGAAATTTCTGCAAATTTGCCCCAAAATAAGAAAAATTTCTGACTTTGTGCCCCCAAATATGGAGAATTTCAGCCTTTTTACCTCAAAATTAGGGAAATTTCTGCATTTTTGCAACAAAATATTAGGAATTTCTGCATTTTTGCCACAAAATATTAGGAATTTCTGCCGTTTTGCCCCAAAATAAGAAAAATTTCTGCCTTTTTTTTCCCTGAAATAAGTGAAATTTCTGCAAATTTGCCCCCCAAAAAAAGAAATTTCTGCCTTTTGCCCCAAAATAAAAAGAATTTCAGCATTTTACCTCAAAATAAGGGAAATTTCTGATTTTTGCACCAAAATATGGAGAATTTCTGCCTTTTTGCCCCAAAATAAGGTAAATTTCTGCATTTTTTCCCTGAAATAAGTGAAATTTCTGCAATTTTGCCCCAAAATAAAGAAAATTTCTGAAATTTTGCCCCACAATTAGGGGAATTTCTGCCATTTTGCTCCAAAATACGGGGAATTTCTGCTATTTTGCCCGAAAATAAGGGGAATGCATACCTTTTTGCCATAAAAAAGGGAAATTTCTTCATTTTTGCCCCAAATTAAGGGAAATTTCTGCCTTTTGCCTTGAAATATGTAAAATTTCTGCAATGTTGCCCTAAAATAAGGGAAATTTCTGCACTTTTTCCCCATAATAAGGGAAATTTCTGGAATTTTGCCACAAAATAAGGGGAATTTCTGTTTTTTTTCCCCCAAATAAGGGAAATTTCTGCAATTTTGCCCTAAAATAAGGGAAATTTCTGGTTTTTTGCCTTTAAATAAGTGGAATTTCTGTCTTTTTCCCCCAAAACAAAGGAAATTTCTGTCATTTTTGCCCCAAAATAATGAAAATTTCTGACTTATTACCCTGAAATAAGTGAAATTTCTGCAATTTTGTCCCAATATAAGGGAAATTTCTGCGTTTTTGCCCCCAAATAAGGGGAATTTCAGCCTTTTTACCTCAAAATAAGGGGAATTTCTGAATTTTGGCAGAAAATATTAGGAATTTCTTCCTTTTTGCCCCAAAATAAAAAAATTTCTGCCTTTTTTCCCTGAAATAAGTAAAATTTCTGCAATTTTGCCCCTAAATAAGTAAAATTTCTGCAATTTTGCCCCACAATAAGGGAAATTTCTGGAATTTTGCCCCAAAATAAGTGGAATTTCTGATTTTTGCCCCAAAATAAGGAGAATTTCTGCCTTTTTGCCCTACAATTAGTGAAATTTCTGCAATTTTGCCCAAAAATAAGGGAAATTTCTGCAATTTTTCCCCATAATAAGGGAAATTTCTGCAATTTTGCTTCAAAATAAGGGGAATTTCTGTTTTTTGCCCCACAATAAAGAAAATTTCTGCAATTTTGCCCCAAAATAAGGGAAATTTCTGCCTTTTTGTCCAAAAATAAGAAGAATGCATACCTTTTTGCCATAAAAAAAGGAAATTTCTTCATTTTTACTCCAAAATAAAGGGACCTTTTGCCTTTTTGCCTCAAAATAAGTGGAATTTCTGTCTTTTTCCACCAAAACAAAGGGAATTTCTGTCTTTTTTGCCCCAAACTAAGGAAAATTTCTGACTTATTACCCTGAAATAAGTGAAATTTCTGCAAATTTGGCCCAAAATAATGGAAATTTCTGCCTTTTTGCCCACAAATAATGGGAATTTTAGCCTTTTTACCTCAAAATAAAAAAAATTTCTGCATTTTTGCACCAAAATATGGAGAATTTCTGCATTTTGCCCCAAAATAAGAAAAATTTCTGCCTTTTTTCCCTGAAATAAGTGAAATTTCTGCAATTTTGCCCCAAACTAAGTGAAATTTCTGCAATTTTGCCCCAAAATAAAAAAAAATTTCTGTAATTTTGCCCCAAAATAAGTGGAATTTCTGAGTTTTGCCCCAACATAAGAAGAATTTCTTCCTTTTTGCCCCACAAATTGTGAAATTTCTGCAATTTTGCCCTAAAATAAGGGAAATTTCTGCAATTTTTCCCCATAATAAGGGAAATTTCTGCAATTTTGCTTCAAAATAAGAGGAATTTCTGTTTTTTGCCCCACAATTAGGGAAATTTCTGCAATTTTGCCCTAAAATAAGGGGAATTTCTGCCTTTTGCCCCAAAATATAGGGAATTTCTGCCTTTTTGTTTGAAAATAAGAAGAATGCATATCTTTTTGCCATAAATAAGGAAAATTTCTTCATTTTTGCTGCAAAATAAGGGGAACTTTTGCCTTTTTGCCTCTAAATAAGTAGAATTTCTGTTTTTTTCCCCCAAAACAAAGAGAATTTCTGTCTTTTTTGCCCCAAAATAATGAAAATTTCTGACTTATTACCCTGAAATAAGTGAAATTTCTGCAAATTTGCCCCAAAAATAGGGAAATTTCTGCCTTTTGCCCAAAAATAAGGGGAATTTCAGCATTTTACCTCAAAATAAATGAAATTTCTGATTTTTGCACCAAAATATGTAGAATTTCTGCCTTTTTGCAACAAAAAAAAATTTCTGCTTTTTTTCCCTGAAATAAGTGAAATTTCTGCAATTTTGCTCCAAAATACGGGAAATCTTTGCCTTTTTGCTTGAAAATAAGGGGAATGCATACCTTTTTTGCCATAAAAAATGGAAATTTCTTCATTTTTGCCCCAAATTAAGGGAATTTTCTGAATTTTTGCCCTGAAATATGTGAAATTTCTGCAATTTTAGCCCAAAATAAGGTGAATTTCTGTCTTTTTGCCCCAAAATAATGGGAATTTCTGCATTTTTGCCCCAAAATAAGAAATATTTTTGCTTTTTTTCTCTGAAATAAGTGAAATTTCTGCAATTTTGCCATAAAATAAAAGAAATTTCTGCAATTTCTCCCCATAATAAAGGAAATTTCTGGAATTTTGCCTTAAAATAAGGGGAATTTCTGTTTTTTTGCCCCCCAATAAGGGAAATTCCTGCAATTTTGTTCTAAAATAAGGGGAGTTTCTGCTTTTTTGCCTCTAAATAAGTGGAATTTCTGTCTTTTTCCCCCAAAACAAAGGGAATTTCTCTCATTTTTGCCCCAAAATAAGGAAAATTTCTGACTTATTACCCTGAAATAAGTGAAATTTCTGCAATTTTGCCCCAATATAAGGGAAATTTCTGCCTTTTTGCCCCCAAATAAGGGGAATTTCAGCCTTTTTACCTCAAAATAAGGGGAATTTCTGAATTTTGGAACAAAATTTTAGGAATTTCTGCCTTTTTGCCCCAAAATAAGGACAATTTCTGCCTTTTTTCCCTGATATAAGTGAAATTTCTGCAATTTTGCCCCAAAATAAGTAAAATTTCTGCAATTTTGCCCCAAAATAAGGGAAATTTCTTCAAATTTGCCCCAAAATAATTGGAATTTCTGAGTTTTGCCCCAAAATAAGGAGAATTTTTGCCTTTTTGCCCACAATTAGTGAAATTTCTGCAATTTTCCTCTAAAATAAGAGAAATTTCTGCAATTTTTCCCCATAATAAGGGAAATTTCTGCAATTTTGCTTCAAAATAAGGGGAATTTCTGTTTTTTGCCCCACGATTAGGGAAATTTCTGCAATTTTGCTCCAAAATAAAAGGAATTTCTGCCTTTTGTCCTAAAATATGGGGAAATTCTGCATTTTTGTCTGAAAATAAGAAGAATGCACACCTTTTTGCCATAGAAAAGGGAAATTTCTTCATTTTTGCTCCAAAATAAGGGGAACTTTTGCTTTTTGCTTCTAAAAAAGTGGAATTTCTGTGTTTTTCCCCCAAAACAAAGGGAATTTCTGTCTTTTTTTGCACCAAAATAAGGAAAATTTCTGACTTATTACCCTGAAATAAGTGAAATTTCTGCAAATTTGCCCCAAAATTAGGGAAATTTCTGCCTTTTTGCCCCCAAATATGGGGAATTTCAGCCTTTTTACCTCAAAATAAAGGAAATTTCTGCAACTTTGCAACAAAATATTAGGAATTTCTGCATTTTTGCCACAAAATATTAGGAATTTCTGCCTTTTTGCCCCATAATAAGGAAAATTTCTGCCTTTTTTTCCCTGAAATAAGTGAAATTTCTGCAATTATGCCCCAAAATAAGTGAAATTTCTGCAAATTTGCCCCAAAATAAGGGAAATTTCTGGAATTTTGCCCCAAAATAAGTGGAATTTCTGAGTTTTGCCCCAAAATAAGGAGAATTTCTGCCTCTTTGCCCCACAATTAGTGAAATTTCTGCAATTTTGCCCCAAAAAAGGAAATTTCTGCCTTTTGCCCCAAAATAAGGGGAATGTCAGCATTTTACCTAAAAATAAGGGAAATTTCTGATTTTTACACCAAAATATGGAGAATTTCTGCCTTTTTGCCACAAAATAAGAAAAATTTCTGCCTTTTTTTCCTGAAATAAGTGAAATTTCTGCAATTTTGCCCCAAAATAAGGGAAATTTCTGGAATTTTGCCCCAAAATAAGTGGAATTTCTGAGTTTTGCCTCAAAATAAAAAGAATTTCTGCTTTTTGCCCCACAATGAGTGAAATTTCTTCAATTTTGCCCTAAAATAAGGGCAATTTCTGCAATTTTTCCCCATAATAAGGGAAATTTCTGTAATTTTGCTTCAAAATAAGGGGAATTTATGTTTTTTGCTTCACAATTAGGGATATTTCTGCAATTTTGCCCCAAAATAAGGGGAATTTCTGCCTTTTGCCCCAAAATATGGGGAATTTCTGCCTTTTTGTTTTAAAATAAGAAGAATGCATACCTTTTTGCCATAAAAAAGTGAAATTTCTTCATTTTTGCTTCTAAATAAGAGGAATTTTGCCTTTTTGCCTCTAAATAAGTAGAATTTCTGTTTTTCGCCCAAAACAAAGAGAATTTCTGTCTTTTTTGCCCCAAAATAAGTAAAATTTCTGACTTATTACACTGAAATAAGTGAAATTTCTGCAAATATGCCCCAAAAAAGGGAAATTTCATCCTTTTGCCCAAAAATAAGGGGAATTTCAGCATTTTACCTCAAAATAATGGAAATTTCTGATTTTTGCACCAAAATATGGAGAATTTCTGCCTTTTGCAAAAAAATAAGGAAAATTTCTGGCTTTTTTCCCTGAAATAAGTGAAATTTCTGCAATTTTGCTCCAAAATATAGGGAATTTCTGCCTTTTTGCCCGAAAATAAGGGGAATGCATAGCTTTTTGCTATAAAAAAGGGAAATTTCTTCATTTTTGCCCCAAATTAAGGGAAATTTCTGCCTTTTTGCCCTGAAATATGTGAAATTTCTTCAATTTTAGCCCAAAATAAGGTGAATTTCAGCTTTTTTTCCCCAAAATAATTGGAATTTCTGCCTTTTTGCCCCAAAATAAGAAAAATTTTTGCTTTCTTTCTCTGAAATAAGTGAAATTTCTGCAATTTTGCCCTAAAATAAAAGAAATTTCTGCAATTTTTCCCCATAATAAAGGAAATTTCTGGAATTTTGCCTTAAAATAAGGGGAATTTTTGTTTTTTTGCCTCTAAATAAGTGGAATTTCTGTCTTTTTCTTCCAAAACAAAGGGAATTTCTGTCATTTTTGCCCCAAAATAAGAAAAATTTCTGACTTATTACCCTAAAATAAGTGAAATTTCTGCAATTTTGCCCCAATATAAGGGAAATTTCTGCCTTTTTGCCCCCAAATAAGGGGAATTTTAACCTTTTTACCTCAAAATAAGGGGAATTTCTGAATTTTGGCACAAATATTAGGAATTTCTGCTTTTTTGCCCCAAAATAAGGACAATTTCTGCCTTTTTTCCCTGATATAAGTGAAATTTCTGCAATTTTGCCCAAAATAAGTAAAATTTCTGCAATTTTGCCCCAAAATAAGGGAAATTTCTGGAATTTTGCCCCAAAATAAGTGGAATTTCTGAGTTTTGCCCCAAAATAAGGGTAATTTCTACTTTTTGCCCCACAATTAGGGAAATTTCTGCAATTTTGCCCAAAAAGAAGGGAAATTTCTGCCTTTTGCCCCAAAATATGGGGAATTTCTGCCTTTTTGTCTGAAAATAAGAAGAATGCATAACTTTTTGCAATAAAAATGGGAAATTTCTTCATTTTTGCTCCAAAATAAAAGGAATTTCTGCTTTTTTGCCTCTAAATAAGTGGAATTTCTGTCTTTTTCCCCCAAAACAAAGGGAATTTCTGTTTTTTTAGTCCAAAATAAGGAAAATTTCTGACTTATAACCCTGAAATAAATGAAATTTCTGCAAATTTGCCCCAAAATAAGAAAAATTTCTGCCTTTGTGCCCCCAAATAAGGAGAATTTCAGCCTTTTTATCTCAAAATAAGGGAAATTTCTGCATTTTTGCAACAAAATATTAGGAATTTCTGCATTTATGCCACAAAATGTTAGGAATTTCTGCCTTTTTGCCCCAAATTAAGGAAAATTTCTGCCTTTTTTTTCCCTGAAATAAGTGAAATTTCTGCAAATTTGCCCCAAATAAAGGGAAATTTCTGCCTTTTGCCCCAAAATAAGAAGAATTTCAGCATTTTACCTCAAAATAAGGAAAATTTCTGATTTTTGCACCAAAATATGGAGAATTTCTGCATTTTGCCCCAAAATGAAGAAAATTTCTGCGTTTTTTCCCTGAAATAAGTGAAATTTTTGCAATTTTGCCCTAAAATAAGTGAAATTTCTGCAATTTTGCCCCAAAATAAGGAAAATTTCTGAAATTTTTCCCCACAATTAGGGGAATTTCTGCAATTTTGCTCCAAAATACAGGGAATTTCTGCTATTTTGCCCGAAAATAAGGGGAATGCATACCTTTTTGCCATAAAAAGGGAAATTTCTTCATTTTTGCCCCAAATTAAGGGAAAATTCTGAATTTTTGCCCTGAAATATGTAAAATTTCTGCAATTTTAGCCCAAAATAAGGTGAATTTCTGCCTTTTTGCCCCAAAATAATGGGAATTTCTGCCTTTTTGCTCCAAAATAAGAAAAAAATTTTGAATTTTTTCTCTGAAATAAGTGAAATTTCTGCAATTTTGCCCTAAAATAAGGGAAATTTCTGAAATTTTTCCCCATAATGAGGGAAATTTCTGGAATTTTGCCACAAAATAAGGGGAATTTCTGTTTTTTTGCCCCAAAATAAGGGAAATTTCTGCAATTTTGCCCTAAAATAAAAGGAATTTCTGGTTTTTTGCCTCGAAATAAGTGGAATTTCTGTCTTTTTCCCCCAAAACAAAGGGAATTTCTTTCATTTTTGCCCCAAAATAATGAAAATTTCTGACTTATTACCCTGAAATAAGTGAAATTTTTGCAATTTTGTCCCAATATAAGGGAAATTTCTGCGTTTTTGCCCCTAAATAAGGGGAATTTCAGCCTTTTTACCTCAAAATAAGGGGATTTTCTGAATTTTGGCACAACATATTAGGAATTTCTGCCTTTTTGCCCCAAAATAAAAAAAATTTCTGCCTTTTTTCCCTGAAATAAGTGAAATTTCTGCAATTTTGCTCCAAAATAAGTAAAATTTCTGCAATTTTGCCCCACAATAAGGGAAATTTCTGGTTTTTGCCCCAAAATAAGTGGAATTTCTGAGTTTTGCCCCAAAATAAGGAGAATTTCTGCATTTTTGCCCAACAATTAGTGAAATTTCTGCAATTTTGCCCTAATATAATGGAAATTTCTGCAATTTTTCCCCATAATAATGGAAATTTCTGCAATTTTGCTTCAAAATAAGGGGAATTTCTGTTTTTTGCCCCACAATTAGGGAAATTTCTGCAATTTTGCCTCAAAATAAGGGGAATTTCTGCCTTTTGCCCCAAAATATGGGGAATTTCTGCCTTTTTGTCCGAAAATAAGAAGAATGCATACCTTTTGCCATTAAAAAAAGGAAATTTCTTCATTTTTACTCCAAAATAAAGGTACCTTTTGCCTTTTTGCCTCAAAATAAGTGGAATTTCTGTCTTTTTCCACCAAAACAAAGGGAATTCCTGTCTTTTTTGCCCCAGATTAAGGAAAATTTCTGACTTATTACCCTGAAATAAGTGAAATTTCTGCAAATTTAGCCCAAAATAAGGGAAATTTCTGCCTTTTTGCCCACAAATATAGGGAAAGTTAGCCTTTTTACCTCAAAATAAGGGAAATTTCTTCATTTTTGCTCCAAAATAAAGGGAACTTTTGCCTTTTTGCCTCTAAATAAGTAGAATTTCTGTTTTTTTCCCCCAAAACAAATAGAATTTCTGTCTTTTTTGCGCCAAAATAAGAAAAATTTCTGACTTATTACCCTGAAATAAGTGAAATATCTGCAAATTTGCCCCAAAAATAGTGAAATTTCTGCCTTTTGCCCAAAAATAAGGGGAATTTAAGCATTTTACCTCAAAATAAATGAAATTTCTGATTTTTGCACCAAAATATGGAGAATTTCTGCCTTTTTGCACCAAAATAAGAAAAATTTCTGCTTTTTTTCCCTGAAATAAGTGAAATTTCTGTAATTTTGCCCCAAAATAAGGATAATTTCTGCCTTTTTGCCCCACAATTAGGGGAATTTCTGCAATTTTGCTCTAAAATACGGGGAATTTCTGCCTTTTTGCCATAAAATAAGGGAAATGCATACCTTTTTGCTATAAAAAAGGGAAATTTCTTCATTTTTGCCCAAAATTAAGGGAATTTTCTGCCTTTTTGCCCTGAAATATGTGAAATTTCTGCAATTTTAGCCCAAAATAAGGTGAATTTCTGACTTTTTGCCCCAAAATAATGGGAATTTCTGCCTTTTTGCCACAAAATAAAAAATATTTTTGCTTTTTTTCTATGAAATAAGTGAAATTTCTGCAATTTTGCCCTAAAATAAAAGAAATTTTTGCAATTTCTCCCCATAATAAAGGAAATTTCTGGAATTTTGCCTTAAAATAAAAGGAATTTCTGTTTTTTTGCCCCCCAATAAGGAAAATTTCTGCAATTTTGTTCTAAAATAAGGGGAATTTCTGCTTTTTTGCCTCTAAATAAGTGGAATTTTTGTCTTTTTCCCCAAAAACAAAGGGAATTTCTGTCATTTTTGCCCCAAAATAAGGAAAATTTCTGACTTATTACCCTGAAATAAGTGAAATTTCTGCAATTTTGCCCCAATATAAGCAAATTTCTGCCTTCTTGCCCCCAAATAAGGGGAATTTCAGCCTTTTTACCTCAAAATAAGAGGAATTTCTGCATTTTGGTAAAAAATATTAGGAATTTCTGCCTTTTTTCCCTAAAATAAGTGAAATTTCTGCAATTTTGACCCAAAATAAGTAAAATTTCTGCAATTTTGCCACAAAATAAGGAGAATTTCTGGAATTTTGCCCCAAAATAGGTGGAATTTCTGAGTTTTGCCCCAAAAAAGGAGAATTTTTGCCTTTTTGCCCACAGTTAGTGAAATTTCTGCAGTTTTCCCCTAAAATAAGAGAAATTTCTGCAATTTTGCTTCAAAATAAGAGGAATTTCTGTTTTTTGCCCCACAATTAGGGAAATTTCTGCAATTTTGCTCCAAAATAAAACAAATTTCTGCCTTTTGTCCTAAAATATCGGGAATTTCTTCCTTTTTGTCTGAAAATAGGAAGAATGCATACCTTTTTGCCATAAAAAAGGGAAATTTCTTCAATTTTGCTCCAAAATAAGGGGAACTTTTGCCTTTTTGTCTCTAAATAAGTAGAATTTCTGTTTTTTTCTCCCAAAACAAAGAGAATTTCTGTCTTTTTTGCCCCAAAATAATGAAAATTTCTGACTTATTACCCTGAAATAAGTGAAATTTCTGCAAATTTGCCCCAAAAATAGGGAAATTTCTTCCTTTTGCCCAAAAATAAGGGGAATTTCAGCTTTTTACCTCAAAATAAATGAAATTTCTGATTTTTGCACAAAAATATGGAGAATTTCTGCCTTTTTGCAACAAAAAAAATTTCTGCTTTTTTTCCCTGAAATAAGTGAAATTTCTGCAATTTTGCTCCAAAATACGGGAAATTTCTGCCTTTTTGCTTGAAAATAAGGGGAATGCATACCTTTTTGCCATAAAAAAGGGAAATTTCTTCATTTTTGCCCCAAATTAAGGGAATTTTCTGAATTTTTGCCCTGAAATATGTGAAATTTCTGCAATTTTAGCCCAAAATAAGGTGAATTTCTGTCTTTTTGCCCTAAAATAATGGGAATTTCTGCCTTTTTGCCCCAAAATAAAAAATATTTTTGCTTTTTTTCTCTGAAATAAGTGAAATTTCTGCAATTTTGCCCTAAAATAAAAGAAATTTCTGCAATTTCTCTCCATAATAAAGGAAATTTCTGGAATTTTGCCTTAAAATAAGGGGAATTTCTGTTTTTTTGCCCCCCAATAAGGGAAATTCCTGCAATTTTGTTCTAAAATAAGGGGAATTTCTGCTTTTTTGCCTCCAAATAGGTGGAATTTCTGTATTTTTCCCCAAAAACAAAGGGAATTTCTGTCATTTTTGCCCCAAAATAAGGAAAATTTCTGACTTATTACCCTGAAATAAGTGAAATTTGCAATTTTGCCACAATATAAGGGAAATTTCTGCCTTTTTGCCCCCAAATAAGGGGAATTTCAGCCTTTTTACCTCAAAATAAGGGGAATTTCTGAATTTTGGAACAAAATTTTAGGAATTTCTGCCTTTTTGCCCCCAAAAAAGGACAATTTCTGCCTTTTTTCCCTGATATAAGTGAAATTTCTGCAATTTTGCCCCAAAATAAGTAAAATTTCTGCAATTTTGCCCCAAAATAAGGGAAATTTCTGGAAATTTGCCCCAAAATAAGTGGAATTTCTGAGTTTTGCCCCAAAATAAGGAGAATTTTTGCCTTTTTGCCCACAATTAGTGAAATTTCTGCAATTTTCCTCTAAATAAGAGAAATTTCTGCAATTTTTCCCCATAATAAGGGAAATTTCTGCAATTTTGCTTCAAAATAAGGGGAATTTCTGTTTTTTGCCCCACAATTAGGGAAATTTCTGCAATTTTGCTCCAAAATAAAAGGAATTTCTGCCTTTTGTCCTAAAATATGGGGAAATTCTGCCTTTTTGTCTGAAAATAAGAAGAATGCACACCTTTTTGCCATAGAAAAGGGAAATTTCTTCATTTTTGCTCCAAAATAAGGGGAACTTTTGCTTTTTGCTTCTAAAAAAGTGGAATTTCTGTGTTTTTCCCCCAAAACAAAGGGAATTTCTGTCTTTTTTTGCACCAAAATAAGGAAAATTTCTGACTTATTACCCTGAAATAAGTGAAATTTCTGCAAATTTGCCCCAAAATTAGGGAAATTTCTGCTTTTTGCCCCCAAATATGGGGAATTTCAGCCTTTTTACCTCAAAATAAAGGAAATTTCTGCAACTTTGCAACAAAATATTATGAATTTCTGCATTTTTGCCACAAAATATTAGGAATTTCTGCCTTTTTGCCCCAAAATAAGGAAAATTTCTGCCTTTTTTTCCCTGAAATAAGTGAAATTTCTGCAATTATGCCCCAAAATAAGTGAAATTTCTGCAAATTTGCCCTAAAATAAGGGAAATTTCTAGAATTTTGCCCCAAAATAAATGGAATTTCTGAGTTTTGCCCCAAAATAAGGAGAATTTCTGCCTTTTTGCCCCACAATTAGTGAAATTTCTGCAATTTTGCCCCAAAAAAAGGAAACTTCTGCCTTTTGCCCCAAAATAAGGGGAATTTCAGCATTTTACCTAAAAATAAGGGAAATTTCTGATTTTTGCACCAAAATATGGAGAATTTCTGCCTTTTTGCCACAAAATAAGAAAAATTTCTGCCTTTTTTCCCTGAAATAAGTGAAATTTCTGCAATTTTGCCCCAAAATAAGTGAAATATCTGCAATTTTGCCCCAAAATAAGGGAAATTTCTGGAATTTTGCACCAAAATAAGTGGAATTTCTGAGTTTTGGCCCAAAATAAGGAGAATTTCTGTCTTTTTCCTCCAACATATAGGCAATTTCTGCCTTTTTGCCCCACAATTAGGAGAATTTTTGCAATTTTGCTCCAAAATATAGGGAATTTCTGCCTTTTTGCCCGAAAATAAGGGGAATGCATAGCTTTTTGCTATAAAAAAGGGAAATTTCTTCATTTTTGCCCCAAATTAAGGGAAATTTCTGCCTTTTTGCCCTTAAATATGTGAAATTTCTTCAATTTTAGCCCAAAATAAGGTGAATTTCAGCTTTTTTGCCCCAAAATAATTGGAATTTCTGCCTTTTTGCCCCAAAATAAGAAAAATTTTTGCTTTTTTTCTCTGAATTAAGTGAAATTTCTGCAATTTTGCCCTAAAATAAAAGAAATTTCTGCAATTTTTCCCCATAATAAAGGAAATTTCTGGAATTTTGCCTTAAAACAAGGGGAATTTTTGTTTTTTTGCCCCCAAATAAGGGAAATTTCTGCAATTTTGCCCTAAAATAAAAGGAAGTTCTGCTTATTTGCCTCTAAATAAGTGGAATTTCTGTCTTTTTCTTCCAAAACAAAGGGAATTTCTGTCATTTTTGCCCCAAAATAAGAAAAATTTCTGACTTATTACCCTAAAATAAGTGAAATTTCTGCAATTTTGCCCCAATATAAGGGAAATTTCTGCCTTTTTGCCCCCAAATAAGGGGAATTTTAACCTTTTTACCTCAAAATAAGGGGAATTTCTGAATTTTGGCACAAATATTAGGAATTTCTGCCTTTTTGCCCCAAAATAAGGACAATTTCTGCCTTTTTTCCCTGATATAAGTGAAATTTCTGCAATTTTGCCCCAAAATAAGTAAAATTTCTGCAATTTTGCCCCAAAATAAGGGAAATTTCTGGAATTTTGCCCCAAAATAAGTGGAATTTCTGAGTTTTGCCCCAAAATAAGGGTAATTTCTGCCTTTTGCCCCACAATTAGGGAAATTTCTGCAATTTTACCCAAAAAGAAGAGAAATTTCTGCCTTTTGCCCCAAAATATGGGGAATTTCTGCCTTTTTGTCTGAAAATAAGAAGAATGCATAACTTTGTGCAATAAAAATGGGAAATTTCTTCATTTTTGCTCCAAAATAAAAGGAATTTCTGCTTTTTTGCCTCTAAATAAGTGGAATTTCTGTCTTTTTCCCCCAAAACAAAGGGATTTTCTGTTTTTTTGGTCCAAAATAAGGAAAATTTTCGACTTATAACCCTGAAATAAATGAAATTTCTGCAAATTTGCCCCAAAATAAGAAAAATTTCTGCCTTTGTGCCCCCAAATAAGGAGAATTTCAGCCTTTTTACCTCAAAATAAGGGAAATTTCTGCATTTTTGTAACAAAATATTAGGAATTTCTGCATTTTTGCCACAAAATGTTAGGAATTTCTGCCCTTTTGCCCCAAAATAAGGAAAATTTCTGCCTTTTTTTTCCCTGAAATAAGTGAAATTTCTGCAAATTTGCCCCAAATAAAGGGAAATTTCTGCCTTTTGCCCCAAAATAAGAAGAATTTCAGCATTTTACCTCAAAATAAGGAAAATTTCTGATTTTTGCACCAAAATATGGAGAATTTCTGCATTTTTGCCCCAAAATTAAGAAAATTTCTGCGTTTTTTCCCTGAAATAAGTGAAATTTTTGCAATTTTGCCCTAAAATAAGTGAAATTTCTGCAATTTTGCCCCAAAATAAGGAAAATTTCTGAAATTTTGCCCCACAATTAGGGGAATTTCTGCAATTTTGCTCCAAAATACAGGGAATTTCTGCCTTTTTGCCCGAAAATAAGGGGAATGCATAGCTTTTTGCTATAAAAAAGGGAAATTTCTTCATTTTGCCCCAAATTAAGGGAAATTTCTGCCTTTTTGCCCTGAAATATGTGAAATTTCTTCAATTTTAGCCCAAAATAAGGTGAATTTCAGCTTTTTTGCCCCAAAATAATTGGAATTTCTGCCTTTTTGCCCCAAAATAAGAAAAATTTTTGCTTTTTTTCTCTGAAATAAGTGAAATTTCTGCAATTTTGCCCTAAAATAAAAGAAATTTCTGCAATTTTTCCCCATAATAAAGGAAATTTCTGGAATTTTGCCTTAAAATAAGGGGAATTTCTGTTTTTTTGCCCCCCAATAAGGGAAATTCCTGCAATTTTGTTCTAAAATAAGGGGAATTTCTGCTTTTTTGCCTCTAAATAAGTGGAATTTCTGTCTTTTTCCCCAAAAACAAAGGGAATTTCTCTCATTTTTGTCCCAAAATAAGGAAAATTTCTGACTTATTACCCTGAAATAAGTGAAATTTCTGCAATTTTGCCCCAATATAAGGGAAATTTCTGCCTTTTTGCCCCCAAATAAGGGGAATTTCAGCCTTTTTACCTCAAAATAAGGGGAATTTCTGAATTTTGGAACAAAATTTTAGGAATTTCTGCCTTTTTGCCCCAAAATAAGGACAATTTCTGCCTTTTTTCCCTGATATAAGTGAAATTTCTGCAATTTTGCCCCAAAATAAGTAAAATTTCTGCAATTTTGCCCCAAAATAAGGGAAATTTCTGGAAATTTGCCCCAAAATAAGTGGAATTTCTGAGTTTTGCCCCAAAATAAGGAGAATTTTTGCCTTTTTGCCCACAATTAGTGAAATTTCTGCAATTTTCCTCTAAAATAAGAGAAATTTCTGCAATTTTTCCCCATAATAAGGGAAATTTCTGCAATTTTGCTTCAAAATAAGGGGAATTTCTGTTTTTTGCCCCACAATTAGGGAAATTTCTGCAATTTTGCTCCAAAATAAAAGGAATTTCTGCCTTTTGTCCTAAAATATGGGGAAATTCTGCCTTTTTGTCTGAAAATAAGAAGAATGCACACCTTTTTGCCATAAAAAAGGGAAATTTCTTCATTTTTGCTCCAAAATAAGGGGAACTTTTGCTTTTTGCTTCTAAAAAAGTGGAATTTCTGTGTTTTTCCCCCAAAACAAAGAAAATTTCTGTCTTTTTTTGCACCAAAATAAGGAAAATTTCTGACTTATTACCCTGAAATAAGTGAAATTTTTGCAAATTTGCCCCAAAATTAGGGAAATTTCTGCCTTTTTGCCCACAAATATGGGGAATTTCAGCCTTTTTACCTCAAAATAAAGGAAATTTCTGCAACTTTGCAACAAAATATTAGGAATTTCTGCATTTTTGCCACAAAATATTAGGAATTTCTGCCTTTTTGCCCCAAAATAAGGAAAATTTCTGCCTTTTTTTCCCTGAAATAAGTGAAATTTCTGCAATTATGCCCCAAAATAAGTGAAATTTCTGCAAATTTGCCCCAAAATAAGGGAAATTTCTGGAATTTTGCCCCAAAATAAATGGAATTTCTGAGTTTTGCCCTAAAATAAGGAGAATTTCTGCCTCTTTGCCCCACAATTAGTGAAATTTCTGCAATTTTTCCCCAAAAAAAGGAAATTTCTGCCTTTTGCCCCAAAATAAGGGGAATTTCAGCATTTTACCTAAAAATAAGGGAAATTTCTGATTTTTGCACCAAAATATGGAGAATTTCTGCCTTTTTGCCACAAAATAAGAAAAATTTCTGCCTTTTTTCCCTGAAATAAGTGAAATTTCTGCAATTTTGCCCTAAAATAAGTGAAATATCTGCAATTTTGCCCCAAAATAAGGGAAATTTCTGGAATTTTGCCCCAAAATAAGTGGAATTTCTGAGTTTTGCCTCAAAATAAGGAGAATTTCTGCCTTTTTGCCCCACAATGAGTGAAATTTCTTCAATTTTGCCCTAAAATAAGGGCAATTTCTGCAATTTTTCCCCATAATAAGGGAAATTTCTGTAATTTTGCTTCAAAATAAGGGGAATTTCTGTTTTTTGCCCCACAATTAGGGATATTTCTGCAATTTTGCCCCAAAATAAGGGGAATTTCTGCCTTTTGCCCCAAAATATGGGGGAATTTCTGCCTTTTTGTTTTAAAATAAGAAGAATGCATACCTTTTTGCCATAAAAAAGTGAAATTTCTTCATTTTTGCTTCTAAATAAGAGGAACTTTTGCCTTTTTGCCTCTAACTAAGTAGAATTTCTGTTTTTTCGCCCAAAAAAAAGATTATTTCTGTCTTTTTTGCCCCAAAATAAGTAAAATTTCTGACTTCTTACACTGAAATAAGTGAAATTTCTGCAAATTTGCCCCAAAAAAGGGAAATTTCATCCTTTTGCCCAAAAATAAGGGGAATTTCAGCATTTTACCTCAAAATAATTGAAATTTCTGATTTTTGCACCAAAATATGGAGAATTTCTGCCTTTTGCACCAAAATAAGGAAAATTTCTGGCTTTTTTCACTGAAATAAGTGAAATTTCTGCAATTTTGCCCAAAAATAAGGAGAACTTCTGCCTTTTTGCCCCACAATTAGGGGAATTTCTGCAATTTTGCTCCAAAATATAGGGAATTTCTGCCTTTTTGCCCGAAAATAAGGGGAATGCATAGCTTTTTGCTATAAAAAAGGGAAATTTCTTCATTTTTGCCCCAAATTAAGGGAAATTTCTGCCTTTTTGCCCTGAAATATGTGAAATTTCTTCAATTTTAGCCCAAAATAAGGTGAATTTCAGCTTTTTTGCCCCAAAATAATTGGAATTTCTGCCTTTTTGCCCCAAAATAAGAAAAATTTTTGCTTTTTTTCTCTGAATTAAGTGAAATTTCTGCAATTTTGCCCTAAAATAAAAGAAATTTCTGCAATTTTTCCCCATAATAAAGGAAATTTCTGGAATTTTGCCTTAAAATAAGGGGAATTTTTGTTTTTTTGCCCCCAAATAAGGGAAATTTCTGCAATTTTGCCCTAAAATAAGGGGAAGTTCTGCTTTTTTTGCCTCTAAATAAGTGGAATTTCTGTATTTTTCTTCCAAAACAAAGGGAATTTCTGTCATTTTTGCCCCAAAATAAGAAAAATTTCTGACTTATTACCCTAAAATAAGTGAAATTTCTGCAATTTTGCCCCAATATAAGGGAAATTTCTGCCTTTTTGCCCCCAAATAAGGGGAATTTTAACCTTTTTACCTCAAAATAAGGGGAATTTCTGAATTTTGGCACAAATATTAGGAATTTCTGCCTTTTTGCCCAAAAATAAGGACAATTTCTGCCTTTTTTCCCTGATATAAGTGAAATTTCTGCAATTTTGCCCCAAAATAAGTAAAATTTCTGCAATTTTGCCCCAAAATAAGGGAAATTTCTGGAATTTTGCCCCAAAATAAGTGGAATTTCTGAGTTTTGCCCCAAAATAAGGGTAAATTCTGCCTTTTGCCCCACAATTAGGGAAATTTCTGCAATTTTGCCCAAAAAGAAGGGAAATTTCTGCCTTTTGCCCCAAAATATGGGGAATTTCTGCCTTTTTGTCTGAAAATAAGAAGAATGCATAACTTTTTGCAATAAAAATGGGAAATTTCTTCATTTTTGCTCCAAAATAAAAGGAATTTCTGCTTTTTTGCCTCTAAATAAGTGGAATTTCTGTCTTTTTCCCCCAAAACAAAGGGATTTTCTGTTTTTTTGGTCCAAAATAAGGAAAATTTCCGACTTATAACCCTGAAATAAATGAAATTTCTGCAAATTTGCCCCAAAATAAGAAAAAATTCTGCCTTTGTGCCCCCAAATAAGGAGATTTTCACCCTTTTTACCTCAAAATAAGGGAAATTTCTGCATTTTTGCAACAAAATATTAGGAATTTCTGCATTTTTGCCACAAAATGTTAGGAATTTCTGCCTTTTTGCCCCAAAATAAGGAAAATTTCTGCCTTTTTTTTCCCTGAAATAAGTGAAATTTCTGCAAATTTGCCCCAAATAAAGGGAAATTTCTGCCTTTTGCCCCAAAATAAGAAGAATTTCAGCATTTTACCTCAAAATAAGGAAAATTTCTGATTTTTGCACCAAAATATGGAGAATTTCTGCATTTTTGCCCCAAAATTAAGAAAATTTCTGCGTTTTTTCCCTGAAATAAGTGAAATTTTTGCAATTTTGCCCTAAAAAAAGTGAAATTTCTGCAATTTTGCCCCAAAATAAGGAAAATTTCTGAAATTTTGCCCCACAATTAGGGGAATTTCTGCAATTTTGCTCCAAAATACAGGGAATTTCTGCTATTTTGCCCGAAAATAAGGGGAATGCATACCTTTTTGCCATAAAAAGGGAAATTTCTTCATTTTTGCCCCAAATTAAGGGAAATTTCTGAATTTTTGCCCTGAAATATGTAAAATTTCTGCAATTTTAGCCCAAAATAAGGTGAATTTCTGCCTTTTTGCCCCAAAATAATGGGAATTTCTGCCTTTTTGCTCCAAAATAAGAAAAAAATTTTGAATTTTTTCTCTGAAATAAGTGAAATTTCTGCAATTTTGCCCTAAAATAAGGGAAATTTCTGAAATTTTTCCCCATAATAAGTGAAATTTCTGGAATTTTGCCACAAAATAAGGGGAATTTCTGTTTTTTGCCCCCAAATAAGGGGAATTTCAGCCTTTTTACCTCAAAATAAGGGGAATTTCTGAATTTTGGAACAAAATTTTAGGAATTTCTGCCTTTTTGCCCCAAAATAAGGACAATTGCTGCCTTTTTTCCCTGATATAAGTGAAATTTCTGCAATTATGCCCCAAAATAAGTGAAATTTCTGCAATTTTGCTCCAAAATAAAAGGAATTTCTGCCTTTTGTCCTAAAATATGGGGAAATTCTGCCTTTTTGTCTGAAAATAAGAAGAATGCACACCTTTTTGCCATAGAAAAGGGAAATTTCTTCATTTTTGCTCCAAAATAAGGGAAACTTTTGCTTTTTGCTTCTAAAAAAGTGGAATTTCTGTGTTTTTCCCCCAAAACAAAGGGAATTTCTGTCTTTTTTAGCACCAAAATAAAGAAAATTTCTGACTTATTACCCTGAAATAAGTAAAATTTCTGCAAATTTGCCCCAAAATTAGGGAAATTTCTGCCTTTTTGCCCCCAAATATGGGGAATTTCAGCCTTTTTACCTCAAAATAAAGGAAATTTCTGCAACTTTGCAACAAAATATTAGGAATTTCTGCATTTTTGCCACAAAATATTAGGAATTTCTGCCTTTTTGCCCCAAAATAAGGAAAATTTCTGCCTTTTTTTCCCTGAAATAAGTGAAATTTCTGCAATTATGCCCCAAAATAAGTGAAATTTCTGCAAATTTGCCCCAAAATAAGGGAAATTTCTGGAATTTTGCCCCAAAATAAATGGAATTTCTGAGTTTTGCCCCAAAATAAGGAGAATTTCTGCCTCTTTGCCCCACAATTAGTGAAATTTCTGCAATTTTGCCCCCAAAAAAGGAAATTTCTGCCTTTTGCCCCAAAATAAGGGGAATTTCAGCATTTTACCTAAAAATAAGGGAAATTTCTGATTTTTGCACCAAAATATGGAGAATTTCTGCCTTTTTGCCACAAAATAAGAAAAATTTCTGACTTTTTTCCCTGAAATAAGTGAAATTTCTGCAATTTTGCCCTAAAATAAGTGAAATATCTGCAATTTTGCCCCAAAATAAGGGAAATTTCTGGAATTTTGCCCCAAAATAAGTGGAATTTCTGAGTTTTGCCTCAAAATAAGGAGAATTTCTGCCTTTTTGCCCCACAATGAGTGAAATTTCTTCAATTTTGCCCTAAAATAAGGGCAATTTCTGCAATTTTTCCCCATAATAAGGGAAATTTCTGTAATTTTGCTTCAAAATAAGGGGAATTTCTGTTTTTTGCCCCACACTTAGGGATATTTCTGCAATTTTGCCCCAAAATAAGGGGAATTTCTGCCTTTTGCCCCAAAATATGGGGAATTTCTGCCTTTTTGTTTTAAAATAAGAAGAATGCATACCTTTTTGCCATAAAAAAAGTGAAATTTCTTCATTTTTGCTTCTAAATAAGAGGAACTTTTGCCTTTTTGCCTCTAAATAAGTAGAATTTCTGTTTTTTCGCCCAAAACAAAGAGAATTTCTGTCTTTTTTGCCCCAAAATAAGTAAAATTTCTGACTTATTACACTGAAATAAGTGAAATTTCTGCAAATTTGCCCCAAAAAAGGGAAATTTCATCCTTTTGCCCAAAAATAAGGGGAATTTCAGCATTTTACCTCAAAATAATGGAAATTTCTGATTTTTGCACCAAAATATGGAGAATTTCTGCCTTTTGCACCAAAATAAGGAAAATTTCTGGCTTTTTTCCCTGAAATAAGTGAAATTTCTGCAATTTTGCCCAAAAATAAGGAGAACTTCTGCCTTTTTGCCCCACAATTAGGGGAATTTCTGCAATTTTGCTCCAAAATATAGGGAATTTCTGCCTTTTTGCCCGAAAATAAGGGGAATGCATAGCTTTTTGCTATAAAAAAGGGAAATTTCTTCATTTTTGCCCCAAATTAAGGGAAATTTCTGCCTTTTTGCCCTGAAATTTGTGAAATTTCTTCAATTTTAGCCCAAAATAAGGTGAATTTCAGCTTTTTTGCCCCAAAATAATTGGAATTTCTGCCTTTTTGCCCCAAAATAAGAGAAATTTTTGCTTTTTTTCTCTGAATTAAGTGAAATTTCTGCAATTTTGCCCTAAAATAAAAGAAATTTCTGCAATTTTTCCCCATAATAAAGGAAATTTCTGGAATTTTGCCTTAAAATAAGGGGAATTTTTGTTTTTTTGCCCCAAATAAGGGAAATTTCTGCAATTTTGCCCTAAAATAAGGGGAAGTTCTGCTTTTTTGCCTCTAAATAAGTGGAATTTCTGTCTTTTTCTTCCAAAACAAAGGGAATTTCTGTCATTTTTGCCCCAAAATAAGAAAAATTTCTGACTTATTACCCTAAAATAAGTGAAATTTCTGCAATTTTGCCCCAATATAAGGGAAATTTCTGCCTTTTTGCCCCCAAATAAGGGGAATTTTAACCTTTTTACCTCAAAATAAGGGGAATTTCTGAATTTTGGCACAAATATTAGGAATTTCTGCCTTTTTGCCCCAAAATAAGGACAATTTCTGCCTTTTTTCCCTGATATAAGTGAAATTTCTGCAATTTTGCCCCAAAATAAGTAAAATTTCTGCAATTTTGCCCCAAAATAAAGGAAATTTCTGGAAATTTGCCCCAAAATAAGTGGAATTTCTGAGTTTTGCCCCAAAATAAGGAGAATTTTTGCCTTTTTGCCCACAATTAGTGAAATTTCTGCAATTTTCCTCTAAAATAAGAGAAATTTCTGCAATTTTTCCCCATAATAAGGGAAATTTCTGCAATTTTGCTTCAAAATAAGGGGAATTTCTGTTTTTTGCCCCACAATTAGGGAAATTTCTGCAATTTTGCTCCAAAATAAAAGGAATTTCTGCCTTTTGTCCTAAAATATGGGGAAATTCTGCCTTTTTGTCTGAAAATAAGAAGAATGCACACCTTTTTGCCATAAAAAAGGGAAATTTCTTCATTTTTGCTCCAAAATAAGGGGAACTTTTGCTTTTTGCTTCTAAAAAAGTGGAATTTCTGTGTTTTCCCCCCAAAACAAAGGTAATTTCTGTCTTTTTTTGCACCAAAATAAAGTAAATTTCTGACTTATTACCCTGAAATAAGTAAAATTTCTGCAAATTTGCCCCAAAATTAGGGAAATTTCTGCCTTTTTGCCCCCAAATATGGGGAATTTCAGCCTTTTTACCTCAAAATAAAGGAAATTTCTGCAACTTTGCAACAAAATATTAGGAATTTCTGCATTTTTGCCACAAAATATTAGGAATTTCTGCCTTTTTGCCCCAAAATAAGGAAAATTTCTGCCTTTTTTTCCCTGAAATAAGTGAAATTTCTGCAATTATGCCCCAAAATAAGTGAAATTTCTGCAAATTTGCCCCAAAATAAGGGAAATTTCTGGAATTTTGCCCCAAAATAAGTGGAATTTCTGAGTTTTGCCCCAAAATAAGAATTTCTGCCTTTTTGCCCCACAATTAGTGAAATTTCTGCAATTTTCCCCCCAAAAAAGGAAATTTCTGCCTTTTGCCCCAAAATAAGGGGAATTTCAGCATTTTACCTAAAAATAAGGGAAATTTCTGATTTTTGCACCAAAATATGGAGAATTTCTGCCTTTTTGCCACAAAATAAGAAAAATTTCTGACTTTTTTCCCTGAAATAAGTGAAATTTCTGCAATTTTGCCCTAAAATAAGTGAAATATCTGCAATTTTGCCCCAAAATAAGGGAAATTTCTGGAATTTTGCCCCAAAATAAGTGGAATTTCTGAGTTTTGCCTCAAAATAAGAAGAATTTCTGCCTTTTTGCCCCACAATGAGTGAAATTTCTTCAATTTTGCCCTAAAATAAGGGCAATTTCTGCAATTTTTCCCCATAATAAGGGAAATTTCTGTAATTTTGCTTCAAAATAAGGGGAATTTCTGTTTTTTGCCCCACACTTAGGGATATTTCTGCAATTTTGCCCCAAAATAAGGGGAATTTCTGCCTTTTGCCCCAAAATATGGGGAATTTCTGCCTTTTTGTTTTAAAATAAGAAGAATGCATACCTTTTTGCCATAAAAAAAGTGAAATTTCTTCATTTTTGCTTCTAAATAAGAGGAACTTTTGCCTTTTTGCCTCTAAATAAGTAGAATTTCTGTTTTTTCGCCCAAAACAAAGAGAATTTCTGTCTTTTTTGCCCCAAAATAAGTAAAATTTCTGACTTATTACAATGAAATAAGTGAAATTTCTGCAAATTTGCCCCAAAAAAGGGAAATTTCATCCTTTTGCCCAAAAATAAGGGGAATTTCAGCATTTTACCTCAAAATAATGGAAATTTCTGATTTTTGCACCAAAATATGGAGAATTTCTGCCTTTTGCACCAAAATAAGGAAAATTTCTGGCTTTTTTCCCTGAAATAAGTGAAATTTCTGCAATTTTGCCCAAAAATAAGGAGAACTTCTGCCTTTTTGCCCCACAATTAGGGGAATTTCTGCAATTTTGCTCCAAAATATAGGGAATTTCTGCCTTTTTGCCCGAAAATAAGGGGAATGCATAGCTTTTTGCTATAAAAAAGGGAAATTTCTTCATTTTTGCCCCAAATTAAGGGAAATTTCTGCCTTTTTGCCCTGAAATATGTGAAATTTCTTCAATTTTAGCCCAAAATAAGGTGAATTTCAGCTTTTTTGCCCCAAAATAATTGGAATTTCTGCCTTTTTGCCCCAAAATAAGAAAAATTTTTGCTTTTTTTCTCTGAATTAAGTGAAATTTCTGCAATTTTGCCCTAAAATAAAAGAAATTTCTGCAATTTTTCCCCATAATAAAGGAAATTTCTGGAATTTTGCCTTAAAATAAGGGGAATTTTTGTTTTTTTGCCCCCAAATAAGGGAAATTTCTGCAATTTTGCCCTAAAATAAGGGGAAGTTCTGCTTTTTTGCCTCTAAATAAGTGGAATTTCTGTCTTTTTCTTCCAAAACAAAGGGAATTTCTGTCATTTTTGCCCCAAAATAAGAAAAATTTCTGACTTATTACCCTAAAATAAATGAAATTTCTGCAATTTTGCCCCAATATAAGGGAAATTTCTGCCTTTTTGCCCCCAAATAAGGGGAATTTTAACCTTTTTACCTCAAAATAAGGGGAATTTCTGAATTTTGGCACAAATATTAGGAATTTCTGCCTTTTTGCCCCAAAATAAGGACAATTTCTGCCTTTTTTCCCTGATATAAGTGAAATTTCTGCAATTTTGCCCCAAAATAAGTAAAATTTCTGCAATTTTGCCCCAAAATAAGGGAAATTTCTGGAATTTTGCCCCAAAATAAGTGGAATTTCTGAGTTTTGCCCCAAAATAAGGGTAATTTCTGCTTTTGCCCCACATTTAGGGAAATTTCTGCAATTTTGCCCAAAAAGAAGGGAAATTTCTGCCTTTTGCCCCAAAATATGGGGAATTTCTGCCTTTTTGTCTGAAAATAAGAAGAATGCATAACTTTTTGCAATAAAAATGGGAAATTTCTTCATTTTTGCTCCAAAATAAAAGGAATTTCTGCTTTTTTGCCTCTAAATAAGTGGAATTTCTGTCTTTTTCCCCCAAAACAAAGGGATTTTCTGTTTTTTTGGTCCAAAATAAGGAAAATTTCCGACTTATAACCCTGAAATAAATGAAATTTCTGCAAATTTGCCCCAAAATAAGAAAAAATTCTTCCTTTGTGCCCCCAAATAAGGAGAATTTCAGCCTTTTTACCTCAAAATAAGGGAAATTTCTGCATTTTTGCAACAAAATATTAGGAATTTCTGCATTTTTGCCACAAAATGTTAGGAATTTCTGCCTTTTTGCCCCAAAATAAGGAAAATTTCTGCCTTTTTTTTCCCTGAAATAAGTGAAATTTCTGCAAATTTGCCCCAAATAAAGGGAAATTTCTGCCTTTTGCCCCAAAATAAGAAGAATTTCAGCATTTTACCTCAAAATAAGGAAAATTTCTGATTTTTGCACCAAAATATGGAGAATTTCTGCATTTTTGCCCCAAAATTAAGAAAATTTCTGCGTTTTTCCCTGAAATAAGTGAAATTTTTGCAATTTTGCCCTAAAATAAGTGAAATTTCTGCAATTTTGCCCCAAAATAAGGAAAATTTCTGAAATTTTGCCCCACAATTAGGGGAATTTCTGCAATTTTGCTCCAAAATACAGGGAATTTCTGCTTTTTTGCCCGAAAATAAGGGGAATGCATACCTTTTTGCCATAAAAATGGAAATTTCTTCATTTTTGCCCCAAATTAAGGGAAATTTCTGAATTTTTGCCCTGAAATATGTAAAATTTCTGCAATTTTAGCCCAAAATAAGGTGAATTTCTGCCTTTTTGCCCCAAAATAATGGGAATTTCTGCCTTTTTGCTCCAAAATAAGAAAAAATTTTTGAATTTTTTCTCTGAAATAAGTGAAATTTCTGCAATTTTGCCCTAAAATAAGGGAAATTTCTGAAATTTTTCCCTATAATAAGGGAAATTTCTGGAATTTTGCCACAAAATAAGGGGAATTTCTGTTTTTTTGCCCCCAAATAAGGGAAATTTCTGCAATTTTGCCCTAAAATAAAAGGAATTTCTGTCTTTTTCCCTAAAAACAAAGGGAATTTCTGTCATTTTTGCCCCCAAATAATGAACATTTCTGACTTATTACCCTGAAATAAGTGAAATTTCTGCAATTTTGTCCCAATATAAGGGAAATTTCTGCGTTTTTGCCCCCAAATAAGGGGAATTTCAGGCTTTTTACCTCAAAATAAGGGGATTTTCTGAATTTTGGCACATCATATTAGGAATTTCTGCCTTTTTGCCCCAAAATAAAAAAAATTTCTGCCTTTTTCCCTGAAATAAGTGAAATTTCTGCAATTTTGCCCCAAAATAAGTAAAATTTCTGCAATTTTGCCCCACAATAAGGGAAATTTCTGTTTTTTTGCCCCAAAATAAGTGGAATTTCTGAGTTTTGCCCCAAAATAAGGAGAATTTCAGCATTTTTGCCCAACAATTAGTGAAATTTCTGCAATTTTTCCCTAAAATAAGGGAAATTTCTGCAATTTTTCCTCATAATAAGGGAAATTTCTGCCATTTTGCCCCAAAATAAGGGAAATTTCTGGAATTTTGCACCAAAATAAGTGGAATTTCTGAGTTTTGCCCCAAAATAAGGGGAATTTCTGCCTTTTGCCCCACAATTAGGGAAATTTCTGCAATTTTGCCCAAAAAGAAGGGAAATTTCTGCCTTGTGCCCCAAAATATGGGGAATTTTTGCCTTTTTGTCTGAAAATAAGAAGAATGCATACGTTTTTGCCATAAAAATGGAAAATTTCTTCATTTTTGCTCCAAAATAAAAGGAATTTCTGCTTTTTTGCCTCTAAATAAGTGAAATTTCTGTCTTTTTACCCCAAAACAAAGGGAATTTCTGTCTTTTTTGCTCCAAAATAAGGAAAATTTCTGACTTATAACCCTGAAATAAATGAAATTTCTGCAAATTTGCCCCAAAATAAGAAAAATTTCTGCCTTTGTGCCCCCAAATAAGGAGAATTTCAGCTTTTTTACCTCAAAATAAGGGAAATTTCTGCATTTTTGCAACAAAATATTAGGAATTTCTGCATTTTTGCCACAAAATATTAGGAATTTCTGCCTTTTTGCCCCAAAATAAGGAAAATTTCTGCCTTTTTTCCCCTGAAATAAGTGAAATTTCTGCAAATTTGCCCCCCAAAAAAAGAAATTTCTGCCTTTTGCCCCAAAATAAAAAGAATTTCAGCATTTTACCTTAAAATAAGGGAAATTTCTGATTTTGCACCAAAATATGGAGAATTTCTGCCTTTTTGCCTCAAAATAAGGAAAATTTCTGCATTTTCTCCCTGAAATAAGTGAAATTTCTGCAATTTTGCCCCAAAATAAAGAAAATTTCTGAAATTTTGCCCCACAATTAGGGGAATTTCTGCCATTTTGCTCCAAAATACGGGGAATTTCTGCTATTTTGCCCGAAAATAAGGGGAATGCATACCTTTTTGCCATAAAAAAGGGAAATTTCTTCATTTTTGCCCCAAATTAAGGGAAATTTCTGCCTTTTGCCTTGAAATATGTAAAATTTCTGCAATTTTGCCCTAAAATAAGGGAAATTTCTGCAATTTTTCCCCATAATAAGGGAAATTTCTGGAATTTTGCCACAAAATAAGGGGAATTTCTGTTTTTTTTCCCCCAAATAAGGGAAATTTCTGCAATTTTGCCCTAAAATAAGGGAAATTTCTGGTTTTTTGCCTTTAAATAAGTGGAATTTCTGTCTTTTTCCCCCAAAACAAAGGAAATTTCTGTCATTTTTGCCCCAAAATAATGAAAATTTCTGACTTATTACCCTGAAATAAGTGAAATTTCTGCAATTTTGTCCCAATATAAGGGAAATTTCTGCGTTTTTGCCCCCAAATAAGGGGAATTTCAGCCTTTTTACCTCAAAATAAGGGGAATTTCTGAATTTTGGCAGAAAATATTAGGAATTTCTTCCTTTTTGCCCCAAAATAAAAAAATTTCTGCCTTTTTTCCCTGAAATAAGTAAAATTTCTGCAATTTTGCCCCTAAATAAGTAAAATTTCTGCAATTTTGCCCCACAATAAGGGAAATTTCTGGAATTTTGCCCCAAAATAAGTGGAATTTCTGATTTTTGCCCCAAAATAAGGAGAATTTCTGCCTTTTTGCCCTACAATTAGTGAAATTTCTGCAATTTTGCCCTAAAATAAGGGAAATTTCTGCAATTTTTCCCCATAATAAGGGAAATTTCTGCAATTTTGCTTCAAAATAAGGGGAATTTCTGTTTTTTGCCCCACAATAAAGAAAATTTCTGCAATTTTGCCCCAAAATAAGGGGAATTTCTGCCTTTTTGTCCAAAAATAAGAAGAATGCATACCTTTTTGCCATAAAAAAAGGAAATTTCTTCATTTTTACTCCAAAATAAAGGGACCTTTTGACTTTTTGCCTCAAAATGAGTGGAATTTCTTTCTTTTTCCACCAAAACAAAGGGAATTTCTGTCTTTTTTGCCCCAAAGTAAGGAAAATTTCTGACTTATTACCCTGAAATAAGTGAAATTTCTGCAAATTTGGCCCAAAATAAGGGAAATTTCTGCCTTTTTGCCCACAAATAATGGGAATTTTAGCCTTTTTACCTCAAAATAAAAGAAATTTCTGCATTTTTGCACCAAAATATGGAGAATTTCTGCATTTTGCCCCAAAATAAGAAAAATTTCTGCCTTTTTTCCCTGAAATAAGTGAAATTTCTGCAATTTTGCCCCAAACTATGTGAAATTTCTGCAATTTTGCCCCAAAATAAAAAAAAAATTTCTGGAATTTTGCCCCAAAATAAGTGAAATTTCTGAGTTTTGTCCCAACATAAGAAGAATTTCTTCCTTTTTGCCCCACAAATTGTGAAATTTCTGCAATTTTGCCCTAAAATAAGGGAAATTTCTGCAATTTTTCCCCATAATAAGGGAAATTTCTGCAATTTTTCTTCAAAATAAGAGGAATTTATGTTTTTTGCCCCACAATTAGGGAAATTTCTGCAATTTTGCCCTAAAATAAGGGGAATTTCTGCCTTTTGCCCCCAAATATGGGGAATTTCTGCATTTTTGTTTGAAAATAAGAAGAATGCATACCTTTTTGCCATAAATAAGGGAAATTTCTTCATTTTTGCTCCAAAATAAGGGGAACTTTTGCCTTTTTGCCTCTAAATAATTAGAATTTCTGTTTTTTTTCCCCAAAACAAAGAGAATTTCTGTCTTTTTTGCCCCAAATAATGAAAATTTCTGACTTATTACCCTGAAATAAGTGAAATTTCTGCAAATTTGCCCCAAAAATAGGGAAATTTCTGCCTTTTGCCCAAAAATAAGGGGAATTTCAGCATTTTACCTCAAAATAAATGAAATTACTGATTTTTGCACCAAAATATGGAGAATTTCTGCCTTTTTGCAACAAAAAAAAATTTCTGCTTTTTTTCCCTGAAATAAGTGAAATTTCTGCAATTTTGATCCAAAATACGGGAAATTTTTGCCTTTTTGCTTGAAAATAAGGGGAATGCATACCTTTTTGCCATAAAAAAGGGAAATTTCTTCATTTTTGCCCCAAATTAAGGGAATTTTCTGAATTTTTGCCCTGAAATATGTGAAATTTCTGCAATTTTAGCCCAAAATAAGGTGAATTTCTGTCTTTTTACCCCAAAATAATGGGAATTTCTGCCTTTTTGCCCCAAAATAAGAAATATTTTTGCTTTTTTTCTCTGAAATAAGTGAAATTTCTGCAATTTTGCCCTAAAATAAAAGAAATTTCTGCAATTTCTCCCCATAATAAAGGAAATTTCTGGAATTTTGCCTTAAAATAAGGGGAATTTCTGTTTTTTTGCCCCCCAATAAGGTAATTCCTGCAATTTTGTTCTAAAATAAGGGGAGTTTCTGCTTTTTTGCCTCTAAATAAGTGGAATTTCTGTCTTTTTCCCCAAAAACAAAGGGAATTTCTCTCATTTTTGTCCCAAAATAAGGAAAATTTCTGACTTATTACCCTGAAATAAGTGAAATTTCTGCAATTTTGCCCCAATATAAGGGAAATTTCTGCCTTTTTGCCCCCAAATAAGGGGAATTTCAGCCTTTTTACCTCAAAATAAGGGGAATTTCTGAATTTTGGAACAAAATTTTAGGAATTTCTGCCTTTTTGCCCCAAAATAAGGACAATTTCTGCTTTTTTTCCCTGATATAAGTGAAATTTCTGCAATTTTGCCCCAAAATAAGTAAAATTTCTGCAATTTTGCCCCAAAATAAGGGAAATTTTTTCAAATTTGCCCCAAAATAAGTGGAATTTCTGAGTTTTGCCCCAAAATAAGGAGAATTTTTGCCTTTTTGCCCACAATTAGTGAAATTTCTGCAATTTTCCTCTAAAATAAGAGAAATTTCTGCAATTTTTCCCCATAATAAGGGAAATTTCTGCAATTTTGCTTCAAAATAAGGGGAATTTCTGTTTTTTGCCCCACAATTAGGGAAATTTCTGCAATTTTGCTCCAAAATAAAAGGAATTTCTGCCTTTTGTCCTAAAATATGGGGAAATTCTGCCTTTTTGTCTGAAAATAAGAAGAATGCACACCTTTTTGCCATAAAAAAGGGAAATTTCTTCATTTTTGCTCCAAAATAAGGGGAACTTTTGCTTTTTGCTCCTAAAAAAGTGGAATTTCTGTGTTTTTCCCCCAAAACAAAGGGAATTTCTGTCTTTTTTTGCACCAAAATAAGGAAAATTTCTGACTTATTACCCTTAAATAAGTGAAATTTCTGCAAATTTGCCCCAAAATTAGGGAAATTTCTGCCTTTTTGCCCCCAAATATGGGGAATTTCAGCCTTTTTACCACAAAATAAAGGAAATTTCTGCAACTTTGCAACAAAATATTAGGAATTTCTGCATTTTTGCCACAAAATATTAGGAATTTCTGCCTTTTTGCCCCAAAATAAGGAAAATTTCTGCCTTTTTTTCCCTGAAATAAGTGAAATTTCTGCAATTATGCCCCAAAATAAGTGAAATTTCTGCAAATTTGCCCCAAAATAGGGGAAATTTCTGGAATTTTGCCCCAAAATAAGTGAAATTTCTGTGTTTTGCCCCAAAATAAGTGAAATTTCTTGTTTTGCCCCAAAATAAGGAGAATTTCTGCCTTTTTGCCCCACAATTAGTGAAATTTCTGCAATTTTGCCCCAAAAAAAGGAAATTTCTGCCTTTTGCCCCAAAATAAGGGGAATTTCAGCATTTTACCTAAAAATAAGGGAAATTTCTGATTTTTGCACCAAAATATGGAGAATTTCTGCCTTTTTGCCACAAAATAAGAAAAATTTCTGCCTTTTTTCCCTGAAATAAGTGAAATTTCTGCAATTTTGCCCTAAAATAAGTGAAATATCTGCAATTTTGCCCCAAAATAAGGGAAATTTCTGGAATTTTGCCCCAAAATAAGTGGAATTTCTGAGTTTTGCCTCAAAATAAGGAGAATTTCTGCCTTTTTGCCCCACAATGAGTGAAATTTCTTCAATTTTGCCCTTAAATAAGGGCAATTTCTGCAATTTTTCCCCATAATAAGGGAAATTTCTGTAATTTTGCTTCAAAATAAGGGGAATTTCTGTTTTTTGCCCCACAATTAGGGATATTTCTGCAATTTTGCCCCAAAATAAGGGGAATTTCTGCCTTTTGCCCCAAAATATGGGGAATTTCTGCCTTTTTTGTTTTAAAATAGGAAGAATGCATACCTTTTTGCCATAAAAAAGTGAAATTTCTTCATTTTTGCTTCTAAATAAGAGGAACTTTTGCCTTTTTGCCTCTAACTAAGTAGAATTTCTGTTTTTCGCCCAAAAAAAAGATTATTTCTGTCTTTTTTGCCACAAAATAAGTAAAATTTCTGACTTATTACACTGAAATAAGTGAAATTTCTGCAAATTTGCCCCAAAAAAGGGAAATTTCATCCTTTTGCCCAAAAATAAGGGGAATTTCAGCATTTTACCTCAAAATAATGGAAATTTCTGATTTTTGCACCAAAATATGGAGAATTTCTGCCTTTTGCACCAAAATAAGGAAAATTTCTGGCTTTTTTCCCTGAAATAAGTGAAATTTCTGCAATTTTGCCCCAAAATAAGGAGAACTTCTGCCTTTTTGCCCCACAATTAGGGGAATTTCTGCAATTTTGCTCCAAAATATAGGGAATTTCTGCCTTTTTTGCCCGAAAATAAGGGGAATGCATAGCTTTTTGCTATAAAAAAGGGAAATTTCTTCATTTTGCCCCAAATTAAGGGAAATTTCTGCCTTTTTGCCCTGAAATATGTGAAATTTCTTCAATTTTAGCCCAAAATAAGGTGAATTTCAGCTTTTTTGCCCCAAAATAATTGGAATTTCTGCCTTTTTGCCCCAAAATAAGAAAAATTTTTGCTTTTTTTCTCTGAAATAAGTGAAATTTCTGCAATTTTGCCCTAAAATAAAAGAAATTTCTGCAATTTTTCCCCATAATAAAGGAAATTTCTGGAATTTTGCCTTAAAATAAGGGGAATTTTTGTTTTTTTGCCCCCAAATAAGGGAAATTTCTGCAATTTTGCCCTAAAATAAGGGGAAGTTCTGCTTTTTTGCCTCTAAATAAGTGGAATTTCTGTCTTTTTCTTCCAAAACAAAGGGAATTTCTGTCATTTTTGCCCCAAAATAAGAAAAATTTCTGACTTATTACCCTAAAATAAGTGAAATTTCTGCAATTTTGCCCCAATATAAGGGAAATTTCTGCCTTTTTGCCCCCAAATAAGGGGAATTTTAACCTTTTTACCTCAAAATAAGGGGAATTTCTGAATTTTGGCACAAATATTAGGAATTTCTGCCTTTTTGCCCCAAAATAAGGACAATTTCTGCCTTTTTTTCCCTGATATAAGTGAAATTTCTGCAATTTTGCCCCAAAATAAGTAAAATTTCTGCAATTTTGCCCCAAAATAAGGGAAATTTCTGGAATTTTGCCCCAAAATAAGTGGAATTTCTGAGTTTTGCCCCAAAATAATGGTAATTTCTGCTTTTTGCCCCACAATTAGGGAAATTTCTGCAATTTTGCCCAAAAAGAAGGGAAATTTCTGCCTTCTGCCCCAAAATATGGGGAATTTCTGCCTTTTTGTCTGAAAATAAGAAGAATGCATAACTTTTTGCAATAAAAATGAGAAATTTCTTCATTTTTGCTCCAAAATAAAAGGAATTTCTGCTTTTTTGCCACTAAATAAGTGGAATTTCTGTCTTTTTCTTTCAAAACAAAGGGAATTTCTGTTTTTTTGGTCCAAAATAAGGAAAATTTCTGACTTATAACCCTGAAATAAATGAAATTTCTGCAAATTTGCCCCAAAATAAGAAAAATTTCTGCCTTTGTGCCCCCAAATAAGGAGAATTTCAGCCTTTTTACCTCAAAATAAGGAAAATTTCTGATTTTTGCACCAAAATATGGAGAATTTCTGCATTTTTGCCCCAAAATTAAGAAAATTTCTGCGTTTTTTCCCTGAAATAAGTGAAATTTTTGCAATTTTGCCCTAAAATAAGTGAAATTTCTGCAATTTTGCCCCAAAATAAGGAAAATTTCTGAAATTTTGCCCCACAATTAGGGGAATTTCTGCAATTTTCTCCAAAATACAGGGAATTTCTGCTATTTTGCCCGAAAATAAGGGGAATGCATACCTTTTTGCCATAAAAAGGGAAATTTCTTCATTTTTGCCCCAAATTAAGGGAAATTTCTGAATTTTTGCCCTGAAATATGTAAAATTTCTTCAATTTTAGCCCAAAATAAGGTGAATTTCTGCCTTTTTGCCCCAAAATAATGGGAATTTCTGCCTTTTTGCTCCAAAATAAGAAAAAAATTTTGAATTTTTTCTCTGAAATAAGTGAAATTTCTGCAATTTTGCCCTAAAATAAGGGAAATTTCTGAAATTTTTCCCCATAATAAGGGAAATTTCTGGAATTTTGCCACAAAATAAGGGGAATTTCTGTTTTTTTGCCCCCAAATAAGGGAAATTTCTGCAATTTTGCCCTAAAATAAGGGGAATTTCTGCTTTTTTGCCTCTAAATAAGTGGAATTTCTGTCTTTTTCCCCCAAAACAAAGGGAATTTCTGTCATTTTTGCCCCAAAATAATGAAAATTTCTGACTTATTACCCTGAAATAAGTGAAATTTCTGCAATTTTGTCCCAATATAAGGGAAATTTCTGCGTTTTTGCCCCCAAATAAGGGGAATTTCAGCCTTTTTACCTCAAAATAAGGGGATTTTCTGAATTTTGGCACAACATATTAGGAATTTCTGCCTTTTTGCCCCAAAATAAAAAAAAATTTCTGCCTTTTTTCCCTGAAATAAGTGAAATTTCTGCAATTTTGCCCCAAAATAAGTAAAATTTCTGCAATTTTCCCCACAATAAGGGAAATTTCTGGTTTTTTGCCCCAAAATATGTGGAATTTCTGAGTTTTGCCCCAAAATAAGGAGAATTTCTGCATTTTTGCCCAACAATTAGTGAAATTTCTGCAATTTTGCCCTAATATAATGGAAATTTCTGCAATTTTCCCCATAATAAGGGAAATTTCTGCAATTTTGCTTCAAAATAAGGGGAATTTCTATTTTTTGCCCCACAATTAGGGAAATTTCTGCAATTTTGCCTCAAAATAAGGAGAATTTCTGCCTTTTGCCCCAAAATATGGGGAATTTCTGCCTTTTTGTCCGAAAATAAGAAGAATGCATACCTTTTTGCCATAAAAAAAGGAAATTTCTTCATTTTTACTCCAAAATAAAGGTACCTTTTGCCTTTTTGCCTCAAAATAAGTGGAATTTCTGTCTTTTTCCACCAAAACAAAGGGAATTCCTGTCTTTTTTGCCCCAGATTAAGGAAAATTTCTGACTTATTACCCTTAAATAAGTGAAATTTCTGCAAATTTAGCCCAAAATAAGGGAAATTTCTGCCTTTTTGCCCACAAATATAGGGAAAGTTAGCCTTTTTACCTCAAAATAAGGGAAATTTCTTCATTTTTGCTCCAAAATAAGGGGAACTTTTGCCTTTTTGCCTCTAAATAAGTAGAATTTCTGTTTTTTTCCCCCAAAACAAATAGAATTTCTGTCTTTTTTGTGCCAAAATAAGAAAAATTTCTGACTTATTACACTGAAATAAGTGAAATATCTGCAAATTTGCCCCAAAAATAGTGAAATTTCTGCCTTTTGCCCAAAAATAAGGGGAATTTAAGCATTTTACCTCAAAATAAATGAAATTTCTGATTTTTGCACCAAAATATGGAGAATTTCTGCCTTTTTGCACCAAAATAAGGAAAATTTCTGCTTTTTTTCCCTGAAATAAGTGAAATTTCTGTAATTTTGCCCCAAAATAAGGAGAATTTCTGCCTTTTTGCCCCCACAATTAGAGGAATTTCTGCAATTTTGCTCCAAAATACAGGGAATTTCTGCCTTTTTGCCATAAAATAAGGGAAATGCATACCTTTTTGCCACAAAAAAGGGAAATTTCTTCATTTTTGCCCCAAATTAAGGGAATTTTCTGCCTTTTTGCCCTGAAATATGTGCAATTTCTGCAATTTTAGCCCAAAATAAGGTGAATTTCTGCCTTTTTGCCCCAAAATAATGGGAATTTCTGCCTTTTTACCACAAAATAAAAAATATTTTTGCTTTTTTTCTATGAAATAAGTGAAATTTCTGCAATTTTGCCCTAAAATAAAAGAAATTTTTGAAATTTCTCCCCATAATAATGGAAATTTCTGGAATTTTGCCTTAAAATAAAAGGAATTTCTGTTTTTTTGCCCCCCAATAAGGAAAATTTCTGCAATTTTGTTCTAAAATAAGGGGAATTTCTGTTTTTTTGCCTCTAAATAAGTGGAATTTTTGTCTTTTTCCCCAAAAACAAAGGGAATTTCTGTCATTTTTGCCCCAAAATAAGGAAAATTTCTGACTTATTACCCTGAAATAAGTGAAATTTCTGCAATTTTGCCCCAATATAAGCAAATTTCTGCCTTTTTGCCCCCAAATAAGGGGAATTTCAGCCTTTTTACCTCAAAATAAGGGGAATTTCTGCATTTTGGCACAAAATATTAGGAATTTCTACCTTTTTTCCCTAAAATAAGTGAAATTTCTGCAATTTTGCCCCAAAATAAGTAAAATTTCTGCAATTTTGCCCCAAAATAAGGAGAATTTCTGGAATTTTTCCCCAAAATAGGTGGAATTTCTGAGTTTTGCCCCAAAATAAGGAGAATTTTTGCCTTTTTGCCCACAGTTAGTGAAATTTCTGCAGTTTTCCCCTAAAATAAGAGAAATTTCTGCAATTTTGCTTCAAAATAAGGGGAATTTCTGTTTTTTGCCCCACAATTAGGGAAATTTCTGCAATTTTGCTCCAAAATAAAAGAAATTTCTGCCTTTTGTCCTAAAATATGGGGAATTTCTTCCTTTTTGTCTGAAAATAGGAAGAATGCATACCTTTTTGCCATAAAAAAGGGAAATTTCTTCATTTTTGCTCCAAAATAAGGGGAACTTTTGCTTTTTGCTTCTAAATAAGTGGAATTTCTCTGTTTTTCCCCCAAAACAAAGGGAATTTCTGTCTTTTTTTGCACCAAAATAAGGAAAATTTCTGACTTATTACCCTGAAATAAGTGAAATTTCTGCAAATTTGCCCCAAAATTAGGGAAATTTCTGCCTTTTTGCCCCCAAATATGAGGAATTTCAGCCTTTTTACCTCAAAATAAGGGAAATTTCTGCATCTTTGCAACAAAATATTAGGAATTTCTGCATTTTTGCCACAAAATATTAGGAATTTCTGCCTTTTTGCCCCAAAATAAGGAAAATTTCTGCCTTTTTTTCCTGAAATAAGTGAAATTTCTGCAATTATGCCCCAAAATAAGTGATATTTCTGCAATTTTGCCCCAAAATAAGGGAAATTTCTGGAATTTTGCCCCAAAATAAGTGGAATTTCTGAGTTTTGCCCCAAAATAAGGAGAATTTCTGCCTTTTTGCCCCACAATTAGTGAAATTTCTGCAATTTTGCTCCAAAAAAGGGAAATTTCTGCCTTTTGCCCCAAAATAAGGGGAATTTAAGCATTTTACCTCAAAATAAGGGAAATTTCTGATTTTTGCACCAAAATATGGAGAATTTCTGCCTTTTTGCCACAAAATAAGAAAAATTTCTGCCTTTTTTCCCTGAAATAAGTGAAATTTCTGCAATTTTGCCCCAAAATAAGTGAAATTTCTGCAATTTTGCCCCAAAATAAGGGAAATTTCTGGAATTTTGCCCCAAAATAAGTGGAATTTCTGAGTTTTGCCTCAAAATAAGGAGAATTTCTGCCTTTTTGCCCCACAATGAGTGAAATTTCTTCAATTTTGCCCTAAAATAAGGGAAATTTCTGCAATTTTTCTCCATAATAAGGGAAATTTCTGCAATTTTGCTTCAAAATAAGGGGAATTTCTGTTTTTTGCAACACAATTAGGGATATTTCTGCAATTTTGCCCCAAAATAAGGGGAATTTCTGCCTTTTGCCCCAAAATATGGGGAATTTCTGCCTTTTTGTTTGAAAATAAGAAGAATGCATAGCTTTTTACCATCAAAAAGAGAAATTTCTTCATTTTTGCTCCAAAATAAGGGGAACTTTTGCCTTTTTGCCTCTAAATAATTAGAATTTCTGTTTTTTTCCCCCATAACAAAGAGAATTTCTGTCTTTTTGCCTCAAAATAAGGAAAATTTCTGACTTATTACCCTGAAATAAGTGAAATTTCTGCATATTTGCCCCAAAAATAGGGAAATTTCATCCTTTTGCCCAAAAATAAAGAGAATTTCAGCATTTTACCTCAAAATAAGGGAAATTTCTGATTTTTGCACCAAAATATTGAGAATTTCTGCCTTTTGCACTAAAATAATAAAAATTTCTTGCTTTTTTCCCTGAAATAAGTGAAATTTCTGCAATTTTGCCTCAAAATAAGGAGAACTTATGCCATTTTGCCCCACAATTAGGGGAATTTCTGCAATTTTGCTCCAAAATATGGTGAATTTCTGCCTTTTTGCCCGAAAATAAAGGGAATGCCTACGTTTTTGCCATAAAAAAGGAAAATTTCTTCATTTTTGCCCCAAATTAAGGGAAATTTCTGCCTTTTTGTCCTGAAATATGTTAAATTTCTTCAATTTTAGCCCAAAATAAGGTGAATTTAAGCCTTTTTGCCCCAAAATAATGGGATTTTCTGTCTTTTTGCCCCAAAATAATAAAAATTTTTGCTTTTTTTCTCTGAAATAATTGAAATTTCTGCAATTTTGCCCTAAAATAAAAGAAATTTCTGCAATTATTCCCCATAATAAAGGAAATTTCTGGAATTTTGCCTTAAAATAAGAGGAATTTCTGTTTTTTTGCCACCAAATAAGGAAAATTTCTGCAATTTTGCCCTAAAATAAGGGGAATTTTTGCTTTTTTGCCTCTAAATAAGTGGAATTTCTGTCTTTTTCACCCAAACTAAGGGAATTTCTGTCATTTTTGCCCTAAAATAAGAAAATTTCTAACTTATTACCCTGAAATAAGTGAAAATTCTTCAATTTTGCCACAATTTAAGGGAAATTTCTGCCTTTTTGCCCCCAAATAAGGGGAATTTCAGCCTTTTTACCTCAAAATAAGGGGAATTTCTGAATTTTGGCACAAATATTAGGAATTTCTGCCTTTTTGCCCTAAAATAAGGACAATTTCTGCCTTTTTTCCTTGAAATAAGTGAAATTTCTGAAATTTTGCTCCAAAATAAGTAAAATTTCTCCAATTTTGCCCCAAAATAAGGGAAATATCTGGAATTTTGCCCCAAAATAAGTGGAATTTCTGAGTTTTGCCCCAAAATAAGGAGAATTTCTGCCTTTTTGCCCCCAATTAGTGAAATTTCTGCAATTTTGCCCTAAAATAAGAGAAATTTCTGCAATTTTTCCCCATAATAAGGGAAATTTCCTCAATTTTGCTTCAAAATAACGGGAATTTCTGTTTTTTGCCCCACAATTAGGGAAATATCTGCAATTTTGCTCCAAAATAAAAGGAATTTCTGCCTTTTGTCCTAAAATATTGGGAATTTCTGCCTTTTTGTCCGAAAATAAGAAGAATGCATACCTTTTTGCCATAAAAAAGGGAAATTTCTTCATTTTTGCTCCAAAATATGGGGAACTTTTGCTTTTTGCCTCTAAATAAGTAAAATTTCTGTCTTTTTCCCACAAAACAAAGGGAATTTCTGTCTTTTTTGTACCAAAATAATAAAAATTTCTGACTTATTACTCTGAATTAAGTGAAATTTCTGCAATTTTGCCCCAAAATAACTGAAATTTATGCAATTTTGCCCCAAAATAAAGAAAATTTCTGAAATTTTGAACCAAAATAAGTGGAATTTCTGAGTTTTGCCCCAAAATAAGGAGAATTTCTGCCTTTTTGCCCCACAATTAAAGGAATTTCTGCAATTTTGCTCCAAAATATGGTGAATTTCTGCCTTTTTGCCTGAAAATAAGGGGAATGCATATCTTTTTGCCATAAAAAAGGAAATTTCTTCATTTTTGCCCCAAATTAAGAAAAATTTCTGCCTTTTTGCCCTGAAATATGTGAAATTTCTGCAATTTTAGCCCAAAATAAGGTGAATTTCTGCCTTTTTGCCCCAAAATAATTGGAATTTCTGCCTTTTTGCCCCAAAATAAGAAAAATTTTTGCTTTTTTCTCTGAAATAAGTGAAATTTCTGCAATTTTGCCCTAAAATAAAAAAAATTTCTGCGATTTTTCCCCATAATAAAAAAAATTTCTTGAATTTTGCCCCAAAATAAGGGGAATTTCTGTTTTTTTGCCCCCAAATAAGGGAAATTTTTGCAATTTTGCCCTAAAATAAGGGGGATTTCTGCTTTTTTGCCTCTAAATAAGTGGAATTTCTGTTTTTTCCCCCGAAACAAAGGGAATTTCTGTCATTTTTGCCCTAAAATAAAGAAAATTTCTGACTTATTACCCTGAAATAAGTGAAATTTCTGCAAATTTGCCCCCAAAATAGGGTAATTTCTGCTTTTTTCCCAAAAATAAGGGGAATTTCAGCATTTTACCTCAAAATAAGGGAAATTCCTGATTTTTGCACCAAAATATGGAGAATTTCTGCCTTTTTGCACCAAAATAAGGGAAATTTCTGCCTTTTTTCACTGAAATACGTGAAATTTCTGCAGTTTTGCCCCAAAATAAGGAGAATTTCTGCCTTTTTGCCCCACAATTAGGGGAATTTCTGCAATTTTTCTCTAAAATTCGGGGAATTTCTGCCTTTTTGCCCGAAAATAAGGGGAATGCATAACTTTTTGCCATAAAAAAGGGAAATTTCTTCATTTGTGCCCCCAAATTAAAAGAAATTTCTGCCTTTTTGCCCTGAAATATGTGAAATTTCTGAAATTTTCCCCTAAAATAAGGAAAATTTCTGCTTTTTTGGCTCTATATAAGAGGAATTTCTGTCTTTTTCCCCCAAAACAAAGGGAATTTCTGTCATTTTTGCCCCATAATAAGGAAAATTTCTGACTTATTACACTGAAATAAGTGAAATTTCTGCAAATTTGCCCAAATATAAGGGAAATTTTTGCTTTTTTGCCCCCAAATAAGGGGAATTTCAGCCTTTTTACCTCAAAATAAGGGGAATTTCTGAATTTTGGCACAAAATATTAGGAATTTCTGCCTTTTTGCCCCAAAATAAAGAAAATTTCTGCCTTTTTTCCCTGAAATAAGTGAAATTTCTGAAATTTTGCCCCAAAATAAGAGAAATTTCTGCAATTTTCCCCATAATAAGGGAAATTTCTGCAATTTTGCCACAAAATAAGGAAAATTTCTGGAATTTTGCCCCAAAATAAGTGGAATTTCTGAGTTTTGCCCCAAAATAAGGAGAATTTCTGCCTTTTTGCCCCACAATTAGTGAAATTTCTGCAATTATGCCCTAAAATAAGACAAATTTATGCAATTTTTCCCCATAATAAGAAAAATTTCTGCAATTTTGCTTCAAAATAAGGGGAATTTCTGTTTTTTGCCCCACAATTAGGGAAATTTCTGCAATTTTTCTCCAAAATAAAAGGAATTTCTGCCTTTTGTCCTAAAATATGGAAAATTTCTGCCTATTTGTCCGAAAATAAGAAGAATGCACACTTTTTTGCCATAAAAAAGGGAAATATCTTCATGTTTGCTCCTAAATAAGGGGAACATTTGCTTTTTTGCCTCTAAATAAGTGGAATTTCTGTCTTTTTCCCCCAAAACAAAGGAAATTTTTCTGTCTTTTTTTGCACCAAAATAAGGAAAATTTCTTACTTATTACCCTGAAATTAGTGAAATTTCTGCAATTTTGCCCCAATATAAGGGAAATTTCAGCCTTTTTGCCCACAAATAAGGGGAATTTCAGCCTTTTTACCTCAAAATAAGGGGAATTTCTGAATTTTGGCACAAACTATTAGGAATTTCTGCCTTTTTGCCCCAAAATAAGGAAAATTTCTGCCTTTTTTTCTGAAATAAGTGAAATTTCTGTAATTTTGCCCAAAATAAGCAAAATTTCTGCAATTTTGCCCCAAAATAAGGAAAATTTCTGGAATTTTGCCCCAAAATAAGTGGAATTTCTGAATTTTGCACCAAAATATGGAGAATTTCTGCCTTTTTGCCCCACAATTATTGAAATTTCTGCAATTTTGCCCTAAAATAAGGAAAATTTCTGCAATTTTTTCTTATAATGAAAATTTCTGCAATTTTGCTTCAAAATTAGGGGAATTTTTGTTTTTTGCCCCACAATTAGGGAAATTTCTGCAATTTTGCCCCAAAATATGGGGAATTTATGCCTTTTGCCCCAAAATATGGAAAATTTCTGCATTTTTGTACGAAAATAAGAAGAATGCATAACTTTTTGCCATAAAAAAGGGAAATTTCTTCATTTTTGCTCCAAAATAAGGGGAACTTTTTCCTTTTTGACTCTAAATAAGTGGAATTTCTGTCTTTTCCCCCAAAACAAAGGGAATTTCTGTCTTTTGCCCCAAAATAAGGAAAATTTCTGACTTATTACCCTGAAATAAGTGAAATTTCTGCAATTTTGTCCCAATATAAGGGAAATTTCTGCGTTTTTGCCCCCAAATAAGGGGAATTTCAGCCTTTTTACCTCAAAATAAAAGGATTTTCTGAATTTTGGCACAACATATTAGGAATTTCTGCCTTTTTGCCCCAAAATAAAAAAAAATTTCTGCCTTTTTTCCATGAAATAAGTGAAATTTCTGCAATTTTGCCCCAAAATAAGTAAAATTTCTGCAATTTTGCCCCACAATAAGGGAAATTTCTGGTTTTTTGCCCCAAAATAAGTGGAATTTCTGAGTTTTGCCCCAAAATAAGGAGAATTTCTGCATTTTTGCCCAACAATTAGTGAAATTTCTGCAATTTTGCCCCAAAATAAGACAAATTTTTGCTTTTTTTCTCTGAAATAAGTGAAATTTCTGCAATTTTGCCCTAAAATATAAGAAATTTCTGCAATTTTTCCCTATAATAAAGGAAATTTCTGGAATTTTGCTTTAAAATAAGGGGAATTTTTGTTTTTTTGCCCCCAAATAAGGGAAATTTCTGCAATTTTGCCCTGAAATAAGGAGAATTTCTGCTTTTTTGCCTCTAAATAAGTGGAATTTCTGTCTTTTTCCCCTATAAAAAGGGAATTTCTTTCATTTTTGCCTCAAAATAAGGAACATTTCTGACTTATTACCCTGAAATAAGTTAAATTTCCTCAATTTTGCCCCAATATAAGGGAAATTTCTGCATTTTTGCCTCCAAATAAGGGGAATTTCAGCCTTTTTACCTCAAAATAGGGGGAATTTCTGAATTTTGGCACAAAATATTAGGAATTTCTGCCTTTTTGCCCCAAAATAAGGACAATTTCTGCATTTTTTCTCTGAAATAAGTGAAATTTCTGCAATTTTGCCCCAAAATAAGTAAAATTTCTGCAATTTTGCCCCAAAATATGGAAAATTTCTGGAATTTTGCCCCAAAATAAGTGGAATTTCTGAGTTTTGCCGCAAAATAAGGAGAAGTTCTGGTTTTTTGCCCAGAATTAGTGAAATTTCTGCAATTTTGCCCTAAAATAAGAGAAATTTCTGCAATTTTTCCCCATAATAAGGGAAATATCTGCAATTTTGCTTCAAAATAAGGGAAATTTCTGTTTTTTGCCCCACAATTAGGGAAATTTCTGCAATTTTGCTCCAAAATAAAAGGAATTTCTGCCTTTTGTCCTGAAATATGGAAAATTTCTGTCTTTTTGTCCAAAAATAAGAAGAATGCAAACCTTTTTGCCATAAAAATGGGAAATTTCTTCATTTTTGCTACAAAATAAGGGGAACTTTTGCTTTTTGTCTCTAAATAAGTGGAATTTCTGTCCTTTCCCCCCAAAACAAAGGGAATTTCTGTCTTTTTTGCACCAAAATAAGGAAAATTTCTGACTTATTACCCTGAAATAAGTGAAATTTCTGCAAATTTGCCCCAAAATAAGGGAAATTTCTGCCTTTTTGCCCCCAAATTTGGGAAATTTCAGCATTTTTACCTCAAAATAAGGGAATCTTCTGCATTTTTGCAACAAAATATTAGGAATTTCTGCATTTTTGCCACAAAATATTAGGAATTTCTGCCTTTTTGCCCCAAAATAAGGAAAATTTCTGCCTTTTTTTCTCTGAAATAAGTGAAATTTCTGCAATTTTTCCCCAAAATAAGTGAAATTTCTGCAATTTTGTCCCCAAATAAGGGAAATTTCTGGAATTTTGCCCCAAAATAAGTAAAATTTCTGAGTTTTGCCCCAAAATAAGGAGAATTTCTGCCTTTTTGCTCCACAATTAGGGGAATTTCTGCAATTTTGCTCCAAAATATGGGGAATTTCTGCCTTTTTGCCTGAAAATAAGGGAATGCATAACTTTTTGCCATAAAAAAGGGAAATTTCTTCATTTTTGCTCCAAAATATGGGGAACTTTTGCTTTTTGCCTCTAAATAAGTAGAATTTCTGTCTTTTTCCCACAAAACAAAGGGAATTTCTGTCTTTTTTGCACCAAAATAAGGAAAATTTCTGACTTATTACCCTGAATTAAGTGAAATTTCTGCAATTTTGCCCCAAAATAAGTGAAATTTATGCAATTTTGCCCCAAAATAAAGAAAATTTCTGAAATTTTGAACCAAAATAAGTGGAATTTCTGAGTTTTGCCCCAAAATAAGGAGAATTTCTGCCTTTTTGCCCCACAATTAAAGGAATTTCTGCAATTTTGCTCCAAAATATGGTGAATTTCTGCCTTTTTGCCTGAAAATAAGGGGAATGCATATCTTTTTGCCATAAAAAAGGAAATTTCTTCATTTTTGCCCCAAATTAAGAAAAATTTCTGCCTTTTTGCCCTGAAATATGTGAAATTTCTGCAATTTTAGCCCAAAATAAGGTGAATTTCTGCCTTTTTGCCCCAAAATAATTGGAATTTCTGCCTTTTTGCCCCAAAATAAGAAAAATTTTTGCTTTTTTTCTCTGAAATAAGTGAAATTTCTGCAATTTTGCCCTAAAATAAAAAAAAATTTCTGCGATTTTTCCCCATAATAAAAAAAATTTCTTGAATTTTGCCCCAAAATAAGGGGAATTTCTGTTTTTTTGCCCCCAAATAAGGGAAATTTTTGCAATTTTGCCCTAAAATAAGGGGGATTTCTGCTTTTTTGCCTCTAAATAAGTGGAATTTCTGTTTTTTCCCCCGAAACAAAGGGAATTTCTGTCATTTTTGCCCTAAAATAAAGAAAATTTCTGACTTATTACCCTGAAATAAGTGAAATTTCTGCAAATTTGCCCCCAAAATAGGGTAATTTCTGCTTTTTTCCCAAAAATAAGGGGAATTTCAGCATTTTACCTCAAAATAAGGGATATTCCTGATTTTTGCACCAAAATATGGAGAATTTCTGCCTTTTTGCACCAAAATAAGGGAAATTTCTGCCTTTTTTCCCTGAAATACGTGAAATTTCTGCAGTTTTGCCCCAAAATAAGGAGAATTTCTGCCTTTTTGCCCCACAATTAGGGGAATTTCTGCAATTTTTCTCTAAAATTCGGGGAATTTCTGCCTTTTTGCCCGAAAATAAGGGGAATGCATAACTTTTTGCCATAAAAAAGGGAAATTTCTTCATTTGTGCCCCCAAATTAAAAGAAATTTCTGCCTTTTTGCCCTGAAATATGTGAAATTTCTGAAATTTTCCCCTAAAATAAGGAAAATTTCTGCTTTTTTGGCTCTATATAAGAGGAATTTCTGTCTTTTTCCCCCAAAACAAAGGGAATTTCTGTCATTTTTGCCCCATAATAAGGAAAATTTCTGACTTATTACACTGAAATAAGTGAAATTTCTGCAAATTTGCCCAAATATAAGGGAAATTTTTGCTTTTTTGCCCCCAAATAAGGGGAATTTCAGCCTTTTTACCTCAAAATAAGGGGAATTTCTGAATTTTGGCACAAAATATTAGGAATTTCTGCCTTTTTGCCCCAAAATAAAGAAAATTTCTGCCTTTTTTCCCTGAAATAAGTGAAATTTCTGAAATTTTGCCCCAAAATAAGAGAAATTTCTGCAATTTTCCCCATAATAAGGGAAATTTCTGCAATTTTGCCACAAAATAAGGAAAATTTCTGGAATTTTGCCCCAAAATAAGTGGAATTTCTGAGTTTTGCCCCAAAATAAGGAGAATTTCTGCCTTTTTGCCCCACAATTAGTGAAATTTCTGCAATTATGCCCTAAAATAAGACAAATTTATGCAATTTTTCCCCATAATAAGAAAAATTTCTGCAATTTTGCTTCAAAATAAGGGGAATTTCTGTTTTTTGCCCCACAATTAGGGAAATTTCTGCAATTTTTCTCCAAAATAAAAGGAATTTCTGCCTTTTGTCCTAAAATATGGAAAATTTCTGCCTATTTGTCCGAAAATAAGAAGAATGCACACTTTTTTGCCATAAAAAAGGGAAATATCTTCATGTTTGCTCCTAAATAAGGGGAACATTTGCTTTTTTGCCTCTAAATAAGTGGAATTTCTGTCTTTTTCCCCCAAAACAAAGGAAATTTTTCTGTCTTTTTTTGCACCAAAATAAGGAAAATTTCTTACTTATTACCCTGAAATTAGTGAAATTTCTGCAATTTTGCCCCAATATAAGGGAAATTTCAGCCTTTTTGCCCACAAATAAGGGGAATTTCAGCCTTTTTACCTCAAAATAAGGGGAATTTCTGAATTTTGGCACAAACTATTAGGAATTTCTGCCTTTTTGCCCCAAAATAAGGAAAATTTCTGCCTTTTTTTCTGAAATAAGTGAAATTTCTGTAATTTTGCCCAAAATAAGCAAAATTTCTGCAATTTTGCCCCAAAATAAGGAAAATTTCTGGAATTTTGCCCCAAAATAAGTGGAATTTCTGAATTTTGCACCAAAATATGGAGAATTTCTGCCTTTTTGCCCCACAATTATTGAAATTTCTGCAATTTTGCCCTAAAATAAGGAAAATTTCTGCAATTTTTTCTTATAATGAAAATTTCTGCAATTTTGCTTCAAAATTAGGGGAATTTTTGTTTTTTGCCCCACAATTAGGGAAATTTCTGCAATTTTGCCCCAAAATATGGGGAATTTATGCCTTTTGCCCCAAAATATGGAAAATTTCTGCATTTTTGTACGAAAATAAGAAGAATGCATAACTTTTTGCCATAAAAAAGGGAAATTTCTTCATTTTTGCTCCAAAATAAGGGGAACTTTTTCCTTTTTGACTCTAAATAAGTGGAATTTCTGTCTTTTCCCCCAAAACAAAGGGAATTTCTGTCTTTTGCCCCAAAATAAGGAAAATTTCTGACTTATTACCCTGAAATAAGTGAAATTTCTGCAATTTTGTCCCAATATAAGGGAAATTTCTGCGTTTTTGCCCCCAAATAAGGGGAATTTCAGCCTTTTTACCTCAAAATAAAAGGATTTTCTGAATTTTGGCACAACATATTAGGAATTTCTGCCTTTTTGCCCCAAAATAAAAAAAAATTTCTGCCTTTTTTCCATGAAATAAGTGAAATTTCTGCAATTTTGCCCCAAAATAAGTAAAATTTCTGCAATTTTGCCCCACAATAAGGGAAATTTCTGGTTTTTTGCCCCAAAATAAGTGGAATTTCTGAGTTTTGCCCCAAAATAAGGAGAATTTCTGCATTTTTGCCCAACAATTAGTGAAATTTCTGCAATTTTGCCCCAAAATAAGACAAATTTTTGCTTTTTTTCTCTGAAATAAGTGAAATTTCTGCAATTTTGCCCTAAAATATAAGAAATTTCTGCAATTTTTCCCTATAATAAAGGAAATTTCTGGAATTTTGCTTTAAAATAAGGGGAATTTTTGTTTTTTTGCCCCCAAATAAGGGAAATTTCTGCAATTTTGCCCTGAAATAAGGAGAATTTCTGCTTTTTTGCCTCTAAATAAGTGGAATTTCTGTCTTTTTCCCCTATAAAAAGGGAATTTCTTTCATTTTTGCCTCAAAATAAGGAACATTTCTGACTTATTACCCTGAAATAAGTTAAATTTCCTCAATTTTGCCCCAATATAAGGGAAATTTCTGCATTTTTGCCTCCAAATAAGGGGAATTTCAGCCTTTTTACCTCAAAATAGGGGGAATTTCTGAATTTTGGCACAAAATATTAGGAATTTCTGCCTTTTTGCCCCAAAATAAGGACAATTTCTGCATTTTTTCTCTGAAATAAGTGAAATTTCTGCAATTTTGCCCCAAAATAAGTAAAATTTCTGCAATTTTGCCCCAAAATATGGAAAATTTCTGGAATTTTGCCCCAAAATAAGTGGAATTTCTGAGTTTTGCCGCAAAATAAGGAGAAGTTCTGGTTTTTTGCCCAGAATTAGTGAAATTTCTGCAATTTTGCCCTAAAATAAGAGAAATTTCTGCAATTTTTCCCCATAATAAGGGAAATATCTGCAATTTTGCTTCAAAATAAGGGAAATTTCTGTTTTTTGCCCCACAATTAGGGAAATTTCTGCAATTTTGCTCCAAAATAAAAGGAATTTCTGCCTTTTGTCCTGAAATATGGAAAATTTCTGTCTTTTTGTCCAAAAATAAGAAGAATGCAAACCTTTTTGCCATAAAAATGGGAAATTTCTTCATTTTTGCTACAAAATAAGGGGAACTTTTGCTTTTTGTCTCTAAATAAGTGGAATTTCTGTCCTTTCCCCCCAAAACAAAGGGAATTTCTGTCTTTTTTGCACCAAAATAAGGAAAATTTCTGACTTATTACCCTGAAATAAGTGAAATTTCTGCAAATTTGCCCCAAAATAAGGGAAATTTCTGCCTTTTTGCCCCCAAATTTGGGAAATTTCAGCATTTTTACCTCAAAATAAGGGAATCTTCTGCATTTTTGCAACAAAATATTAGGAATTTCTGCATTTTTGCCACAAAATATTAGGAATTTCTGCCTTTTTGCCCCAAAATAAGGAAAATTTCTGCCTTTTTTTCTCTGAAATAAGTGAAATTTCTGCAATTTTTCCCCAAAATAAGTGAAATTTCTGCAATTTTGTCCCCAAATAAGGGAAATTTCTGGAATTTTGCCCCAAAATAAGTAAAATTTCTGAGTTTTGCCCCAAAATAAGGAGAATTTCTGCCTTTTTGCTCCACAATTAGGGGAATTTCTGCAATTTTGCTCCAAAATATGGGGAATTTCTGCCTTTTTGCCTGAAAATAAGGGAATGCATAACTTTTTGCCATAAAAAAGGGAAATTTCTTCATTTTTGCCCCAAATTAAGGGAAATTTCTGCCTTTTTGCCCTGAAATATGTGAATTTTCTGCAATTTTAGCCCAAAATAAGGTGAATTTCTGCCTTTTTTCCCCAAAATAATGGGAATTTCTGCCTTTTTGCCCCAAAATAAGAAAAATTTTTGCTCTTTTTCTCTGAAATAAGTGAAATTTCTGCAATTTTGCCCTAAAATAAAAGAAATTTCTGCAATTTTTCCCCATAATAAAGGAAATTACTGGAATTTTGCCCCAAAATAAGGGGAATTTCTGTTTTTTTGCCCCCAAATAAGGGAAATTCTGCAATTTTGCCCTAAAATAAGGGGAATTTCTGTTTTTTTGCCTCTAAATAAGTGGAATTTCTGTCTTTTTCCTTCAAAACAAAGGGAATTTCTGTCATTTTTGCCCCAAAATAAGGAAAATTTCTGACTTGTTACCCTGAAATAAGTGAAATTTCTGCAAATTTGCCCCAAAAATAGGGAAATTTCTGCCTTTTTCCCAAAAATAAGGGGAATTTCAGCATTTTACCTCAAAATAAGAGAAATTTCTGATTTTTGCAAAAAAATATGGAGAATTTCTGCCTTTTTGCACCAAAATAAGGAAAATGTCTGCCTTTTTTCCCTGAAATACGTGAAATTTCTGCAATTTTGCCCCAAAATAAGGAGAATTTCTGCCTTTTTGCCCCACAATTTGGGGAATTTCTGCAATTTTGCTCCAAAATATGGGGAATTTCTGCCTTTTTGTCCGAAAATAAAGGGAATGCATACCTTTTTGCCATAAAAAAGTGAAATTTCTTCATTTTTGCCCCAAAGTAAGGAAAATTTCTGCTTTTTGCCCTGAAATATGTGAAATTTCTGCAATTTTAGCCCAAAATAAGGTGAATTTCTGCTTTTTTGCCCCAAAATAATGGGAATTTCTGCCTTTTTGCCCCAAAATAAAAAAAACTTTTGCTTTTTTTCTCTGAAATAAGTGAAATTTATGCAATTTTGCCCTAAAATAAAAGAAATATCTTCAATTTTTCCCCATAATCAAGAAATTTCAGGAATTTTGCTCCAAAATAAGGGGAATTTCTGTTTTTTTGCCCCCAAATAAGGGAAATTTCTGCAATTTTGCCCTAAAATAAGGAGAATTTCTGCTTTTTTGCCCCTATATAAGTGGAATTTCTGTCTTTTTCCCCCAAAACAAAGGGAATTTCTGTCATTTTTGCCCCAAAATAAGGAAAATTTCTGACTTATTACCCTGAAATAAGTGAAATTTCTGCAATTTTGCCCCAATATAAAGGAAATTTCTGCTTTTTTGCCCCCAAATAAGTGGAATTTCAGCCTTTTTACCTCAAAATAAGGGGAATTCTGAATTTTGGCACAAAATATTAGGAATTTCTGCCTTTTTGCACCAAAATAAGGAAAATTTCTGCCTTTTGTCCCTGAAATAAGTGAAATTTCTGCAATTTTGCCCCACAATAAGTAAAATTTCTGCAATTTTGCCCCAAAATAAAGAAAATTTCAGGAATTTTGCCCCAAAATAAGTGGAATTTCTGAGTTTTGCCCCAAAATAAGGAGAATTTCTGGAATTTTGCCCTACAATTAGTGAAATTTGTGCAATTTTGCCCTAAAATAAGAGAAATTTCTGCAATTTTTCCTCATAATAAGGGAAATTTCTACAATTTTGCTTCAAAATAAGGGGAATTTCTGGTTTTTGCCCCACAATTAGGGAAATTTCTGCAATTTTGCTCCAAAATAAAAGGAATTTCTGCCTTTTGTCCTAAAATATGGGGAATTTCTGCCTTTTTGTCCGAAAATAAGAAGAATGCATACCTTTTTGCCATAAAAAAGGGAAATTTCTTCATTTTTGCTCCAAAATAAGGGGAACTTTTGCCTTTTTGCCTCTAAAGAAGTGGAATTTCTGTCTTTTTCCACCAAAACAAAGGGAATTTCTGTCTTTTTTGCACCAAAATAAAGAAAATTTCTGACTTATTACCCTGAAATAAGTGAAATTTCTGCAAATTTGCCCCAAAATAAGAAAAATTTCTGTCTTATTGCCCCCAAATATGGGGAATTTCAGCCTTTTTACCTAAAAATAAGGGAAATTTCTGCATTTTTGCAACAAAATATTAGGAATTTCTGCATTTTTGCCACAAAATATTAGGAATTTCTGCCTTTTTTTCCCACAATAAATAAAATTTCTGCCTTTTTTCCCAGAAATAAGTGAAATTTCTGTAATTTTGCCCCAAAATAAGTGAAATTTCTGCAATTTTGTCCCAAAATAGGTAAATTTCAGGAATTTTGCCCCAAAATAAGTGGAATTTCTGAGTTTTGCCCTAAAATATGAAGAATTTCTGCCTTTTTGCCCCACAATTAGGGGAATTTCTGTAATTTTGCTCCAAAATACGAGGAATTTCTGCCTTTTTACCTAAAAATAAGGGGAATGCATACTTTTTGCCATAAAAAAGGGAATTTTCTTCATTTTTGCCCCAAATTAAGGGAAATTTCTGCCTTTTTGCCCTGAAATATGTGAAATTTCAGCAATTTTCACCCAAAATAAGGTGAATTTCTGCCTTTTTGCCCCAAAATAATGAGAATTTCGGCTTTTTTGCCCCAAAATAATGGGAATTTCTACCTTTTGCCCAAAAATAAGGGGAATTTCAGCATTTTACCTCAAAATAAGGGAAATTTCTGATTTTTGCACCAAAATATGGAGAATTTCTGCTTTTTTGCACCAAAATAAAGAAAATTTCTGCCTTTTTTCCCTGAAATAAGTGAAATTTCTGCAATTTTGCCCAAAAATAAGGAGAATTTCTGCCTTTTTGCCCCACAATTAGGGGAATTTCTGCAATTTTGCTCCAAAATATGAGGAATTTCTGTCTTTTTGCTCGAAAATAAGGGGAATGCATATTTTTTGCCATAAAAAAGGGAAATTTCTTCATTTTTGCCTTAAATTAAGGGAAATTTCTGCTTTTTTGCCCTGAAATATGTGAAATTTCTGCAATTTTATACCAAATTAAAGTGAATTTCTGCCTTTTTGCCCCAAAATAATGGGAATTTCTGCGTTTTTGCCCCAAAATAATGGGAATTTCTGCATTTCGCCCTAAAATAAGAAAAATTTTTGCTTTTTTTCTCTGACTTAAGTGAAATTTCTGCAATTTTGCCCTAAAATAAAAGAAATTTCTGCAATTTTTCCCCATAATAAAGGAAATTTATGGAATTTTGCCTTAAAATAAGGAAAATTTCTGTTTTTTTTTTTTGCCCCCAAATAAGGGAAATTTCTGCAATTTGGCCTAAAATAAGGGGAATTTCTGCTTTTTTGCCTCTAAATAAGTGGAATTTCTGTCTTTTTCCCCCAAAACAAAGGGAATTTCTGTCATTTTTGCCCCAAAATAAGGAAAATTTCTGACTTATTACCCTGAAATAAGTGAAATTTCTGCAATTTTGCGCCAATATAAGGGAAATTTCTGCCTTTTTGCCCCCAAATAAGGGGAATTTCAGCCTTTTTACCTCAAAATAAGGGGAATTTCTGAATTTTGGCACAAAATATTAGGAATTTCTGCCTTTTTGCCCCACAAAAAGAAAAATTTTTGCCTTATTTTCCCTGAAATAAGTAAAATTTCTGCAATTTTGCATCAAAATAAGTGAAATTTCTGAAATTTTGCCCCAAAATAAGGGAAATTCCTAGAATTTTGCCCTAAAATAAGTGGAATTTCTGAGTTTTGCCCCAAAATAAAGAGAATTTCTGCCTTTTTGCCCCACAATTAGTGGAATTTCTGCAATTTTGCTCCAAAATATAGGGAATTTCTGCCTTTTTTGCCCGAAAATAAGGGGAATGCATACCTTTTTGCCATAAAAAAGAGAAATTTCTTCATTTTTGCCCCAAATTAAGGGAAATTTCTGCCTTTTTGCCCTGAAATATGTGAAATTTCTGCAATTTTAGCACAAAATAAGGTGAATTTCTGCCTTTTTGCCTCAAAATAATGGCAATTTCTGCCCTTTTGCCCCAAAATAAGAAAAATTTTTGCTTTTTTTCTCTGAAATAAGTGAAATTTCTGCAATCTTGCCCTAAAATAAAAGAAAAATCTGCAATTTTTCCCCATAATATTGGAAATTTCTGGAATTTTGCCTTAAAATAAGTGGAATTTTTGTTTTTTTGCCCCCAAATAAGGGAAATTTCTGCAATTTTGCCCTAAAATAAGGGGAATTTCTGCTTTTTTGCCTCTAAATAAGTGGAATTTCTGTCTTTTTTTCTCCTAAAATAGGGAATTTCTGTCATTTTTTCGCAAAATAAGGAAAATTTCTGACTTATTACCCTGAAATAAATGAAATTTCTGCAGTTTTGCCCCAATATAAGGGAAATTTCTGCCTTTTTGCCCCCAAATGAGGGGAATTCCAGCCTTTTTACCTCAAAATAAGGGGAATTTCTGAATTTTGGCACAAAATATTAAGAATTTCAGCCTTTTTGCCCAAGAATAAAGACAATTTCTGCCTTTTTTCCCTGAAATAAGTGAAATTTCTGCAATTTTGCCCCAAAATAAGTAAAATTTCTGCAATTTTACCCCAAAATAAGAAAAATTTCTGGAATTTTGCCCCAAAATAAGTGAAATTTCTGAGTTTTGCTCCAAAATAAAGAGAATTTCTGCCTTTTTGCCCACAATTAGTGAAATTTCTGCAATTTTGCCCTAAAATAAGAGAAATTTCTGCAATTTTTCCCCATAATAACGGAAATTTCTGCAATTTTGCTTCAAAATGAGTGGAATTTCTGTTTTTTGCCCCACAATTAGAGAAATTTCTGCAATTTTGCTCTAAAATAAAAGGAATTTCTGCCTTTTGTCCTAAAATATGGGGAATTTCTGCCTTTTTGTCCGAAAATAAGAAGAATGCATACCTTTTTGCCATAAAAAAGGGAAATTTCTTCATTTTTGCTCTAAAATAAGGGGAACTTTTGCTTTTTGTCTCTAAATAAGTGGAATTTCTGTCTTTTACCCCCAAAACAAAGGGAATTTGGGTCTTTTTTGCACCAAAATAAGGAAAATTTCTGACTTATTACCCTGAAATAAGTGAAAATTCTGCAAATTTGCCCCAAAATAAGGGAAATTTCTGCCTTTTTGCCCCCAAATATGGGAAATTTCAGCCTTTTTACCTCAAAATAAGGGAAATTTCTGCATTTTTGCAACAAAATATTAGGAATTTCTGCATTTTTGCCACAAATATTAGGAATTTCTGCCTTTTTTCCCACAATAAGGAAAATTTCTGCCTTTTTTTCCCTGAAATAAGTGAAATTTCTGCAATTTTGCCCCAAAATAAGTGAAATTTTTGCAATTTTGCCCCAAAATAAGGGAAATTTCTGAAATTTTGCCCCAAAATAAGTGGAATTTCTTAGTTTTGCCCCAAAATAAGGAGAATTTCTGCCTTTTTGCCCCACAATTAGGGGAATTTCTGCAATTTTGCTCCAAAATACGGAGAATTTCTGCCTTTTTGCCTGAAAATAAGGGGAATGCATAACTTTTTGCCATAAAAAAGGGAAATTTCTTCATTTTTGCCCCAAATTAAGGGAAATTTCTGCATTTTTGCCCTGAAATATGTGAAATTTCTGCAATTTTAGCCCAAAATAAGGTGAATTTCTGCCTTTTTGCTTCAAAATAATGGGAATTTCTGCCTTTTTGCCCCAAAAAGAAGAAAAATTTTTGCTTTTTTTCTCTGAAATAAGTGAAATTTCTACAATTTTGCAAAAATAAAAAAATTTCTGCAATTTTTTCCCATAATAAAGGAAATTACTGTAATTTTGCCCCAAAATAAGGGGAATTTCTGTTTTTTTGCCCCCATATAAGGGAAATTTCTGCTATTTTGCCCTAAAATAAGGGGAATTTCTGCTTTTTTGCCTCTAAATAAGAGGAATTTCTGCTTTTTTGCCTCTAAATAAGAGGAATTTCTGTCTTTTTCTCCCAAAACAAAGGGAATTTCTGTCATTTTTGCCCCAAAATAAGAAAAATTTCTGACTTATTACCCTGAAATAAGTGAAATTTTTGCAAATTTGCCTCAAAAATAGGAAAATTTTCACCTTTTTCCCAAAAATAAAGGGAATTTCAGCATTTTACCTCAAAATAAGTGAAATTTCTGATTTTTGCACCAAAATATGGAGAATTTCTGCATTTTTGAACCAAAATAAGAAAAATTTCTGCTTTTTTTCCCTGAAATACGTGAAATTTCTGCAATTTTGCCCCAAAATAAGGAGAATTTCTGCCTTTTTGCCCCACAATTTGGGGAATTTCTGCAATTTTGCTCCAAAATACGGGGAATTTCTGCCTTTTTGCGCGAAAATAAGGGCAATGCATACCTTTTTGCATAAAAAAAGGGAAATTTCTTCATTTTTGCCCCAAATTAAGGGAAATTTCTGCCTTTTTGCCCTGAAATATGTAAAATTTCTGCAATTTTAGCCCAAAATAAGGTGAATTTCTGCCTTTTTGCCCCAAACTAATGGGAATTTCTGCTTTTTTCCCCAAAATAAGAAAAATTTTTGCTTTTTTTCTCTGAAATAAGTGAAATTTCTGCAATTTTGCCCTAAAATAAAAGAAATTTCTGCAATTTTTCCCCATAATAATGGAAATTTCTGGAATTTTGCCTTAAAATAAGGGGAATTTCTGTTTTTTTGCCACAAAACAAAGGGAATTTCTGTCATTTTTCCCCAAAATAAGGAAAATTTCTGACTTATTACCCTGAAATAAGTGAAATTTCTGCAATTTTGCGCCAATATAAGGGAAATTTCTAGCTTTTTGCCCCCAAATAAGGGGAATTTCAGCCTTTTTACCTCAAAATAAGGGGAATTTCTGAATTTTGGCACAAAATATTAGGAATTTCAGCCTTTTTGCCCAAAAATAAGGACAATTTCTGCCTTTTTTCCCTGAAATAAGTGAAATTTCTGCAATTTTGCCCCAAAATAAGTAAAATTTCTGCAATTTTGCCCCTAAATAAGGAAAATTTCTGAAATTTTGCCCCAAAATAAGTGGAATTTTTGAGTTTTGCCCCAAAATAAGGAAAATTTCTGCCTTTTTGCCCACAATTAGTGAAATTTCTGCAATTTTGCCCTAAAATAAGAGAAATTTCTGCAATTTTCCCCCATAATAAGGGAAATTTCTGCAATTTTGCTTCAAAATGAGGGCAATTTCTTTTTTTTGCCCCACAATTAGAGAAATTTCTGCAATTTTGCTCTAAAATAAAAGGAATTTCTGCCTTTTGTCCTAAAATATGGGGAATTTCTGCCTTTTTGTCCGAAAATAACAAAAATGCATACCTTTTTGCCATAAAAAAGGGAAATTTCTTCATTTTTGCTCCAAAATAAGGGGAACTTTTGCTTTTTGTCTCTAAATAAGTGGAATTACTGTCTTTTACCCCCAAAACAAAGGAAATTTGGGCCTTTTTTGCACCAAAATAAGGAAAATTTCTGACTTATTACCCTGAAATAAGTGAAAATTCTGCAAATTTGCCCCAAAATAAGGGAAATTTCTGCCTTTTTGCCCCCAAATATGGGGAATTTCAGCCTTTTTACCTCAAAATAAGGGAAATTTCTGCATTTTTGCAACAAAATATTAGGAATTTCTACATTTTTGCCGCAAAATATTAGGAATTTCTGCCTTTTTTCCCACAATAAGGAAAATTTCTGCCTTTTTTTCCCTGAAATAAGTGAAATTTCTGCAATTTTGCACCAAAATAAGTGAAATTTCTGCAATTTTGCCCCAAAATAAGGGAAATTTCTGCAATTTTGCCCCAAAATAAGTGGAATTTCTGAGTTTTGCCCCCAAATAAGGAGAATTTCTGCCTTTTTGCCCCACAATTAGGGGAATTTCTGCAATTTTGCTCCAAAATACGGAGAATTTCTGCCTTTTTGCCTGAAAATAAGGGGAATGCATAACTTTTTGTCATAAAAAAGGGAAATTTCTTCATTTTTGCCCCAAATTAAGGAAAATTTCCGCATTTTTGCCCTGAAATATGTGAAATTTCTGCAATTTTAGCCCAAAATAAGGTGAATTTCTGCCTTTTTGCCCCAAACTAATGGGAATTTCTGCTTTTTCCCCAAAATAAGAAAAATTTTTGCTTTTTTTCTCTGAAATAAGTGAAATTTCTGATATTTTGCCCTAAAATAAAAGAAATTTCTGCAATTTTTCCCCATAATAATGGAAATTTCTGGAATTTTGCCTTAAAATAAGGGGAATTTCTGTTTTTTTGCCCCCAAATAAGGAAAATTTCTGCAATTTTGCCCTAAAATAAGGGGAATTTCTGCTTTTTTGCCTCTAAATAAGTAGAATTTCTGTCTTTTTCCCCCAAAACAAAGGGAATTTCTGTCATTTTTCCCCAAAATAAGGAAAAGTTCTGACTTATTACCCTGAAATAAGTGAAATTTCTGCAATTTTGCGCCAATATAAGGGAAATTTCTACCTTTTTGCCCCCAAATAAGGGGAATTTCAGCCTTTTTACCTCAAAATAAGGGGAATTTCTGAATTTTGGCACAAAATATTAGGAATTTCTGCCTTTTTGCCCCAAAATAAGGACAATTTCTGCCTTTTTTCCCTGAAATAAGTGAAATTTCTGAAATTTTGCCCCAAAATAAGTAAAATTTCTGCAATTTTGCCCCAAAATAAAAAAACTTTCTGGAATTTTGCCCCAAAATAAATGGAAATTCTGAGTTTTGCCCCAAAATAAGGATAATTTCTGCCTTTTGGCCCACAATTAGTGAAATTTCTGCAATTTTGCTCTAAAATAAGAGAAATTTCTGCAATTTTTCCCCATATTAAGGGAAATTTCTGCAATTTTGCTTCAAAATAAGGGGAATTTCTGTTTTTTGCCCCACAATTAGGGAAATTTCTGCAATTTTGCTCCAAAATAAAAAGAATTTCTGCCTTTTGTCCTAAAATATGGGGAATTTCTGCCCTTTTTGTCGGAAAATAAGAAGAATGCATACCTTTTTGCCATAGAAACGGGAAATTTCTTCATTTTTGCTCAAATATAAGGGGAACTTTTGCTTTTTGCCTCTAAATAAGTGGAATTTCTGTCTTTTTCCCCCAAAACAAAGGGAATTTCTGTCTTTTTTGCACCAAAATAAGGAAAATTTCTGATTTATTACCCTGAAATAAGTGAAATTTCTGCAAATTTGCCCCAAAATAAGGAAAATTTCTGCCTTTTTGCCCCCAAATATGGGGAATTTCAGCCTTTTTACCTCAAAATAAGGGAAATTTCTGCATTTTTGCAACAAAATATTAGGAATTTCTGCCTTTTTGCCCTACAATAAGGAAAATTTCTCCCTTTTTTTCCCTGAAATAAGTGAAATTTCTGGAATTTTTCCCCAAAATAAGTGAAATTTCTGCAATTTTGCCCCAAAATAAAGGAAATTTCTGGAATTTTGCCCCAAAATAAGTGGAATTTTTGAGTTTTGCCCCAAAATAAGGAGAATTTCTGCCTTTTTGCCCCACAATTAGGAGAATTTCTGCAATTTTACTCCAAAATATGGGAAATTTCTGCCTTTTTGCCAGAAAATAAGGGGAATGCATACCTTTTTGCCATAAAAAAGGGAAATTTCTTCATTTTTGCCCCAAATTAAGGGAAATTTCTGCCTTTTTGCCCTGAAATATGTAAAATTTTTGCAATTTTAGCCCAAAATAAGGTGAATTTCTGCCTTTTTGCCCCAAAATAATGGGAATTTCTGCTTTTTTCCCCAAAATAAGAAAAATTTTTGCTTTTTTTCTCTGAAATAAGTGAAATTTCTGCAATTTTGCCCTAAAATAAAAGAAAATTCTGCAATTTTTCCCCATAATAATGGAAATTTCTGGAATTTTGCCTTAAAATAAGGGGAATTTCTGTTTTTTTGCCCCCAAATAAGGGAAATTTCTGCAATTTTGCCCTAAAATAAGGGGAATTTCTGCTTTTTTGCCTCTAAATAAGTGGAATTTCTGTCTTTTTCCCCCAAAACAAAGGGAATTTCTGTCATTTTGCCCCAAAATAATGAAAATTTCTAGCTTATTACCCTGAAATAAGTTAAATTTCTGCAATTTTGCGCCAATATAAGGGAAATTTCTGCCTTTTTGCCCCCAAATAAGGGGAATTTCAGCATTTTTACCTCAAAATAAGGGGAATTTCTGAATTTTGGCACAAAATATTAGGAATTTCTGCCATTTGCCCCAAAATAAGGACAATTTCTGCCTTTTTTCCCTGAAATAAGTGAAATTTCTGCAATTTTGCCCCAAAATAAAAAAACTTTCTGGAATTTTGCCCCAAAATAAGTGGAAATTCTGAGTTTTGCCCCAAAATAAGGATAATTTCTGCCTTTTGGCTTACAATTAGTGAAATTTCTGCAATTTTGCTCTAAAATAAGAGAAATTTCTGCAATTTTTCCCCATAATAAGGGAAATTTCTGCAATTTTGCTTCAAAATAAAGGGAATTTCTGTTTTTTGCCCCACAATTAGGGAAATTTCTGCAATTTTGCTCCAAAATAAAAAGAATTTCTGCCTTTTGTCCTAAAATATGGGGAATTTCTGCCTTTTTGTCGGAAAATAAGAAGAATGCATACCTTTTTGCCATAGAAAAGGGAAATTTCTTCATTTTTGCTCAAAAATAAGGGGAACTTTTGCCTTTTGCCTCTAAATAAGTGGAATTTCTGTCTTTTTCCCCCAAAACAAAGGGAATTTCTGTCTTTTTTGCACCAAAATAAGGAAAATTTCTGATTTATTACCCTGAAATAAGTGAAATTTCTGCAAATTTGCCCCAAAATAAGGAAAATTTCTGCCTTTTTGCCCCCAAATATGGGAAATTTCAGCCTTTTTACCTCAAAATAAGGGAAATTTCTGCATTTTTGCAACAAAATATTAAGAATTTCTGCCTCTTTGCCCCACAATAAGGAAAATTTCTGCCTTATTTTCCCTGAAATAAGTGAAATTTCTGTAATTTTGCCCCAAAATAAGTGAAATTTCTGCAATTTTGCCCCAAAATAAGGGAAATTCCTAGAATTTTGCCCTAAAATAAGTGCAATTTCTGAGTTTTGCCCCAAAATAAGGAGAATTTCTGCCTTTTTGCCCCACAATTAGGGGAATTTCTGCAATTTTGCTCCAAATACGGGGAATTTCTGCCTTTTTGCCTGAAAATAAGGGGAATGCATACCTTTTTTGCCATAAAAAAGGGAAATTTCTTCATTTTTGCCCCAAATTAAGGGAAATTTCTGCCTTTTTGCCCTGAAATATGTGAAATTTCTGCAATTTTAGCCCAAAATAAGGTGAATTTCTGCCTTTTTGCCCCAAAATAATGGGAATTTCTGCCTTTTTGCCCCAAAATAAGAAAAATTTTTGCTTTTTTTCTCTGAAATAAGTGAAATTTCTGCAATTTTGCCCTAAAATAAAAGAAATTTCTGCAATTTTTCTCCATAATATTGGAAATTTCTGGAATTTTGCCTTAAAATAAGAGGAATTTTTGTTTTTTTGCCCCCAAATAGAAGAAATTTCTGCAATTTTGCCCTAAAATAAGGGGAATTTCTGCTTTTTTGCCTCTAAATAAGTGGAATTTCTGTCTTTTTCTCCCCCAAAAAAGGGAATTTCTGTCATTTTTGTCGCAAAATAAGGAAAATTTCTGACTTATTACCCTGAAATAAGTGAAATTTCTGCAATTTTGCGCCAATATAAGGGAAATTTCTGCCTTTTTGCCCCCAAATAAGGGGAATTTCAGCCTTTTTACCTCAAAATAAGGGGAATTTCTGAATTTTGGCACAAAATATTAGGAATTTCAGCCTTTTTGCCCAAAAATAAGGACAATTTCTGCCTTTTTTCCCTGAAATAAGTGAAATTTCTGCAATTTTGCCCCAAAATAAGTAAAATTTCTGCAATTTTGCCCCTAAATAAGGAAAATTTCTGAAATTTTGCCCCATAATAAGTGGAATTTTTGAGTTTTGCCCCAAAATAAGGAGAATTTCTGCCTTTTTGCCCACAATTAGTGAAATTTCTGCAATTTTGCCCTAAAATAAGAGAAATTTCTGCAATTTTTCCCCATAATAAGGGAAATTTCTGCAATTTTGCTTCAAAATGAGGGCAATTTCTGTTTTTTGCCCCACAATTAGAGAAATTTCTGCAATTTTGCTCTAAAATAAAAGGAATTTCTGCCTTTTGTCCTAAAATATGGGGAATTTCTGCCTTTTTGTCCGAAAATAACAAAAATGCATACCTTTTTGCCATAAAAAAGGGAAATTTCTTCATTTTTGCTCCAAAATAAGGGGAACTTTTGCTTTTTGTCTCTAAATAAGTGGAATTTCTGTCTTTTACCCCCAAAACAAAGGAAATTTGGGTCTTTTTTGCACCAAAATAAGGAAAATTTCTGACTTATTACCCTGAAATAAGTGAAAATTCTGCAAATTTGCCCCAAAATAAGGGAAATTTCTGCCTTTTTGCCCCCAAATATGGGGAATTTCAGCCTTTTTACCTCAAAATAAGGGAAATTTCTGCATTTTTGCAACAAAATATTAGGAATTTCTACATTTTTGCCGCAAAATATTAGGAATTTCTGCCTTTTTTCCCACAATAAGAAAAATTTCTGCATTTTTTTCCCTGAAATAAGTGAAATTTCTGCAATTTTGCACCAAAATAAGTGAAATTTCTGCAATTTTGCCCCAAAATAAGGGAAATTTCTGCAATTTTGCCCCAAAATAAGTGGAATTTCTGAGTTTTGCCCCCAAATAAGGAGAATTTCTGCCTTTTTGCCCCACAATTAGGGGAATTTCTGCAATTTTGCTCCAAAATACGGAGAATTTCTGCCTTTTTGCCTGAAAATAAGGGGAATGCATAACTTTTTGTCATAAAAAAGGGAAATTTCTTCATTTTTGCCCCAAATTAAGGAAAATTTCTGCATTTTTGCCCTGAAATATGTGAAATTTCTGCAATTTTAGCCCAAAATAAGGTGAATTTCTGCCTTTTTGCCCCAAACTAATGGGAATTTCTGCTTTTTCCCCAAAATAAGAAAAATTTTTGCTTTTTTTCTCTTAAATAAGTGAAATTTCTGCAATTTTGCCCTAAAATAAAAGAAATTTCTGCAATTTTTCCCCATAAAATGGAAATTTCTGGAATTTTGCCTTAAAATAAGGGGAATTTCTGTTTTTTTGCCCCCAAATAAGGAAAATTTCTGCAATTTTGCCCTAAAATAAGGGGAATTTCTGCTTTTTTGCCTCTAAATAAGTAGAATTTCTGTCTTTTTCCCCCAAAACAAAGGGAATTTCTGTCATTTTTCCCCAAAATAAGGAAAAGTTCTGACTTATTACCCTGAAATAAGTGAAATTTCTGCAATTTTGCGCCAATATAAGGGAAATTTCTACCTTTTTGCCCCCAAATAAGGGGAATTTCAGCCTTTTTACCTCAAAATAAGGGGAATTTCTGAATTTTGGCACAAAATATTAGGAATTTCTGCCTTTTTGCCCCAAAATAAGGACAATTTCTGCCTTTTTTCCCTGAAATAAGTGAAATTTCTGAAATTTTGCCCCAAAATAAGTAAAATTTCTGCAATTTTGCCCCAAAATAAAAAAACTTTCTGGAATTTTGCCCCAAAATAAATGGAAATTCTGAGTTTTGCCCCAAAATAAGGATAATTTCTGCCTTTTGGCCCACAATTAGTGAAATTTCTGCAATTTTGCTCTAAAATAAGAGAAATTTCTGCAATTTTTCCCCATATTAAGGGAAATTTCTGCAATTTTGCTTCAAAATAAGGGGAATTTCTGTTTTTTGCCCCACAATTAGGGAAATTTCTGCAATTTTGCTCCAAAATAAAAAGAATTTCTGCCTTTTGTCCTAAAATATGGGGAATTTCTGCCCTTTTTGTCGGAAAATAAGAAGAATGCATACCTTTTTGCCATAGAAACGAGAAATTTCTTCATTTTTGCTCAAATATAAGGGGAACTTTTGCTTTTTGCCTCTAAATAAGTGGAATTTCTGTCTTTTTCCCCCAAAACAAAGGGAATTTCTGTCTTTTTTGCACCAAAATAAGGAAAATTTCTGATTTATTACCCTGAAATAAGTGAAATTTCTGCAAATTTGCCCCAAAATAAGGAAAATTTCTGCCTTTTTGCCCTACAATAAGTAAAATTTCTGCCTTTTTTTCCCTGAAATAAGTGAAATTTCTGGAATTTTTTCCCAAAATAAGTGAAATTTCTGCAATTTTGCCCCAAAATAAAGGAAATTTCTGGAATTTTGCCCCAAAATAAGTGGAATTTTTGAGTTTTGCCCCAAAATAAGGAAAATTTCTGCCTTTTTCCCCCACAATTAGGAGAATTTCTGCAATTTTACTCCAAAATACAGGAAATTTCTGCCTTTTTGCCAGAAAATAAGGGGAATGCATACCTTTTTGCCATAAAAAAGGGAAATTTCTTCATTTTTGCCCCAAATTAAGGGAAATTTCTGCCTTTTTGCCCTGAAATATGTAAAATTTTTGCAATTTTAGCCCAAAATAAGGTGAATTTCTGCCTTTTTGCCCCAAAATAATGGGAATTTCTGCTTTTTTCCCCAAAATAAGAAAAATTTTTGCTTTTTTTCTCTGAAATAAGTGAAATTTCTGCAATTTTGCCCTAAAATAAAAGAAAATTCTGCAATTTTTCCCCATAATAATGGAAATTTCTGGAATTTTGCCTTAAAATAAGGGGGATTTCTGTTTTTTTGCCCCCAAATAAGGGAAATTTCTGCAATTTTGCCCTAAAATAAGGGGAATTTCTGCTTTTTTGCCTCTAAATAAGTGGAATTTCTGTCTTTTTCCCCCAAAACAAAGTGAATTTCTGTCATTTTTGCCCCAAAATAAGGAAAATTTCTGACTTATTATCCTGAAATAAGTGAAATTTCTGCAATTTTGCGCCAATATAAGGGAAATTTCTGCCTTTTTGCCCCCAAATAAGGGGAATTTCAGCCTTTTTACCTCAAAATAAGGGAAATTTCTGAATTTTGGCACAAAATATTAGGAATTTCAGCCTTTTTGCCCAAAAATAAGGACAATTTCTGCCTTTTTTCCCTGAAATAAGTAAAATTTCTGCAATTTTGCCCTAAAAGAAGGGAAATTTCTGCAATTTTTCCTTATAATAAGGGAAATTTCTGCAATTTTGCTTCAACATAAGGGGAATTTCTGTTTTTTGCCCCACAATTTGGAAAATTTTTGCAATTTTTGCCCCAAAATATGGGGAATTTCTGCCTTTTGCCCCAAAATATGGAAAATTTCTGCGTTTTTGTCCAAAAATAAGAAGAATGCATACCTTTTTGCCATAAAAAAGGGAAATTTCTTAATTTTTGCTCCAAAATTAGGGGAACTTTTGCCTTTTTGACTCTAAATAAGTGGAATTTCTGTCTTTTTCCCCCAAAACAAAGGGAATTTCTGTCTTTTTTGCCCCAAAATAAGGAAAATTTCTGCCGTTTTTTCCGTGAAATAAGTGAAATTTCTGCAATTTTGCCCCAAAATAAGGGAAATTTCTGCAATTTTGCCCCAAAATAAGTGGAATTTTTGAGTTTTACCCAAAAATAAGGAGAATTTCTGCCATTTTGCCCCACAATTATAAGAATTTCTGCAATTTAGCTCCAAAATACGGGGAATTTCTGCCTTTTTGCCCGAAAATAAGGGCAATGCATACCTTTTTGCATAAAAAAAGGGAAATTTCTTCATTTTTGCCACAAATTAAGGTAAATTTCTGCCTTTTTGCCCTGAAATATGTGAAATTTCTGCAGTTTTAGCCCAAAATAAGGTGAATTTCTGCCTTTTTTCCACAAAATAATGGGAATTTCTGCCTTTTTGCCCCAAAATAAGAAAAATTTTTGCCTTTTTTCTCTGAAATAAGTGAAAATTCTGCAAATTTGCCTTAAAATAAAGAAAATTTCTGCAATTTTTCCCCATAATAAAAGAAATTTCTGGAATTTTGCCCGAAAATAAGGGGAATTTCTGGTTTTTGCCCCCAAATAAGGGAAATTTCTGCAATTTTGCCCTAAAATAAGGGGAATTTCTGCTTTTTTGCCTCTAAATAAGTGGAATTTCTGTCTTTTTTCCCAAAAAAAATTTCTGTCATTTTTGCCCCAAAATAAGGAAAATTTCTTACTTATTACCCTGAAATAAGTGAAATTTCTGCAATTTTGCCCCAATATAAGGGAAATTTCTGCCTTTTTTCCCACAAATAAGGGGAATTTCAGCATTTTTACCTCAAAATAAGGGGAATTTCTGAATTTTGGCACAAAGTATTAGGAATTTCTGCCTTTTGCCACAATATAAGCAAAATTTCTGCCTTTTTTCCCTGAAATAAGTGAAATTTCTGCAATTTTGCCCCAAAATAAGCAAAATTTCTGCAATTTTGCCCCAAAATAAGAAAAATTTCTGGAATTTTGCCCCAAAATAAGTGGAATTTCTGAGTTTTGCCCCAAAATATGGAGAATTTCTGCCTTTTTGCCCCACAATTTGTGAAATATTTGCAATTTTGCCCTAAAATAAGGGAAATTTCTGCAATTTTTCCTTATAATAATGGAAATTTCTGCAATTTTGCTTCAAAATAAGGGGAATTTCTGTTTTTTGCCCCACAATTAGGGAAATTTCTGCAATTTTGCCCTAAAATATGGGGAATTTCTGCCTTTTGCCCCAAAATATGGAAAATTTCTGCGTTTTTGTACAAAAATAAGAAGAATGCATACCTTTTTGCCATAAAAATGGGAAATTTATTCATTTTTGCTCCAAAATAAGGGGAACTTTTGCCTTTTTGACTCTAAATAAGTGGAATTTCTGTCTTTTTCCCCCAAAACAAAGGGAAATTCTGTCTTTTTTGCCCAAAAATAAGGAAAATTTCTGCCGTTTTTTCTCTTAAATAAGTGAAATTTCTGCAATTTTGCCCCAAAATAAGGGAAATTTCTGCAATTTTGCCCCAAAATAAGTGGAATTTCTGAGTTTTGCCCCAAAATAAGGAGAATTTCTGCCTTTTTGCCCCACAATTAGGGGAATTTCTGCAATTTTGCTCCAAAATACGAGGAATTTCTGCCTTTTTTCCTGAGAATAAAGGGAATGCATACCTTTTTGAAAAAAAAATGGAAATTTCTTCATTTTTGCCCCAAATTAAAGGAAATTTCTGCCTTTTAGCCCCCTAATAAGGGGAATTTCAGCCTTTTTACCTCAAAATAAGGGAAATTTCTGAATTTTGGCACAAAATATTAGGAATTTCTGCCTTTTTGCCCCAAAATAAAGAAAAATTTCTGCTTTTTTCCCTGAAATAAGTGAAATTTCTGCAATTTTGCCCCAAAATAAGTGGAATTTCTGAGTTTTGCCCCAAAATACAGAGAATTTCTGCCTTTTTGCACCACAATTAGTGAAATTTCTGCAATTTTGCCCTAAAATAAGAGAAATTTCTGCAATTTTTCCCCAAAATAAGGGAAATTTCTGCAATTTTGCCTCAAAATAAGGGGAATTTCTGATTTTTGCCCCAAAATATGGGGAATTTCTGCCTTTTTGTCTGAAAATAAGAAGAATGCATACCTTTTGGCCATAAAAAAGGGAAATTTCTTCATTTTTGCTCTAAAATAAATGGAACTTTTGCCTTTTTGCCTCTAAATAAGTGGAATTTCTGTCTTTTTCCCCCAAAACAAAGGGAATTTCTGTCTTTTTTGCCCCAAAATAAGAAAAATTTCTGAATTATAACCCTGAAATAAGTGAAATTTCTGAAATTTGCCCCAAAATAAGAAAAATTTCTGCCTTTTTGCCCCCAAATAAGGGGAATTTCAGCCTTTTTACCTCAAAATAAGGGAAATTTCTGCATTTTTGCAACAAAATATTAGGAATTTCTGCATTTTTGCCACAAAATATTAGGAATTTCTGCCTTTTTGCCCCAAAATAAGAAAAATTCCAGCCTTTTTTCCCTGAAATAAGTGAAATTTCTGCAAATATGCCCCAAAAAAGGGAAATTTCTGCCTTTTGCCCCAAAATAAGGGGAATTTCAGCATATTACCTCAAAATAAGGGAAATTTCTGATTTTTGCACCAAAATATGGAGAATTTCTGCCTTTTTGCCCCAAAATAAGGAAAATTTCTGCATTTTTTCCCTGAAATAAGTGAAATTTTTGCAATTTTGCCCAAAAATAAGTGAAATTTCTGCAATTTTGCCCCAAAATAAGGGAAATTTCTGCAATTTTGCCCCAAAATAAGTGGAATTTCTGAGTTTTGCCCCAAAATAAGGAGAATTTCTGCCTTTTTGCCCCACAATTAGGGGAATTTTTGTAATTTTGCTCCAAAATACGGGGAATTTCTCCCTTTTTTCCCGAAAATAAAGGGAATGCATACCTTTTTCCATAAAAAATGGAAATTTCTTCATTTTTGCCCCAAATTAAGGAAAATTTCTGCCTTTTTGCCGTGAAATATGTGAAATTTCTGCAGTTTTAGCCCAAAATAAGGTGAATTTCTGCATTTTTGCCCCAAAATAATGGGAATTTCTGCCTTTTTGCCCCAAAATAAGAAAAATTTTTGCCTTTTTTCTCTGAAATAAGTGAAATTTCTGCAAATTTGCCCTAAAATAAAGGAAATTTCTGCAATTTTTCCCCATAATAAGGGAAATTTCTGGAATTTTGCCCCAAAATAAGGGGAATTTCTGTTTTTTTGCCCCCAAATAAGGGAAATTTCTGCAATTTTGCCCTAAAATAAGGGGAATTTCTGCTTTATTGCCTCTAAATAAGTGGAATTTCTGTCTTTTTCCCCCAAAACAAAGGGTATTTCTGTCATTTTTGCCCCAAAATAAGGAAAATTTCTGAATTATTACCCTGAAATAAGTGAAATTTCTGCAATTTTGCCCCAATATAAGGAAAATTTCTGCCTTTTTTCCCACAAATAAGGGGAATTTCAGCCTTTTTACCTCAAAATAAGGGGAATTAATGAATTTTGGCACAAAATATTAGGAATTTCTGCCTTTTTGCCCCAAAATAAAGAAAAATTTCTGCTTTTTTCCCTGAAATAAGTGAAATTTCTGCAATTTTGCCCCAAAATAAGTGGAATTTCTGAGTTTTGCCCCAAAATAAAGAGAATTTCTGCCTTTTTGCACCACAATTTGGAAAATTTCTGCAATTTTGCTCCAAAATACGGGGAATTTCTGCCTTTTTGCCCGTAAATAAGGGCAATGCATACCTTTTTGCATAAAAAAAGAAATTTCTTCATTTTTGCCCCAAATTAAGGGAAATTTCTGCCTTTTTGCCCTGAAATATGTGAAATTTCTGCAATTTTAGCCCAAAATAAGGTGAATTTCTGCCTTTTTGCCCCAAAATAATGGGAATTTCTGCCTTTTTGCCCCAAAATAAGAAAAATTTTTGCTTTTTTTCTCTGAAATAAGTGAAATTTCTGCAATTTTGCAAAAATAAAAGAAATTTCTGCAATTTTTCCCCATAATAAAAGAAATTACTGGAATTTTGCCCCAAAATAAGGGGAATTTCTGTTTTTTTGCCCTTATATAAGGGAAATTTCTGCAATTTTGCCCTAAAATAAGGGGAATTTCTGCTTTTTTGCCTCTAAATAAGTGGAATTTCTGTCTTTTTCTCCCAAAACCAAAAGAATTTCTGTCATTTTTGCCCCAAAATAAGGAAAATTTCTGACTTATTACCCTGAAATAAGTGAAATTTCTGCAAATTTGCCCCCAAAATAGGGAAATTCCTGCCTTTTTCCTAAAAATAAAGGGAATTTCAGCATTTTACCTCAAAATAAGGGAAATTTCTGATTTTTGCACCAAAATATGGAGAATTTCTGCCTTTTTGAACCAAAATAAGGAACATTTCTGCCTTTTTTCCCTGAAATACATGAAATTTCTGCAATTTTGCCCCAAAATAAGGAGAAGTTCTGCCTTTTTGCCCCACAATTTGGGGAATTTCTGCAATTTTGCTCCAAAATACGGGGAATTTCTGCCTTTTTGCCCGAAAATAAGGGCAATGCATACCTTTTTGCACAAAAAAAGAGAAATTTCTTCATTTTTGCCCCAAATTAAGGGAAATTTCTGCCTTTTTGCCCTGAAATATGTGAAATTTCTGCAATTTCAGCCCAAAATAAGGTGAATTTCTGCCTTTTTTCCCCAAAATAATGGGAATTTCTGCCTTTTGCCCCAAAATATGGAAAATTTCTGCGTTTTTGTCCAAAAATAAGAAGAATGCATACCTTTTTGCCATAAAAAAGGGAAATTTCTTCATTTTTGCTCCAAAATAAGGGGAACTTTTGCCTTTTTGACTCTAAATAAGTGGAATTTCTGTCTTTTTCCCCCAAAACAAAGGGAATTTCTGTCTTTTTTGCCCCAAAATAAGGAAAATTTCTGCCGTTTTTTCCGTGAAATAAGTGAAATTTCTGCAATTTTGCCCCAAAATAAGGGAAATTTCTGCAATTTTGCCCCAAAATAAGTGGAATTTCTGAGTTTTACCCAAAAATAAGGAGAATTTCTGCCATTTTGCCCCACAATTAGGGGAATTTCTGCAATTTTGCTCCAAAATACGGGGAATTTCTGCCTTTTTTTCCAAAAATAAAGGGAATGCATACCTTTTTGACATAAAAAATGGAAATTTCTTCATTTTTGCCCCAAATTAAGGGAAATTTCTGCCTTTTTGCCCTGAAATATGTGAAATTTCTGCAGTTTTAGCCCAAAATAAGGTGAATTTCTGCCTTTTTGCCACAAAATAATGGGAATTTCTGCCTTTTTTCCCCAAAATAAGAAAAATTTTTGCCTTTTTTTTCTGAAATAAGTGAAAATTCTGCAAATTTGCCCTAAAATAAAGAAAATTTCTGCAATTTTTCCCCATAATAAAAGAAATTTCTGGAATTTTGCCCGAAAATAAGGGGAATTTCTGTGTTTTGCCCCCAAATAAGGGAAATTTCTGCAATTTTGCCCTAAAATTAGGGGAATTTCTGCTTTTTTGCCTCTAAATAAGTGGAATTTCTGTCTTTTTTTCCCAAAAAAAAAATTTCTGTCATTTTTGCCCCAAAATAAGGAAAATTTCTTACTTATTACCCTGAAATAAGTGAAATTTCTGCAATATTGCCCCAATATAAGGGAAATTTCTGCCTTTTTGCCCACAAATAAGGGGAATTTCAGCCTTTTTACCTCAAAATAAGGGGAATTTCTACATTTTGGCACAAACTATTAGGAATTTCTGCCTTTTGCCCCAATATAAGCAAAATTTCTGCCTTTTTTCCCTGAAATAAGTGAAATTTCTGCAATTTTGCCCCAAAATAAGCAAAATTTCTGCAATTTTGCCTCAAAATAAGAAAAATTTCTGCAATTTTGCCCCAAAATAAGTGGAATTTCTGAGTTTTGCCCCAAAATATGAAGAATTTCTGCCTTTTTGCCCCACAATTAGTGAAATTTCTGCAATTTTGCCCTAAAATAAGGAAAATTTCTGCAATTTTTCCTTATAATAAGGGAAATTTCTGCAATTTTGCTTCAACCTAAGGGGAATTTCTGTTTTTTGCCCCATAATTTGGAAAATTTTGGCAATTTTTGCCCCAAAATATGGGGAATTTCTGCCTTTTGCCCCAAAATATGGAAAATTTCTGCGTTTTTGTCCAAAAATAAGAAGAATGCATACCTTTTTGCCATAAAAAAGGGAAATTTCTTAATTTTTGCTCCAAAATAAGGGGAACTTTTGCCTTTTTGACTCTAAATAAGTGGAATTTCTGTCTTTTTCCCCCAAAACAAAGGGAATTTCTCTCTTTTTTTTTAGCCCCAAAATAAGGAAAATTTCTGCCGTTTTTTCCGTGAAATAAGTGAAATTTCTGCAATTTTGCCCCAAAATAAGGGAAATTTCTGCAATTTTGCCCCAAAATAAGTGGAATTTCTGAGTTTTACCCAAAAATAAGGAGAATTTCTGCCATTTTGCCCCACAATTAGGGGATTTTCTGCAATTTTGCTCCAAAATACTGGGAATTTCTGCCTTTTTTTCCAAAAATAAAGAGAATGCATAACTTTTTGACATAAAAAATGGAAATTTCTTCATTTTTGCCCCAAATTAAGGGAAATTTCTGCCTTTTTGCCCTGAAATATGTGAAATTTCTGCAGTTTTAGCCCAAAATAAGGTGAATTTCTGCCTTTTTGCCACAAAATAATGGGAATTTCTGCCTTTTTGCCCCAAAATAAGAAAAATTTTTGCCTTTTTTTTCTGAAATAAGTGAAAATTCTGCAAATTTGCCCTAAAATAAAGAAAATTTCTGCAATTTTAGCCCAAAATAAGGTGAATTTCTGAATTTTGGCACAAAATATTAGGAATTTCTGCCTTTTTGCCCCAAAATAAAGAAAAATTTCTGCTTTTTTCCCTGAAATAAGTGAAATTTCTGCAATTTTGCCTCAAAATAAGTGGAATTTCTGAGTTTTGCCCCAAAATACAGAGAATTTCTGCCTTTTTGCACCACAATTAGTGAAATTTCTGCAATTTTGCCCTAAAATAAGAGAAATTTCTGCAATTTTTCCCCAAAATAAAGGAAATTTCTGCAATTTTGCCTCAAAATAAGGGGAATTTCTGATTTTTGCCCCAAAATATGGGGAATTTCTGCCTTTTTGTCTGAAAATAAGAAGAATGCATACCTTTTTGCCATAAAAAAGGGAAATTTCTTCATTTTTGCTCTAAAATAAAGGGAACTTTTGCCTTTTTGCCTCTAAATAAGTGGAATTTCTGTCTTTTTCCCCCAAAACAAAGGGAATTTCTGTCTTTTTTTGCCCCAAAATAAGAAAAATTTCTGATTTATAACCCTGAAATAAGTGAAATTTCTGCAAATTTGCCCCTAAATAAGAAAAATTTCTGCCTTTTTGCCCCCAAATAAGGGGAATTTCAGCCTTTTTACCTCAAAATAAGGGAAATTTATGCATTTTTGCAACAAAATATTAGGAATTTCTGCATTTTTGCCACAAAATATTAGGAATTTCTGCCTTTTTGCCCCAAAATAAGGAAAATTCCTGCCTTTTTTCCCTGAAATAAGTGAAATTTCTGCAAATATGCCCCAAAAAAAGGAAATTTCTGCCTTTTGCCCCAAAATAAGGGGAATTTCAGCATATTACCTCAAAATAAGGGAAATTTCTGATTTTTGCACCAAAATATGGAGAATTTCTGCCTTTTTGCCCCAAAATAAGGAAAATTTCTGCCTTTTTTCCCTGAAATAAGTGAAATTTTTGCAATTTTGCCCAAAAATAAGTGAAATTTCTGCAATTTTGCCCCAAAATAAGGGAAATTTCTGCAATTTTGCCCCAAAATAAGTGGAATTTCTGAGTTTTGCCCCAAAATAAGGAGAATTTCTGCCTTTTTGCCCCACAATTAGGGGAATTTCTGCAATTTTGCTCCAAAATACGGGGAATTTCTCCCTTTTTTCCCGAAAATAAAGGGAATGCATACCATTTTGCCATAAAAAATGGAAATTTCTTCATTTTTGCCCCAAATTAAGGGAAATTTCTGCCTTTTTGCCGTGAAATATGTGAAATTTCTGCAGTTTTAGCCCAAAATAAGGTGAATTTCTGCCTTTTTGCCCCAAAATAATGGGAATTTCTGCCTTTTTGCCCCAAAATAAGAAAAATTTTTGCCTTTTTTCTCTGAAATAAGTGAAAATTCTGCAAATTTGCCCTAAAATAAAGGAAATTTCTGAAATTTTTCCCCATAATAAGAGAAATTTCTGGAATTTTGCCCCGAAATAAGGGGAATTTCTTTTTTTTTGCCCCCAAATAAAAGAAATTTCTGCAATTTTGCCCTAAAATAAGGGGAATTTCTGCTTTTTTGCCTCTAAATAAGTGGAATTTCTGTCTTTTTTTCCCAAAAAAAAAATTTCTGTCATTTTTGCCACAAAATAAGGAAAATTTGTTACTTATTACCCTGAAATAAGTGAAATTTCTGCAATATTGCCCCAATATAAAGGAAATTTCTGCCTTTTTGCCCACAAATAAGGGGAATTTCAGCCTTTTTACCTCAAAATAAGGGGAATTTCTACATTTTGGCACAAACTATTAGGAATTTCTGTCTTTTGCCCCAATATAAGCAAAATTTCTGCCTTTTTTCCCTGAAATAAGTGAAATTTCTGCAATTTTTCATCAAAATAAGCAAAATTTCTGCAATTTTGCCCCAAAATATGAAAAATTTCTGCAATTTTGCCCCAAAATAAGTGGAATTTCTGAGTTTTGCCCCAAAATATGAAGAATTTCTGCCTTTTTGCCCCACAATTAGTGAAATTTCTGCAATTTTGCCCTAAAATAAGGGAAATTTCTGCAATTTTTCCTTATAATAAGGGAAATTTCTGCAATTTTGCTTCAACATAAGGAGAATTTCTGTTTTTTGCCCCACAATTTGGAAAATTTTTGCAATTTTTGCCCCAAAATATGGGGAATTTCTGCCTTTTGCCCCAAAATATGGAAAATTTCTGCGTTTTTGTCCAAAAATAAGAAGAATGCATACCTTTTTGCCATAAAAAATGGAAATTTCTTAATTTTTGCTCCAAAATAAGGGGAACTTTTGCCTTTTTGACTCTAAATAAGTGGAATTTCTGTCTTTTTCCCCCAAAACAAAGGGAATTTCTGTCTTTTTTGCCCCAAAATAAGGAAAATTTCTGCCGTTTTTTCCGTGAAATAAGTGAAATTTCTGCAATTTTGCCCCAAAATAAGGGAAATTTCTGCAATTTTGCCCCAAAATAAGTGGAATTTCTGAGTTTTACCCAAAAATAAGGAGAATTTCTGCCATTTTGCCCCACAATTAGGGGAATTTCTGCAATTTTGCTCCAAAATACGTGAAATTTCTGCCTTTTTTTCAAAAAATAAAGAGAATGCATACCTTTTTGACATAAAAAATGGAAATTTCTTCATTTTTGCCCCAAATTAAGGGAAATTTCTGCCCTTTTGCCCTGAAATATGTGAAATTTCTGCAGTTTTAGCCCAAAATAAGGTGAATTTATGCCTTTTTGCCACAAAATAATGGGAATTTCTGCCTTTTTGCCCCAAAATAAGAAAAATTTTTGCCTTTTTTTTCTGAAATAAGTGAAAATTCTGCAAATTTGCCCTAAAATAAAGAAAATTTCTGCAATTTTTCCCCATAATAAAAGAAATTTCTGGAATTTTGCCCGAAAATAAGGGGAATTTCTGTGTTTTGCCCCCAAATAAGGGAAATTTCTGCAATTTTGCCCTAAAATAAGGAGAATTTCTGCTTTTTTGCCTCTAAATAAGTGGAATTTCTGTCTTTTTTTCCCAAAAAAAAAATTTCTGTCATTATTGCCCAAAAATAAGGAAAATTTCTTACTTATTACCCTGAAATAAGTGAAATTTCTGCAATTTTGCCCCAATATAAGGGAAATTTCTGCCTTTTTTCCCTCAAATAAGGGGAATTTCAGCCTTTTTACCTCAAAATAAGGGGAATTTCTGAATTTTGGCACAAACTATTAGGAATTTCTGCCTTTTGCCCCAATATAAGCAAAATTTCTGCCTTTTTTCCCTGAAATAAGTGAAATTTCTGCAATTTTGCCCCAAAATAAGCAAAATTTCTGCAATTTTGCCCCAAAATAAGAAAAATTTCAGGAATTTTGCCCCAAAATAAGTGGAATTTCTGAGTTTTGCCTCAAAATATGGAGAATTTCTGCCTTTTTGCCCCACAATTAGTGAAATTTCTGCAATTTTGCCCTAAAATAAGGGAAATTTCTGCAATTTTTCCTTATAATAAGGGAAATTTCTGCAATTTTGCTTCAAAATAAGGGGAATTTCTGTTTTTTGCCCCACAATTAGGGAAATTTTTGCAATTTTGCCCCAAAATATGGGGAATTTCTGCCTTTTGCCCCAAAATATGGAAAATTTCTGCGTTTTTGTCCAAAAATAAGAAGAATACATACCTTTATGCCATAAAAAAGGGAAATTTCTTCATTTTTGCTCCAAAATAAGGGGAACTTTTTCCTTTTTGACTCTAAATAAGTTGAATTTCTGTCTTTTTCCCCCAAAACAAAGGGAATTTCTGTCTTTTTTGCCCCAAAATAAGGAAAATTTCTGCCGTTTTTTCTCTTAAATAAGTGAAATTTCTGCAATTCTGCCCCAAAATAAGGGAAATTTCTGCAATTTTGCCCCAAAATAAGTGGAATTTCTGAGTTTTGCCCCAAAATAAGGAGAATTTCTGCCTTTTTGCCCTACAATTAGGGGAATTTCTGCAATTTTGCTCCAAAATACAGGGAATTTCTGCCTTTTTTCCCGAGAATAAAGGGAATGCATACCTTTTTGACATAAAAAATGGAAATTTCTTAATTTTTGCCCCAAATTAAAGGAAATTTCTGCCTTTTTGCCCCCTAATAAGGGGAATTTCAGCCTTTTTACCTCAAAATAAGGGGAATTTCTGAATTTTGGCACAAAATATTAGGAATTTCTGCCTTTTTGCCCCAAAATAAAGAAAAATTTCTGCTTTTTTCCCTGAAATAAGTGAAATTTCTGCAATTTTGCCCCAAAATAAGTGGAATTTCTGAGTTTTGCCCCAAAATACAGACAATTTCTGCCTTTTTGCACCACAATTAGTGAAATTTCTGCAATTTTGCCTTAAATAAGAGAAATTTCTGCAATTTTTCCCCCAAATAAGGGAAATTTCTGCAATTTTGCCTCAAAATAAGGGGAATTTCTGATTTTTGCCCCAAAATATGGGGAATTTCTGCCTTTTTGTCTGAAAATAAGAAGAATGCATACCTTTTTGCCATAAAAAAGGGAAATTTCTTCATTTTTGCTCTAAAATAAAGGGAACTTTTGCCTTTTTGCCTCTAAATAAGTGGAATTTCTGTCTTTTTCCCCCAAAACAAAGGGAATTTCTGTCTTTTTTTGCCCCAAAATAAGAAAAATTTCTGACTTATAACCCTGAAATAAGTGAAATTTCTGCAAATTTGCCCCTAAATAAGAAAAATTTCTGCCTTTTTGCCCCCAAATAAGGGGAATTTCAGCCTTTTTACCTCAAAATAAGGGAAATTTCTGCATTTTTGCAACAAAATATTAGGAATTTCTGCATTTTTGCCACAAAATATTAGGAATTTCTGCCTTTTTGCCCCAAAATAAGGAAAATTCCTGCCTTTTTTCCCTGAAATAAGTGAAATTTCGGCAAATATGCCCCAAAAAAGGGAAATTTCTGCCTTTTGCCCCAAAATAAGCGGAATTTCAGCATATTACCTCAAAATAAGGGAAATTTCTGATTTTTGCACCAAAATATGGAGAATTTCTGCCTTTTTGCCCCAAAATAAGGAAAATTTCTGCCTTTTTTCCCTGAAATAAGTGAAATTTTTGCAATTTTGCCCAAAAATAAGTGAAATTTCTGCAATTTTGCCCCAAAATAAGGGAAATTTCTGCAATTTTGCCCCAAAATAAGTGGAATTTCTGAGTTTTGCCCCAAAATAAGGAGAATTTCTGCCTTTTTGCCCCACAATTAGGGGAATTTCTGCAATTTTGCTCCAAAATACAGGGAATTTCTCCCTTTTTTCCCGAAAATAAAGGGAATGCATACCTTTTTGCCATAAAAAATGGAAATTTCTTCATTTTTGCCCCAAATTAAAGGCAATTTCTGCCTTTTTGCCGTGAAATATGTGAAATTTCTGCAGTTTTAGCCCAAAATAAGGTGAATTTCTGCCTTTTTGCCCCAAAATAATGGGAATTTCTGCCTTTTTGCCCCAAAATAAGAAAAATTTTTGCCTTTTTTCTCTGAAATAAGTAAAAATTCTGCAAATTTGCCCTAAAATAAAGGAAATTTCTGCAATTTTTCCCCATAATAAGGGACATTTCTGGAATTTTGCCCCAAAATAAGGGGAATTTCTGTTTTTTTGCCCCCAAATAAGGGAAATTTCTGCAATTTTGCCCTAAAATAAGGGGAATTTCTGCTTTATTGCTTCTAAATAAGTGGAATTTCTGTCTTTTTCCCCCAAACCAAAGGGAATTTCTCCCATTTTTGCCCCAAAATAAGGAAAATTTCTGACTTATTACCCTGAAATAAGTGAAATTTCTGCAATTTTGCCCCAATATAAGGAAAATTTCTGCCTTTTTGCCCCCTAATAAGGGGAATTTCAGCCTTTTTACCTCAAAATAAGGGGAATTTCTGAATTTTGGCACAAAATATTAGGAATTTCTGCCTTTTTGCCCCAAAATAAAGAAAAATTTCTGCTTTTTTCCCTGAAATAAATGAAATTTCTGCAATTTTGCCCCAAAATAAGTGGAATTTCTGAGTTTTGCCCGAAAATAAAGAGAATTTCTGCCTTTTTGCACCACAATTTAGAAAATTTCTGCAATTTTTTTCCAAAATACGGGGAATTTCTGCCTTTTTGCCCGTAAATAAGGGCAATGCATACCTTTTTGCATAAAAAAAGAAATTTCTTCATTTTTGCCCCAAATTAAGGGAAATTTCTGCCTTTTTGCCCTGAAATATGTAAAATTTCTGCAATTTTAGACCAAAATAAGTGAATTTCTGCCTTTTTGTCCCAAAAAAATGGGAATTTCTGCCTTTTTGCCCCAAAATAAGAAAAATTTTTGCTTTTTTTCTCTGAAATAAGTGAAATTTCTGCAATTTTGCAAAAATAAAAGAAATTTCTGCAATTTTTCCCCATAATAAAAGAAATGACTGGAATTTTACCCCAAAATAAGGGGATTTTCTGTTTTTTTGCCCTTATATAAGGGAAATTTCTTCAATTTTGCCCTAAAATAAGGGGAATTTCTGCTTTTTTGCCTCTAAATAAGTGGAATTTCTGTCTTTTTCTCCCAAAACCAAGGGAATTTCTGTCATTATTGCCCCAAAATAAGGAAAATTTCTGACTTATTACCCTGAAATAAGTGAAATTTCTGCAATATTGCCCCAATATAAGGGAAATTTCTGCTTTTTTGCCCACAAATAAGGGGAATTTCAGCCTTTTTACCTCAAAATAAGGGGAATTTCTGCATTTTTGCAACAAAATATTAGGAATTTCTGCATTTTTGCCACAAAATATTAGGAATTTCTGCCTTTTTGCCCCAAAATAAGGAAAATTCCTGCCTTTTTTCCCTGAAATAAGTGAAATTTCTGCAAATATGCCCCAAAAAAGGGAAATTTCTGCCTTTTGCCCCAAAATAAGGGGAATTTCAGCATATTACCTCAAAATAAGGGAAATTTCTGATTTTTGCACCAAAATATGGAGAATTTCTGCCTTTTTGCCCCAAAATAAGGAAAATTTCTGCCTTTTTTCCCTGAAATAAGTGAAATTTTTGCAATTTTGCCCAAAAATAAGTGAAATTTCTGCAATTTTGCCCCAAAATAAGGGAAATTTCTGCAATTTTGCCCCAAAATAAGTGGAATTTCTGAGTTTTGCCCCAAAATAAGGAGAATTTCTGCCTTTTTGCCCCACAATTAGGGGAATTTCTGCAATTTTGCTCCAAAATACGGGGAATTTCTGCCTTTTTTCCCGAAAATAAAGGGAATGCATACCTTTTTGCCATAAAAAATGGAAATTTCTTCATTTTTGCCCCAAATTAAGGGAAATTTCTGCCTTTTTGCCGTGAAATATGTGAAATTTCTGCAGTTTTAGCCCAAAATAAGGTGAATTTCTGCCTTTTTGCCCCAAAATAATGGGAATTTCTGCCTTTTTGCCCCAAAATAAGAAAAATTTTTGCCTTTTTTCTCTGAAATAAGTGAAAATTCTGCAAATTTGCCCTAAAATAAAGGAAATTTCTGCAATTTTTCCCCATAATAAGGGAAATTTCTGGAATTTTGCCCCAAAATAAGGGGAATTTCTGTTTTTTTTCCCCAAATAAGGGAAATTTCTGCAATTTTGCCCTAAAATAAGGGGAATTTCTGCTTTATTGCCTCTAAATAAGTGGAATTTCTGTCTTTTTCCCCCAAAACAAAGGGAATTTCTCCCATTTTTGCCCCAAAATAAGGAAAATTTCTGACTTATTACCCTGAAATAAGTGAAATTTCTGCAATTTTGCCCCAATATAAGGAAAATTTCTGCCTTTTTGCCCCCTAATAAGGGGAATTTCAGCCTTTTTACCTCAAAATAAGGGGAATTTCTGAATTTTGGCACAAAATATTAGGAATTTCTGCATTTTTGCCCCAAAATAAAGAAAAATTTCTGGTTTTTTCCCTGAAATAAGTGAAATTTCTGCAATTTTGCCCCAAAATAAGTGGAATTTCTGAGTTTTGCCCCAAAATAAAGAGAATTTCTGCCTTTTTGCACCACAATTTGGAAAATTTCTGCAATTTTGCTCCAAAATACGGGGAATTTCTGCCTTTTTGCCCGTAAATAAGGGCAATGCATACCTTTTTGCATAAAAAAAAAGAAATTTCTTCATTTTTGCCCCAAATTAAGGGAAATTTCTGCCTTTTTGCCCTGAAATATGTGAAATTTCTGCAATTTTAGCCCAAAATAAGTGAATTTCTGCCTTTTTGCCCCAAAATAATGGGAATTTCTGCCTTTTTGCCCCAAAATAAGAAAAATTTTTGCTTTTTTTCTCTGAAATAAGTGAAATTTCTGCAATTTTGCAAAAATAAAAGAAATTTCTGCAATTTTTCCCCATAATAAAAGAAATTACTGGAATTTTGCCCCAAAATAAGGGGAATTTCTGTTTTTTTGCCCTTATATAAGGGAAATTTCTGCAATTTTGCCCTATAATAAGGGGAATTTCTGCTTTTTGCCTCTAAATAAGTGGAATTTCTGTCTTTTTCTCCCAAAACCAAGGGAATTTCTGTCATTTTTGCCCCAAAATAAGGAAAATTTCTGACTTATTACCCTGAAATAAGTGAAATTTCTGCAAATTTGCCCCCAAAATAGGGAAATTCCTGCCTTTTTCCTAAAAATAAAGGGAATTTCAGCATTTTACCTCAAAATAAGGGAAATTTCTGATTTTTGCACCAAAATATGGAGAATTTCTGCCTTTTTGAACCAAAATAAGGAACATTTCTGCCTTTTTTCCCTGAAATACATGAAATTTCTGCAATTTTGCCCCAAAATAAGGAGAATTTCTGCCTTTTTGCCCCACAATTTGGAGAATTTCTGCAATTTTGCTCCAAAATACGGGGAATTTCTGCCTTTTTGCCCGAAAATAAGGGCAATGCATACCTTTTTGCATAAAAAAAGGGAAATTTCTTCATTTTTGCCACAAATTAAGGGAAATTTCTGCCTTTTTGCCCTGAAATATGTGAAATTTCTGCAATTTTAGCCCAAAATAAGGTGAATTTCTGACTTTTTGCCCCAAAATAATGGGAATTTCTTACTTTCTGCCCCAAAATAAGAAAAATTTTTGCTTTTCTTCTCTGAAATAAGTGAAATTTCTGCAATTTTGCCCTAAAATAAAAGTAATTTCTGAAATTTTTCCCCATAATAAATGAAATTTCAGGAATTTTGCCCCAAAATAAGGGGAATTTCTTTTTTTTTGCCCCCAAATAAAAGAAATTTCTGCAATTTTGCCCTAAAATAAGGGGAATTTCTGCTTTTTTCCCTCTAAATAAGTGGAATTTCTGTCTTTTTTCCCAAAAAAAAATTTCTGTCATTTTTGCCACAAAATAAGGAAAATTTCTTACTTATTACCCTGAAATAAGTGAAATTTCTGCAATATTGCCCCAATATAAGGGAAATTTCTGCCTTTTTGCCCACAAATAAGGGGAATTTCAGCCTTTTTACCTCAAAATAAGGGGAATTTCTGAATTTTGGCACAAACTATTAGAAATTTCTGCCTTTTGCCCCAATATAAGCAAAATTTCTGTCTTTTTTCCCTGAAATAAGTGAAATTTCTGCAATTTTGCCCCAAAATAAGGGAAATTTCTGCAATTTTGCCCCAAAATAAGTGGAATTTCTGAGTTTTACCCAAAAATAAGGAGAATTTCTGCCTTTTTGCCCCACAATTAGGGGAATTTCTGCAATTTTGCTCCAAAATACGGGGAATTTCTGCCTGTTTTTCCGAAAATAAAGGGAATGCATACCTTTTTGACATAAAAAATGGAAATTTCTTCATTTTTGCTCCAAATTAAGGGAAATTTCTGCCTTTTTGCCCTGAAATATGTGAAATTTCTGCAGTTTTAGCCCAAAATAAGGTGAATTTCTGCCTTTTTGCCACAAAATAATGGGAATTTCTGCCTTTTTGCCCCAAAATAAGAAAAATTTTTGCCTTTTTTCTCTGAAATAAGTGAAAATTCTGCAAATTTGCCCTAAAATAAAGAAAATTTCTGCAATTTTTCCCCATAATAAAAGAAATTTCTGGAATTTTGCCCAAAAATAAGAAGAATTTCTGTTTTTTTGCCCCCAAATAAGAGAAATTACTGCAATTTTGCCCTAAAATAAGGGGAATTTCTGCTTTTTTGCCTCTAAATAAGTGGAATTTCTGTCTTTTTTACCCAAAAAAAAATTTCTGTCATTTTTGCCCCAAAATAAGGAAAATTTCTTACTTATTACCCTGAAATAAGTGAAATTTCTGCAATTTTGCCCCAATATAAGGGAAATTTCTGCCTTTTTTTTCACAAATAATGGGAATTTCAGCCTATTTACCTCAAAATAAGGAAAATTTCTAAATTTTGGCACAAACTATTAGGAATTTCTGCCTTTTGCCCCAATATAAGCAAAATTTCTGCCTTTTTTCCCTGAAATAAGTGAAATTTCTGCAATTTTGCCCCAAAATAAGCAAAATTTCTGCAATTTTGCCTCAAAATAAGAAAAATATCTGGATTTTGCCCCAAAATAAGTGGAATTTCTGAGTTTTGCCCCAAAATATGGAGAATTTCTGCCTTTTTGCCCCACAATTAGTTAAATTTCTGCAATTTTGCCCCAAAATAAGGGAAATTTCTGCAATTTTTCCTTATAATAAGGAAATTTTTGCAATTTTGCTTCAAAATAAGGGGAATTTCTGTTTTTTGCCCCACAATTAGGGAAATTTCTGCAATTTTGCCCCAAAATATGGGGAATTTCTTCCTTTTGCCCCAACATATGGAAAATTTCTGCGTTTTTGTCCAAAAATAAGAAGAATGCATAGCTTTTTGCCATAAAAAAGGGAAATTTCTTCATTTTTGCTCCAAAATAAAGGGAACTTTTTCCTTTTTGACTCTAAGTAAGTGGAATTTCTGTCTTTTTCCCCCAAAACAAAGGGAATTTCTGTATTTTTGCCCCAAAATAAGGAAAATTTCTGCCGTTTTTTTTGTGAAATAAGTGAAATTTCTGCAATTTTGCCCCAAAATAAGGGAAATTTCTGCAATTTTGCCCCAAAATAAGTGGAATTTCTGAGTTTTACCCAAAAATAAGGAGAATTTCTGCCTTTTTGCCCCACAATTAGGGGAATTTCTGCAATTTTGCTCCAAAATACGGGGAATTTCTGCCTTTTTTTCCGAAAATAAAGGGAATGCATACGTTTTTGACATAAAAAATGGAAATTTCTTCATTTTTGCCCCAAATTAAGGGAAATTTCTGCCTTTTTGCCCTGAAATATGTGAAATTTCTGCAGTTTTAGCCCAAAATAAGGTGAATTTCTGCCTTTTTGCCACAAAATAATGGGAATTTCTGCCTTTTTGCCCCAAAATAAGAAAAAATTTTGCCTTTTTTTTCTGAAATAAGTGAAAATTCTGCAAATTTGCCCTAAAATAAAGAAAATTTCTGCAATTTTTCCCCATAATAAAAGAAATTTCTGGAATTTTGCCCGAAAATAAGAAGAATTTCTGTTTTTTTGCCCCAAAATAAGGGAAATTTCTGCAATTTTGCCCTAAAATAAGGGGAATTTCTGCTTTTTTGCCTCTAAATAAGTGGAATTTCTGTCTTTTTTTCCCAAAAAAAATTTCTGTCATTTTTGCCCCAAAATAAGGAAAATTTCTTACTTATTACCCTGAAATAAGTGAAATTTCTGCAATTTTGCCCCAATATAAGGGAAATTTCTGCCTTTTTTCCCACAAATAAGGGGAATTTCAGCCTTTTTACCTCAAAATAAGGGGAATTTCTCAATTTTGGCACAAACTATTAGGAATTTCTTCCTTTTGCCCCAATATAAGCAAAATTTCTGCCTTTTTTCCCTGAAATAAGTGAAATTTCTGCAATTTTGCCCCAAAATAAGCAAGATTTCTGCAATTTTGCCTCAAAATAAGAAAAATTTCTGGATTTTGCCCCAAAATAAGTGGAATTTCTGAGTTTTGCCCAAAAATATGGAGAATTTCTGCCTTTTTGCCCCACAATTAGTGAAATTTCTGCAATTTTGCCCTAAAATAAGGGAAATTTCTGCAATTTTTCCTTATAATAAGGGAAATATTTGCAATTTTGCTTCAAAATAAGGGGAATTTCTGTTTTTTGCCCCACAATTAGGGAAATTTCTGCAATTTTGCCCCAAAATATGGGGAATTTCTTCCTTTTGCCCCAACATATGGAAAATTTCTGCGTTTTTGTCCAAAAATAAGAGGAATGCATAGCTTTTTGCCATAAAAAAGGGAAATTTCTTCATTTTTGCTCCAAAATAAGGGGAACTTTTTCCTTTTTGACTCTAAGTAAGTGGAATTTCTGTCTTTTTCCCCCAAAACAAAGAGAATTTCTGTCTTTTTTGCCCCAAAATAAGGAAAATTTCTGCCGTTTTTTCCGTGAAATAAGTGAAATTTCTGCAATTTTGCCCCAAAATAAGGGAAATTTCTGCAATTTTGCCCCAAAATAAGTGGAATTTCTGAGTTTTACCCAAAAATAAGGAGAATTTCTGCCTTTTTGCCCCACAATTAGGGGAATTTCTGCAATTTTGCTCCAAAATACGGGGAATTTCTGCCTTTTTTTCCGAAAATAAAGGGAATGCATACCTTTTTGACATAAAAAATGGAAATTTCTTCATTTTTGCCCCAAATTAAGGGAAATTTCTGCCTTTTTGCCCTGAAATATGTGAAATTTCTGCAGTTTTAGCCCAAAATAAGGTGAATTTCTGCATTTTTGCCACAAAATAAGAAAAATTTTTGCCTTTTTTCTCTGAAATAAGTGAAAATTCTGCAAATTTGCCCTAAAATAATGAAAATTTCTGCAATTTTTCCCCATAATAAAAGAAATTTCTGGAATTTTGCCCGAAAATAAGAAGAATTTCAGTTTTTTTGCCCCCAAATAAGGGAAATTTCTGCAATTTTGCCCTAAAATAAGGGGAATTTCTGCTTTTTTGCCTCTAAATAAGTGGAATTTCTATCTTTTTTTCCCAAAAAAAAATTTGTCATTTTTGCCCCAAAATAAAGAAAATTTCTTACTTATTACCATGAAATAAGTGAAATTTCTGCAATTTTGCCCCAATATAAGGGAAATTTCTGCCTTTTTTCCCACAAATAAGGGGAATTTCAGCCTTTTTACCTCAAAATAAGGGGAATTTCTGAATTTTGGCACAAACTATTAGGAATTTCTGCCTTTTGCCCCAATATAAGCAAAATTTCTGCCTTTTTTCCCTGAAATAAGTGAAATTTCTGCAATTTTGCCCCAAAATAAGCAAAATTTCTGCAATTTTGCCTCAAAATAAGAAAAATTTCTGGATTTTGCCCCAAAATAAGTGGAATTTCTGAGTTTTGCCCCAAAATATGGAGAATTTCTGCCTTTTTGCCCCACAATTAGTGAAATTTCTGCAATTTTGCCCTAAAATAAGGGAAATTTCTGCAATTTTTCCTTATAATAAGGGAAATTTTTGCAATTTTGCTTCAAAATAAGGGGAATTTCTGTTTTTTGCCCCACAATTAGGGAAATTTCTGCAATTTTGCCCCAAAATATGGGGAATTTCTTCCTTTTGCCCCAACATATGGAAAATTTCTGCGTTTTTGTCCAAAAATAAGAAGAATGCATAGCTTTTTGCCATAAAAAAGGGAAATTTCTTCATTTTTGCTCCAAAATGAGGGGAACTTTTTCCTTTATGACTCTAAGTAAGTGGAATTTCTGTCTTTTTCCCCCAAAACAAAGGGAATTTCTGTCTTTTTTGTCCCAAAATAAGGAAAATTTCTGCCGTTTTTTCCGTGAAATAAGTGAAATTTCTGCAATTTTGCCCCAAAATAAGGGAAATTTCTGCAATTTTGCCCCAAAATAAGTGGAATTTCTGAGTTTTACCCAAAAATATGGAGAATTTCTGCGTTTTTGCCCCACAATTAGGGGAATTTCTGCAATTTTGCTTCAAAATACTAGGAATTTCTGCCTTTTTTTCCGAAAATAAAGGGAATGCATACCTTTTTGACATAAAAAATGGAAATTTCTTCATTTTTGCCCCAAATTAAGGGAAATTTCTGCCTTTTTGCCCTGAAATATGTGAAATTTCTGCAGTTTTAGCCCAAAATAAGGTGAATTTCTGCCTTTTTGCCACAAAATAATGGGAATTTCTGCCTTTTTGCCCCAAAATAAGAAAAAATTTTGCCTTTTTTTCTGAAATAAGTGAAAATTCTGCAAATTTGCCCTAAAATAAAGCAAATTTCTGCAATTTTTCCCCATAATAAAAGAAATTTCTGGAATTTTGCCCGAAAATAAGAAGAATTTCTGTTTTTTTGCCCCAAAATAAGGGAAATTTCTGCAATTTTGCCCTAAAATAAGGGGAATTTCTGCTTTTTTGCCTCTAAATAAGTGGAATTTCTGTCTTTTTTTCCCAAAAAAAATTTCTGTCATTTTTGCCCCAAAATAAGGAAAATTTCTTACTTATTACCCTGAAATAAGTGAAATTTCTGCAATTTTGCCCCAATATAAGGGAAATTTCTGCCTTTTTTCCCACAAATAAGGGGAATTTCAGCCTTTTTACCTCAAAATAAGGGGAATTTCTCAATTTTGGCACAAACTATTAGGAATTTCTTCCTTTTGCCCCAATATAAGCAAAATTTCTGCCTTTTTTCCCTGAAATAAGTGAAATTTCTGCAATTTTGCCCCAAAATAAGCAAGATTTCTGCAATTTTGCCTCAAAATAAGAAAAATTTCTGGATTTTGCCCCAAAATAAGTGGAATTTCTGAGTTTTGCCCCAAAATATGGAGAATTTCTGCCTTTTTGCCCCACAATTAGTGAAATTTCTGCAATTTTGCCCTAAAATAAGGGAAATTTCTGCAATTTTTCCTTATAATAAGGGAAATATTTGCAATTTTGCTTCAAAATAAGGGGAATTTCTGTTTTTTGCCCCACAATTAGGGAAATTTCTGCAATTTTGCCCCAAAATATGGGGAATTTCTTCCTTTTGCCCCAACATATGGAAAATTTCTGCGTTTTTGTCCAAAAATAAGAAGAATGCATAGCTTTTTGCCATAAAAAAGGGAAATTTCTTCATTTTTGCTCCAAAATAAGGGGAACTTTTTCCTTTTTGACTCTAAGTAAGTGGAATTTCTGTCTTTTTCCCCCAAAACAAAGGGAATTTCTGTCTTTTTTGCCCCAAAATAAGGAAAATTTCTGCCGTTTTTTCCGTGAAATAAGTGAAATTTCTGCAATTTTGCCCCAAAATAAGGGAAATTTCTGCAATTTTGCCCCAAAATAAGTGGAATTTCTGAGTTTTACCCAAAAATAAGGAGAATTTCTGCCTTTTTGCCCCACAATTAGGGGAATTTCTGCAATTTTGCTCCAAAATACGGGGAATTTCTGCCTTTTTTTCCGAAAATAAAGGGAATGCATACCTTTTTGACATAAAAAATGGAAATTTCTTCATTTTTGCCCCAAATTAAGGGAAATTTCTGCCTTTTTGCCCTGAAATATGTGAAATTTCTGCAGTTTTAGCCCAAAATAAGGTGAATTTCTGCATTTTTGCCACAAAATAAGAAAAATTTTTGCCTTTTTTCTCTGAAATAAGTGAAAATTCTGCAAATTTGCCCTAAAATAATGAAAATTTCTGCAATTTTTCCCCATAATAAAAGAAATTTCTGGAATTTTGCCCGAAAATAAGAAGAATTTCAGTTTTTTTGCCCCCAAATAAGGGAAATTTTTGCAATTTTGCCCTAAAATAAGGGGAATTTCTGCTTTTTTGCCTCTAAATAAGTGGAATTTCTATCTTTTTTTCCCAAAAAAAAATTTGTCATTTTTGCCCCAAAATAAAGAAAATTTCTTACTTATTACCATGAAATAAGTGAAATTTCTGCAATTTTGCCCCAATATAAGGGAAATTTCTGCCTTTTTTCCCACAAATAAGGGGAATTTCAGCCTTTTTACCTCAAAATAAGGGGAATTTCTGAATTTTGGCACAAACTATTAGGAATTTCTGCCTTTTGCCCCAATATAAGCAAAATTTCTGCCTTTTTTCCCTGAAATAAGTGAAATTTCTGCAATTTTGCCCCAAAATAAGCAAAATTTCTGCAATTTTGCCTCAAAATAAGAAAAATTTCTGGATTTTGCCCCAAAATAAGTGGAATTTCTGAGTTTTGCCCCAAAATATGGAGAATTTCTGCCTTTTTGCCCCACAATTATTGAAATTTCTGCAATTTTGCCCTAAAATAAGGGAAATTTCTGCAATTTTTCCTTATAATAAGGGAAATTTTTGCAATTTTGCTTCAAAATAAGGGGAATTTCTGTTTTTTGCCCCACAATTAGGGAAATTTCTGCAATTTTGCCCCAAAATATGGGGAATTTCTTCCTTTTGCCCCAACATATGGAAAATTTCTGCGTTTTTGTCCAAAAATAAGAAGAATGCATAGCTTTTTGCCATAAAAAAGGGAAATTTCTTCATTTTTGCTCCAAAATGAGGGGAACTTTTTCCTTTATGACTCTAAGTAAGTGGAATTTCTGTCTTTTTCCCCCAAAACAAAGGGAATTTCTGTCTTTTTTGTCCCAAAATAAGGAAAATTTCTGCCGTTTTTTCCGTGAAATAAGTGAAATTTCTGCAATTTTGCCCCAAAATAAGGGAAATTTCTGCAATTTTGCCCCAAAATAAGTGGAATTTCTGAGTTTTACCCAAAAATATGGAGAATTTCTGCCTTTTTGCCCCACAATTAGGGGAATTTCTGCAATTTTGCTTCAAAATACTAGGAATTTCTGCCTTTTTTTCCGAAAATAAAGGGAATGCATACCTTTTTGACATAAAAAATGGAAATTTCTTCATTTTTGCCCCAAATTAAGGGAAATTTCTGCCTTTTTGCCCTGAAATATGTGAAATTTCTGCAGTTTTAGCCCAAAATAAGGTGAATTTCTGCCTTTTTGCCACAAAATAATGGGAATTTCTGCCTTTTTGCCCCAAAATAAGAAAAAATTTTGCCTTTTTTCTCTGAAATAAGTGAAAATTCTGCAAATTTGCCCTAAAATAAAGAAAATTTCTGCAATTTTTCCCCATAATAAAAGAAATTTCTGGAATTTTGCCCGAAAATAAGAAGAATTTCTGTTTTTTGCCACCAAATAAGGGAAATTTCTGCAATTTTGCCCTAAAATAAGGGGAATTTCTGCTTTTTTGCCTCTAAATAAGTGGAATTTCTGTCTTTTTTTCCCATAAAAAAAATTTCTGTCATTTTTGCCCCAAAATAAGGAAAATTTCTTACTTATTACCCTGAAATAAGTGAAATTTCTGCAATTTTGCCCAAATATAAGGGAAATTTCTGCCTTTTTCCCACAAATAAGGGGAATTTCAGCCTTTTTACCTCAAAATAAGGGGAATTTCTGAATTTTGGCACAAACTATTAGGAATTTCTGCCTTTTGCCCCAATATAAGCAAAATTTCTGCCTTTTTTCCCTGAAATAAGTGAAATTTCTGCAATTTTGCCCCAAAATAAGCAAGATTTCTGCAATTTTGCCTCAAAATAAGAAAAAATTCTGGATTTTGCCCCAAAATAAGTGGAATTTCTGAGTTTTGCCCCAAAATATGGAGAATTTCTGCCTTTTTGCCCCACAATTAGTGAAATTTCTGCAATTTTGCCCTAAAATAAGGGAAATTTCTGCAATTTTTCCTAATAATAAGAGAAATTTCTGCAATTTTGCTTCAAAATAAGGGGAATTTCTGTTTTTTGCCCCACAATTAGGGAAATTTCTGCAATTTTGCCCCAAAATATGGGGAATTTCTTCCTTTTGCCCCAACATATGGAAAATTTCTGCGTTTTTGTCCAAAAATAAGAAGAATGCATAGCTTTTTGCCATAAAAAAGGGAAATTTCTTCATTTTTGCTCCAAAATAAGGGGAACTTTTTCCTTTTTGACTCTAAGTAAGTGGAATTTCTGTCTTTTTCCCCTAAAACAAAGGGAATTTCTGTCTTTTTTGCCCCAAAATAAGGAAAATTTCTGCCGTTTTTTCCGTGAAATAAGTGAAATTTCTGCAATTTTGCCCCAAAATAAGGGAAATTTCTGCAATTTTGCCCCAAAATAAGTGGAATTTCTGAGTTTTACCCAAAAATAAGAAGAATTTCTGCCTTTTTGCCCCACAATTAGAGGAATTTCTTCAATTTTGCTCCAAAATACGGGGAATTTCTGCCTTTTTTTCCGAAAATAAAGGGAATGCATACCTTTTTGACATAAAAAATGGAAATTTCTTCATTTTTGCCCCAAATTAAGGGAAATTTCTGCCTTTTTGCCCTGAAATATGTGAAATTTCTGCAGTTTTAGCCCAAAATAATGTGAATTTCTGCCTTTTTGCCCCAAAATAAGAAAAATTTTTGCCTTTTTTCTCTGAAATAAGTGAAAATTCTGCAAATTTGCCCTAAAATAATGAAAATTTCTGCAATTTTTCCCCATAATAAAAGAAATTTCTGGAATTTTGCCCGAAAATAAGAAGAATTTCAGTTTTTTTGCCCCCAAATAAGGGAAATTTCTGCAATTTTGCCCTAAAATAAGGGGAATTTCTGCTTTTTTGCCTCTAAATAAGTGGAATTTCTGTCTTTTTTTCCCAAAAAAAAATTTGTCATTTTTGCCCCAAAATAAGGAAAATTTCTTACTTATTACCCTGAAATAAGTGAAATTTCTGCAATATTGCCCCAATATAAGGGAAATTTCTGCCTTTTTGCCCACAAATAAGGGGAATTTCAGCCTTTTTACCTCAAAATAAGGGGAATTTCTGAATTTTGGCACAAACTATTAGGAATTTCTGCCCTTTGCCCCAATATAAGCAAAATTTCTGCCTTTTTTCCCTGAAATAAGTGAAATTTCTGCAATTTTGCCCCAAAATAAGCAAAATTTCTGCAATTTTGCCCCAAAATAAGAAAAATTTCTGGAATTTTTCCCCAAAATAAGTGGAATTTCTGAGTTTTGCCCCAAAATATGAAGAATTTCTGGCTTTTTGCCCCACAATTAGTGAAATTTCTGCAATTTTGCCCTAAAAGAAGGGAAATTTCTGCAATTTTTCCTTATAATAAGGGATATTTCTGCAATTTTGCTTCAAAATGAGGGGAATTTCTTTTTTTGCTCCACAATTTGGGAAATTTCTGCAATTTTTGCCCCAAAATATGGGGAATTTCTGCCTTTTGCCCCAAAATATGGAAAATTTCTGCGTTTTTGTCCAAAAATCAGAAGAATGCATACCTTTTTGCCATAAAAAAGGGAAATTTCTTAATTTTTGCTCCAAAATAAGGGGAACTTTTGCCTTTTTGACTCTAAATAAGTGGAATTTCTGTCTTTTTCCCCAAAAAAAAGGGAATTTCTGTCTTTTTTGCCCCAAAATAAGGAAAATTTCTGCCGTTTTTTCCGTGAAATAAGTGAAATATCTGCAATTTTGCCCCAAAATAAGGGAAGTTTTTGCAATTTTGCCCCAAAATAAGTGGAATTTCTGAGTTTTACCCAAAAATAAGGAGAATTTCTGCCTTTTTGCCCCACAATTAGGGGAATTTCTGCAATTTTACTCCAAAATACAGGAAATTTCTGCCTTTTTGCCTGAAAATAAAGGGAATGCATACCTTTTTGACATAAAAAAGGGAAATTTCTTCATTTTTGCCCCAAATTAAGGGAAGTTTCTGCCTTTTTGCCCTGAAATATGTGAAATTTCTGCAGTTTTAGCCCAAAATAAGGTGAATTTCTGCCTTTTTGCCCCAAAATAATGGGAATTTCTGCTTTTTTCCCCAAAATAAGCAAAATTTTTGCTTTTTTTCTCTGAAATAAGTGAAACTTCTGCAATTTTGCCCTAAAATAAAAGAAATTTCTGCAATTTTTCCCCATAATAATGGAAATTTCTGGAATTTTGCCTCAAAATAAGGGGAATTTCTGTTTTTTTGCCCCCAAATAAGGGAAATTTCTGCAATTTTGCCCTAAAATAAGGGGAATTTCTGCTTTTTTGCCTCTAAATAAGTGGAATTTCTGTCTTTTTCCCCCAAAACGAAGGGAATTTCTGTCATTTTTGCCGCAAAATAAGGGAAATTTCTGAGTTATTACCCTGAAATAAGTGAAATTTCTGCAATTTTGCCCCAATATAAGGGAAATTTCTGCCTTTTTGCCCCCAAATAAGGGGAATTTCAGCCTTTTTACCTCAAAATAAGGGGAATTTCTGAATTTTGGCACAAAATATTAGGAATTTCAGCCTTTTTGCTCAAAAATAAGGACAATTTCTGCCTTTTTTCCCTGAAATAAGTGAAATTTCTGCAATTTTATCCCAAAATAAGTAAAATTTCTGCAATTTTGCCCCAAAATAAGGAAACTTTCTGGAATTTTGCACAAAATAAGTGGAATTTCTGAGTTTTGCCCCAAAATAAGGATAATTTCTGCCTATTTGCCCACAATTAGTGAAATTTCTGAAATTTTGCCCTAAAATAAGAGAAATTTCTGCAATTTTTCCCCATAATAAGGGAAATTTCTGCAATTTTGCTTACAAAATAAGGGGAATTTCTGTTTTTTGCCCCACAATTAGGGAAATTTTTGCAATTTTGCTCCAAAATAAAAGGAATTTCTGCCTTTTGTCCTAAAATATGAGGAATTTCTGCCTTTTTGTCCGAAAATAAGAAGAATGCATACCTTTTTGCCATAAAAAAGAAAATTTTCTTCATTTTTGCTCCAAAATAAGGGAAACTTTTGCTTTTTGTCTCTAAATAAGTGGAATTTCTGATTTTTTCCCCCAAAACAAAGGGAATTTCTGTCTTTTTTGCCCCAAAATAAGGAAAATTTCTGACTTATTACCCTGAAATAAGTGAAATTTCTGCAAATTTGCCCCAAATTAAGGGAAATTTCTGCATTTTTGTCCTCAAAAATGGGGAATTTCAGCCTTTTTACCTCAAAATAAGGGAAATTTCTGCATTTTTGCAACAAAATATTAGGAATTTCTGCCTTTTTGCCCCACAATAAGGAAAATTTCTGCCTTATTTTCTCTGTAATAAGTGAAATTTCTGCAATTTTGCCCAAAAATAAGTGAAATTTCTGCAATTTTGCCCCAAAATAAGGGAAATTCCTAGAATTTTGCCCTAAAATAAGTGGAATTTCTGAGTTTTGCCCGAAAATAAGGAGAATTTCTGCTTTTTTGCCCCACAATTAGGGGAATTTCTGCAATTTTGCTCCAAAATATGGAGAATTTCTGCCTTTTTGCCTGAAAATAATGGGAATGCATACCTTTTTGCCATAAAAAAGGGAAATTTCTTCATTTTTGCCCAAATTAAGAGAAATTTCTGCCTTTTTGCCCTGAAATATGTGAAATTTCTGCAATTTTAGCCCAAAATAAGGTGAATTTCTGCCTTTTTGCCCCAAAATAATGGGAATTTCTGCCTTTTTGCCCCAAAATAAGAAAAATTTTTGCTTTTTTTCTCTGAAATAAGTGAAATTTCTGCAATTTTGCCCTAAAATAAAAGAAATTTCTGCAATTTTTCCCCATAATATTGGAAATTTCTGGAATTTTGCCTTAAAATAAGAGGAATTTTTGTTTTTTTGCCCCCAAATATGGGAAATTTCTGCAATTTTGCCCTAAAATAAGGGGAATTTCTGCTTTTTTGCCTCTAAATAAGTGGAATTTCTGTCTTTTTCTCCCAAAACCAAGGGAATTTCTGTCATTTTTGCCCCAAAATAAGGAAAATTTCTGACTTATTACCCTGAAATAAGTGAAATTTCTGCAAATTTGCCCCAAAATAGAGAAATTCCTGCCTTTTTCCCAAAAATAAAGGGAATATCAGCATTTAACCTCAAAATAAGGGAAATTTCTGATTTTTGCACCAAAATATGGAGAATTTCTGCCTTTTTGAACCAAAATAAGGTACATTTCTGCCTTTTTTCCCTGAAATACATGAAATTTCTGCAATTTTGCCCCAAAATAAGGAGAAGTTCTGCCTTTTTGCCCCAGAATTTGGGGAATTTCTGCAATTTAGCTCCAAAATACGGGGAATTTCTGCCTTTTTGCCCGAAAATAAGGGCAATGCATACCTTTTTGCATAAAAAAAGGGAAATTTCTTCATTTTTGCCCCAAATTAAGGGAAATTTCTGCCTTTTTGCCCTGAAATATGTGAAATTTCTGCAATTTTAGCCCAAAATAATGTGAATTTCTGCCTTTTTGCCCCAAAATAATGGGAATTTCTGCCTTTTTGCCCCAAAATAAAAAAAATTTTTGCTTTTCTTCTCTGAAATAAGTGAAATTTCTGCAATTTTGCCCTAAAATAAAAGTAATTTCTGAAATTTTTCCTCATAATAAATGAAATTTCAGGAATTTTGCCCCAAAATAAGGGGAATTTCTTTTTTTTGCCCCCAAATAAAAGAAATTTCTGCAATTTTGCCCTAAAATAAGGGGAATTTCTGCTTTTTTGCCTCTAAATAAGTGGAATTTCTGTCTTTTTTTCCCCCCCAAAAAAAAAATTTTCTCTCATTTTTGCCCCAAAATAAGGAAAATTTCTTACTTATTACCCTGAAATAAGTGAAATTTCTGCAATTTTGCCCCAATATAAGGGAAATTTCTGCCTTTTTGCCCACAAATAAGGGGAATATCAGCCTTTTTACCTCAAATAAGGGGAATTTCTGCATTTTTGCCACAAAATAAGCAAAATTTCTGCAATTTTGCCCCAAAATAAGTGGAATTTCTGAGTTTTGCCCCAAAATAATGAGAATTTCTGCCTTTTTGCCCCACAATTAGGGGAATTTCTGCAATTTTGCTCCAAAATACGGGGAATTTCTGCCTTTTTTCCCGAAAATAAAGGGAATGCATACCTTTTTGACATAAAAAATGGAAATTTCTTCATTTTTGCCCCAAATTAAGGGAAATTTCTGCCTTTTTGCCCCAAAATAAGAAAAATTTTTGCCTTTTTTCTCTGAAATAAGTGAAAATTCTGCAAATTTGCCCTAAAATAAAGAAAATTTCTGCAATTTTTCCTCATAATAAAAGAAATTTCTGGAATTTTGCCCGAAAATAAGGGAAATTTTTGTTTTTTTGCCCCCAAATATGGGAAATTTCTGCAATTTTGCCCTAAAATAAGGGGAATTCTTGCTTTATTGCCTCTAGATAAGTGGAATTTCTGTCTCTTTCCCCAAAAACAAAGGGAATTTCTGTCATTTTTGCCCCAATATAAAGAAAATTTCTGACTTATTACCCTGAAATAAGTGAAATTTCTGCAATTTTGCCCCAATATAAAGAAAATTTCTGCCTTTTTGCCCCCTAATAAAGGAATTTCAGCCTTTTTACCTCAAAATAAGGGGAATTTCTGAATTTTGGCACAAAATATTAGGAATTTCTGCCTTTTTGCCCCAAAATAAAGAAAAATTTCTGGTTTTTTCCCTGAAATAAGTGAAATTTCTGCAATTTTGCCCCAAAATAAGTGGAATTTCTGAGTTTTGCCCCAAAATAAAGAGAATTTCTGCTTTTTTGCACTACAATTAGTGAAATTTCTGCAATTTTGCCCTAAAATAAGGGAAATTTCTGCAATTTTTCCTTATAATAAGGGAAATTTCTGCAATTTTGCTTCAAAATAAGGGGAATTTCTGTTTTTTGCCTCACAATTAGGGAAATTTCTGCAATTTTGCCCCAAAATATGGGGAATTTCTGCCTTTTGCCCCAAAATATGGAAAATTTCTGCATTTTGGTCCAAAAATAAGAAGAATGCATAGCTTTTTGCCATAAAAAAGGGAAATTTCTTCATTTTTGCTCCAAAATAAGGGGAACTTTTGCCTTTTTGACTCTAAATAAGTGGAATTTCTGTCTTTTTCCCCCAAAACAAAGGGAATTTCTGTCTTTTTTGCCCCAAAATAAGGAAAATTTCTGCCGTTTTTTCTCTTAAATAAGTGAAATTTCTGAAATTTTGCCCCAAAATAAGGAAAATTTCTGCAATTTTGCCCCAAAATAAGTAGAATTTCTGAGTTTTGCCCCAAAATAAGGAGAATTTCTGCCTTTTTGCCCCACAATTAGGGGAATTTCTGCAATTTTGCTCCAAAATACGGGGAATTTCTGCCTTTTTTCCCGAGAATAAAGGGAATGCATACCTTTTTGCCATAAAAAAGGGAAATTTCTTCATTTTTGCTCTAAAATAAAGGGAACTTTTGCCTATTTGCCTCTAAATAAGTGGAATTTCTGTCTTTTTCTTCCAAAACGAAGGGAATTTCTGTCTTTTTTCCCCAAAATAAGAAAAATTTCTGACTTATAACCCTGAAATAAGTGAAATTTCTGCAAATTTGCCCCAAAATAAGAAAAATTTCTGCCTTTTTGCCCCCAAATAATGGGAATTTCAGCCTTTTTAGCTCAAAATAAGGGAAATTTCTGCATTTTTGCAACAAAATATTAGGAATTTCTGCATTTTTGCCACAAAATATTAGGAATTTCTGCCTTTTTGCCCCAAAATAAAGAAAATTTTTGACTTTTTCCCTGAAATAAGTGAAATTTCTGCAAATATGCCCCATAAAAAGGGAAATTTCTGCCTTTTGCCCCAAAATAAAGGGAATTTCAGCATTTTACCTCAAAATAAGGGAAATTTCTGATTTTTGCACCAAAATATGGAGAATTTCTGCCTTTTTGCCCCAAAATAAGGAAAATTTCTGACTTTTTTCCCTGAAATAAGTGAAATTTTTGCAATTTTGCCCGAAAATAAGTGAAATTTCTGCAATTTTGCCCCAAAATAAGGGAAATTTCTGCAATTTTGCCCCAAAATAAGTGCAATTTCTGAGTTTTGCCCCAAAATAAGAAAAATTTCTGCCTTTTTGCCCCACAATTAGGGGAATTTCTGCAATTTTTCTCCAAAATAAGGGGAATTTCTGACTTTTTTCCCGTAAATACAAGGAATGCATACCTTTTTGCCATAAAAAATGGAAATTTCTTCATTTTTGCCCCAAATTAAGGGAAATTTCTGCCTTTTTGCCCTGAAATATGTGAAATTTCTGCAGTTTTAGCCCAAAATAAGGTGAATTTCTGCCTTTTTGCCCCAAAATAATGGGAATTTCTGCCTTTTTGCCCTAAAATAAGAAAAATTTTTGCCTTTTTTCTCTAAAACAAGTGAAATTTCTGCAATTTTGCCCTAAAATAAAGGAAATTTCTGCAATTTTCCCCATAATAAGGGAAATTTCTGGAATTTTGCCCCAAAATAAGGGGAATTTCTGTTTTTTTGCCCCCAAATAAGGGAAATTTCTACAATTTTGCCCTAAAATAAGGTGAATTTCTCCTTTTTTGCCTCTAAATAAGTGGAATTTCTGTCTTTTTCCCCCAAAACAAAGGGAATTTCTGTTTTTTTTGCCCCAAAATAAGGAAAATTTCTGACTTATTACCCTGATATTAGTTAAATTTCTGCAATTTTGCCCCAATATAAGGAAAATTTCTGCCTTTTTGCCCCCTAATAAGGGAATTTCAGCCTTTTTATCTCAAAATAAGGGGAATTTCTGAATTTTGGCACAAAATATTAGGAATTTCTGCCTTTTTGCCCCAAAATAAAGAAAAATTTTTGCTTTTTTCCCTGAAATAAGTGAAATTTCTGCAATTTTGCCCCAAAATAAGTGGAATTTCTGAGTTTTGCCCCAAAATAAGGAGAATTTCTGCCTTTTTGCACCACAATTAGTGAAATTTCTGCAATTTTGCTCTAAAATAAGGGAATTTTCTGCAATTTTTCCCCATTATAAGGGAAATTTCTGCAATTTTGCTCCAAAATAAGGGGAATTTCTGCTTTTTGCCCCAAAATATGGGGAATTTCTGCCTTTTTGTCTGAAAATAAGAAGAATGCATACCTTTTTGCCATAAAAAAGAAAAATTTCTTCATTTTTGCTCTAAAATAAAGGGAACTTTTGCCTTTTTGCCTCTAAATGAGTGGAATTTCTGTCATTTTCCCCCAAAACAAAGGGAATTTCTGTCCTTTTTGCCCCAAAATAAGAAAAATTTCTGACTTATTACCCTGAAATAAGTGAAATTTCTGCAATTTTGCCCCAATATAAGGAAAATTTCATCCTTTTGCCCAAAAATAAGGGGAATTTCAGCCTTTTTTAACTCAAAATAAGGGGAATTTCTGTTTTTTGCACAAAAATATGGAGAATTTCTGCCTTTTTGCCCCAAAATAAGGAAAATTTCTGCCTTTTTTTCCTGAAATAAGTGAAATTTTTGCAATTTTGCCCGAAAATAAGTGAAATTTCTGCAATTTTGCCCCAAATAAGGGAAATTTCTGCAATTTTGCATCAAAATAAGTGGAATTTCTGAGTTTTGCCCCAAAATAAGGAAAATTTCTGCCTTTTTGCCTCACAATTAGGGGAATTTCTGCAATTTTGCTCCAAAATAAGGGGAATTTCTGCCCTTTTTCCCGAAAATACAGGGAATGCATACCTTTTTGCCATAAAAAATGGAAATTTCTTCATTTTTGCCCCAAATTAAGGGAAATTTCTGCCTTTTTGCCCTGAAATATATGAAATTTCTGCAGATTTAGCCCAAAATAAGGTGAATTTCTGACTTTTTGCCCCAAAATAATGGGAATTTCTGCCTTTTTGCCCCAAAATAAGAAAAATTTTTGCCTTTTTTCTCTGAAATAAGTGAAATTTCTGCAATTTTGCCCTAAAATAAAGGAAATTTCTGCAATTTTTCCCCATAATAAGGGAAATTTCTGGAATTTTGCCCCAAAATAAGGGGAATTTCTGTTTTTTTGCCCCCAAATAAGGGAAATTTCTGCAATTTTGCCCTAAAATAAGGTGAATTTCTGCTTTTTTGCCTCTAAATAAGTGGAATTTCTGTCTTTTGCCCCCAAAACAAAAGGGAATTTCTGTCATTTTTACCCCAAAATAAGAAAAATTTCTGACTTATTACCCTGAAATAAGTGAAATTTCTGCAATTTTGCCCCAATATAAGGAAAATTTCTGCCTTTTTGCCCCCTAATAAGGGAATTTCAGCCTTTTTACCTCAAAATAAGGGGAATTTCTGAATTTGGGCACAAAATATTAGGAATTTCTGCCTTTTTGCCCCAAAATAAAGAAGAATTTTTGCTCTTTTCCCTGAAATAAGTGAAATTTCTGCAATTTTGCCCCAAAATAAGTGGAATTTCTGAGTTTTGCCCCAAAATAAAGAGAATTTCTGCCTTTTTGCACCACAATTAGTGAAATTTCTGCAATTTTGCTCTAAAATAAGGGAAATTTCTGCAATTTTTCCCCATAATAAGGGAAATTTCTGCAATTTTGCTCCAAAATAAGGGGAATTTCTGCTTTTTGCACCAAAATATGAAGAATTTCTGCCTTTTTGTCTGAAAATAAGAAGAATGTATACCTTTTTGCCATAAAACAGGGAAATTTCTTCATTTTTGCTCTAAAATAAAGGGAACTTTTGCCTTTTTGCCTCTAAATAAGTGGAATTTTTGTCATTTTCCCCCAAAAAAAGGGAATTTCTGTCTTTTTGCCCCAAAATAAGAAAAATTTCTGACTTATTACCCTGAAATACGTAAATTTCTGCAATTTTGCCCCAATATAAGGGAAATTTCTGCCTTTTAGCCCCCAAATAAGGGGAATTTCAGCCTTTTTACCTCAAAATAAGGGGAATTTTTTAATTTTGGCACAACATATTAGGAATTTCTGCATTTTTGCCCCAAAATAAGGAAAATTTCTGCCTTTTTTCCCTGAAATAAGTGAAATTTCTGCAATTTTGTTTCAAAATAAGTAAAATTTCTGCAATTTTGCCCCAAAATAAGGGAAATTTGTGGAATTTTGCCCCAAAATAAGTGGAATTTCTGAGTTTTGCCCCAAAATAAGGAGAATTTCTGCCTTTTTGCACCACAATTCTTGAAATTTCTGCAATTTTGTTGTAAAATAAGGGAAATTTCTGCAATTTTTCCCCATGATAAGGGAAATTTCTGCAATTTTGCCCCAAGATAAGGGGAATTTCTGTTTTTTGCCCCACAATTAGGGAAATTTCTGCAATTTTGCCCCAAAATAAGGGGAATTTCTGCCTTTTGCCCCAAAATATGGGGAATTTCTGCCTTTTTGTCCGAAAATAAGAAGAATGCATACCTTTTTGCCATAAAAAAGGGAAATTTCTTCATTTTTGCTCCAAAATAAGGGGAACTTTTGCATTTATCTTCCAAATAATTGGAATTTCTGTCTTTTTCCCCCCCAAAAAATAAATTTCTGTCTTTTTACCCCAAAATAAGAAAAATTTCTGACTTATTACCCTGAAATAAGTGAAATTTCTGCAAATTTGCCCCAAAATAAGGGAAATATCTGCCTTTTGCCCCAAAATATGGGGAATTTCAGCATTTTACATCCAAATAAGGGAAATTTCTCATTTTTGCACCAAAATATTAGGAATTTCTGCATTTTTGCCCCAAAATAAAGGGAATTTCTTCATTTTTGCACCAATATTAGGGTAATTTCCTCAATTTTGCTCTAAAATACGGGTCATTTCTGCCTTTTTGCCCGAAATTAAGTGGAATTTCTGCCTTTTTGTCCCGAAATAAGTGAAATTTCTTAAATTTTAGCCAAAAATTAGGGATTTCATCTGTTTGCCCCAAAATAAGGGGAATTTTTACCATTTTGCCCTGAAATATTTGAAATTTCTGAAATTTTATTCCAAAATAAGGGGAAGTTCTGCCTTTTTGCCCCAAAATAAGGGGAATTTCAACCTTATTACCTCAAAATAAAGGAAATTTCTGCCTTGTTGTCACAAAATATACAGAATTTCTGCCTTTTTGCCCCAAAATAAGGGAAATTTCTGCAATTTTTCATCAAAATATAGGGAATTTCTTTCTTTTTGCCCCAAAATAAAGGAAATTTCAGCCTTTTTACCTGAAAATAAGTGAAATTTCTGCAATTTTGCCCCAAATAATAGAAATTTCTGCAATTTTGCCCCAAAATAAGGTAATTTTCTGCAATTTTGCCCCAAAATAATGAAAATTTCTGGAATTTTGCCCCAAAATAAGGGGAATTTCTGAGTTTTGCCCCAAAATATGGAGAATTTCTGCCTTTTTGCACCACAATTCGTGAAATTTCTGCAATTTTGTTCTAAAATATGGGAAATTTCTGCAATTTTTCCCCATGATAAGGGAAATTTCTGCAATTTTGCCCCAAGATAAGGGGAATTTCTGTTTTTTGCCCCACAATTAGGGAAATTTCTGCAATTTTGCCCCAAAATAAGGGGAATTTCTGCCTTTTGCCCCAAAATATGGGGAATTTCTGCCTTTTTGTCCGAAAATAAGAAGAATGCATACCTTTTTGCCATAAAAAAGGGAAATTTCTTCATTTTTGCTCCAAAATAAGGGGAACTTTTGCATTTTTCTTCCAAATAAGTGGAATTTCTGTCTTTTTCCCCCCCAAAAAAGAAATTTCTGTCTTTTTACCCCAAAATAAGAAAAATTTCTGGCTTATTACCCTGAAATAAATGAAATTTCTGCAAATTTGTCCCAAAATAACGGAAATTTCTGCCTTTTGCCCCAAAATATAGGGAATTTCAGCATTTTACATCCAAATAATAGAAATTTCTCATTTTTGCACCAAAATATTAGGAATTTCTACATTTTTGCTCCAAAATAAAGGGAATTTCTTCATTTTTGCACCAATATTAGGGTAATTTCCTCAATTTTGCTCTAAAATACGGGTCATTTCTGCCTTTTTGCCCGAATTTAAGTGGAATTTCTGCTTTTTTGTCCCGAAATAAGTGAAATTTCTTAAATTTTAGCCAAAAATTAGGGATTTCATCTGTTTGCCCCAAAATAAGGGGAATTTTTACCATTTTGCCCTGAAATATTTGAAATTTCTGAAATTTTATTCCAAAATAAGGGGAAGTTCTGCCTTTTTGCCCCAAAATAAGGGGAATTTCAACCTTATTACCTCAAAATAAAGGAAATTTCTGCCTTGTTGTCACAAAATATACGGAATTTCTGCCTTTTTGCCCCAAAATAAGGGAAATTTCTGCAATTTTTCATCAAAATATAGGGAATTTTTTTCTTTTTGCCCCAAAATAAAGGAAATTTCAGCCTTTTTACCTGAAAATAAGTGAAATTTCTGCAATTTTGCCCCAAATAATAGAAATTTCTGCAATTTTGCCCCAAAATAAGGTAATTTCCTGCAATTTTGCCCCAAAATAAAGAAAATTTCTGAAATTTTGCCCCAAAATAAGGGGAATTTCTGATTTTTGCCCCAAAAAAAAGGGAATTTCTGCCTTTTGCCCCAAAATTAGAGGAATTTCTGCAATTTTGCTCCAAAATATGGAGAATTTCTGACTTTTTGCCAGAAAATAAAAGCAATGTATACCTTTTTGCCATTAAAAAAGTGAAATTTCTTCATTTTTGCTCCAAAGTAAGGGGAATTTCTGCCTTTTTGCCTCTAAATAATTGGAATATCTGTCTTTTTCGCCCAAAACAAAGGGAATTTCTGTCTTTTTTGCCCCAAAATAAGGGGAATTTCTGACGTATTACCCTGAAATAAGTAAAATTTCTGCAATTTTGCCACAAAATAAAGGAAATTTCTGTCTTTTTCCCACCAAATAAGGGGAATTTCAGCCTTTTAACCTCATAATATGGGGAAATTCTGCATTTTTGCCTCTTATTAAGTGGAATTTCTGTCATTTTCCCGCAAACAAAGGGAATTTCTGTCTTTTTTGCCCCAAAATTAGGAAAATTTCTTACTTATTACCCTGAAATAAGTGAAATTTCTGCAATTTTGCCCCAATATAAGGGAAATTTCTGCCTTTTTGCCCCCAAATAAGGGGAATTTCAGCCTTTTTACCTAAAAATAAGGGGAATTTCTGAATTTTGGCACAAAATATTAAGAATTTCTGCCTTTTTGCCTCAAAATAAGGTAAATTTCTGCCTTTTTTCTCTAAAATAAGTGAAATTTCTGCAATTTTGCACCAAAATAAGGGAAATTTCTGCTATTTTGCCCCAAAATAAAAGAAATTTCTGGAATTTTGTCCCAAAATAAGTGGAAATTCTGAGTTTTGCCCCAAAATAAGGAGAATTTCTGCCTTTTAGCCCCACAATTAGTGAAATTTCTGCAATTTTGCCCTAACATAAAAGAAATTTTTGCAATTTTTCCCCATAATAAAAGAAATTTCTGCAATTTTGCCCTAAAATAAGGGGAATTTCTGATTTTTGCCCCACAATTAGGGAAATTTCTGCAATTTTGCTCCAAAATAAGGGGAATTTCTGCCTTTTGCCCCAAAATATGGGGAATTTCTTCCTTTTTGTACGAAAATAAGAAGAATGCATACCTTTTAGCCATAAAAAAGGGAAATTTATTCATTTTTGCTTCAAAATAAGGGGAACTTTTGCGTTTTTGCCCCCAAATAAGTGTAATTTCTGTATTTTTCCCCCAAAACAAAGGAAATTTCTGTATTTTGCCCCAAAATAAGAAAAATTTCTGCCTTATTACCCTGAAATAAGTGAAATTTCTGCAAATTTGCCCCAAAATAAGGGAAATTTCTGCCTTTTGCCCCAAAATATGGGGAATTTCAGCATTTTACATCAAAGTAAGGGAAATTTCTCATTTTTGCACCAAAATATTAGGAATTTCTGCATTTTTGCCCCAAAATAAAAAGAATTTCTTCATTTTTGCACCAATATTATGAGAATTTCTGCAATTTTGCTCCAAAATACGGGTCATTTCTGCCTTTTTGCCCAAAATTAAGTGGAATTTCTGCCTTTTTGTCCCGAAATAAGTGAAATTTCTTCAATTTTAGCCAAAAATTAGGGATTTCATGTTTTTGCCCCAAAATAAGAGGAATTTCTGCGATTTTGCCCAGATATATTTGAATTTTCTGAAATTTTACCCCAAAATAAGGGGAATTTCTGCATTTTTGCCCCAAAATAAGGGGAATTTCAACCTCATTACGTCAAAATAAGGGAAATTTTTGCCTTTTTTCCCCAAAATAAGCGGAATTTCTTTCTTTTTGCCCAAAAATAAAGGAAATTTCAGCCTTTATTCTGAAAATAAGTGAAATTTCTGCAATTTTGCCCCGAATAAAAGAAATTTCTGCCATTTTGCCCCAAAATAAGGTAATTTCCTGCAATTTTGCCCAAAATAAAAAAAATTTCTGGAATTTTGCCCCAAATAAGGGGAATTTCTGATTTTTGCCCCAAAATAAAGGGAATTTCTGCCTTTTGCCCCAAAATTAGGGGAATTTCTGCAATTTTGCTCCAAAATACGGGGAATTTCTGCCTTTTTGCCCGAAAATAAGGGGAATGCATAACTTTTGGCCATAAAAAAGTGAGATTTCTTCATTTTTGCTCCAAAATGAGGGGAATTTCTGCCTTTTTGCCTCTAAATAAGTGGAATTTCTGTCTTTTTCCCCCAAAACAAAGACAATTTCTGTCTTTTTTGCCCCAAAATAAGGGGAATTTTTGACTTATTACCATGAAATCAATGAAATTTCTGCAATTTTGCCCCAAAATAAGTGAAATTTCTGCATTTTTGCTTCCAAATAAGGGGAATTTTAGCCTTTTTACCTCAAAATAAGAAGAATTTCTACATTTTTGCCACAAAATATTAGGAATTTCTGCCTTTTTGTCTCAATATAAAGAAAATTTCTGCCTTTTTTCCCTGAAATAAGAGATATTTCTGCAATTTTGCTCCAAAATAAGAGGAATTTCTGAGTTTTGCATCAAAATAAGGAGAATTTCTGTCTTTTTGCCCCAACATATAGGGATTTTCTGCCTTTTTGCCCCACAATTAGGGGAATTTCTGCAATTTTGCTCCAAAATACGGGGAATTTCTGCCTTTGTGCCCAAAAATAAGGGGAATGCATACCTTTTTGCCATATAAAATAAAAATTTCTTCATTTTTGCTCCAAAATAAGGAAAATTTCTACGTTTTTGCCTATAAATAAGTGGAATTTCTGTCTTTTTCCCCCAAAACAAAGGGAATTTCTGTCTTTTTTGCCCCAAAATAAAAGGAATTTCTGACTTATTACTCTGAAATAAGTAAAATTTCTGCAATTTTGCCCCAAAATTAGGGAAATTTCTGCCTTTTTCCCCACAAATAATGGGAATTTCAGATTTTACCTCATAATAAGGGGAATTTCTGCATTTTTGCCTCTAAATAAATGGAATTTCTGTCTTTTTCCCCCAAAACAAAGGGAATTTCTGTCTTTTTTGCCCCAAAATAAAAGGAATTTCTGCCTTATTACCCTGAAATAAGTGAAATTTCTGCAAATTTGCCCCAAAATAAGGGAAATTTCTGCCTTTTGCCCCAAAATATGGGGAATTTCAGCATTTTACATCAAAGTAAGGGAAATTTCTCATTTTTGCACCAAAATATTAGGAAGTTCTGCATTTTTGCCCCAAAATAAAAAGAATTTCTTCATTTTTGCACCAATATTATGAGAATTTCTGCAATTTTGCTCCAAAATACGGGTCATTTCTGCCTTTTTGCCCGAAATTAAGTGGAATTTCTGCCTTTTTGTCCCGAAATAAGTGAAATTTCTTCAATTTTAGCCAAAAATTAGGGATTTCATGTTTTTGCCCCAAAATAAAAGGAATTTCTGCGATTTTGCCCAGATATATTTGAATTTTCTGAAATTTTACCCCAAAATAAGGGGAATTTCTTCATTTTTGCCCCAAAATAAGGGGAATTTCAACCTCATTACGTCAAAATAAGAGAAATTTTTGCCTTTTTTCCCCAAAATAAGCGGAATTTCTTTCTTTTTGCCCAAAAATAAAGGATATTTCAGCCTTTATTCTGAAAATAAGTGAAATTTCTGCAATTTTGCCCCAAATAAAAGAAATTTCTGCCATTTTGCCCCAAAATAAGGTAATTTCCTGCAATTTTGCCCAAAATAAAAAAAAATTCTGGAATTTTGCCCCAAATAAGGGGAATTTCTGATTTTTGCCACAAAATAAAGGGAATTTCTGCCTTTTGCCCCAAAATTAGGGGAATTTCTGCAATTTTGCTCCAAAATACGGGGAATTTCTGCCTTTTTGCCCGAAAATAAGGGGAATGCATAACTTTTGGCCATAAAAAAGTGAGATTTCTTCATTTTTGCTCCAAAATGAGGGGAATTTCTGCCTTTTTGCCTCTAAATAAGTGGAATTTCTGTCTTTTTCCCCCAAAACAAAGACAATTTCTGTCTTTTTTACCCCAAAATAAGGGGAATTTTTGACTTATTACCATGAAATCAATGAAATTTCTGCAATTTTGCCCCAAAATAAGTGAAATTTCTGCATTTTTGCTTCCAAATAAGGGGAATTTTAGCCTTTTTACCTCAAAATAAGAAGAATTTCTACATTTTTGCCACAAAATATTAGGAATTTCTGCCTTTTTGTCCCAATATAAAGAAAATTTCTGCCTTTTTTCCCTGAAATAAGAGATATTTCTGCAATTTTGCTCCAAAATAAGAGGAATTTCTGAGTTTTGCATCAAAATAAGGAGAATTTCTGTCTTTTTGCCCCAACATATAGGGATTTTCTGCCTTTTTGCCCCACAATTAGGGGAATTTCTGCAATTTTGCTCCAAAATACGGGGAATTTCTGCCTTTTTGCCCAAAAATAAGGGGAATGCATACCTTTTTGCCATATAAAATAAAAATTTCTTCATTTTTGCTCCAAAATAAGGAAAATTTCTACGTTTTTGCCTATAAATAAGTGGAATTTCTGTCTTTTTCCCCCAAAACAAAGGGAATTTCTGTCTTTTTTGCCCCAAAATAAAAGGAATTTCTGACTTATTACTCTGAAATAAGTAAAATTTCTGCAATTTTGCCCCAAAATTAGGGAAATTTCTGCCTTTTTCCCCACAAATAATGGGAATTTCAGATTTTACCTCATAATAAGGGGAATTTCTGCATTTTTGCCTCTAAATAAATGGAATTTCTGTCTTTTTCCCCCAAAACAAAGGGAATTTCTGTCTTTTTTGCCCCAAAATAAAGGGAATTTCTGACTTATTACCCTGAAATAAGTGAAATTTCTGCAATTTTGCCCCAAAATAAGTGAAATTTCTGCATTTTTGCTTCCAAATAAGGGGAATTTCAGCCTTTTTACCTCAAAATAATAAGAAGTTCTACATTTTGCCACAAAATATTAAGAATTTCTGACTTTTTGCCCCAATATAAGGAAAATTTCTGCCTTTTTTCCCTGAAATAAGAGATATTTCTGCAATTTTGCTCAAAAATAAGTGGAATTTCTGAGTTTTGCCCCAAAATAAGGAGAATTTCTGTCTTTTTGCCCAAACATATAGGGATTTTCTGCCTTTTTGCCCCACAATTAGGGGAATTTCTGCAATTTTGCTCAGAAATACGGGGAATTTCTGCCTTTTTGCCCGAAAATAAGGGGAATGCATACCTTTTTGTATATAAAAGGGAAATTTTTTCATTTTTGCTCCAAAATAAGGAAAATTTCTGCATTTTTGCCTCTAAATAAGTGGAATTTCTGTCTTTTTCCCCAAAAACAAAGGGAATTTCTGTCTTTTTTGCCCCAAAATAAGAAGAATTTCTGACTTATTACCCTGAAATCAATGAAATTTCTGCAATTTTGCCCCAAAATAAGTGAAATTTCTGCATTTTTGCTTCCAAATAAAGGGAATTTCAGCCTCTTTACCTCAAAATAAGAAGAATTTCTACATTTTTGCCACAAAATATTAGGAATTTCTGCCTTTTTGCCCCAATATAAAAAAAATTTCTGCCTTTTTTCCCTGAAATAAGAGATATTTCTGCAATTTTGCTCCAAAATAAGTGGAATTTCTGAGTTTTGCATCAAAATAAGGAGAATTTCTGTCTTTTTGCCCCAACATATAGGGATTTTCTGCCTTTTTGCCCCACAATTAGGGGAATTTCTGCAATTTTGCTCCAAAATACGAGGAATTTCTGCTTTAATGCCCAAAAATAAGGGGAATGCATAACTTTTTGCCATATAAAAGGGAAATTTCTTCATTTTTGCTCCAAAATAAAAAAAATTTCTGCCTTTGTGCCTATAAATAAGTGGAATTTCTGTCTTATTCCCCCAAAACAAAGGGAATTTCTGTTTTTTTGCCCCAAAATAAAAGGAATTTCTGACTTATTACCCTGAAATAAGTAAAATTTCTGCAATTTTGCCCCAAAATAAGGAAAATTTCTGCCCTTTTTCTCACAAATAAGGGGAATTTCAGCCTTTTTACCTCATAATAAGGGGAATTTCTGCAATTTGCCGCTAAATAAGTGGAATTTTTGTCTTTTTCCCCCATAACAAAGGGAATTTCTGTCTTTTTTGCCCCAAAATTAGGAAAATTTCTGACTTATTACCCTGAAATAAGGGAAATTTCAGCAATTTTGCCCCAATATAAGGGAAATTTCTGCCTTTTTGCCCCCATATAAGGGGAATTTCAGCCTTTTTACCTCAAAATAATAGGAATTTCTGAATTTTGGCACAAAATATTAGGAATTTCTGCCTTTTTGCCCCAAAATAAGGAAAATTTCTGCCTTTTTTCTCTGAAATAAATGAAATTTCTGCAATTTTGCACCAAAATAAGTGAAATTTCTGCAATTTTGCCCCAAAATAAAGGAAATTTCTGGAATTTTGCTATAAAATAAGTGGAATTTCTGAGTTTTGCCCCAAAATAAGGAGAATTTCTGCCTTTTTGCCCAACAATTAGTGAAATTTCGGCAATTTTGCCCTAAAATAAGGGGAATTTCTGCCTTTTGCCCCAAAATATGGGGAATTTCTGCCTTTTTGTTTGAAAATAAGAAGAATGCATACCTTTTTGCCATAAAAAAGGGAAATTTCTTCATTTTTGCTCCAAAATAAGGGGCACTTTTGCGTTTTTGCCCCCAAATAAGTGGAATTTCTGTCTTTTTCCCCCAAAAAAAAGGGAATTTCTGTCTTTTTTTGCCCCAAAATAAGAAAAATTTCTGACTTATAACCCTGAAATAAGTGAAATTTCTGCAAATTTGCCCCTAAATAAGAAAAATTTCTGCCTTTTTGCCCCCAAATAAGGGGAATTTCAGCCTTTTTACCTCAAAATAAGGGAAATTTCTGCATTTTTGCAACAAAATATTAGGAATTTCTGCATTTTGCCACAAAATATTAGGAATTTCTGCCTTTTTGCCCCAAAATAAAGAAAATTCTTGACTTTTTCCCAATAATAAGTGAAATTTCTGCAAATATGCCCCATAAAAAGGGAAATTTCCAAAATACGGGGAATATCTGCCTTTTTGCCCCAAAATAAGAAAAATTTTTGCTTTTTTTCTCTGAAATAAGTGAAATTTCTGCAATTTTGCCCTAAAATAAAAGAAATTTCTGCAATTTTTCCCCATAATAAAGGAAATTTCTGCAATTTTGCCCCAAAATAAGAGGAATTTCTGTTTTTTTTGCCCCCAAATAAGGAAAATTTCTGCAATTTTGCCCTAAAATAAGGGGAATTTCTGCTTTTTTGCCTCTAAATAAGTGGAATTTCTGTCTTTTTCCCCCACAACAAAGGGAATTTCTGTCATTTTTGCCCCAAAATAAGGAAAATTTCTGACTTATTACCCTGAAATAAGTGAAATTTCTGCAATTTTGCCCCAATATAAGGAAAATTTCTGCTTTTTTGCCCCCTAATAAGGGGAATTTCAGCCTTTTTACCTCAAAATAAGGGAAATTTCTGAATTTTGGCACAAAATATTAAGAATTTCTGCCTTTTTGCCCCAAAATAAAGAAAATTTTTTGCTTTTTTCCCTGAAATAAGTGAAATTTGTGCAATTTTGCCCCAAAATAAGTGGAATTTCTGAGTTTTGCCCCAAAATAAAGAGAATTTCTGCCTTTTTGCACAACAATTAGTGAAATTTCTGCAATTTTGCTCTAAAATAAGGGAAATTGATGCAATTTTTCCCCATAATAAAGGAAATTTCTGCAATTTTGTTCCAAAATAAGGGAAATTTCTGCTTTTTGCCCCAAAATATGGGGAATTTCTGCCTTTTTGTCTTAAAATAAGAAGAATGCATACCTTTTTGCCATAAAAAAGGGAAATTTCTTCATTTTTGCTCTAAAATAAAGGGAACTTTTGCCTTTTTGCCTCCAAATAAGTGGAATTTCTGTCTTTTTCCCCCAAAAAAAAGAAAATTTCTGTCTTTTTTGCCCCAAAATAACAAAAATTTCTGACTTATAACCCTGAAATAAGTGAAATTTCTGCAAATTTGCCCCAAAATAAAAAAAATTTCTGCCTTTTTGCCCCCAAATAAGGGGAATTTCAGCCTTTTTACCTCAAAATAAGGGAAATTTCTGCATTTTTGCAACAAAATATTAGGAATTTCTGCATTTTTGCCACAAAATATTAGGAATTTCTGCCTTTTTGCCTCAAAATAAGGAAAATTCCTGCCTTTTTTCCCTGAAATAAGTGAAATTTCTGCAAATATGCCCCCCAAAAAAGGAAATTTCTGCCTTTTGCCCCAAAATAAGGGAAATTTCAGTATTTTACCTCAAAATAAGGGAAATTTTGATTTTTGCAACAAAATATTAGGAATTTCTGCATTTTTGCCACAAAATATTAGGAATTTCTGCCTTTTTGCCCCAAAATAATGAAAATTCCTGCCTTTTTTCCCTGAAATAAGTGAAATTTCTGCAAATATTCCCCAAAAAAAAGGAAATTTCTGCCTTTTGCCCCAAAATACGGGGAATTTCAGCATTTTACCTCAAAATAATGGAAATTTCTGATTTTTGCACCAAAATATGGAGAATTTCTGCCTTTTTGCCTCAAAATAAGGAAAATTTCTGCCTTTTTTCCCTGAAATAAGTGAAATTTTTGCAATTTTGCCCAAAAATAAGGGAAATTTTTGGCTTCCTGCCCCAAAATAAGGGGAATTTCTGCCTTTTGCCATAAATATGGGAAATTTCAACATTTTACCTCAAAATAAGGGGAATTTCTGCCTTTTTGCCCTGAAATATGTGAAATTTCTGCAATTTTACCCCAAAATAAGGTGAATTTCTGCCTTTTTGCCCCAAAATAATGGGAATTTCTGCCTTTTTGCCCCAAATTAAGAAAAATTTTTGCTTTTTTTCTCTGAAATAAGTGAAATTTCTGAAATTTTGCCCTAAAATAAAAGAAATTTCTGAAATTTTTCAACATAATTAAGGAAATTTCTGGAATTTTACCCCAAAATAAGGGGAATTTCTGTTTTTTTGCCCCCAAATAAGAGAAATTTCTGCAATTTTGCCCTAAAATAAGGGGAATTTCTACTTATTTGCCTTTAAATGAGTGGAATTTCTGTCTTTTTCCTTCAAAACAAAGGGAATTTCTTCCCTTTTTGCCCAAAATAAGGAAAATTTCTGACTTATTACCCTAAAATAAGTAAATTTCTGCAATTTTGCCCTAATATAAAGAAATTTCTGCCTTTTAGCCACCAAATAAGGGGAATTTCAGCCTTTTTACCTCAAAATAAAAGGAATTTTTTAATTTTGGCAACACATATTAGGAATTTCTTCCTTTTTGCCCCAAAATAAGGAAAATTTCTGCCTTTTTTCCCTGAAGTAAGTGAAATTTCTGCAATTTTGCCTCAAAATAAGTAAAATTTCTGCAATTTTGCCCCAAAATAAGGGAAATTTCTGGAATTTTGCCCCAAAATAAGTGGAATTTCTGAATTTTGCCCCAAAATAAGGAGAATATCTGCCCTTTTGCACCACAATTAGTGAAATTTCTGCAATTTTGCCCTAAAATAAGGGAAATTTCTGCAATTTTTCAAGATGATAAGGGAAATTTCTGCAATTTTGCCCCAAAAGAAGGGGAATTTCTGTTTTATGCCCCACAATTAGGGAAATTTCTGCAATTTTGACCCAAAACAAGGGGAATTTCTTCCTTTTGCCCCAAAATTTGGGGAATTTCTGCCTTTATGTCCGAAAATAAGAAGAATGCATAACTTTTTGCCATAAAAAAGGGAAATTTCTAAATTTTTGCTCCAAAATAAGGGGAACTTTTGCATTTTGCCTCCAAATAAGTGGAATTTCTGTCTTTTTCGCCCAAAACAAAAGAAATTTCTGTCTTTTTACCCCAAAATAAGAAAAATTTCTGACTTATTACCCTGAAATAAGTGAAATTTCTGCAAATTTGCCCCAAAATAAGGAAAATTTCTGCCTTTTGCCCCAAAATATGGGGAATTTCAGCATTTTACATCCAAATAAGGGAAATTTCTGATTTTTGCACCAAAATATTAGGAATTTCTAGATTTTTGCCCCAAAATAAAGGGAATTTCTTCATTTTTGCACCAATATTAGGGTAATTTCCTCAATTTTGCTCTAAAATACAAGTCATTTCTGCCTTTTTGCCCGAAATTAAGTGGAATTTCTGCCTTTTTGTCCCGAAATAAGTGAAATTTCTTAAATTTTAGCCTAAAATTAGGGATTTCATCTTTTTGCCCCAAAATAAGGGGAATTTCTACCATTTTGCCCTGAAATATTAGAAATTTCTGAAATTTTATTCCAAAATAAGGGGAATTTCTGCCTTTTTGCCCCAAAATAAGGGGAATTTCAACCTTATTACCTCAAAATAAAGGAAATTTCTGCCTTTTTGTCACAAAATATACGGAATTTGTGCCTTTTTGCCCCAAAATAAGGGAAATTTCTGCAATTTTTCCCCAAAATATTGGGAATTTCTTCCTTTTTGCTCCAAAATAAAGGAAATTTCAGCCTTTTTACCTGAAAATAAGTGAAATTTCTGCAATTTTGCCCCAAATAATAGAAATTTCTGCAATTTTGCCTCAAAATAAGGTAATTTCCTGCAATTTTGCCCCAAAATAAAGAAAATTTCTGGAATTTTTCCCCAAAATAAGGGGAATTTCTGATTTTTGCCCCAAAATATAGGGAATTTCTGCCTTTTGCCCCAAAATTAGGGGAATTTCTGCAATTTTACTCCCAAATATGGGGAATTTCTGACTTTTTGCCTGAAAATAAAAGGAATGTATACCTTTTTGCCATAAAAAAGTGAAATTTCTGAATTTTTGCTCCAAAGTAAGGGGAATTTCTGCCTTTTTGCATCTAAATAATTGGAATTTCTGTCTTTTTCCCCCAAAACAAAGGGAATTTCTGTCTTTTTTGCCCCAAAATAAGGGGAATTTCTTACTTATTACCCTGAAATAAGTAAAATTTCTGCAATTTTGCCCCAAAATAAGGAAAATTTCTGTCTTTTTCTCCCCAAATAAGGAGAATTTCAGCCTTTTTACCTCATAATAAAGGGAATTTCTGCATTTTTGCCTCTTATTAAGTGGAATTTCTGTCTTTTTCCCGCAAAACAAAGGGAATTTCTGTCTTTTTTGCCCCAAAATTAAGAAAATTTCTTACTTATTACCCTGAAATAAGTGAAATTTCTGCAATTTTGCCCATTATAAGGGAAATTTCTGCCTTTTTGCCCCCAAATAAGGGGAATATCAGCCTTTTTACCTAAAAATAAGAGAAATTTCTGAATTTTGGCACAAAATATTAGGAATTCCTGAATTTTTGCCCCAAAATAAGGAAAATTTTGCCTTTTTTCTCTGAAATAAGTGAAATTTCTGAAATTTGCACCAAAATAAGTGAAATTTCTGCAATTTTGCCCCAAAATAAGGGAAATTTCTGGAATTTTGCCCCAAAATAAGTGGAATTTCTGAGTTTTTCCCCAAAATAAGGAGAATTTCTGCCTTTTTACCCCACAATTAGTGAAATTTCTGCAATTTTGCTTTAAAATAAAAGAAATTTTTGCAATTTTTCCCCATAATAAAGGAAATTTCTGCAATTTTGCCCCAAAATAAGGGGAATGTCTGATTTTTGCCCCACAATTAGGGAAATTTCTGCAATTTTGCCCTAAAATAAGGGGAATTTCTGCCTTTTGCCCCAAAATATGGGGAATTTCTGCCTTTTTGTTCGAAAATAAGAAAATGCATACCTTTTTGCCATAAAAAAGGGAAATTTCTTCATTTTTGCTCCAAAATAAGGGGCACTTTTGCGTTTTTGCCCCCAAATAAGTGGAATTTCTCTCTTTTTCCCCCAAAACAAAGGAAATTTCTGTCTTTTTTGCCCCAAAATAAGAAAAATTTCTGACTTATTACCCTGAAATAAGTAAAATTTCTGCAAATTTGCCCCAAAATAAGGGAAATTTCTGCCTTTTGCCCCAAAATATGGGGAATTTCAGCATTTTACATCAAAATAAGGGAAATTTCTGATTTTTGCACCAAAATATTAGGAATTTCTGCCTTTTTGCCCCAAAATAAAGGGAATTTCTTCATTTTTGCATCAATATTAGGGTAATTTCTGCAATTTTGCTCCAAAATACGGGTCATTTTTTCCTTTTTGCCCGAAATTAAGTGGAATTTCTGCCTTTTTGTCCCGAAATAAGTGAAATTTCTTCAATTTTAGCCAAAAATTAGGGATTTCATATTTTTGCCCCCAAATAAGGGGAATTTCTGCCATTTTGCCCAGAAATATTTGAAATTTCTGAAATTTTACCCCAAAATAAGGGGAATTTCTGCCTTTGTGCCCGAAAATAAGGGGAATTTTAACCTTATTACGTCAAAATAAGGGAAATTTCTGCCTTTTTGCCACAAAATATACGGAATTTCTGCCTTTTTGCCCAAAAATAAAGAAAATTTCTGCAATTTTTCCCAAAATAAGGGGAATTTCTCCCTTTTTGCCCCAAAATAAAGGAAATTTCAGCCTTTTTACCTGAAAATAAGTTAAATTTCTGCAATTTTGCCCCAAAATAAGGTAAATTCCCGCAATTTTACCCCAAAATAAAAAAAATTTCTGAAATTTTGCCTCAAAATAAGGAAAATTTCTGATTTTTGCCCCAAAATAAAGGGAATTTCTGCCTTTTGCCCCAAAATTAGGAGAATTTCTGCAATTTTGCTCCAAAATACGGGGAATTTCTGCTTTTTAGCCCGAAAATAAGGGGAATGCATACCTTTTTGCCATAAAAAAGTGAAATTTCTTCATTTTTGCTCCAAAATAAGGGGAATTTCTGCTTTTTGCCTCTAAATAAGTGGAATTTCTGTCTTTTTCCCCCAAAACTAAGGGAATTTCTGTCATTTTTGCCCCAAAATAAGGGTAATTTCTGACTTATTACCCTGAAATAAGTGAAATTTCTGCAATTTTGCCCCAACATATAGGAAATTTCTGCCTTTTTGCCCCCAAATAAGGGGATTTCAGCCTTTTTACCTCAAAATAAAAAGAATTTCTGCATTTTTGCCACAAATTATTAGAAATTTCTGCCTTTTTGCCCCAAAATAAAAAAAATTTCTGCCTTTGTTCCCTGAAATAAGGGAAATTTCTGCAATTTTGCCCCACAATAAGTGAATTTTCTGCAATTTTGCCCAAAAATAAGGGAAATTTCTGCATTTTTGCTTCCAAATGAGAGGAATTTCAGACTTTTAACTTAAAAATAAGGGGAATTTCTGCATTTTTGCCACAAAATATTAGGAATTTCTGCATTTTTGCCCCAATATAAGGAAAATTTCTGCCTTTTTTTCCTGAAATAAGAGATATTTCTGTAATTTTGCTCCAAAATAAGTGGAATTTCTGAGTTTTGCCCCAAAATAAGGAGAATTTCTGTCGTTTTGCCCAAACAAATAGGGAATTTCTGCCTTTTTGCCCCACAATTAGGGGAATTTCTGCAATTTTGCTCCAAAATACGGGGAATTTCTGTCTTTTTCCCCGAAAATAATGGGAATGCATAACTTTTTGCCATATAAAAGGGAAATTTCTTCCTTTTTGCTCCAAAATAGGAGAAATTTCTGCCTTTTTGCCTCTAAATAAGTGGAATTTCTGTCTTTTTCCCTCAAAACAAAGGGAATTTCTGCCTTTATTGCCCCAAAATAAGGGGAATTTCTGACTTATTACCCTGAAATAAGTAAAATTTCTGCAATTTTGCCCCAAAATAAAGGAAATTTCTGACTTTTACCTCCCAAATAAGGGGAATTTCAGCCTTTTTACCTCATAATAAGGGGAATTTCTGCATTTTTGCCTCTAAATAAGTGGAATTTCTGTCTTTTTCCCCCAAAATAAAGGGAATTTATGTCTTTTTTGCCCCAAAATAAGGAAAATTTCTGACTTATTACCCTGAAATAAATGAAATTTCTGCAATTTTGCCCCAATATAAGGAAAATTTCTGCCTTTTTGCCCCCAAATAAGGGAAATTTCAGCCTTTTTACCTCAAAATAAGGGGAATTTCTGAATTTTGGAACAAAATATTAGGAATTTCTGCTTTTTTGCCCCAAAATAAGGAAAATTTCTGCCTTTGTTCTTTGAAATAAGTAAAATTTCTGCAATTTTGCACCAAAATAAGTGAAATTTCTTCAATTTTGGCCCAAAATAAAAGAAATTTCTGGAATTTTGCCCCAAAATAAGTGAAATTTCTGAGTTTTGCCCTAAAATAAGGAGAATTTCTGCCTTTTTGCCCCACAATTCATGAAATTTCTGCAATTTTGCCCTAAAATAAAAGAAATTTTTGCAATTTTTCCTCATAATAAGGGAAATTTTTGCAATTTTGCCCCAAAATATGTGGAATTTCTGATTTTTTCCCCACAATTAGGATAATTTCTGCAATTTTGCCTCAAAATAATGAGAATTTCTGCCTTTTGCTCCAAAATATGGAGTATTTCTGCCTTTTTGTCTGAAAATAAGAAGAATGCATACCTTTTTGCAATAAAAAAGGGAAATTTCTTCATTTTTGCTCCAAAATAAGGGGAACTTTTGCGTTTTTTCCTCCAAATAAGTGGAATTTCTGTCTTTTTCCCCAAAACAAAGGAAATTTCTGTCTTTTTTGCCCCAAAATAAGAAAAATTTCTGACTTATTACCCTGAAATAAGTGAAATTTCTGCAAATTTGCCCCAAAATAAGGGAAATTTCTGCCTTTTGCCCCAAAATATGGGGAATTTCAGCATTTTACATCAAAATAAGAGAAATTTCTGATTTTTGCACCAAAATATTTGGAGTTTTTGCCTTTTTGCCCCAAAATAAAGGGAATTTCTTCATATTTGCACCAATATTAGGGGAATTTCTGCAATTTTGCTCCATAATACGGGTCATTTCGGCCATTTTGCCTGAAATTCAGTGGAATTTCTGCCTTTTTGTCTCGAAATAAGTGAAATTTCTTCAATTTTAGCCAAAAATTAGGGATTTATTCTTTTGGCCCCAAAATAAGGGAAATTTCTGTCATTTTGCCCGGAAATATTTGAAATTTCTGAAATTTTACCCCAAATTAAGGGGTATTTCTGCCTTTTTGCCCCAAAATAAGGGGAATTTCAACCTTATTACCTTAAAATAAGGGAAATTTCTGCCTTTTTGCCACAAAATATACAAAATTTCTGCCTTTTTGCCCCAAAATAAGAAAAATTTCTGCAATTTTTCCCAAAATAAGGGGAATTTCTCCCTTTTTGCCCCAAAATAAAGGAAATTTAGCCTTTTTACCTGAAAATAAGTTAAATTTCTGCAATTTTGCCCCAAATAAGGGAAATTTCTGCAATTTTGCCCCAAAATAAGGTAAATACCCGCAATTTTACCCAAAAATAAAAAAAATTTCTGAAATTTTGCCTCAAAATAAGGAAAATTTCTGATTTTTGCCCCAAAATAAAGGGAATTTCTTCCTTTTGCCCCAAAATTAGGAGAATTTCTGCAATTTTGCTCCAAAATACGGGGAATTTCTGCTTTTTAGCCCGAAAATAAGGGGAATGCATACCTTTTTGCCATAAAAATGTGAAATTTCTTCATTTTTGCTCCAAAATAAGGGGAATTTCTGCTTTTTGCCTCTAAATATGTGGAATTTCTGTCTTTTTCCCCCAAAACTAAGGGAATTTCTGTCATTTTTGCCCCAAAATAAGGGTAATTTCTGACTTATTACCCTGAAATAAGTGAAATTTCTGCAATTTTGCCCCAACATATAGGAAATTTCTGCCTTTTTGCCCCCAAATAAGGGGATTTCAGCCTTTTTACCTCAAAATAAGAAGAATTTCTGCATTTTTGCCACAAATTATTAGGAATTTCTGCCTTTTTGCCCCAAAATAAAAAATATTTCTGCCTTTGTTCCCTGAAATAAGGGAAATTTCTGCAATTTTGCCCCACAATAAGAGAATTTTCTGCAATTTTGCCCAAAAATAAGGGAAATTTCTGCATTTTTGCTTCCAAATGAGAGGAATTTCAGACTTTTAACCTAAAAATAAGGGGAATTTCTGCATTTTTGCCACAAAATATTAGGAATTTCTGCATTTTTGCCCCAATATAAGGAAAATTTCTGCCTTCTTTTCCTGAAATAAGAGATATTTCTGTAATTTTGCTCCAAAATAAGTGGAATTTCTGAGTTTTGCCCCAAAATAAGGAGAATTTCTGTCGTTTTGCCCAAACAAATAGGGAATTTCTGCCTTTTTGCCCCACAATTAGGGGAATTTCTGCAATTTTGCTCCAAAATATGGGGAATTTCTGCCTTTTTCCCCGAAAATAATGGGAATGCATAACTTTTTGCCATATAAAAGGGAAATTTCTTCCTTTTTGCTCCAAAATAGGAGAAATTTCTGCCTTTTTGCCTCTAAATAAGTGGAATTTCTGTCTTTTTCCCTCAAAACAAAGGGAATTTCTGCCTTTATTGCCCCAAAATAAGGGGAATTTCTGACTTATTACCCTGAAATAAGTAAAATTTCTGCAATTTTGCCCCAAAATAAAGGAAATTTCTGACTTTTTCCTCCCAAATAAGGGGAATTTCAGCCTTTTTACCTCATAATAAGGGGAATTTCTGCATTTTTGCCTCTAAATAAGTGGAATTTCTGTCTTTTTCCCCCAAAATAAAGGGAATTTATGTCTTTTTTGCCCCAAAATAAGGAAAATTTCTGACTTATTACCCTGAAATAAATGAAATTTCTGCAATTTTGCCCCAATATAAGGGAAATTTCTGCCTTTTTGCCCCCAAATAAGGGAAATTTCAGCCTTTTTACCTCAAAATAAGGGGAATTTCTGAATTTTGGAACAAAATATTAGGAATTTCTGCTTTTTTGCCCCAAAATAAGGAGAATTTCTGCCTTTGTTCTTTGAAATAAGTAAAATTTCTGCAATTTTGCACCAAAAAAAAAGTGAAATTTCTTCAATTTTGGCCCAAAATGAGGGAAATTTCTGGAATTTTGCCCCAAAATAAGTGAAATTTCTGAGTTTTGCCCTAAAATAAGGAGAATTTCTGCCTTTTTGCCCCACAATTCATGAAATTTCTGCAATTTTGCCCTAAAATAAAAGAAATTTTTGCAATTTTTCCTCATAATAAGGGAAATTTTTGCAATTTTGCCCCAAAATATGTGGAATTTCTGATTTTTTCCCCACAATTAGGATAATTTCTGCAATTTTGCCTCAAAATAAGGAGAATTTCTGCCTTTTGCCCCCAAATATGGAGTATTTCTGCCTTTTTGTCTGAAAATAAGAAGAATGCATACCTTTTTGCAATAAAAAAGGGAAATTTCTTCATTTTTGCTCCAAAATAAGGGGAACTTTTGCTTTTTTTCCTCCAAATAAGTGGAATTTCTGCCTTTTTCCCCAAAACAAAGAAATTTCTGTCTTTTTTGCCCCAAAATAAGAAAAATTTCTGACTTATTACCCTGAAATAAGTGTAATTTCTGCAAATTTGCCCCAAAATAAGGGAAATTTCTTCTTTTGCCCCAAAATATGAGGAATTTCAGCATTTTACATCAAAATAAGGGAAATTTCTGATTTTTGCACTAAAATATTTGGAGTTTTTGCCTTTTTGCCCCAAAATAAAGGGAATTTCTTCATTTTTGCACCAATATTAGGGGAATTTCTGCAATTTTTCTCCAAAATACGGGTCATTTCTGCCTTTTTGCCTGAAATTCAGTGGAATTTCTGCCTTTTTGTCTCGAAATAAGTGAAATTTCTTCAATTTTAGCCAAAAATTAGGGATTTATTCTTTTGGCCCCAAAATAAGGGAAATTTCTGCCATTTTGCCCAGAAATATTTGAAATTTCTGAAATTTTACCCCAAATTAAGGGGTATTTCTGCCTTTTTGCCCCAAAGTAGGGGGAATTTCAACCTTATTACCTTAAAATAAGGGAAATTTCTGCCTTTTTGCCACAAAATATACAAAATTTCTGCCTTTTTGCCCCAAAATAAGGAAAATTTCTGCAATTTTTCCCAAAATAAGGGGAATTTCTCCCTTTTTGCCCCAAAATAAAGGAAATTTCAGCCTTTTTACCTGAAAATAAGTTAAATTTCTGCAATTTTGCCCCAATTAAGGGAAATTTCTGCAATTTTGCCCCAAAATAAGGTAAATTCCCGCAATTTTACCCCAAAATAAAAAAAATTTCTGAAATTTTGCCTCAAAATAAGGAAAATTTCTGATTTTTGCCCCAAAATAAAGGGAATTTCTTCCTTTTGCCCCAAAATTAGGAGAATTTCTGCAATTTTGCTCCAAAATACGGGGAATTTCTGCTTTTTAGCCCGAAAATAAGGGGAATGCATACCTTTTTGCCATAAAAAAGTGAAATTTCTTCATTTTTGCTCCAAAATAAGGGGAATTTCTGCTTTTTGCCTCTAAATAAGTGGAATTTCTGTCTTTTTCCCCCAAAACTAAGGGAATTTCTGTCATTTTTGCCCCAAAATAAGGGTAATTTCTGACTTATTACCCTGAAATAAGTGAAATTTCTGCAATTTTGCCCCAACATATAGGAAATTTCTGCCTTTTTGCCCCCAAATAAGGGGATTTCAGCCTTTTTACCTCAAAATAAGAAGAATTTCTGCATTTTTGCCACAAATTATTAGGAATTTCTGCCTTTTTGCCCCAAAATAAAAAATATTTCTGCCTTTGTTCCATGAAATAAGGGAAATTTCTGCAATTTTGCCCCACAATAAGAGAATTTTCTGCAATTTTACCCAAAAATAAGGGAAATTTCTGCATTTTTGCTTCCAAATGAGAGGAATTTCAGACTTTTAACCTAAAAATAAGGGGAATTTCTGCATTTTTGCCACAAAATATTAGGAATTTCTGCATTTTTGCCCCAATATAAGGAAAATTTCTGCCTTTTTTTCCTGAAATAAGAGATATTTCTGTAATTTTGCTCCAAAATAAGTGGAATTTCTGAGTTTTGCCCCAAAATAAGGAGAATTTCTGTCATTTTGCCCAAACAAATAGGGAATTTCTGCCTTTTTGCCCCACAATTAGGGGAATTTCTGCAATTTTGCTCCAAAATACGGGGAATTTCTGCCTTTTTCCCCGAAAATAATGGGAATGCATAACTTTTTGCCATATAAAAGGGAAATTTCTTCCTTTTTGCTCCAAAATAGGAGAAATTTCTGCCTTTTTGCCTCTAAATAAGTGGAATTTCTGTCTTTTTCCCTCAAAACAAAGGGAATTTCTGCCTTTATTGCCCCAAAATAAGGGGAATTTCTGACTTATTACCCTGAAATAAGTAAAATTTCTGCAATTTTGCCCCAAAATAAAGGAAATTTCTGACTTTTTCCTCCCAAATAAGGGGAATTTCAGCCTTTTTACCTCATAATAAGGGGAATTTCTGCATTTTTGCCTCTAAATAAGTGGAATTTCTGTCTTTTTCCCCCAAAATAAAGGGAATTTATGTCTTTTTTGCCCCAAAATAAGGAAAATTTCTGACTTATTACCCTGAAATAAATGAAATTTCTGCAATTTTGCCCCAATATAAGGGAAATTTCTGCCGTTTTGCCCCCAAATAATGGAAATTTCAGCCTTTTTACCTCAAAATAAGGGGAATTTCTGAATTTTGGAACAAAATATTAGGAATTTCTGCTTTTTTGCCCCAAAATAATGAAAATTTCTGCCTTTGTTCTTTGAAATAAGTAAAATTTCTGCAATTTTTCACCAAAATAAGTGAAATTTCTTCAATTTTGGCCCAAAATAAGGGAAATTTCTGGAATTTTGCCCCAAAATAAGTGAAATTTCTGAGTTTTGCCCTAAAATAAAGAGAATTTCTGCCTTTTTGCCCCACAATTCGTGAAATTTCTGAAATTTTGCCCTAAAATAAAAGAAATTTTTGCAATTTTTCCTCATGATAAGGGAAATTTTTGCAATTTTGCCCCAAAATATGTGGAATTTCTGATTTTTTCCTCACAATTAGGATAATTTCTGCAATTTTGCCTCAAAATAAGGAGAATTTCTGCCTTTTGCCCCAAAATATGGGGAATTTTTGCCTTTTTGTCCGAAAATAAGAAGAATGCATACCTTTCTGCCATAAAAAAAGGAAATTTCTTCATTTTTGCTCCAAAATAAGGGGAACATTTGCGTTTTTGCCACCAAATAAGTGGAATTTCTGTCTTTTTCCCCAAAACAAAGGAAATTTCTGTCTTTTTTGCCCCAAAATAAGAAAAATTTCTGACTTATTACCCTGAAATAAGTGAAAGTTCTGCAAATTTGCCCCAACATAAAGTAAATTTCTGCCTTTTGCCCCAAAATATGGGGAATTTCAGCATTTTACATCAAAATAAAGGAAATTTCTGATTTTTGCACCAAAATATTTGGAATTTTTGCCTTTTTGCCCCAAAATAAAGGGAATTTCTTCATTTTTGCACCAATATTAGGGGAATTTCTGCAATTTTGCTCCAAAATACGGGTCATTTCTGCCTTTTTGCCCGAAATTAAGTGGAATTTCTGCCTTTTTGTCCCGAAAGAAGTGAAATTTCTTCAATTTTAGCCAAAAATTAGGGATTTCATCTTTTTGCCCCAAAATAAGGGGAATTTCTGCCATTTTGCTCAGAAATATTTGAAATTTCTGAAATTTTACCCCAAAATAAGGGGTATTTCTGCCTTTTTGCCCCAAAATAAGGGGAATTTAAACCTTATTACCTCTAAATAAGAGAAATTTCTGCCTTTTTGCCACAAAATATACGGAATTTCTGCCTATTTGCCCCAAAATAAAGGAAATTTCAGCCTTTTTACCTAAAAATAAGTGAAATTTCTGCAATTTTGCCCCAAATAAGGGAAATTTCTGCAATTTTGCCCCAAAATAAGGTAAATTCCTGCAATTTTGCCCCAAAATAAAAAAAATTTCTGTAATTTTGCCCCAAAATAAGGATAATTTCTGATTTTATCCCCAAAATAAAGAGAATTTCTGCCTTTTGCCCCAAAATTAGGAGAATTTCTGCAATTTTGCTCCAAAATACAGGGAATTTCTGCTTTTTTGCCTGAAAATAAGGGAAATGCATTCCTTTTTGCCATAAAAAAGTGAAATTTCTTCATTTTTGCTCCTAAATAAGGGGAATTTCTGATTTTTGCCTCTAAATAAGTGGAATTTCTGTCTTTTTCCCCCAAAACAAAGGGAATTTCTGTCTTTTTTGCCCCAAAATAAGGGGAATTTCTGACTTATTACCCTGAAATAAGTGAAATTTCTGCAATTTTGCCTTAACATATAGGAAATTTCTGCCTTTTTGCCCGCAAATGAGGGGATTTCAGCCTATTTACCTCAAAATAAGAAGAATTTCTGCTTTTTTGCCACAAAATATTAGGAATTTCTGCCTTTTTGCCCCAAAATAAAAAAAAATTTCTGCTTTTTTTCGTTGAAATACGAGATATTTCTGCAATTTTGTTCCAAAATAAGCGGAATTTCTGAGTTTTGCCCCAAAATATGGAGAATTTCTGCCTTTTTCCCCAACATATAGGGATTTTCTGCCTTTTTGCCCCACAATTAGGGGAATTTCTGCAATTTTGCTCCAAAATACGGGGAATTTCTGCCTTTTTGCCAGAAAATAAGGGGAATGCATACCTTTTTGCCATATAAAAGGGAAATTTCTTCATTTTTGCTCCAAAATTAGGAAAATTTCTGCATTTTTGCATCTAAATAATTGGAATTTCTGTCTTTTTCCCCCAAAACAAAGTGAATTTCTGTCTTTTTTGCCCCAAAATAAAAGGAATTTCTGACTTATTACCCTGAAATAAGTAAAATTTCTGCAATTTTGCCCCAAAATAAGGGAAATTTCTGCCTTTTTCCCCCCAAATAAGGGGAATTTCAGCCTTTTTACCTCATAATAAGGGGAATTTCTGCTTTTTGCCTGTAATTCAGTGGAATTTCTGCCTTTTTGTCCTGAAATAAGTGAAATTTCTTCAATTTTAGCCAAAAATTAGGGATTTATTCTTTTGGCCCCAAAATAAGGGAAATTTCTGCCATTTTGCCCAGAAATATTTGAAATTTCTGAAATTTTACCCCAAATTAAGGGTTATTTCTGCTTTTGCCCCAAAATAAGGGGAATTTCAACCTTATTACCTTAAAATAAAGGAAATTTCTGCCTTTTTGCCACAAAATATACAAAATTTCTGCCTTTTTGCCCCAAAATAAAAAAAATTTCTGCAATTTTTCCCAAAATAAGGGGAATTTCTCTCTTTTTGCCCCAAAATAAAGTAAATTTCAGCCTTTTTACCTGAAAATAAGTTAAATTTCTACAATTTTTCCCCAAATAAGGGAAATTTCTGCAATTTTGCCCCAAAATAAGGTAAATTCCCGCAATTTTACCCCAAAATAAAAAAAAATTCTGAAATTTTGCCTCAAAATAAGGAAAATTTCTGATTTTTGCCCCAAAATAAAGGGAATTTCTGCCTTTTGCCCCAAAATTAGGAGAATTTCTGCAATTTTGCTCCAAAATACGGGGAATTTCTGCTTTTTAGCCCGAAAATAAGGGGAATGCATACCTTTTTGCCATAAAAAAGTGAAATTTCTTCATTTTTGCTCCAAAATAAGGGGAATTTCTGCTTTTTGCCTCTAAATAAGTGGAATTTCTGTCTTTTTCCCCCAAAACTAAGGGAATTTCTGTCATTTTTGCCCCAAAATAAGGGTAATTTCTGACTTATTACCCTGAAATAAGTGAAATTTCTGCAATTTTGCCCCAACATATAGGAAATTTCTGCCTTTTTGCCCCCAAATAAGGGGATTTCAGCCTTTTTACCTCAAAATAAGAAGAATTTCTGCATTTTTGCCACAAATTATTAGGAATTTCTGCCTTTGTGCCCCAAAATAAAAAAAAATTTCTGCCTTTGTTCCCTGAAATAAGAGAAATTTCTGCAATTTTGCCCCACAATAAGAGAATTTTCTGCAATTTTGCCCAAAAATAAGGGAAATTTCTGCATTTTTGCTTCCAAATGAGAGGAATTTCAGACTTTTAACCTAAAAATAAGGGGAATTTCTGCATTTTTGCCACAAAATATTAGGAATTTCTGCATTTTTGCCCCAATATAAGGAAAATTTCTGCCTTCTTTTCCTGAAATAAGAGATATTTCTGTAATTTTGCTCCAAAATAAGTGGAATTTCTGAGTTTTGCCACAAAATAAGGAGAATTTCTCTCGTTTTGCCCCAACAAATAGGGAATTTCTGCCTTTTTGCCCCACAATTAGGAGAATTTCTGCAATTTCGCTCTAAAATACGGGGAATTTCTGCCTTTTTCCCCGAAAATAATAGAATGCATAACTTTTTGCCATATAAAAGGGAAATTTCTTCATTTTTGCTCCAAAATATAAAAAATTTCTGCCTTTTTGCCTCTAAATAAGTGGAATTTCTGTCTTTTTCCCTCAAAACAAAGGGAATTTCTGTCTTTATTGCCCCAAAATAAGGGGAATTTCTGACTTATTACCCTGAAATAATTAAAATTTCTGCAATTTTGCCCCAAAATAAAGGAAATTTCTGACTTTTTCCTCCCAAATAAGTGGAATTTCAGCCTTTTTACCTCATAATAAGGGGAATTTCTGCATTTTTGCCTCTAAATAAGTGGAATTTCTGTCTTTTTCCCCCAAAACAAAGGGAATTTATGTCTTTTTTGCCCCAAAATAAGGAAAATTTCTGACTTATTACCCTGAAATAAATGAACTTTCTGCAATTTTGCCCCAATATAAGGGAAATTTCTGCCTTTTTGCCCCCAAATAAGGGGAATTTCAGTCTTTTTACCTCAAAATAAAAGGAATTTCTGAATTTTGGAACAAAATATTAGGAATTTCGGCTTTTTTGCCCCAAAATAAAAAAAATTTCTGCCTTTGTTCTTTGAAATAAGTAAAATTTCTGCAATTTTGCACCAAAATAAGTGAAATTTCTTCAATTTTGGCCCAAAATAAGGGAAATTTCTGGAATTTTGCCCCAAAATAAGTGAAATTTCTGAGTTTTGCCCTAAAATAAGGAGAATTTCTGCCTTTTTGCCCCACAATTCGTGAAATTTCTGATATTTTGCCCTAAAATAAAAGAAATTTTACAATTTTTCCTCATAATAAGGGAAATTTTTGCAATTTTGCCCCAAAATATGTGGAATTTCTGATTTTTTCCTCACAATTAGGATAATTTCTGCAATTTTGCCTCAAAATAAGGAGAATTTCTGCCTTTTGCTCCAAAATATGGGGAATTTCTGCCTTTTTGTCCGAAAATAAGAAGAATGCATACCTTTCTACCATAAAAAAGGGAAATTTCTTCATTTTTGCTACAAAATAAGGGGAACATTTGCGTTTTTGCCTCCAAATAAGTGGAATTTCTGTCTTTTTCCCCAAAACAAAGGAAATTTCTGTCTTTTTTGCCCCAAAATAAGAAAAATTTCTGACTTATTACCCTGAAATAAGTGAAATTTCTGCAAATTTGCCCCAAAATAAGGGAAATTTCTGCCTTTTGCCCCAAAATATGGGGAATTTCAGCATTTTACATCAAAATAAGGGAAATTTCTGATTTTTGCACCAAAATATTTGGAATTTTTGCCTTTTTGCCCCAAAATAAAGGGAATTTCTTCATTTTTGCACCAATATTAGGGGAATTTCTGCAATTTTGCTCCAAAATACGGGTCATTTCTGCCTTTTTGCCTGAAATTAAGTGGAATTTCTGCCTTTTTGTCCCGAAATAAGTGAAATTTCTTCAATTTTAGCCAAAAATTAGGGATTTCATCTTTTTGCCCCAAAATAAGGGGAATTTCTGCCATTTTGCCCAGAAATATTTGAAATTTCTGAAATTTTACCCCAAAATAAGGGGTATTTCTGCCTTTTTGCCCCAAAATAAGGGGAATTTAAACCTTATTACCTCTAAATAAGGGAAATTTCTGCATTTTTGCCTCTAAATAAGTGGAATTTCTGTCTTTTTGCCCCAAAATAAAAAAAATTCTGACTTATTACCTGAAAATAAGTGAAATTTCTGCAATTTTGCCTTAAATAAGGGAAATTTCTGCAATTTTGCCCCCAAATAAGGTAAATTCCTGCAATTTTGCCCCAAAGTAAAAAAAATTCTGTAATTTTGCCCCAAAATAAGGATAATTTCTGATTTTATCCCCAAAATAAAGAGAATTTCTGCCTTTTGCCCCAAAATTAGGAGAATTTCTGCAATTTTGCTCCAAAATACAGGGAATTTCTGCTTTTTTGCCTGAAAATAAGGGGAATGCATTCCTTTTTGCCATAAAAAAGTGAAATTTCTTCATTTTTGCTCCTAAATAAGGGGAATTTCTGCTTTTTGCCTTTAAATAAGTGGAATTTCTGTCTTTTTCCCCCAAAGCAAAGGGAATTTCTGTCTTTTTTGCCCCAAAATAAGAGGAATTTCTGACTTATTACCCTGAAATAAATGAAATTTCTGCAATTTTGCCTCAACATATAGAAATTTCTGCCTTTTTGCCCCCAAATATGGGGATTTCAGCCTTTTTACCTCAAAATAAGAAGAATTTCTGCATTTTTGCCACAAAATATTAGGAATTTCTGCCTTTTTGCCCCAAAATAAAAAAAATTTCTGCCTTTTTTCATTGAAATAAGAGATATTTCTGCAATTTTGTTCCAAAATAAGCGGAATTTCTGAGTTTTGCTCCAAAATACAAGGAATTTCTGCCTTTTTGCCAGAAAATAAGGGGAATGCATACCTTTTTGCCATAAAAAAGTGAAATTTCTTCATTTTTGCTCCAAAATAAGGGGAATTTCTGCTTTTTGCCTCTAAATAAGTGGAATTTCTGTCTTTTTCCCCCAAACAAAGGGAATTTCTGTCTTTTTTGCCCCAAAATAAGGGGAATTTCTGACTTATTACCCTGAAATAAGTGAAATTTCTGCAATTTTGCCCCAATATATAGGAAATTTCTGACTTTTTGCCCCCAAATGAGGGGATTTCAGCCTTTTTACCTCAAAATAAGAAGAATTTCTGCATTTTTGCCACAAAATATTAGGAATTTCTGCCTTTTTGCCCCAAAATAAAAAAAATTTCTGCCTTTTTTCCCTGAAATAAGGGAAATTTCTGCAATTTTGCCCCAAAATAAGTGAAATTTCTGCAATTTTGCCCCAAAATAAGGAAATTTCTGCATTTTTGCTTCCAAATAAGGGGAATTTCAGCCTTTTAACCTAAAAATAAAGGGAATTTCTGCATTTTTGCCACAAAATATTAGGAATTTTTGCCTTTTTGCCCCAATGTAAGGAAAATTTCTGCCTTTTTTCCCTGAAATAAGAGATATTTCTGCAATTTTGCTCCAAAATAAGTGGAATTTTTGAGTTTTGCCCCAAAATATGGAGAATTTCTGTCTTTTTGCCCCAACATATAGGTAATTTCTGCATTTTTGCCCCATATTTAGGGGAATTTCTGCAATTTTGATCCAAAACACGAGGAATTTCTAACTTTTGCCCGAAAATAAGAATGCATACCTTTTTGCCATATAAAAGGGAAATTTCTTCATTTTTGCTCCAAAATAAAAGGAATTTCTGCCTTTTTGCCTCTAAATAAGTGGAATTTCTGTCTTTTTCCCTCAAAACAAAGGAATTTCTGTCTTTTTTGCCCCAAAATAAAAGGAATTTCTGACTTATTACCCTGAAATAAGTAAAATTTCTGCAATTTTGCCCCAAAATAAGGGAAATTTCTGCCTTTTTTCCCACAAATAAGGGGAATTTCAGCCTTTTTACCTCATAATAAAAGGAATTTCTGAGTTTTGCCTCTAAATAAGTGGAATTTCTGTCTTTTTGCCCCAAAATAAAAAAAAATCTGACTTATTACCCTGAAATAAGTGAAATTTCTGCAATTTTGCCCCAAATAAGGGAAATTTCTTCAATTTTGCCCCAAAATAAGGTAAATTCCTGCAATTTTGCCCCAAAGTAAAAAAAAATTTCTGTAATTTTGTCGCAAAATAAGGATAATTTCTGATTTTATCCCCAAAATAAAGAGAATTTCTGCCTTTTGCCCCAAAATTAGGAAAATTTCTGCAATTTTGCTCCAAAATACAGGGAATTTCTGCTTTTTTGCCTGAAAATAAGGGGAATGCATTCCTTTTTGCCATAAAAAAGTGAAATTTCTTCATTTTTGCTCCAAAATAAGGGGAATTTCTGCTTTTTGCCTCTAAATAAGTGGAATTTCTGTCTTTTTCCCCCAAAACAAAGGGAATTTCTGTCTTTTTTGCCCCAAAATAAGGGGAATTTCTGACTTATTACCCTGAAATAAGTGAAATTTCTGCAATTTTGCCTCAACATATAGGAAATTTCTGCCTTTTTGCCCCCAAATAAGGGGATTTCAGCCTTTTTACCTCAAAATAAGAAGAATTACTGCATTTTTGCCACAAAATATTAGGAATTTCTGCCTTTTTGCCCCAAAATAAAAAAAATTTCTGATTTTTTTCGTTGAAATAAGAGATATTTCTGCAATTTTGCTCCAAAATAAGCGGAATTTCTGAGTTTTGCCCCAAAATATGGAGAATTTCTGCCTTTTTCCCCAACATATAGGGATTTTCTGCCTTTTTGCCCCACAATTAGGGGAATTTCTGCAATTTTGCTCCAAAATACGGGGAATTTCTGCCTTTTTGCCAGAAAATAAGGGGAATGCATACCTTTTTGCCATATAAAAGGGAAATTTCTTCATTTTTGCTCCAAAATTAGGAAAATTTCTGCCTTTTTGCATCTAAATAAGTGGAATTTCTGTCTTTTTCCCCCAAAACAAAGGGAATTTCTGTCTTTTTTACCCCAAAATAAAAGGAATTTCTGACTTATTACCCTGAAATAAGTAAAATTTCTGCAATTTTGCCCGAAATAAGGGAAATTTCTGCCTTTTTCCCCCCAAATAAGGGGAATTTCAGCCTTTTTACCTCATAATAAGGGGAATTTCTGCTTTTTGCCTCGAAATAAGTGGAATTTCTGTCTTTTTGCCCCAAAATAAAAAAAATTTCTGACTTATTACCCTGAAATAAGTGAAATTTCTGCAATTTTGCCCCAATATAAAGGAAATTTCTGCCTTTTTGCCCCAAAATAAGGGGAATTTCAGCATTTTTACATCAAAATAATGGGAATTTCTGAATTTTGGCACAAAATATTAGGAATTTCTGCATTTTTCCCCAAAATAAAGGAAATTTCAGCCTTTTTACCTGAAAATAAGTGAAATTTCTGCAATTTTGCCCCAATATATAGGAAATTTCTGACTTTTTGCCCCCAAATGAGGGGATTTCAGCCTTTTTACCTCAAAATAAGAAGAATTTCTGCATTTTTGCCACAAAATATTAGGAATTTCTGCCTTTTTGCCCCAAAATAAAAAAAATTTCTGCCTTTTTTCCCTGAAATAAGGGAAATTTCTGCAATTTTGCCCCAAAATAAGTGAAATTTCTGCAATTTTGCCCCAAAATAAGGAAATTTCTGCATTTTTGCTTCCAAATAAGGGGAATTTCAGCCTTTTAACCTAAAAATAAAGGGAATTTCTGCATTTTTGCCACAAAATATTAGGAATTTTTGCCTTTTTGCCCCAATGTAAGGAAAATTTCTGCCTTTTTTCCCTGAAATAAGAGATATTTCTGCAATTTTGCTCCAAAATAAGTGGAATTTTTGAGTTTTGCCCCAAAATATGGAGAATTTCTGTCTTTTTGCCCCAACATATAGGGAATTTCTGCATTTTTGCCCCATATTTAGGGGAATTTCTGCAATTTTGATCCAAAACACGAGGAATTTCTAACTTTTGCCCGAAAATAAGAATGCATACCTTTTTGCCATATAAAAGGGAAATTTCTTCATTTTTGCTCCAAAATAAAAGGAATTTCTGCCTTTTTGCCTCTAAATAAGTGGAATTTCTGTCTTTTTCCCTCAAAACAAAGGAATTTCTGTCTTTTTTGCCCCAAAATAAAAGGAATTTCTGACTTATTACCCTGAAATAAGTAAAATTTCTGCAATTTTGCCCCAAAATAAGGGAAATTTCTGCCTTTTTTCCCACAAATAAGGGGAATTTCAGCCTTTTTACCTCATAATAAAAGGAATTTCTGAGTTTTGCCTCTAAATAAGTGGAATTTCTGTCTTTTTGCCCCAAAATAAAAAAAAATCTGACTTATTACCCTGAAATAAGTGAAATTTCTGCAATTTTGCCCCAAATAAGGGAAATTTCTTCAATTTTGCCCCAAAATAAGGTAAATTCCTGCAATTTTGCCCCAAAGTAAAAAAAAATTTCTGTAATTTTGTCGCAAAATAAGGATAATTTCTGATTTTATCCCCAAAATAAAGAGAATTTCTGCCTTTTGCCCCAAAATTAGGAAAATTTCTGCAATTTTGCTCCAAAATACAGGGAATTTCTGCTTTTTTGCCTGAAAATAAGGGGAATGCATTCCTTTTTGCCATAAAAAAGTGAAATTTCTTCATTTTTGCTCCAAAATAAGGGGAATTTCTGCTTTTTGCCTCTAAATAAGTGGAATTTCTGTCTTTTTCCCCCAAAACAAAGGGAATTTCTGTCTTTTTTGCCCCAAAATAAGGGGAATTTCTGACTTATTACCCTGAAATAAGTGAAATTTCTGCAATTTTGCCTCAACATATAGGAAATTTCTGCCTTTTTGCCCCCAAATAAGGGGATTTCAGCCTTTTTACCTCAAAATAAGAAGAATTACTGCATTTTTGCCACAAAATATTAGGAATTTCTGCCTTTTTGCCCCAAAATAAAAAAAATTTCTGATTTTTTTCGTTGAAATAAGAGATATTTCTGCAATTTTGCTCCAAAATAAGCGGAATTTCTGAGTTTTGCCCCAAAATATGGAGAATTTCTGCCTTTTTCCCCAACATATAGGGATTTTCTGCCTTTTTGCCCCACAATTAGGGGAATTTCTGCAATTTTGCTCCAAAATACGGGGAATTTCTGCCTTTTTGCCAGAAAATAAGGGGAATGCATACCTTTTTGCCATATAAAAGGGAAATTTCTTCATTTTTGCTCCAAAATTAGGAAAATTTCTGCCTTTTTGCATCTAAATAAGTGGAATTTCTGTCTTTTTCCCCCAAAACAAAGGGAATTTCTGTCTTTTTTACCCCAAAATAAAAGGAATTTCTGACTTATTACCCTGAAATAAGTAAAATTTCTGCAATTTTGCCCGAAATAAGGGAAATTTCTGCCTTTTTCCCCCCAAATAAGGGGAATTTCAGCCTTTTTACCTCATAATAAGGGGAATTTCTGCTTTTTGCCTCGAAATAAGTGGAATTTCTGTCTTTTTGCCCCAAAATAAAAAAAATTTCTGACTTATTACCCTGAAATAAGTGAAATTTCTGCAATTTTGCCCCAATATAAAGGAAATTTCTGCCTTTTTGCCCCAAAATAAAGGGAATTTCAGCATTTTTACATCAAAATAATGGGAATTTCTGAATTTTGGCACAAAATATTAGGAATTTCTGCATTTTTCCCCAAAATAAAGGAAATTTCAGCCTTTTTACCTGAAAATAAGTGAAATTTCTGCAATTTTGCCCCAAATAAAGGAAATTTCTGGAATTTTGCCCCAAAATAAGGTAAATTCCTGAAATTTTGCCCCAAAATAAAAAATATTTCTGGAATTTTGCCCCAAAATAAAGAAAATTTCTGATTTTTTCCCCAAAATAAAGAGAATTTCTGCCTTTTGCCCCAAAATTAGGAGAATTTCTGCAATTTTGCTTCAAAATACGGGGAATTTCTGCCTTTTTGCCCGAAAATAAGGGGAATGCATTTTTTTTGCCATAAAAAAGTGAAATTTCTTCATTTTTGCTCCAAAATAAGGGGAATTTCTGCTTTTTGCCTCTAAATAAGTGGAATTTCTGTCTTTTTCCCCCAAACAAAGGGAATTTCTGTCTTTTTTGCCCCAAAATAAGGGGAAATTCTGACTTATTACCCTGAAATAAGTGAAATTTCTGCAATTTTGCCCCAATATATAGGAAATTTCTGACTTTTTGCCCCCAAATGAGGGGATTACAGCATTTTTACCTCAAAATAAGAAGAATTTCTGCATTTTTGCCACAAAATATTAGGAATTTCTGCCTTTTTGCCCCAAAATAAAAAAAAATTCTGCCTTTTTTCCCTGAAATAAGGGAAATTTCTGCAATTTTGCCCCAAAATAAGTGAAATTTCTGCAATTTTGCCCCAAAATAAGAAAATTTCTGCATTTTTGCTTCCAAATAAGGGGAATTTCAGCCTTTTAACCTAAAAATAAAGGGAATTTCTGCATTTTTGCCACAAAATATTAGGAATTTTTGCCTTTTTGCCCCAATATAAGAAAAATTTCTGCCTTTGTTCCCTGAAATAAGAGATATTTCTGCAATTTTGCTCCAAAATAAGTGGAATTTTTGAGTTTTGCCCCAAAATATGGAGAATTTCTGTCTTTTTGCCCCAACATATAGGGAATTTCTGCATTTTTGCCCCATATTTAGGGGAATTTCTGCAATTTTGATCCAAAATACGAGGAATTTCTGCCTTTCTGCCCAAAAATAAGGAGAATGCATACCTTTTTGACATATAAAAGGGAAATTTCTTCATTTTTGCTCCAAAATAAAAGGAATTTCTGCCTTTTTGCCTCTAAATAATTGGATTTTCTGTTTTTTTCCCTCAAAACAAAGGAATTACTGTATTTTTTGCCCCAAAATAAAAGGAATTTCTGACTTATTACCCTGAAATAAGTAAAATTTCTGCAATTTTGCCCCAAAATAAGGGAAATTTCTGCCTTTTTTCCCCCAAATAAGGGGAATTTCAGCCTTTTTACCTCATAATAAGGGGAATTTCTGCATTTTTGCCTCTAAATAAGTGGAATTTCTGTCTTTTTGCCCCAAAATAAAAAAAATTTCTGACTTATTACCCTGAAATAAGTGAAATTTCTGCAATTTTGCCCCAATATAAGGGAAATTTCTGCCTTTTTGCCAACAAATAAGGGGAATTTCAGCCTTTTTACCTCAAAATTCGGGGAATTTCTGAATTTTGGCACAAAATATTTGGAATTTCTGCATTTTTGCCCCAAAATAAGGAAAATTTCGGCCTTTTTTCTCTGAAATAAGTGAAATTTCTGCAATTTTTCACCAACATAAGTGAAATTTTTGTAATTTTGCTCCAAAATAAGGGAAATTTCTGGAATTTTGCCTCAAAATAAGAGGAATTTCTGGGTTTTGCCCCCAAAAAAGGAGAATTTCTGCTTTTTGCCCCACAATTAGTGAAATTTCTGCAATTTTGCCCTAAAATAAAAGAAATTTTTGCGATTTTTCCCCATAATAAGGGAAATTTCTGCAATTTTTGCCCAAAATAAGGGGAATTTCTGATTTTTGCCCCACAATTAGGGAAATTTCTGCAATTTTGCCCCAAAATAAGGGGAATTTCTGCCTTTTGCCCCAAAATATGGGGAATTTCTGCTTTTTTGTCCGAAAATAAGAAGAATGCATACCTTTTTGCCATAAAAAAGGGAAATTTTTTCATTTTTGCTCCAAAATAAGGGGAACTTTTGCGTTTTTGCCTCCAAATAAGTGGAATTTCTGTCTTTTTCCCCCAAAACAAAGGAAATTTCTGTCTTTTTTGCCCCAAAACACAAAAAAAATTCTGGCTTATTACCCTGAAATAAGTGAAATTTCTGCAAATTTGCCCCAAAATAAGGGAAATTTCTGCCTTTTGCCCCAAAATATGGGGAATTTCAGCATTTTACATCAAAATAAGGGAAATTTCTGATTTTTGCACCAAAATATTAGGAATTTCTGCCTTTTTGCCCCAAAATAAAGGGAATTTCTTCATTTTTGCACCAATATTAAAGGAATTTCTGCAATTTTGCTCCAAAATACGGGTCATTTCTGCCTTTTTGCCCGAAATTAGTGGAATTTCTGCCTTTTTGTCCCAAAATAAGTGAAATTTCTTTAATTTTAGCCAAAAATTAAGGATTTCATCTTTTTGCACCAAAATATGGGGGATTTCTGCCTTTTTGCCCGAAAATAAGAAGAATACATAACTTTTTACCATAAAAAAGGGAAATTTCTTCATTTTTGCTCCAAAATAAGGGGAATTTCTGCTTTTTTGCCTCTAAATAAGTGGAATTTCTGTCTTTTTTGCCCCAAAATAATGAAAATTTCTGAGTTATTACCCTGAAATAAGAGAAATTTCTGACTTATTACCCTGAAATAAGTGAAATTTCTGCAAATTTGCCCCAAAATAAGGGAAATTTCTGCCTTTTGCCCCAAAATATGGGGAATTTCAGCATTTTACATCAAAATAAAAGAAATTTCTGATTTTTGCACCAAAATATTTGGAGTTTTTGCCTTTTTGCCCCAAAATAAAAGGAATTTCTTCATTTTTGCACCAATATTAGGGGAGTTTCTGCAATTTTGCTCCAAAATACGGGTCATTTCTGCCTTTTTGCCTGAAATTCAGTGGAATTTCTGCCTTTTTGTCTCGAAATAAGTGAAATTTCTTCAATTTTAGCCAAAAATTAGGGATTTATTCTTTTGGCCCCAAAATAAGGGAAATTTCTGCCATTTTGCTAAGAAATATTTGAAATTTCTGAAATTTTACCCCAAATTAAGGGGTATTTCTGCCTTTTTGCCCCAAAATAAGGGGAATTTCAACCTTATTACCTTAAAATAAGGGAAATTTCTGCCTTTTTGCCACAAAATATACAAAATTTCTGCCTTTTTGCCCCAAAATAAGGAAAATTTCTGCAATTTTTCCCAAAATAAGGGGAATTTCTCCCTTTTTGCCCCAAAATAAAGGAAATTTCAGCCTTTTTACCTGAAAATAAGTTAAATTTCTGCAATTTTGCCCCAAAATAAGGTAAATTCCCGCAATTTTACCCCAAAATAAAAAAAATTTCTGAAATTTTGCCTCAAAATAAGGAAAATTTCTGATTTTTGCCCCAAAATAAAGGGAATTTCTGCCTTTTGCCCCAAAATTAGGAGAATTTCTGCAATTTTGCTCCAAAATACGGGGAATTTCTGCTTTTTAGCCCGAAAATAAGGGGAATGCATACCTTTTTGCCATAAAAAAGTGAAATTTCTTCATTTTTGCTCCAAAATAAGGGGAATTTCTGCTTTTTGCCTCTAAATAAGTGGAATTTCTGTCTTTTTCCCCCAAAACTAAGGGAATTTCTGTCATTTTTGCCCCAAAATAAGGGTAATTTCTGACTTATTACCCTGAAATAAGTGAAATTTCTGCAATTTTGCCCCAACATATAGGAAATTTCTGCCTTTTTGCCCCCAAATAAGGGGATTTCAGCCTTTTTACCTCAAAATAAATAGAATTTCTGCATTTTTGCCACAAATTATTAGAAATTTCTGCCTTTTTGCCCCAAAATAAAAAAAATTTCTGCCTTTGTTCCCTGAAATAAGGGAAATTTCTGCAATTTTGCCCCACAATAAGTGAATTTTCTGCAATTTTGCCCTAAAATAAGGGAAATTTCTGCATTTTTGCTTCCAAATGAGAGGAATTTCAGACTTTTAACTTAAAAATAAGGGGAATTTCTGCATTTTTGCCACAAAATATTAGGAATTTCTGCATTTTTGCCCCAATATAAGGAAAATTTCTGCCTTTTTTTCCTGAAATAAGAGATATTTCTGTAATTTTGCTCCAAAATAAGTGGAATTTCTGAGTTTTGCCCCAAAATAAGGAGAATTTCTGTCGTTTTGCCCAAACAAATAGGGAATTTCTGCCTTTTTGCCCCACAATTAGGGGAATTTCTGCAATTTTGCTCCAAAATACGGGGAATTTCTGTCTTTTTCCCCGAAAATAATGGGAATGCATAACTTTTTGCCATATAAAAGGGAAATTTCTTCCTTTTTGCTCCAAAATAGGAGAAATTTCTGCCTTTTTGCCTCTAAATAAGTGGAATTTCTGTCTTTTTCCCTCAAAACAAAGGGAATTTCTGCCTTTATTGCCCCAAAATAAGGGGAATTTCTGACTTATTACCCTGAAATAAGTAAAATTTCTGCAATTTTGCCCCAAAATAAAGGAAATTTCTGACTTTTTCCTCCCAAATAAGGGGAATTTCAGCCTTTTTACCTCATAATAAGGGGAATTTCTGCATTTTTGCCTCTAAATAAGTGGAATTTCTGTCTTTTTCCCCCAAAATAAAGGGAATTTATGTCTTTTTTGCCCCAAAATAAGGAAAATTTCTGACTTATTACCCTGAAATAAATGAAATTTCTGCAATTTTGCCCCAATATAAGGAAAATTTCTGCCTTTTTGCCCCCAAATAAGGGAAATTTCAGCCTTTTTACCTCAAAATAAAAGGAATTTCTGAATTTTGGAACAAAATATTAGGAATTTCTGCTTTTTTGCCCCAAAATAAGGAAAATTTCTGCCTTTGTTCTTTGAAATAAGTAAAATTTCTGCAATTTTGCACCAAAATAAGTGAAATTTCTTCAATTTTGGCCCAAAATAAAAGAAATTTCTGGAATTTTGCCCCAAAATAAGTGAAATTTCTGAGTTTTGCCCTAAAATAAGGAGAATTTCTGCCTTTTTGCCCCACAATTCGTGAAATTTCTGCAATTTTGCCCTAAAATAAAAGAAATTTTTGCAATTTTTCCTCATAATAAGGGAAATTTTTGCAATTTTGCCCCAAAATATGTGGAATTTCTGATTTTTTCCCCACAATTAGGATAATTTCTGCAATTTTGCCTCAAAATAATGAGAATTTCTGCCTTTTGCTCCAAAATATGGAGTATTTCTGCCTTTTTGTCTGAAAATAAGAAGAATGCATACCTTTTTGCAATAAAAAAGGGAAATTTCTTCATTTTTGCTCCAAAATAAGGGGAACTTTTGCGTTTTTTCCTCCAAATAAGTGGAATTTCTGTCTTTTTCCCCAAAACAAAGGAAATTTCTGTCTTTTTTGCCCCAAAATAAGAAAAATTTCTGACTTATTACCCTGAAATAAGTGAAATTTCTGCAAATTTGCCCCAAAATAAGGGAAATTTCTGCCTTTTGCCCCAAAATATGGGGAATTTCAGCATTTTACATCAAAATAAGAGAAATTTCTGATTTTTGCACCAAAATATTTGGAGTTTTTGCCTTTTTGCCCCAAAATAAAGGGAATTTCTTCATTTTTGCACCAATATTAGGGGAATTTCTGCAATTTTGCTCCATAATACGGGTCATTTCGGCCATTTTGCCTGAAATTCAGTGGAATTTCTGCCTTTTTGTCTCGAAATAAGTGAAATTTCTTCAATTTTAGCCAAAAATTAGGGATTTATTCTTTTGGCCCCAAAATAAGGGAAATTTCTGTCATTTTGCCCGGAAATATTTGAAATTTCTGAAATTTTACCCCAAATTAAGGGGTATTTCTGCCTTTTTGCCCCAAAATAAGGGGAATTTCAACCTTATTACCTTAAAATAAGGGAAATTTCTGCCTTTTTGCCACAAAATATACAAAATTTCTGCCTTTTTGCCCCAAAATAAGAAAAATTTCTGCAATTTTTCCCAAAATAAGGGGAATTTCTCCCTTTTTGCCCCAAAATAAAGGAAATTTAGCCTTTTTACCTGAAAATAAGTTAAATTTCTGCAATTTTGCCCCAAATAAGGGAAATTTCTGCAATTTTGCCCCAAAATAAGGTAAATACCCGCAATTTTACCCAAAAATAAAAAAAATTTCTGAAATTTTGCCTCAAAATAAGGAAAATTTCTGATTTTTGCCCCAAAATAAAGGGAATTTCTTCCTTTTGCCCCAAAATTAGGAGAATTTCTGCAATTTTGCTCCAAAATACGGGGAATTTCTGCTTTTTAGCCCGAAAATAAGGGGAATGCATACCTTTTTGCCATAAAAATGTGAAATTTCTTCATTTTTGCTCCAAAATAAGGGGAATTTCTGCTTTTTGCCTCTAAATATGTGGAATTTCTGTCTTTTTCCCCCAAAACTAAGGGAATTTCTGTCATTTTTGCCCCAAAATAAGGGTAATTTCTGACTTATTACCCTGAAATAAGTGAAATTTCTGCAATTTTGCCCCAACATATAGGAAATTTCTGCCTTTTTGCCCCCAAATAAGGGGATTTCAGCCTTTTTACCTCAAAATAAGAAGAATTTCTGCATTTTTGCCACAAATTATTAGGAATTTCTGCCTTTTTGCCCCAAAATAAAAAATATTTCTGCCTTTGTTCCCTGAAATAAGGGAAATTTCTGCAATTTTGCCCCACAATAAGAGAATTTTCTGCAATTTTGCCCAAAAATAAGGGAAATTTCTGCATTTTTGCTTCCAAATGAGAGGAATTTCAGACTTTTAACCTAAAAATAAGGGGAATTTCTGCATTTTTGCCACAAAATATTAGGAATTTCTGCATTTTTGCCCCAATATAAGGAAAATTTCTGCCTTCTTTTCCTGAAATAAGAGATATTTCTGTAATTTTGCTCCAAAATAAGTGGAATTTCTGAGTTTTGCCCCAAAATAAGGAGAATTTCTGTCGTTTTGCTCAAACAAATAGGGAATTTCTGCCTTTTTGCCCCACAATTAGGGGAATTTCTGCAATTTTGCTCCAAAATATGGGGAATTTCTGCCTTTTTCCCCGAAAATAATGGGAATGCATAACTTTTTGCCATATAAAAGGGAAATTTCTTCCTTTTTGCTCCAAAATAGGAGAAATTTCTGCCTTTTTGCCTCTAAATAAGTGGAATTTCTGTCTTTTTCCCTCAAAACAAAGGGAATTTCTGCCTTTATTGCCCCAAAATAAGGGGAATTTCTGACTTATTACCCTGAAATAATTAAAATTTCTGCAATTTTGCCCCAAAATAAAGGAAATTTCTGACTTTTTCCTCCCAAATAAGGGGAATTTCAGCCTTTTTACCTCATAATAAGGGGAATTTCTGCATTTTTCCCTTTAAATAAGTGGAATTTCTGTCTTTTTCCCCCAAAATAAAGGGAATTTATGTCTTTTTTGCCCCAAAATAAGGAAAATTTCTGACTTATTACCCTGAAATAAATGAAATTTCTGCAATTTTGCCCCAATATAAGGGAAATTTCTGCCTTTTTGCCCCCAAATAAGGGAAATTTCAGCCTTTTTACCTCAAAATAAGGGGAATTTCTGAATTTTGGAACAAAATATTAGGAATTTCTGCTTTTTTGCCCCAAAATAAGGAAAATTTCTGCCTTTGTTCTTTGAAATAAGTAAAATTTCTGCAATTTTGCACCAAAAAAAAGTGAAATTTCTTCAATTTTGGCCCAAAATGAGGGAAATTTCTGGAATTTTGCCCCAAAATAAGTGAAATTTCTGAGTTTTGCCCTAAAATAAGGAGAATTTCTGCCTTTTTGCCCCACAATTCATGAAATTTCTGCAATTTTGCCCTAAAATAAAAGAAATTTTTGCAATTTTTCCTCATAATAAGGGAAATTTTTGCAATTTTGCCCCAAAATATGTGGAATTTCTGATTTTTTCCCCACAATTAGGATAATTTCTGCAATTTTGCCTCAAAATAAGGAGAATTTCTGCCTTTTGCCCCCAAATATGGAGTATTTCTGCCTTTTTGTCTGAAAATAAGAAGAATGCATACCTTTTTGCAATAAAAAAGGGAAATTTCTTCATTTTTGCTCCAAAATAAGGGGAACTTTTGCTTTTTTTCCTCCAAATAAGTGGAATTTCTGCCTTTTTCCCCAAAACAAAGAAATTTCTGTCTTTTTTGCCCCAAAATAAGAAAAATTTCTGACTTATTACCCTGAAATAAGTGTAATTTCTGCAAATTTGCCCCAAAATAAGGGAAATTTCTTCTTTTGCCCCAAAATATGAGGAATTTCAGCATTTTACATCAAAATAAGGGAAATTTCTGATTTTTGCACTAAAATATTTGGAGTTTTTGCCTTTTTGCCCCAAAATAAAGGGAATTTCTTCATTTTTGCACCAATATTAGGGGAATTTCTGCAATTTTTCTCCAAAATACGGGTCATTTCTGCCTTTTTGCCTGAAATTCAGTGGAATTTCTGCCTTTTTGTCTCGAAATAAGTGAAATTTCTTCAATTTTAGCCAAAAATTAGGGATTTATTCTTTTGGCCCCAAAATAAGGGAAATTTCTGCCATTTTGCCCAGAAATATTTGAAATTTCTGAAATTTTACCCCAAATTAAGGGGTATTTCTGCCTTTTTGCCCCAAAGTAGGGGGAATTTCAACCTTATTACCTTAAAATAAGGGAAATTTCTGCCTTTTTGCCACAAAATATACAAAATTTCTGCCTTTTTGCCCCAAAATAAGGAAAATTTCTGCAATTTTTCCCAAAATAAGGGGAATTTCTCCCTTTTTGCCCCAAAATAAAGGAAATTTCAGCCTTTTTACCTGAAAATAAGTTAAATTTCTGCAATTTTGCCCCAAATAAGGGAAATTTCTGCAATTTTGCCCCAAAATAAGGTAAATTCCCGCAATTTTACCCCAAAATAAAAAAAATTTCTGAAATTTTGCCTCAAAATAAGGAAAATTTCTGATTTTTGCCCCAAAATAAAGGGAATTTCTTCCTTTTGCCCCAAAATTAGGAGAATTTCTGCAATTTTGCTCCAAAATACGGGGAATTTCTGCTTTTTAGCCCGAAAATAAGGGGAATGCATACCTTTTTGCCATAAAAAAGTGAAATTTCTTCATTTTTGCTCCAAAATAAGGGGAATTTCTGCTTTTTGCCTCTAAATAAGTGGAATTTCTGTCTTTTTCCCCCAAAACTAAGGGAATTTCTGTCATTTTTGCCCCAAAATAAGGGTAATTTCTGACTTATTACCCTGAAATAAGTGAAATTTCTGCAATTTTGCCCCAACATATAGGAAATTTCTGCCTTTTTGCCCCCAAATAAGGGGATTTCAGCCTTTTTACCTCAAAATAAGAAGAATTTCTGCATTTTTGCCACAAATTATTAGGAATTTCTGCCTTTTTGCCCCAAAATAAAAAATATTTCTGCCTTTGTTCCATGAAATAAGGGAAATTTCTGCAATTTTGCCCCACAATAAGAGAATTTTCTGCAATTTTACCCAAAAATAAGGGAAATTTCTGCATTTTTGCTTCCAAATGAGAGGAATTTCAGACTTTTAACCTAAAAATAAGGGGAATTTCTGCATTTTTGCCACAAAATATTAGGAATTTCTGCATTTTTGCCCCAATATAAGGAAAATTTCTGCCTTTTTTTCCTGAAATAAGAGATATTTCTGTAATTTTGCTCCAAAATAAGTGGAATTTCTGAGTTTTGCCCCAAAATAAGGAGAATTTCTGTCGTTTTGCCCAAACAAATAGGGAATTTCTGCCTTTTTGCCCCACAATTAGGGGAATTTCTGCAATTTTGCTCCAAAATACGGGGAATTTCTGCCTTTTTCCCCGAAAATAATGGGAATGCATAACTTTTTGCCATATAAAAGGGAAATTTCTTCCTTTTTGCTCCAAAATAGGAGAAATTTCTGCCTTTTTGCCTCTAAATAAGTGGAATTTCTGTCTTTTTCCCTCAAAACAAAGGGAATTTCTGCCTTTATTGCCCCAAAATAAGGGGAATTTCTGACTTATTACCCTGAAATAAGTAAAATTTCTGCAATTTTGCCCCAAAATAAAGGAAATTTCTGACTTTTTCCTCCCAAATAAGGGGAATTTCAGCCTTTTTACCTCATAATAAGGGGAATTTCTGCATTTTTGCCTCTAAATAAGTGGAATTTCTGTCTTTTTCCCCCAAAATAAAGGGAATTTATGTCTTTTTTGCCCCAAAATAAGGAAAATTTCTGACTTATTACCCTGAAATAAATGAAATTTCTGCAATTTTGCCCCAATATAAGGGAAATTTCTGCCGTTTTGCCCCCAAATAATGGAAATTTCAGCCTTTTTACCTCAAAATAAGGGGAATTTCTGAATTTTGGAACAAAATATTAGGAATTTCTGCTTTTTTGCCCCAAAATAATGAAAATTTCTGCCTTTGTTCTTTGAAATAAGTAAAATTTCTGCAATTTTGCACCAAAATAAGTGAAATTTCTTCAATTTTGGCCCAAAATAAGGGAAATTTCTGGAATTTTGCCCCAAAATAAGTGAAATTTCTGAGTTTTGCCCTAAAATAAAGAGAATTTCTGCCTTTTTGCCCCACAATTCGTGAAATTTCTGAAATTTTGCCCTAAAATAAAAGAAATTTTTGCAATTTTTCCTCATGATAAGGGAAATTTTTGCAATTTTGCCCCAAAATATGTGGAATTTCTGATTTTTTCCTCACAATTAGGATAATTTCTGCAATTTTGCCTCAAAATAAGGAGAATTTCTGCCTTTTGCCCCAAAATATGGGGAATTTTTGCCTTTTTGTCCGAAAATAAGAAGAATGCATACCTTTCTGCCATAAAAAAAGGAAATTTCTTCATTTTTGCTCCAAAATAAGGGGAACATTTGCGTTTTTGCCACCAAATAAGTGGAATTTCTGTCTTTTTCCCCAAAACAAAGGAAATTTCTGTCTTTTTTGCCCCAAAATAAGAAAAATTTCTGACTTATTACCCTGAAATAAGTGAAAGTTCTGCAAATTTGCCCCAACATAAAGTAAATTTCTGCCTTTTGCCCCAAAATATGGGGAATTTCAGCATTTTACATCAAAATAAAGGAAATTTCTGATTTTTGCACCAAAATATTTGGAATTTTTGCCTTTTTGCCCCAAAATAAAGGGAATTTCTTCATTTTTGCACCAATATTAGGGGAATTTCTGCAATTTTGCTCCAAAATACGGGTCATTTCTGCCTTTTTGCCCGAAATTAAGTGGAATTTCTGCCTTTTTGTCCCGAAATAAGTGAAATTTCTTCAATTTTAGCCAAAAATTAGGGATTTCATCTTTTTGCCCCAAAATAAGGGGAATTTCTGCCATTTTGCTCAGAAATATTTGAAATTTCTGAAATTTTACCCCAAAATAAGGGGTATTTCTGCCTTTTTGCCCCAAAATAAGGGGAATTTAAACCTTATTACCTCTAAATAAGAGAAATTTCTGCCTTTTTGCCACAAAATATACGGAATTTCTGCCTATTTGCCCCAAAATAAAGGAAATTTCAGCCTTTTTACCTAAAAATAAGTGAAATTTCTGCAATTTTGCCCCAAATAAGGGAAATTTCTGCAATTTTGCCCCAAAATAAGGTAAATTCCTGCAATTTTGCCCCAAAATAAAAAAAATTTCTGTAATTTTGCCCCAAAATAAGGATAATTTCTGATTTTATCCCCAAAATAAAGAGAATTTCTGCCTTTTGCCCCAAAATTAGGAGAATTTCTGCAATTTTGCTCCAAAATACAGGGAATTTCTGCTTTTTTGCCTGAAAATAAGGGGAATGCATTCCTTTTTGCCATAAAAAAGTGAAATTTCTTCATTTTTGCTCCTAAATAAGGGGAATTTCTGATTTTTGCCTCTAAATAAGTGGAATTTCTGTCTTTTTCCCCCAAAACAAAGGGAATTTCTGTCTTTTTTGCCCCAAAATAAGGGGAATTTCTGACTTATTACCCTGAAATAAGTGAAATTTCTGCAATTTTGCCTTAACATATAGGAAATTTCTGCCTTTTTGCCCGCAAATGAGGGGATTTCAGCCTATTTACCTCAAAATAAGAAGAATTTCTGCTTTTTTGCCACAAAATATTAGGAATTTCTGCATTTTTGCCCCAATATAAGGAAAATTTCTGCCTTTTTTTCCTGAAATAAGAGATATTTCTGCAATTTTGTTCCAAAATAAGCGGAATTTCTGAGTTTTGCCCCAAAATATGGAGAATTTCTGCCTTTTTCCCCAACATATAGGGATTTTCTGCCTTTTTGCCCCACAATTAGGGGAATTTCTGCAATTTTGCTCCAAAATACGGGGAATTTCTGCCTTTTTGCCAGAAAATAAGGGGAATGCATACCTTTTTGCCATATAAAAGGGAAATTTCTTCATTTTTGCTCCAAAATTAGGAAAATTTCTGCATTTTTGCATCTAAATAATTGGAATTTCTGTCTTTTTCCCCCAAAACAAAGTGAATTTCTGTCTTTTTTGCCCCAAAATAAAAGGAATTTCTGACTTATTACCCTGAAATAAGTAAAATTTCTGCAATTTTGCCCCAAAATAAGGGAAATTTCTGCCTTTTTCCCCCCAAATAAGGGGAATTTCAGCCTTTTTACCTCATAATAAGGGGAATTTCTGCTTTTTGCCTGTAATTCAGTGGAATTTCTGCCTTTTTGTCCTGAAATAAGTGAAATTTCTTCAATTTTAGCCAAAAATTAGGGATTTATTCTTTTGGCCCCAAAATAAGGGAAATTTCTGCCATTTTGCCCAGAAATATTTGAAATTTCTGAAATTTTACCCCAAATTAAGGGTTATTTCTGCTTTTGCCCCAAAATAAGGGGAATTTCAACCTTATTACCTTAAAATAAAGGAAATTTCTGCCTTTTTGCCACAAAATATACAAAATTTCTGCCTTTTTGCCCCAAAATAAAAAAAATTTCTGCAATTTTTCCCAAAATAAGGGGAATTTCTCTCTTTTTGCCCCAAAATAAAGTAAATTTCAGCCTTTTTACCTGAAAATAAGTTAAATTTCTACAATTTTTCCCCAAATAAGGGAAATTTCTGCAATTTTGCCCCAAAATAAGGTAAATTCCCGCAATTTTACCCCAAAATAAAAAAAAATTCTGAAATTTTGCCTCAAAATAAGGAAAATTTCTGATTTTTGCCCCAAAATAAAGGGAATTTCTGCCTTTTGCCCCAAAATTAGGAGAATTTCTGCAATTTTGCTCCAAAATACGGGGAATTTCTGCTTTTTAGCCCGAAAATAAGGGGAATGCATACCTTTTTGCCATAAAAAAGTGAAATTTCTTCATTTTTGCTCCAAAATAAGGGGAATTTCTGCTTTTTGCCTCTAAATAAGTGGAATTTCTGTCTTTTTCCCCCAAAACTAAGGGAATTTCTGTCATTTTTGCCCCAAAATAAGGGTAATTTCTGACTTATTACCCTGAAATAAGTGAAATTTCTGCAATTTTGCCCCAACATATAGGAAATTTCTGCCTTTTTGCCCCCAAATAAGGGGATTTCAGCCTTTTTACCTCAAAATAAGAAGAATTTCTGCATTTTTGCCACAAATTATTAGGAATTTCTGCCTTTGTGCCCCAAAATAAAAAAAAATTTCTGCCTTTGTTCCCTGAAATAAGAGAAATTTCTGCAATTTTGCCCCACAATAAGTGAATTTTCTGCAATTTTGCCCAAAAATAAAAAAAATTTCTGCATTTTTCTTCCAAATGAGAGGAATTTCAGACTTTTAACCTAAAAATAAGGGGAATTTCTGCATTTTTGCCACAAAATATTAGGAATTTCTGCATTTTTGCCCCAATATAAGGAAAATTTCTGCCTTCTTTTCCTGAAATAAGAGATATTTCTCTAATTTTGCTCCAAAATAAGTGGAATTTCTGAGTTTTGCCCCAAAATAAGGAGAATTTCTCTCGTTTTGCCCCAACAAATAGGGAATTTCTGCCTTTTTGCCCCACAATTAGGAGAATTTCTGCAATTTCGCTCTAAAATACGGGGAATTTCTGCCTTTTTCCCCGAAAATAATAGAATGCATAACTTTTTGCCATATAAAAGGGAAATTTCTTCATTTTTGCTCCAAAATATAAAAAATTTCTGCCTTTTTGCCTCTAAATAAGTGGAATTTCTGTCTTTTTCCCTCAAAACAAAGGGAATTTCTGTCTTTATTGCCCCAAAATAAGGGGAATTTCTGACTTATTACCCTGAAATAATTAAAATTTCTGCAATTTTGCCCCAAAATAAAGGAAATTTCTGACTTTTTCCTCCCAAATAAGTGGAATTTCAGCCTTTTTACCTCATAATAAGGGGAATTTCTGCATTTTTGCCTCTAAATAAGTGGAATTTCTGTCTTTTTCCCCCAAAACAAAGGGAATTTATGTCTTTTTTGCCCCAAAATAAGGAAAATTTCTGACTTATTACCCTGAAATAAATGAACTTTCTGCAATTTTGCCCCAATATAAGGGAAATTTCTGCCTTTTTGCCCCCAAATAAGGGGAATTTCAGTCTTTTTACCTCAAAATAAAAGGAATTTCTGAATTTTGGAACAAAATATTAGGAATTTCGGCTTTTTTGCCCCAAAATAAAAAAAATTTCTGCCTTTGTTCTTTGAAATAAGTAAAATTTCTGCAATTTTGCACCAAAATAAGTGAAATTTCTTCAATTTTGGCCCAAAATAAGGGAAATTTCTGGAATTTTGCCCCAAAATAAGTGAAATTTCTGAGTTTTGCCCTAAAATAAGGAGAATTTCTGCCTTTTTGCCCCACAATTCGTGAAATTTCTGATATTTTGCCCTAAAATAAAAGAAATTTTACAATTTTTCCTCATAATAAGGGAAATTTTTGCAATTTTGCCCCAAAATATGTGGAATTTCTGATTTTTTCCTCACAATTAGGATAATTTCTGCAATTTTGCCTCAAAATAAGGAGAATTTCTGCCTTTTGCTCCAAAATATGGGGAATTTCTGCCTTTTTGTCCGAAAATAAGAAGAATGCATACCTTTCTACCATAAAAAAGGGAAATTTCTTCATTTTTGCTACAAAATAAGGGGAACATTTGCGTTTTTGCCTCCAAATAAGTGGAATTTCTGTCTTTTTCCCCAAAACAAAGGAAATTTCTGTCTTTTTTGCCCCAAAATAAGAAAAATTTCTGACTTATTACCCTGAAATAAGTGAAATTTCTGCAAATTTGCCCCAAAATAAGGGAAATTTCTGCCTTTTGCCCCAAAATATGGGGAATTTCAGCATTTTACATCAAAATAAGGGAAATTTCTGATTTTTGCACCAAAATATTTGGAATTTTTGCCTTTTTGCCCCAAAATAAAGGGAATTTCTTCATTTTTGCACCAATATTAGGGGAATTTCTGCAATTTTGCTCCAAAATACGGGTCATTTCTGCCTTTTTGCCTGAAATTAAGTGGAATTTCTGCCTTTTTGTCCCGAAATAAGTGAAATTTCTTCAATTTTAGCCAAAAATTAGGGATTTCATCTTTTTGCCCCAAAATAAGGGGAATTTCTGCCATTTTGCCCAGAAATATTTGAAATTTCTGAAATTTTACCCCAAAATAAGGGGTATTTCTGCCTTTTTGCCCCAAAATAAGGGGAATTTAAACCTTATTACCTCTAAATAAGGGAAATTTCTGCATTTTTGCCTCTAAATAAGTGGAATTTCTGTCTTTTTGCCCCAAAATAAAAAAAATTCTGACTTATTATCTGAAAATAAGTGAAATTTCTGCAATTTTGCCTTAAATAAGGGAAATTTCTGCAATTTTGCCCCAAAATAAGGTAAATTCCTGCAATTTTGCCCCAAAGTAAAAAAAAATTCTGTAATTTTGCCCCAAAATAAGGATAATTTCTGATTTTATCCCCAAAATAAAGAGAATTTCTGCCTTTTGCCCCAAAATTAGGAGAATTTCTGCAATTTTGCTCCAAAATACAGGGAATTTCTGCTTTTTTGCCTGAAAATAAGGGGAATGCATTCCTTTTTGCCATAAAAAAGTGAAATTTCTTCATTTTTGCTCCTAAATAAGGGGAATTTCTGCTTTTTGCCTTTAAATAAGTGGAATTTCTGTCTTTTTCCCCCAAAGCAAAGGGAATTTCTGTCTTTTTTGCCCCAAAATAAGAGGAATTTCTGACTTATTACCCTGAAATAAATGAAATTTCTGCAATTTTGCCTCAACATATAGAAATTTCTGCCTTTTTGCCCCCAAATATGGGGATTTCAGCCTTTTTACCTCAAAATAAGAAGAATTTCTGCATTTTTGCCACAAAATATTAGGAATTTCTGCCTTTTTGCCCCAAAATAAAAAAAATTTCTGCCTTTTTTCATTGAAATAAGAGATATTTCTGCAATTTTGTTCCAAAATAAGCGGAATTTCTGAGTTTTGCTCCAAAATACAAAGAATTTCTGCCTTTTTGCCCCAAAATAAGGGGAATTTCAGCATTTTTACATCAAAATAATGGGAATTTCTGAATTTTGGCACAAAATATTAGGAATTTCTGCATTTTTCCCCAAAATAAAGGAAATTTCAGCCTTTTTACCTGAAAATAAGTGAAATTTCTGCAATTTTGCCCCAATATATAGGAAATTTCTGACTTTTTGCCCCCAAATGAGGGGATTTCAGCCTTTTTACCTCAAAATAAGAAGAATTTCTGCATTTTTGCCACAAAATATTAGGAATTTCTGCCTTTTTGCCCCAAAATAAAAAAAATTTCTGCCTTTTTTCCCTGAAATAAGGGAAATTTCTGCAATTTTGCCCCAAAATAAGTGAAATTTCTGCAATTTTGCCCCAAAATAAGGAAATTTCTGCATTTTTGCTTCCAAATAAGGGGAATTTCAGCCTTTTAACCTAAAAATAAAGGGAATTTCTGCATTTTTGCCACAAAATATTAGGAATTTTTGCCTTTTTGCCCCAATGTAAGGAAAATTTCTGCCTTTTTTCCCTGAAATAAGAGATATTTCTGCAATTTTGCTCCAAAATAAGTGGAATTTTTGAGTTTTGCCCCAAAATATGGAGAATTTCTGTCTTTTTGCCCCAACATATAGGTAATTTCTGCATTTTTGCCCCATATTTAGGGGAATTTCTGCAATTTTGATCCAAAACACGAGGAATTTCTAACTTTTGCCCGAAAATAAGAATGCATACCTTTTTGCCATATAAAAGGGAAATTTCTTCATTTTTGCTCCAAAATAAAAGGAATTTCTGCCTTTTTGCCTCTAAATAAGTGGAATTTCTGTCTTTTTCCCTCAAAACAAAGGAATTTCTGTCTTTTTTGCCCCAAAATAAAAGGAATTTCTGACTTATTACCCTGAAATAAGTAAAATTTCTGCAATTTTGCCCCAAAATAAGGGAAATTTCTGCCTTTTTTCCCACAAATAAGGGGAATTTCAGCCTTTTTACCTCATAATAAAAGGAATTTCTGAGTTTTGCCTCTAAATAAGTGGAATTTCTGTCTTTTTGCCCCAAAATAAAAAAAAATCTGACTTATTACCCTGAAATAAGTGAAATTTCTGCAATTTTGCCCCAAATAAGGGAAATTTCTTCAATTTTGCCCCAAAATAAGGTAAATTCCTGCAATTTTGCCCCAAAGTAAAAAAAAATTTCTGTAATTTTGTCGCAAAATAAGGATAATTTCTGATTTTATCCCCAAAATAAAGAGAATTTCTGCCTTTTGCCCCAAAATTAGGAAAATTTCTGCAATTTTGCTCCAAAATACAGGGAATTTCTGCTTTTTTGCCTGAAAATAAGGGGAATGCATTCCTTTTTGCCATAAAAAAGTGAAATTTCTTCATTTTTGCTCCAAAATAAGGGGAATTTCTGCTTTTTGCCTCTAAATAAGTGGAATTTCTGTCTTTTTCCCCCAAAACAAAGGGAATTTCTGTCTTTTTGCCCCAAAATAAGGGGAATTTCTGACTTATTACCCTGAAATAAGTGAAATTTCTGCAATTTTGCCTCAACATATAGGAAATTTCTGCCTTTTTGCCCCCAAATAAGGGGATTTCAGCCTTTTTACCTCAAAATAAGAAGAATTACTGCATTTTTGCCACAAAATATTAGGAATTTCTGCCTTTTTGCCCCAAAATAAAAAAAATTTCTGATTTTTTTCGTTGAAATAAGAGATATTTCTGCAATTTTGCTCCAAAATAAGCGGAATTTCTGAGTTTTGCCCCAAAATATGGAGAATTTCTGCCTTTTTCCCCAACATATAGGGATTTTCTGCCTTTTTGCCCCACAATTAGGGGAATTTCTGCAATTTTGCTCCAAAATACGGGGAATTTCTGCCTTTTTGCCAGAAAATAAGGGGAATGCATACCTTTTTGCCATATAAAAGGGAAATTTCTTCATTTTTGCTCCAAAATTAGGAAAATTTCTGCCTTTTTGCATCTAAATAAGTGGAATTTCTGTCTTTTTCCCCCAAAACAAAGGGAATTTCTGTCTTTTTTACCCCAAAATAAAAGGAATTTCTGACTTATTACCCTGAAATAAGTAAAATTTCTGCAATTTTGCCCGAAATAAGGGAAATTTCTGCCTTTTTCCCCCCAAATAAGGGGAATTTCAGCCTTTTTACCTCATAATAAGGGGAATTTCTGCTTTTTGCCTCGAAATAAGTGGAATTTCTGTCTTTTTGCCCCAAAATAAAAAAAATTTCTGACTTATTACCCTGAAATAAGTGAAATTTCTGCAATTTTGCCCCAATATAAAGGAAATTTCTGCCTTTTTGCCCCAAAATAAGGGGAATTTCAGCATTTTTACATCAAAATAATGGGAATTTCTGAATTTTGGCACAAAATATTAGGAATTTCTGCATTTTTCCCCAAAATAAAGGAAATTTCAGCCTTTTTACCTGAAAATAAGTGAAATTTCTGCAATTTTGCCCCAATATATAGGAAATTTCTGACTTTTTGCCCCCAAATGAGGGGATTTCAGCCTTTTTACCTCAAAATAAGAAGAATTTCTGCATTTTTGCCACAAAATATTAGGAATTTCTGCCTTTTTGCCCCAAAATAAAAAAAATTTCTGCCTTTTTTCCCTGAAATAAGGGAAATTTCTGCAATTTTGCCCCAAAATAAGTGAAATTTCTGCAATTTTGCCCCAAAATAAGGAAATTTCTGCATTTTTGCTTCCAAATAAGGGGAATTTCAGCCTTTTAACCTAAAAATAAAGGGAATTTCTGCATTTTTGCCACAAAATATTAGGAATTTTTGCCTTTTTGCCCCAATGTAAGGAAAATTTCTGCCTTTTTTCCCTGAAATAAGAGATATTTCTGCAATTTTGCTCCAAAATAAGTGGAATTTTTGAGTTTTGCCCCAAAATATGGAGAATTTCTGTCTTTTTGCCCCAACATATAGGTAATTTCTGCATTTTTGCCCCATATTTAGGGGAATTTCTGCAATTTTGATCCAAAACACGAGGAATTTCTAACTTTTGCCCGAAAATAAGAATGCATACCTTTTTGCCATATAAAAGGGAAATTTCTTCATTTTTGCTCCAAAATAAAAGGAATTTCTGCCTTTTTGCCTCTAAATAAGTGGAATTTCTGTCTTTTTCCCTCAAAACAAAGGAATTTCTGTCTTTTTTGCCCCAAAATAAAAGGAATTTCTGACTTATTACCCTGAAATAAGTAAAATTTCTGCAATTTTGCCCCAAAATAAGGGAAATTTCTGCCTTTTTTCCCACAAATAAGGGGAATTTCAGCCTTTTTACCTCATAATAAAAGGAATTTCTGAGTTTTGCCTCTAAATAAGTGGAATTTCTGTCTTTTTGCCCCAAAATAAAAAAAAATCTGACTTATTACCCTGAAATAAGTGAAATTTCTGCAATTTTGCCCCAAATAAGGGAAATTTCTTCAATTTTGCCCCAAAATAAGGTAAATTCCTGCAATTTTGCCCCAAAGTAAAAAAAAATTTCTGTAATTTTGTCGCAAAATAAGGATAATTTCTGATTTTATCCCCAAAATAAAGAGAATTTCTGCCTTTTGCCCCAAAATTAGGAAAATTTCTGCAATTTTGCTCCAAAATACAGGGAATTTCTGCTTTTTTGCCTGAAAATAAGGGGAATGCATTCCTTTTTGCCATAAAAAAGTGAAATTTCTTCATTTTTGCTCCAAAATAAGGGGAATTTCTGCTTTTTGCCTCTAAATAAGTGGAATTTCTGTCTTTTTCCTTCAAAACAAAGGGAATTTCTGTCTTTTTTGCCCCAAAATAAGGGGAATTTCTGACTTATTACCCTGAAATAAGTGAAATTTCTGCAATTTTGCCTCAACATATAGGAAATTTCTGCCTTTTTGCCCCCAAATAAGGGGATTTCAGCCTTTTTACCTCAAAATAAGAAGAATTACTGCATTTTTGCCACAAAATATTAGGAATTTCTGCCTTTTTGCCCCAAAATAAAAAAAATTTCTGATTTTTTTCGTTGAAATAAGAGATATTTCTGCAATTTTGCTCCAAAATAAGCGGAATTTCTGAGTTTTGCCCCAAAATATGGAGAATTTCTGCCTTTTTCCCCAACATATAGGGATTTTCTGCCTTTTTGCCCCACAATTAGGGGAATTTCTGCAATTTTGCTCCAAAATACGGGGAATTTCTGCCTTTTTGCCAGAAAATAAGGGGAATGCATACCTTTTTGCCATATAAAAGGGAAATTTCTTCATTTTTGCTCCAAAATTAGGAAAATTTCTGCCTTTTTGCATCTAAATAAGTGGAATTTCTGTCTTTTTCCCCCAAAACAAAGGGAATTTCTGTCTTTTTTACCCCAAAATAAAAGGAATTTCTGACTTATTACCCTGAAATAAGTAAAATTTCTGCAATTTTGCCCGAAATAAGGGAAATTTCTGCCTTTTTCCCCCCAAATAAGGGGAATTTCAGCCTTTTTACCTCATAATAAGGGGAATTTCTGCTTTTTGCCTCGAAATAAGTGGAATTTCTGTCTTTTTGCCCCAAAATAAAAAAAATTTCTGACTTATTACCCTGAAATAAGTGAAATTTCTGCAATTTTGCCCCAATATAAAGGAAATTTCTGCCTTTTTGCCCCAAAATAAGGGGAATTTCAGCATTTTTACATCAAAATAATGGGAATTTCTGAATTTTGGCACAAAATATTAGGAATTTCTGCATTTTTCCCCAAAATAAAGGAAATTTCAGCCTTTTTACCTGAAAATAAGTGAAATTTCTGCAATTTTGCCCCAAATAAAGGAAATTTCTGGAATTTTGCCCCAAAATAAGGTAAATTCCTGAAATTTTGCCCCAAAATAAAAAATATTTCTGGAATTTTGCCCCAAAATAAAGAAAATTTCTGATTTTTTCCCCAAAATAAAGAGAATTTCTGCCTTTTGCCCCAAAATTAGGAGAATTTCTGCAATTTTGCTTCAAAATACGGGGAATTTCTGCCTTTTTGCCCGAAAATAAGGGGAATGCATTTTTTTTGCCATAAAAAAGTGAAATTTCTTCATTTTTGCTCCAAAATAAGGGGAATTTCTGCTTTTTGCCTCTAAATAAGTGGAATTTCTGTCTTTTTCCCCCAAACAAAGGGAATTTCTGTCTTTTTTGCCCCAAAATAAGGGGAAATTCTGACTTATTACCCTGAAATAAGTGAAATTTCTGCAATTTTGCCCCAATATATAGGAAATTTCTGACTTTTTGCCCCCAAATGAGGGGATTACAGCATTTTTACCTCAAAATAAGAAGAATTTCTGCATTTTTGCCACAAAATATTAGGAATTTCTGCCTTTTTGCCCCAAAATAAAAAAAAATTCTGCCTTTTTTCCCTGAAATAAGGGAAATTTCTGCAATTTTGCCCCAAAATAAGTGAAATTTCTGCAATTTTGCCCCAAAATAAGAAAATTTCTGCATTTTTGCTTCCAAATAAGGGGAATTTCAGCCTTTTAACCTAAAAATAAAGGGAATTTCTGCATTTTTGCCACAAAATATTAGGAATTTTTGCCTTTTTGCCCCAATATAAGAAAAATTTCTGCCTTTGTTCCCTGAAATAAGAGATATTTCTGCAATTTTGCTCCAAAATAAGTGGAATTTTTGAGTTTTGCCCCAAAATATGGAGAATTTCTGTCTTTTTGCCCCAACATATAGGGAATTTCTGCATTTTTGCCCCATATTTAGGGGAATTTCTGCAATTTTGATCCAAAATACGAGGAATTTCTGCCTTTCTGCCCAAAAATAAGGAGAATGCATACCTTTTTGACATATAAAAGGGAAATTTCTTCATTTTTGCTCCAAAATAAAAGGAATTTCTGCCTTTTTGCCTCTAAATAATTGGATTTTCTGTTTTTTTCCCTCAAAACAAAGGAATTACTGTATTTTTTGCCCCAAAATAAAAGGAATTTCTGACTTATTACCCTGAAATAAGTAAAATTTCTGCAATTTTGCCCCAAAATAAGGGAAATTTCTGCCTTTTTTCCCCCAAATAAGGGGAATTTCAGCCTTTTTACCTCATAATAAGGGGAATTTCTGCATTTTTGCCTCTAAATAAGTGGAATTTCTGTCTTTTTGCCCCAAAATAAAAAAAATTTCTGACTTATTACCCTGAAATAAGTGAAATTTCTGCAATTTTGCCCCAATATAAGGGAAATTTCTGCCTTTTTGCCAACAAATAAGGGGAATTTCAGCCTTTTTACCTCAAAATTCGGGGAATTTCTGAATTTTGGCACAAAATATTTGGAATTTCTGCATTTTTGCCCCAAAATAAGGAAAATTTCGGCCTTTTTTCTCTGAAATAAGTGAAATTTCTGCAATTTTTCACCAACATAAGTGAAATTTTTGTAATTTTGCTCCAAAATAAGGGAAATTTCTGGAATTTTGCCTCAAAATAAGAGGAATTTCTGGGTTTTGCCCCCAAAAAAGGAGAATTTCTGCTTTTTGCCCCACAATTAGTGAAATTTCTGCAATTTTGCCCTAAAATAAAAGAAATTTTTGCGATTTTTCCCCATAATAAGGGAAATTTCTGCAATTTTTGCCCAAAATAAGGGGAATTTCTGATTTTTGCCCCACAATTAGGGAAATTTCTGCAATTTTGCCCCAAAATAAGGGGAATTTCTGCCTTTTGCCCCAAAATATGGGGAATTTCTGCTTTTTTGTCCGAAAATAAGAAGAATGCATACCTTTTTGCCATAAAAAAGGGAAATTTTTTCATTTTTGCTCCAAAATAAGGGGAACTTTTGCGTTTTTGCCTCCAAATAAGTGGAATTTCTGTCTTTTTCCCCCAAAACAAAGGAAATTTCTGTCTTTTTTGCCCCAAAACACAAAAAAAATTCTGGCTTATTACCCTGAAATAAGTGAAATTTCTGCAAATTTGCCCCAAAATAAGGGAAATTTCTGCCTTTTGCCCCAAAATATGGGGAATTTCAGCATTTTACATCAAAATAAGGGAAATTTCTGATTTTTGCACCAAAATATTAGGAATTTCTGCCTTTTTGCCCCAAAATAAAGGGAATTTCTTCATTTTTGCACCAATATTAAAGGAATTTCTGCAATTTTGCTCCAAAATACGGGTCATTTCTGCCTTTTTGCCCGAAATTAGTGGAATTTCTGCCTTTTTGTCCCAAAATAAGTGAAATTTCTTTAATTTTAGCCAAAAATTAAGGATTTCATCTTTTTGCACCAAAATATGGGGGATTTCTGCCTTTTTGCCCGAAAATAAGAAGAATACATAACTTTTTACCATAAAAAAGGGAAATTTCTTCATTTTTGCTCCAAAATAAGGGGAATTTCTGCTTTTTTGCCTCTAAATAAGTGGAATTTCTGTCTTTTTTGCCCCAAAATAATGAAAATTTCTGAGTTATTACCCTGAAATAAGAGAAATTTCTGCAATTTTGCCCCAATATAAGGGAAATTTCTGCAATTTTCCCCAAAATAAGGGAAATTTCTGGAATTTTGCCCCCAAATAAGTGGAATTTCTGAGTTTTGCCCCAAAATAAGGAGAATTTCTGCCTTTTTGCCCACAATTAGTGAAATTTCTGCAATTTTGCCCTAAAATAAAAAAAAATTTCTACAATTTTTCCCCATAATAAGGGAAATTTCTGCAATTTTGCCCCAAAATAAGGGGAATTTCTTTTTTTGCCCCCAAATAAGGGAAATTTCTGCAATTTTGCCCTAAAATAAGGGGAATTTCTGCCTTTTGCCCCAAAATAAGGAGAATTTCTGCCTTTTTGTCCCAAAATAAAGAAAATTACTGCATTTTTTACCCCAACATTAGGTGAATTTCTGCAATTTTGCTCCAAAATACAGGGATTTTCTGCCTTTTTCGTCGAAAATAAAGGGAATTTCTGCCATTTTGCTGCGAAATAAGTGAAATTTCTGCAGTTTTAACCCAAAATAAGGGGAATTTCTGCCTTTTTGCCCCCAAATTAGGGGAATTTTTGCAATTTTGCTACAAAATATGGGGAATTTCTGCCTTTTTGCCCGAAAATAAAGGGAATGTTTACCTTTTTGTAGTAAAAAAATGAAATTTCTTCATTTTTGCCCCAAAATAAGGGGATTTTCTGCCTTTTTGACTCAAAATAAGTGCAATTTTTCCCTTTTCCCCAAAAATAAATGAAATTTCTGTCTTTTTGCACCAAAATAAGAAAAATTTCTGACTTTTTGCCAGAAAATAAGGGAAATTAAGCCTTTTTACCTCAAAATAAAAGGAATTTCTGCCTTTTTGCCCCAAAATATGGGGAATTTCTGCATTTTTGCCCCAAAATAAGAAAAATTTCTGCAATTTTGTACCAAAATAAAAGATATTTCTGCCTTTTTGCCCCAAAATAAGAAAAATTCTGCTTTTTTTCTGAAATAAGTGAAATTTCTGCAATTTTGCCCCAAAATAAGGTAAATTTCTGCAATTTTGCCCCAATGTGAAGGAAATTTCTGCAATTTTGCCCCAAAATAAGGGGAATTTCTGACTTTATGCTCCCGAAAAAAGGAGATTTTCTGTCTTTTTGCCCCAAATTAAGAGAATTTCTGCATTTTTGCCCGAAAATTATGAGAATTTCTGCAATTTTGCTTCAAAATACGGTTAATTTCTGCCATTTAGCCTCAAAATAAAGGTAATTTCTGCATTTTCCCAATATTTGGGAATTTCTGCATTTTACCTCTAAATAAGGGGAATTTCTGCATTTTACCTCAAAATAAGAAGAATTTCTGCCTTTTGCCCCAAAATATGGGGAATTTCTGCATTTTTGTTCCAAAATAAAAAAAATTTCTTCAATTTTGTGCCATAATAAAAGAAATTTCTCCTTTTTGCCCCAAAATAAGAGGAATTTCTGACTTTTTGCCTTGAAGTAAATGAAATTTCTGCAATTTTGCCCAAAAATATGGGAAATTTGTGCCTTTTTGCCCCAAAATAAGGGGAATTCCTTCCTATTGCCCCAAAATATGGGGAATTTCTGCCTTTTTGCCCGAAAATAAAAAGAATGCATACCTTTTTGCCATAAAAAAGAGAAATTTCTTCATTTTTGCTACAAAATAAGGGGAACTTTTGCATTTTTGCTTCCAAATATGTGGAATTTCTGTCTTTTTCCCCCAAAACAAAGGAAATTTCTGTCTTTTTTGCCCCAAAATAAGAAAAATTTCTGACTTATTACCCTGAAATAAGTGAAAGTTCTGCAAATTTGCCCCAAAATAAGGTAAATTTCTGCCTTTTGCCCCAAAATGTGGGGAATTTCAGCATTTTACATCAAAATAAGGGAAATTTCTGATTTTGCACCTAATATGGAGAATTTCTGCCTTTTTGCCCGAAATTAAGTTGAAACTTTTGCATTTTTGCCTCCAAATAAGTGGAATTTCTGTCTTTTTCCCCCAAAACAAAGGAAATTTCTGTCATTTTTCCCCAAAATAAAAAAAAAATTCAGACTTATTACCCATAAATAAGTAAAATTTTTGCCAATTTTCCCCAAAATAAGGGAAATTTCTGTCTTTTGCCCCAAAATATGAGGAATTTCGGCATTTTACATCAAAATAAGAGAAATTTCTGATTTTTGCACAAAAATATTAGGAATTTCTGCATTTTTGCCCCAAAATAAAGGGAATTTCTTCATTTTTGCACCAATATTAGGGGAATTTCTGCAATTTTGCTCCAAAATACGGGTCATTTCTGCCTTTTTGCCCGAAATTAAGTTAAATTTCTGCCTTTTTGTCTCGAAATAAGTGAAATTTCTTCAATTTTAGCCAAAAATTAGGGATTTCATCTTTTTGCCCCAAAATAAGGGGAATTTCTGCCATTTTGCCCAGAAATATTTGAAATTTCTGAAATTTTACCCCAAAATGAGGGGAATTTCTGCCTTTTTGCCCCAAAATAAGAAGAAATCCAACATTATTACCTCAAAATAAGGGAAATTTCTGCCTTTTTGCCACAAAATATATGGAATATCTGCCTTTTTGCCCCAAAATAAGGAAAATTTCTATAATTTTTCCCCAAAATAAGGGGAATTTCTCTTTTTTTGCCCAAAAATAAAGGAAATTTCAGCCTTTTTACCTAAAAATAAGTGAAATTTCTGAAATTTTGCCCTAAATAAGGGAAATTTCTGCAATTTTGCGACAAAATAAGGTAAATTCCTGCAATTTTGCCCCAAAATAAAGAAAATTTCTGAAATTTTGCCCAAAATAAGGGGAATTTCTGATTTTTGCCCCAAAATAAAGGGAATTTCTGCCTTTTGCCCCAAAATTAGGGGAATTTCAGCAATTTTGCTCCAAAATATGGGGAATTTCTGCTTTTTTGCCTGAAAATAAGAAGAATGCATACCTTTTTGCCATAAAAAAAGTGAAATTTCTTCATTTTTGCTCCAAAATAAGGGAAATTTCTGCATTTTTGCCTCTAAATAAGTGGAATTTCTGTCTTTTTCCCCCAAAACAAAGGGAATTTCTGACTTTTTTGCCCAAAAATGAGGGGAATTTCTGACTTATTACCCTGAAATAGTGAAATTTCTGCAATTTTGCCCCGAAATAAGAGAAATTTCTGCATTATCGCTTCCAAATAATGGGAATTTCAGCCTTTTAACCTAAAAATAAAAGGAATTTCTGCATTTTTGCCACAAAATATTAGGAATTTCTGCCTTTTTGCCTCAATATAAGGAAAATTTCTGCCTTTTTTCCCTGAAATAAGAGATATTTCTGCTATTTTGCTCCAAAATAAGTGGAATTTCTGAGTTTTGCCCCAAAATAAGGAGAATTTCTGTCTTTTTGCCCCACCATATAAAGAATTTCTGCTTTTTTGTCCAACAATTATGGGAATTTCTGCAATCTTGCTCCAAAATACGGGGAATTTCTGCCTTTTTCCCCGAAAATAAGGGGAATGCATACCTTTTTGCCATATAAAAGGGAAATTTCTTCATTTTTGCTCCAAATTAAGGAAAGTTTCTGCATTTTTGCCTCTAAATAAGTGGAATTTCTGTCTTTTTCCCCCAAAACAAAGGGAATTTCTGTCTTTTTTGCCCCAAAATAAAAGGAATTTCTGACTTATTACCCGGAAATAAGTAAAATTTCTCCAATTTTGCCCCAAAATAAGGGAAATTTCTGCCTTTTTCCCCCCAAATAAGGGGAATTTCAGCCTTTTTACCTCATAATAAAGGGAATTTCTGTATTCTTGCCTCTAAATAAGTGAAATTTCTGTCTTTTTCCCACAAAACAAAGGGAATTTTTGTCTTTTTTGCCCCAAAATTAGGAAAATTTCTGCCTTATTACCCTAAAATAAGTGGAATTTCTGCAATTTTGCCCCAATATAAGGAAAATTTCTGCCTTTTTGCCCCCAAATAAGGGGAATTTCAGTTTTTTTACCTCAAAATAAAGGGAATTTCTGAATTTTGGCACAAAATATTAGGAATTTCTGCCTTTTTGCCCCAAAATAAGGAAAATTTCTGCCTTTTTTCTCTGAAATAAGTAAAATTTCTGCAATTTTGCACCAAAATAAGTGAAATTTCTGCAATTTTGCCCCAAAACAATAGAAATTTCTGGAATTTTGCCCCAAAATAAGTGGAATTTCTGTGTTTTGCCCCAAAATAAGGAGAATTTCTGATTTTTGCCCTACAATTAGGGAAATTTCTGCAATTTTGCACCAAAATAAGGGGAATTTCCGCCTTTTGCCCCAAAATATGGGGAATTTCTGCTTTTTGTCCGAAAATAAGAAGAATGCATACCTTTTTGCCATAAAAAAGGGAAATTTCTTCATTTTTGCTCCAAAATAAGGGAAACTTTTGCATTTTTGCCTCCAAATAAGTGGAATTTCTGTCTTTTTCCCCCAAAACAAAGGAAATTTCTGTCATTTTTCCCCAAAATAAAAAAAAAAATTCAGACTTATTACCCATAAATAAGTAAAATTTTTGCCAATTTTCCCCAAAATAAGGGAAATTTCTGTCTTTTGCCCCAAAATATGAGGAATTTCGGCATTTTACATCAAAATAAGAGAAATTTCTGATTTTTGCACAAAAATATTAGGAATTTCTGCATTTTTGCCCCAAAATAAAGGGAATTTCTTCATTTTTGCACCAATATTAGGGGAATTTCTGCAATTTTGCTCCAAAATACGGGTCATTTCTGCCTTTTTGCCCGAAATTAAGTAGAATTTCTGCCTTTTTGTCCTGAAATAAGTTAAATTTCTTCAATTTTAGCCAAAAATTAGGGATTTCATCTTCTTGCCCCAAAATAAGGGGAATTTCTGCCATTTTGCTCCAAAATAAGGGGAATTTCAACATTATTACCTCAAAATAAGGGAAATTTCTGCCTTTTGGCCACAAAATATACGGAATTTCTGCCTTTTTGCCCCAAAATAAGGAAAATTTCTATAATTTTTCCCCAAAATAAGGGGAATTTCTCTTTTTTTGCCCCAAAATAAAGTAAATTTCAGACTTTTTACCTGAAAATAAGTGAAATTTCTGCAATTTTGCCCCAAATAAGGGAAATTTCTGCAATTTTGCCACAAAAAAGGTAAATTCCTGCAATTTTGCCCCAAAATAAAGAAAATTTCTGGAATTTTGCCCCAAAATAAGGGAAATTTCTGCATTTTTGCTTCCAAATAAGGGGAATTTCAGCCTTTTAACCTAAAAATAAGGGGAATTTCTGTATTTTTTCCACTAATATTAGGAATTTCTGCATTTTTGCCCTAATATAAGGAAAATTTCTGCCTTTTTTCCCTGAAATAAGAGATATTTCTACTATTTTGCTCCAAAATAAGTGGAATTTCTGAGTTTTTCCCCAAAATAAGGAGAATTTCTGTCTTTCTGCCCCAACATATAGGGAATTTCTGCTTTTTTGCCCAACAATTTGGGGAATTTCTGCAATCTTGCTCCAAAATACAGGGAATTTCTGACTTTTTGCCCAAAAATAAGGGGAATGCATACCTTTTTGCCATATAAAAGGGAAATTTCTTCATTTTTGCTCCAAAATAAGGAAAATTTCTGCCTTTTTGCCTCTAAATAAGTGGAATTTCTGTCTTTTTCCCCCAAAACAAAGGGAATTTCTGTCTTTTTTTGCCCCAAAATAAAAGGAATTTCTGACTTATTACCCGGAAATAAGTATAATTTCTGCAATTTTGCCCCAAAATAAGGGAAATTTCTGCCTTTTTACCCCAAAGAAGGGGAATTTCAGCCTTTTTACCTAATAATAAGAAGAATTTCTGCATTTTGCCTCTAAATAAGTGGAATTTCTGTCTTTTTCCCCCAAAACAAAGGGAATTTCTCTCTTTTTTGCCCCAAAATTAGGAAAATTTCTGCCTTATTACCCTAAAATAAGTGAAATTTCTGCAATCTTGCCCCAATATAAGGGAAATTTCTGCTTTTTTGCCCCCAAATAAGGGGAATTTTAGCCTTTTTACCTCAAAATAAGGGGAATTTCTGAATTTTGGCATAAAATATTAAGAATTTCTGCCTTTTTCCCCAAAATAAGGAAAATTTCTGCCTTTTTTCTCTGAAATAAGTGAAATTTCTGCAATTTAGCACCAAAATAAGTGAAATTTCTGCAATTTTGCCCCAAAATAAGGGAAATTTTTGGAATTTTGCCCCAAAATAAGTGGAATTTCTGAGTTTTGCCCCAAAATAAGGAGAATTTCTGTCTTTTTGCCCCACAATTAGTGAAATTTCTGCAATTTTGTTCTAAAATAAAAGAAATTTTTGCAATTTTTTACCATAATAAGGGAAATTTCTGCAATTTTGCCCCAAAATAAAGGGGAATTTCTGATTTTTGCCCCACAATTAGGGAAATTTCTACAATTTTGCCCCAAAATAAGGGGAATTTCTGCTTTTTGCCCCAAAATATGGGAAATTTCTGCTTTTTGTCCGTAAATAAGAAGAATGCATACCTTTTTGCCATAAAAAAGGGAAATTTCTTCATTTTTGCTCCAAAATAAGGGAAACTTTTGCGTTTTTGCCTCCAAGTAAGTGGAATTTCAGTCTTTTTCCCCCCCAAAAAAGGAAATTTCTGTCTTTTTGCGCCAAAATAAAAAAAAATTTCAGACTTATTACCCTGAAATAAGTGAAATTTCTGCAAATTTGCCCCAAAATAAGGGAAATTTCTGCCTTTTGCCCCAAAATATGGGGAATTTCAGCATTTTACATCAAAATAAGAGATATTTCTGATTTTTGCACAAAAATATTAGGAATTTCTGCATTTTTGCCCCAAAATAAAGGGAATTTCTTCATTTTTGCACCAATATTAGGGGAATTTCTGCAATTTTGCTCCAAAATACGGGTCATTTCTGCCTTTTTGCCCGAAATTAAGTTGAATTTCTGCCTTTTTGTCCTGAAATAAGTGAAATTTCTTCAATTTTAGCCGAAAATTAGGGATTTCATCTTTTTGCCCCAAAATAAGGGGAATTTCTGCCATTTTGCCCCAAAATAAGGGGAATTTCAACATTATTACCTCAAAATAAGGGAAATTTCTGCCTTTTTGCCACAAAATATATGGAATTTCTGCCTTTTTGCCCCAAAATAAGGAAAATTTCTATAATTTTTCCCCACAATAAGGGGAATTTCTTTTTTTTGCCCCAAAATAAAGTAAATTTCAGAATTTTTACCTGAAAATAAGTGAAATTTCTGCAATTTTGCCCCAAAATAAGGGAAATTTCTGGAATTTTGCCCCAAAATAAGTGGAATTTCTGAGTTTTGCCCCAAAATAAGGAGAATTTCTGTCTTTTTGCCCCACAATTAGTGAAATTTCTGCAATTTTGCTCTAAAATAAAAGAAATTTTTGCAATTTTTTACCATAATAAGGGAAATTTCTGCAATTTTGCCCCAAAATAAGGGGAATTTCTGATTTTTGCCACACAATTAGGGAAATTTCTACAATTTTGCCCAAAAATAAAAGGAATTTCTGCTTTTTGCCCCAAAATATGGGAAATTTCTGCTTTTTGTCTGTAAATAAGAAGAATGCATACCTTTTTGCCATAAAAAAGGTAAATTTCTTCATTTTTGCTCCAAAATAAGGGAAACTTTTGCGTTTTTGCCTCTAAATAAGTGGAATTTCTGTCTTTTTCCCCCAAAACAAATGAAATTTTTGTCTTTTTGCCCCAAAATAAGTAAAATTTCTGACTTATTACCCTGAAATAAGTAAAATTTCTGCAAATTTGCCCCCAAAAAAGGGAAATTTCTGCCTTTTGCCCCAAAATATGGCGAATTTCAGCATTTTACATCAAAATAAGGGAAATTTCTGATTTTTGCACTAAAATATGGAAAATTTCTGCCTTTTTGCCCCAAAATAAAGGGAATTTCTGCATTTTTCACCAATATTAGGGGAATTTCTGCAATTTTGCTCCAAAATACCGGTCATTTCTGCCTTTTTGCCTGAAATTAAGTGGAATTTCTGCCTTTATGTCCCGAAATAAGTGAAATTTCTTCAATTTTAGCCAAAAATTAAGGATTTCATCTTTTTGTCCCAAAATGAGGGGAATTTCTGCCATTTTGCCCTGAAATATTTGAAATTTCTCAAAATTTACCCCAAAATAAGGGGAATTTCTGCCTTTTTGCCTCTAAATAAGGGGAATTTCTGTCTTTTTTCCCCAAAACAAAGGGAATTCCTGTCTATTTTGCCCCAATATAAGGAAAATTTCTGCCTTTTTTCCCTGAAATAAGAGATATTTCTGCAATTTTGCCCCAAAATAAGTGGAATTTCTGAGTTTTGCCCCAAAATAAAAAGAATTTCTGCTTTTTTGCCCCACAATTATTGAAATTTCTGCAATTTTGCCCTAAAATAAAAGAAATTTCTGCAATTTTTTTCCTATAATAAGGGAAATTTCTGCAATTTTAACCCAAAATAAGGGGAATTTCTGTTTTTGCCCCACAATTATGGAAATTTCTGCAATTTTGCCCCACAATTAGGGAAATTTCTGCAATTTTGCCCCAAAATAAAGGGAATTTCTGCCTTTTACCCCAAAATATGGGGGATTTCTGACTTTTTGTCCGAAAATAAGAAGAATGCATACTTTTTTGCCATAAAAAGGGAATTTTCTTCATTTTTGCTCCAAAATAAGGGGAACTTTTGCCTTTTTGCCTCTAAATAATTCGAATTTCTGTCTTTTTCCCCCAAAACAAATAAATTTTCTGTCTTTTTTGCCCCAAAATAAGAAAAATTTCTGACTTATTACCCTGAAATAAGTGAAATTTCTGCAAATTTGCCCCAAAATAAGAGAAATTTCTGCCTTTTGCTCCAAAATATGAAAAATTTCAGCATTTTACATCAAAATAAGAAAAATTTCTGATTTTTTCACTAAAATATGGAGAATTTCTGCCTTTTTGCCCCAAAATAAAGGGAATTTCTGCATTTTTGCACCAATATTAGGGGAATTTCTGCAATTATGCTCCAAAATACGGGTCATTTCTGCCTTTTTGCCTGAAATTAAGTGCAATTTCTGCCTTTTTGTCCCGAAATATGTCAAATTTCTTCAATTTTTGCCAAAAATTAGGGATTTCATCTTTTTGCCGCAAAATGAGGGGAATTTCAACCATTTTGCCCTGAAATATTTGAAATTTCTGAAATTTTACTTCAAAATAAGGACAATTTCTGCCTTTTTGCCTCTAAATAAGTGGAATTTCGGTCTTTTTCCCCCAAAACAAAGGGAATTTCTGTTTATTTTGCCCAAATATAAGGAAAATTTCTGCCTTTTTTCCCTGAAATAAGAGATATTTCTGCAATTTTGCCCCAAAATAAGTGGAATTTCTGAGTTTTGCCCCAAAATAAGGAGAATTTTGTATTTTTGCCCCAACATATACGGAATATCTGCCTTTTTGCCCCACAATTAGGGGAATTTCTGCAATTTTGCTCCAAAATACGGGGAATTTCTGCCTTTTTGCCCGAAAATAAGGGGAATGCATACCTTTTTGCCATATAAAAGGGAAATTTCTTCATTTTTGCTCCAAAATAAGGGAAATTTCTACCTTATTGTCTCTAAATAAGTGGAATTTCTGTATTTTTTCCAGAAAACAAAGGGAATTACTGTCTTTTTTGCATCAAAATAAAAGGAATTTCTGACTTATTACCATAAATAAGTGAAATTTCTGCAATTTTTCCCCAAAATAAGGGAAATTTCTGCATTTTTGATTCCAAATAAGGGGAATTTCAGCCTTTAACCTAAAAATAAGGGGAATTTCTGCATTTTTGCCACAAAATATTAGGAATTTCTGCCTTTTTGCCACAATATAAGGAAATTTTTTGCCTTTTTTCCCTGAAATAAGAGACATTTCTGCAATTTTACCCCAAAATAAGTGGAATTTCTGAGTTTTGCCCCAAAATAAGGAGAATTTCTGTCTTTTTGCCCCAACGTATAGGGAATTTCTGCCTTTTTGCCCCACAATTAGGGGAATTTCTGCAATTTTGCTCCAAAATACAGGGAATTTCTGCCTTTTTGCCCGAAAATAAGGGGAATGCATACCTTTTTGCCATATAAAAGGGAAATTTCTTCATTTTTGCTCCAAAATAAAAGGAATTTCTGCCTTTTTGCCTCTAAATAAGTGGAATTTCTGTCTTTTTCCCCCAAAACAAAAAAAATTTCTGTCTTTTTTGCCCCTAAATAAGGGGAATTTCTGACTTATTACCCTGAAATAAGTAAAATTTCTGCAATTTTGCCCCAAAATAAGGGACATTTCTTCCTTTTTGCTCCCAAATAACGGAAATATCAACATTTTTACCTCATAATAAGGGGAATTTCTGCATTTTTCCCTTTAAATAAGTGGAATTTCTGTCTTTTTCCCCCAAAACAAAGGAAATTTATGTATTTTTTGCCCCAAAATAAGGAAAATTTCTGACTTCTTACCCTGAAATAAGTGAAATTTCTGCAATTTTGCCCCAATATAAGGGAAATTTCTGCCTTTTTGCCCCCAAATAAGGGAATTTCAGCCTTTTTACCTAAAAATAAGGGGAATTTCTGAATTTTGGCACAAAATATTAGGAATTTCTGCCTTTTTGATCCAAAATAAGGAAAATTTCTGCCTTTTTTCTCTGAAATAAGTGAAATTTCTGCAATTTCGCACCAAAATAAGTGAAATTTCTGCAATTTTGCTCCAAAATAAGGGAAATTTCTGGAATTTTGCCCCAAAATAAGTGGAATTTCTGAGTTTTGCCCCAAAATAAGGAGAATTTCTGCCTTTTGCCCCACAATTAGCGAAATTTCTGCAATTTTGCCCTAAAATAAGAGAAATTTCTGCAATTTTTCCCCATAATAAGAGAAATTTCTGCAATTTTGCCCCAAAATAAGGGGAATTTCTGCCTTTTGCCCCAAAATATGGAGAATTTCTGCCTTTTTGTCTGAAAATAAGAAGAATGCATACCTTTTGCCATAAAAAAGGGAAATTTCTTCATTTTTACTCCAAAATAATGGGAACTTTTGCCTTTTTGCCTCTAAATAAGTGGAATTTCTGTCTTTTTCCCCCAAAACAAATGAAATTTCTGTTTTTTGCCCCAAAATAATCAAAATTTCTGGCTTATTACCCTGAAATAAGTGAAATTTCTGCAAATTTGCCCCAAAATAAGGGAAATTTCTGCCTTTTGCCCCAAAATATAAGGAATTTCAGCATTTTACATCAAAATAAGGAAAATTTCTGATTTTTGCACCAAAATATGGAGAATTTCTGCTTTTTTGCCCCAAAATAAAGGAAATTTCTGCATTTTTCACCAATATTAGGGGAATTTCTGCAATTTTGCTCCAAAATACGGGTCATTTCTGCCTTTTTGCCCGAAATTAAGTGGAATTTCTGCCTTTATGACCCGAAATAAGTGAAATTTCTTTAATTTTAGCCAAAACTTAAGGATTTCATCTTTTTGTCCCAAAATGAGGGGAATTTCTGCCATTTTGCCCTGAAATATTTGAAATTTCTGAAATTTTACTTCAAAATAAAGGGAATTTCTGCCTTTTTGCCTCTAAATAAAGGGAATTTCTGTCTTTTTCCCACAAAACAGAGGGAATTTCTGTATATTTTGCCCCAATATAAGGAAAATTTCTGCCTTTTTTCCCTGAATTAAGAGATATTTCTGCAATTCTGCCCCAAAATAAGTGGAATTTCTGAGTTTTGCCCCAAAATAAAAAGAATTTCTGCCTTTTTGCCCAACAATTAGTGAAATTTCTGCAATTTTGCCCTAAAATAAAAGAAATTTCTGCAATTTTTCTCCATAATAAGGGAAATTTCTGCAATTTTGCCCCAAAATAAGGGGAATTTCTGTTTTTTGCCCCACAATTAGGGAAATTTCTGCAATTTTGCCCCACAATTAGGGAAATTTCTTTAATTTTGCCCCAAAGTAAGGGGAATTTCTGCCTTTTACCCCAAAATATGGGGAATTTCTGCCTTTTTGTCCGAAAATAAGAAGAATGCATACTTTTTTGCCATAAAAAAAAGAAATTTCTTCATTTTTGCTCCAAAATAAGGGAAACGTTTGCCTTTTTGCCTCTAAATAAGTGGAATTTCTTTCTTTTTCCCCCAAAACAAATGAATTTTCTGTATTTTTTGCCCCAAAGTAAGAAAAAATTCTGACTTATTACCCTGAAATAAGTGAAATTTCTGCAAATTTGCCCCAAAATAAGAGAAATTTCTGCCTTTTGCCCCAAAATATGGGGAATTTCAGCATTTTACATCAAAATAAGGGAAATTTCTGATTTTTGCACCAAAATATGGAGAATTTCTGCCTTTTTGCCCCAAAATAAAGGGAATTTCTGCATTTTTGCACCAATATTAGGGGAATTTCTGCAATTTTGCTCCAAAATACGGGTCATTTCTGCCTTTTTGCCCGAAATCAAGTGGAATTTCTGCCTTTTTGTCCCGAAATAAGTGAAATTTCTTCAATTTTTGCCAAAATTAGGGATTTCATCTTTTTGCCACAAAATGAGGGGAATTTCTGCCATTTTGCCCTGAAATATTTGAAATTTCTAAAATTTTACCCCAAAATAAGGGGAATTTCTGCCTTTTTGTCTCTAAATAAGTGGAATTTCTGTCTTTTTCCCAGAAAACAAAGGGAATTACTGTCTTTTTTGCCTCAAAATAAGGGGAATTTCTGACTTATTACCCTGAAAGAAGTGAAATTTCTGCAATTTTGCCCCAAAATAAGGGAAATTTCTGCATTTTTGCTTCCAAATAAGGGGAATTTCAGCCTTTTAACCTCGTAATAAGGGGAATTTCTGCATTTTTGCCTCTAAATAAGTGGAATTTCTGTCTTTTTCCCCCGAAAAAAAGGAAATTTCTGTCTTTTTGACCCTAAATAAGGGGAATTTCTGACTTATTACCCTAATATAAGTAAAATTTCTGCAATTTTGCCCAAAAATAAGGGAAATTTCTGCATTTTGCCCCCAAATAAGGGGAATTTCAGCCTTTTTACCTCATAATAAGGGGAATTTCTGCCTTTTTGCCTCTAAATAAGTGGAATTTCTGTCTTTTTCCCCTAAAACAAAGGGAATTTCTGTCTTTTTTGCCCCAAAATAAGGAAAATTTCTCACTTATTACCCTGAAATAAGTTAAATTTCTGCAATTTTGCCCCAATATAAGGGAAATTTCTGCCTCTTTGCCCCCAAATAAGGGAAATTTCAGCCTTTTTACCTCAAAATAAGGGGAATTTCTGAATTTTGGCACAAAATATTAGGAATTTCTGCCTTTTTGCCCCAAAATAAGGAAAATTTCTGCCTTTTTTTCTCTGAAATAAGTAAAATTTCTGCAGTTTTGCAACAAAATAATTGATATTTCTGCAATTTTGCCACAAAATAAGGGAAATTTGTGATATTTTGCCCCAAAATAAGTGAAATTTCTGAGTTTTGCTTAAAAATAAGGAGAATTTCTGCATTTTTGCTCCACAATTAGTGAAATTTCTGCAATTTTGCCCTAAAATAAAAGTAAATTTTGCAATTTTTCCCCATAATAAGGGAAATTTCTGCAATTTTGCCCCAAAATAAGCGGAATTTCTGATTTTTGCCCCACAATTAGTTAAATTTCTGCAATTTTGCCCCAAAATAAGGGGAATTTCTGCCTTTTGCCCCAAAATATGGGGAATTTCTGCCTTTTTTTTCCAAAAATAAGAACAATGCATAACTTTTTGCCATAAAAAAGGGAAATTTCTTCATTTTTGCTACAAAATAAGGGGAACTTTTGCATTTTTGCCTCCAAATATGTGGAATTTCTGTCTTTTTCCCCCAAAACAAAGGAAATTTCTGTCTTTTTTGCCCCAAAATAAGAAAAATTTCTGACTTATTACCCTGAAATAAGTGAAAGTTCTGCAAATTTGCCCCAAAATAAGGGAAATTTCTGCCTTTTGCCCCAAAATGTGGGGAATTTCAGCATTTTACATCAAAATAAGGGAAATTTCTGATTTTTGCACCAAAATATTAGGAATTTCTGCCTTTTTGCCCCAAAATAAAGGGAATTTCTTCATTTTTGCACCAATATTAGGGGAATTTCTGCAATTTTGCTCCAAAATATGGGTCATTTCTGCCTTTTTGCCCGAAATTAAGTAGAATTTCTGCCTTTTTGTCCCGAAATAAGTGAAATTTCTTCAATTTTAGCCCAAAATTAGGGATTTCATCTTTTTGCCCCAAAATAAGGGGAATTTCTGCCATTTTGCCCTAAAATAAGGGGAATTTCAACATTATTACCTCAAAATAAGGGAAATTTCTGCCTTTTTGCCACAAAATATACGGAATTTCTGCCTTTTTGCCCCAAAATAAGGAAAATTTCTATAATTTTTCCCCACAATAAGGGGAATTTCTTTTTTTTGCCCCAAAATAAAGTAAATTTCAGAATTTTTACCTGAAAATAAGTGAAATTTCTGCAATTTTGCCCCAAAATAAGGGAAATTTCTGGAATTTTGCCCCAAAATAAGTGGAATTTCTGAGTTTTGCCCCAAAATAAGGAGAATTTCTGTCTTTTTGCCCCACAATTAGTGAAATTTCTGCAATTTTGCTCTAAAATAAAAGAAATTTTTGCAATTTTTTACCATAATAAGGGAAATTTCTGCAATTTTGCCCCAAAATAAGGGGAATTTCTGATTTTTGCCACACAATTAGGGAAATTTCTACAATTTTGCCCCAAAATAAAAGGAATTTCTGCTTTTTGCCCCAAAATATGGGAAATTTCTGCTTTTTGTCTGTAAATAAGAAGAATGCATACCTTTTTGCCATAAAAAAGGTAAATTTCTTCATTTTTGCTCCAAAATAAGGGAAACTTTTGCGTTTTTGCCTCCAAGTAAGTGGAATTTCTGTCTTTTTCCCCCCCAAAAAAGGAAATTTCTGTCTTTTTGCGCCAAAATAAAAAAAAATTTCAGACTTATTACCCTGAAATAAGTGAAATTTCTGCAAATTTGCCCCAAAATAAGGGAAATTTCTGCCTTTTGCCCCAAAATATGGGGAATTTCAGCATTTTACATCAAAATAAGAGAAATTTCTGATTTTTGCACAAAAATATTAGGAATTTCTGCATTTTTGCCCCAAAATAAAGGGAATTTCTTCATTTTTGCACCAATATTAGGGGAATTTCTGCAATTTTGCTCCAAAATACGGGGCATTTCTGCCTTTTTGCCCGAAATTAAGTTAAATTTCTGCCTTTTTGTCTCGAAATAAGTGAAATTTCTTCAATTTTAGCCAAAAATTAGGGATTTCATCTTTTTGCCCCAAAATAAGTGGAAATTCTGCCATTTTGCCCAGAAATATTTGAAATTTCTGAAATTTTACACCAAAATAATGGGAATTTCTGCATTTTTGCCCCAAAATAAGAAGAATTTAAACCTTATTACCTCAAAATAAGGGAAATTTCTGCCTTTTTGCCACAAAATATACGGAATTTCTGCCTTTTTGCCCCAAAATAGAGAAAATTTCTGCAATTTTTTTCCAAAATAAGGGGAATTTCTCCCTTTTTGCCCCAAAATAAAGAAAATTTTAGCCTTTTTACCTGAAAATAAGTGAAATTTCTGCAATTTTGCCACAAATAAGGAAAATTTCTGCAATTTTACCTTAAAATAAGGTAAATTCCTGCAAGTTTGCCCCAAAATAAAGAAAATTTCTGGAATTTTGCCCCAAAATAAGGGAAATTTCTGATTTTTGCCCCAAAATAGAGGGAATTTCTGCCTTTTGCCTCAAAATTATGGGAATTTCTGCAATTTTGCTCCAAAATACCGGAAATTTCTGCCTTTTTGCCCGAAAATAAGGGGAATGCATACCTTTTTGCCATAAAAAAGTGAAATTTCTTCATTTTTGCTCCAAAATAAGGGAAATTTCTGCCATTTGCCTCTAAATAAGTGGAATTTCTGTTATTTTCCCCAAAACAAAGGGAATTTCTTTCTTTTTTGCCACAAAATAAGGGGAATTTCTGACTTATTACCCTGAAATAAGTGAAATTTCTGCAATTATGCCCCAAAATAAGTGGAATTTCTGAGTTTTGTCCCAAAATAAGGAGAATTTCTGTCTTTTTGCCCCAATTTATAGGGAATTTCTGCCTTTTTGCACCACAATAGGGGAATTTCTGCAATTTTGCTCCAAATTACCGGGAATTTTTGCCTATTTGCCCGAAAATAAGGGGAATGCATACCTTTTTGCCATATAAAAGAAAAATTTCTTTATTTTTGCTCCAAAATAAAAGGAATTTCTGCCTTTTTGCCTCTAAATAAGTGGAACTTCTGTCTTTTTCCCCAAAACAAAGGAAATCTCTCATTTTTGCCCCTAAATAAAGGGAATTTCTGACTTATTACCTGGAAATAAATAAATTTTCTGCAATTTTGCCCCAAAATAAGGGAAATTTCATCTTTTTTGCTTCCAATAAGGGGAATTTCAGCCCTTTTATCTCATAATAAGGGGAATTTCTGCATTTTTGCCTCTAAATAAGTGGAATTTCTGTCTTTTTCCCTCAAAACAAAGGGAATTTCTGTCTTTTTTGCCCCAAAATAAGGAAAATTTCTGACTTATTACCCTGAATTAAGTGAAATTTCTGCAATTTTGCCCCAATATAAGGGAAATTTCTGCCTTTTTGCCCACAAATAAGGGAAATTTCAGACTTTTTACCTCAAAATAAAGGGAATTTCTGAATTTTGGCACAAAATATTAGAAATTTCTGCCTTTTGCCCCAAAATAAGGAAAATTTTTGCCTTTTTTCTCTGAAATAAGTGAAATTTCTACAAATTTGCACCAAAATAAGTGAAATTTTTGCAATTTTCCCCCAAAATAAGAGAAATTTCTGGAATTTTGCCCCAAAATAAGTGGAATTTCTGAGTTTTGCCCTAAAATAAGGAGAATTTCTGCCTTTTGCCCCACAATTAGTGAAATTTCTGCAATTTTGCCCTGAAATAAAAGAAATTTCTGCAATTTTTCTCCATAATAAGGAAAATTTCTGCAATTTTGCCCCAAAATAAGGGGAATTTCTGTTTTTTGCCCCACAATTAGGTAAATTTCTGCAATTTTGCCCCAAAATAAGGGGAATTTCTGCCTTTTGCCCCAAAATATAGGGAATTTCTGCCTTTTTGTCTGAAAATAAGAAGAATGCATACCTTTTTGCCATAAAAAAGGGAAATTTCTTCATTTTCTCTCCAAAATAAGGGGAACTTTTGCCTTTTTGCCTCTAAATAAGTGGAATTTCTGCCTTTTTCCCCCAAAACAAATGAAATTTCTGTCTTTTTGCCCCAAAATAAGAAAAATTTCTGACATATTACCCTGAATTAAGTGAAATTTCTGCCAATTTTCCCCTAAATAAGGAAAATTTTTGCCTTTTGCCCCAAAATATGAGGAATTTCAGCATTTTACATAAAAATAAGGGAAATTTCTGATTTTTGCACCAAAATATGGAGAATTTCTGCCTTTTTGCCCCAAAATAAAGGGAATTTCTGCATTTTTTACCAATATTAGGGGAATTTCTGCAATTTTGCTCCAAAATACTGGTCATTTCTACCTTTTTGCCAGAAATTAAGTGGAATTTCTGCCTTTATGACCCGAAATAATTGAAATTTCTTCAATTTTAGCCAAAAATTAAGGATTTCATCTTTTTGTCCCAAAATGAGGGGAATTTCTGCCATTTTGCCCTGAAATATTTGAAATTTCTGAAATTTTACCCCAAAATAACGGGAATTTCTGCCTTTTTGCCTCTAAATAAGGGGAATTTCTGTCTTTTTCCCCCAAAACAAAGGGAATTTCTCTCTTTTTTGCCCCAAAATAAGGAAAATTTCTGACTTATTAGCCTGAAATAAGTGAAATTTCTGCCTTTTTGCCCCAATATAAGGAAAATTTCTGCCTTTTTTCCCTGAAATAAGAGATATTTCTACAATTTTTCCCCAAAATAAGTGAAATTTCTGAGTTTTGCCCCAAAATAAAAAGAATTTCTGCCTTTTTGCCCCACAATTAATGAAATTTCTGCAATTTTGCCCTAAAATAAAAGAAATTTATGCAATTTTGCCCCAATATAAGGGAAATTTCTGCAATTTTGCCCGAAAATAAGGGTAATTTCTGTTTTTTGCCCCACAATTAGTGAAATTTCTGCAATTTTGCCCTAAAATAAAAGTAAATTTTGCAATTTTTCCCCATAATAAGGGAAATTTCTGCAATATTGCCCCAAAATAAGCAGAATTTCTGATTTTTGCCCCACAATTAGTTAAATTTCTGCAATTTTGCCCCAAAGTAAGGGGAATTTCTGCCTTTTGCCCCAAATTATGGGGAATTTCTGCCTTTTTTTCCAAAAATAAGAAGAATGCATACCTTTTTGCCATAAAAAAGGGAAATTTCTTCATTTTTGCTACAAAATAAGGGGAACTTTTGCATTTTTGCCTCCAAATATGTGGAATTTCTGTCTTTTTCCCCCAAAACAAAGGAAATTTCTGTCTTTTTTGCCCCAAAATAAGAAAAATTTCTGACTTATTACCCTGAAATAAGTGAAAGTTCTGCAAATTTGCCCCAAAATAAGGGAAATTTCTGCCTTTTTCCCAAAAATGTGGGGAATTTCAGCATTTTACATCAAAATAATGGAAATTTCTGATTTTTGCACCTAAATATGGAGAATTTCTTCCTTTTTGCCCCAAAATAAAGGGAATTTCTGCATTTTTGCACCAATATTAGGGAAATTTCTGCAATTTTGCTCCAAAATACGGGTCATTTCTGCCTTTTTGCACGAAATTAAGTGGAATTTCTGCCTTTTTGTCCTGAAATAAGTGACATTTCTTCAATTTTAGCCAAAAATTAGGGATTTCATCTTTTTGCCCCAAAATGAAGGGAATTTCTGCCATTTTGCCCTGAAATATTAGAAATTTCTGAAATTTTACCCCAAAATAAGGGGAATTTCTGCTTTTTTGCCTCTAAAGAAGTGGAATTTCAGTCTTTTTCCCTCAAAACAAAGGGAATTTCTGTTTATTTTGCACAAATATAAGGAAAATTTCTGCCTTTTTTCCCTGAAATAAGAGATATTTCTGCAATTTTGACCCAAAATAAGTGGAATTTCTGAGTTTTGCCCCAAAATAAGGAGAATTTTGTTTTTTTGCCCCAACATATAGGGAATATCTGCCTTTTTGCCCCACAATTAGGGGAATTTCTGCAATTTTGCTCCAAAATACGGGGAATTTCTGCCTTTTTGCCCGAAAATAAGGGGAATGCATAACTTTTTGCCATATAAAAGAAAAATTTCTTCATTTTTGTTCCAAAATAAATGGAATTTCTGCATATTTGCCTCTAAATAAGTGGAATTTCTGTCTTTTTCCCCCAAAACAAAGGAAATTTCTGTCTTTTTTGCTTCTAAATAAGGGGAATTTCTGACTTATTACCCTGAAATAAGTAAAATTTCTGCAATTTTGCCCCAAAATAATAGAAATTTCTGCCTTTTTTCCCCCAAATAAGGGGAATTTCAGCCTTTTTACCTCATAATAAGGGGAATTTCTGCATTTTTGCCTCTAAATAAGTGGAATTTCTGTCTTTTTCCCACAAAACAAAGGGAATTTCTGCCTTTTTTCCCCCAAATAAGGGGAATTTCAGCCTTTTTACCTCATAATAAGGGGAATTTCTGCATTTTTGCCTCTAAATAAGTGGAATTTCTGTCTTTTTCCCACAAAACAAAGGGAATTTCTGTCTTTTTTGCCCCAAAATAAGGAAAATTTCTGACTTATTACCCTGAAATAAGTGAAATTTCTGCAATTTTGTCCCAATATAAGGGAAATTTCTGCCTTTTTGCCCCAAAATAAGGAAAATTTCTGCCTTTTTTATCTGAAATAAGTGAAATTTCTGCAATTTTGCACCAAAATAAGTGAAATTTCTACAATTTTGCCCCAAAATAATGGAAATTTCTGGAATTTTGCCCCAAAATAAGTGGAATTTCTGAGTTTTGCCCCAAAATAAGGAGAATTTCTGCCTTTTGCCCCACAATTAGTGAAATTTCTGCAATTTTGCTCTAAAATAAGAGAAATTTCTGCAATTTTTCCCCATAATAAGGGAAATTTCTACAATTTTGCCCCAAAATAAGGGGAATTTCTGTTTTTTGCCCCACAATTAGGAAAATTTCTGCAATTTTGCCCCAAAATAAGGGGAATTTCTTCCTTTTGCCCCAAAATATGGGGAATTTCTGCCTTTTTGTCTGAAAATAAAAAGAATGCACACCTTTTTGCCATAAAAAAAGGAAATATCTTCATTTTTGCTCCAAAATAAGGGGAACTTTTTCCTTTTTGCCAATAAATAAGTGGAATTTCTGTCTTTTTCCCCCAAAACAAATGAAATTTCTGTCTTTTGGTCCCAAAATAAGAAAAATTTCTGACATATTACCCTGAATTAAGTGAAATTTCTGCCAATTTTCCCCTAAATAAGGGAAATTTCTGCCTTTTGCCCCAAAATATGAGGAATTTCAGCATTTTACATAAAAATAAGGGAAATTTCTGATTTTTGCACCAAAATATGGAGAATTTCTGCCTTTTTGCCCCAAAATAAAGGGAATTTCTGCATTTTTTACCAATATTAGGGGAATTTCTGCAATTTTGCTCCAAAATACGGGTAATTTCTACCTTTTTGCCCGAAATTAAGTGGAATTTCTGCCTTTATGACCCGAAATAATTGAAATTTCTTCAATTTTAGCCAAAAATTAAAGATTTCATCTTTTTGTCCCAAAATGAGGGGAATTTCTGCCATTTTGCCCTGAAATATTTGAAATTTCTGAAATTTTACCCCAAAATAAGGGGAATTTCTGCCTTTTTGCCTCTAAATAAGGGGAATTTCTGTCTTTTTCCCCCAAAACAAAGGGAATTTCTCTCTTTTTTGCCCCAAAATAAGGAAAATTTCTGACTTATTAGCCTGAAATAAGTGAAATTTCTGCCTTTTTGCCCCAATATAAGGAAAATTTCTGCCTTTTTTCCCTGAAATAAGAGATATTTCTACAATTTTTCCCCAAAATAAGTGAAATTTCTGAGTTTTGCCCCAAAATAAAAAGAATTTCTGCCTTTTTGCCCCACAATTAATGAAATTTCTGCAATTTTGCCCTAAAATAAAAGAAATTTATGCAATTTTGCCCCAATATAAGGGAAATTTCTGCAATTTTGCCCGAAAATAAGGGTAATTTCTGTTTTTTGCCCCACAATTAGTGAAATTTCTGCAATTTTGCCCTAAAATAAAAGTAAATTTTGCAATTTTTCCCCATAATAAGGGAAATTTCTGCAATATTGCCCCAAAATAAGCAGAATTTCTGATTTTTGCCCCACAATTAGTTAAATTTCTGCAATTTTGCCCCAAAGTAAGGGGAATTTCTGCCTTTTGCCCCAAATTATGGGGAATTTCTGCCTTTTTTTCCAAAAATAAGAAGAATGCATACCTTTTTGCCATAAAAAAGGGAAATTTCTTCATTTTTGCTACAAAATAAGGGGAACTTTTGCATTTTTGCCTCCAAATATGTGGAATTTCTGTCTTTTTCCCCCAAAACAAAGGAAATTTCTGTCTTTTTTGCCCCAAAATAAGAAAAATTTCTGACTTATTACCCTGAAATAAGTGAAAGTTCTGCAAATTTGCCCCAAAATAAGGGAAATTTCTGCCTTTTTCCCAAAAATGTGGGGAATTTCAGCATTTTACATCAAAATAATGGAAATTTCTGATTTTTGCACCTAAATATGGAGAATTTCTTCCTTTTTGCCCCAAAATAAAGGGAATTTCTGCATTTTTGCACCAATATTAGGGAAATTTCTGCAATTTTGCTCCAAAATACGGGTCATTTCTGCCTTTTTGCACGAAATTAAGTGGAATTTCTGCCTTTTTGTCCTGAAATAAGTGACATTTCTTCAATTTTAGCCAAAAATTAGGGATTTCATCTTTTTGCCCCAAAATGAAGGGAATTTCTGCCATTTTGCCCTGAAATATTAGAAATTTCTGAAATTTTACCCCAAAATAAGGGGAATTTCTGCTTTTTTGCCTCTAAAGAAGTGGAATTTCAGTCTTTTTCCCTCAAAACAAAGGGAATTTCTGTTTATTTTGCACAAATATAAGGAAAATTTCTGCCTTTTTTCCCTGAAATAAGAGATATTTCTGCAATTTTGACCCAAAATAAGTGGAATTTCTGAGTTTTGCCCCAAAATAAGGAGATTTTTGTTTTTTTGCCCCAACATATAGGGAATATCTGCCTTTTTGCCCCACAATTAGGGGAATTTCTGCAATTTTGCTCCAAAATACGGGGAATTTCTGCCTTTTTGCCCGAAAATAAGGGGAATGCATAACTTTTTGCCATATAAAAGAAAAATTTCTTCATTTTTGTTCCAAAATAAATGGAATTTCTGCATATTTGCCTCTAAATAAGTGGAATTTCTGTCTTTTTCCCCCAAAACAAAGGAAATTTCTGTCTTTTTTGCTTCTAAATAAGGGGAATTTCTGACTTATTACCCTGAAATAAGTAAAATTTCTGCAATTTTGCCCCAAAATAATAGAAATTTCTGCATTTTTTCCCCCAAATAAGGGGAATTTCAGCCTTTTTACCTCATAATAAGGGGAATTTCTGCATTTTTGCCTCTAAATAAGTGGAATTTCTGTCTTTTTCCCACAAAACAAAGGGAATTTCTCTCTTTTTTTCCCCAAAATAAGGAAAATTTCTGACTTATTACCCTGAAATAAGTGAAATTTCTGCAATTTTGTCCCAATATAAGGGAAATTTCTGCCTTTTTGCCCCAAAATAAGGAAAATTTCTGCCTTTTTTATCTGAAATAAGTGAAATTTCTGCAATTTTGCACCAAAATAAGTGAAATTTCTACAATTTTGCCCCAAAATAATGGAAATTTCTGGAATTTTGCCCCAAAATAAGTGGAATTTCTGAGTTTTGCCCCAAAATAAGGAGAATTTTTGCCTTTTGCCCCACAATTAGTGAAATTTCTGCAATTTTGCTCTAAAATAAGAGAAATTTCTACAATTTTTCCCTATAATAAGGGAAATTTCTGCAATTTTGCCCCAAAATAAGGGGAATTTCTGTTTTTTGCCCCACAATTAGGAAAATTTCTGCAATTTTGCCCCAAAATAAGGGGAATTTCTTCCTTTTGCCCCAAAATATGGGGAATTTCTGCCTTTTTGTCTGAAAATAAAAAGAATTCACACCTTTTTGCCATAAAAAAGGGAAATATCTTCATTTTTGCTCCAAAATAAGGGGAACTTTTTCCTTTTTGCCTCTAAATAAGTGGAATTTCTGTCTTTTTCCCCCAAAACAAATGAAATTTTTGTCTTTTTGCCCCAAAATAAGTAAAATTTCTGACTTATTACCCTGAAATAAGTAAAATTAATGCAAATTTGCCCCCAAAAAAGGGAAATTTCTGCCTTTTGCCCCAAAATATGGCGAATTTCAGCATTTTACATCAAAATAAGGGAAATTTCTGATTTTTGCACTAAAATATGGAAAATTTCTGCCTTTTTGCCCCAAAATAAAGGGAATTTCTGCATTTTTCACCAATATTAGGGGAATTTCTGCAATTTTGCACCAAAATACCGGTCATTTCTGCCTTTTTGCCTGAAATTAAGTGGAATTTCTGCCTTTATGTCCCAAAATAAGTGAAATTTCTTCAATTTTAGCCAAAAATTAAGGATTTCATCTTTTTGTCCCAAAATGAGGGGAATTTCTGCCATTTTGCCCTGAAATATTTGAAATTTCTCAAAATTTACCCCAAAATAAGGGGAATTTCTGCCTTTTTGCCTCTAAATAAGGGGAATTTCTGTCTTTTTTCCCCAAAACAAAGGGAATTCCTGTCTATTTTGCCCCAATATAAGGAAAATTTCTGCCTTTTTTCCCTGAAATAAGAGATATTTCTGCAATTTTGCCCCAAAATAAGTGGAATTTCTGAGTTTTGCCCCAAAATAAAAAGAATTTCTGCTTTTTTGCCCCACAATTAGTGAAATTTCTGCAATTTTGCCCTAAAATAAAAGAAATTTCTGCAATTTTTTTCCTATAATAAGGGAAATTTCTGCAATTTTAACCCAAAATAAGGGGAATTTCTGTTTTTGCCCCACAATTATGGAAATTTCTGCAATTTTGCCCCACAATTAGGGAAATTTCTGCAATTTTGCCCCAAAATAAAGGGAATTTCTGCCTTTTACCCCAAAATATGGGGGATTTCTGACTTTTTGTCCGAAAATAAGAAGAATGCATACTTTTTTGCCATAAAAAGGGAATTTTCTTCATTTTTGCTCCAAAATAAGGGGAACTTTTGCCTTTTTGCCTCTAAATAATTCGAATTTCTGTTTTTTTCCCCCAAAACAAATAAATTTTTTGTCTTTTTTGCCCCAAAATAAGAAAAATTTCTGACTTATTACCCTGAAATAAGTGAAATTTCTGCAAATTTGCCCCAAAATAAGAGAAATTTCTGCCTTTTGCTCCAAAATATGAAAAATTTCAGCATTTTACATCAAAATAAGAAAAATTTCTGATTTTTTCACTAAAATATGGAGAATTTCTGCCTTTTTGCCCCAAAATAAAGGGAATTTCTGCATTTTTGCACCAATATTAGGGGAATTTCTGCAATTATGCTCCAAAATACGGGTCATTTCTGCCTTTTTGCCCGAAATTAAGTGCAATTTCTGCCTTTTTGTCCCGAAATATGTCAAATTTCTTCAATTTTTGCCAAAAATTAGGGATTTCATCTTTTTGCCGCAAAATGAGGGGAATTTCAACCATTTTGCCCTGAAATATTTGAAATTTCTGAAATTTTACTTCAAAATAAGGACAATTTCTGCCTTTTTGCCTCTAAATAAGTGGAATTTCAGTCTTTTTCCCCCAAAACAAAGGGAATTTCTGTTTATTTTGCCCAAATATAAGGAAAATTTCTGCCTTTTTTCCCTAAAATAAGAGATATTTCTGCAATTTTGCCCCAAAATAAGTGGAATTTCTGAGTTTTGCCCCAAAATAAGGAGAATTTTGTATTTTTGCCCCAACATATACGGAATATCTGCCTTTTTGCCCCACAATTAGGGGAATTTCTGCAATTTTGCTCCAAAATACGGGGAATTTCTGCCTTTTTGCCCGAAAATAAGGGGAATGCATACCTTTTTGCCATATAAAAGGGAAATTTCTTCATTTTTGCTCCAAAATAAGGGAAATTTCTGCCTTATTGTCTCTAAATAAGTGGAATTTCTGTATTTTTTCCAGAAAACAAAGGGAATTACTGTCTTTTTTGCATCAAAATAAAAGGAATTTCTGACTTATTACCATAAATAAGTGAAATTTCTGCAATTTTTCCCCAAAATAAGGGAAATTTCTTCATTTTTGATTCCAAATAAGGGGAATTTCAGCCTTTAACCTAAAAATAAGGGGAATTTCTGCATTTTTGCCACAAAATATTAGGAATTTCTGCCTTTTTGCCACAATATAAGGAAATTTTTTGCCTTTTTTCCCTGAAATAAGAGACATTTCTACAATTTTACCCCAAAATAAGTGGAATTTCTGAGTTTTGCCCCAAAATAAGGAGAATTTCTGTCTTTTTGCCCCAACGTATAGGGAATTTCTGCCTTTTTGCCCCACAATTAGGGGAATTTCTGCAATTTTGCTCCAAAATACAGGGAATTTCTGCCTTTTTGCCCGAAAATAAGGGGAATGCATACCTTTTTGCCATATAAAAGGGAAATTTCTTCATTTTTGCTCCAAAATAATAGGAATTTCTGCCTTTTTGCCTCTAAATAAGTGGAATTTCTGTCTTTTTCCCCCAAAACAAAGAAAATTTCTGTCTTTTTTGCCCCTAAATAAGGGGAATTTCTGACTTATTACCCTGAAATAAGTAAAATTTCTGCAATTTTGCCCCAAAATAAGGGACATTTCTTCCTTTTTGCTCCCAAATAACGGAAATATCAACATTTTTACATCATAATAAGGGGAATTTCTGCATTTTTCCCTTTAAATAAGTGGAATTTCTGTCTTTTTCCCCCAAAACAAAGGAAATTTATGTCTTTTTTGCCCCAAAATAAGGAAAATTTCTGACTTCTTACCCTGAAATAAGTGAAATTTCTGCAATTTTGCCCCAATATAAGGGAAATTTCTGCCTTTTTGCCCCCAAATAAGGGAATTTCAGCCTTTTTACCTAAAAATAAGGGGAATTTCTGAATTTTGGCACAAAATATTAGGAATTTCTGCCTTTTTGATCCAAAATAAGGAAAATTTCTGCCTTTTTTCTCTGAAATAAGTGAAATTTCTGCAATTTCGCACCAAAATAAGTGAAATTTCTGCAATTTTGCCCCAAAATAAGGGAAATTTCTGGAATTTTGCCCCAAAATAAGTGGAATTTCTGAGTTTTGCCCCAAAATAAGGAGAATTTCTGCCTTTTGCCCCACAATTAGCGAAATTTCTGCAATTTTGCCCTAAAATAAGAGAAATTTCTGCAATTTTTCCCCATAATTAGAGAAATTTCTGCAATTTTGCCCCAAAATAAGGGGAATTTCTGCCTTTTGCCCCAAAATATGGAGAATTTCTGCCTTTTTGTCTGAAAATAAGAAGAATGCATACCTTTTGCCATAAAAAAGGGAAATTTCTTCATTTTTACTCCAAAATAATGGGAACTTTTGCCTTTTTGCCTCTAAATAAGTGGAATTTCTGTCTTTTTCCCCCAAAACAAATGAAATTTCTGTTTTTTGCCCCAAAATAATCAAAATTTCTGGCTTATTAGCCTGAAATAAGTGAAATTTCTGCAAATTTGCCCCAAAATAAGGGAAATTTCTGCCTTTTGCCCCAAAATATAAGGAATTTCAGCATTTTACATCAAAATAAGGAAAATTTCTGATTTTTGCACCAAAATATGGAGAATTTCTGCTTTTTTGCCCCAAAATAAAGGAAATTTCTGCATTTTTCACCAATATTAGGGGAATTTCTGCAATTTTGCTCCAAAATACGGGTCATTTCTGCCTTTTTGCCCGAAATTAAGTGGAATTTCTGCCTTTATGACCCGAAATAAGTGAAATTTCTTTAATTTTAGCCAAAACTTAAGGATTTCATCTTTTTGTCCCAAAATGAGGGGAATTTCTGCCATTTTGCCCTGAAATATTTGAAATTTCTGAAATTTTACTTCAAAATAAAGGGAATTTCTGACTTTTTGCCTCTAAATAAAGGGAATTTCTGTCTTTTTCCCACAAAACAGAGGGAATTTCTGTATATTTTGCCCCAATATAAGGAAAATTTCTGCCTTTTTTCCCTGAAATAAGAGATATTTCTGCAATTCTGCCCCAAAATAAGTGGAATTTCTGAGTTTTGCCCCAAAATAAAAAGAATTTCTGCCTTTTTGCCCCACAATTAGTGAAATTTCTGCAATTTTGCCCTAAAATAAAAGAAATTTCTGCAATTTTTCTCCATAATAAGGGAAATTTCTGCAATTTTGCCCCAAAATAAGGGGAATTTCTGTTTTTTGCCCCACAATTAGGGAAATTTCTGCAATTTTGCCCCACAATTAGGGAAATTTCTTTAATTTTGCCCCAAAGTAAGGGGAATTTCTGCATTTACCCCAAAATATGGGGAATTTCTGCCTTTTTGTCCGAAAATAAGAAGAATGCATACTTTTTTGCCATAAAAAAAAGAAATTTCTTCATTTTTGCTCCAAAATAAGGGAAACGTTTGCCTTTTTGCCTCTAAATAAGTGGAATTTCTTTCTTTTTCCCCCAAAACAAATGAATTTTCTGTCTTTTTTGCCCCAAAGTAAGAAAAAATTCTGACTTATTACCCTGAAATAAGTGAAATTTCTGCAAATTTGCCCCAAAATAAGAGAAATTTCTGCCTTTTGCCCCAAAATATGGGGAATTGCAGCATTTTACATCAAAATAAGGGAAATTTCTGATTTTTGCACCAAAATATGGAGAATTTCTGCCTTTTTGCCCCAAAATAAAGGGAATTTCTGCATTTTTGCACCAATATTAGGGGAATTTCTGCAATTTTGCTCCAAAATACGGGTCATTTCTGCCTTTTTGCCCGAAATCAAGTGGAATTTCTGCCTTTTTGTCCCGAAATAAGTGAAATTTCTTCAATTTTTGCCAAAATTAGGGATTTCATCTTTTTGCCACAAAATGAGGGGAATTTCTGCCATTTTGCCCTGAAATATTTGAAATTTCTAAAATTTTACCCCAAAATAAGGGGAATTTCTGCCTTTTTGCCTCTAAATAAGTGGAATTTCAATCTTTTTCCCCCAAAACCTAGGGAATTTCTGTTTATTTTGCCCAAATATAAGGAAAATTTCTGCCTTTTTTCCCTGAAATAAGAGATATTTCTGCAATTTTGCCCCAAAATAAGTGGAATTTCTGAGTTTTGCCCCAAAATAAGGAGAATTTTGTTTTTTTGCCCCAACATATAGGGAATATCTGCCTTTTTCCTCCACAATTAGGGAAATTTCTGCAATTTTGCTCCAAAATACGAGGAATTTTTGCCTTTTTGCCCGAAAATAAGGGGAATGCATACCTTTTGCCATATAAAAGGGAAATTTCTTCATTTTTGCTCCAAAATAAGGGAAATTTCTGCCTTTTTGTCTCTAAATAAGTGGAATTTCTGTCTTTTTCCCAGAAAACAAAGGGAATTACTGTCTTTTTTGCCTCAAAATAAGGGGAATTTCTGACTTATTACCCTGAAAGAAGTGAAATTTCTGCAATTTTGCCCCAAAATAAGGGAAATTTCTGCATTTTTGCTTCCAAATAAGGGGAATTTCAGCCTTTTAACCTCGTAATAAGGGGAATTTCTGCATTTTTGCCTCTAAATAAGTGGAATTTCTGTCTTTTTCCCCCGAAAAAAAGGAAATTTCTGTCTTTTTGCCCCTAAATAAGGGGAATTTCTGACTTATTACCCTAATATAAGTAAAATTTCTGCAATTTTGCCCAAAAATAAGGGAAATTTCTGCATTTTGCCCCCAAATAAGGGGAATTTCAGCCTTTTTACCTCATAATAAGGGGAATTTCTGCCTTTTTGCCTCTAAATAAGTGGAATTTCTGTCTTTTTCCCCTAAAACAAAGGGAATTTCTGTCTTTTTTGCCTCAAAATAAGGAAAATTTCTGACTTATTACCCTGAAATAAGTTAAATTTCTGCAATTTTGCCCCAATATAAGGGAAATTTCTGCCTTTTTGCCCCCAAATAAGGGAAATTTCAGCCTTTTTACCTCAAAATAAGGGGAATTTCTGAATTTTGGCACAAAATATTAGGAATTTCTGCCTTTTTGCCCCAAAATAAGGAAAATTTCTGCCATTTTTCTCTGAAATAAGTAAAATTTCTGCAGTTTTGCAACAAAATAATTGATATTTCTGCAATTTTGCCCCAAAATAAGGGAAATTTGTGATATTTTGCCCCAAAATAAGTGAAATTTCTGAGTTTTGCTTAAAAATAAGGAGAATTTCTGCATTTTTGCTCCACAATTAGTGAAATTTCTGCAATTTTGCCCTAAAATAAAAGTAAATTTTGCAATTTTTCCCCATAATAAGGGAAATTTCTGCAATTTTGCCCCAAAATAAGCGGAATTTCAGATTTTTGCCCCACAATTAGTTAAATTTCTGCAATTTTGCCCCAAAATAAGGGGAATTTCTGCCTTTTGCCCCAAAATATGGGGAATTTCTGCCTTTTTTTCCAAAAATAAGAACAATGCATAACTTTTTGCCATAAAAAAGGGAAATGTCTTCATTTTTGCTACAAAATAAGGGGAACTTTTGCATTTTTGCCTCCAAATATGTGGAATTTCTGTCTTTTTCCCCCAAAACAAAGGAAATTTCTGTCTTTTTTGCCCCAAAATAATAAAAATTTCTGACTTATTACCCTGAAATAAGTGAAAGTTCTGCAAATTTGCCCCAAAATAAGGGAAATTTCTGCCTTTTGCCCCAAAATGTGGGGAATTTCAGCATTTTACATCAAAATAAGGGAAATTTCTGATTTTTGCACCAAAATATTAGGAATTTCTGCCTTTTTGCCCCAAAATAAAGGGAATTTCTTCATTTTTGCACCAATATTAGGGGAATTTCTGCAATTTTGCTCCAAAATATGGGTCATTTCTGCCTTTTTGCCCGAAATTAAGTAGAATTTCTGCCTTTTTGTCCCGAAATAAGTGAAATTTCTTCAATTTTAGCCCAAAATTAGGGATTTCATCTTTTTGCCCCAAAATAAGGGGAATTTCTGCCATTTTGCCCATAAATATTTGAAATTTCTGAAATTTTACCCCAAAATAAGGGGAATTTCTGCCTTTTTGCCCCAAAATAAGGGGAATTTCAACATTATTACCTCAAAATAAGGGAAATATCTGCCTTTTTGCCACAAAATATACGGAATTTCTGCCTTTTTGCCCCAAAATATGGAAAATTTCTATAATTTTTCCCCAAAATAAGGGGAATTTCTCATTTTTTGCCCCAAAATAATGGAAATTTCAGACTTTTTACCTGAAAATAAGTGAAATTTCTGCAATTTTGCCCCAAATAAGGGAAAATTCTGCAATTTTGCCACAAAATAAGGTAAATTCCTGCAATTTTGCCCCAAAATAAAGAAAATTTCTGGAATTTTGCCCCAAGATAAGGGGAATTTCTGATTTTTGCCCCAAAATAAAGGGAATTTCTGCCTCTTGCCCCAAAATTAGGGGAATTTCTGCAATTTTGCTCCAAAATATGGGAAATTTCTGCCTTTTTGCCCGAAAATAAGAATGCATACCTTTTTGCCATAAAAAAGTGAAATTTCTTCATTTTTGCTCCAAAATAAGGGGAATTTCTGCCTTTTTGCCTCTAAATAAGTGGAATTTTTGTCTTTGTCCCCCAAAACAAAGGGAATTTCTGTCTTTTTTGCCCCAAAATAAGGAGAAATTCTGACTTATTACCCTGAAATAAGTGAAATTTCTGCATTTTTGCTTCCAAATAAGTGGAATTTCAGCCTTTTAACCTAAAAATAAGGGGAATTTCTGCATTTTTGCCACAAAATATTAGGAATTTCTGCATTTTTGCCCCAATATAAGGAAAATTTCTGCCTTTTTTCACTGAAATAAAGATATTTCTGCAATTTTGCTCCAAACTAAGTGGAATTTCTGAGTTTTGCCCCAAAATAAGGAGAATTTCTGTCTTTTTGCCCCAACATATAGGGAATTTCTTCCCTTTTGCCCCACAATTAGGGGAATTTCTGCAATCTTGCTCCAAAATACGGGGAATTTCTGCCTTTTTGCCCGAAAATAAGGGGAATGCATACCTTTTTGCCATATAAAAGGGAAATTTCTTAATTTTTGCTCCAAAATAAGGAAAATTTCTGCCTTTTTGCCTCTAAATAAGTGGACTTTCTGTCTTTTTCCCCCAAAACAAAGGGAATTTCTGTCTTTTTTTGCACCAAAACAAAAGGAATTTTTGACTTATTACCCGGAAGTAAGTAAAATTTCTGCAATTTTGCCCCAAAATAAGGGAAATTTCTGCCTTTTCCCCCCAAATAAGGGGAATTTCAGCCTTTTTACCTTATAATAAGGGGAATTTCTGCATTTTTGCCTCTAAATAAGTGGAATTTCTGTCTTTTTCCCCCAAAACAAAGTGAATTTCTGTCTTTTTTGCCCCAAAATTAGGAAAATTTTTGCCTTATTACCCTAAAATAAGTGAAATTTCTGCAATTTTGCCCCAATATAAGGGAAATTTCTGCCTTTTTGCCCCCAAATAAGGGAAATTTCAGCCTTTTTACCTCAAAATATGGGAAATTTCTGAATTTTGGCACAAAATATTAGGAATTTCTGCCTTTTTGCCTCAAAAGAAGGAAAATTTCTGCCTTTTTTCTCTGAAATAAGTGAAATTTCTGCAATTTTGCACCAAAATAAGTGAAATTTCTGCAATTTTGCCCCAAAATAATGGAAATTTCTGGAATTTTGCCCCAAAATAAGTGGAATTTCTGAGTTTTGCCCCAAAATAAAAAGAATTTCTGCCTTTTTGCCCCACAATTAGTGAAATTTCTGCAATTTTGCCCTAAAATAAAAGAAATTTTTGCAATTTTTTACCATAATAAGGGAAATTTCTGCATTTTTGCCCCAAAATAAGGGGTATTTCTGATTTTTGCCGCACAATTAGAGAATTTCTGCAATTTTGCCCCAAAATAAGGGGAATTTCTGCCTTTTTGCCTCTAAATAAGTGGAATTTCAGTCTTTTTCCCCCAAAACATAGGGAAATTCTGTTTATTTTGCCCAAATATAAGGAAAATTTCTGCCTTTTTTCCCTGAAATAAGAGATATTTCTGCAATTTTGCCCCAAAATAAGTGGAATTTCTGAGTTTTGCCCCAAAATAAGGAGAATTTTGTTTTTTTGCCCCAACATATAGGGAATATCTGACTTTTTCCCCCACAATTAGGGGAATTTCTGCAATTTTGCTCCAAAATACGAGGATTTTCTGCCTTTTTGCCCGAAAATAAGGGGAATGCATACCTTTTTGCCATATAAAAGGAAATTTCTTCATTTTTGCTCCAAAATAAAAGGAATTTCTGCCTTTTTGCCTCTAAATAAGTGGAATTTCTGTCTTTTTCCCCCCCCAAAAAAAAATTTCTGTCTTTTTTGCCCCTAAATAAGGGGAATTTCTGACATATTACCCTAAAATAAGTAAAATTTCTGCAATTTTGCCCAAAAATAAGGGAAATTTCTGCATTTTGCCCCCAAATAAGGGGAATTTCAGCCTTTTTACCTCGTAATAAGGGGAATTTCTGCATTTTTGCCGCTAAATAAGTGGAATTTCTGTCTTTTTTCCCCAAAACAAAGGGAATTTCTGTCTTTTTTGCCCCAAAAGAAGGAAAATTTCTGACTTATTACCCTAAAATAAGTTAAATTTCTGCAATTTTGCCCCAATATAAGGGAAATTTCTGCCTTTTTGCCCCTCAAATAAGAGGAATTTCAGCCATTTTACCTCAAAATAAGGGGAATTTCTGAATATTGGCACAAAATATTAGGAATTTCTGCCTTTTGCCCCAAAATAAGGAAAATTTCTGCCTTTTTTCTCTGAAATAAGTAAAATTTCTGCAGTTTTGCAACAAAATAATTGATATTTCTGCAATTTTGCCCAAAAATAAGGGAAATTTCTGATATTTTGCCCCAAAATAAGTGAAATTTCTGAGTTTTGCTTAAAAATAAGGAGAATTTCTGCCTTTTTGCTCCACAATTAGTGAAATTTCTGCAATTTTGCCCTAAAATAAAAGTAAATTTTGCAATTTTTCCCCATAATAAGGGAAATTTCTGCAATTTTGCCCCAAAATAAGCGGAATTTCTGATTTTTGCCCCACAATTAGTTAAATTTCTGCAATTTTGCCCCAAAATAAGGGGAATTTCTGCCTTTTGCCCCAAAATATGGGGAATTTCTGCCTTTTTTTCGAAAAATAAGAAGAATGCATACCTTTTTGCCATAAAAAAAGGGAAATTTCTTCATTTTTGCTACAAAATAAGGGGAACTTTTGCATTTTTGCCTCCAAATATGTGGAATTTCTGTCTTTTTCCCCCAAAACAAAGGAAATTTCTGTCTTTTTTGCCCCAAAATAAGAAAAATTTCTGACTTATTACCCTGAAATAAGTGAAAGTTCTGCAAATTTGCCCCAAAATAAGGGAAATTTCTGCCTTTTGCCCCAAAATGTGGGGAATTTCAGCATTTTACATCAAAATAAGGGAAATTTCTGATTTTTGCACCAAAATATTAGGAATTTCTGCCTTTTTGCCCCAAAATAAAGGGAATTTCTTCATTTTTGCACCAATATTAGGGGAATTTCTGCAATTTTGCTCCAAAATATGGGTCATTTCTGCCTTTTTGCCCGAAATTAAGTAGAATTTCTGCCTTTTTGTCCCGAAATAAGTGAAATTTCTTCAATTTTAGCCCAAAATTAGGGATTTCATCTTTTTGCCCCAAAATAAAGGGAATTTCTGCCATTTTGCCCATAAATATTTGAAATTTCTGAAATTTTACCCCAAAATAAGGGGAATTTCTGCCTTTTTGCCCCAAAATAAGGGGAATTTCAACATTATTACCTCAAAATAAGGGAAATATCTGCCTTTTTGCCACAAAATATACGGAATTTCTGCCTTTTTGCCCCAAAATAAGGAAAATTTCTATAATTTTTCCCCAAAAGAAGGGAAATTTCTCATTTTTTGCCCCAAAATAAAGGAAATTTCAGACTTTTTACCTGAAAATAAGTGAAATTTTTGCAATTTTGCCCCAAATAAGGGAAAATTCTGCAATTTTGCCACAAAATAAGGTAAATTCCTGAAATTTTGCCCCAAAATAAAGAAAATTTCTGGAATTTTGCCCCAAAATAAGGGGAATTTCTGATTTTTGCCCCAAAATAAAGGGAATTTCTGCCTTTTGCCCCAAAATTAGGGGAATTTCTGCAATTTTGTTCCAAAATATGAGGAATTTCTGCCTTTTTGCCCGAAAATAAGAATGCATACTTTTTGCCATAAAAAAGTGAAATTTCTTCATTTTTGTTCCAAAATAAGGGGAATTTCTGCCTTTTTGCCTCTAAATAAGTGGAATTTTTGTCTTTGTCCCCCAAAACAAAGGGAATTTCTGTCTTTTTTGCCCCAAAATAAGGGGAATTTCTGACTTATTACCCTGAAATAAATGAAATTTCTGCAATTTTGCCCCAAAATAAGGGAAATTTCTGCATTTTTGCTTCCAAATAAGGGGAATTTCAGCCTTTTAACCTAAAAATAAGGGGAATTTCTGCATTTTTGCCACAAAATATTAGGAATTTCTGTATTTTTGCCCCAATATAAGGAAAATTTCTGCCTTTTTTCCCTGAAATAAAGATATTTCTGCAATTTTGCTCCAAAATAAGTGGAATTTCTGAGTTTTGCCCCAAAATGAGGAGAATTTCTGTCTTTTTGCCCCAACATATAGGGCATTTCTTCTTTTTTGCCCCACAATTAGGGGAATTTCTGCAATCTTGCTCCAAAATATGGGGAATTTCTGCCTTATTGCCCAAAAATAAGGGGAATGCATACCTTTTTGCCATATAAAAGGGACATTTCTTCATTTTTGCTCCAAAATAAGGAAAATTTCTGCCTTTTTGCCTCTAAATAAGTGGACTTTCTGTCTTTTTCCCCCAAAACAAAGGGAATTTCTGTCTTTTTTGCACCAAAATAAAAGGAATTTTTAAATTATTACCCGGAAATAAGTAAAATTTCTGCCTTTTTCCGCCCAAATAAGGGGAATTTCAGCCTTTTTACCTTATAATAAGGGGAATTTCTGCATTTTTGCCTCTAAATAAGTGGAATTTCTGTCTTTTTCCCCCAAAACAAAGGGAATTTCTGTCTTTTTTGCCCCAAAATAAGGAAAATTTCTGCCTTTTTTCTCTGAAATAAGTGAAATTTCTGCAATTTTGCACCAAAATAAGTGAAATTTCTGCAATTTTGCCCCAAAATAATGGAAATTTCTGGAATTTTGCCCCAAAATAAGTGGAATTTCTGAGTTTTGCCCCAAAATAAAAAGAATTTCTGCCTTTTTGCCCCACAATTAGTGAAATTTCTGCAATTTTGCCCTAAAATAAAAGAAATTTTTGCAATTTTTTACCATAATAAGGGAAATTTTTGCATTTTTCCCCAAAATAAGGGGAATTTCTGATTTTTGCCGCACAATTAGAGAAATTTCTGCAATTTTGCCCCAAAATAAGGGGAATTTCTGCCTTTTTGCCTCTAAATAAGTGGAATTTCAGTCTTTTTCCCCCAAAACATAGGGAATTTCTGTTTATTTTGCCCAAATATAAGGAAAATTTCTGCCTTTTTTCCCTGAAATAAGAGATATTTCTGCAATTTTGCCCCAAAATAAGTGGAATTTCTGAGTTTTGCCCCAAAATAAGGAGAATTTTGTTTTTTTGCCCCAACATATAGGGAATATCTGCCTTTTTCCCCCACAATTATGGGAATTTCTGCAATTTTGCTCCAAAATACGAGGAATTTCTGCCTTTTTGCCCGAAAATAAGGGGAATGCATACCTTTTTGCCATATAAAAGGGAAATTTCTTCATTTTTGCTCCAAAATAAAAGGAATTTCTGCCTTTTTGCCTCTAAATAAGTGGAATTTCTGTCTTTTTCCCCCCAAAAAAAGGAAATTATTGTCTTTTTTGCCCCTAAATAAGGGGAATTTCTGACTTATTACCCTAAAATAAGTAAAATTTCTGCAATTTTGCCCAAAAATAAGGGAAATTTCTGCATTTTGCCCCCAAATAAGGGGAATTTCAGCCTTTTTACCTCGTAATAAGGGGAATTTCTGCATTTTTGCCTCTAAATAAGTGGAATTTCTGTCTTTTTTCCCCAAAACAAAGGGAATTTCTGTCTTTTTTGCCCCAAAATAAGGAAAATTTCTGACTTATTACCCTAAAATAAGTTAAATTTCTGCAATTTTGCCCCAATATAAGGGAAATTTCTGCCTTTTTGCCCCCAAATAAGAGGAATTTCAGCCATTTTACCTCAAAATAAGGGGAATTTCTGAATATTGGTACAAAATATTAGGAATTTCTGCCTTTTTGCCCCAAAATAAGGAAAATTTCTGCATTTTTTCTCTGAAATAAGTAAAATTTCTGCAGTTTTGCAACAAAATAATTGATATTTCTGCAATTTTGCCCCAAAATAAGGGAAATTTGTGATATTTTGCCCCAAAATAAGTGAAATTTCTGAGTTTTGCTTAAAAATAAGGAGAATTTCTGCCTTTTTGCTCCACAATTAGTGAAATTTCTGCAATTTTGCCCTAAAATAAAAGTAAATTTTGCAATTTTTCCCCATAATAAGGGAAATTTCTGCAATTTTGCCCCAAAATAAGCGGAATTTCTGATTTTTGCCCCACAATTAGTTAAATTTCTGCAATTTTGCCCAAAAATAAGGGGAATTTCTGCCTTTTGCCCTAAAATATGGGAAATTTCTGCCTTTTTTTCCAAAAATAAGAAGAATGCATACCTTTTTGCCATAAAAAATGGAAATTTCTTCATTTTTGCTACAAAATAAGGGGAACTTTTGCATTTTTGCCTCCAAATATGTGGAATTTCTGTCTTTTTCCCCCAAAACAAAGGAAATTTCTGTATTTTTTGCCCCAAAATAATAAAAATTTCTGACTTATTACCCTGAAATAAGTGAAAGTTCTGCAAATTTGCCCCAAAATAAGGGAAATTTCTGCCTTTTGCCCCAAAATGTGGGGAATTTCAGCATTTTACATCAAAATAAGGGAAATTTCTGATTTTTGCACCAAAATATTAGGAATTTCTGCCTTTTGGCCCCAAAATAAAGGGAATTTCTTCATTTTTGCACCAATATTAGGGGAATTTCTGCAATTTTGCTCCAAAATATGGGTCATTTCTGCCTTTTTGCCCGAAATTAAGTAGAATTTCTGCCTTTTTGTCCCGAAATAAGTGAAATTTCTTCAATTTTAGCCCAAAATTAGGGATTTCATTTTTTGCCCCAAAATAAGGGGAATTTCTGCCATTTTGCCCATAAATATTTGAAATTTCTGAAATTTTACCCCAAAATAAGGTGAATTTCTGCCTTTTTGCCCCAAAATAAGGGGAATTTCAACATTATTACCTCAAAATAAGGGAAATATCTGCCTTTTTGCCACAAAATATACGGAATTTCTCCCTTTTTGCTCCAAAATTAGGAAAATTTCTATAATTTTTCCCCAAAATAAGGGGAATTTCTCATTTTTTGCCCCAAAATAAAGGAAATTTCAGACTTTTTACCTGAAAATAAGTGAAATTTTTGCAATTTTGCCCCAAATAAGGGAAAATTCTGCAATTTTGCCACAAAATAAGGTAAATTCCTGCAATTTTGCCCCAAAATAAAGAAAATTTCTGGAATTTTGCCCCAAGATAAGGGGAATTTCTGATTTTTGCCCCAAAATAAAGAGAATTTCTGCCTTTTGCCCCAAAATTTGGGGAATTTCTGCAATTTTGCTCCAAAATATGGGGAATTTCTGCCTTTTTGCCCGAAAATAAGAATGCATAACTTTTTGCCATAAAAAAGTGAAATTTCTTCATTTTTGCTCTAAAATAAGGGGAATTTCTGCCTTTTTGCTTCTAAATAAGTGGAATTTTTGTCTTTGTCCCCCAAAACAAAGGGAATTTCTGTCTTTTTTGCCCCAAAATAAGGGGAATTTCTGATTTATTACCCTGAAATAAGTGAAATTTCTGCAATTTTGCCCCAAATAAGGGAAATTTCTGCATTTTTGCTTCCAAATAAGGGGAATTTCAGCCTTTTAACCTAAAAATAAGGGGAATTTCTGCATTTTTGCCACAAAATATTAGGAATTTCTGCATTTTTGCCCCAATATAAGGAAAATTTCTGCCTTTTTTTCCCTGAAATAAAGATATTTCTGCAATTTTGCTCCAAAATAAGTGGAATTTCTGAGTTTTGGCCCAAAATAAGGAGATTTTCTGTCTTTTTGCCCCAACATATAGGGAATTTCTTCCTTTTTGCCCCACAATTAGGGGAATTTCTGCAATCTTGCTCCAAAATACGGGGAATTTCTGCCTTTTTGCCCGAAAATAAGGGGAATGCATACCTTTTTGCCATATAAAAGGGAAATTTCTTCATTTTTTCTCCAAAATAAGGAAAATTTCTGCCCTTTTGCCTCTAAATAAGTGGACTTTCTGTCTTTTTCCCCCAAAACAAAGGGAATTTCTGTCTTTTTTGCACCAAAATAAAAGGAATTTTTGACTTATTACCCGGAAATAAGTAAAATTTCTGCAATTTTGCCCCAAAATAAGGGAAATTTCTGCCTTTTTCCCCCCAAATAAGGGGAATTTCAGCCTTTTTACCTTATAATAAGGGGAATTTCTGCATTTTTGCCTCTAAATAAGTGGAATTTTTGTCTTTTTCCCCCAAAACAAAGGGAATTTCTGTCTTTTTTGCCCCAAAATTAGGAAAATTTCTGCCTTATTACCCTAAAATAAGTGAAATTTCTGCAATTTAGCCCCAATATAAGGGAAATTTCTGCCTATTTGCCCCCAAATAAGGGAAATTTCAGCCTTTTTACCTCAAAATAAGGGGAATTTCTGAATTTTGGCACAAAATATTAGGAATTTCTGCCTTTTTGCCCCAAAATAAGGAAAATTTCTGCCTTTTTTCTCTGAAATAAGTGAAATTTCTGCAATTTTGCACCAAAATAAGTGAAATTTCTGCAATTTTGCCCCAAAATAATGGAAATTTCTGGAATTTTGCCCAAGAATAAGTGGAATTTCTGAGTTTTGCCCCAAAATAAAAGAATTTCTGCCTTTTTGCCCCACAATTAGTGAAATTTCTGCAATTTTGCCCTAAAATAAAAGAAATTTTTGCAATTTTTTACCATAATAAGGGAAATTTCTGCATTTTTGCCCCAAAATAAGAGGAATTTCTGATTTTTGCCGCACAATTAGAGAAATTTCTGCAATTTTGCCCCAAAATAAGGGGAATTTCTGCCATTTTGCCTCTAAATAAGTGGAATTTCAGTCTTTTTCCCCCAAAACATAGGGAATTTCTGTTTATTTTGCCCAAATATAAGGAAATTTCTGCCTTTTTTCCCTGAAATAAGAGATATTTCTGCAATTTTGCCCCAAAATAAGTGGAATTTCTGAGTTTTGCCCCAAAATAAGGAGAATTTTGTTTTTTTGCCCCAACATATAGGGAATATCTGCCTTTTTCCCCCACAATTAGGGGAATTTCTGCAATTTTGCTCCAAAATACGAGGAATTTCTGCCTTTTTGCCCGAAAATAAGGGGAATGCATACCTTTTTGCCATATAAAAGGGAAATTTCTTCATTTTTGCTCCAAAATAAAAGGAATTTCTGCCTTTTTGCCTCTAAATAAGTGAAATTTCTGTTTTTTCCCCCCCAAAAAAGGAAATTTCTGTCTTTTTTGCCCCTAAATAAGGGGAATTTCTGACTTATTACCCTAAAATAAGTAAAATTTCTGCAATTTTGCCCAAAAATAAGGGAAATTTCTGCATTTTGCACGCAAATAAGGGGAATTTCAGCGTTTTTACCTCGTAATAAGAGGAATTTCTGCATTTTTGCCTCTAAATAAGTGGAATTTCTGTCTTTTTTCCCCAAAACAAAGGGAATTTCTGTCTTTTTTGCCCCAAAATAAGGAAAATTTCTGACTTATTACCCTAAAATAAGTTAAATTTCTGCAATTTTGCCCCAATATAAGGGAAATTTCTGCCTTTTTGCCCCCAAATAAGAGGAATTTCAGCCATTTTACCTCAAAATAAGGGTAATTTCTGAATATTGGCACAAAATATTAGGAATTTCTGCCTTTTTGCCCCAAAATAAGGAAAATTTCTGCCTTTTTTCTCTGAAATAAGTAAAATTTCTTCAGTTTTGCAACAAAATAATTGATATTTCTGCAATTTTGCCCCAAAATAAGGGAAATTTCTGATATTTTGCCCCAAAATAAGTGAAATTTCTGAGTTTTGCTTAAAAATAAAGAGAATTTCTGCCTTTTTGCTCCACAATTAGTGAAATTTCTGGAATTTTGCCACAAAATAAGGGGAATTTCTGCCTTTTGCCCCAAAATATGGGGAATTTCTGCCTTTTTTCCAAAAATAAGAAGAATGCATACCTTTTTGCCATTAGAAAGGAAAATTTCTTCATTTTTGCTACAAAATAAGGGGAACTTTTGCATTTTTGCCTCCAAATATGTGGAATTTCTGTCTTTTTCCCTCAAAACAAAGGAAATTTCTGTCTTTTTTGCCCCAAAATAATAAAAATTTCTGACTTATTACCCTGAAATAAGTGAAAGTTCTGCAAATTTGCCCCAAAATAAGGGAAATTTCTGCCTTTTGCCCCAAAATGTGGGGAATTTCAGCATTTTACATCAAAATAAGGGAAATTTCTGATTTTTGCACCTAAATATGGAGAATTTCTGCCTTTTTGCCCCAAAATAAAGGGAATTTTTGCATTTTTGCACCAATATTAGGGGAATTTCTGCAATTTTGCTCCAAAATACGGGTCATTTCTGCCTTTTTGCCCAAAATTAAGTGGAATTTCTGCCTTTTTGTCCCGAAATAAGTGAAATTTCTTCAATTTTTGCCAAAAATTAGGGATTTCATCTTTTTGCCCCAAAATGAGGGGAATTTCTGCCATTTTGCCCATAAATATTTGAAATTTCTGAAATTTTACCCCAAAATAAAAGGAATTTCTGCATTTTTGCCCCAAAATAAGGGGAATTTCAACATTAGTACCTCAAAATAAGGGAAATTTCTGCCTTTTTGCCACAAAATATATGGAATTTCTGCCTTTTTGCCCCAAAATAAGGAAAATTTCTATAATTTTTCCCCAAAAGAAGGGGAATTTCTCACATTTTGCCCCAAAATAAAGGAAATTTCTGATTTTTACCTGAAAATAAGTGAAATTTCTGCAATTTTGCCCCAAATAAGGGAAAATTCTGCAATTTTGCCACAAAATAAGGTAAATTCCTGCAATTTTGCCCCAAAATAAAGAAAATTTCTGGAATTTTGCCCCAAAATAAGGGGAATTTCTGATTTTGCCCCTAAATAAAGGGAATTTCTGCCTTTTGCCCCAAAATTAGGAGAATTTCTGCAATTTTGCTCCAAAATATGGGGAATTTCTTCCGTTTTGCCCGAAAATAAGAATGCATACTTTTTGCCATAAAAAAGTGAAATTTCTTCATTTTTGCTCCAAAATAAGGGGAATTTGTGCCTTTTTGCCTCTAAATAAGTGGAATTTTTGTCTTTGTCCCCCAAAACAAAGGGAATTTTTGTCTTTTTTGCCACAAAATAAGGGTAATTTCTGACTTATTACCCTGAAATAAGTGATATTTCTGCAATTTTGCCCCAAAATAAGGGAATTTTCTGCATTTTTGCTTCCAAATAAGGGGAATTTCAGCCTTTTAACTTAAAAATAAGGGGAATTTCTGCATTTTTGCCACAAAATATTAGGAATTTCTGCATTTTTGCCCCAATATAAGGAAAATTTCTGCCTTTTTTTCCCTGAAATAAAGATATTTCTGCAATTTTGCTCCAAAATAAGTGTAATTTCTTAGTTTTGCCCCAAAATAAGGAGAATTTCTGTCTTTTTGCCCCAACATATAGGGAATTTCTTCCTTTTTGCCCCACAATTAGGGGAATTTCTGCAATTTTGCTCCAAAATACGGGGAATTTCTGCCTTTGTGCCCGAAAATAAGGGGAATGCATAACTTTTTGCCATATAAAAGGGAAATTTCTTCATTTTTGCTCCAAAATAAGGAAAATTTCTGCCTTTTTGCCTCTAAATAAGTGCACTTTCTGTCTTTTTCCCCCAAAACAAAGGGAATTTCTGTCTTTTTTGCACCAAAATAAAAGGAATTTTTGACTTATTACCCGGAAATAAGTAAAATTTCTGCAATTTTGCCCCAAAATAAGGGAAATTTCTGCCTTTTCCCCCCCAAATAAGGGGAATTTCAGCCTTTTTACCTTATAATAAGGGGAATTTCTGCATTTTTGCCTCTAAATAAGTGGAATTTCTGTCTTTTTCCCCCAAAACAAAGGGAATTTCTGTCTTTTTTGCCCCAAAATTAGGAAAATTTCTGCCTTATTACCCTAAAATAAGTGAAATTTCTGCAATTTTGCCCCAATATAAGAGAAATTTCTGCCTTTTTGCCCCCAAATAAGGGAAATTTCAGCCTTTTTACCTCAAAATAAGGGGAATTTCTGAATTTTGGTACAAAATATTAGGAATTTCTGCCTTTTTGCCCCAAAATAAGGAAAATTTCTGCCTTTTTTCTCTGAAATAAGTGAAATTTCTGCAATTTTGCACCAAAATAAGTTAAATTTCTGCAATTTTGCCCCAAAATAATGGAAATTTCTGGAATTTTGCCCCAAAATAAGTGGAATTTCTGAGTTTTGCCCCAAAATAAAAAGAATTTCTGCCTTTTTGCCCCACAATTAGTGAAATTTCTGCAATTTTGCCCTAAAATAAAAGAAATTTTTGCAATTTTTTACCATAATAAGGGAAATTTCTGCATTTTTGCCCCAAAATAAGGGGAATTTCTGATTTTTGCCGCACAATTAGAGAAATTTCTGCAATTTTGCCCCAAAATAAGGGGAATTTCTGCCATTTTGCCTCTAAATAAGTGGAATTTTAGTCTTTTTCCTCCAAAACATAGGGAATTTCTGTTTATTTTGCCAAAATATAAGGAAAATTTCTGCCTTTTTTCCCTGAAATAAGAGATATTTCTGCAATTTTGCCCCAAAATAAGTGGAATTTCTGAGTTTTGCCCCAAAATAGAGAGAATTTTGTTTTTTTGCCCCAACATATAGGGAATATCTGCCTTTTTCCCCCACAATTAGGGGAATTTCTGCAATTTTGCTCCAAAATACGAGGAATTTCTGCCTTTTTGCCCGAAAATAAGGGGAATGCATACCTTTTTGCCATATAAAAGGGAAATTTCTTCATTTTTGCTCCAAAATAAAAGGAATTTCTGCCTTTTTGCCTCTAAATAAGTGAAATTTCTGTTTTTCCCCCCCCAAAAAAGGAAATTTCTGTCTTTTTTGCCCCTAAATAAGGGGAATTTCTGACTTATTACCCTAAAATAAGTAAAATTTCTGCAATTTTGCCCAAAAATAAGGGAAATTTCTGCATTTTGCCCCCAAATAAGGGGAATTTCAGCCTTTTTACCTCGTAATAAGGGGAATTTCTGCATTTTTGCCTCTAAATAAGTGGAATTTCTGTCTTTTTCCCCCAAAACAAAGGGAATTTCTGTCTTTTTTGCCCCAAAATAAGGAAAATTTCTGACTTATTACCCTGAAATAAGTTAAATTTCTGCAATTTTGCCCCAATATAAGGGAAATTTCTGCCTTTTTGCCCCTCAAATAAGAGGAATTTCAGCCATTTTACCTCAAAATAAGGGGAATTTGTGAATATTGGCACAAAATATTAGGAATTTCTGCCTTTTTGCCCCAAAATAAGGAAAATTTCTGCTTTTTTCTCTGAAATAAGTAAAATTTTTGCAGTTTTGCAACAAAATAATTGATATTTTTGCAATTTTGCCCCAAAATAAGGGAAATTTCTGATATTTTGCCCCAAAATAAGTGAAATTTCTGAGTTTTGCTTAAAAATAAGGAGAATTTCTGCCTTTTTGCTCCACAATTAGTGAAATTTCTGCAATTTTGCCCTAAAATAAAAGTAAATTTTGCAATTTTTCCCCATAATAAGGGAAATTTCTGCAATATTGCCCCAAAATAAGCAGAATTTCTGATTTTTGCCCCACAATTAGTTAAATTTCTGCAATTTTGCCCCAAAGTAAGGGAAATTTCTGCCTTTTGCCCCAAAATATGGGGAATTTCTGCCTTTTTTTCCAAAAATAAGAAGAATGCATACCTTTTTGCCATAAAAAAGGGAAATTTCTTCATTTTTGCTACAAAATAAGGGGAACTTTTGCATTTTTGCCTCCAAATATGTGGAATTTCTTTCTTTTTCCCCCAAAACAAAGGAAATTTCTGTCTTTTTTGCCCCAAAATAAGAAAAATTTCTGACTTATTACCCTGAAATAAGTGAAAGTTCTGCAAATTTGCCCCAAAATAAGGGAAATTTCTGCCTTTTGCCCCAAAATGTGGGGAATTTCAGCATTTTACATCAAAATAAGGGAAATTTCTGATTTTTGCACCTAAATATGGAGAATTTCTTCCTTTTTGCTCCAAAATAAAGGGAATTTCTGCATTTTTGCACCAATATTAGGGGAATTTCTGCAATTTTGCTCCAAAATACGGGTCATTTCTGCCTTTTTGCCCGAAATTAAGTGGAATTTCTGCCTTTTTGTCCCAAAATAAGTGAAATTTCTTCAATTTTTGCCAAAAATTAGGGATTTCATCTTTTTGCCCCAAAATGAGGGGAATTTCTGCCATTTTGCCCATAAATATTTGAAATTTCTGAAATTTTACCCCAAAATAAGGGGAATTTCTGCCTTTTTGCCTCTAAATAAGTGGAATTTCAACATTATTACCTCAAAATAAGGGAAATATCTGCCTTTTTGCCACAAAATATACAGAATTTCTGCCTTTTTGCCCCAAAATAAGGAAAATTCCTCTAATTTTTCCCTAAAATAAGGGGAATTTCTTATTTTTTGCCCCAAAATAAAGGAAATTTCAGACTTTTTACCTGAAAATAAGTGAAATTTCTGCAATTTTGCCCCAAATAAGGGAAAATTCTGCAATTTTGCCACAAAATAAGGTAAATTCCTGCAATTTTGCCCCAAAATAAAGAAAATTTCTGGAATTTTGCCCCAAAATAAGGGGAATTTCTGATTTTTGCCCCAAAATAAAGGGAATTTCTGCCTTTTGCCCCAAAATTAGGGGAATTTCTGCAATTTTGCTCCAAAATATGGGGAATTACTGCCTTTTTGCCCAAAAATAAGAATGCATAACTTTTTGCCATAAAAAAGTGAAATTTCTTCATTTTTGCTCCAAAATAAGGGGAATTTCTGCCTTTTTGCCTCTAAATAAGTGGAATTTTTGTCTTTGTCCCCCAAAACAAAGGGAATTTCTGTCTTTTTTGCCCCAAAATAAGGGGAATTTCTGACTTATTACCCTGAAATAAGTGAAATTTCTGCAATTTTGCCCCAAAATAAGGGAAATTTCTGCATTGTTGCTTCCAAATATGGGAATTTCAGCCTTTTAACCTAAAAATAAGGGGAATTTCTGCATTTTTGCCACAAAATATTAGGAATTTCTGCATTTTTGCCCCAATATAAGGAAAATTTCTGCCTTTTTTCCCTGAAATAAAGATATTTCTGCAATTTTGCTCCAAAATAAGTGGAATTTCTGAGTTTTGCCCCAAAATAAGGAGAATTTCTGTCTTTTTTGCACCAAAATAAAAGGAATTTTTGACTTATTACCCGGAAATAATAAAATTTCTGCAATTTTGCCCCAAAATAAGGGAAATTTCTGCCTTTTTTCCCTGAAATAAAGATATTTCTGCAATTTTGCTCCAAAATAAGTGGAATTTCTGAGTTTTGCCCCAAAATAAGGAGAATTTCTGTCTTTTTTGCACCAAAATAAAAGGAATTTTTGACTTATTACCCGGAAATAAGTAAAATTTCTGCAATTTTGCCCCAAAATAAGGGAAATTTCTGCCTTTTCCTTCCCAAATAAGGGGAATTTCAGCCTTTTTACCTTATAATAAGGGGAATTTCTGCATTTTTGCCTCTAAATAAGTGGAATTTCTGTCTTTTTCCCCCAAAACAAAGGGAATTTCTGTCTTTTTTGCCCCAAAATTAGGAAAATTTCTGCCTTATTACCCTAAAATAAGTGAAATTTCTGCAATTTTGCCCCAATATAAGAGAAATTTCTGCCTTTTTGCCCCCAAATAAGGGAAATTTCAGCCTTTTTACCTCAAAATAAGGGGAATTTCTGAATTTTGGTACAAAATATTAGGAATTTCTGCCTTTTTGCCCCAAAATAAGGAAAATTTCTGCCTTTTTTCTCTGAAATAAGTGAAATTTCTGCAATTTTGCACCAAAATAAGTGAAATTTCTGCAATTTTGCCCCAAAATAATGGAAATTTCTGGAATTTTGCCCCAAAATAAGTGGAATTTCTGAGTTTTGCCCCAAAATAAAAAGAATTTCTGCCTTTTTGCCCCACAATTAGTGAAATTTCTGCAATTTTGCCCTAAAATAAAAGAAATTTTTGCAATTTTTTACCATAATAAGGGAAATTTCTGCATTTTTGCCCCAAAATAAGGGGAATTTCTGATTTTTTCCGCACAATTAGAGAAATTTCTGCAATTTTGCCCCTAAATAAAGGGAATTTCTGACTTATTACCCTAAAATAAGTAAAATTTCTGCAATTTTGCCCAAAAATAAGGGAAATTTCTGCATTTTGCCCCCAAATAAGGGGAATTTCAGCCTTTTTACCTCGTAATAAGGGGAATTTCTGCATTTTTGCCTCTAAATAAGTGGAATTTCTGTCTTTTTCCCCCAAAACAAAGGGAATTTCTGTCTTTTTTGCCCCAAAATAAGGAAAATTTCTGACTTATTACCCTGAAATAAGTTAAATTTCTGCAATTTTGCCCCAATATAAGGGAAATTTCTGCCTTTTTGCCCCTCAAATAAGAGGAATTTCAGCCATTTTACCTCAAAATAAGGGGAATTTCTGAATATTGGCACAAAATATTAGGAATTTCTGCCTTTTTGCCCCAAAATAAGGAAAATTTCTGCTTTTTTCTCTGAAATAAGTAAAATTTTTGCAGTTTTGCAACAAAATAATTGATATTTTTGCAATTTTGCCCCAAAATAAGGGAAATTTCTGATATTTTGCCCCAAAATAAGTGAAATTTCTGAGTTTTGCTTAAAAATAAGGAGAATTTCTGCCTTTTTGCTCCACAATTAGTGAAATTTCTGCAATTTTGCCCTAAAATAAAAGTAAATTTTGCAATTTTTCCCCATAATAAGGGAAATTTCTGCAATATTGCCCCAAAATAAGCAGAATTTCTGATTTTTGCCCCACAATTAGTTAAATTTCTGCAATTTTGCCCCAAAGTAAGGGGAATTTCTGCCTTTTGCCCCAAAATATGGGGAATTTCTGCCTTTTTTTTCCAAAAATAAGAAGAATGCATAACTTTTTGCCATAAAAAAGGGAAATTTCTTCATTTTTGCTACAAAATAAGGGGAACTTTTGCATTTTTGCCTCCAAATATGTGGAATTTCTTTCTTTTTCCCCCAAAACAAAGGAAATTTCTGTCTTTTTTGCCCCAAAATAAGAAAAATTTCTGACTTATTACCCTGAAATAAGTGAAAGTTCTGCAAATTTGCCCCAAAATAAGGGAAATTTCTGCCTTTTGCCCCAAAATGTGGGGAATTTCAGCATTTTACATCAAAATAAGGGAAATTTCTGATTTTTGCACCTAAATATGGAGAATTTCTTCCTTTTTGCTCCAAAATAAAGGGAATTTCTGCATTTTTGCACCAATATTAGGGGAATTTCTGCAATTTTGCTCCAAAATACGGGTCATTTCTGCCTTTTTGCCCGAAATTAAGTGGAATTTCTGCCTTTTTGTCCCAAAATAAGTGAAATTTCTTCAATTTTTGCCAAAAATTAGGGATTTCATCTTTTTGCCCCAAAATGAGGGGAATTTCTGCCATTTTGCCCATAAATATTTGAAATTTCTGAAATTTTACCCCAAAATAAGGGGAATTTCTGCCTTTTTGCCTCTAAATAAGTGGAATTTCAACATTATTACCTCAAAATAAGGGAAATATCTGCCTTTTTGCCACAAAATATACAGAATTTCTGCCTTTTTGCCCCAAAATAAGGAAAATTCCTCTAATTTTTCCCTAAAATAAGGGGAATTTCTTATTTTTTGCCCCAAAATAAAGGAAATTTCAGACTTTTTACCTGAAAATAAGTGAAATTTCTGCAATTTTGCCCCAAATAAGGGAAAATTCTGCAATTTTGCCACAAAATAAGGTAAATTCCTGCAATTTTGCCCCAAAATAAAGAAAATTTCTGGAATTTTGCCCCAAAATAAGGGGAATTTCTGATTTTTGCCCCAAAATAAAGGGAATTTCTGCCTTTTGCCCCAAAATTAGGGGAATTTCTGCAATTTTGCTCCAAAATATGGGGAATTACTGCCTTTTTGCCCGAAAATAAGAATGCATAACTTTTTGCCATAAAAAAGTGAAATTTCTTCATTTTTGCTCCAAAATAAGGGGAATTTCTGCCTTTTTGCCTCTAAATAAGTGGAATTTTTGTCTTTGTCCCCCAAAACAAAGGGAATTTCTGTCTTTTTTGCCCCAAAATAAGGGGAATTTCTGACTTATTACCCTGAAATAAGTGAAATTTCTGCAATTTTGCCCCAAAATAAGGGAAATTTCTGCATTGTTGCTTCCAAATATGGGAATTTCAGCCTTTTAACCTAAAAATAAGGGGAATTTCTGCATTTTTGCCACAAAATATTAGGAATTTCTGCATTTTTGCCCCAATATAAGGAAAATTTCTGCCTTTTTTCCCTGAAATAAAGATATTTCTGCAATTTTGCTCCAAAATAAGTGGAATTTCTGAGTTTTGCCCCAAAATAAGGAGAATTTCTGTCTTTTTTGCACCAAAATAAAAGGAATTTTTGACTTATTACCCGGAAATAATAAAATTTCTGCAATTTTGCCCCAAAATAAGGGAAATTTCTGCCTTTTTTCCCTGAAATAAAGATATTTCTGCAATTTTGCTCCAAAATAAGTGGAATTTCTGAGTTTTGCCCCAAAATAAGGAGAATTTCTGTCTTTTTTGCACCAAAATAAAAGGAATTTTTGACTTATTACCCGGAAATAAGTAAAATTTCTGCAATTTTGCCCCAAAATAAGGGAAATTTCTGCCTTTTCCTTCCCAAATAAGGGGAATTTCAGCCTTTTTACCTTATAATAAGGGGAATTTCTGCATTTTTGCCTCTAAATAAGTGGAATTTCTGTCTTTTTCCCCCAAAACAAAGGGAATTTCTGTCTTTTTTGCCCCAAAATTAGGAAAATTTCTGCCTTATTACCCTAAAATAAGTGAAATTTCTGCAATTTTGCCCCAATATAAGAGAAATTTCTGCCTTTTTGCCCCCAAATAAGGGAAATTTCAGCCTTTTTACCTCAAAATAAGGGGAATTTCTGAATTTTGGTACAAAATATTAGGAATTTCTGCCTTTTTGCCCCAAAATAAGGAAAATTTCTGCCTTTTTTCTCTGAAATAAGTGAAATTTCTGCAATTTTGCACCAAAATAAGTGAAATTTCTGCAATTTTGCCCCAAAATAATGGAAATTTCTGGAATTTTGCCCCAAAATAAGTGGAATTTCTGAGTTTTGCCCCAAAATAAAAAGAATTTCTGCCTTTTTGCCCCACAATTAGTGAAATTTCTGCAATTTTGCCCTAAAATAAAAGAAATTTTTGCAATTTTTTACCATAATAAGGGAAATTTCTGCATTTTTGCCCCAAAATAAGGGGAATTTCTGATTTTTGCCGCACAATTAGAGAAATTTCTGCAATTTTGCCCCTAAATAAAGGGAATTTCTGACTTATTACCCTAAAATAAGTAAAATTTCTGCAATTTTGCCCAAAAATAAGGGAAATTTCTGCATTTTGCCCCCAAATAAGGGGAATTTCAGCCTTTTTACCTCGTAATAAGGGGAATTTCTGCATTTTTGCCTCTAAATAAGTGGAATTTCTGTCTTTTTCCCCCAAAACAAAGGGAATTTCTGTCTTTTTTGCCCCAAAATAAGGAAAATTTCTGACTTATTACCCTGAAATAAGTTAAATTTCTGCAATTTTGCCCCAATATAAGGGAAATTTCTGCCTTTTTGCCCCTCAAATAAGAGGAATTTCAGCCATTTTACCTCAAAATAAGGGGAATTTCTGAATATTGGCACAAAATATTAGGAATTTCTGCCTTTTTGCCCCAAAATAAGGAAAATTTCTGCTTTTTTCTCTGAAATAAGTAAAATTTTTGCAGTTTTGCAACAAAATAATTGATATTTTTGCAATTTTGCCCCAAAATAAGGGAAATTTCTGATATTTTGCCCCAAAATAAGTGAAATTTCTGAGTTTTGCTTAAAAATAAGGAGAATTTCTGCCTTTTTGCTCCACAATTAGTGAAATTTCTGCAATTTTGCCCTAAAATAAAAGTAAATTTTGCAATTTTTCCCCATAATAAGGGAAATTTCTGCAATATTGCCCCAAAATAAGCAGAATTTCTGATTTTTGCCCCACAATTAGTTAAATTTCTGCAATTTTGCCCCAAAGTAAGGGGAATTTCTGCCTTTTGCCCCAAAATATGGGGAATTTCTGCCTTTTTTTTCCAAAAATAAGAAGAATGCATAACTTTTTGCCATAAAAAAGGGAAATTTCTTCATTTTTGCTACAAAATAAGGGGAACTTTTGCATTTTTGCCTCCAAATATGTGGAATTTCTTTCTTTTTCCCCCAAAACAAAGGAAATTTCTGTCTTTTTTGCCCCAAAATAAGAAAAATTTCTGACTTATTACCCTGAAATAAGTGAAAGTTCTGCAAATTTGCCCCAAAATAAGGGAAATTTCTGCCTTTTGCCCCAAAATGTGGGGAATTTCAGCATTTTACATCAAAATAAGGGAAATTTCTGATTTTTGCACCTAAATATGGAGAATTTCTTCCTTTTTGCTCCAAAATAAAGGGAATTTCTGCATTTTTGCACCAATATTAGGGGAATTTCTGCAATTTTGCTCCAAAATACGGGTCATTTCTGCCTTTTTGCCCGAAATTAAGTGGAATTTCTGCCTTTTTGTCCCAAAATAAGTGAAATTTCTTCAATTTTTGCCAAAAATTAGGGATTTCATCTTTTTGCCCCAAAATGAGGGGAATTTCTGCCATTTTGCCCATAAATATTTGAAATTTCTGAAATTTTACCCCAAAATAAGGGGAATTTCTGCCTTTTTGCCTCTAAATAAGTGGAATTTCAACATTATTACCTCAAAATAAGGGAAATATCTGCCTTTTTGCCACAAAATATACAGAATTTCTGCCTTTTTGCCCCAAAATAAGGAAAATTCCTCTAATTTTTCCCTAAAATAAGGGGAATTTCTTATTTTTTGCCCCAAAATAAAGGAAATTTCAGACTTTTTACCTGAAAATAAGTGAAATTTCTGCAATTTTGCCCCAAATAAGGGAAAATTCTGCAATTTTGCCACAAAATAAGGTAAATTCCTGCAATTTTGCCCCAAAATAAAGAAAATTTCTGGAATTTTGCCCCAAAATAAGGGGAATTTCTGATTTTTGCCCCAAAATAAAGGGAATTTCTGCCTTTTGCCCCAAAATTAGGGGAATTTCTGCAATTTTGCTCCAAAATATGGGGAATTACTGCCTTTTTGCCCGAAAATAAGAATGCATAACTTTTTGCCATAAAAAAGTGAAATTTCTTCATTTTTGCTCCAAAATAAGGGGAATTTCTGCCTTTTTGCCTCTAAATAAGTGGAATTTTTGTCTTTGTCCCCCAAAACAAAGGGAATTTCTGTCTTTTTTGCCCCAAAATAAGGGGAATTTCTGACTTATTACCCTGAAATAAGTGAAATTTCTGCAATTTTGCCCCAAAATAAGGGAAATTTCTGCATTGTTGCTTCCAAATATGGGAATTTCAGCCTTTTAACCTAAAAATAAGGGGAATTTCTGCATTTTTGCCACAAAATATTAGGAATTTCTGCATTTTTGCCCCAATATAAGGAAAATTTCTGCCTTTTTTCCCTGAAATAAAGATATTTCTGCAATTTTGCTCCAAAATAAGTGGAATTTCTGAGTTTTGCCCCAAAATAAGGAGAATTTCTGTCTTTTTTGCACCAAAATAAAAGGAATTTTTGACTTATTACCCGGAAATAAGTAAAATTTCTGCAATTTTGCCCCAAAATAAGGGAAATTTCTGCCTTTTCCCCCCCAAATAAGGGGAATTTCAGCCTTTTTACCTTATAATAAGGGGAATTTCTGCATTTTTGCCTCTAAATAAGTGGAATTTCTGTCTTTTTCCCCCAAAACAAAGGGAATTTCTGTCTTTTTTGCCCCAAAATTAGGAAAATTTCTGCCTTATTACCCTAAAATAAGTGAAATTTCTGCAATTTTGCCCCAATATAAGAGAAATTTCTGCCTTTTTGCCCCCAAATAAGGGAAATTTCAGCCTTTTTACCTCAAAATAAGGGGAATTTCTGAATTTTGGTACAAAATATTAGGAATTTCTGCCTTTTTGCCCCAAAATAAGGAAAATTTCTGCCTTTTTTCTCTGAAATAAGTGAAATTTCTGCAATTTTGCACCAAAATAAGTGAAATTTCTGCAATTTTGCCCCAAAATAATGGAAATTTCTGGAATTTTGCCCCAAAATAAGTGGAATTTCTGAGTTTTGCCCCAAAATAAAAAGAATTTCTGCCTTTTTGCCCCACAATTAGTGAAATTTCTGCAATTTTGCCCTAAAATAAAAGAAATTTTTGCAATTTTTTACCATAATAAGGGAAATTTCTGCATTTTTGCCCCAAAATAAGGGGAATTTCTGATTTTTGCCGCACAATTAGAGAAATTTCTGCAATTTTGCCCCAAAATAAGGGGAATTTCTGCCATTTTGCCTCTAAATAAGTGGAATTTTAGTCTTTTTCCTCCAAAACATAGGGAATTTCTGTTTATTTTGCCAAAATATAAGGAAAATTTCTGCCTTTTTTCCCTGAAATAAGAGATATTTCTGCAATTTTGCCCCAAAATAAGTGGAATTTCTGAGTTTTGCCCCAAAATAAAGAGAATTTTGTTTTTTTGCCCCAACATATAGGGAATATCTGCCTTTTTCCCCCACAATTAGGGGAATTTCTGCAATTTTGCTCTAAAATACGAGGAATTTCTGCCTTTTTGCCCGAAAATAAGGGGAATGCATACCTTTTTGCCATATAAAAGGGAAATTTCTTCATTTTTGCTCCAAAATAAAAGGAATTTCTGCCTTTTTGCCTCTAAATAAGTGAAATTTCTGTTTTTTCCCCGCCAAAAAAGGAAATTTCTGTCTTTTTTGCCCCTAAATAAGGGGAATTTCTGACTTATTACCCTAAAATAAGTAAAATTTCTGCAATTTTGCCCAAAAATAAGGGAAATTTCTGCATTTTGCCCCCAAATAAGGGGAATTTCAGCCTTTTTACCTCGTAATAAGGGGAATTTCTGCATTTTTGCCTCTAAATAAGTGGAATTTCTGTCTTTTTCCCCCAAAACAAAGGGAATTTCTGTCTTTTTTGCCCCAAAATAAGGAAAATTTCTGACTTATTACCCTGAAATAAGTTAAATTTCTGCAATTTTGCCCCAATATAAGGGAAATTTCTGCCTTTTTGCCCCTCAAATAAGAGGAATTTCAGCCATTTTACCTCAAAATAAGGGGAATTTGTGAATATTGGCACAAAATATTAGGAATTTCTGCCTTTTTGCCCCAAAATAAGGAAAATTTCTGCTTTTTTCTCTGAAATAAGTAAAATTTTTGCAGTTTTGCAACAAAATAATTGATATTTTTGCAATTTTGCCCCAAAATAAGGGAAATTTCTGATATTTTGCCCCAAAATAAGTGAAATTTCTGAGTTTTGCTTAAAAATAAGGAGAATTTCTGCCTTTTTGCTCCACAATTAGTGAAATTTCTGCAATTTTGCCCTAAAATAAAAGTAAATTTTGCAATTTTTCCCCATAATAAGGGAAATTTCTGCAATATTGCCCCAAAATAAGCAGAATTTCTGATTTTTGCCCCACAATTAGTTAAATTTCTGCAATTTTGCCCCAAAGTAAGGGAAATTTCTGCCTTTTGCCCCAAAATATGGGGAATTTCTGCCTTTTTTTCCAAAAATAAGAAGAATGCATACCTTTTTGCCATAAAAAAGGGAAATTTCTTCATTTTTGCTACAAAATAAGGGGAACTTTTGCATTTTTGCCTCCAAATATGTGGAATTTCTTTCTTTTTCCCCCAAAACAAAGGAAATTTCTGTCTTTTTTGCCCCAAAATAAGAAAAATTTCTGACTTATTACCCTGAAATAAGTGAAAGTTCTGCAAATTTGCCCCAAAATAAGGGAAATTTCTGCCTTTTGCCCCAAAATGTGGGGAATTTCAGCATTTTACATCAAAATAAGGGAAATTTCTGATTTTTGCACCTAAATATGGAGAATTTCTTCCTTTTTGCTCCAAAATAAAGGGAATTTCTGCATTTTTGCACCAATATTAGGGGAATTTCTGCAATTTTGCTCCAAAATACGGGTCATTTCTGCCTTTTTGCCCGAAATTAAGTGGAATTTCTGCCTTTTTGTCCCAAAATAAGTGAAATTTCTTCAATTTTTGCCAAAAATTAGGGATTTCATCTTTTTGCCCCAAAATGAGGGGAATTTCTGCCATTTTGCCCATAAATATTTGAAATTTCTGAAATTTTACCCCAAAATAAGGGGAATTTCTGCCTTTTTGCCTCTAAATAAGTGGAATTTCAACATTATTACCTCAAAATAAGGGAAATATCTGCCTTTTTGCCACAAAATATACAGAATTTCTGCCTTTTTGCCCCAAAATAAGGAAAATTCCTCTAATTTTTCCCTAAAATAAGGGGAATTTCTTATTTTTTGCCCCAAAATAAAGGAAATTTCAGACTTTTTACCTGAAAATAAGTGAAATTTCTGCAATTTTGCCCCAAATAAGGGAAAATTCTGCAATTTTGCCACAAAATAAGGTAAATTCCTGCAATTTTGCCCCAAAATAAAGAAAATTTCTGGAATTTTGCCCCAAAATAAGGGGAATTTCTGATTTTTGCCCCAAAATAAAGGGAATTTCTGCCTTTTGCCCCAAAATTAGGGGAATTTCTGCAATTTTGCTCCAAAATATGGGGAATTACTGCCTTTTTGCCCGAAAATAAGAATGCATAACTTTTTGCCATAAAAAAGTGAAATTTCTTCATTTTTGCTCCAAAATAAGGGGAATTTCTGCCTTTTTGCCTCTAAATAAGTGGAATTTTTGTCTTTGTCCCCCAAAACAAAGGGAATTTCTGTCTTTTTTGCCCCAAAATAAGGGGAATTTCTGACTTATTACCCTGAAATAAGTGAAATTTCTGCAATTTTGCCCCAAAATAAGGGAAATTTCTGCATTGTTGCTTCCAAATATGGGAATTTCAGCCTTTTAACCTAAAAATAAGGGGAATTTCTGCATTTTTGCCACAAAATATTAGGAATTTCTGCATTTTTGCCCCAATATAAGGAAAATTTCTGCCTTTTTTCCCTGAAATAAAGATATTTCTGCAATTTTGCTCCAAAATAAGTGGAATTTCTGAGTTTTGCCCCAAAATAAGGAGAATTTCTGTCTTTTTGCCCCAACATATAGGGAATTTCTTCCTTTTTGCCCCACAATTAGGGGAATTTCTGCAATCTTGCTCCAAAATACGGGGAATTTCTGCCTTTTTGCCCGAAAATAAGGGGAATGCATACCTTTTTGCCATATAAAAGGGAAATTTCTTCATTTTTGCTCCAAAATAAGGAAAATTTCTGCCTTTTTGCCTCTAAATAAGTGGACTTTCTGTCTTTTTCCCCCAAAACAAAGGGAATTTCTTTGTTTTTTGCACCAAAATAAAAGGAATTTTTGACTTATTACGCGGAAATAAGTAAAATTTCTGCAATTTTGCCCCAAAATAAGGGAAATTTCTGCCTTTTTCCCCCCAAATAAGAGGAATTTCAGCCTTTTTACCTTATAATAAGGGGAATTTCTGCATTTTTGCCTCTAAATAAGTGGAATTTCTGTCTTTTTCCCCCAAAACAAAGGGAATTTCTGTCTTTTTTGCCCCAAAATTAGGAAAATTTCTGCCTTATTACCCTAAAATAAGTGAAATTTCTGCAATTTTGCCCCAATATAAGGGAAATTTCTGCCTTTTTGCCCCCAAATAAGGGAAATTTCAGCCTTTTTACCTCAAAATAAGGGGAATTTCTGAATTTTGGCACAAAATATTAAAAATTTCTGCCTTTTTGCCCCAAAATAAGGAAAATTTCTGCCTTTTTTCTCTGAAATAAGTGAAATTTCTGCAATTTTGCACCAAAATAAGTGAAATTTCTGCAATTTTGCCCCAAAATAATGGAAATTTCTGGAATTTTGCCCCAAAATAGGTGGAATTTCTGAGTTTTGCCCCAAAATAAAAAGAATTTCTGCCTTTTTGCCCCACAATTAGTGAAATTTCTGCAATTTTGCCCTAAAATAAAAGAAATTTTTGCAATTTTTTACCATAATAAGGGAAATTTCTGCATTTTTGCCCCAAAATAAGGGGAATTTCTGATTTTTGCCACACAAATAGATAAATTTCTGCAATTTTGCCCCAAAATAAGGGGAATTTCTGCCTTTTTGCCTCTAAATAAGTGGAATTTCAGTCTTTTTCCCCCAAAACATAGGGAATTTCTGTTTATTTTGCCCAAATATAAGGAAAATTTCTGCCTTTTTCCCTGAAATAAGTGATATTTCTGCAATTTTGCCCCAAAATAAGTGGAATTTCTGAGTTTTGTCCCAAAATAAGGAGAATTTTGTTTTTTTGCCCCAACATATAGGGAATATCTGCCTTTTCCCCCCACAATTAGGGGAATTTCTGCAATTTTGCTCCAAAATACGAGGAATTTCTGCCTTTTTGCCCGAAAATAAGGGGAATGCATACCTTTTTGCCATATAAAAGGGAAATTTCTTCATTTTTGCTCCAAAATAAAAGGAATTTCTGACTTTTTGCCTCTAAATAAGTGGAATTTCTGTCTTTTTCATCCCAAAAAAAAGGAAATTTCTGTCGTTTTGCCCCTAAATAAGGGGAATTTCTGACTTATTACCCTAAAATAAGTGAAATTTCTGCAATTTTGCCCCAATATAAGGGAAATTTCTGCCTTTTTGCCACCAAATAAGGGAAATTTCAGCCTTTTTACCTCAAAATAATAGGATTTTCTGAATTTTGGCACAAAATATTAGGAATTTCTGCCTTTTTGCCCCAAAATAAGGAAAATTTCTGCCTTTTTTCTCTGAAATAAGTGAAATATCTGCAATTTTGCACCAAAATAAGTGAAATTTGTGCAATTTTGCCCCAAAATAATGGAAATTTCTGGAATTTTGCCACAAAATAAGTGGAATTTCTGAGTTTTGCCCCAAAATAAAAAGAATTTCTGCCTTTTAGTCCCACAATTAGTGAAATTTCTGCAATTTTGCCCTAAAATAAAAGAAATTTTTGCAATTTTTTAGCATAATAAGGGAAATTTCTGCATTTTTGCCCCAAAATAAGGGGAATTTCAACATTATTACCTCAAAATAAGGGAAATTTCTGCCTTTTTGCCAGAAAATATACGGAATTTCTGCCTTTTTGCCCAAAATAAAGAAAATTTCTATAATTTTTCCCCAAAATAAGGGGAATTTCTCATATTTTGCCCCAAAATAAAGGAAATTTCAGACTTTTTACCTGAAAATAAGTGAAATTTCTGCAATTTTGCCCCAAATAAGGGAAAATTCTGCAATTTTGCCACAAAATAAGGTAAATTCCTGCAATTTTGCCCCAAAATAAAGAAAATTTCTGGAATTTTGCCCCAAAATAAGGGGAATTTCTGATTTTTGCCCCAAAATAAAGGGAATTTCTGCCTTTTGCCCCAAAATTATGGGAATTTCTGCAATTTTGCTCCAAAATATGGGGAATTACTGCCTTTTTGCCCGAAAATAAGAATGCATACCTTTTTGCCATAAAAAAGTGAAATTTCTTCATTTTTGCTCCAAAATAAGGGGAATTTCTGCCTTTTTGCCTCTAAATAAGTGGAATTTTTGTCTTTGTCCCCCAAAACAAAGGGAATTTCTGTCTTTTTTGCCCCAAAATAAGGGGAATTTCTGACTTATTACCCTGAAATAAGTGAAATTTCTGCAATTTTGCCCCAAAATAAGGGAAATTTCTGCATTGTTGCTTCCAAATATGGGAATTTCAGCCTTTTAACCAAAAAATAAGGGGAATTTCTGCATTTTTTGCCACAAAATATTAGGAATTTCTGCATTTTTGCCCCAATATAAGGAAAATTTCTGCCTTTTTTCCCTGAAATAAAGATATTTCTGCAATTTTGCCCCAAAATAAGTGGAATTTCTGAGTTTTGTCCCAAAATAAGGAGAATTTTGTTTTTTTGCCCCAACATATAGGGAATATCTGCCTTTTTCCCCCACAATTAGGGGAATTTCTGCAATTTTGCTCCAAAATACGAGGAATTTCTGCCTTTTTGCCCGAAAATAAGGGGAATGCATACCTTTTTGCCATATAAAAGGGAAATTTCTTCATTTTTGCTCCAAAATAAAAGGAATTTCTGCCTTTTTGCCTCTAAATAAGTGGAATTTCTGTCTTTTTCATCCCAAAAAAAGGAAATTTCTGTCGTTTTGCCCCTAAATAAGGGGAATTTCTGACTTATTACCCTAAAATAAGTGAAATTTCTGCAATTTTGCCCCAATATAAGGGAAATTTCTGCCTTTTTGCCACCAAATAAGGGAAATTTCAGCCTTTTTACCTCAAAATAATAGGATTTTCTGAATTTTGGCACAAAATATTAGGAATTTCTGCCTTTTTGCCCCAAAATAAGGAAAATTTCTGCCTTTTTTCTCTGAAATAAGTGAAATTTCTGCAATTTTGTACCAAAATAAGTGAAATTTCTGCAATTTTGCCCCAAAATAATGGAAATTTCTGGAATTTTGCCCCAAAATATGTGGAATTTCTGAGTTTTGCCCCAAAATAAAAAGAATTTCTGCCTTTTTGCCCCACAATTAGTGAAATTTCTGCAATTTTGCCCTAAAATAAAAGAAATTTTTGCAATTTTTTAGCATAATAAGGGAAATTTCTGCATTTTTGCCCCAAAATAAGGGGAATTTCTGATTTTTGCCGCACAATTAGTTAAATTTCTGCAATTTTGCCCCAAAATAAGGGGAATTTCTGCCATTTTGCCTCTAAATAAGTGGAATTTCAGTCTTTTTCCCACAAAACATAGGGAATTTCTGTTTATTTTGCCCAAATATAAGGAAAATTTCTGACTTTTTTCCCTGAAATAAGAGATATTTCTGCAATTTTGCCCCAAAATAAGTGGAATTTCTGAGTTTTGCCCCAAAATAAAAAGAATTTTGTTTTTTTGCCCCAACATATAGGGAATATCTGCCTTTTTCCCCCACAATTAGGGGAATTTCTGCAATTTTGCTCCAAAATACGAGGAATTTCTGCCTTTTTGCCCGAAAATAAGGGGAATGCATACCTTTGTGCCATATAAAAGGGAAATTTCTTCATTTTTGCTCCAAAATAAAAGGAATTTCTGCCTTTTTGCTTCTAAATAAGTGGAATTTCTGTCTTTTCCCCCCCAAAAAAAGAAAATTTCTGTCTTTTTTGCCCCTAAATAAAGGGAATTTCTGACTTATTACCCTAAAATAAGTAAAATTTCTGCAATTTTGCCCAAAAATAAGGGAAATTTCTGCATTTTGCCCACAAATAAGGGGAATTTCAGCATTTTTACCTCGTAATAAGGGGAATTTCTGCATTTTTGCTTCTAAATAAGTGGAATTTCTGTCTCTTTCCCCCAAAACAAAGGGAATTTCTGTCTTTTTTGCCCCAAAATAAGGAAAATTTCTGACTTATTACCCTAAAATAAGTTAAAGTTCTGCAATTTTGCCCCAATATAAGGGAAATTTCTGCCTTTTTGCCCCCAAATAAGAGGAATTTCAGCCATTTTACCTCAAAATAAGGGTAATTTCTGAATATTGGCACAAAATATTAGGAATTTCTGCTTTTTTGCCCCAAAATAAGGAAAATTTCTGCCTTTTTTCTCTGAAATAAGTAAAATTTCTGCAGTTTTGCAACAAAATAATTGATATTTCTGCAATTTTGCCCCAAAATAAGGGAAATTTCTGATATTTTGCCCCAAAATAATTGAAATTTCTGAGTTTTACTTAAAAATAACGAGAATTTCTGCCTTTTTGCTCCACAATTAGTGAAATTTCTGCAATTTTGCCCTAAAATAAAAGTAAATTTTGCAATTTTTCCCCATAATATGGGAAATTTCTGCAATTTTGCCCCAAAATAATCGGAATTTCTGATTTTTGCCCCACAATTAGTTAAATTTCTGCAATTTTGCCCCAAAATAAGGGGAATTTCTGCCTTTTGCCCCAAAATATGGGGAATTTCTGCCTTTTTTTCCAAAAATAAGAAGAATGCATACCTTTTTGCCATAAAAAAGGGAAATTTCTTCATTTTTGCTACAAAATAAGGGGAACTTTTGCATTTTTGCCTCCAAATATGTGGAATTTCTGTCTTTTTCCCCCAAAACAAATGAAATTTCTGTCTTTTTTGCCCCAAAATAAGAAAAATTTCTGACTTATTACCCTGAAATAAGTGAAAGTTCTGAAAATTTGCCCCAAAATAAGGGAAATTTCTGCCTTTTGCCCCAAAATGTGGGGAATTTCAGCATTTTACATCAAAATAAGGAAAATTTCTGATTTTTGCACCAAAATATTAGGAATTTCTGCCTTTTTGCCCCAAAATAAAGGGAATTTCTTCATTTTTGCACCAATATTAGGGGAATTTCTGCAATTTTGCTCCAAAATATGGGTCATTATTGCCTTTATGCCCGAAATTAAATGGAATTTCTGCCTTTTTGTCCCGAAATAAGTGAAATTTCTTCAATTTTAGCCCAAAATTAGGGATTTCACCTTTTTCCCCAAAATAAGGGGAATTTCTGCCATTTTGCCCATAAATATTTGAAATTTCTGAAATTTTACCCCAAAATAAGGGGAATTTCTGCCTTTTTGCCCCAAAATAAGGGGAATTTCAACATTATTACCAAAAAATAAGGGAAATATCTGCCTTTTTGCCACAAAATATACGGAATTTCTGCCTTTTTGCCCCAAAATAAGGAAAATTTCTATAATTTTTCCCCAAAATAAGGGGAATTTCTCATTTTTTGCCCCAAAATAAAGGAAATTTCAGACTTTTTACCTGAAAATAAGTGAAATTTCTGCAATTTTGCCCCAAATAAGGGAAAATTCTGCAATTTTGCAACAAAATAAGGTAAATTCCTGAAATTTTGTCCCAAAATAAAGAAAATTTCTGGAATTTTTTCCCAAGATAAGGGGAATTTCTGATTTTTGCCCCAAAATAAAGGGAATTTCTGCCTTTTGCCCCAAAATTAGGGGAATTTCTGCAATTTTGCTCCAAAATATGGGGAATTTCTGCCTTTTTGCCCGAAAATAAGAATGCATACCTTTTTGCCATAAAAAAGTGAAATTTCTTCATTTTTGCTCCAAAATAAGGGGAATTTCTGCCTTTTTGCCTCTAAATAAGTGGAATTTCTGTCTTTTTCAGCCAAAAAACAAAGGGAATTTCTGTCTTTTTTGCCCCAAAATAAGGGGAATTTCTGACTTATTACCCTGAAATAAGTGAAATTTCTGCAATTTTGCCCCAAAATAAGGGAAATTTCTGCATTTTTGCTTCCAAATAAGGGAAATTTCAGCCTTTTAACCTAAAAATAAGGGGAATTTCTGAATTTTTGCCACAAAATATTAGGAATTTCTGCATTTTTGCCCCAATATAAGGAAAATTTCTGCCTTTTTTCCCTGAAATAAAGATATTTCTGCAATTTTGCTCGAAAATAAGTGGAATTTCTGAGTTTTGCCCCAAAATAAGGAGAATTTCTGTCTTTTTGCCCCAACATATAGGGAATTTCTTCCTTTTTGCCCCACAATTAGGAGAATTTCTGCAATCTTGCGCCAAAATACGGGGAATTTCTGCCTTTTTGCCCGAAAATAAGGGGAATGCATACCTTTTTGCCATATAAAAGGGAAATTTCTTCATTTTTGCTCCAAAATAAGGAAAATTTCTGCCCTTTTGCCTCTAAATAAGTGGACTTTCTGTCTTTTTCCCCCAAAACAAAGGGAATTTCTGTCTTTTTTGCACCAAAATAAAAGGAATTTTTGACTTATTACCCGGAAATAAGTAAAATTTCTGCAATTTTGCCCCAAAATAAGGGAAATTTCTGCCTTTTTCCCTCCAAATATGGGGAATTTCAGCCTTTTTACCTTATAATAAGGGGAATTTCTGCATTTTTGCCTCTAAATAAGTGGAATTTCTGTCTTTTTCCCCCAAAACAAAGGGAATTTCTGTCTTTTTTGCCCCAAAATTAGGAAAATTTCTGCCTTATTACCCTAAAATAAGTGAAATTTCTGCAATTTTGCCCCAATATAAGAGAAATTTCTGCCTTTTTGCCCCCAAATAAGGGAAATTTCAGCCTTTTTACCTCAAAATAAGGGGAATTTCTGAATTTTGGTACAAAATATTAGGAATTTCTGCCTTTTTGCCCCAAAATAAGGAAAATTTCTGCCTTTTTTCTCTGAAATAAGTGAAATTTCTGCAATTTTGCACCAAAATAAGTGAAATTTCTGCCTTTTTGCCCCACAATTAGTGAAATTTCTGCAATTTTGCCCTAAAATAAAAGAAATTTTTGCAATTTTTTACCATAATAAGGGAAATTTCTGCAATTTTGCCCCAAAATAAGGGGAATTTCTGATTTTTGCCGCACAATTAGAGAAATTTCTGCAATTTTGTCCCAAAATAAGGGGAATTTCTGCCTTTTTCCCCAAAATGTGGGGAATTTCTGCTTTTTGTGCAAAAATAAGAAGAATGCATACCTTTTTGCCATAAAAAATGAAATTTCTTCATTTTTGCTCCAAAATAAGGGAAACTTTTGCGTTTTTCCCTCCAAATAAGTGGAATATCAGTTTTTGCCCCCAAAACAAAGGAAATTTCTGTCTTTTTGCCCCAAAATAAAAAAAAATTTCAGACTTATTACCCTGAAATAAGTGAAATTTCTGCAAATTTGCCCCAAAATAAGGGAAATTTCTGCCTTTTGCCCCAAAATATGGGGAATTTCAGCATTTTACATCAAAATAAGAGAAATTTTTGATTTTTGCACAAAAATATTAGGAATTTCTGCATTTTTGCCCCAAAATAAGGGGAATTTCTGCCTTTTGCCCCAAAATATGGGGAATTTCTGCTTTTTGTCCAAAAATAAGAAGAATGCATACCTTTTTGCCATAAAAAAAGGGAAATTTCTTCATTTTTGCTCCAAAATAAGGGAAACTTTTGCGTTTTTGCCTCCAAATAAGTGGAATATCTGTCTTTTTCCCCCAAACAAAGGAAATTTCTGTCTTTTTGCCCCAAAATAAAAAAAATTTTCAGACTTATTACACTGAAATAAGTGAAAGTTCTGCAAATTTGCCCCAAAATAAGGGAAATTTCTGCCTTTTGCCCCAAAATATGGGGAATTTCAGCATTTTTGCTCCAAAATACGGGGAATTTTTGCCTATTTGCCCGAAAATAAAGGGAATACATACCTTTTTGCCATATAAAAGAAAAATTTCTTCATTTTTGCTATAAAATAAAAGGAATTTCTGCCTTTTTGCCTCTAAATAAGTGGAATTTCTGTCTTTTTCCCCCAAAACAAAGGAAATTTCTCATTTTTGCCCATAAATAAAGGGAATTTCAGACTTACTACCCGGAAATAAATAAATTTTCTGCAATTTTGCCCCAAAATAAGGGAAATTTTTGCCTTTTTACCTAAAAATAAGGGGAATTTCTTAATTTTGGCACAAAATATTAGGAATTTCTGCCTTTTTGCTTAAAAATAAGAAAAACTTCTGCCTTTTTTCTCTGAAATAAGTGAAATTTCTGCAAATTTGCAACAAAATAATTGAAATTTCTTCAATTTTGCCCCAAAATAAGGGAAATTTCTGGAATTTTGCCCCAAAATAAGTGGAATTTCTGAGTTTTGCCCCAAAATAAGGAGAATTTCTGCCTTTTGCCCCACAATTAGTGAAATTTCTACAATTTTGCCCTAAAATAAAAGAAATTTCTGCAATTTTTCCCTATAATAAGGGAAATTTCTGGAATTTTGCCCCATAATAAGGGGAATTTCTGTTATTTTGCCCCACAATTATGGAAATTTCTGCAATTTTGCCACAAAATAAAGGGAATTTCTGCCTTTTGCCCCAAAATATGGGGAATTTCTGCCTTTTTGTCTGAAAATAAGAAGAATCCATAACTTTTTGCCATAAAAAAGGGAAATTTCTTCATTTTTGCTCCAAAATAAGGGGAACTTTTGCCTTTTTGCCTCTAAATAAGTGGAATTTCTGTCTTTTCCCCCCAAAACAAATGAAATTTCTGTCTTTTTGCCCCAAAATAAGAAAAATTTCTGATTTATTACCCTGAAATAAGTAAAATTTCTGCAAATTTGCCTCAAAATAAGGGAAATTTCTGCCTTTTGCCCCAAAATATGGGGAATTTCAGCATTTTACATCAAAATAATGGAAATTTCTGATTTTTGCACAAAAATATGGAGAATTTCTGCCTTTTTGTCCTGAAAATAAAGGGAATTTCTGCATTTTTTACCAATATTAGGGGAATTTCTGCAATTTTGCTCCAAAATACGGGTCATATCTACCTTTTTGCCCGAAATTAAGTGGAATTTCTGCCTTTGTGACCCAAAATAATTGAAATTTTTTCAATTTTAGCCAAAAATTAAGGATTTCATTTTTTTGTCCCAAAATGAGGGGAATTTCTGCCATTTTGCCCTGAAATATTTGAAATTTCTGAAATTTTACCCCAAAATAAGGGGAATTTCTGCCTTTTTGCCTCTAAATAAGGGGAATTTCTGTCTTTTCCCCCCAAAACAAAGGGAATTTCTGTCTATTTTGCACCAATATAAGGAAAATTTCTGCCTTTTTTCCCTGAAATAAGAGATATTTCTGCAATTTTGCCCCAAAATATGTGGAATTTCTGAGTTTTGCCCCAAAATAAAAAGAATTTCTGCCTTTTTGCCCCACAATTAGTGAAATTTTTGCAATTTTGCCCTAAAATAAAAGAAATTTCTGCAATTTTTCCCCATAATAATGAAAATTTCTGCAATTTTGCCCCAAAATAAGGGGAATTACTGTTTTTTGCCCCACAATTAGGGAAATTTCTGCAATTTTGCTCCACAATTAGGGAAATTTCTGGAATGTTGCCCCAAAATAAGGGGAATTTCTGCCTTTTACTCCAAAATATGGGGAATTTCTGCATTTTTGTCCAAAAATAAGAAGAATGCATACTTTTTTGCCATAAAAAAAGGAAATTTATTCATTTTTGCTCCAAAATAAGGGGAACTTTTGCCTTTTTGCCTCTAAATAAGTGGAATTTCTGTCTTTTTCCCCCAAAACAAATGAATTTTCTGTCTTTTTGCCTCAAAATAAGAAAAATTTCTGACTTATTACCCTTAAATAAGTGAAATTTCTGCAAATTTACCCCAAAATAAGAGAAATTTCTGCCTTTTGCCCCAAAATATGGGGAATTTCAGCATTTTACATCAAAATAAGGAAAATTTCTGATTTTTGCACCAAAATATGGAGAAATTCTGCCTTTTGGCCCCAAAATAAAGGGAATTTCTGCATTTTTGCACCAATATTAGGGGAATTTCTGCAATTTTGCTCCAATATACGGGTCATTTCTGCCTTTTTGCCCAAAATTAAGTGGAATTTCTGCCTTTTTGACCCGAAATAAGTGAAATTTCTTCAATTTTAGCCAAAAATTAGGGATTTCATCTTTTTGCCCCAAAATGAGGGGAATTTCTCACATTTTGCCCTGAAATATTTGAAATTTCTAAAATTTTACCCCAAAATAAGGGGAATTTTTGCTTTTTTGCCTCTAAATAAGTTGAATTTCAGTCTTTTTCCCCCAAAACAAAGGGAATTTCTGTTTATTTTGCACAAATATAAGGAAAATTTCTGCTTTTTTCCCTGAAATAAGAGATATTTCTGCAATTTTGCCCCAAAATAAGTGGAATTTCTGAGTTCTGCCCCAAAATAAGGAGAATTTTGTTTTTTTGCCCCAACATATAGGGAATATCTGCATTTTTGCCCCACAATTAGGGGAATTTCTGCAATTTTGCTACAAAATACAGGGAATTTCTTCCTTTTTGCCCGAAAATGAGGGGAATGCATACCTTTTTGCCATATAAAAGGGAAATTTATTCATTTTTGCTCCAAAATAAGGGGAATTTCTGCCTTTTGTCTCTAAATAAGTGGAATTTCTGTCTTTTTCCCAGAAAACAAAGGGAATTATTGTCTTTTTTGCCTCCAATTAAGAGGAATTTCTGACTTATTACCCTGAAATAAGTGAAATTTCTGCAATTTTGCCCCAAAATAAGGGAAATTTCTGCATTTTTGCTTCCAATTAAGGGGAATTTCAGCCTTTTAACCTAAAAATAAGGGGAATTTCTGCATTTTTGCCACAAAATATTAGGAATTTCTGCCTTTTTGCCCCAATATAAGGAAAATTTTTGCCTTTTTTCCCTGAAATAAGAGATATTTCTGCAATTTTACCCCTATTTAAGTGGAATTTCTGCCTTTTTCCCCCAAAACAAATGAAATTTCTGTCTTTTTGCCCCAAAATAAAAAAAATTTCTGACTTATTATCCTGAAATAAGTGAAATTTCTGCAAATTTGCCCCAAAATAAGGGAAATTTCTGCCTTTTGCCCCAAAATATAAGGAATTTCAACATTTTACATCAAAATAAGGGAAATTTCTGATTTTTGCACCAAAATATGGAGAATTTCTGCCTTTTTGCCCCAAAATAAAGGGAATTTCTGCATTTTTCACCAATATTAGGGGAATTTCTGCAATTTTGCTCCAAAATACGGGTCATTTCTGCCTTTTTGCCTGAAATTAAGTGGAATTTCTGCCTTTATGTCCCGAAATAAGTGAAATTTCTTCAATTTTAGCCGAAAATTAAGGATTTCATCTTTTTGTCCCCAAATGAGGGGAATTTCTGCCATTTTGCCCTGAAATATTTGAAATTTCTGAAATTTTACCCCAAAATAAGGGGAATTTCTGCCTTTTTGCCTCTAAATAAGAAGAATTTATGTATTTTCCCCCCAAAACAAAGGGAATTTCTGTCTATTTTGCCCCAATATAAGGAAAATTTCTGCATTTTTTCCCTGAAATAAGAGATATTTCTGCAATTTTGCCCCAAAATAAGTGGAATTTCTGAGTTTTGCCCTAAAATAAAAAGAATTTCTGCCTTTTTGCCCCACAATTAGTGAAATTTCTGCAATTTTGCCCTAAAATAAAAGAAATTTCTGCAATTTTTCCCCATAATAAGGGAAATTTCTGCAATTTTGCCCCAAAATAAGGGGAGTTTCTGTTTTTGCCCCACAATTATGGAAATTTCTGCAATTTTGCCCCACAATTAGGGGAATTTCTGCAATTTTGCTCCAAAATACGGGGAATTTCTGCCTTTTTGCCCGAAAATAAGAGGAATGCATACCTTTTTGCCATATAAAAGGGAAATTTCTTCATTTTTGCTCCAAAATAAGGGAAATTTCTGCCTTTTTGTCTCTAAATAAGTGGAATTTCTGTTTTTTTCCTAGAAAACAAAGGGAATTACTGTCTTTTTTGCCTCCCAATAAGGGGAGTTTATGACTTATTACCCTGAAATATTTGAAATTTCTTCAATTTTGCCCCAAAATAAGGGAAATTTCTGCATTTTTGCTTCCAAATAAGGGGAATTTCAGCCTTTTAACCTAAAAATAAGGGGAATTTCTGCATTTTTGCCACAAAATATTAGGAATTTCTGCCTTTTTGCCCCAATATAAGGAAAATTTTTGCCTTTTTTCCCTGAAAGAAGAGATATTTCTGCAATTTTACCCCAAAATAAGTGGAATTTCTGAGTTTTGCCCCAAAATAAGGAGAATTTCTGTCTTTTTGCCCCAACTTATAGGGAATTTCTGCCTTTTTGCCCCACAATTAGGGAAATATCTGCAATTTTGCCCCAAAATAAAGGGAATTTCTGCCTTTTGCCCCAAAATATAGGGAATTTCTGCCTTATTGTCTGAAAATAAGGAGAATGCATACCTTTTTGCCATAAAAAGGGGAAATTTCTTCATTTTTGCTCCAAAATAAGGGGAACTTTTGCCTTTTTGCCTCTAAATAAGTGTAATTTCTGTTTTTTTCCCCCAAAACAAATGAAATTTCTGTCTTTTTGCCCCAAAATAAGAAAAATTTCTGACTTATTACCCTGAAATAAGTGAAATTTCTGCAAATTTGCCCCAAAATAAGGGAAATTTTGCCTTTTGCCCCAAAATATGGGGAATTTCAGCATTTTACATAAAAATAAGGGAAATTTCTTATTTTTGCACCAAAATATGGAGAATTTCTGCCTTTTTGCCCCAAAATAAAGGGAATTTCTGCATTTTTCACCAATATTAGGGGAATTTCTGCAATTTTGCTCCACAATACAGGTAATTTCTGCCTTTTTCCCCGAAATTAAGTGGAATTTCTGCCTTTATGTCCTGAAATAAGTGAAATTTCTTCAATTTTAGCCAAAAATTAAGGATTTCATATTTTTGTCCCAAATGAGGGGAATTTATGCCATTTTACCCTGAAATATTTGAAATTTCTGAAATTTTACCCCAAAATAAGGGGAATTTCTGCCTTTTTGCCTCTAAATAACGGGAATTTCTGTCTTTTTCCCCTAAAACAGAGAGAATATCTGTCTATTTTGCCCCAATATAAGGAAAATTTCTGCCTTTTTTCCCTGAAATAAGAGATATTTCTGCAATTTTGACCCAAAATAAGTGGAATTTCTGAGTTTTGCCCCAAAATAAGAAGAATTTCTGTCTTTTTGCCCAAACATATAGGGATTTTCTGCCTTTTTGCCCCACAATTAGTGAAATTTCTGCAATTTTGCCCTAATATAAAAGAAATTTCTGCAATTTTTCCCCATAATAAGGGAAATTTCTGCAATTTTGCCCCAAAATAAAAAAAATTTCTGTTTTTTGCCCCACAATTAGGGAAATTTCTGCAATTTTGCCCCACAATTAGGGAAATTTCTGCAATTTTGCCCCAAAATAAGGGGAATTTCTGCCTTTTACCCCAAAATATGGGGAATTTCTGCCTTTTTGTCCGAAAATAAGAAGAATGCATACTTTTTTGCCATAAAATAGGGAAATTTCTTCATTTTTGCTCCAAAATAAGTGGAACTTTTGCCTTTTTGCCTCTAAATAAGTGGAATTTCTGTCTTTTTCCCCCAAAACAAATGAATTTTCTGTCTTTTTTGCCCCAAAATAAGAAAAATTTCTGACTTATTATCCTGAAATAAGTGAAATTTCTGCAAATTTGCCCCAAAATAAGAGAAATTTCTGCCATTTGCCCCAAAATATGGGGAATTTCAGCATTTTACATCAAAATAAGGGAAATTTCTGATTTTTGCACCAAAATATGGAGAATTTCTGCCTTTTTGCCCCAAAATAAAGGGAATTTCTGCATTTTTGCACCATTAGGTGAATTTCTGTAATTTTGCTCAAAAATACGGGTCATTTCTGCCTTTTTGCCCGAAATTAAGTGGAATTTCTGCCTTTTTGTCCCGAAATAAGTGAAATATCTTCATTTTTTGCCAAAAATTAGGGATTTCATCTTTTTGCCCCAAAATAAGGGGAATTTCTGCCATTTTACCCTGAAATATTTGAAATTTGTTAAATTTTACCCCAAAATAAGGGGAATTTCTGCCTTTTTGCCCCTAAATAAGGGGAATTTTAGCCTTTTTACCTCAAAATAAAGAAAATTTCTGCCTTTTTTCTCTGAAATAAGTGAAATTTATTCAATTTTTTGTCAAAAAAAGTGAAATTTCTGCAATTTTGCGCCAAAATAAGGGAAATTTCTGGAATTTTGCCCCAAAATAAGTGGAATTTCTGAGTTTTGCCCCAAAATAGAGAGAATTTATTTCTTTTTGCCCCAACATATAGGGAATTTCTGCCTTTTTGCCCCACAATTAGGGGAATTTCTGAAATTTTGCTCAAAAATACGGGGAATTTCTGCCTTTTTGCCCGAAAATAAAGGGAATGCATACCTATTTGCCATAAAAAAGGAAAATTTCTTCATTTCTGCTCCAAAATAAGGGGAATTTTTGCCTTTTTGCCTCTAAATACGTGGAATTTCTGTCTATTTCCCTCATAACAAAGGGAATTTCTGTCTTTTTGCCCCAAAATAAAAAAAAATTCTGACTTATTACCCTGACATAAGTGAAATTTCTGCAATGTTGCCCCAATATATGGGAAAATTCTTCCTTTTTGCCCCCAAATAAAGGGAATTTCAGCCTTTTTACCTCAAAATAAGGGGAATTTCTGCATTTTTGCCATAAAATTTACGGAATTTCTGCCTTTTTGCCCCATAATATAGAAAATTTCTGCAATTTTCCCCAAAATAAAAGAAATTTCTCCTTTTTTGCCCCAAAATAAAGGAAATTTCAGCCTTTTTACCTGAACATAAGTGAAATTACTGCAATTTTGCCCCAAATAAGGGAAATTTCTGCAATTTTGCCACAAAATAAGGTAAATTTCTGCAATATTGCTCCAAAATAAAGGGAATTTCTGCCTTTTGCCCCAAAACTAGGGGAATTTCTGCAATTTTGCTCCAAAATACGGGGAATTTCTGCCTTTTTGTCCAAAAATAAGGGGAATGCATACCTTTTTGCCATAAAAAAGTGAAATTTCTTCATTTTTGCTCCAAAATAAGAGGAATTTCTGCCTTTTTCCCTCTAAATAAGTGGAATTTCTGTCTTTTCCCCCAAATCAAAGGGAATTTCTGAAATTTTTGCCGCAAAATAAGGGTTATTTCTGACTTATTTCCCTTAAATAAGTGAAATTTCTGGAATTTTGCCCCAAGATAAGGGAAATTTCTGCCTTTTTGCCCCCAAATAAGGAAAATTTCAGCCTTTTTACTTCAAAGTAAGGGGATTTTCTGCATTTTTGCCACAAAATATTAGGAATTTCTGCCTTTATGCCCCAAAATAAAGAAAATTTCTGCCTTTTTTCTCTGAAATAAGTAAAATTTCTGCAATTTTGCCACAAAATAAGTGGAATTTCTGAGTTTTGCCCTAAAATAAGGAGAATTTCTATCTTTTTGCCCCAACACATAGGGAATTTCTGCCTTTTTGCCCCAAAATTAGGGGAACTTCTGCAATTTTGCTCAAAAATAGGGGGAATTTCTGCCTTTTTGTTCGAAATTAAGGGGAATGCATATTTTTTTTGCCATATAAAAGAGAAATTTCCTCATTTTTGCTCCAAAATAAGGGGAATTTCTGCCTTTTTGCCTCTAAATAAGTGGAATTTCTGTCTTTTCCCCCCAAAACAAAGGGAATTTCTGTCTTTTTGCCCCAAAATAAGGGGAATTTCTGACTCATTACCCTGAAATAAGTGAAATTTCTGCAATTTTGTCCCAATATAAGTGAAATTTCTGCCTTTTTGCTCTCAAATAAGGGGAATTGCAGCCTTTTTACCTCAAAATAAGGGGAATTTCTGCATTTCTGCCACAAAATATACGGAATTTCTGCCTTTTTGCCCCATAGTAAGAGAAATTTCTGCAATTTTGCCGCAAAATAAGGGGAATTTCTCCTTTTTTGCCCTAAAATAAAGGAAATTTAAGCCTTTTTACCTGAAAATAAGTGAAATTACTGCAATTTTGCCCCAAATAAAGGAAATTTCTGCAATTTTGCCCCAAAATAAGGTAAATTTCTGAAATTTTGCAACAAAATAAAGGAAATTTCTGGAATTTTGCCCCAAAATAAAGGGAATTTCTGATTTTTAGCGCCAAAATAAAGAGAATTTCTGCCTTTTGCCCCAAATTAGGGGAATTTCTGCAATTTTGCTCCAAAATACGGGGAATTTCTGCCTTTTTACCCGAAAATAAGGGGAATGTATCCCTTTTTGCCATAAAAAAAGGAAATTTCTTCATTTTTGCTCCAAAATAAGGGGAATTTCTGCCTTTTGGCCTCTAAATAAGTGGAATTTCTGTCTTTTTCCCCAAAAACAAAGGGAATTTCTGAATTTTTTGCCCCAAATAAGTAGAATTTCTGTCTTTTTGCCCCAACATGTAAAGAATTTCTGCCTTTTTGCCCCACAATTAGAGGAATTTCTGCAATTTTGCTCCAAAATACAGGGAATTTCTGCCTTTTTGCCAGAAAATAAGGGAAATGCATACCTTTTAGCCATAAAAAAGTGAAATTTCTTCATTTTTGCTCCAAAATAAGGGGAATTTTTGCATTTTTGCCTCTAAATAAGTACAATTTCTGTCTTCTTACCCCCCCCAAAAAAGGGAATTTATGACTTTTTTGCCCCAAAATTAGGGGCATTTCTGACTTATTACCCTGAAATAAGTGTAATTTCTGAAATTTTTCCCCAAAATAATTGAAATTTCTGCCTTTTTGCCCCCAAATAAGGGGAATTTCAGCCTTTTTACTTCAAAATAAGGGGAATTTCTGCATTTTTGCCACAAAATATTAGGAATTTCTGACTTTATGCCCGAAAAAAAGGAAAATTTCTGCCTTTTTTCTCAGAAATAAGTGAAATTTATGCAATTTTGCCCCAAAATAAGTGGAATTTCTGAGTTTTGCCCCAAAATAAGGAGAATTTCTGTCTTTTTGCCCCAACATATAAAGAATTTCTGCCTTTTTGCCCCACAATTAGGGGAATTTCTGCAATTTTGCTCCAAAATACGGGGAATTTCTGCCTTTTTGCCCGAAAATAAGGGGAATGCATATTTTTTTGCCATATAAAAAAGAAATTTCTTCATTTTTGCTCCAAAATAAGGGGAATTTCTGCCTTTTTGCCTCTAAATAAGTGGAATTTCTGTCTTTTTCCCCCAAAACAAAGGGAATTTCAGTCTTTTTTGCCCCAAAATAAGGGGAATTTCTGACTTATTACCCTGAAATAAGTGAAATTTCTGCAATTTTGCCCCAATATAAGGGAAATTTCTGCCTTTTTGCTTCCAAATAAGGGGAATTTCAGCCTTTTTAACTCAAAATAAGGGGAATTTCGGCATTTTTGCCACAAAATATACGAAATTTCTGCCTTTTTGCCCCATAATAAGGAAAATGTCTGCAATTTTGCCCCAAAATAAGAAGAATTTCTTCTTTTTTGCCCCAAAATAAAGAAAATTTCAGCCTTTTTACCTGAAAATAAGGGAAATTACCGCAATTTTGCCCAAAATAAGGGAAATTTCTGCAATTTTGCCGCAAAATAAGTGAAATTTCTTAGTTTTGCCCCAAAATAAGGAGAATTTCTGCCTTTTTGCCCCACAATTAGTAAAATTTCTGCAATTTTGCCCTAAAAAAAAAGAAATTTCTGCAATTTTGCCACAAAATAAGGGGAATTTCTGTTTTTTGCCCCACAATTAGGGAAAGTTCTGCAATTTTGCCTCAAAATAAGAAGAATTTCTGCATTTTGCCCCAAAATATGGGGAATTTCTGCCTTTTTGTCTGAAAATAAGAAGAATGCATACTTTTTTTGCCATAAAAAAGGGAAATTTCTTCATTTTTGCTCCAAAATAAGGGGAACTTTTGCCTTTTTGCCTCTGAATAAGTGAAATTTCTGTCTTTTTCCCCCAAAACAAAAAAAATTTCTGTCTTTTTGCCCCAAAATAAGAAAAATTTCTGACTTATTACCCTGAAAGAAGTGAAATTTTTGCAATTTTGCCCCAAAATAAGGGAAATTTCTGCCTTTTTGCCCCCAAATAAGGGGAATTTCAGCCTTTTTACCTCAAAATAAGGGGAATTTCCGCATTTTTGCCCCTAAATAAGTGGAATTTCTGTCTTTTTTCCCCAAAACAAAGGGAATTTCTGTCTTTTAGCCCCAAAATAAGTAAAATTTCTGATTATTACCCTGAAATAAGTGAAATTTCTACAATTTTGCCACAATATAAGGGAAATATCTACCTTTTTGCCCCCAAATAAGGGAAATTTCAGCCTTTTTACCTACAAATAAGGGGAATTTCTGCAATTTTGCCACAAAATAAGTGAAATTTCTGCAATTTTGCCCTAAAATAAGGGAAATTTCTGGAATTTTGCCCCAAAATAAGTGGAATTTCTTAGTTTTGCCCCAAAATAAGGCGAATTTCTGCCTTTTTGCCCCACAATTAGTGAAATTTCTGCAATTTTGCCCTAAAATAAAAGAAATTTCTGCAATTTTTCCCCATAACAAGGGAAATTTCTGCAATTTTGCCCCAAAATAAGGGGAATTTCTGTTTTTTGCCACACAATTTGAGAAATTTCTGCAATTTTGCCCCAAAATAAGAAGAATTTCTGCCTTTTGCCTCAAAATATGGGGAATTTCTGCCTTTTTGTCCGAAAATAAGAAGAATGCATACGTTTTTGCCATAAAAAAGTGAAATTGCTTCATTTTTGCTCCAAAATAAGGGGAACTTTTGCCTTTTTGCCTCTAAATAAGTGGAATTTCTGTCTTTTTTCCACAAAACAAAAAAAATTTCTGTCTTTTTTGCCACAAAATAAGAAAAATTTCTGACTTATTACCCTGAAATAAGTGAAGTTTCTGCAAATTTTCCCTAAAATAAGAGAAATTTCTGCCTTTTGCCCCAAAATATGGGGAATTTCAGCATTTTACATCAAAATAAGGGAAATTTCTGATTTTTGCACCAAAATATATAGAATATCAGCCTTTTTGCCCCAAAATAAAGGGAATTTCTGCATTTTTGCACCAATATTAGGGGAATTTCTGCAATTTTGCTCCAAAATACGGGTCATTTCTGCCTTTTTGCCCGAAATTAAGTGGAATTTCTGCCGTTTTGTCCCGAAATAAGTGAAATTTCTTCAATTTTTGCCAAAAATTAGGGATTTATTCTTTTGGCCCCAAAATAAGGGGAATTTCTGCTATTTTGCCCTGAAATATTTGAAATTTCTTAAATTTTACCCCAAAATAAGGGGAATTTCTGCCTTTTTGCCCCTAAATAAGGGGAATTTCAGCCTTTTTACCTCAAAATAAAGAAAATTTCTGCATTTTTTCTCTGAAATAAATGAAATTTCTTCAATTTTTTGTCAAAATAAGTGAAATTTCTGCAATTTTGCGTCAAAATAAGGGAAATTTCTGGAATTTTGCCCCAAAATAAGTGGAATTTCTGAGTTTTGCCCCAAAATAGGGAGAATTTCTTTCTTTTTGCCCCAACATATAGGGAATTTCTGCCTTTTTGCCCCACAATTTGGGGAATTTCTGCAATTTTGCTCAAAAATACGAGGAATTTCTGCCTTTTTGCCCGAAAATAAAGGGAATGCATACCTATTTGCCATAAAAAAGGAAAATTTCTTCATTTCTGCTCCAAAATAAGGGGAATTTATGCCTTTTTGCCTCTAATTACGTGGAATTTCTGTCTTTTTCCCCCATAACAAAGGGAATTTCTGTTTTTTTTGCCCCAAAATAAAAAAAATTTCTGACTTATTACCCTGAAATAAGTGAAATTTCTGCAATTTTGCCCCAATATATGGAAAAATTCTTCCTTTTTGACCCCAAATAAAGGGAATTTCAGCATTTTTACCTCAAAATAAGGGGAATTTCTGCATTTTTGCCACAAAATTTACGGAATTTCTGCCTTTTTGCCCAATAATATAGAAAATTTCTGCAATTTTGCCCCAAAATAAGAGGAATTTCTCCTTCTTTGCCCTAAAAAAAAGGAAATTTCAGCCTTTTTACCTGAAAATAAGTGAAATTACTGAAATTTTGCCCCAAATAAGGGAAATTTCTGCAATTTTGCCCCAAAATAAGGTAAATTTCTGCAATTTTGCCCCAAAATAAAGGAAATTTCATGAATTTTGCCCCAAAATAATAGGAATTTTTGATTTTTGCTCCAAAATAAAGGGAATCTCTGCCTTTTGCCCCAAAATTAGGGGAATTTCTGCAATTTTGCTCCAAAATACAGGGAATTTTTGCCTTTTTGTCCAAAAATAAGGGGAATGCATAACTTTTTGCTATAAAAAATGAAATTTCTTCATTTTTGCTCCAAAATAAGAGGAATTTCTGCCTTTTTGCCTCTAAATAAGTGGAATTTCTTTCTTTTCCTCCAAATCAAAGGGAATTTCTGACATTTTTGCCCCAAAATCAGGCTTATATCTGACTTATTACCCTGAAATAAGTGAAATTTCTCGAATTTTGCTCCAAAATAAGGGAAATTTCGGCCTTTTTGCTCCCAAATAAGGAAAATTTCAGCCTTTTTACTTCAAAATAAGGGGAATTTCTGCATTTTTGCCACAAAATATTAGGAATTTCTGCCTTTATGCCCCAAAATAAGGAAAATTTCTGCCTTTTTTCTCTGAAATAAGTGAAAATTCTGCAATTTTGCCCCAAAATAAGTGGAATTTCTGAGTTTTGCCCTAAAATAAAGAGAATTTCTATCTTTTTGCCCCAACATATAGGGAATTTCTGCCTTTTTGCCCCAAAATTAGGGGAACTTCTGCAATTTTGCTCAAAAATAGGGGGAATTTCTGCCTTTTTGTTCAAAATTAAGGGGAATGCATATTTTTTTTGCCATATAAAAGGGAAATTTCCTCATTTTTCCTCCAAAATAAGGGGAATTTCTGCCTTTTTGCCTCTAAATAAGTGGAATTTCTGTCTTTTTCCCCCAAGACAAAGGGAATTTCTGTCTTTTTTGCCCCAAAATAAGAAGAATTTCTGACTCATTACCCTGAAATAAGTGAAATTTCTGCAATTTTGCCCCAATATAAGGGAAATTTCTACCTTTTTGCTCTCAAATAAGGGGAATTGCAGCATTTTTACCTCAAAATAAGAGGAATTTCTGCATTTTTGCCACAAAATATACGGAATTTCTGCCTTTTTGCCCCATAATAAGAGAAATTTCTGCAATTTTGCACCAAAATAAGGGGAATTTGTCCTTTATTGCCCCAAAAGAAAGGAAATTTCAGCCTTTTTACCTGAAAATAAGTGAAATTACTGCAATTTTGCCCCAAATAAAGGAAATTTCTGCAATTTTGCCCCAAAATAAGTGGAATTTCTTAGTTTTGCCCCAAAATAAGAAGAATTTTTGCCTTTTTGCCCCACAATTAGTGAAATTTCTGCAATTTTGCCCTAAAATAATAGAAATTTTGCAATTTTTCCCCATAATAAAGGAAATTTCTGCAATTTTGCCCCAAAATAAGGGGAATTTCTGTTTTTTGCCCCACAATTAGGGAAGTTTCTGCAATTTTGCCTCAAAATAAGAAGAATTTCTGCTTTTTGCCCCAAAATATGGGGAATTTCTGCCTTTTTGTCCTAAAATAAGAAGAATGCATAACTTTTTGCCATAAAAAAGGGAAATTTCTTCATTTTTGCTCCAAAATGAGGAGAACTTTTGCCTTTTTGCCTCTAAATAAGTGGAATTTCTGACTTTTTTCCCCAAACCAAATGAAATTTCTGTCTTTTTTGCCCCAAAATAAGAAAAATTTCTGACTTATTACCCTGAAATAAGTGAAATTTCTGCAAATTTGCCCCAAAATAAGAGAAATTTCTGCCTTTTGCCCCAAAATATGGGGAATTTCAGCATTTTACATCAAAATAAGGGAAATTTCTGATTTTTGCACCAAAATATGGAGAATTTCTGCCTTTTTGCCCCAAAATAAAAGGAATTTTTGCATTTTTGCACAAGATTAGGGGAATTTCTGCAAATTTTCTCCAAAATACGGGTCATTTTTGCCTTTTTGCCCGAAATTAAGTGGAATTTCTGCCTTTTTTGTCCCGAAATAAGTGAAATTTCTTCAATTTTAGCCAAAAATTAGGGATTTCATCTTTTTGCCCCAAAATAAGGGGAATTTCTGCCATTTTGCCCTGAAATATTTGAAATTTCTTAAATTTTACCCCAAAATAAGGGGTATTTCTGCCTCATTGCTTCTAAATAAGGGGAATTTCAGCCTTTTTACCTCAAAATAAAGAAAATTTCTGCCTTTTTTCTCTGAAATAAGTGAAATTTCTTCAATTTTTTGCCAAAATAAGTGAAATTTCTGCAATTTTGTGTCAAAATAAGGGAAATTTCTGGAATTTTGCCCCAAAATAAGTGGAATTTCTGAGTTTTGCACCAAAATAAGGAGAATTTCTTTCTTTTTGCCCCAACATATAGGGAATTTCTGCCTTTTTGCCCCACAATTAGTGGAATTTCTGCAATTTTGCTCAACAATACGGGGAATTTCTGCCTTTTTGCCCGAAAATAAAGGGAATGCATACCTATTTGCCATAAAAAAGGAAAATTTCTTCATTTTTGCTCCAAAATAAGGGGAATTTTTGCCTTTTTGCCTCTAAATACGTGGATTTCTGTCTTTTTTCCCCAAAACAAAGGGAATTTCTGTCTTTTTTGCCCCAAAATAAGGAAAATTTCTGACTTATTACCCTGAAATAAGTGAAATTTCTGCAATTTTGCCCCAATATAAGGGAAAATTCTGCCTTTTTGCCCCCAAAGAGGGGGAATTTCAGCCTTTTTACCTCAAAATAAGGGGAATTTCTGCATTTTTGCCACAAAATTTATGGAATTTCTGCCTTTATGCCCCAAAATAAGGAAAATTTCTGCCTTTTTTCTCTGAAATAAGTGAAATTACTGCAATTTTGCCCCAAAATAAGGGGAATTTCTGAGTTTTGCCCCAAAAGAAGAAGAATTTCTGTCTTTTTGCCCCAACATATAAAGAATTTCTGCCTTCTTGCCCCACAATTAGGGGAATTTCTGCAATTTTTCTCCAAAATGCGGGGGATTTCTGCCTCTTTGCATGAAAATAAGGGGAATGTTTACCTTTGCCATAAAAAAGGGAAATTTCTTCATTTTTGCTCCAAAATAAGGGGAATTTCTGCCTTTTTGCCTCTAAATAAGTGGAATTTCTGTTTTTTTCCCCCAAAACAAAGAGAATTTCTGTCTTTTTTGCCCCAAAATAAGAAAAATTTCTGCATTTTGCCCCAAAATAATGGGAATTTTTGCCTTTTTGCCCCTAAATAAGAAAAAATTTCGCTTTTTTTCTCTGAAATAAGTGAAATTTCTGCAATTTTGCCCTAAAATAAGGGAAATTTCTGCAATTTTTCCCCATAATTAGGTAAATTTCTGCAATTTTGCCCCAAAATAAGGGGAATTTCTGTTTTTTGCCCCCAAATAAGGAAAATTTCTTCAATTTTGCCCTAAAATAAGGGGAATTTCTGCCTTTTGCCTCAAAATAAGGTGAATTTCTGCCCTTTTGTCCCTAAATAAATAAAATTACTGTATTATTTATTCGAAAATTAGGTGAATTTCTGCAATTTTGCTCCATAATACGGGGATTTTCTGCCTTTTTCGCTGAAAATAAGGGGAATTTCTGCCATTTTGCCGCGAAATAAGTGAAATTTCTGCAGTTTTACCCCAAAATAAGGGGAATTTCTGCCTTTTTGCCCCGAAATTAGAGGAATTTCTGTAATTTTGCTCAGAAATACGGGGAATTTCTGCCTTTTTGCCTGAAATAACAAAAAATGTATACCTTTTTGCCATAAAAAGGGAAATTTCTTCATTTTTGCCTGAAAATAAGAGAATTTTCCGCATTTTTGACTCAAAATAAGGGAAATTTTTGCCTTTTCCCCAAAAATAAATGAAATTTCTATCTTTTTGTCCCAAAATAAAGGGAATATCTGAATTTTTGGCCAAAAATAAAAGGAATTTCAGACTTTTTACCTCAAAATAAAGGTAATTTCTTCCTTTTTGCCCCAACATATGGGGAATTTCTGCTTTTTGCCCCAAAATAAGAATAATTTCTGCAATTTTGTACCAAAATAAAAGAAATTTCTGCCTTTTTGCCTCTAAATAAGTGGAATTTCTGTCTTTTTACCCCAAACAAAGGGAATTTATGACTTTTTTGCCCCAAAATTAGGAGAATTTCTGACTTATTACCCTGAAATAAGTGTAATTTCTGGAATTTTTCCCCAAAATAATTGAAATTTCTGCCTTTTTGCCCCATAATAAAGGAAATTTCAGCCTTTTTACTTCAAAATAAGGGGAATTTCTGCATTTTTGCCACAAAATATTAGGAATTTCTGCCTTTATGCCCCAAAATAAGGAAAATTTCTGCCTTTTTTCTCAGAAATAAGTGAAATTTATGCAATTTTGCCCCAAAATAAGTGGAATTTCTGAGTTTTGCCCCAAAATAAGGAGAATTTCTGTCTTTTTGCCCCAACATATAAAAAATTTCTGCATTTTTGCCCCACAATTAGGGGAATTTCTGCAATTTTGCTCCAAAATACGGGGAATTTCTGCCTTTTTGCTCGAAAATAAGGGGAATGCATATTTTTTTGCCGTATAAAAAAGAATTTTCTTCATTTTTGCTCCAAAATAAGGGGAATTTCTGCCTTTTTGCCTCTAAATAAGTGGAATTTCTGTCTTTTTCCCCCAAAACAAAGGGAATTTCACTCTTTTTTGCCCCAAAATAAGGGGAATTTCTGACTTATTACCCTGAATTAAGTGAAATTTCTGCAATTTTGCCCCAATATAAGGGAAATTTCTGCCTTTTTGCTCCCAAATAAGGGGAATTTCAGCCTTTTTAACTCAAAATAAGGGGAATTTCTGCATTTTTGCCACAAAATATACGGAATTTCTGACTTTTTGCCCCATAATAGGGCAAATGTCTGCAATTTTGCCCCAAAATAAGGGGAATTTCTCCTTTTTTGCCCCAAAATAAAAAAAATTTCAGCCTTTTTACCTGAAAATAAGTGAAATTACTGCAATTTTGCCCCAAATAAGGGAAATTTCCGCAATTTTGCCACAAAATATGTGGAATTTCTTAATTTTGCCCCAAAATAAGGAGAATTTCTGCCTTTTTGCCACACAATTAGTGAAATTTCTGCAATTTTGCCCTAAAATAAAAGAAATTTCTGCAATTTTGCCACAAAATAAGGGGAATTTTTGTTTTTTGCCCCACAATTAGGGAAAGTTCTGCAATTTTGCCTCAAAATAAGAAGAATTTCTGCCTTTTGTCCCAAAATATGGGGAATTTCTGCCTTTTTGTCTGAAAATAAGAAGAATGGATACTTTTTTGCCATAAAAAAGGGAAATTTCTTCATTTTTGCTCCAAAATAAGGGGAACTTTTGCCTTTTTGCCTCTAAATAAGTGGAATTTCTGTCTTTTTTCCCCAAAACAAAAAAAATTTCTGTCTTTTTGCCCCAAAATAAGAAAAATTTCTGACTTAGTACCCTGAAATAAGTGAAATTTCTGCACATTTGCCCCAAAATAAGAGAAATTTCTGCCTTTTGTCCCAAAATATGGGGAATTTCAGCATTTTACATCAAAATAAGGGAAATTTCTGATTTTTGCACCAAAATATGGAGGATTTCTGCCTTTTTGCCCCAAAATAAAGGGAATTTCTGCATTTTTGCACCAATATTAGGGGAATTTCTGCAATTTTGCTCAAAAATACGGGTCATTTCTGCCTTTTTGCCCGAAATTAAGTGGAATTTCTGCCTTTTTTGTCCCGAAATAAGTGAAATTTCTTCAATTTTAGCCAAAAATTAGGGATTTCATCTTTTTGCCCCAAAATAAGGGGAATTTCTGCCATTTTGCCTGAAATATTTGAAATTTCTTAAATTTTACCTCAAAATAAGAGGAATTTCTGCCTTTTTGCCCCTAAATAATGGGAATTTCAGCCTTTTTACCTCAAAATAAGGAAAATTTCTGCCTTTTTTCTCTGAAATAGGTGAAATTTCTTCTTTTTTTTGTCAAAATAAGTGAAATTTTTGTAATTTTGCGTCAAAATAAGGGAAATTTCTAAAATTTTCCCCAAAATAAGTGGAATTTCTGAGTTTTGCCCCAAAATAAGGAGAATTTCTTTCTTTTTGCCCCAACATATAGGGAATTTCTGACTTTTTGACCCACAATTAGGGGAATTTCTGCAATTTTGCTCAAAAATATGGGGAATTTCTGTCTTTTTGCCTCTAAATAAGTGGAATTTCTGTCTTTTTCCCCCAAGACAAAGGGAATTTCTGTCTTTTTTGCCCCAAAATAAGAAGAATTTCTGACTCATTACCCTGAAATAAGTGAAATTTCTGCAATTTTGCCCCAATATAAGGGAAATTTCTGCCTTTTTGCTCTCAAATAAGGGGAATTGCAGCATTTTTACCTCAAAATAAGAGGAATTTCTGCATTTTTGCCACAAAATATACGGAATTTCTGCCTTTTTGCCCCATAATAAGAGAAATTTCTGCAATTTTGCACCAAAATAAGGGGAATTTCTCCTTTATTGCCCCAAAAGAAAGGAAATTTCAGCCTTTTTACCTGAAAATAAGTGAAATTACTGCAATTTTGCCCCAAATAAAGGAAATTTCTGCAATTTTGCCCCAAAATAAGTGGAATTTCTTAGTTTTGCCCCAAAATAAGAAGAAATTTTGCCTTTTTGCCCCACAATTAGTGAAATTTCTGCAATTTTGCCCTAAAATAATAGAAATTTTGCAATTTTTCCCCATAATAAAGGAAATTTCTGCAATTTTGCCCCAAAATAAGGGGAATTTCTGTTTTTTGCCCCACAATTAGGGAAGTTTCTGCAATTTTGCCCCAAAATAAGAAGAATTTCTTCTTTTTGCCCCAAAATATGGGGAATTTCTGCCTTTTTGTCCTAAAATAAGAAGAATGCATAACTTTTTGCCATAAAAAAGGGAAATTTCTTCATTTTTGCTCCAAAATGAGGGGAACTTTTGCCTTTTTGCCTCTAAATAAGTGGAATTTCTGTCTTTTTTCCCAAAAACAAATGAAATTTCTGTCTTTTTTGCCCCAAAATAAGAAAAATTTCTGACTTATTACCCTGAAATAAGTGAAATTTCTGCAAATTTGCCCCAAAATAAGAGAAATTTCTGCCTTTTGCCCCAAAATATGGGGAATTTCAGCATTTTACATCAAAATAAGGGAAATTTCTGATTTTTGCACCAAAATATGGAGAATTTCTGCCTTTTTGCCCCAAAATAAAAGGAATTTTTGCATTTTTGCACAAGATTAGGGGAATTTCTGCAATTTTTCTCCAAAATACGGGTCATTTTTGCCTTTTTGCCCGAAATTAAGTGGAATTTCTGCCTTTTTTGTCCCGAAATAAGTGAAATTTCTTCAATTTTAGCCAAAAATTAGGGATTTCATCTTTCTGCCCCAAAATAAGGGGAATTTCTGCCATTTTGCCCTGAAATATTTGAAATTTCTTAAATTTTACCCCAAAATAAGGGGTATTTCTTCCTCATTGCTTCTAAATAAGAGGAATTTCAGCCTTTTACCTCAAAATAAAGAAAATTTCTGCCTTTTTTCTCTGAAATAAGTGAAATTCCTTCAACTTTTTGCCAAAATAAGTGAAATTTCTGCAATTTTGTGTCAAAATAAGGGAAATTTCTGGAATTTTGCCCCAAAATAAGTGGAATTTCTGAGTTTTGCACCAAAATAAGGAGAATTTCTTTCTTTTTGCCCCAACATATAGGGAATTTCTGCCTTTTTGCCCCACAATTAGGGGAATTTCTGCAATTTTGCTCAAAAATACGGGGAATTTCTGCCTTTTTGCCCGAAAATAAAGGGAATGCATACCTATTTGCCATAAAAAAGGAAAATTTCTTCATTTTTGCTCCAAAATAAGGGGAATTTTTGCCTTTTTGCCTCTAAATACGTGGATTTCTGTCTTTTTTCCCCAAAACAAAGGGAATTTCTGTCTTTTTTGCCCCAAAATAAGGAAAATTTCTGACTTATTACCCTGAAATATGTGAAATTTCTGCAATTTTGCCCCAATATAAGGGAAAATTCTGCCTTTTATCCCCTAAAGAGGGGGAATTTCAGCCTTTTTACCTCAAAATAAGGGGAATTTCTGCATTTTTGCCACAAAATTTATGGAATTTCTGCCTTTATGCCCCAAAACAAGGAAAATTTCTGCTTTTTTTCTCTGAAATAAGTGAAATTTCTGCAATTTTGCCCTAAAATAAGGGAAATTTCTGCAATTTTTCCCCATAATTAGGTAAATTTCTGCAATTTTGCCCCAAAATATGGGGAATTTCTGTTTTTTGCCCCCAAATAAGGAAAATTTCTTCAATTTTGCCCTAAAATAAGGGGAATTTCTGCCTTTTGCCTCAAAATAAGGTGAATTTCTGCCCTTTTGCCCCTAAATAAATAAAATTACTGTATTATTTATTCCAAAATTAGGTGAATTTCTGCAATTTTGCTTTATAATACGGGGATTTTCTGCCTTTTTCGCCGAAAATAAGGGGAATTTCTGCCATTTTGCCGCGAAATAAGTGAAATTTCTGCAGTTTTACCCCAAAATAAGGGGAATTTCTGCCTTTTTGCCCCGAAATTAGAGGAATTTCTGTAATTTTGCTCAGAAATACGGGGAATTTCTGCCTTTTTGCCTGAAATAACAAAAAATGTATACCTTTTTGCCATAAAAAGGGAAATTTCTTCATTTTTGCCCGAAAATAAGAGAATTTTCCGCATTTTTGACTCAAAATAAGTGAAATTTTTGCCTTTTCCCCAAAAATAAATGAAATTTCTATCTTTTTGCCCCAAAATAAAGGGAATATCTGACTTTTTGGCCAAAAATAAAAGGAATTTCAGACTTTTTACCTCAAAATAAAGGTAATTTCTTCCTTTTTGCCCCAACATATGGGGAATTTCTGCTTTTTGCCCAAAAATAAGAAAAATTTCTGCAATTTTGTACCAAAATAAAAGAAATTTCTGCCTTTTTGCCTCTAAATAAGTGGAATTTCTGTCTTTTTACCCCAAAACAAAGGGAATTTATGACTTTTTTGCCCCAAAATTAGGGGAATTTCTGACTTATTACCCTGAAATAAGTGTAATTTCTGGAATTTTTCCCCAAAATAATTGAAATTTCTGCCTTTTTGCCCCCAAATAAAGGAAATTTCAGCCTTTTTACTTCAAAATAAGGGGAATTTCTGCATTTTTGCCACAAAATATTAGGAATTTCTGCCTTTATGCCCCAAAATAAGGAAAATTTCTGCCTTTTTTCTCAGAAATAAGTGAAATTTATGCAATTTTGCCCCAAAATAAGTGGAATTTCTGAGTTTTGCCCCAAAATAAGGAGAATTTCTGTCTTTTTGCCCCAACATATAAAAAATTTCTGCATTTTTGCCCCACAATTAGGGGAATTTCTGCAATTTTGCTCCAAAATACGGGGAATTTCTGCCTTTTTGCCCGAAAATAAGGGAAATGCATATTTTTTTGCCATATAAAAAAGAAATTTCTTCATTTTTGCTCCAAAATAAGGGGAATTTCTGCATTTTTGCCTCTAAATAAGTGGAATTTCTGTATTTTTCCCCCAAAACAAAGGGAATTTCACTCTTTTTTGCCCCAAAATAAGGGGAATTTCTGACTTATTACCCTGAATTAAGTGAAATTTCTGCAATTTTGCCCCAATATAAGGGTAATTTCTGCCTTTTTGCTCCAAAAAAGGGGAATTTCAGCCTTTTTAACTCAAATTAAGGGGAATTTCTGCATTTTTGCCACAAATTATACAGAATTTCTGCCTTTTTGCCCCATAATAAAGGAAATGTCTGCAATTTTGCCCCAAAATAAGGGGAATTTCTCCTTTTTTGCCCCAAAATAATGAAAATTTCAGCCTTTTTACCTGAAAATAAGTGAAATTACTGCAATTTTGCCCCAAATAAGGGAAATTTCCGCAATTTTGCCGCAAAATATGTGGAATTTCTTAATTTTGCCCCAAAATAAGGAGAATTTCTGCCTTTTTGCCACAGAATTAGTGAAATTTCTGCAATTTTGCCCTAAAATAAAAGAAATTTCTGCAATTTTGCCACAAAATAAGGGGAATTTTTGTTTTTTGCCCCACAATTAGGGAAAGTTCTGCAATTTTGCCCCAAAATAAGAAGAATTTCTGCCTTTTGCCCCAAAATATGGGGAATTTCTGCCTTTTTGTCTGAAAATAAGAAGAATGCATACTTTTTTGCCATAAAAAAGGGAAATTTCTTCATTTTTGCTCCAAAATAAGGGGAACTTTTGCCTTTTTGCCTCTAAATAAGTGGAATTTCTGTCTTTTTTCCCCAAAACAAAAAAAATTTCTGTCTTTTTGCCCCAAAATAAGAAAAATTTCTGACTTAGTACCCTGAAATAAGTGAAATTTCTGCACATTTGCCCCAAAATAAGAGAAATTTCTGCCTTTTGTCCCAAAATATGGGGAATTTCAGCATTTTACATCAAAATAAGGGAAATTTCTGATTTTTGCACCAAAATATGGAGGATTTCTGCCTTTTTGCCCCAAAATAAAGGGAATTTCTGCATTTTTGCACCAATATTAGGGGAATTTCTGCAATTTTGCTCAAAAATACGGGTCATTTCTGCCTTTTTGCCCGAAATTAAGTGGAATTTCTGCCTTTATGTCCCGAAATAAGTGAAATTTCTTCAATTTTAGCCAAAAATTAGGGATTTCATCTTTTTGCCCCAAAATAAGGGGAATTTCTGCCATTTTGCCTGAAATATTTGAAATTTCTTAAATTTTACCCCAAAATAAGAGGAATTTCTGCCTTTTTGCCCCTAAATAATGGGAATTTCAGCCTTTTTACCTCAAAATAAGGAAAATTTCTGCCTTTTTTCTCTGAAATAGGTGAAATTTCTTCATTTTTTTGTCAAAATAAGTGAAATTTCTGCAATTTTGCGTCAAAATAAGGGAAATTTCTAAAATTTTCCCCAAAATAAGTGGAATTTCTGAGTTTTGCCCCAAAATAAGGAGAATTTCTTTCTTTTTGCCCCAACATATAGGGAATTTCTGACTTTTTGACCCACAATTAGGGGAATTTCTGCAATTTTGCTCAAAAATATGGGGAATTTCTGTCTTTTTGCCTCTAAATAAGTGGAATTTCTGTCTTTGTCCCCCAAGACAAAGGGAATTTCTGTCTTTTTTGCCCCAAAATAAGGGGAATTTCTGACTCATTACCCTGAAATAAGTGAAATTTCTGCAATTTTGCCCCAATATAAGGGAAATTTCTGCCTTTTTGCTCTCAAATAAGGGGAATTGCAGCATTTTTACCTCAAAATAAGGGGAATTTCTGCATTTTTGTCACAAAATATACGGAATTTCTGCCTTTTTGCCCCATAATAAGAGAAATTTCTGCAATTTTGCACCAAAATAAGGGGAATTTCTCATTTATTGCACCAAAATAAAGGAAATTTCAGCCTTTTTACCTGAAAATAAGTGAAATTACTGCAATTTTGCCCCAAATTAAAGAAATTTCTGCAATTTTGCCCCAAAATAAGTGGAATTTCTTAGTTTTACCCCAAAATAAGAAGAATTTTTGCCTTTTTGCCACACAATTTGTGAAATTTCTGCAATTTTGCCCTAAAATAATAGAAATTTTGCAATTTTTCCCCATAATAAAGAAAATTTCTTCAATTTTGCCCCAAAATAAGGGGAATTTCTGTTTTTTGCCCCACAATTAGGGAAGTTTCTGCAATTTTGCCCCAAAATAAGAAGAATTTCTGCTTTTTGCCCCAAAATATGGGGAATTTCTGCCTTTTTGTCCGAAAATAAGAAGAATGCATAACTTTTTGCCATAAAAAAAGGAAATTTCTTCATTTTTGCTCCAAAATGAGGGGAACTTTTGCCTTTTTGCCTCTAAATAAGTGGAATTTCTGTCTTTTTTCCCCAAACCAAATGAAATTTCTATCTTTTTTGCCCCAAAATAAGAAAAATTTCTGACTTATTACCCTGAAATAAGTGAAATTTCTGCAAATTTGCCCCAAAATAAGAGAAATTTCTGCCTTTTGCCCCAAAATATGGGGAATTTCAGCATTTTACATCAAAATAAGGGAAATTTCTGATTTTTGCACCAAAATATGGAGAATTTCTGCCTTTTTGCCCCAAAATAAAAGGAATTTTTGCATTTTTGCACAAGATTAGGGGAATTTCTGCAATTTTTCTCTAAAATACGGGTCATTTTTGCCTTTTTGCCCGAAATTAAGTGGAATTTCTGCCTTTTTGTCCCGAAATAAGTGAAATTTCTTCAATTTTAGCCAAAAATTAGGAATTTCATCTTTTTGCCCCAAAAGAAGGAGAATTTCTGCCATTTTGCCCTGAAGTATTTGAAATTTCTTAAATTTTACCCCAAAATAAGGGGTTTTTCTGCCTTATTGCTTCTAAATAAGGGGAATTTCAGCCTTTTTACCTAAAAATAAAGAAAATTTCTGCCTTTTTTCTCTGAAATAAGTGAAATTTCTTCAATTATTTGCCAAAATAAGTGAAATTTCTGCAATTTTGTGTCAAAATAAGGGAAATTTCTGGAATTTTGCCCCAAAATAAGTGGAATTTCTGAGTTTTGCACCAAAATAAGGAGAATTTCTTTCTTTTTGCCCCAACATATAGGGAATTTCTGCCTTTTTGCCCCACAATTAGGGGAATTTCTGCAATTTTGCTCAAAAATACGGGGAATTTCTGCCTTTTTGCCCGAAAATAAAGAGAATGCATACCTATTTGCCATAAAAAAGGAAAATTTCTTCATTTTTGCCCCAAAATAATGAGAATTTTTGCCTTTTTGCCCCTAAATAAGAAAAAATTTCGCTTTTTTTCTCTGAAATAAGTGAAATTTCTGCAATTTTGCCCTAAAATAAGGGAAATTTCTGCAATTTTTCCCCATAATTAGGTAAATTTCTGCAATTTTGCCCCAAAATAAGGGGAATTTCTGTTTTTTGCCCCCAAATAAGGAAAATTTCTTCAATTTTGCCCTAAAATAAGGGGAATTTCTGCCTTTTGCCTCAAAATAAGGTGAATTTCTGCCCTTTTGCCCCTAAATAAATAAAATTACTGTATTATTTATTCGAAAATTAGGTGAATTTCTGCAATTTTGCTCCATAATATGGGGATTTTCTGCCTTTTTCGCTGAAAATAAGGGGAATTTCTGCCATTTTGCCGCGAAATAAGTGAAATTTCTGCAGTTTTACCCCAAAATAAGGGGAATTTCTGCCTTTTTGCCCCGAAATTAGAGGAATTTCTGTAATTTTGCTCAGAAATACGGGGAATTTCTGCCTTTTTGCCTGAAATAACAAAAAATGTATACCTTTTTGCCATAAAAAGGGAAATTTCTTCATTTTTGCCTGAAAATAAGAGAATTTTCCGCATTTTTGACTCAAAATAAGTGAAATTTTTGCCTTTTCCCCAAAAATAAATGAAATTTCTATCTTTTTGTCCCAAAATAAAGGGAATATCTGAATTTTTGGCCAAAAATAAAAGGAATTTCAGACTTTTTACGTCAAAATAAAGGTAATTTCTTCCTTTTTGCCCCAACATATGGGGAATTTCTGCTTTTTGCCCCAAAATAAGAATAATTTCTGCAATTTTGTACCAAAATAAAAGAAATTTCTGCCTTTTTGCCTCTAAATAAGTGGAATTTCTGTCTTTTTACCCCAAACAAAGGGAATTTATGACTTTTTTGCCCCAAAATTAGGAGAATTTCTGACTTATTACCCTGAAATAAGTGTAATTTCTGGAATTTTTCCCCAAAATAATTGAAATTTCTGCCTTTTTGCCCCCAAATAAAGGAAATTTCAGCCTTTTTACTTCAAAATAAGGGGAATTTCTGCATTTTTGCCACAAAATATTAGGAATTTCTGCCTTTATGCCCCAAAATAAGGAAAATTTCTGCCTTTTTTCTCAGAAATAAGTGAAATTTATGCAATTTTGCCCCAAAATAAGTGGAATTTCTGAGTTTTGCCCCAAAATAAGGAGAATTTCTGTCTTTTTGCCCCAACATATAAAAAATTTCTGCATTTTTGCCCCACAATTAGGGGAATTTCTGCAATTTTGCTCCAAAATACGGGGAATTTCTGCCTTTTTGCTCGAAAATAAGGGGAATGCATATTTTTTTGCCGTATAAAAAAGAAATTTCTTCATTTTTGCTCCAAAATAAGGGGAATTTCTGCCTTTTTGCCTCTAAATAAGTGGAATTTCTGTCTTTTTCCCCCAAAACAAAGGGAATTTCACTCTTTTTTGCCCCAAAATAAGGGGAATTTCTGACTTATTACCCTGAATCAAGTGAAATTTCTGCAATTTTGCCCCAATATAAGGGAAATTTCTGCCTTTTTGCTCCCAAATAAGGGGAATTTCAGCCTTTTTAACTCAAAATAAGGGGAATTTCTGCATTTTTGCCACAAAATATACGGAATTTCTGACTTTTTGCCCCATAATAGGGCAAATGTCTGCAATTTTGCCCCAAAATAAGGGGAATTTCTCCTTTTTTGCCCCAAAATAAAGAAAATTTCAGCCTTTTTACCTGAAAATAAGTGAAATTACTGCAATTTTGCCCCAAATAAGGGAAATTTCCGCAATTTTGCCACAAAATATGTGGAATTTCTTAATTTTGCCCCAAAATAAGGAGAATTTCTGCCTTTTTGCCACACAATTAGTGAAATTTCTGCAATTTTGCCCTAAAATAAAAGAAATTTCTGCAATTTTGCCACAAAATAAGGGGAATTTTTGTTTTTTGCCCCACAATTAGGGAAAGTTCTGCAATTTTGCCTCAAAATAAGAAGAATTTCTGCCTTTTGTCCCAAAATATGGGGAATTTCTGCCTTTTTGTCTGAAAATAAGAAGAATGGATACTTTTTTGCCATAAAAAAGGGAAATTTCTTCATTTTTGCTCCAAAATAAGGGGAACTTTTGCCTTTTTGCCTCTAAATAAGTGGAATTTCTGTCTTTTTTCCCCAAAACAAAAAAAATTTCTGTCTTTTTGCCCCAAAATAAGAAAAATTTCTGACTTAGTACCCTGAAATAAGTGAAATTTCTGCACATTTGCCCCAAAATAAGAGAAATTTCTGCCTTTTGTCCCAAAATATGGGGAATTTCAGCATTTTACATCAAAATAAGGGAAATTTCTGATTTTTGCACCAAAATATGGAGGATTTCTGCCTTTTTGCCCCAAAATAAAGGGAATTTCTGCATTTTTGCACCAATATTAGGGGAATTTCTGCAATTTTGCTCAAAAATACGGGTCATTTCTGCCTTTTTGCCCGAAATTAAGTGGAATTTCTGCCTTTTTTGTCCCGAAATAAGTGAAATTTCTTCAATTTTAGCCAAAAATTAGGGATTTCATCTTTTTGCCCCAAAATAAGGGGAATTTCTGCCATTTTGCCTGAAATATTTGAAATTTCTTAAATTTTACCTCAAAATAAGAGGAATTTCTGCCTTTTTGCCCCTAAATAATGGGAATTTCAGCCTTTTTACCTCAAAATAAGGAAAATTTCTGCCTTTTTTCTCTGAAATAGGTGAAATTTCTTCTTTTTTTTTGTCAAAATAAGTGAAATTTTTGTAATTTTGCGTCAAAATAAGGGAAATTTCTAAAATTTTCCCCAAAATAAGTGGAATTTCTGAGTTTTGCCCCAAAATAAGGAGAATTTCTTTCTTTTTGCCCCAACATATAGGGAATTTCTGACTTTTTGACCCACAATTAGGGGAATTTCTGCAATTTTGCTCAAAAATATGGGGAATTTCTGTCTTTTTGCCTCTAAATAAGTGGAATTTCTGTCTTTTTCCCCCAAGACAAAGGGAATTTCTGTCTTTTTTGCCCCAAAATAAGAAGAATTTCTGACTCATTACCCTGAAATAAGTGAAATTTCTGCAATTTTGCCCCAATATAAGGGAAATTTCTGCCTTTTTGCTCTCAAATAAGGGGAATTGCAGCATTTTTACCTCAAAATAAGAGGAATTTCTGCATTTTTGCCACAAAATATACGGAATTTCTGCCTTTTTGCCCCATAATAAGAGAAATTTCTGCAATTTTGCACCAAAATAAGGGGAATTTCTCCTTTATTGCCCCAAAAGAAAGGAAATTTCAGCCTTTTTACCTGAAAATAAGTGAAATTACTGCAATTTTGCCCCAAATAAAGGAAATTTCTGCAATTTTGCCCCAAAATAAGTGGAATTTCTTAGTTTTGCCCCAAAATAAGAAGAATTTTTGCCTTTTTGCCCCACAATTAGTGAAATTTCTGCAATTTTGCCCTAAAATAATAGAAATTTTGCAATTTTTCCCCATAATAAGGGAAATTTCTGCAATTTTGCCCCAAAATAAGGGGAATTTCTGTTTTTTGCCCCACAATTAGGGAAGTTTCTGCAATTTTGCCCCAAAATAAGAAGAATTTCTTCTTTTTGCCCCAAAATATGGGGAATTTCTGCCTTTTTGTCCTAAAATAAGAAGAATGCATAACTTTTTGCCATAAAAAAGGGAAATTTCTTCATTTTTGCTCCAAAATGAGGGGAACTTTTGCCTTTTTGCCTCTAAATAAGTGGAATTTCTGTCTTTTTTCCCAAAAACAAATGAAATTTCTGTCTTTTTTGCCCCAAAATAAGAAAAATTTCTGACTTATTACCCTGAAATAAGTGAAATTTCTGCAAATTTGCCCCAAAATAAGAGAAATTTCTGCCTTTTGCCCCAAAATATGGGGAATTTCAGCATTTTACATCAAAATAAGGGAAATTTCTGATTTATGCACCAAATTATGGAGAATTTCTGCCTTTTTGCCCCAAAATAAAAGGAATTTTTGCATTTTTGCACAAGATTAGGGGAATTTCTGCAATTTTTCTCCAAAATACGGGTCATTTTTGCCTTTTTGCCCGAAATTAAGTGGAATTTCTGCCTTTTTTGTCCCGAAATAAGTGAAATTTCTTCAATTTTAGCCAAAAATTAGGGATTTCATCTTTCTGCCCCAAAATAAGGGGAATTTCTGCCATTTTGCCCTGAAATATTTGAAATTTCTTAAATTTTACCCCAAAATAAGGGGTATTTCTTCCTCATTGCTTCTAAATAAGAGGAATTTCAGCCTTTTTACCTCAAAATAAAGAAAATTTCTGCCTTTTTTCTCTGAAATAAGTGAAATTCCTTCAACTTTTTGCCAAAATAAGTGAAATTTCTGCAATTTTGTGTCAAAATAAGGGAAATTTCTGGAATTTTACCCCAAAATAAGTGGAATTTCTGAGTTTTGCACCAAAATAAGGAGAATTTCTTTCTTTTTGCCCCAACATATAGGGAATTTCTGCCTTTTTGCCCCACAATTAGGGGAATTTCTGCAATTTTGCTCAAAAATACGGGGAATTTCTGCCTTTTTGCCCGAAAATAAAGGGAATGCATACCTATTTGCCATAAAAAAGGAAAATTTCTTCATTTTTGCTCCAAAATAAGGGGAATTTTTGCCTTTTTGCCTCTAAATACGTGGATTTCTGACTTTTTTCCCCAAAACAAAGGGAATTTCTGTCTTTTTTGCCCCAAAATAAGGAAAATTTCTGACTTATTACCCTGAAATATGTGAAATTTCTGCAATTTTGCCCCAATATAAGGGAAAATTCTGCCTTTTTGCCCCTAAAGAGGGGGAATTTCAGCCTTTTTACCTCAAAATAAGGGGAATTTCTGCATTTTTGCCACAAAATTTATGGAATTTCTGCCTTTATGCCCCAAAACAAGGAAAATTTCTGCTTTTTTTCTCTGAAATAAGTGAAATTTCTGCAATTTTGCCCTAAAATAAGGGAAATTTCTGCAATTTTTCCCCATAATTAGGTAAATTTCTGCAATTTTGCCCCAAAATATGGGGAATTTCTGTTTTTTGCCCCCAAATAAGGAAAATTTCTTCAATTTTGCCCTAAAATAAGGGGAATTTCTGCCTTTTGCCTCAAAATAAGGTGAATTTCTGCCCTTTTGCCCCTAAATAAATAAAATTACTGTATTATTTATTCCAAAATTAGGTGAATTTCTGCAATTTTGCTTTATAATACGGGGATTTTCTGCCTTTTTCGCCGAAAATAAGGGGAATTTCTGCCATTTTGCCGCGAAATAAGTGAAATTTCTGCAGTTTTACCCCAAAATAAGGGGAATTTCTGCCTTTTTGCCCCGAAATTAGAGGAATTTCTGTAATTTTGCTCAGAAATACGGGAAATTTCTGCCTCTTTGCCTGAAATAACAAAAAATGTATACCTTTTTGCCATAAAAAGGGAAATTTCTTCATTTTTGCCTGAAAATAAGAGAATTTTCCGCATTTTTGACTCAAAATAAGTGAAATTTTTGCCTTTTCCCCAAAAATAAATAAAATTTCTATCTTTTTGTCCCAAAATAAAGAGAATATCTGACTTTTTGGCCAAAAATAAAAGGAATTTCAGACTTTTTACCTCAAAATAAAGGTAATTTCTTCCTTTTTGCCCCAACATATGGGGAATTTCTGCTTTTTGCCCCAAAATAAGAAAAATTTCTGCAATTTTGTACCAAAATAAAAGAAATTTCTGCCTTTTTGCCTCTAAATAAGTGGAATTTCTGTCTTTTTACCCCAAAACAAAGGGAATTTATGACTTTTTTGCACCAAAATTAGGGGAATTTCTGACTTATTACCCTGAAATAAGTGTAATTTCTGGAATTTTTCCCCAAAATAATTGAAATTTCTGCCTTTTTGCCCCCAAAAAGAAAATTTCAGCCTTTTTACTTCAAAATAAGGGGAATTTCTGCATTTTTGCCACAAAATATTAGGAATTTCTGCCTTTATGCCCCAAAATAAGGAAAATTTCTGCCTTTTTTCTCAGAAATAAGTGAAATTTATGCAATTTTGCCCCAAAATAAGTGGAATTTCTGAGTTTTGCCCCAAAATAAGGAGAATTTCTGTCTTTTTGCCCCAACATATAAAAAATTTCTGCATTTTTGCCCCACAATTAGGGGAATTTCTGCAATTTTGCTCCAAAATACGGGGAATTTCTGCCTTTTTGCCCGAAAATAAGGGGAATGCATATTTTTTTGCCATATAAAAAAAAATTTCTTCATTTTTGCTCCAAAATAAGGGGAATTTCTGCCTTTTTGCCTCTAAATAAGTGGAATTTCTGTCTTTTTCCCCCAAAACAAAGGGAATTTCACTCTTTTTTGCCCCAAAATAAGGGGAATTTCTGACTTCTTACCCTGAATTAAGTGAAATTTCTGCAATTTTGCCCCAATATAAGGGAAATTTCTGCCTTTTTGCTCCCAAATAAGAGGAATTTCAGCCTTTTTAACTCAAAATAAGGGGAATTTCTGCATTTTTGCCACAAAATATACGGAATTTCTGACTTTTTGCCCCATAATAAGGCAAATGTCTGCAATTTTGCCCCAAAATAAGGGGAATTTCTCCTTTTTTGCCCCAAAATAAAGAAAATTTCAGCCTTTTTACCTGAAAATAAGTGAAATTACTGCAATTTTGCCCCAAATAAGGGAAATTTCCGCAATTTTGCCGCAAAATATGTGGAATTTCTTAATTTTGCCCCAAAATAAGGAGAATTTCTGCCTTTTTGCCACACAATTAGTGAAATTTCTGCAATTTTGCCCTAAAATAAAAGAAATTTCTGCAATTTTGCCACAAAATAAGGGGAATTTTTGTTTTTTGCCCCACAATTAGGGAAAGTTCTGCAATTTTGCCCCAAAATAAGAAGAATTTCTGCCTTTTGCCCCAAAATATGGGGAATTTCTGCCTTTTTGTCTGAAAATAAGAAGAATGCATACTTTTTTGCCATAAAAAGGGAAATTTCTTCATTTTTGCTCCAAAATAAGGGGAACTTTTGCCTTTTTGCCTCTAAATAAGTGGAATTTCTGTCTTTTTTCCCCAAAACAAAAAAAAATTTTTGTCTTTTTGCCCCAAAATAAGAAAAATTTCTGACTTAGTACCCTGAAATAAGTGAAATTTCTGCACATTTGCCCCAAAATAAGAGAAATTTCTGCCTTTTGTCCCAAAATATGGGGAATTTCAGCATTTTACATCAAAATAAGGGAAATTTCTGATTTTTGCACCAAAATATGGAGGATTTCTGCCTTTTTGCCCCAAAATAAAGGGAATTTCTGCATTTTTGCCACAAAATTTATGGAATTTCTGCCTTTATGCCCCAAAACAAGGAAAATTTCTGCTTTTTTTCTCTGAAATAAGTGAAATTTCTGCAATTTTGCCCTAAAATAAGGGAAATTTCTGCAATTTTTCCCCATAATTAGGTAAATTTCTGCAATTTTGCCCCAAAATATGGGGAATTTCTGTTTTTTGCCCCCAAATAAGGAAAATTTCTTCAATTTTGCCCTAAAATAAGGGGAATTTCTGCCTTTTGCCTCAAAATAAGGTGAATTTCTGCCCTTTTGCCCCTAAATAAATAAAATTACTGTATTATTTATTCCAAAATTAGGTGAATTTCTGCAATTTTGCTTTATAATACGGGGATTTTCTGCCTTTTTCGCCGAAAATAAGGGGAATTTCTGCCATTTTGCCGCGAAATAAGTGAAATTTCTGCAGTTTTACCCCAAAATAAGGGGAATTTCTGCCTTTTTGCCCCGAAATTAGAGGAATTTCTGTAATTTTGCTCAGAAATACGGGAAATTTCTGCCTCTTTGCCTGAAATAACAAAAAATGTATACCTTTTTGCCATAAAAAGGGAAATTTCTTCATTTTTGCCTGAAAATAAGAGAATTTTCCGCATTTTTGACTCAAAATAAGTGAAATTTTTGCCTTTTCCCCAAAAATAAATAAAATTTCTATCTTTTTGTCCCAAAATAAAGAGAATATCTGACTTTTTGGCCAAAAATAAAAGGAATTTCAGACTTTTTACCTCAAAATAAAGGTAATTTCTTCCTTTTTGCCCCAACATATGGGGAATTTCTGCTTTTTGCCCCAAAATAAGAAAAATTTCTGCAATTTTGTACCAAAATAAAAGAAATTTCTGCCTTTTTGCCTCTAAATAAGTGGAATTTCTGTCTTTTTACCCCAAAACAAAGGGAATTTATGACTTTTTTGCACCAAAATTAGGGGAATTTCTGACTTATTACCCTGAAATAAGTGTAATTTCTGGAATTTTTCCCCAAAATAATTGAAATTTCTGCCTTTTTGCCCCCAAAAAGGAAATTTCAGCCTTTTTACTTCAAAATAAGGGGAATTTCTGCATTTTTGCCACAAAATATTAGGAATTTCTGCCTTTATGCCCCAAAATAAGGAAAATTTCTGCCTTTTTTCTCAGAAATAAGTGAAATTTATGCAATTTTGCCCCAAAATAAGTGGAATTTCTGAGTTTTGCCCCAAAATAAGGAGAATTTCTGTCTTTTTGCCCCAACATATAAAAAATTTCTGCATTTTTGCCCCACAATTAGGGGAATTTCTGCAATTTTGCTCCAAAATACGGGGAATTTCTGCCTTTTTGCCCGAAAATAAGGGGAATGCATATTTTTTTGCCATATAAAAAAAAATTTCTTCATTTTTGCTCCAAAATAAGGGGAATTTCTGCCTTTTTGCCTCTAAATAAGTGGAATTTCTGTCTTTTTCCCCCAAAACAAAGGGAATTTCACTCTTTTTTGCCCCAAAATAAGGGGAATTTCTGACTTCTTACCCTGAATTAAGTGAAATTTCTGCAATTTTGCCCCAATATAAGGGAAATTTCTGCCTTTTTGCTCCCAAATAAGAGGAATTTCAGCCTTTTTAACTCAAAATAAGGGGAATTTCTGCATTTTTGCCACAAAATATACGGAATTTCTGACTTTTTGCCCCATAATAAGGCAAATGTCTGCAATTTTGCCCCAAAATAAGGGGAATTTCTCCTTTTTTGCCCCAAAATAAAGAAAATTTCAGCCTTTTTACCTGAAAATAAGTGAAATTACTGCAATTTTGCCCCAAATAAGGGAAATTTCCGCAATTTTGCCGCAAAATATGTGGAATTTCTTAATTTTGCCCCAAAATAAGGAGAATTTCTGCCTTTTTGCCACACAATTAGTGAAATTTCTGCAATTTTGCCCTAAAATAAAAGAAATTTCTGCAATTTTGCCACAAAATAAGGGGAATTTTTGTTTTTTGCCCCACAATTAGGGAAAGTTCTGCAATTTTGCCCCAAAATAAGAAGAATTTCTGCCTTTTGCCCCAAAATATGGGGAATTTCTGCCTTTTTGTCTGAAAATAAGAAGAATGCATACTTTTTTGCCATAAAAAGGGAAATTTCTTCATTTTTGCTCCAAAATAAGGGGAACTTTTGCCTTTTTGCCTCTAAATAAGTGGAATTTCTGTCTTTTTTCCCCAAAACAAAAAAAAATTTTTGTCTTTTTGCCCCAAAATAAGAAAAATTTCTGACTTAGTACCCTGAAATAAGTGAAATTTCTGCACATTTGCCCCAAAATAAGAGAAATTTCTGCCTTTTGTCCCAAAATATGGGGAATTTCAGCATTTTACATCAAAATAAGGGAAATTTCTGATTTTTGCACCAAAATATGGAGGATTTCTGCCTTTTTGCCCCAAAATAAAGGGAATTTCTGCATTTTTGCACCAATATTAGGGGAATTTCTGCAATTTTGCTCAAAAATACGGGTCATTTCTGCCTTTTTGCCCGAAATTAAGTGGAATTTCTGCCTTTTTTGTCCCGAAATAAGTGAAATTTCTTCAATTTTAGCCAAAAATTAGGGATTTCATCTTTTTGCCCCAAAATAAGGGGAATTTCTGCCATTTTGCCTGAAATATTTGAAATTTCTTAAATTTTACCTCAAAATAAGAGGAATTTCTGCCTTTTTGCCCCTAAATAATGGGAATTTCAGCCTTTTTACCTCAAAATAAGGAAAATTTCTGCCTTTTTTCTCTGAAATAGGTGAAATTTCTTCTTTTTTTTTGTCAAAATAAGTGAAATTTTTGTAATTTTGCGTCAAAATAAGGGAAATTTCTAAAATTTTCCCCAAAATAAGTGGAATTTCTGAGTTTTGCCCCAAAATAAGGAGAATTTCTTTCTTTTTGCCCCAACATATAGGGAATTTCTGACTTTTTGACCCACAATTAGGGGAATTTCTGCAATTTTGCTCAAAAATATGGGGAATTTCTGTCTTTTTGCCTCTAAATAAGTGGAATTTCTGTCTTTTTCCCCCAAGACAAAGGGAATTTCTGTCTTTTTTGCCCCAAAATAAGAAGAATTTCTGACTCATTACCCTGAAATAAGTGAAATTTCTGCAATTTTGCCCCAATATAAGGGAAATTTCTGCCTTTTTGCTCTCAAATAAGGGGAATTGCAGCATTTTTACCTCAAAATAAGAGGAATTTCTGCATTTTTGCCACAAAATATACGGAATTTCTGCCTTTTTGCCCCATAATAAGAGAAATTTCTGCAATTTTGCACCAAAATAAGGGGAATTTGTCCTTTATTGCCCCAAAAGAAAGGAAATTTCAGCCTTTTTACCTGAAAATAAGTGAAATTACTGCAATTTTGCCCCAAATAAAGGAAATTTCTGCAATTTTGCCCCAAAATAAGTGGAATTTCTTAGTTTTGCCCCAAAATAAGAAGAATTTTTGCCTTTTTGCCCCACAATTAGTGAAATTTCTGCAATTTTGCCCTAAAATAATAGAAATTTTGCAATTTTTCCCCATAATAAGGGAAATTTCTGCAATTTTGCCCCAAAATAAGGGGAATTTCTGTTTTTTGCCCCACAATTAGGGAAGTTTCTGCAATTTTGCCCCAAAATAAGAAGAATTTCTTCTTTTTGCCCCAAAATATGGGGAATTTCTGCCTTTTTGTCCTAAAATAAGAAGAATGCATAACTTTTTGCCATAAAAAAGGGAAATTTCTTCATTTTTGCTCCAAAATGAGGGGAACTTTTGCCTTTTTGCCTCTAAATAAGTGGAATTTCTGTCTTTTTTCCCAAAAACAAATGAAATTTCTGTCTTTTTTGCCCCAAAATAAGAAAAATTTCTGACTTATTACCCTGAAATAAGTGAAATTTCTGCAAATTTGCCCCAAAATAAGAGAAATTTCTGCCTTTTGCCCCAAAATATGGGGAATTTCAGCATTTTACATCAAAATAAGGGAAATTTCTGATTTATGCACCAAATTATGGAGAATTTCTGCCTTTTTGCCCCAAAATAAAAGGAATTTTTGCATTTTTGCACAAGATTAGGGGAATTTCTGCAATTTTTCTCCAAAATACGGGTCATTTTTGCCTTTTTGCCCGAAATTAAGTGGAATTTCTGCCTTTTTTGTCCCGAAATAAGTGAAATTTCTTCAATTTTAGCCAAAAATTAGGGATTTCATCTTTCTGCCCCAAAATAAGGGGAATTTCTGCCATTTTGCCCTGAAATATTTGAAATTTCTTAAATTTTACCCCAAAATAAGGGGTATTTCTTCCTCATTGCTTCTAAATAAGAGGAATTTCAGCCTTTTTACCTCAAAATAAAGAAAATTTCTGCCTTTTTTCTCTGAAATAAGTGAAATTCCTTCAACTTTTTGCCAAAATAAGTGAAATTTCTGCAATTTTGTGTCAAAATAAGGGAAATTTCTGGAATTTTACCCCAAAATAAGTGGAATTTCTGAGTTTTGCACCAAAATAAGGAGAATTTCTTTCTTTTTGCCCCAACATATAGGGAATTTCTGCCTTTTTGCCCCACAATTAGGGGAATTTCTGCAATTTTGCTCAAAAATACGGGGAATTTCTGCCTTTTTGCCCGAAAATAAAGGGAATGCATACCTATTTGCCATAAAAAAGGAAAATTTCTTCATTTTTGCTCCAAAATAAGGGGAATTTTTGCCTTTTTGCCTCTAAATACGTGGATTTCTGACTTTTTTCCCCAAAACAAAGGGAATTTCTGTCTTTTTTGCCCCAAAATAAGGAAAATTTCTGACTTATTACCCTGAAATATGTGAAATTTCTGCAATTTTGCCCCAATATAAGGGAAAATTCTGCCTTTTTGCCCCTAAAGAGGGGGAATTTCAGCCTTTTTACCTCAAAATAAGGGGAATTTCTGCATTTTTGCCACAAAATTTATGGAATTTCTGCCTTTATGCCCCAAAACAAGGAAAATTTCTGCTTTTTTTCTCTGAAATAAGTGAAATTTCTGCAATTTTGCCCTAAAATAAGGGAAATTTCTGCAATTTTTCCCCATAATTAGGTAAATTTCTGCAATTTTGCCCCAAAATATGGGGAATTTCTGTTTTTTGCCCCCAAATAAGGAAAATTTCTTCAATTTTGCCCTAAAATAAGGGGAATTTCTGCCTTTTGCCTCAAAATAAGGTGAATTTCTGCCCTTTTGCCCCTAAATAAATAAAATTACTGTATTATTTATTCCAAAATTAGGTGAATTTCTGCAATTTTGCTTTATAATACGGGGATTTTCTGCCTTTTTCGCCGAAAATAAGGGGAATTTCTGCCATTTTGCCGCGAAATAAGTGAAATTTCTGCAGTTTTACCCCAAAATAAGGGGAATTTCTGCCTTTTTGCCCCGAAATTAGAGGAATTTCTGTAATTTTGCTCAGAAATACGGGAAATTTCTGCCTCTTTGCCTGAAATAACAAAAAATGTATACCTTTTTGCCATAAAAAGGGAAATTTCTTCATTTTTGCCTGAAAATAAGAGAATTTTCCGCATTTTTGACTCAAAATAAGTGAAATTTTTGCCTTTTCCCCAAAAATAAATAAAATTTCTATCTTTTTGTCCCAAAATAAAGAGAATATCTGACTTTTTGGCCAAAAATAAAAGGAATTTCAGACTTTTTACCTCAAAATAAAGGTAATTTCTTCCTTTTTGCCCCAACATATGGGGAATTTCTGCTTTTTGCCCCAAAATAAGAAAAATTTCTGCAATTTTGTACCAAAATAAAAGAAATTTCTGCCTTTTTGCCTCTAAATAAGTGGAATTTCTGTCTTTTTACCCCAAAACAAAGGGAATTTATGACTTTTTTGCACCAAAATTAGGGGAATTTCTGACTTATTACCCTGAAATAAGTGTAATTTCTGGAATTTTTCCCCAAAATAATTGAAATTTCTGCCTTTTTGCCCCCAAAAAGGAAATTTCAGCCTTTTTACTTCAAAATAAGGGGAATTTCTGCATTTTTGCCACAAAATATTAGGAATTTCTGCCTTTATGCCCCAAAATAAGGAAAATTTCTGCCTTTTTTCTCAGAAATAAGTGAAATTTATGCAATTTTGCCCCAAAATAAGTGGAATTTCTGAGTTTTGCCCCAAAATAAGGAGAATTTCTGTCTTTTTGCCCCAACATATAAAAAATTTCTGCATTTTTGCCCCACAATTAGGGGAATTTCTGCAATTTTGCTCCAAAATACGGGGAATTTCTGCCTTTTTGCCCGAAAATAAGGGGAATGCATATTTTTTTGCCATATAAAAAAAAATTTCTTCATTTTTGCTCCAAAATAAGGGGAATTTCTGCCTTTTTGCCTCTAAATAAGTGGAATTTCTGTCTTTTTTCCCCAAAACAAAGGGAATTTCACTCTTTTTTGCCCCAAAATAAGGGGAATTTCTGACTTCTTACCCTGAATTAAGTGAAATTTCTGCAATTTTGCCCCAATATAAGGGAAATTTCTGCCTTTTTGCTCCCAAATAAGAGGAATTTCAGCCTTTTTAACTCAAAATAAGGGGAATTTCTGCATTTTTGCCACAAAATATACGGAATTTCTGACTTTTTGCCCCATAATAAGGCAAATGTCTGCAATTTTGCCCCAAAATAAGGGGAATTTCTCCTTTTTTGCCCCAAAATAAAGAAAATTTCAGCCTTTTTACCTGAAAATAAGTGAAATTACTGCAATTTTGCCCCAAATAAGGGAAATTTCCGCAATTTTGCCGCAAAATATGTGGAATTTCTTAATTTTGCCCCAAAATAAGGAGAATTTCTGCCTTTTTGCCACACAATTAGTGAAATTTCTGCAATTTTGCCCTAAAATAAAAGAAATTTCTGCAATTTTGCCACAAAATAAGGGGAATTTTTGTTTTTTGCCCCACAATTAGGGAAAGTTCTGCAATTTTGCCCCAAAATAAGAAGAATTTCTGCCTTTTGCCCCAAAATATGGGGAATTTCTGCCTTTTTGTCTGAAAATAAGAAGAATGCATACTTTTTTGCCATAAAAAGGGAAATTTCTTCATTTTTGCTCCAAAATAAGGGGAACTTTTGCCTTTTTGCCTCTAAATAAGTGGAATTTCTGTCTTTTTTCCCCAAAACAAAAAAAAATTTTTGTCTTTTTGCCCCAAAATAAGAAAAATTTCTGACTTAGTACCCTGAAATAAGTGAAATTTCTGCACATTTGCCCCAAAATAAGAGAAATTTCTGCCTTTTGTCCCAAAATATGGGGAATTTCAGCATTTTACATCAAAATAAGGGAAATTTCTGATTTTTGCACCAAAATATGGAGGATTTCTGCCTTTTTGCCCCAAAATAAAGGGAATTTCTGCATTTTTGCACCAATATTAGGGGAATTTCTGCAATTTTGCTCAAAAATACGGGTCATTTCTGCCTTTTTGCCCGAAATTAAGTGGAATTTCTGCCTTTTTTGTCCCGAAATAAGTGAAATTTCTTCAATTTTAGCCAAAAATTAGGGATTTCATCTTTTTGCCCCAAAATAAGGGGAATTTCTGCCATTTTGCCTGAAATATTTGAAATTTCTTAAATTTTACCTCAAAATAAGAGGAATTTCTGCCTTTTTGCCCCTAAATAATGGGAATTTCAGCCTTTTTACCTCAAAATAAGGAAAATTTCTGCCTTTTTTCTCTGAAATAGGTGAAATTTCTTCTTTTTTTTTGTCAAAATAAGTGAAATTTTTGTAATTTTGCGTCAAAATAAGGGAAATTTCTAAAATTTTCCCCAAAATAAGTGGAATTTCTGAGTTTTGCCCCAAAATAAGGAGAATTTCTTTCTTTTTGCCCCAACATATAGGGAATTTCTGACTTTTTGACCCACAATTAGGGGAATTTCTGCAATTTTGCTCAAAAATATGGGGAATTTCTGTCTTTTTGCCTCTAAATAAGTGGAATTTCTGTCTTTTTCCCCCAAGACAAAGGGAATTTCTGTCTTTTTTGCCCCAAAATAAGAAGAATTTCTGACTCATTACCCTGAAATAAGTGAAATTTCTGCAATTTTGCCCCAATATAAGGGAAATTTCTGCCTTTTTGCTCTCAAATAAGGGGAATTGCAGCATTTTTACCTCAAAATAAGAGGAATTTCTGCATTTTTGCCACAAAATATACGGAATTTCTGCCTTTTTGCCCCATAATAAGAGAAATTTCTGCAATTTTGCACCAAAATAAGGGGAATTTCTCCTTTATTGCCCCAAAAGAAAGGAAATTTCAGCCTTTTTACCTGAAAATAAGTGAAATTACTGCAATTTTGCCCCAAATAAAGGAAATTTCTGCAATTTTGCCCCAAAATAAGTGGAATTTCTTAGTTTTGCCCCAAAATAAGAAGAATTTTTGCCTTTTTGCCCCACAATTAGTGAAATTTCTGCAATTTTGCCCTAAAATAATAGAAATTTTGCAATTTTTCCCCATAATAAGGGAAATTTCTGCAATTTTGCCCCAAAATAAGGGGAATTTCTGTTTTTTGCCCCACAATTAGGGAAGTTTCTGCAATTTTGCCCCAAAATAAGAAGAATTTCTTCTTTTTGCCCCAAAATATGGGGAATTTCTGCCTTTTTGTCCTAAAATAAGAAGAATGCATAACTTTTTGCCATAAAAAAGGGAAATTTCTTCATTTTTGCTCCAAAATGAGGGGAACTTTTGCCTTTTTGCCTCTAAATAAGTGGAATTTCTGTCTTTTTTCCCAAAAACAAATGAAATTACTGTCTTTTTTGCCCCAAAATAAGAAAAATTTCTGACTTATTACCCTGAAATAAGTGAAATTTCTGCAAATTTGCCCCAAAATAAGAGAAATTTCTGCCTTTTGCCCCAAAATATGGGGAATTTCAGCATTTTACATCAAAATAAGGGAAATTTCTGATTTATGCACCAAATTATGGAGAATTTCTGCCTTTTTGCCCCAAAATAAAAGGAATTTTTGCATTTTTGCACAAGATTAGGGGAATTTCTGCAATTTTTCTCCAAAATACGGGTCATTTTTGCCTTTTTGCCCGAAATTAAGTGGAATTTCTGCCTTTTTTGTCCCGAAATAAGTGAAATTTCTTCAATTTTAGCCAAAAATTAGGGATTTCATCTTTCTGCCCCAAAATAAGGGGAATTTCTGCCATTTTGCCCTGAAATATTTGAAATTTCTTAAATTTTACCCCAAAATAAGGGGTATTTCTTCCTCATTGCTTCTAAATAAGAGGAATTTCAGCCTTTTTACCTCAAAATAAAGAAAATTTCTGCCTTTTTTCTCTGAAATAAGTGAAATTCCTTCAACTTTTTGCCAAAATAAGTGAAATTTCTGCAATTTTGTGTCAAAATAAGGGAAATTTCTGGAATTTTACCCCAAAATAAGTGGAATTTCTGAGTTTTGCCCCAAAATAAGGAGAATTTCTTTCTTTTTGCCCCAACATATAGGGAATTTCTGCCTTTTTGCCCCACAATTAGGGGAATTTCTGCAATTTTGCTCAAAAATACGGGGAATTTCTGCCTTTTTGCCCGAAAATAAAGGGAATGCATACCTATTTGCCATAAAAAAGGAAAATTTCTTCATTTTTGCTCCAAAATAAGGGGAATTTTTGCCTTTTTGCCTCTAAATACGTGGATTTCTGACTTTTTTCCCCAAAACAAAGGGAATTTCTGTCTTTTTTGCCCCAAAATAAGGAAAATTTCTGACTTATTACCCTGAAATATGTGAAATTTCTGCAATTTTGCCCCAATATAAGGGAAAATTCTGCCTTTTTGCCCCTAAAGAGGGGGAATTTCAGCCTTTTTACCTCAAAATAAGGGGAATTTCTGCATTTTTGCCACAAAATTTATGGAATTTCTGCCTTTATGCCCCAAAACAAGGAAAATTTCTGCTTTTTTTCTCTGAAATAAGTGAAATTTCTGCAATTTTGCCCTAAAATAAGGGAAATTTCTGCAATTTTTCCCCATAATTAGGTAAATTTCTGCAATTTTGCCCCAAAATATGGGGAATTTCTGTTTTTTGCCCCCAAATAAGGAAAATTTCTTCAATTTTGCCCTAAAATAAGGGGAATTTCTGCCTTTTGCCTCAAAATAAGGTGAATTTCTGCCCTTTTGCCCCTAAATAAATAAAATTACTGTATTATTTATTCCAAAATTAGGTGAATTTCTGCAATTTTGCTTTATAATACGGGGATTTTCTGCCTTTTTCGCCGAAAATAAGGGGAATTTCTGCCATTTTGCCGCGAAATAAGTGAAATTTCTGCAGTTTTACCCCAAAATAAGGGGAATTTCTGCCTTTTTGCCCCGAAATTAGAGGAATTTCTGTAATTTTGCTCAGAAATACGGGAAATTTCTGCCTCTTTGCCTGAAATAACAAAAAATGTATACCTTTTTGCCATAAAAAGGGAAATTTCTTCATTTTTGCCTGAAAATAAGAGAATTTTCCGCATTTTTGACTCAAAATAAGTGAAATTTTTGCCTTTTCCCCAAAAATAAATAAAATTTCTATCTTTTTGTCCCAAAATAAAGAGAATATCTGACTTTTTGGCCAAAAATAAAAGGAATTTCAGACTTTTTACCTCAAAATAAAGGTAATTTCTTCCTTTTTGCCCCAACATATGGGGAATTTCTGCTTTTTGCCCCAAAATAAGAAAAATTTCTGCAATTTTGTACCAAAATAAAAGAAATTTCTGCCTTTTTGCCTCTAAATAAGTGGAATTTCTGTCTTTTTACCCCAAAACAAAGGGAATTTATGACTTTTTTGCACCAAAATTAGGGGAATTTCTGACTTATTACCCTGAAATAAGTGTAATTTCTGGAATTTTTCCCCAAAATAATTGAAATTTCTGCCTTTTTGCCCCCAAAAAGGAAATTTCAGCCTTTTTACTTCAAAATAAGGGGAATTTCTGCATTTTTGCCACAAAATATTAGGAATTTCTGCCTTTATGCCCCAAAATAAGAAAAATTTCTGCCTTTTTTCTCAGAAATAAGTGAAATTTATGCAATTTTGCCCCAAAATAAGTGGAATTTCTGAGTTTTGCCCCAAAATAAGGAGAATTTCTGTCTTTTTGCCCCAACATATAAAAAATTTCTGCATTTTTGCCCCACAATTAGGGGAATTTCTGCAATTTTGCTCCAAAATACGGGGAATTTCTGCCTTTTTGCCCGAAAATAAGGGGAATGCATATTTTTTTGCCATATAAAAAAAAATTTCTTCATTTTTGCTCCAAAATAAGGGGAATTTCTGCCTTTTTGCCTCTAAATAAGTGGAATTTCTGTCTTTTTCCCCCAAAACAAAGGGAATTTCACTCTTTTTTGCCCCAAAATAAGGGGAATTTCTGACTTCTTACCCTGAATTAAGTGAAATTTCTGCAATTTTGCCCCAATATAAGGGAAATTTCTGCCTTTTTGCTCCCAAATAAGGGGAATTTCAGCCTTTTTAACTCAAAATAAGGGGAATTTCTGCATTTTTGCCACAAAATATACGGAATTTCTGACTTTTTGCCCCATAATAAGGCAAATGTCTGCAATTTTGCCCCAAAATAAGGGGAATTTCTCCTTTTTTGCCCCAAAATAAAGAAAATTTCAGCCTTTTTACCTGAAAATAAGTGAAATTACTGCAATTTTGCCCCAAATAAGGGAAATTTCCGCAATTTTGCCGCAAAATATGTGGAATTTCTTAATTTTGCCCCAAAATAAGGAGAATTTCTGCCTTTTTGCCACACAATTAGTGAAATTTCTGCAATTTTGCCCTAAAATAAAAGAAATTTCTGCAATTTTGCCACAAAATAAGGGGAATTTTTGTTTTTTGCCCCACAATTAGGGAAAGTTCTGCAATTTTGCCCCAAAATAAGAAGAATTTCTGCCTTTTGCCCCAAAATATGGGGAATTTCTGCCTTTTTGTCTGAAAATAAGAAGAATGCATACTTTTTTGCCATAAAAAGGGAAATTTCTTCATTTTTGCTCCAAAATAAGGGGAACTTTTGCCTTTTTGCCTCTAAATAAGTGGAATTTCTGTCTTTTTTCCCCAAAACAAAAAAAAAATTTTGTCTTTTTGCCCCAAAATAAGAAAAATTTCTGACTTAGTACCCTGAAATAAGTGAAATTTCTGCACATTTGCCCCAAAATAAGAGAAATTTCTGCCTTTTGTCCCAAAATATGGGGAATTTCAGCATTTTACATCAAAATAAGGGAAATTTCTGATTTTTGCACCAAAATATGGAGGATTTCTGCCTTTTTGCCCCAAAATAAAGGGAATTTCTGCATTTTTGCACCAATATTAGGGGAATTTCTGCAATTTTGCTCAAAAATACGGGTCATTTCTGCCTTTTTGCCCGAAATTAAGTGGAATTTCTGCCTTTTTTGTCCCGAAATAAGTGAAATTTCTTCAATTTTAGCCAAAAATTAGGGATTTCATCTTTTTGCCCCAAAATAAGGGGAATTTCTGCCATTTTGCCTGAAATATTTGAAATTTCTTAAATTTTACCTCAAAATAAGAGGAATTTCTGCCTTTTTGCCCCTAAATAATGGGAATTTCAGCCTTTTTACCTCAAAATAAGGAAAATTTCTGCCTTTTTTCTCTGAAATAGGTGAAATTTCTTCTTTTTTTTTGTCAAAATAAGTGAAATTTTTGTAATTTTGCGTCAAAATAAGGGAAATTTCTAAAATTTTCCCCAAAATAAGTGGAATTTCTGAGTTTTGCCCCAAAATAAGGAGAATTTCTTTCTTTTTGCCCCAACATATAGGGAATTTCTGACTTTTTGACCCACAATTAGGGGAATTTCTGCAATTTTGCTCAAAAATATGGGGAATTTCTGTCTTTTTGCCTCTAAATAAGTGGAATTTCTGTCTTTTTCCCCCAAGACAAAGGGAATTTCTGTCTTTTTTGCCCCAAAATAAGAAGAATTTCTGACTCATTACCCTGAAATAAGTGAAATTTCTGCAATTTTGCCCCAATATAAGGGAAATTTCTGCCTTTTTGCTCTCAAATAAGGGGAATTGCAGCATTTTTACCTCAAAATAAGAGGAATTTCTGCATTTTTGCCACAAAATATACGGAATTTCTGCCTTTTTGCCCCATAATAAGAGAAATTTCTGCAATTTTGCACCAAAATAAGGGGAATTTCTCCTTTATTGCCCCAAAAGAAAGGAAATTTCAGCCTTTTTACCTGAAAATAAGTGAAATTACTGCAATTTTGCCCCAAATAAAGGAAATTTCTGCAATTTTGCCCCAAAATAAGTGGAATTTCTTAGTTTTGCCCCAAAATAAGAAGAATTTTTGCCTTTTTGCCCCACAATTAGTGAAATTTCTGCAATTTTGCCCTAAAATAATAGAAATTTTGCAATTTTTCCCCATAATAAGGGAAATTTCTGCAATTTTGCCCCAAAATAAGGGGAATTTCTGTTTTTTGCCCCACAATTAGGGAAGTTTCTGCAATTTTGCCCCAAAATAAGAAGAATTTCTTCTTTTTGCCCCAAAATATGGGGAATTTCTGCCTTTTTGTCCTAAAATAAGAAGAATGCATAACTTTTTGCCATAAAAAAGGGAAATTTCTTCATTTTTGCTCCAAAATGAGGGGAACTTTTGCCTTTTTGCCTCTAAATAAGTGGAATTTCTGTCTTTTTTCCCAAAAACAAATGAAATTTCTGTCTTTTTTGCCCCAAAATAAGAAAAATTTCTGACTTATTACCCTGAAATAAGTGAAATTTCTGCAAATTTGCCCCAAAATAAGAGAAATTTCTGCCTTTTGCCCCAAAATATGGGGAATTTCAGCATTTTACATCAAAATAAGGGAAATTTCTGATTTATGCACCAAATTATGGAGAATTTCTGCCTTTTTGCCCCAAAATAAAAGGAATTTTTGCATTTTTGCACAAGATTAGGGGAATTTCTGCAATTTTTCTCCAAAATACGGGTCATTTTTGCCTTTTTGCCCGAAATTAAGTGGAATTTCTGCCTTTTTTGTCCCGAAATAAGTGAAATTTCTTCAATTTTAGCCAAAAATTAGGGATTTCATCTTTCTGCCCCAAAATAAGGGGAATTTCTGCCATTTTGCCCTGAAATATTTGAAATTTCTTAAATTTTACCCCAAAATAAGGGGTATTTCTTCCTCATTGCTTCTAAATAAGAGGAATTTCAGCCTTTTTACCTCAAAATAAAGAAAATTTCTGCCTTTTTTCTCTGAAATAAGTGAAATTCCTTCAACTTTTTGCCAAAATAAGTGAAATTTCTGCAATTTTGTGTCAAAATAAGGGAAATTTCTGGAATTTTACCCCAAAATAAGTGGAATTTCTGAGTTTTGCACCAAAATAAGGAGAATTTCTTTCTTTTTGCCCCAACATATAGGGAATTTCTGCCTTTTTGCCCCACAATTAGGGGAATTTCTGCAATTTTGCTCAAAAATACGGGGAATTTCTGCCTTTTTGCCCGAAAATAAAGGGAATGCATACCTATTTGCCATAAAAAAGGAAAATTTCTTCATTTTTGCTCCAAAATAAGGGGAATTTTTGCCTTTTTGCCTCTAAATACGTGGATTTCTGACTTTTTTCCCCAAAACAAAGGGAATTTCTGTCTTTTTTGCCCCAAAATAAGGAAAATTTCTGACTTATTACCCTGAAATATGTGAAATTTCTGCAATTTTGCCCCAATATAAGGGAAAATTCTGCCTTTTTGCCCCTAAAGAGGGGGAATTTCAGCCTTTTTACCTCAAAATAAGGGGAATTTCTGCATTTTTGCCACAAAATTTATGGAATTTCTGCCTTTATGCCCCAAAACAAGGAAAATTTCTGCTTTTTTTCTCTGAAATAAGTGAAATTTCTGCAATTTTGCCCTAAAATAAGGGAAATTTCTGCAATTTTCCCCATAATTAGGTAAATTTCTGCAATTTTGCCCCAAAATATGGGGAATTTCTGTTTTTTGCCCCCAAATAAGGAAAATTTCTTCAATTTTGCCCTAAAATAAGGGGAATTTCTGCCTTTTGCCTCAAAATAAGGTGAATTTCTGCCCTTGTGCCCCTAAATAAATAAAATTACTGTATTATTTATTCCAAAATTAGGTGAATTTCTGCAATTTTGCTTTATAATACGGGGATTTTCTGCCTTTTTCGCCGAAAATAAGGGGAATTTCTGCCATTTTGCCGCGAAATAAGTGAAATTTCTGCAGTTTTACCCCAAAATAAGGGGAATTTCTGCCTTTTTGCCCCGAAATTAGAGGAATTTCTGTAATTTTGCTCAGAAATACGGGAAATTTCTGCCTCTTTGCCTGAAATAACAAAAAATGTATACCTTTTTGCCATAAAAAGGGAAATTTCTTCATTTTTGCCTGAAAATAAGAGAATTTTCCGCATTTTTGACTCAAAATAAGTGAAATTTTTGCCTTTTCCCCAAAAATAAATAAAATTTCTATCTTTTTGTCCCAAAATAAAGAGAATATCTGACTTTTTGGCCAAAAATAAAAGGAATTTCAGACTTTTTACCTCAAAATAAAGGTAATTTCTTCCTTTTTGCCCCAACATATGGGGAATTTCTGCTTTTTGCCCCAAAATAAGAAAAATTTCTGCAATTTTGTACCAAAATAAAAGAAATTTCTGCCTTTTTGCCTCTAAATAAGTGGAATTTCTGTCTTTTTACCCCAAAACAAAGGGAATTTATGACTTTTTTGCACCAAAATTAGGGGAATTTCTGACTTATTACCCTGAAATAAGTGTAATTTCTGGAATTTTTCCCCAAAATAATTGAAATTTCTGCCTTTTTGCCCCCAAAAAGGAAATTTCAGCCTTTTTACTTCAAAATAAGGGGAATTTCTGCATTTTTGCCACAAAATATTAGGAATTTCTGCCTTTATGCCCCAAAATAAGGAAAATTTCTGCCTTTTTTCTCAGAAATAAGTGAAATTTATGCAATTTTGCCCCAAAATAAGTGGAATTTCTGAGTTTTGCCCCAAAATAAGGAGAATTTCTGTCTTTTTGCCCCAACATATAAAAAATTTCTGCATTTTTGCCCCACAATTAGGGGAATTTCTGCAATTTTGCTCCAAAATACGGGGAATTTCTGCCTTTTTGCCCGAAAATAAGGGGAATGCATATTTTTTTGCCATATAAAAAAAAATTTCTTCATTTTTGCTCCAAAATAAGGGGAATTTCTGCCTTTTTGCCTCTAAATAAGTGGAATTTCTGTCTTTTTCCCCCAAAACAAAGGGAATTTCACTCTTTTTTGCCCCAAAATAAGGGGAATTTCTGACTTCTTACCCTGAATTAAGTGAAATTTCTGCAATTTTGCCCCAATATAAGGGAAATTTCTGCCTTTTTGCTCCCAAATAAGGGGAATTTCAGCCTTTTTAACTCAAAATAAGGGGAATTTCTGCATTTTTGCCACAAAATATACGGAATTTCTGACTTTTTGCCCCATAATAAGGCAAATGTCTGCAATTTTGCCCCAAAATAAGGGGAATTTCTCCTTTTTTGCCCCAAAATAAAGAAAATTTCAGCCTTTTTACCTGAAAATAAGTGAAATTACTGCAATTTTGCCCCAAATAAGGGAAATTTCCGCAATTTTGCCGCAAAATATGTGGAATTTCTTAATTTTGCCCCAAAATAAGGAGAATTTCTGCCTTTTTGCCACACAATTAGTGAAATTTCTGCAATTTTGCCCTAAAATAAAAGAAATTTCTGCAATTTTGCCACAAAATAAGGGGAATTTTTGTTTTTTGCCCCACAATTAGGGAAAGTTCTGCAATTTTGCCCCAAAATAAGAAGAATTTCTGCCTTTTGCCCCAAAATATGGGGAATTTCTGCCTTTTTGTCTGAAAATAAGAAGAATGCATACTTTTTTGCCATAAAAAGGGAAATTTCTTCATTTTTGCTCCAAAATAAGGGGAACTTTTGCCTTTTTGCCTCTAAATAAGTGGAATTTCTGTCTTTTTTCCCCAAAACAAAAAAAAATTTTTGTCTTTTTGCCCCAAAATAAGAAAAATTTCTGACTTAGTACCCTGAAATAAGTGAAATTTCTGCACATTTGCCCCAAAATAAGAGAAATTTCTGCCTTTTGTCCCAAAATATGGGGAATTTCAGCATTTTACATCAAAATAAGGGAAATTTCTGATTTTTGCACCAAAATATGGAGGATTTCTGCCTTTTTGCCCCAAAATAAAGGGAATTTCTGCATTTTTGCACCAATATTAGGGGAATTTCTGCAATTTTGCTCAAAAATACGGGTCATTTCTGCCTTTTTGCCCGAAATTAAGTGGAATTTCTGCCTTTATGTCCCGAAATAAGTGAAATTTCTTCAATTTTAGCCAAAAATTAGGGATTTCATCTTTTTGCCCCAAAATAAGGGGAATTTCTGCCATTTTGCCTGAAATATTTGAAATTTCTTAAATTTTACCCCAAAATAAGAGGAATTTCTGCATTTTTGCCCCTAAATAATGGGAATTTCAGCCTTTTTACCTCAAAATAAGGAAAATTTCTGCCTTTTTTCTCTGAAATAGGTGAAATTTCTTCTTTTTTTTGTCAAAATAAGTGAAATTTCTGCAATTTTGCGTCAAAATAAGGGAAATTTCTAAAATTTTCCCCAAAATAAGTGGAATTTCTGAGTTTTGCCCCAAAATAAGGAGAATTTCTTTCTTTTTGCCCCAACATATAGGGAATTTCTGACTTTTTGACCCACAATTAGGGGAATTTCTGCAATTTTGCTCAAAAATATGGGGAATTTCTGTCTTTTTGCCTCTAAATAAGTGGAATTTCTGTCTTTGTCCCCCAAGACAAAGGGAATTTCTGTCTTTTTTGCCCCAAAATAAGGGGAATTTCTGACTCATTACCCTGAAATAAGTGAAATTTCTGCAATTTTGCCCCAATATAAGGGAAATTTCTGCCTTTTTGCTCTCAAATAAGGGGAATTGCAGCATTTTTACCTCAAAATAAGGGGAATTTCTGCATTTTTGTCACAAAATATACGGAATTTCTGCCTTTTTGCCCCATAATAAGAGAAATTCCTGCAATTTTGCACCAAAATAAGGGGAATTATTCCTTTATTGCCCCAAAATAAAGGAAATTTCAGCCTTTTTACCTGAAAATAAGTGAAATTACTGCAATTTTGCCCCAAATTAAAGAAATTTCTGAAATTTTGCCCCAAAATAAGTGGAATTTCTTAGTTTTACCCCAAAATAAGAAGAATTTTTGCCTTTTTGCCACACAATTTGTGAAATTTCTGCAATTTTGCCCTAAAATAATAGAAATTTTGCAATTTTTCCCCATAATAAAGAAAATTTCTTCAATTTTGCCCCAAAATAAGGGGAATTTCTGTTTTTTGCCCCACAATTAGGGAAGTTTCTGCAATTTTGCCCCAAAATAAGAAGAATTTCTGCTTTTTGCCCCAAAATATGGGGAATTTCTGCCTTTTTGTCCGAAAATAAGAAGAATGCATAACTTTTTGCCATAAAAAAGGGAAATTTCTTCATTTTTGCTCCAAAATGAGGGGAACTTTTGCCTTTTTGCCTCTAAATAAGTGGAATTTCTGTCTTTTTTCCCCAAACCAAATGAAATTTCTATCTTTTTTGCCCCAAAATAAGAAAAATTTCTGACTTATTACCCTGAAATAAGTGAAATTTCTGCAAATTTGCCCCAAAATAAGAGAAATTTCTGCCTTTTGCCCCAAAATATGGGGAATTTCAGCATTTTACATCAAAATAAGGGAAATTTCTGATTTTTGCACCAAAATATGGAGAATTTCTGCCTTTTTGCCCCAAAATAAAAGGAATTTTTGCATTTTTGCACAAGATTAGGGGAATTTCTGCAATTTTTCTCTAAAATACGGGTCATTTTTGCCTTTTTGCCCGAAATTAAGTGGAATTTCTGCCTTTTTGTCCCGAAATAAGTGAAATTTCTTCAATTTTAGCCAAAAATTAGGAATTTCATCTTTTTGCCCCAAAATAAGGGGAATTTCTGCCATTTTGCCCTGAAGTATTTGAAATTTCTTAAATTTTACCCCAAAATAAGGGGTTTTTCTGCCTTATTGCTTCTAAATAAGGGGAATTTCAGCCTTTTTACCTCAAAATAAAGAAAATTTCTGCCTTTTTTCTCTGAAATAAGTGAAATTTCTTCAATATTTGACAAAATCAGTGAAATTTCTGCAATTTTGTGTCAAAATAAGGGAAATTTCTGGAATTTTGCCCCAAAATAAGTGGAATTTCTGAGTTTTGCACCAAAATAAGGAGAATTTCTTTCTTTTGGCCCCAACATATAGGGAATTTCTGCCTTTTTGCCCCACAATTAGGGGAATTTCTGCAATTTTGCTCAAAAATACGGGGAATTTCTGCCTTTTTGCCCGAAAATAAAGAGAATGCATACCTATTTGCCATAAAAAAGGAAAATTTCTTCATTTTTGCCCCAAAATAATGGGAATTTTTGCCTTTTTGCCCCTAAATAAGAAAAAATTTCGCTTTTTTTCTCTGAAATAAGTGAAATTTCTGCAATTTTGCCCTAAAATAAGGGAAATTTCTGCAATTTTTCCCCATAATTAGGTAAATTTCTGCAATTTTGCCCCAAAATAAGGGGAATTTCTGTTTTTTGCCCCCAAATAAGGAAAATTTCTTCAATTTTGCCCTGAAATAAGGGGAATTTCTGCCTTTTGCCTCAAAATAAGGTGAATTTCTGCCCTTTTGCCCCTAAATAAATAAAATTACTGTATTATTTATTCGAAAATTAGGTGAATTTCTGCAATTTTGCTCCATAATACGGGGATTTTCTGCCTTTTTCGCTGAAAATAAGGGGAATTTCTGCCATTTTGCCGCGAAATAAGTGAAATTTCTGCAGTTTTACCCCAAAATAAGGGGAATTTCTGTCTTTTTGCCCCGAAATTAGAGGAATTTCTGTAATTTTGCTCAGAAATACGGGGAATTTCTGCCTTTTTGCCTGAAATAACAAAAAATGTATACCTTTTTGCCATAAAAAGGGAAATTTCTTCATTTTTGCCTGAAAATAAGAGAATTTTCCGCATTTTTGACTCAAAATAAGTGAAATTTTTGCCTTTTCCCCAAAAATAAATGAAATTTCTATCTTTTTGTCCCAAAATAAAGGGAATATCTGAATTTTTGGCCAAAAATAAAAGGAATTTCAGACTTTTTACCTCAAAATAAAGGTAATTTCTTCCTTTTTGCCCCAACATATGGGGAATTTCTGCTTTTTGCCCCAAAATAAGAATAATTTCTGCAATTTTGTACCAAAATAAAAGAAATTTCTGCCTTTTTGCCTCTAAATAAGTGGAATTTCTGTCTTTTTACCCCAAACAAAGGGAATTTATGACTTTTTTGCCCCAAAATTAGGAGAATTTCTGACTTATTACCCTGAAATAAGTGTAATTTCTGGAATTTTTCCCCAAAATAATTGAAATTTCTGCCTTTTTGCCCCCAAATAAAGGAAATTTCAGCCTTTTTACTTCAAAATAAGGGGAATTTCTGCATTTTTGCCACAAAATATTAGGAATTTCTGCCTTTATGCCCCAAAATAAGGAAAATTTCTGCCTTTTTTCTCAGAAATAAGTGAAATTTATGCAATTTTGCCCCAAAATAAGTGGAATTTCTGAGTTTTGCCCCAAAATAAGGAGAATTTCTGTCTTTTTGCCCCAACAAATAAAAAATTTCTGCATTTTTGCCCCACAATTAGGGGAATTTCTGCAATTTTGCTCCAAAATACGGGGAATTTCTGCCTTTTTGCTCGAAAATAAGGGGAATGCATATTTTTTTGCCGTATAAAAAAGAAATTTCTTCATTTTTGCTCCAAAATAAGGGGAATTTCTGCCTTTTTGCCTCTAAATAAGTGGAATTTCTGTCTTTTTCCCCCAAAACAAAGGGAATTTCACTCTTTTTTGCCCCAAAATAAGGGGAATTTCTGACTTATTACCCTGAATCAAGTGAAATTTCTGCAATTTTGCCCCAATATAAGGGAAATTTCTGCCTTTTTGCTCCCAAATAAGGGGAATTTCAGCCTTTTTAACTCAAAATAAGGGGAATTTCTGCATTTTTGCCACAAAATATACGGAATTTCTGACTTTTTGCCCCATAATAGGGCAAATGTCTGCAATTTTGCCCCAAAATAAGGGGAATTTCTCCTTTTTTGCCCCAAAATAAAAAAAATTTCAGCCTTTTTACCTGAAAATAAGTGAAATTACTGCAATTTTGCCCCAAATAAGGGAAATTTCCGCAATTTTGCCACAAAATATGTGGAATTTCTTAATTTTGCCCCAAAATAAGGAGAATTTCTGCCTTTTTGCCACACAATTAGTGAAATTTCTGCAATTTTGCCCTAAAATAAAAGAAATTTCTGCAATTTTGCCACAAAATAAGGGGAATTTTTGTTTTTTGCCCCACAATTAGGGAAAGTTCTGCAATTTTGCCTCAAAATAAGAAGAATTTCTGCCTTTTGTCCCAAAATATGGGGAATTTCTGCCTTTTTGTCTGAAAATAAGAAGAATGGATACTTTTTTGCCATAAAAAAGGGAAATTTCTTCATTTTTGCTCCAAAATAAGGGGAACTTTTGCCTTTTTGCCTCTAAATAAGTGGAATTTCTGTCTTTTTTCCCCAAAACAAAAAAAATTTCTGTCTTTTTGCCCCAAAATAAGAAAAATTTCTGACTTAGTACCCTGAAATAAGTGAAATTTCTGCACATTTGCCCCAAAATAAGAGAAATTTCTGCCTTTTGTCCCAAAATATGGGGAATTTCAGCATTTTACATCAAAATAAGGGAAATTTCTGATTTTTGCACCAAAATATGGAGGATTTCTGCCTTTTTGCCCCAAAATAAAGGGAATTTCTGCATTTTTGCACCAATATTAGGGGAATTTCTGCAATTTTGCTCAAAAATACGGGTCATTTCTGCCTTTTTGCCCGAAATTAAGTGGAATTTCTGCCTTTTTTGTCCCGAAATAAGTGAAATTTCTTCAATTTTAGCCAAAAATTAGGGATTTCATCTTTTTGCCCCAAAATAAGGGGAATTTCTGCCATTTTGCCTGAAATATTTGAAATTTCTTAAATTTTACCTCAAAATAAGAGGAATTTCTGCCTTTTTGCCCCTAAATAATGGGAATTTCAGCCTTTTTACCTCAAAATAAGGAAAATTTCTGCCTTTTTTCTCTGAAATAGGTGAAATTTCTTCTTTTTTTTTGTCAAAATAAGTGAAATTTTTGTAATTTTGCGTCAAAATAAGGGAAATTTCTAAAATTTTCCCCAAAATAAGTGGAATTTCTGAGTTTTGCCCCAAAATAAGGAGAATTTCTTTCTTTTTGCCCCAACATATAGGGAATTTCTGACTTTTTGACCCACAATTAGGGGAATTTCTGCAATTTTGCTCAAAAATATGGGGAATTTCTGTCTTTTTGCCTCTAAATAAGTGGAATTTCTGTCTTTTTCCCCCAAGACAAAGGGAATTTCTGTCTTTTTTGCCCCAAAATAAGAAGAATTTCTGACTCATTACCCTGAAATAAGTGAAATTTCTGCAATTTTGCCCCAATATAAGGGAAATTTCTGCCTTTTTGCTCTCAAATAAGGGGAATTGCAGCATTTTTACCTCAAAATAAGAGGAATTTCTGCATTTTTGCCACAAAATATACGGAATTTCTGCCTTTTTGCCCCATAATAAGAGAAATTTCTGCAATTTTGCACCAAAATAAGGGGAATTTCTCCTTTATTGCCCCAAAAGAAAGGAAATTTCAGCCTTTTTACCTGAAAATAAGTGAAATTACTGCAATTTTGCCCCAAATAAAGGAAATTTCTGCAATTTTGCCCCAAAATAAGTGGAATTTCTTAGTTTTGCCCCAAAATAAGAAGAATTTTTGCCTTTTTGCCCCACAATTAGTGAAATTTCTGCAATTTTGCCCTAAAATAATAGAAATTTTGCAATTTTTCCCCATAATAAGGGAAATTTCTGCAATTTTGCCCCAAAATAAGGGGAATTTCTGTTTTTTGCCCCACAATTAGGGAAGTTTCTGCAATTTTGCCCCAAAATAAGAAGAATTTCTTCTTTTTGCCCCAAAATATGGGGAATTTCTGCCTTTTTGTCCTAAAATAAGAAGAATGCATAACTTTTTGCCATAAAAAAGGGAAATTTCTTCATTTTTGCTCCAAAATGAGGGGAACTTTTGCCTTTTTGCCTCTAAATAAGTGGAATTTCTGTCTTTTTTCCCAAAAACAAATGAAATTTCTGTCTTTTTTGCCCCAAAATAAGAAAAATTTCTGACTTATTACCCTGAAATAAGTGAAATTTCTGCAAATTTGCCCCAAAATAAGAGAAATTTCTGCCTTTTGCCCCAAAATATGGGGAATTTCAGCATTTTACATCAAAATAAGGGAAATTTCTGATTTTTGCACCAAAATATGGAGAATTTCTGCCTTTTTGCCCCAAAATAAAAGGAATTTTTGCATTTTTGCACAAGATTAGGGGAATTTCTGCAATTTTTCTCCAAAATACGGGTCATTTTTGCCTTTTTGCCCGAAATTAAGTGGAATTTCTGCCTTTTTTGTCCCGAAATAAGTGAAATTTCTTCAATTTTAGCCAAAAATTAGGGATTTCATCTTTCTGCCCCAAAATAAGGGGAATTTCTGCCATTTTGCCCTGAAATATTTGAAATTTCTTAAATTTTACCCCAAAATAAGGGGTATTTCTTCCTCATTGCTTCTAAATAAGAGGAATTTCAGCCTTTTTACCTCAAAATAAAGAAAATTTCTGCCTTTTTTCTCTGAAATAAGTGAAATTCCTTCAACTTTTTGCCAAAATAAGTGAAATTTCTGCAATTTTGTGTCAAAATAAGGGAAATTTCTGGAATTTTGCCCCAAAATAAGTGGAATTTCTGAGTTTTGCACCAAAATAAGGAGAATTTCTTTCTTTTTGCCCCAACATATAGGGAATTTCTGCCCTTTTGCCCCACAATTAGGGGAATTTCTGCAATTTTGCTCAAAAATACGGGGAATTTCTGCCTTTTTGCCCGAAAATAAAGGGAATGCATACCTATTTGCCATAAAAAAGGAAAATTTCTTCATTTTTGCTCCAAAATAAGGGGAATTTTTGCCTTTTTGCCTCTAAATACGTGGATTTCTGTCTTTTTTCCCCAAAACAAAGGGAATTTCTGTCTTTTTTGCCCCAAAATAAGGAAAATTTCTGACTTATTACCCTGAAATATGTGAAATTTCTGCAATTTTGCCCCAATATAAGGGAAAATTCTGCCTTTTTGCCCCTAAAGAGGGGGAATTTCAGCCTTTTTACCTCAAAATAAGGGGAATTTCTGCATTTTTGCCACAAAATTTATGGAATTTCTGCCTTTATGCCCCAAAACAAGGAAAATTTCTGCTTTTTTTCTCTGAAATAAGTGAAATTTCTGCAATTTTGCCCTAAAATAAGGGAAATTTCTGCAATTTTTCCCCATAATTAGGTAAATTTCTGCAATTTTGCCCCAAAATATGGGGAATTTCTGTTTTTTGCCCCCAAATAAGGAAAATTTCTTCAATTTTGCCCTAAAATAAGGGGAATTTCTGCCTTTTGCCTCAAAATAAGGTGAATTTCTGCCCTTTTGCCCCTAAATAAATAAAATTACTGTATTATTTATTCCAAAATTAGGTGAATTTCTGCAATTTTGCTTTATAATACGGGGATTTTCTGCCTTTTTCGCCGAAAATAAGGGGAATTTCTGCCATTTTGCCGCGAAATAAGTGAAATTTCTGCAGTTTTACCCCAAAATAAGGGGAATTTCTGCCTTTTTGCCCCGAAATTAGAGGAATTTCTGTAATTTTGCTCAGAAATACGGGAAATTTCTGCCTCTTTGCCTGAAATAACAAAAAATGTATACCTTTTTGCCATAAAAAGGGAAATTTCTTCATTTTTGCCTGAAAATAAGAGAATTTTCCGCATTTTTGACTCAAAATAAGTGAAATTTTTGCCTTTTCCCCAAAAATAAATAAAATTTCTATCTTTTTGTCCAGAAATAAAGGGAATATCTGACTTTTTGGCCAAAAATAAAAGGAATTTCAGACTTTTTACCTCAAAATAAAGGTAATTTCTTCCTTTTTGCCCCAACATATGAGGAATTTCTGCTTTTTGCCCCAAAATAAGAAAAATTTCTGCAATTTTGTACCAAAATAAAAGAAATTTCTGCCTTTTTGCCTCTAAATAAGTGGAATTTCTGTCTTTTTACCCCAAAACAAAGGGAATTTATGACTTTTTTGCACCAAAATTAGGGGAATTTCTGACTTATTACCCTGAAATAAGTGTAATTTCTGGAATTTTTCCCCAAAATAATTGAAATTTCTGCCTTTTTGCCCCCAAAAAGGAAATTTCAGCCTTTTTACTTCAAAATAAGGGGAATTTCTGCATTTTTGCCACAAAATATTAGGAATTTCTGCCTTTATGCCCCAAAATAAGGAAAATTTCTGCCTTTTTTCTCAGAAATAAGTGAAATTTATGCAATTTTGCCCCAAAATAAGTGGAATTTCTGAGTTTTGCCCCAAAATAAGGAGAATTTCTGTCTTTTTGCCCCAACATATAAAAAATTTCTGCATTTTTGCCCCACAATTAGGGGAATTTCTGCAATTTTGCTCCAAAATACGGGGAATTTCTGCCTTTTTGCCCGAAAATAAGGGGAATGCATATTTTTTTGCCATATAAAAAAAAATTTCTTCATTTTTGCTCCAAAATAAGGGGAATTTCTGCCTTTTTGCCTCTAAATAAGTGGAATTTCTGTCTTTTTCCCCCAAAACAAAGGGAATTTCACTCTTTTTTGCCCCAAAATAAGGGGAATTTCCTACTTCTTACCCTGAATTAAGTGAAATTTCTGCAATTTTGCCCCAATATAAGGGAAATTTCTGCCTTTTTGCTCCCAAATAAGGGGAATTTCAGCCTTTTTAACTCAAAATAAGGGGAATTTCTGCATTTTTGCCACAAAATATACGGAATTTCTGACTTTTTGCCCCATAATAAGGCAAATGTCTGCAATTTTGCCCCAAAATAAGGGGAATTTCTCCTTTTTTGCCCCAAAATAAAGAAAATTTCAGCCTTTTTACCTGAAAATAAGTGAAATTACTGCAATTTTGCCCCAAATAAGGGAAATTTCCGCAATTTTGCCGCAAAATATGTGGAATTTCTTAATTTTGCCCCAAAATAAGGAGAATTTCTGCCTTTTTGCCACAGAATTAGTGAAATTTCTGCAATTTTGCCCTAAAATAAAAGAAATTTCTGCAATTTTGCCACAAAATAAGGGGAATTTTTGTTTTTTGCCCCACAATTAGGGAAAGTTCTGCAATTTTGCCCCAAAATAAGAAGAATTTCTGCCTTTTGCCCCAAAATATGGGGAATTTCTGCCTTTTTGTCTGAAAATAAGAAGAATGCATACTTTTTTGCCATAAAAAGGGAAATTTCTTCATTTTTGCTCCAAAATAAGGGGAACTTTTGCCTTTTTGCCTCTAAATAAGTGGAATTTCTGTCTTTTTTCCCCAAAACAAAAAAAAATTTTTGTCTTTTTGCCCCAAAATAAGAAAAATTTCTGACTTAGTACCCTGAAATAAGTGAAATTTCTGCACATTTGCCCCAAAATAAGAGAAATTTCTGCCTTTTGTCCCAAAATATGGGGAATTTCAGCATTTTACATCAAAATAAGGGAAATTTCTGATTTTTGCACCAAAATATGGAGGATTTCTGCCTTTTTGCCCCAAAATAAAGGGAATTTCTGCATTTTTGCACCAATATTAGGGGAATTTCTGCAATTTTGCTCAAAAATACGGGTCATTTCTGCCTTTTTGCCCGAAATTAAGTGGAATTTCTGCCTTTTTTGTCCCGAAATAAGTGAAATTTCTTCAATTTTAGCCAAAAATTAGGGATTTCATCTTTTTGCCCCAAAATAAGGGGAATTTCTGCCATTTTGCCTGAAATATTTGAAATTTCTTAAATTTTACCCCAAAATAAGAGGAATTTCTGCCTTTTTGCCCCTAAATAATGGGAATTTCAGCCTTTTTACCTCAAAATAAGGAAAATTTCTGCCTTTTTTCTCTGAAATAGGTGAAATTTCTTCATTTTTTGTCAAAATAAGTGAAATTTCTGCAATTTTGCATCAAAATAAGAGAAATTTCTAAAATTTTCCCCAAAATAAGTGGAATTTCTGAGTTTTGCCCCAAAATAAGGAGAATTTCTTTCTTTTTGCCCCAACATATAGGGAATTTCTGACTTTTTGACCCACAATTAGGGGAATTTCTGCAATTTTGCCCCAATATAAAGGAAATTTCTGCCTTTTTGCTCTCAAATAAGGGGAATTGCAGCATTTTTACCACAAAATAAGAGGAATTTCTGCATTTTTGCCACAAAATATACAGAATTTCTGCCTTTTTGCCCCATAATAAGAGAAATTTCTGCAATTTTGCACCAAAATAAGGGGAATTTCTCCTTTATTGCCCCAAAATAAAGGAAATTTCAGCCTTTTTACCTGAAAATAAGTGAAATTACTGCAATTTTGCCCCAAATAAAGAAAATTTCTGCAATTTTGCCCCAAAATAAGTGGAATTTCTTAGTTTTGCCCCAAAATAAGAAGAATTTCCATTTTTGCCCCACAATTAGTGAAATTTCTGCAATTTTGCCCTAAAATAAAAGTAAATTTTGCAATTTTTCCCCATAATAAAGGAAATTTCTGCAATTTTGCCCCAAAATAAGGGGAATTTCTGTTTTTTGCCCCACAATTAGGGAAGTTTCTGCAATTTTGCCCCAAAATAAGAAGAATTTCTGCTTTTTGCCCCAAAATATGGGGAATTTCTGCCTTTTTGTCCGAAAATAAGAAGAATGCATAACTTTTTGCCATAAAAAAGGGAAATTTCTTCATTTTTGCTCCAAAATGAGGGGAACTTTTGCCTTTTTGCCTCTAAATAAGTGGAATTTCTGTCTTTTTTTCCCAAAACAAATGAAATTTCTGTCTTTTTTGCCCCAAAATAAGAAAAATTTCTGACTTATTACCCTGAAATAAGTGAAATTTCTGCAAATTTGCCCCAAAATAAGAGAAATTTCTGCCTTTTGCCCCAAAATATGGGGAATTTCAGCATTTTACATCAAAATAAGGGAAATTTCTGATTTTTGCACCAAAATATAGAGAATTTCTGCCTTTTTGCCCCAAAATAAAAGGAATTTTTGCATTTTTGCACAAGATTAGGGGAATTTCTGCAATTTTTCTCTAAAATACGGGTCATTTTTGCCTTTTTGCCCGAAATTAAGTGGAATTTCTGCCTTTTTGTCCCGAAATAAGTGAAATTTCTTCAATTTTAGCCAAAAATTAGGGATTTCATCTTTTTGCCCCAAAATAAGGGGAATTTCTGCCATTTTGTCCTGAAGTATTTGAAATTTCTTAAATTTTACCCCAAAATAAGGGGTTTTTCTGCCTTATTGCTTCTAAATAAGGGGAATTTCAGCCTTTTTACCTCAAAATAAAGAAAATTTCTGCCTTTTTTCTCTGAAATAAGTGAAATTTCTTCAATTTTTTGCCAAAATAAGTGAAATTTCTGCAATTTTGTGTCAAAATAAGGGAAATTTCTGGAATTTTGCCCCAAAATAAGGAGAATTTCTTTCTTTTTGCCCCAACATATAGGGAATTTCTGCCTTTTTGCCCCACAATTAGGGGAATTTCTGCAATTTTGCTCAAAAATACGGGGAATTTCTGCCTTTTTGCCCGAAAATAAAGGGAATGCATACCTATTTGCCATAAAAAAGGAAAATTTCTTCATTTTTGCTCCAAAATAAGGGGAATTTTTGCCTTTTTGCCTCTAAATACGTGGATTTCTGTCTTTTTTCCCCAAAACAAAGGGAATTTCTGTCTTTTTTGCCCCAAAATAAGGAAAATTTCTGACTTATTACCCTGAAATATGTGAAATTTCTGCAATTTTGCCCCAATATAAGAGAAAATTCTGCCTTTTTGCCCCTAAAGAGGGGGAATTTCAGCCTTTTTACCTCAAAATAAGGGGAATTTCTGCATTTTTGCCACAAAATCTATGGAATTTCTGCCTTTATGCCCCAAAATAAGGAAAATTTCTGCCTTTTTTCTCTGAAATAAATGAAATTACTGCAATTTTGCCCCAAAATAAGGGGAATTTCTGAGTTTTGCCCCAAAAGAAGAAGAATTTCTGTCTTTTTGCCCCAACATATAAAGAATTTCTGCATTCTTGCCCCACAATTAGGGGAATTTCTGCAATTTTTCTCCAAAATGCGGGGGATTTCTGCCTTTTTGCCTCTAAATAAGTGGAATTTCTGTCTTTTTCCCCCAAAACAAAGAGAATTTCTGTTTTTTGCCCCAAAATAAGAAAAATTTCTGCATTTTGCCCCAAAATAATTGGAATTTTTGCCTTTTTGTCCCTAAATAAGAAAAAATTTCGCTTTTTTTCTCTGAAATAAGTGAAATTTCTGCAATTTTGCCCTAAAATAAGGGAAATTTCTGCAATTTTTCCCCATAATTAGGTAAATTTCTGCAATTTTGCCCCAAAATAAGGGGAATTTCTGTTTTTTGCCCCCAAATAAGGAATATTTCTTCAATTTTGCCCTAAAATAAGGGGAATTTCTGCCTTTTGCCTCAAAATAAGGTGAATTTCTGCCCTTTTGCCCCTAAATAAATAAAATTACTGTATTATTTATTCCAAAATTAGGTGAATTTCTGCAATTTTGCTCCATAATACGGGGATTTTCTGCCTTTTTCGCCGAAAATAAGGGGAATTTCTGCCATTTTGCCGCGAAATAAGTGAAATTTCTGCAGTTTTACCCCAAAATAAGGGGAATTTCTGCCTTTTTGCCCCGAAATTAGAGGAATTTCTGTAATTTTGCTCAGAAATACGGGGAATTTCTGCCTTTTTGCCTGAAATAACCAAAAAATGTATACCTTTTTGCCATAAAAAGGGAAATTTCTTCATTTTTGCCCGAAAATAAGAGAATTTTCCGCATTTTTGACTCAAAATAAGTGAAATTTTTGCCTTTTCCCCAAAAATAAATGAAATTTCTATCTTTTTGCCCTAAAATAAAGGGAATATCTGACTTTTTGGCCAAAAATAAAAGGAATTTCAGACTTTTTACCTCAAAATAAAGGTAATTTCTTCCTTTTTGCCCCAACATATGGGGAATTTCTGCTTTTTGCCCCAAAATAAGAAAAATTTCTGCAATTTTGTACCAAAATAAAAGAAATTTCTGCCTTTTTGCCTCTAAATAAGTGGAATTTCTGTCTTTTTACCCCAAAACAAAGGGAATTTATGATTTTTGCCCCAAAATTAGGGGAATTTCTGACTTATTACCCTGAAATAAGTGTAATTTCTGGAATTTTTCCCCAAAATAATTGAAATTTCTGCCTTTTTGCCCCCAAATAAAGGAAATTTCAGCCTTTTTACTTCAAAATAAGGGGAATTTCTGCATTTTTGCCACCAAATATTAGGAATTTCTGCTTTTATGCCCCAAAATAAGGAAAATTTCTGCCTTTTTTCTCAGAAATAAGTGAAATTTATGCAATTTTGCCCCAAAATAAGTGGAATTTCTGAATTTTGCCCCAAAATAAGGAGAATTTCTGTCTTTTTGCCCCAACATATAAAAAATTTCTGCATTTTTGCCCCACAATTAGGGGAATTTCTGCAATTTTGCTCCAAAATACGGGGAATTTCTGCCTTTTTGCCGGAAAATAAGGGGAATGCATATTTTTTTGCCATATAAAAAAGAAATTTCTTCATTTTTGCTCCAAAATAAGGGGAATTTCTGCCTTTTTGCCTCTAAATAAGTGGAATTTCTGTCTTTTTCCCCCAAAACAAAGGGAATTTCACTCTTTTTTGCCCCAAAATAAGGGGAATTTCTGACTTCTTACCCTGAATTAAGTGAAATTTCTGCAATTTTGCCCCAATATAAGGGAAATTTCTGCCTTTTTGCTCCCAAATAAGGGGAATTTCAGCCTTTTTAACTCAAAATAAGGGGAATTTCTGCATTTTTGCCACAAAATATACGGAATTTCTGCCTTTTTGCCCAATAATATGGCAAATGTCTGCAATTTTGCCCCAAAATAAGGGGAATTTCTCCTTTTTTGCCCCAAAATAAAGAAAATTTCAGCCTTTTTACCTGAAAATAAGTGAAATTACTGCAATTTTGCCCCAAATAAGGGAAATTTCCGCAATTTTGCCGCAAAATATGTGGAATTTCTTAATTTTGCCCCAAAATAAGGAGAATTTCTGCCTTTTTGCCACACAATTAGTGAAATTTCTGCAATTTTGCCCTAAAATAAAAGAAATTTCTGCAATTTTGCCACAAAATAAGGGGAATTTTTGTTTTTTTGCCCCACAATTAGGGAAAGTTCTGCAATTTTGCCCCAAAATAAGAAGAATTTCTGCCTTTTGCCCCAAAATATGGGGAATTTCAGCCTTTTTGTCTGAAAATAAGAAGAATGCATACTTTTTTGCCATAAAAAAGGGAAATTTCTTCATTTTTGCTCCAAAATAAGGGGAACTTTTGCCTTTTGGCCTCTAAATAAGTGGAATTTTTGTCTTTTTTCCCCAAAACAAAAAAAAATTCTGTCTTTTTGCCCCAAAAAAAGAAAAATTTCTGACTTATTACCCTGAAATAAGTGAAATTTCTGCACATTTGCCCCAAAATAAGAGAAATTTCTGCCTTTTGTCCCAAAATATGGGGAATTTCAGCATTTTACATCAAAATAAGGGAAATTTCTGATTTTTGCACCAAAATATGGAGGATTTCTGCCTTTTTGCCCCAAAATAAAGGGAATTTCGGCATTTTTGCACCAATATTAGGGGAATTTCTGCAATTTTGCACAAAAATACGGGTCATTTCTGCCTTTTTGCCCGAAATTAAGTGGAATTTCTGCCTTTTTTGTCCCGAAATAGGTGAAATTTCTTCAATTTTAGCCAAAAATTAGGGATTTCATCTTTTTGCCCCAAAATAAGGGGAATTTCTGCCATTTTGCCTGAAATATTTGAAATTTCTTAAATTTTACCCCAAAATAAGAGGAATTTCTGCCCTTTTGCCCCTAAATAATGGGAATTTCAGCATTTTTACCTCAAAATAAGGAAAATTTCTGCCTTTTTTCTCTGAAATAGGTGAAATTTCTTCATTTTTTTGTCAAAATAAGTGAAATTTCTGCAATTTTGCATCAAAATAAGGGAAATTTCTAAAATTTTCCTCACAATAAGTGGAATTTCTGAGTTTTGCCCCAAAATAAGGAGAATTTCTTTCTTTTTGCCCCAACATATAGGGAATTTCTGACTTTTTGACCCACAATTAGGGGAATTTCTGCAATTTTGCTCAAAAATATGGGGAATTTCTGTCTTTTTGCCTCTAAATAAGTGGAATTTCTGTCTTTTTCCCCCAAGACAAAGGGAATTTCTGTCTTTTTTGCCCCAAAATAAGGGGAATTTCTGACTCATTACCCTGAAATAAGTGAAATTTCTGCAATTTTGCCCCAATATAAGGGAAATTTCTGCCTTTTTGCTGTCAAATAAAGGGAATTGCAGCATTTTTACCTCAAAATAAGAGGAATTTCTGCATTTTTGCCACAAAATATATGGAATTTCTGTCTTTTTGCCCCATAATAAGAGAAATTTCTGCAATTTTGCACCAAAATAAGGGGAATTTCTCCTTTATTGCCCCAAAAGAAAGGAAATTTCAGCCTTTTTACCTGAAAATAAGTGAAATTACTGCAATTTTGCCCCAAATAAAGGAAATTTCTGCAATTTTGCCCCAAAATAAGTGGAATTTCTTAGTTTTGTCCCAAAATAAAAAGAATTTTTGCCTTTTTGCCCCACAATTAGTGAAATTTCTGCAATTTTGCCCTAAAATAATAGAAATTTTGCAATTTTTCCCCATAATAAAGGAAATTTCTGCAATTTTGCCCCAAAATAAGGGGAATTTCTGTTTTTTGCCCCATAATTAGGGAAGTTTCTGCAATTTTGCCCCAAAATAAGAAGAATTTCTGCTTTTTGCCCCAAAATATGGGGAATTTCTGCCTTTTTGTCTGAAAATAAGAAGAATGCATAACTTTTTGCCATAAAAAAGGGAAATTTCTTCATTTTTGCTCCAAAATGAGGGGAACTTTTGCCTTTTTGCCTCTAAATAAGTGAAATTTCTGTCTTTTTTCCCCAAAACAAATGAAATTTCTGTCTTTTTTGCCCCAAAATAAGAAAAATTTCTGACTTATTACCCTGAAATAAGTGAAATTTCTGCAAATTTGCCCCAAAATAAGAGAAATTTCTGCCTTTTGCCCCAAAATATGGGGAATTTCAGCATTTTACATCAAAATAAGGGAAATTTCTGATTTTTGCACCAAAATATGGAGAATTTCTGCCTTTTTGCCCCAAAATAAAAGGAATTTTTGCATTTTTGCACAATATTAGGGGAATTTCTGCAATTTTTCTCCAAAATACGGGTCATTTTTGCCTTTTTGCCCGAAATTAAGTGGAATTTCGCCTTTTTGTCCCGAAATAAGTGAAATTTCTTCAATTTTAGCCAAAAATTAGGGATTTCATTTTTTGCCCCAAAATAAGGGGAATTTCTGCCATTTTGCCCTGAAATATTTGAAATTTCTTAAATTTTACCCCAAAATAAGGGGTATTTCTGCCTCATTGCTTCTAAATAAGGGGAATTTCAGCCTTTTTACCTCAAAATAAAGAAAATTTCTGCCTTTTTTCTCTGAAATAAGTGAAATTTCTTCAATTTTTTGCCAAAATAAGTGAAATATCTGCAATTTTGTGTCAAAATAAGGGAAATTTCTGGAATTTTGCCCTAAAATAAGTGGAATTTCTGAGTTTTGCACCAAAATAAGGAGAATTTCTTTCTTATTGCCCCAACATATAGGGAATTTCTGCCTTTTTGCCCCACAATTAGGGGAATTTCTGCAATTTTGCTCAAAAATACGGGGAATTTCTGCCTTTTTGCCCGAAAATAAAGGGAATGCATACTTATTTGCCATAAAAAAGGAAAATTTCTTCATTTTTGCTCCAAAATAAGGGGAATTTTTGCCTTTTTGCCTCTAAATACGTGGATTTCTGTCTTTTTTCCCCAAAACAAAGGGAATTTCTGTCTCTTTTGCCCCAAAATAAGGAAAATTTCTGACTTATTACCCTGAAATAAGTGAAATTTCTGCAATTTTGCCCCAATATAAGGGAAAATTCTGCCTTTTTGCCCCCAAAGAGGGGGAATTTCAGCCTTTTTACCTAAAAATAAGGGGAATTTCTGCATTTTTGCCACAAAATTTATGGAATTTCTGCCTTTATGCCCCAAAATAAGGAAAATTTCTGCCTTTTTTCTCTGAAATAAGTGAAATTACTGCAATTTTGCCCCAAAATAAGGGAAATTTCTGAGTTTTGCCCCAAAAGAAGAAGAATTTCTGTCTTTTTGCCCCAACATATAAAGAATTTCTGCCTTCTTGCCCCACAATTAGGGGAATTTCTGCAATTTTTCTCCAAAATGCGGGGGATTTCTGCCTTTTTGCATGAAAATAAGGGGAATGTTTACCTTTGCCATAAAAAAGGGAAATTTCTTCATTTTTGCTCCAAAATAAGGGGAATTTCTGCCTTTTTGCCTCTAAATAAGTGGAATTTCTGTCTTTTTCCCCCAAAACAAAGAGAATTTCTGTCTTTTTTGCCCCAAAATAAGAAAAATTTCTGCATTTTGCCCCAAAATAATGGGAATTTTTGCCTTTTTGCCCCTAAATAAGAAAAAATTTCGCTTTTTTTCTCTGAAATAAGTGAAATTTCTGCAATTTTGCCCTAAAATAAGGGAAATTTCTGCAATTTTATGCCATAATTAGGTAAATTTCTGCAATTTTGCCCCAAAATATGGGGAATTTCTGTTTTTTGCCCCCAAATAAGGAAAATTTCTTCAATTTTGCCCTAAAATAAGGGGAATTTCTGCCTTTTGCCTCAAAATAAGGTGAATTTCTGCCCTTTTGCCCCTAAATAAGTAAAATTACTGTATTATTTATTCCAAAATTAGGTGAATTTCTGCAATTTTGCTCCATAATACGGAGATTTTCTGCCTTTTTAGCCAAAAAAAGGAGAATTTCTGCCATTTTGCCACAAAATAAGTGAAATTTCTGCAGTTTTACCCCAAAATAAGGGGAATTTCTGCCTTTTTGCCCCGAAATTAGAGGAATTTTTGTAATTTTGCTCAGAAATACGGGGAATTTCTGCCTTTTTGCCTGAAATAACAAAAAATGTATACCTTTTTGCCATAAAAAGGGAAATTTCTTCATTTTTGCCCGAAAATAAGAGAATTTTCCGCATTTTTGACTCAAAATAAGTCAAATTTTTGCCTCTTCCCCAAAAATAAATGAAATTTCTATCTTTTTGCCCCAAAATAAAGGGAATATCTGACTTTTTGGCCAAAAATAAAAGGAATTTCAGACTTTTTACCTCAAAATAAAGGTAATTTCTTCCTTTTTGCCCCAAAATATGGGGAATTTCTGCTTTTTGCCCCAAAATAAGAAAAATTTCTGAAATTTTGTACCAAAATAAAAGAAATTTCTGTCTTTTTGCCCCAAAATAAGAAAATTTCTGCCTTTTTTTTCCAAAAATAAGTGAAATTTCTGATATTTTGCCCCAAAATAAGGGAAATTTCTGAAATTTTGCCCCAATGTAAAGGAAATTTTTACAATTTAGCCCCAAAATAAGAGGAATTTCTGATTTTTGCTCCTGAAAACAGGAGATTTTCTGCCTTTTTGCCCGAAAATTATGAGAATTTCGGCAATTTTGCTTCCAAATATAGGGAATTTCAGCCTTTTAGCCCCAAAATATAGGGAATTTCTGCATTTTCCCCCAATATTTGGGGAATTTCTGGAATTTACCTCTAAATAAAAGGAATTTCTGCATTTTACCTCAAAATAAGAAGAATTTCTGCCTTTTGTTCCAAAATATGGGGAATTTCTGCCTTTTTGTTCCAAAATAAAGAAAATTTCTTCAATTTTGTACTATAATAAAAAAAATTTCTGCTTTTTGCCCCACAATAAGGAGAATTTTTAACTTTTTGCCCTGAAATAAATGAAATTTCTGCAATTTTGCCCGGAAATAAGGGAAATTTGTGCCTTTTTGCCCCAAAATAAGTGGAATTTCTGCATTTTGCCCCAAAATATGGGGAATTTCTGCCTTTTTGTCCGAAAATAAGAAGAATGCATAACTTTTTGGAATAAAAAGGGAAATTTCGTCATTTTTGCTCCAAAATAAGGGGAATTTTTGCCTTTTTGCCTCTAAATAAGTGGAATTTCTGTCTTTTTTGTCCTAAAATAAGGAAAATTTCTGACTTATTACCCTGAAATAAGTGAAATTTCTGCAATTTTGCCCCAATATAAGGGAAATTTCTGCCTTTTTGCCCCCAAATAAGGTGGATTTCAGCCTTTTTACCTCAAAATAACGGGAATTTCTTCATTTTTGCCACAAAATATTAGGAATTTCTGCCTTTTTGCCCCAAAATAAGGAAAATTTCTGCCTTTTTTCTCTGAAATAAGTGAAATTTCTGCAATTTTGCCCCAAAGTAAGTGAAATTTCTGCAATTTTGCCCCAAAATAAGTAATATTTCTGGAATTTTGCCCCAAAATAAGTGGAATTTCTGAGTTTTGCCCTAAAATAAGGAGAATTTCTGCCTTTTTGCCCCACAATTAGGGGAATTTCTGCAATTATGCTCCAAAATACGGGGAATTTCTGCCTTTTTGCCCGAAAATAAGGAGAATGCATACCTTTTTGCCATAAAAAAAATTTCTTCATTTTTTCCTCAAAATAAGGAAAATTTTTGCCATTTTACCCTGAAATCTGTGAAATTTCTGAGATTTTACCCCAAAATAAGGTGAATTTCTGCCTTTTTGCCCCAAAATAATGGCAATTTCTGCCTTTTTGCCCCAAAATAAGAAAAATTTTTGCTTTTTTTCTCTGAAATAAGTGAAATTTCTGCAATTTTGCCCTTGAATAAGGGAAATTTCTGCAATTTTTCCCTATAATAAGGGAATTTTCTGCAATTTTGCCCCAAAATACAAGGAAATTCTGTTTTTTGCCCCCAAATAAGGGAAATTTCTGCAATTTTGCCAAAAATAAGGGGAATTTCTGCTTTTTGCCCCAAAATAAGGAGAACTTCTGCCTTTTTACCCCAAAGTAAAAAAAATTACTGTATTTTTTACCCCTAAATTAGGTGAATTTCTGCAATTTTACTCCAAAATACGGGGATTTTTGCCTTTTTGCCCGAAATTAAAGGGAATATATACCTTTTTGCCATAAAAAAAGGAAATTTCTTCATTTTTGCTCCAAAATAAGGGGATTTTCTAACTTTTTGACTCAAAATAAGTGCCATTTCTGCCTTTTGCCCAAAAATAAACGAAATTTCTCTCTTTTTTCCAAAAATAAGGTGAATTTCTGACATTTTGTTTCAAAATAAGGGGAATTTCAGCCTTTTTACCTCAAAATAAGGGAAATTTCTGCCTTTTTGCCCCCAAAATAAAGGGAATTTCTGCATTTTTGCACCAATATTAGGGGAATTTCTGCAATTTTGCTCCAAAATACAGGTCATTTCTGCCTTTATGCAAGAAATTAAGTGGAATTTATGCCTTTTTGTCCCGAAATAAGTGAAATTTCTTCAATTTTAGCCAAAAATTAGGGATTTTCTTTTTGCCCCAAAATAAGGGGAATTTCTGCCATTTTGCCCTGAAATATTTGAAATTTCTGCAATTTTACCCAAAAATAAGGGGAATTTCTGCCTTTTTGCTCCAAAATAAGAGGAAATTCAGTCTTATTACCTCAAAATAAGGGGAATTTCTGCCATTTTGCCCCAAAATATAAGGAATTTCTGCCTTTTTGCCCCAAAATAAGGAAAATTTCTGCAATTTTCTCCCAAAATAAGGAAAATTTCACTTTTTGCACCAAAATAAAGGAAGTTTCAGTTTTTTTACCTGAAAATATGTGAAATTTCTGCAATTTTGCCCCAAATAAGGGAAATTTCTGCAATTTTGTCCTAAAATAAAGGAAATTTCTGGAATTTTGCCCCAAGATAAAAGAAATTTCTGATTTTTGCCTCAAAATATAGATAATTTCTGCCTTTTGCCCCAAAATTAGGGGAATTTCTGCAATTTTGCTCCAAAATACGGGGAATTTCTGCCTTTTTGCCCGAAAATAAGAAGAATGCATACCTTTTTGCCATAAAAAAGGGGAATTTCTTCATTTTTGCTCCAAAATAAGGGGAATTTCTGCCTTTTTGCCTCTAAATAAGTGGAATTTTTGTATTTTCCCCAAAAACAAAAGGAATTTCTGTCTTTTTTGCCACAAAATAAAGAAAATTTCTGACTTATTACCCTGAAATAAGTGAAAGTTCTGCAATTTTGCCCCAAAAAAGGAAAATTTCTGCCTTTTTGCCCTGAAATATGTGAAATTTCTTCAATTTTACCCCAAAATAAGGTGAATTTCTGCCTTTTGGCCCCAAAATAATGGGAATTTCTGCCTTTTTGCCCCCAAAAAAGAAAAATTTTACCTTTTTTTCTCTGAAATAAGTGAAATTTCTTCAATTTTGCCCTAAAATAAGGAAAATTTCTGCAATTTTTCCCCATAATAAGGGAAATTTCTGCAATTTTGCCCAAAAATAAGGGGAATTTATGTTTTTTGCCCCCAAATAAGAGAAATGTCTGCAATTTTGCCCTAAAATGAGGGGAATTTCTGCATTTTGCCCCTAAATAATGAGAATTTCTGCCATTTTGCCCTAAAATAAAGAAAATTACTGTATTTTTTACCCCAAAATTAGGTGAATTTCTGCAATTTTGCTCCAAAATACAGGGATTTTCTGCCTTTTTCGCCAATAATAAGGAGAATTTCTGCCATTTTGCCGCGAAATAAGTGAAATTTCTGCAGTTTTACCACAAAATAAGGGGATTTTCTGCCTTTTTGCCCCAAAATTAGGGGAATTTCTGCAATTTTGCTCCAAAATACGGGGAGTTTCTGCCTTTTGCCTGAAAATAAAGGGAATGTATACCTTTTTGCCATTAAAAAGGGAAATTTTTTCATTTTAGCCCGAAAATAAGGGGATTTTCCGCCTTTTTGACTCAAAATAAGTGCAATTTCTTCCTTTTCCCCAAAAATAAACGAAATTTCTGTCTTTTTGCCCCAAAATAAGGGGAATTTCTGACTTTTTGCCCTGAAATATTTGAAATTTCTGCAATTTTACCCCAAAATAAGGGGAATTTCTGCATTTTTGCCCCAAAATATAAGGAAATTCTGCCTTTTTGCCACAAAGTAAAGAAAATTTCTGCAATTTTGCCCCAAAATATTAGGAATGTCTCCCTTTTTGCCTCAAAATAAAGGAAATTTCAGCCTTTTTACCTGAAAATAAGTAAAATTTCTGCAATTTTGCCCCAAATAAGGGAAATATCTGCAATTTTGCCCCAATATAAGGTAAATTCCTGCAATTTTGCCCCAAAATATAGGAAATTTCTGATTTTTGCTGCAAAATAAAGGGAATTTCTGCCTTTTGCCCCAAAATTAGGGTAATTTCTGCAATTTTGCTCCAAAATACGGGGAATTTCTGCCTTTTTGCCTGAAAATAAGAGAAATGCATACCTTTTTGCCATAAAAAAGGGAAATTTCTTCATTTTTGCTCCAAAATAAAAGGGATTTCTGCCTTTTTGCTTCTATGTAAGTGGAATTTCTTTTTTTTTCCCCCAAAACAAAGGGAATTTCTGTCTTTTTTGCCCCATAATAAGAAAAATTTCTGACTTTTTACCCGGAAATAAGTGAAATTTCTGCAATTTTGCCCCAAAATAAGGGAAATTTCTGCATTTTTGCAATCAAATAAAGGGAATTTCAGCCTTTTTACCTCAAAATAAGGGGAATATCTGCATTTTTGCCAAAAAATATTAGGAATTTCTACGTTTTGCCCCAATTAAGGAAAATTTCTCACTTATTACCCTGAAATAAGTGAAATTTCTGCAACTGTGCCCCAAAATAAGGGAAATTTCTGCAATTTTGCCCCAAAATAAGGGAAATTTCTGGAATTTTGCCCCAAAATAAGTGGAATTTCTGAGTTTTGCCCCAATATAAGGAGAATTTCTGTCTTTTTGCCCCAACAAATAGGGAATTTCTGCCTTTTTGCCCCACAACTAAGGGAATTTCTGCAATTTTGCTCCAAAATATAAAGAATTTCTGCCTTTATGCCCGAATATAAGGGGAATGCATACCTATTTGCCATAAAAAAGGGAAATTTCTTCATTTTTGTTACAAAATAATGGGAATTTCTGCCTTTTTGGCTCTAAATAAGTGGAATTTCTGTCTTTTTCCCCCAAAACAAAGGAAATATCTGTCTTTTTTGCCCCAAAATAAGGGGAATTTCTGACTTATTACCCTGAAATAAGTGAAAATTCTGCCATTTTGCCCCGCAATAAGGGAAATTTCTGCCTTTTTGCCACAAAATAAGAAAAATTTCTGCAATTCTGTACCAAAATAAAAGAAATTTTTACAATTTTCCCCGAAAATAAGGGAAATTTCTGATTTTTGCCTCGAAATAAGGAGAATTTCTGTATTTTTTCCCCAAAATAAAGGGAATTTCTGCCTTTTTGCCCCAAAAATAGGGAAGTTTCTGCAATTTTGCTACAAAATACAAAAAATTTCTGCCTCTTTTCCCGAAAATAAGGGAAACTTCTTTCGATTTGCCCCAAATAAAGGGAATTTCTGCATTCTTGCCCCAATATGTGAAATTTCTGCAATTTTGCCCCAAATAAGGGAAATTTCTGCAATTTTGTCCTAAAATAAAGGAAATTTCTGGAATTTTGCCCCAAGATAAAAGAAATTTCTGATTTTTGCCTCAAAATATAGATAATTTCTGACTTTTGCCCCAAAATTAGGGGAATTTCTGCAATTTTGCTCCAAAATACGGGGAATTTCTGCCTTTTTGCCTGAAATTAAGGGGATTTTCTGCGTTTTTGCCCCCAAACAAGGGAAATTTCTGCAATTTTATCCCAAATAAGGGGAATTTCTGCCATTTTGTTCTGAAATATCTGAAATGTCTGCAATTTTACCCCAAAATAAGGTGAATTTCTGCCTTTTTGCCCCAAAATAATGGGAATTTCTGCCTTTTGACACACAATAAGAAAAATTTTTGCTTTTTTTCTCTGAAATAAGTGAAATTTCTGCAATTTTGACTTAAAATAAAAGAAATTTCTCCAATTTTTCCCCATAATAAAGGAATTTTCTGCAATTTTGCCCCAAAATAAAGGGAATTTCTGTTTTTTGTCCCCAAATAAGGGAAATTTCTGCAATTTTGCCCCAAAATAAAAGGTATTTCTCCCTTTTTGCCTCAAAATAAAGGAAATTTCAGCCTTTTTACCAGAATATAAGTGAAATTTCAGCCTTTTTACCTGAATATAAGTGAAATTTCTGCAATTTTGCCCCAAAATAAGGTAAATTCCTGCAATTTTGCCCCAAAATAAAGCAAATTTCTGATTTTTGCTTCAAAATAAAGGGAAATTCTGCCTTTTGCCATAAAATTAGGGGAATTTCTGCAATTTTGCTCCAAAATACGGGGAATTTCTGCCTTTTGCCCGTAAATAAGAGAAATGCATAACTTTTTGCCATAAAAAAGGGAAATTTCTTCATTTTTGCTCCAAAATAAGGGGAATTTCTGCCTCTTTGCTTCTAAATAAGTGGAATTTCTTTCTTTTTCCCCCAAAACAAAGGGAATTTCTGTCTTTTTTGCCCCAAAATAAGGGGAATTTCTGACTTATTACCCTGAAATAAGTGAAATTTCTGCAATTTTGCCCCAAAATAAGGGAAATTTCTGCAATTTTGCTCTAAAATAAGTGGAATTTCTGAGTTTTGCCCCAATATAATGAGAATTTCTGTCTTTTTGCCCCAACAAATAGGGAATTTCTGCCTTTTTGCCCCACAACTAAGGGAATTTCTGCAATTTTGCTCCAAAATACGGAGAATTTCTGCCTTTTTGCCCGAATATAAGGGGAATGCATACCTATTTGCCATAAAAAAGGGAAATTTCTTCATTTTTGTTACAAAATAAGGGGAATTTCTGCCTTTTTGGCTCTAAATAAGTGGAATTTCTGTCTTTTTCCCCCAAAACAAAGGAAATTTCTGTCTTTTTTGCCCCAAAATAAGGGGAATTTCTGACTTATTACCCTGAAATAAGTGAAAATTCTGCCATTTTGCCCCGCAATAAGGGAAATTTCTGCCTTTTTGCCCCCAAATAAGGGGAATTTCAGCCTTTTTACCTCATAATAATGGGAATCTCTGCCTTTTTGCCCTAAAATAAGGAAAATTTCTGTATTTTTGCCCCAAAATAAAGAAAATTTCTGCAATTTTGTACCAAAATAAAAGTAATTTCTGACTTTTTGTCCCAAAATAAGAGAAATTTCTGCGTTTTTTCCCTGAAATAAGTGAAAGTTCTGTAATTTTGCCCCAACATAAGGGGAATTTCTGACTTTTTGCCCTGAAATAAGGAGAATTTCTGTCTTTTTGCCCCAAAATAATGTGAATTTCTGCATTTTCCTTCAAAATTAGGAGAATATGTGCAATTTTGCTCAAAATACGGGGAATTTCTGCCTTATTGCACCAAAATAAAGGGAATTTCTGCATTTTTGCACCAATATAAGGGGAATTTCTGAAATTTTGCTCCAAAATACGGGGAATTTCAACCTTATTGCCCAAAATAAAGTGGAATTTCTGCCTTTTTGCACTGAAATATTTGAAATTTCCGCAATTTTACGCAAAAATAAGGGGAATTTCTGTTTTGGGCCCCAAAATTAGGAGAATTTCTGCTTTTTGCCCCAAAATAAGGCAAATTTCTCACTTTTTGCCCTGAAATAAGTGAAATTTCTGCAATTTTGCCCCAAAATAAGGGGAATTTCTGCCTTTTTGCCAAAATAAGGGGAATTTCAGCATTTTACCTCCAAATAGAAGGAATTTCTACCTTTTTGCCACAAAATATGGGGAATTTCTGCCTATTGCCCCCAAATAAGAAAAATTTTTGCTTTTCTGCCCCAATTAACAGGAATTTCCTCCTTTTTGCCACAAAGTAAAGGGAATTTCTGCAATTTTGTTCCAAAATAAGGGGAATTTCAGCTTATTTCCTCAAAATAAGGGGAATTTCTGCCTTTTGCCCACAATATGGGGAATTTCTGACTTTTTGTTCTAAAATAAGGAAAATTTCTTCAATTTTGTACCAAAATAAAAGTAATTTCTGACTTTTTGCCCTGAAATAAATGAAATTTCTACAATTTTGCCCAAAAAAGGGAAATTTGTGTCTTTTTGCCCCAAAATGAGGGGAATTTCTGCCTTTTTGCCTCAAAATAAAGGGAATTTCAGCCTTTTTGCAACAAAATATGGGGAATTTCTGCCTTTTTGCCACAAAATAAGGGGAATTTCTGCAATTCTGTGCCAAAATAAAAGAAATTTTTACAATTTTGCCCGAAAATAAGGGAAATATCTGATTTTTGCCCCGAAATAAGGAGAATTTCTGTATTTTTTCCCCAAAATAAAGGGAATTTCTGCCTTTTTGCCCCAAAATTAGGGGAGTTTCTGCAATTTTGCTTCAAAATACAAAAAATTCTGCCTCTTTTCCCAAAAATAAGGGGAACTTCTTTCGATTTGCCCCAAATAAAGGGAATTTCTGCATTCTTGCCTCAATATTAGGGGAATTTCTGCAATTTTGCTCCAAAATACGGGGAATTTCTGCCTTTTTGACTGAAATTAAGGGGATTTTCTGCGTTTTTGCCCCCAAACAAGGGAAATTTCTGCAATTTTATCCCAAATAAGGGGAATTTCTGCCATTTTGCCCTGAAATATCTGAAATGTCTGCAATTTTACCCCAAAATAAGGTGAATTTCTGCCTTTTTGCCCCAAAATAATGGGAATTTCTGCCTTTTGCCACACAATAAGAAAAATTTTTGCTTTTTTTCTCTGAAATAAGTGAAATTTCTGCAATTTTGCCTTAAAATAAAAGAAATTTCTCCAATTTTTCCCCATAATAAAGGAATTTTCTGCAATTTGCCCCAAAATAAAGGGAACTTCTGTTTTTTGTCCCCAAATAAGGGAAATTTCTGCAATTTTGCCTCAAAATAAAAGGTATTTCTCCCTTTTTGCCTCAAAATAAAGGAAATTTCAGCCTTTTTACCTGAATATAAGTGAAATTTCTGCAATTTTGCCCCAAAATAAGGTAAATTCCTGCAATTTTGCCCCAAAATTAAGGAAATTTCTGATTTTTGCTCCAAAATAAAGGGAATTTCTGCCTTTTGCCATAAAATTAGGGGAATTTCTGCAATTTTGCTCCAAAATACGGGAAATTTCTGCCTTTTGCCCGTAAATAAAAGAAATGCATACCTTTTTGCCATAAAAAAAGGAAATTTCTTCATTTCTGCTCCAAAATAAGTGGAATTTTTGCCTTTTTGCTTCTAATTAAGTGGAATTCCTTTCTTTTTCCCCCTAAACAAAGGGAATTTCTGTCTTTTTTGCCCCAAAATAAGGGGAATTTCTGACTTATTACCCTGAAATTAGTGAAATTTCTGCAATTTTGCCCCAAAATAAGGGAAATTTCTGCATTTTTGCAACCAAATAAAAGGAATTTCAGCCTTTTTACCTCAAAATAAGGGGAATATCTGCATTTTTGCCAAAAAATATTAGGAATTTCTGCCTTTTGCCCCAAATAAGGAAAATTTCTCACTTATTACCCTGAAATAAGTGAAATTTCTGCAATTGTGCCCCAAATTAAGAGAAATTTCTGCAATTTTGCCCCAAAATAAGGGAAATTTCTGCAATTTTGCTCTAAAATAAGTGGAATTTCTGAGTTTTGGCCCAATATAAGGAGAATTTCTGTCTTTTTGCCCCAACAAATAGAGAATTTCTGCCTTTTTGCCCCAAAACTAAGGGAATTTTTGCAATTTTGCTCCAAAATACGGGGAATTTCCGCCTTTATGCCTGAATATAAGGGGAATGCATACCTATTTGCCATAAAAATGGGAAATTTCTTCATTTTTGTTACAAAATAAGGGGAATTTCTGCCTTTTAGGCTCTAAATAAGTGGATTTTCTGTCTTTTTCCCCCAAAACAAAGGAAATTTCTGTCTTTTTTGCCCCAAAATAAGGGGAATTTCTGACTTATTACCCTGAAATAAGTGAAAATTCTGCCATTTTGCCACGCAATAAGGAAAATTTCTGCCTTTTTGCACCCAAATAAGGGGAATTTCAGCCTTTTTACCTCATAATAATGGGAATCTCTGCCTTTTTGCCCTAAAATAAGGAAAATTTCTGTATTTTTGCCCCAAAATAAAGAAAATTTCTGCAATTTTGTACCAAAATAAAAGTAATTTCTGAATTTTTGTCCCAAAATAAGAGAAATTTCCGCGTTTTTTCTCTGAAATAAGTGAAAGTTCTGTAATTTTGCCCCAAAAAATGGGAATTTCTGACTTTTTGCCCTGAAATAAGGAGAATTTCTGTCTTTCTGCCCCAAAATAATGTGAATTTCTGCATTTTCCTTCAAAATTATGGGAATATGTGCAATTTTGCTCAAAATACGGGGAATTTCTGCCTTATTGCACCAACATAAAGGGAATTTCTGCATTTTTGCACCAATATAAGGGGAATTTCTGAAATTTTGCTCCAAAATACGGGGAATTTCAACCTTATTGCCCGAAATAAAGTGGAATTTCTGCCTTTTTGCCCTGAAATATTTGAAATTTCCGCAATTTTACCCAAAAATAAGGGGAATTTCTGTTTTCGGCCCCACAATTAGGAGAATTTCTGCTTTTTGCCCCAAAATAAGGCAAATTTCTAACTTTTTGCCCTGAAATAAGTGAAATTTCTGCAATTTTGCCCCAAAATAAGGGGAATTTGTGTTTTTTTGCCAAAATAAGGGGAATTTCAGCATTTTACCTCCAAATAAGGGGAATTTCTGCCTTTTTGCCACAAAATATGGGGAATTTCTGCCTATTGCCCCCAAATAAGAAAAATTTTTGCTTTTCTGCCCCAATTAACAGGAATTTTTTCCTTTTTGCCACAAAGTAAAGGGAATATCTGCCTTTTTGCCCTAAAATAACGGGAATTTCAGCTTTTTACCTCAAAATAAGGGGAATTTATGCCTTTTGCCCACAATATGGGGAATTTCTGACTTTTTGTTCCAAAATAAGGAAAATTTCTTCAATTTTGTATCAAAATAAAAGTAATTTCTGACTTTTTGCCCTGAAATAATTGAAATTTCTGCAATTTTGCCCGAAAAAAAAGGAAATTTGTGTCTTTTTGCCTCAAAATGAGGGGAATTTCTGCCTTTTTGCCCCAAAATATAGGGAATTTCAGCATTTTACCTCAAAATTAAGGGAATTTCAGCCTTTTTGCAACAGAATATGGGGAATTTCTGCCTTTTTGCCACAAAATAAGAAAAATTTCTGCAATTCTGTACCAAAATAAAAAAAAATTTTTACAATTTTGCCCGAAAATAAGGGAAATCTGATTTTTGCCCCGAAATAAGGAGAATTTCTGTATTTTTGCCCCAAAATAAAGGGAATTTCTGCCTTTTTGCCCCAAAATTAGGGGAGTTTCTGCAATTATGCTTCAAAATACAGGAAATTTCTCCCTCTTTTCCCGAAAATAAGGGGAACTTTTTCCGATTTGCCCCAAATAAAGGGAATTTCTGCATTCTTGCCCCAATATTAGGGGAATTTCTGCAATTTTACCCCAAAATAAGGTGAATTTCTGCATTTTTGCCCCAAAATAATGGGAATTTCTGCCTTTTTGCCCCACAATAATGGGAATTTCTGCCTTTTTGCCCCACAATAAGAAAAATTTTTGCTTTTTTTCTCTGAAATAAGTGAAATTTCTTCAATTTTGCCTTAAAATAAAAGAAATTTCTGCAATTTTTTTACATAATAAAGGAATTTTCTGCAATTTTCCCCAAAATAAAAAGAATTTCTGTTTTTTGTCCCCAAATAAGGGAAATTTCTGCAATTTTGCCCCAAAATAAAAGGTATTTCTCCTTTTTTGCCTCAAAATAAAGGAAATTTCAGCCTTTTTACCTGAAAATAAGTGAAATTTCTGCATATTTGCCCCAAATAAGGGAAATTTCTGCAATTTTGCCCTAAAATAAGGGGAATTTCTGCCTTTTGCCCCTAAATAAGGAGAATTTCTGCCTTTTTGCCCCAAAATGAAGAAAATTACTGTATTTTTTACCCCCAAAATAGGTGAATTTCTGCAATTTTGCTCCAAAATACAGGAATTTTCTGCCTTTTTTGCCAATAATAAGAAAAACTTCTGCCATTTTGCCGTGAAATAAGTGAAATTTCTGCAGTTTTACCACAAAATAAGGGGATTTTCTGCCTTTTTGCCCCAAAATTAGGGGAATTTCTGAAATTTTGTTCCAAAATACGGGGAATTTCTGCCTTTTTGCCCGAAAATAAAGAAAATGTATACCTTTTTGCCATTAAAAAGGGAAATTTCTTCATTTTTGCCCGAAAATAAGGGGATATTCCGCCTTTTTTACTCAAAATAAGTTCAATTTCTGCCTTTTCTCCAAAAATAAACGAAATTTCTGTCTTTTTGCCCCAAATTAAGGGGAATTTCTGACTTTTTGCCCCAAAAGAAAGGGAATTTCTGCCTTTTTGCCCCAAAATTAGGGGAGTTTCTGCAATTTTGCTTCAAAATACAGGAAATTTCTGCCTCTTTTCCCGAAAATAAGGGGAACTTCTTCCGATTTGCCCCAAATACAGGGAATTTCCGCATTTTTCCCCAATATTAGGGGAATTTCTGCAATTTTGCTCCAAAATACAAGGAATTTCTGCCTTTTTGCCCGAAATTAAGGGGATTTTCTGCGTTTTTGCCCCCAAACAAGAAAAACTTTTCCAATTTTATCCCAAATAAGGGGAATTTCTGCCTTTTTGCCCCAATATAATGGGAATTTCTGCCTTTTTGCCCCACAATAGGAAAAATTTTTGTTTTTTTTCTCTGAAATAAGTGAAATTTCTGCAATTTTGCATTAAAATAAAAGAAATTTCTTCAATTTTTTTCCATAATAAAGGAATTTTCTGCAATTTTGCCCCAAAATAAAGGGAATTTCTGTGTTTTGTCCCCAAATAAGGGAAATTTCTGCAATTTTGTTCTAAAATAAGGGAATTTCTGCCTTTTGCCCCAAAATAAGAGGAATTTTTACCTTTTTGTCCCCAAATAAAGAAAATTACTGCATGTTTTACCCCAAAATTAGGTGAATTTCTGCAATTTTGCTCCAAAATACGGGGATTTTCTGCATATTTCGCCGAAAATAAGGGGAATTTCTGCCATTTTGCCGCAAAATAAGTGAAATTTCTGCAGTTTTACCCCAAAATAAGGGGAATTTCTGCATTTTTGGCCCCAAAATTATGGGAATTTCTGCAATTTTGCTCCAAAATACGGGGAATTTCTGCCTTTTTGCCCGAAAATAAAGGGAATGTATACCTTTTTGCCATAAAAAAGGGAAATTTCTTCATTTTTACCCTAAAATAAGGGGATTTTCCGCATTTTTGACAAAAAATAAGTGCAATTTCTGACTTTTCCCTAAAAATAAACAAAATTTCTGTCTTTTTGCCCCCAAATAAGCGGAATTTCTGACGTTTTGCCCTAAAATAAGTTAAATTTCTAAAATTTTTCCCCAAAATAAGGTAAATGTATGCTTTTTGCCCCAAAATAAGGGGAATTTCTGCCTTTTTGCCCCCAAATAAGGGGAATTTCAGCCTTTTTACCTCAAAATAATCGGAATTTCTGCATTTCTGACCCAAAATATGGAAAATTTCTGGCTTTTTGCCCAAAAATAAGAAACATTTCTGAAATTTGGAACCAAAATAAAAGAAATTTCTGCCTTTTTGCCCCAAAATAAGAAAATTTCTGCTTTTTTTTCCTGAAATAAGTGAAATTTCTGCAATTTTGCCCCAAAATAAGGGAAATTTCTGCAATTTTGCCAAATGTAAAGGAAATTTCTATAATTTTCCTCAAAATAAGAGGAATTTCTGACTTTTTGCTCCCAAAAAAAGGAGATTTTCTGTCTTTTTGCCCCAAAATAAAAAAAATTTCTGCCCTTTTGCCCGAAAATTATGAGAATTTCTGCAATTTTGCTTTAAAATACGGGTAATTTCTTCCTTTTAGCCCAAAATAAAGGGATTTTCTGAATTTTACCCCAATATTTGGGGAATTTTTGCATTTTACCTCTAAATAAGGGGAATTTCTGCATTTTACCTCAAAATAAGAAGGATTTCTGCCTTTTGCCCCAAAATATGGCTAATTTCTGCCTTTACGTTCAAAAATAAGGAAAACTTCTTCAATTTTGTATCATAATAAAAGAAATTTCTGATTTTTGCACCAAAATACGGGGAATTTCTGAATTTTTGCTCTGAAATAAATAAAATTTCTGCAATTTTGCCCGAAAATAAACGAAATTTGTGCCTTTTTTCCCCAAATTAAGGGGAATTTCGGCCTTTGCCCCAAAATATGGGGAATTTCATCATTTTACCTCAAAATAAGGGAAATTTCAGCCTTTTTGCACCAAAATATGGAGAATTTCTGCATTTTGCCCCAAAATAAAGGGAATTTCTGCATTTTTGCACCAATATTAGGGGAATTTCTGCAATTTTGCTCCAAAATACGGGTCATTTCTGCCTTTTTGCCTGAAATTAAGTGGAATTTCTGCCTTTTTGTCCCAAAATAAGTGAAATTTCTTCAATTTTAGCCAAAAATTAAGGATTTCATCTTTTTGCCCCAAAATAAGTGGAATTTCTGCCATTTTGCCCTGAAATATTTGAAATTTCTGCAGTTTTACCACAAAATAAGGAAAATTTCTGCCTTTTTGCCCCAAAATAAGGGGAATTTCAGCCTTTTTACCTCATAATAATGGGAATCTCTGCCTTTTTGCCCTAAAATATGGAAAATTTCTGTATTTTTGCCCCAAAATAAAGAAAATTTCTGCAATTTTGTAACAAAATAAAAGTAATTTCAGCATTTTGTCCCAAAATAAGAGAAATTTCCACGTTATTTCCCTGAAATAAGTAAAATTTTTGTAATTTTGCCCCAAAATAAGGGGAATTTCTGACTTTTTGCCCTGAAATAAGGAGAATTTCTGTCTTTTTGCCCCAAAATAATGTTAATTTCTGCATTTTCCTTCAAAATTAGGGGAATATGTGCAATTTTGCTCAAAATACGTGGAATTTCTGCCTTATTGCAACAAAATAAAGGGAATTTTTGCATTTTTGCACCAATATTAGGGGAATTTCTGAAATTTTGCTCCAAAATACGGGGAATTTTAACCTTATTGCCCGAAATAAAGTGGAATTTCTGCCTTTTTGCCCTGAAATATTTGAAATTTCCGCAATTTTTCCCAAAATAAGGGGAATTTCTGTTTTTGGCCCCAAAATTACAAAAATTTCTGTTTTTTGCCCCAAAATAAGGCAAATTTCTGACTTTTTTCCCTGAAATAAGTGAAATTTCTGCAATTTTGCCACGAAATAAGAAGAATTTCTGCCTTTTTGCCAAAATAAGGAGAATTTCAGCATTTTACCTCCAAATAAGGGGAATTTCTGCCTTTTTGCCACATAATATGGGGAATTTCTGCCTATTGCCCCCAAATAAGAAAAATTTTTGCTTTTCTGCCCCAGTTAACAGGAATTTCCTCCTTTTTCAACAAAGTAAAGGGAATTTCTGCCTTTTTCCCCCAAATAACGGGAATTTCAGCTTTTTACCTCAAAATAAGGGGAATTTCTGCCTTTTGCCCACAATATGGGGAATTTCTGAATTTTTGTTCCAAAATAAGGAAAATTTCTTCAATTTTGTACCAAAATAAAAGTAATTTCTGACTTTTTGCCCTGAAATAAATGAAATTTCTGCAATTTTGCCCGAAAAAAAGGGAAATTTGTGTCTTTTTGCCCCAAAATGAGGGGAATTTCTGCCTTTTTGCACCAAAATTAGGGAAGTTTCTGCAATTTTGCTTCAAAATACAGGAAATTTCAGCCTCTTATCCCGAAAATAAGAGGAACTTCTTCCGATTTGCCCCAAAAAAAGGGAATTTCTGCATTTTTCCCCAATATTAGGGGAATTTCTGCAATTTTGCTCCAAAATACAAGGAATTTCTGACTTTTTGCCCGAAATTAAAAAGATTTTCTGCGTTTTTGCCCCCAAACAAGAGAAATTTCTGCAATTTTATCCCAAAAAAGGGGATTTTTGCCTTTTTGCCCCAATATAATGGGAATTTCTGCCTTTTTGCCCCACAATAAGAAAAATTTTTGCTTTTTTTCTCTGAAATAAGTGAAATTTCTGCAATTTTGCATTAAAATAAAAGAAATTTCTTCAATTTTTTTCCATAATAAAGGAATTTTCTGCAAATTTGCCCCAAAATAAAGGGAATTTCTGTGTTTTGTCCCCAAATAAGGGAAATTTCTGCAATTTTGTTCTAAAATAAGGGAATTTCTGCTTTTTGCCCCAAAATAAGAGGAATTTTTACCTTTTTGCCCCCAAATAAAGAAAATTACTGCATGTTTTACCCCTAAATTAGGTGAATTTCTGCAATTTTGCTCCAAAATACGGGGATTTTCTGCATATTTCGCCGAAAATAAGGGGAATTTCTGCCATTTTGCCGCGAAATAAGTGAAATTTCTGCAGTTTTACCCCAAAATAAGGGGAATTTCTGCATTTTTGGCCCCAAAATTATGGGAATTTCTGCAATTTTGCTCCAAAATACGGGGAATTTCTGCCTTTTTGCCTGAAAATAAAGGGAATGTATACCTTTTTGCCATAAAAAAGGGAAATTTCTTCATTTTTACCCTAAAATAAGGGGATTTTCCGCATTTTTGACAAAAAATAAGTGCAATTTCTGACTTTTCCCCCAAAATAAACAAAATTTCTGTCTTTTTGCCCCAAAATAAGCGGAATTTCTGACGTTTTGCCCTGAAATAAGTTAAATTTCTAAAATTTTTCCCCAAAATAAAGTAAATGTATGCTTTTTGCCCCAAAATAAGAAGAATTTCTGCCTTTTTGCCCCAAAATAAGGGGAATTTCAGCCTTTTTACCTCAAAATAATGGGAATTTCTGAATTTCTGCCCCAAAATATGGAAAATTTCTGCCTTTTTGCCCAAAAATAAGAAAAATTTCTGAAATTTGGAACCAAAATAAAAGAAATTTCTGCCTTTTTGCCCCAAAATAAGAAAATTTCTGCTTTTTTTTCGTGAAATAAGTGAAATTTCTGCAATTTTGCCCCAAAATAAGGGAAATTTCTGCAATTTTGCCAAATGTAAAGTAAATTTCTACAATTTTCCTCAAAATAAGAGGAATTTCTGACTTTTTGCTCCCAAAAAAAGGAGATTTTCTGTCTTTTTGCACCAAAATAAGGAGAATTTCTACCTTTTTGCCCGAAAATTATGAGAATTTCTGCAATTTTGCTTTAAAATACGGGGAATTTCTGCCTTTTAGCCCAAAATAAAGGGATTTTCTGAATTTTCCCCCAATATTTGGGGAATTTCTGCATTTTACCTCTAAATAAGGGGAATTTCTGAATTTTAACTCAAAATAAGAAGGATTTCTGACTTTTGCCCCAAAATATGGCTAATTTCTGCCTTTATGTTCAAAAATAAGAAAAATTTCTTCAATTTTGTATCATAATAAAAGAAATTTCTGCTTTTTGTTCCAAAATAAGGGGAATTTCTGACTTTTTGCCCTGAAATAAATGAAATTTCTGCAATTTTGCCCGAAAATAAGGGAAATTTGTGCCTTTTTTCCCCAAATTACGGGGAATTTCTGCCTTTGCCCCAAAATATGGGGAATTTCAGCATTTTACCTCAAAATAAGGGGAATTTCAGACTTTTTGCACCAAAATATGGAAAATTTCTGTATTTTGCCCAAAAATAAATGGAAATTCTGCATTTTTGCACCAACATTAGGGGATTTTCTGCAATTTTGCTCTAAAATACGGGTCATTTCTGCCTTTTTGCCCGAAATTAAGTGGAATTTCTGCCTTTTTGTCCCGAAATAAGTGAAATTTCTTCAATTTTAGCCAAAAATTAGGGATTTCATCTTTTTGCCCCAAAATAAGTGGAATTTCTGCCATTTTGCCCTGAAATATTTGAAATTTCTGCAATTTTACCACAAAATAAGGAAAATTTCTGCCTTTTTGCCCACAAATAAGGGAAATTTCAGCCTTATTACCACAAAATAAGGAAAATTTCTGCCTTTTTGCCTCAAACTAAAATAAAAATCTTCAATTTTGCCCCAAAATAAGGGGAATTTCTCCCCTTTTGCCCCAAAATAAAGAAAATTTCAGCCTTTTTACCTGAAAATAAGTCTAATTACTGCAATTTTGCCCCAAATAAGTTAAATTTCTGCAATTTTGCCCCTAAATAAGGTAAATTTCTGCAATTTTGCCCCAAATAAAGAAATTTTTGAAATTTTGTCCCAAAATACAGGGAATTTCTGATTTTTGCCCCAAAATAAAGGGAATTTCTGACTTTTGCCCCAAAATTAGGGGAATTTCTGCCTTTTTGCTCGAAAATAAAGGGAATGCATACCTTTTTGCCCGAAAATAAGGGGAATGCATACCTTTTTGCCAAAAAAAGGGAAATTTCTTCATTTTTGCTCCAAAATAAGGGGAATTTCTGCCTCTTTGCCTCTAAATAAGTGGAAATTCTGTCTTTATCCCCCAAAACAAAGGGAATTTCTGTATTTTTTGCCCCAAAATAAGAGAAATTTCTGACTTATTACCCTGAAATAAGTGAAATTTCTGCAATTTTGTACCAACATAAGAGAAATTTCACTTTTTTTGCCTCCAAATAAGGGGAATTTCAGCCTTTTTACCTCAAAATAAGGGAAATTTCTGCATTTTACCACAAAATATTAGGAATATCTTCCTTTTTGCCCCAAAATAAGGAAAATTTCTGCCTTTTTTTCCTGAAATAAGTGAAATTTCTTCAATCTTGCCACAAAATAAGTGAAAATTCTGCAATTTTGCCCCAAAATAAGAGAAATTTCTGGAAATTTGCCCCAAAATAAGTGGAATTTCTGAGGTTTGCCCCAAAATAAAGAGAATTTCTGTCTTTTTGCCCCAACATATAGGGAATTTCTGAATTTTTGCCCCACAATAAGGGGAATTTCTGCAATTTTGCTCCAAAATACAGAGAATTTCTGCCTTTTTGCCCGAAAATAAGAGGAATGCACACATTTTGCCATAAAAAAGGAAATTTTTAAATTTTTGCCCCAAAGTAAGAAGGATTTCTGTTTTTTGCCCTCAAATAAGGGAAATTTCTGCAATTTTGCCCTAAAATACAGGGAATTTCTGTCTTTTAGCCCCAAAATAAAAGGAATTTCTGCATTTTCCCCCAATATTTGGGTAATTTCTGCATTTTACCACTAAATAAGGGGAATTTCTGCATTTTACCTCAAAATAAGAAGAATTTCTGCCTTTTGGCCCAAAATATGGGGAATTTTTGCTTTTTTGTTCCAAAATAAGGGAAATTTCTTCAATTTCGTACCATAACAAAAGAAATTTCTGCTTTTTGCCCCAAAATAAGGGGAATTTCTGACTTTTTGCCCTGAAATAAATGAAATTTCTGCAATTTTGCCTGAAAATAAGGGAAATTTGTGCCTTTTTGCCCCAAAATAAGGGGAATTTCTGCCTTTTGCCCCAAAATATAAGGAATTTCTGCATTTTACATCAAAATAAGAGAAATTTCAGCCTTTTTCACCAAAATATGGAGAATTTCTGCCTGTTTGCCCCAAAATAAAGGGAATTTCTGCATTTTTTGCACCAATATTAGGAGAATGTCTGCAATTTTAATCCAAAATACGTGTCATTTCTGCCTTTATGCCCAAAATTAAGTGGAATTTCTGCCTTTTTGTCCCGAAATAAGTGAAATTTCTTCAATTTTAGCCAAAAATTAGGGATTTCATCTTTTTGCCCAAAAATAAGGGGAATTTCTGCCATTTTGCTCCAAAATACAGGAAATTTCTGCTTTTTTGCCCGAAAATAAGGGGAATACATACCTTTTTGCCATAAAAAAGGGAAATTTCTTCATTTTTGCTCCAAAATAAGGGAAATTTCTGCCTTTTTCCCTCTAAATAAGTAGAATTTGTTTTTTTCCCCCAAAACAAAGGGAATTTCATTCATTTTTGCTTCAAAATAAGGGGAATTTCTGACTTATTACCCTGAAATATGTGAAATTTCTGCAATTTTACCCCAACATAAGGGAAATTTCTGCCTTTTTGCCCCCAAATAAGGGGAATTTCAGCCTTTTTACCTCAAAATAAAGGGGATTTCTGCATTTTTGCCACAAAATATTAGGAATTTCGGCCTTTTTTCCCCAAAATAAGGAAAATTTCTGCCTTTTTTCCCTGAAATAAGTGAAATTTCTGCAATTTTGCCCCAAAATATGTCAAATTTCTGCAATTTTGCCCCAAAATAAGGGAAATTTCTGGAACTTTACCCCAAAATAAGTGGAATTTCTGAGGTTTGCCCCAAAATAAGGAGAATTTCTGTCTTTTTGCCCCAACATATAGGAAATTTCTGCCTTTTTGCCCCACAATTAGGGGAATTTCTGCAATTTTGCTCAAAAATATGAGGATTTTCTGCCTTTTTCGCTGAAAATAAGGGGAATTTCTACATTTTGCCGCGAAATAAGTGAAATTTCTGCAGTTTCAAGCCAAAATAAGGGGAATTTCTGCCTTTTTGCCACAAATTAAAGGAAATTCTGCAATTTTGCTCCAAAATACGGGGAATTTCTGCCTTTTTGCCCAAAAATAAAAGGAATGTATACCTTTTTGCCATAAAAAGAAAAATTTCTTCATTTTTGCCTGAAAATAAGGGGATTTCCCGCCTTTTTTACTCAAAATAAGTGCAATTTTTGCCTTTTCCCCAAAAATAAATGAAATTTCTGTCTTTTTGCCTTAAAATAAGGGGAATTTCTGACTTTTTGCCCGAAAATAAGGGGAATTTCAGCCTATTTACTTCAAAATAAAAGGAATTTCTGCCTTTTTGCCCCAAAATAAGAAAATTTCGGCAATTTTGTACCAAAAAAAGAAATCTTTGTTTTTTTGCCCCAAAATAAGAAAATTTCTGCCTTTTTTCTGAAATAAGTGAAATTTCTCCAATTTTGCCCCAAAATAACGGAAATTTCTGCAATTTTGCCCCAATATAAAGGAAATTTCTGCAATTTTGCCCCAAAATAAGGGGAATTTCTGACTTTATGTTCCCGAAAAAAAAAGATTTTCGGTCTCTTTGCCCCAAAATAAAGAGAATTTCTGCCTTTTTGCGCGAAAATTATGAGAATTTCTGCAATTTTGCTTCAAAACACAGGGAATTTCTGCCTTTTTGCCCCAAAATAAAGGGAATTTCTGCATTTTTCCCCAATATTTGGGGAATTTTTGCATTTTACCTCTAAATAAGGGGAATTTCTGCATTTTACCTCAAAATAAAAAGAATTTCTGCCTTTTGCCCCAAAATACGGGGAATTTCTGCCTTTTTGTTCCAAAATGAGGAAAATTTCTTCAATGTTGTACCATAACAATAGAAATTTCTGCTTTTTACCCCAAAATAAGGGAAATTTCTGACTTTTTGCCATGAAATAAATGAAATTTCTGCAATTTTGCCCGAAAATAAGGGAAATTTGTGCCTTTTCGCCCCAAAATAAAAGGAATTTCTGCCTTTTGCTCCAACATATGGGGAATTACAGCATTTTACTTCAAAATAAGGGGAATTTCAGAATTTTTACACCAAAATATGGAGAATTTCTGCCTTTTTGCCCCAAATTAAAGGGAATTTCTGCATTTTTGCACCAATATTAGGGGAATTTCTGCTATTTTGCTCCAAAATACGGGTCATTTCTGCCTTTATGCCCGAAATTAAGTGGAATTTCTGCCTTTTTGTCTCGAAATAAGTGAAATTTCTTCAATTTTAGCCAAAAATTAGGGATTTCATCTTTTTGCCCCAAGATAAGGAGAATTTCTGCCATTTTGCTCCAAAATACTGGGAATTTCTGCCTTTTTGCCCGAAAATAAGGGGAATGCATACCTTTTTGCCATAAAAAAGGGAAATTTCTTCATTTTTGCTCCAAAATAAGGGGAATTTCTGCATTTTTGCCTCTAAATAAGTGGAAATTCTGTCTTTTTCCCCCAAAACAAAGGGAATTTCTGTCTTTTTGCCTCAAAATAAGGGGAATTTCTGAGTTATTACCCTGAAATAAGTGAAATTTCTGCAATTTTGCCCCAACATATAGAAAATTTCTGCCTTTTTGCCCCCAAATAAGGGGATTTCAGCAATTTTACCTCAAAATAAAGGGAATTTCTGCATTTTTGCCACAAAATATTAAGAATTTCTTCCTTTTTGCCCCAAAATAAGGAAAATTTCTGCCTTTTTTTTCCTGAAATAAGTGAAATTTCTGCATTTTTGCCCCAAAATAAGGGAAATTTCTGAAATTTTGCCCCAAAATAAGTGGAATTTTTGAGATTTACCCCAAAATAATGAGAATTTCTGTCTTTTTGCCCCAACATATAGGGAATTTCTGCCTTTTTACCCCACAGTTAGGGGAATTTCTGCAATTTTGCTCCAAAATACGGGGAATTTCTGCCTTTTTGGCCGAAAATTAGGGGAATGCATAACTTTTTGCCATAAAAATTGGAAATTTCTTCATTTTTGCCCCAAAGTAAGAGGAATTTCTGATTTTTGCCCACAAATAAGGGAAATTTTTGCAATTTTGCCCTAAAATAAGGGGAATTTCTGCCTTTTTCCCCAAAATAAAAAGAATTTCTGCCTTTTTACCCAAAAATAAAGAAAATTACTGTATTTTTTACCCCAAAATTAGGTGAGTTTCTTCAATTTTGCTCCAAAATACGGGGATTTTCTGCCTTTTTTGCCGAAAATAAGGGGAATTTCTGCATTTTGCCGCGAAATAAGTGAAATTTATGCAGTTTTACCCCAAATTAAGGGGAATTTCTGCCTTTTTGCCAAAAAATTAGGGGAATTTCTGCAATTTTGCTCCAAAATACGGGGAATTTCTGCCTTCTTGCCCGAAAATAATAGGAATGTATACCTTTTTGCCATAAAAAAGGGAAATTTCTTCATTTTTGCCCGAAAATAAGGGGATTTTCCGATTTTTGACTCAAAATAACTGAAATTTCTGCCTTTTCCCCCAAAATAAATGAAATTTCTGTCTTTTTCCCCCAAAATAAGGGGAATTTCTGCCTTTTTGCCCCAAAATATGGGGAATTTCTGCCTTTTTGACCCAAAATAAGAAAAATTTCTGCAATTTTGTTCGAAAATAAAAGAAATTTCTGCCTTTTTGCCCCAAAATAAAAAATTTCTGCCTTTTCTCTGAAATAAGTGAAATTTCTGCAATTTTGCCCCAAAATAAGGGAAATTTCTGCAATTTTGCCCCAATGTCAAGGAAATTTCTGCAATTTTGCCCCAAAATAAGGGGAATTTCTGATTTTTACTCCCGAAAAAAGGAGATTTTCTGTCTTTTTACCCCAAAATAAGGAGAATTTCTGCCTTTTTGCACGAATATTATGAGAATTTTTGCAATTTTGCTTCAAAATATGGGGAATTTCTGCCTTTTAGCTCCAAAATACAGGGAATTTCTGCATTTTCCCACAATATTTGGTGAATTTCTGCATTTTACCTCAAAATAAAGGGAATTTCAGCCTTTTTGCAAAAATATGGAGAATTTCTGCCTTTTTGCCCCAAATAAAGGGAATTTCTGCATTTATGCACCAATATAAGGGGAATTTCTGCAATTTTGCTCCAAAATACGGGTCATTTCTACCTTTTTACCCGAAATTAAGTGGAATTTCTGCCATTTTGTCCCAAAATAAGTGAAATTTATTCAATTTTAGCCAAAAATTAGGGATTTCATTTTTTGCCCCAAAATAAAAAGAATTTCTGCCATTTTGCCATGAAATATTTGAAATTTCACCAATTTTACCTTAAAATAAGGGAAATTTCTGCCTTTTTGCCTCAAAATAAGGGGAATTTCAGCCTTTTTACCTCAAAAAAAGGAGAATTTCTGCATTTTTGCCCCAAAATATAAGGAATTTCTGCTTTTTTTGCCCCAAAATAAGGGGAATTTCTCCCTTTTTGCTCCAAAATAAAGGAAATTTCAGACTTTTTACCTGAAAATAAGTGAAATTTTTGAAATTTTACTTCAAAATAAGGTAAATTCCTGCAATTTTGCCCCAAAATAAAGGAAATTTCTGGAATTTTGCCCCAAAATAAGGGGAATTTCTGATTTTTGCACCAAAATAAAGGGATTTTCTGCCTTTTGCTTCAAAATTAGGGAAATTTCTGCAATTTTGTTCCAAAATACAGGGAATTTCTGCATTTTTGCCCGAAAATAAGGGGAATGCATACCTTTTGGCCATAAAAAAGGGAAATTTCATTTTTGCTCCAAAATAAGGGGAATTTCTGCCTTTTTGCTTCTAAATAAGTGGAATTTCTGTCTTTTTCCCCAAAACAAAGGGAATTTCTGTCTTTTTTGCCCAATAATAAGGGGAATTTCTGACTTATTACCCTAAAATAAGTGAAATTTCTGCAATTTTTCCCCAAAATAAGTGAAATTTCTGCAATTTTGCCCCAAAATAAGGGAAATTTCTGGAATTTTGCCCCAAAATAAGTGGAATTTCTGAGTTTTTCCCCAAAATAAGGAGAATTTCTGTCTTTTGACCCAAAATAAAGAGAATTTCTGCCTTTTTGCCCGAAAATTATAAGAATTTCTGCAATTTTCCTTTAAAATACGAAAAATTTCTGCCTTTTAGCCCAAAATAAAGGGATTTTCTGAATTTTCCCCCAATATTTGGGGAATTTCTGCATTTTACCTCTAAATAAGGGGAATTTCTGCATTTTACCTCAAAATAAGAAGAATTTCTGCCTTTTGCTCCAAAATATGGCTAATTTCTGCATTTGTTCAAAAATAAGGAAAATTTCTTCAATTTTGTATCATAATAAAAGAAATTTCTGCTTTTTGCCCCAAAATAAGGGGACTTTCTGACTTTTTGCCCTGAAATAAATGAAATTTCTGCAATTTTGCCCGAAAATAAGGGAAATTTGTGCCTTTTTGCCCCAAATTAAGGGGAATTTCTGCCTTTGCCCCAAAATATGTGGAATTTCAGCATTTTACCTCAAAATAAGGGAAATTTCAGCCTTTTTGCACCAAAATATGGAGAATTTCTGCCTTTTTGCCCCAAAATAAAGGGAATTTCTGCATTTTTGTACCAATAATAGGGGAATTTCTGCAATTTTGCTCCAAAATACGGGTCATTTCTGCCTTTTTGCCTGAAATTAAGGGGAATTTCTGCCTTTTTGTCCCGAAATAAGTGAAATTTCTTCAATTTTAGCCAAAAATTAGGGATTTCATCTTTTTGCCCCAAAATAAGTGGAAATTTAGCCATTTTGCCCTGAAATATTTGAAATTTCTGCAATTTTACCACAAAATAAGGGGAATTTCTGCCTTTTTGCCCCAAAATAAGGGGAATTTCAGCCTTATTACCTCAAAATAAGGGAAATTTCTGCCTTTTTGCCACAAAATATAAGGAATTTCTGCCTTTTTGCCTCAAAGTATGGAAAATTTCTGCAATTTTGCTCCAAAATAAAGGGAATTTCTCCCTTTTTGCCGCAAAATAAAGGAAATTTCAGCCTTTTTACCTGAAAATAAGTGAAATTACTGCAATTTTGCCCCAAATAAGTTAAATTTCAGCAATTTTGCCCCTAAATAAGGTAAATTTCTGCAATTTTGCTCCAAAATAAAGAAAATTTTTGGAATTTTGTCCTAAAATACGGGGAATTTCTGATTTTTGCCCCAAAATAAAGGGAATTTCTGCCTTTTGCCTCAAAATTAGGGGAATTTCTGCAATTTTGCTCCAAAATATGGGGAATTTCTGCCTTTTTGCCCGAAAATAAGGGGAATGCATACCTTTTTGCCATAAAAAAGGGAAATTTCTTCATTTTTGCTCCAAATTAAGGGGAATTTCTGCCTCTTTGCCTCTAATTAAGTTGAATTTCTGTTTTTTCCCCCAAAACACAAGGAATTTCTGTCTTTTTTGGCCCAAAATAAGGGGAATTTCTGCCTTATTACCCTGAAATAAGTGAAATTTCTGCAACTTTCTACCAACATAAGAGAAATTTCTCCCTTTTTGCCTCCAAATAAGGGGAATTTCAGCCTTTTTACCTCAAAATAAGGGGAATTTCTGCATTTTACCACAAAATATTAGGAATTTCTGCCTTTTTGCCCCAATATAAGAAAAAATTCTGCCTTTTTTTCCTGAAATAAGTGAAATTTCTTCAATCTTGCCCGAAAATAAGTGAAATTTCTGCAATTTTGCCCCAAAATAAGAGAAATTTCTAAAAAGTTTCCCCAAAATAAGTGGAATTTCTGAGGTTTGCCCCAACATATAGGGATTTTTTCTGACTTTTTGCCCCACAATAAGGAAAATTTCTGCAATTTTGCTCCAAAATACAGAGAATTTCTGCCTTTTTGCCTGAAAATAAGGGGAATGCATACCTTTTTGCCATAAAAAAAGGAAATTTTTTAATTTTTGCCCCAAAGGAAGAGGAATTTCTGTTTTTTTGCCCTCAAATAAGGGATATTTCTGCAATTTTGCACTAAAATACAGGGAATTTGTGTCTTTTAGCCACAAAATAAAGGGAATTTCTGCATTTTCCCCAATATTTGGGGAATTTCTGCATTTTACCACTAAATAAGGGGAATTTCTGCATTTTGCCTCAAAATAAGAAGAATTTCTGCCTTTTGCCCCAAAATATGAAGAATTTTTGCCTTTTTGTTTTAAAATAAAAAAAATTTCTTCAATTTTGTACCATAACAAAAGAAATTTCTGCTTTAATCCCCAAAATAAGGGGAACTTCTGACTTTTTGCCCTGAAATAAATGAAATTTCTGCAATTTTGCCTGAAAATAAGGGAAATTTGTGCCTTTTTGCCCCAAAATAAAGGGAATTTCTGCCTTTTGCCCCAAAATATGGGGAATTTCAGCATTTTACCTCAAAATAAGGGGAATTTCAGTCTTTTTGCACCAAAATATGGAGAATTTCTGCCTATTTGTCCCAAAATATAGGGAATCTGCATTTTTGCACCAATATTAGGAGAATATCTGCAATTTTGCTCCAAATACGGGTCATTTCTGCCTTTATGCCCAAAATTAAGTGGAATTTCTGCGTTTTTGTCCCGAAATAAGTGAAAATTCTTCAATTTTAGCCAAAAATTAGGGATTTCATCTTTTTGCCCCAAAATAAGGGGAATTTCTGCCATTTTGCTCCAAAATACGGGGAATTTCTGCCTTTTTGTCCGAAAATAAGGGGAATGCATACCTTTTTGCAATAAAAAAGGGAAATTTCTTCATTTTTGCTCCAAAATAAGGGAAATTTCTGCCTTTTTGCCTCTAAATAAGTAGAATTTGTTTTTTTCCCCCAAAACAAAAAGAATTTCTGTCTTTTTTGCCCCAAAATAAGGGAAATTTCTGACTTATTACCCTGAAATATGTGAAATTTCTGCAATTTTGCCTCAACATAAGGGAAATTTCTGCCTTTTTGCCCCCAAATAAGGGGAATTTCAGCCTTTTTACCTCAAAATAAGGGGAATTTCGGCATTTTTGCCACAAAATATTAGGAATTTCTGCATTTGCCCCAAAATAAGGAAAATTTCTTCCTTTTTTCCCTGAAATAAGTGAAATTTCTTCAATTTTGCCCCAAAATAAGTGAAATTTCTACAATTGTGCCCCAAAATAAGGGAAATTTCTAGAATTTTGCCCCAAAATAAGTGGCATTTCTGAGGTTTGCCCCAAAATAAGAAGAATTTCTGTCTTTTTGCCCCAACATATAGGGAATTTCTGCATTTTTGCCCCACAATTAGGGGAATTTCTACAATTTTGCTCCAAAACACGGGGATTTTCTGCCTTTCTCGCTGAAAATAAGGGGAATTTCTGCATTTTGCCGCGAAATAAGTGAAATTTCTGCAGTTTCAAGCCAAAATAAGGGGAATTTCTGCCTTTTTGCCACAAATTAGGGGAATTTCTGCAATTTTGCTCCAAAATACGAGGAATTTCTGCCTTTTTGCCCGAAAATAAAAGGAATGTATCCCTTTTTGCCATAAAAAAGGGAAATTTCTTCATTTTTGCCTGAAAATAAGGGGATTTTCCGCCTTTTTGACTCAAAATAAGTGCAATTTCTGCCTTTTCCCCAAAAGTAAATGAAATTTCTGTCTTTTTGCCTTAAAATAAGGGGAATTTCTGACTTTTTGCCCGAAAATAAGGGGAATTTCAGCCTATTTATTTCAAAATAAGGGGAATTTCTGCCTTTTTGCCCCAAAATATGGGGAATTTCTGCCTTTTTGCCCCAAAATAAGAAAAATTTCTGCAATTTTGTACCAAAAAAAGAAATTGTTTTTTTGCCACAAAATAAGAAAATTTCTGCCTTTTTTCTGAAATAAGTGAAATTTCTCCAATTTTACCCTCAAATAAGGGAAATTTCTGCAATTTTGCCCCGATGTTTAGAAAATTTCTGCAATTTTGCCCCAAAATAAGGGGAATTTCTGACTTTATGTTCCCGAAAATAAACGATTTTCTGTCTTTTTGCCCCAAAATAAGGAGAATTTCTGCCTTTTTGCGCGAAAATTATGAGTATTTCTGCAATTTTGCTTCAAAACACAGGGAATTTCTGCCTTTTTGCCCCAAAATAAAGGGAATTTCTGCATTTTTCCCCAATATTTGGGGAATTTCTGCATTTTACCTCTAAATAAGGGGAATTTCTGCATTTTACCTCAAAATAAGAAGAATTTCTGCCTTTTGCCCCAAAATACGGGGAATTTCTGCCTTTTTGTTCCAAAATAAGAAAAATTTCTTCAATTTTGTACCATAACAACAGAAATTTCTGCTTTTTACCCCAAAATAAGGGAAATTTCTGACTTTTTGCCATGAAATAAATGAAATTTCTGCAATTTTGCCCGAAAATAATAGAAATTTGTGCCTTTTTGTCCCAAAATAAAAGGAATTTCTGCCTTTTGCTCCAAAATATGGGGAATTACAGCATTTTACCTTAAAATAAGAAGAATTTCAGAATTTTTGCACCAAAATATGGAGAATTTCTGCCTTTTTGCCCCAAATTAAAGGGAATTTCTGCATTTTTGCACCAATATTAAAGGAATTTCTGCAATTTTGCTCCAAAATACGGGTCATTTCTGCCTTTATGCCCGAAATTAAGTGGAATTTCTGCCTTTTTGTCCCGAAATAAGTGAAATTTCTTCAATTTTAGCCAAAAATTAGGGATTTCACATTTTGCCCCAAAATAAGGAGAATTTCTGCCATTTTGCTCCAAAATACGGGGAATTTCTGCCTTTTGACCGAAAATAAGGGGAATGCATATTTTTTGCCACAAAAATTGGAAATTTCTACATTTTTGCCCCAAAGTAAAAGGAATTTCTGTTTTTTGCCTACAAATAAAGGAAATTTCTGCAATTTTGCCCTAAAATAAGGGGAATTTCTGCCTTTTGCCCCAAAATAAGGAGAATTTCTGCTTTTTTGACCAAAAATAAAGAAAATTACTGTATTTTTTACCCCAAAATTAGGTGAATTTCTTTCATCTTGCTCCAAAATACGGAGATTTTCTGCCTTTTTCACCGAAAATAAGGGGAAATTCTGCATTTTGCCGCAAAATAAGTGAAATTTATGCAGTTTTACCCCAAAATAATGGGAATTTCTGCCTTTTTGCCACATTATTAGGGAAATTTCTGCAATTTTGCTCCAAAATACGGGGAATTTCTGCCTTCTTGTCCGAAAATAATAGGAATGTATATGTTTTTGCCATAAAAAAAGGAAATTTCTTCATTTTTGCCCGAAAATAAGGGGATTTTCCGCCTTTTTGACTCAAAATAAGTGAAATTTCTGCCTTTTCCCCCAAAATAAATGAAATTTCTGTCTTTTCCCCCAAAATAAGGGAAATTTCTGACTTTTTGCCCAAAAATAAGGGGAATTTCAGGCTATTTACCTCAAAATAAGGGGAATTTCTGCCTTTTTGCCCCAAAATATGGGGAATTTCTGCTTTTTTGACCCAAGATAAAAAAAATTTCTGCAATTTTGTTCGAAAATAAAAGAAATTTTTGCCTTTTTGCCCCAAAATAAGAAAATTTCGGCCTTTTCTCTGAAATAAGTGAAATTTCTGCAATTTTGCCCCAAAATAAGGGAAATTTCTGCAATTTTGCCCCAATGTCAAGAAAATTTCTGCAATTTTGCCCCAAAATAAGGGGAATTTTTGATTTTTGCTCCCGAAAAAAGGAGATTTTCTGTCTTTTTGCCCCAAAATAAGGAGATTTTCTGCCTTTTTGCCCGAACATTATGAGAATTTCTGCAATTTTGCTTCAAAATATGGGGAATTTCTGCCTTTTAGCTCCAAAATAAAGGGAATTTCTGCATTTCCCCCCAATATCTGAAGAATTTCTGCATTTTACCCCTAATTAAGGGGAATTTCTGCATTTTACCTCAAAATAAAAAAAATTTCTGCCTTTTGCCCCAAAATATGGGGAATTTCTGCTTATTGTTCCAAAATAATGAAAATTTCTTCAATTTTGTACCATAATAAAAGAAATTTCTGCTTTTTGCCCCAAAATAAAGAAAATTTCTGACTTTTTGCCCTGAAATAAATGAAATTTCTGCATTTTTGCCTGAAAATAAGGGAAATTTGTGCCTTTTTGCCCCAAAATTAGGGGAATTTCTGCGTTTTGAACCCAAATATGGGGAATTTCAACATTTTACCTCAAAATAAAAGGAATTTCAGCTTTTTTGCACAAACATATGGAGAATTTCTGCCTTTTTGCCCCAAATAAAGGGAATTTCTGCATTTTTGCACCAATATTAGGGGAATTTCTGCAATTTTGCTCCAAAATACGGGTCATTTCTGCCTTTATGCACGAAATTAAGTGGAATTTCTGTCTTTTTGTCCCAAAATAAGTGAAATTTCTTCAATTTTAGCCAAAAATTAGGGATTTCATTTTTTGCCACAAAATAAGGGGAATTTCTGCCATTTTGCCATGAAATATTTGAAATTTCAGCAATTTTACCACAAAATAAGGGAAATTTCTGCAATTTTACCTCAAAATAAGGTAAATTCCTGCAATTTTGCCCAAAAATAAAGGAAATTTCTGGAATTTTGTCCCAAAATAAGGGGAATTTCTGATTTTTGCATCAAAATAAATGGAATTTCTGCCTTTTGCCTCAAAATTAGGGGAATTTCTGCAATTTTGTTCCAAAATACAAGGAATTTTTGCCCTTTTGCCTGATAATAAGGGGAATGCATACCTTTTGGCCATAAAAAAAATTTCTTCATTTTTGCTCCAAAATAAGGGGAATTTCTGCCTTTTTGCCTCTAAAAAATTGAAATTTCTGTCTTTTTACCCCAAAACAAAGGAAGTTTCTGTCTTTTTTGCCCAATAATAAGGGGATTTCTGACTTATTACCCTGAAATAAGTGAAAATTCTGGAATTTTGCCCCAACATAAGTGGAATTTCTGAGTTTTGCCCCAAAATAAGGAGAATTTCTGTCCTTTTGACCCAATAAATAGAGAATTTCTGCCTTTTTGCCCCACAACTAGGGGAATTTCTGCAATTTTGCTCCAAAATACGGGGAATTTCTGCTTTTTTTTCCCAAAAATAAGAGGAATGTATACCTTTTGCCACAAAAAAGGAAATTTCTTCATTTTTGCCCCAAAATAAAAGGAATTTCTGCCTTTTAACCTCAAAATAAGTGAAATTTCTGCATTTTTATTCAAAAATAAACGGAATATTTGTCTTCTTCCTCCAAAATATAAGGAATTTTTGAATTATGCCCTGCAATAAGTGAAATTTCTGCAATTTTGCCACAAATTTAGAGAAATTTCTGCCTTTTTGCTACAAATAAGGGAAATTTCTGGAATTTTACCCCCAAATAATGGGAATTTCAGCCTTTTTACCTCAAAATAAAGGGAATTTCAGCATTTTTGCCACAAAATATAAGGAATTTCTGCCTTTTTGCCCCAAAATAGAGGAAATTTCTGGAATTTTGCCCCAAAATAAGAGGAATTTCTGATTTTTGCACCAAAATAAAGGGAATTTCTGCCTTTTGCCCCAAAATTAGGGGAATTTCTGCAATTTTTTTCTAAAATACGGGGAATTTCTGCCTTTTTGCCCGAAAATAAGGGGAATGCATACCTTTTTTGCCATAAAAAAGGGAAATTTCTTCATTTTTCATCCAAAATAAGGGGAATTTCTGCCTTTTTGCCTCTAAATAAGTGGAATTTCTGTCTTTTTCCCCCAAAACAAAGGGAATTTCTGTCTTTTTTGCCCAATAATAAGGGGTATTTCTGACTTATTACCCTGAAATAAGTGAAATTTCTGGAATTTTGCCCCTAAATAAATATAAGTGGAATTTCTGAGTTTTACCCCAAAATAAAAGGAATTTCTGTTATTTTGCCCAAAAATACGGGAAATTTCTGCCTTTTTGTCCCGAAATAAAGGGAATTTCAGACTTTTTACCTCAAAATAAGGGGAATTTCTGCATTTTTGGCACAAAATATTGAGAATTTCTGCAATTTTACTACCAAATATTGAAAATTTCTGCCTTTTTTCCCTGAAATAATTGAAATTCCTGCCATTTTGCTACAAAATAACTGAAATTTCTGCAATTTTGCCCCAAAATAAAGGAAATTTCTGGAATTTTCTTCAAAATAAATGGAATTTCTGAGTTTTACCCCAAAATAAAAAGAATTTCTGTGTTTTTGCCCCAACATATAGGGAATTTCTGCCTTTTTGCCCCACAACTAGGGGAATATCAGCAATTTTGCTCCAAAATACGGGAAATTTCTGCTTTTTTTCCCAAAAATAAGAGGAATGTATACCTTTTGCCACAAAAAAGGAAAATTTCTTCATTTTTGCCCCAAAATAAGAGGAATTTCTGCCTTTTGACCTCAAAATAAGTGAAATATCTGCTTTTTTATTCAAAAATAAACGGAATTTCTGCCTTTTGCCCCAAAATAAAAGGAATTTTTGAATTATGCCCTGAAATAAGTGAAATTTCTGCAATTTTGCCCCAAAATAAGAGCAATTTCTGCCTTTTTGACACAAAATATTAGGAATTTCTGCCTTTATGCCCCAAAATAAGGAAAATTCCTGCCTTTTTTCCCTGAAATAAGTGAAATTTCTGCAATTTTGCCCCAAAATAAGTGAAATTTCTGGAATTTTGCCCCAAAATAAGTAAAATTTCTGCAATTTTGCCCAAAAATAAAGGAAATTTCTGGAATTTTGCCCCAAAATAAGTGGAATTTCTGAGTTTTGCCCCAAAATAAAAAGAATTTCTGTCTTTTTACCCCAACATATAGGGAATTTCTGCATTTTTGCCCGACAATTAGAAGAATTTCTGCAATTTTGCTCCAAAATACAGGGAATTTCTGCTTTTTAGCCCGAAAATAAGGGGAATGTATACCTTTTGCCACAAAAAAGGGAAAATTCTTCATTTTTGCCCCAAAATAAGAGGAATTTCTGCCTTTTTACCTCAAAATAAGTAAAATTTCTGCCTTTTTTACCCAAAAATAAACGGAATTTCTGTCTTTTTGCCCCAAAATAAAAGGAATTTTTGAATTATACCCTGAAATAAGTGCAATTTCTCAATTTTGCCCCAAAATAAGGGAAATTTCTGAATTTTTGACACAAAATAAGGGGAATTTCTGCATTTTTGCCACAAAATATTAGGAATTTCTGCCTTATTGCCCCAAAATGAGGAAAATTTCTGTGTTTCTTCCCTGAAATAAAGGAAATTTCTGCAATTTTGCCCCAAAATAATTGAAATTTCTGCAATTTTGCCCCAAAATAAGTGGAATTTCTGAGTTTTGTCCCAAAATAAGGAGAATTTCTGTCTTTTTGCCCCAACAAATAAGGAATTTCTCCCTTTTTGCCCCACAACTAAGGGAATTTCTGCAATTTTGCTCCAAAATACGGGTCATTTCTGCCTTTATGCCCGAAATTAAGTGGAATTTCTGCCTTTTTGTCCCGAAATAAGTGAAATTTCTTCAATTTTAGCCAAAAATTAGGGATTTCACATTTTGCCCCAAAATAAGGAGAATTTCTGCCATTTTGCTCCAAAATACGGGGAATTTCTGCCTTTTGACCGAAAATAAGGGGAATGCATATTTTTTTGCCACAAAAATTGGAAATTTCTACATTTTTGCCCCAAAGTAAAAGGAATTTCTGTTTTTTGCCTACAAATAAAGGAAATTTCTGCAATTTTGCCCTAAAATAAGGGGAATTTCTGCCTTTTGCCCCAAAATAAGGAGAATTTCTGCTTTTTTGACCAAAAATAAAGAAAATTACTGTATTTTTTACCCCAAAATTAGGTGAATTTCTTTCATCTTGCTCCAAAATACGGAGATTTTCTGCCTTTTTCACCGAAAATAAGGGGAAATTCTGCATTTTGCCGCAAAATAAGTGAAATTTATGCAGTTTTACCCCAAAATAATGGGAATTTCTGCCTTTTTGCCACATTATTAGGGAAATTTCTGCAATTTTGCTCCAAAATACGGGGAATTTCTGCCTTCTTGTCCGAAAATAATAGGAATGTATATGTTTTTGCCATAAAAAAAGGAAATTTCTTCATTTTTGCCCGAAAATAAGGGGATTTTCCGCCTTTTTGACTCAAAATAAGTGAAATTTCTGCCTTTTCCCCCAAAATAAATGAAATTTCTGTCTTTTCCCCCAAAATAAGGGAAATTTCTGACTTTTTGCCCAAAAATAAGGGGAATTTCAGGCTATTTACCTCAAAATAAGGGGAATTTCTGCCTTTTTGCCCCAAAATATGGGGAATTTCTGCTTTTTTGACCCAAGATAAAAAAAATTTCTGCAATTTTGTTCGAAAATAAAAGAAATTTTTGCCTTTTTGCCCCAAAATAAGAAAATTTCGGCCTTTTCTCTGAAATAAGTGAAATTTCTGCAATTTTGCCCCAAAATAAGGGAAATTTCTGCAATTTTGCCCCAATGTCAAGAAAATTTCTGCAATTTTGCCCCAAAATAAGGGGAATTTTTGATTTTTGCTCCCGAAAAAAGGAGATTTTCTGTCTTTTTGCCCCAAAATAAGGAGATTTTCTGCCTTTTTGCCCGAACATTATGAGAATTTCTGCAATTTTGCTTCAAAATATGGGGAATTTCTGCCTTTTAGCTCCAAAATAAAGGGAATTTCTGCATTTCCCCCCAATATCTGAAGAATTTCTGCATTTTACCCCTAATTAAGGGGAATTTCTGCATTTTACCTCAAAATAAAAAAAATTTCTGCCTTTTGCCCCAAAATATGGGGAATTTCTGCTTATTGTTCCAAAATAATGAAAATTTCTTCAATTTTGTACCATAATAAAAGAAATTTCTGCTTTTTGCCCCAAAATAAAGAAAATTTCTGACTTTTTGCCCTGAAATAAATGAAATTTCTGCATTTTTGCCTGAAAATAAGGGAAATTTGTGCCTTTTTGCCCCAAAATTAGGGGAATTTCTGCGTTTTGAACCCAAATATGGGGAATTTCAACATTTTACCTCAAAATAAAAGGAATTTCAGCTTTTTTGCACAAACATATGGAGAATTTCTGCCTTTTTGCCCCAAATAAAGGGAATTTCTGCATTTTTGCACCAATATTAGGGGAATTTCTGCAATTTTGCTCCAAAATACGGGTCATTTCTGCCTTTATGCACGAAATTAAGTGGAATTTCTGTCTTTTTGTCCCAAAATAAGTGAAATTTCTTCAATTTTAGCCAAAAATTAGGGATTTCATTTTTTGCCACAAAATAAGGGGAATTTCTGCCATTTTGCCATGAAATATTTGAAATTTCAGCAATTTTACCACAAAATAAGGGAAATTTCTGCAATTTTACCTCAAAATAAGGTAAATTCCTGCAATTTTGCCCCAAAATAAAGGAAATTTCTGGAATTTTGTCCCAAAATAAGGGGAATTTCTGATTTTTGCATCAAAATAAATGGAATTTCTGCCTTTTGCCTCAAAATTAGGGGAATTTCTGCAATTTTGTTCCAAAATACAAGGAATTTTTGCCCTTTTGCCTGATAATAAGGGGAATGCATACCTTTTGGCCATAAAAAAAATTTCTTCATTTTTGCTCCAAAATAAGGGGAATTTCTGCCTTTTTGCCTCTAAAAAATTGAAATTTCTGTCTTTTTACCCCAAAACAAAGGAAGTTTCTGTCTTTTTTGCCCAATAATAAGGGGATTTCTGACTTATTACCCTGAAATAAGTGAAAATTCTGGAATTTTGCCCCAACATAAGTGGAATTTCTGAGTTTTGCCCCAAAATAAGGAGAATTTCTGTCCTTTTGACCCAATAAATAGAGAATTTCTGCCTTTTTGCCCCACAACTAGGGGAATTTCTGCAATTTTGCTCCAAAATACGGGGAATTTCTGCTTTTTTTCCCAAAAATAAGAGGAATGTATACCTTTTGCCACAAAAAAGGAAATTTCTTCATTTTTGCCCCAAAATAAAAGGAATTTCTGCCTTTTAACCTCAAAATAAGTGAAATTTCTGCATTTTTATTCAAAAATAAACGGAATATTTGTCTTCTTCCTCCAAAATATAAGGAATTTTTGAATTATGCCCTGCAATAAGTGAAATTTCTGCAATTTTGCCACAAATTTAGAGAAATTTCTGCCTTTTTGCTACAAATAAGGGAAATTTCTGGAATTTTACCCCCAAATAATGGGAATTTCAGCCTTTTTACCTCAAAATAAAGGGAATTTCAGCATTTTTGCCACAAAATATAAGGAATTTCTGCCTTTTTGCCCCAAAATAGAGGAAATTTCTGGAATTTTGCCCCAAAATAAGAGGAATTTCTGATTTTTGCACCAAAATAAAGGGAATTTCTGCCTTTTGCCCCAAAATTAGGGGAATTTCTGCAATTTTTTTTCTAAAATACGGGGAATTTCTGCCTTTTTGCCCGAAAATAAGGGGAATGCATACCTTTTTTGCCATAAAAAAGGGAAATTTCTTCATTTTTGATCCAAAATAAGGGGAATTTCTGCCTTTTTGCCTCTAAATAAGTGGAATTTCTGTCTTTTTCCCCCAAAACAAAGGGAATTTCTGTCTTTTTTGCCCAATAATAAGGGGTATTTCTGACTTATTACCCTGAAATAAGTGAAATTTCTGGAATTTTGCCCCTAAATAAATATAAGTGGAATTTCTGAGTTTTACCCCAAAATAAAAGGAATTTCTGTTATTTTGCCCAAAAATACGGGAAATTTCTGCCTTTTTGTCCCGAAATAAAGGGAATTTCAGACTTTTTACCTCAAAATAAGGGGAATTTCTGCATTTTTGGCACAAAATATTGAGAATTTCTGCAATTTTACTACCAAATATTGAAAATTTCTGCCTTTTTTCCCTGAAATAATTGAAATTCCTGCCATTTTGCTACAAAATAACTGAAATTTCTGCAATTTTGCCCCAAAATAAAGGAAATTTCTGGAATTTTCTTCAAAATAAATGGAATTTCTGAGTTTTACCCCAAAATAAAAAGAATTTCTGTGTTTTTGCCCCAACATATAGGGAATTTCTGCCTTTTTGCCCCACAACTAGGGGAATATCAGCAATTTTGCTCCAAAATACGGGAAATTTCTGCTTTTTTTCCCAAAAATAAGAGGAATGTATACCTTTTGCCACAAAAAAGGAAAATTTCTTCATTTTTGCCCCAAAATAAGAGGAATTTCTGCCTTTTGACCTCAAAATAAGTGAAATATCTGCTTTTTTATTCAAAAATAAACGGAATTTCTGCCTTTTGCCCCAAAATAAAAGGAATTTTTGAATTATGCCCTGAAATAAGTGAAATTTCTGCAATTTTGCCCCAAAATAAGAGCAATTTCTGCCTTTTTGACACAAAATATTAGGAATTTCTGCCTTTATGCCCCAAAATAAGGAAAATTCCTGCCTTTTTTCCCTGAAATAAGTGAAATTTCTGCAATTTTGCCCCAAAATAAGTGAAATTTCTGGAATTTTGCCCCAAAATAAGTAAAATTTCTGCAATTTTGCCCAAAAATAAAGGAAATTTCTGGAATTTTGCCCCAAAATAAGTGGAATTTCTGAGTTTTGCCCCAAAATAAAAAGAATTTCTGTCTTTTTACCCCAACATATAGGGAATTTCTGCATTTTTGCCCGACAATTAGAAGAATTTCTGCAATTTTGCTCCAAAATACAGGGAATTTCTGCTTTTTAGCCCGAAAATAAGGGGAATGTATACCTTTTGCCACAAAAAAGGGAAAATTCTTCATTTTTGCCCCAAAATAAGAGGAATTTCTGCCTTTTTACCTCAAAATAAGTAAAATTTCTGCCTTTTTTACCCAAAAATAAACGGAATTTCTGTCTTTTTGCCCCAAAATAAAAGGAATTTTTGAATTATACCCTGAAATAAGTGCAATTTCTCAATTTTGCCCCAAAATAAGGGAAATTTCTGAATTTTTGACACAAAATAAGGGGAATTTCTGCATTTTTGCCACAAAATATTAGGAATTTCTGCCTTATTGCCCCAAAATGAGGAAAATTTCTGTGTTTCTTCCCTGAAATAAAGGAAATTTCTGCAATTTTGCCCCAAAATAATTGAAATTTCTGCAATTTTGCCCCAAAATAAGTGGAATTTCTGAGTTTTGTCCCAAAATAAGGAGAATTTCTGTCTTTTTGCCCCAACAAATAAGGAATTTCTCCCTTTTTGCCCCACAACTAAGGGAATTTCTGCAATTTTGCTCCAAAATACGGGTCATTTCTGCCTTTATGCCCGAAATTAAGTGGAATTTCTGCCTTTTTGTCCCGAAATAAGTGAAATTTCTTCAATTTTAGCCAAAAATTAGGGATTTCACATTTTGCCCCAAAATAAGGAGAATTTCTGCCATTTTGCTCCAAAATACGGGGAATTTCTGCCTTTTGACCGAAAATAAGGGGAATGCATATTTTTTTGCCACAAAAATTGGAAATTTCTACATTTTTGCCCCAAAGTAAAAGGAATTTCTGTTTTTTGCCTACAAATAAAGGAAATTTCTGCAATTTTGCCCTAAAATAAGGGGAATTTCTGCCTTTTGCCCCAAAATAAGGAGAATTTCTGCTTTTTTGACCAAAAATAAAGAAAATTACTGTATTTTTTACCCCAAAATTAGGTGAATTTCTTTCATCTTGCTCCAAAATACGGAGATTTTCTGCCTTTTTCACCGAAAATAAGGGGAAATTCTGCATTTTGCCGCAAAATAAGTGAAATTTATGCAGTTTTACCCCAAAATAATGGGAATTTCTGCCTTTTTGCCACATTATTAGGGAAATTTCTGCAATTTTGCTCCAAAATACGGGGAATTTCTGCCTTCTTGTCCGAAAATAATAGGAATGTATATGTTTTTGCCATAAAAAAAGGAAATTTCTTCATTTTTGCCCGAAAATAAGGGGATTTTCCGCCTTTTTGACTCAAAATAAGTGAAATTTCTGCCTTTTCCCCCAAAATAAATGAAATTTCTGTCTTTTCCCCCAAAATAAGGGAAATTTCTGACTTTTTGCCCAAAAATAAGGGGAATTTCAGGCTATTTACCTCAAAATAAGGGGAATTTCTGCCTTTTTGCCCCAAAATATGGGGAATTTCTGCTTTTTTGACCCAAGATAAAAAAAATTTCTGCAATTTTGTTCGAAAATAAAAGAAATTTTTGCCTTTTTGCCCCAAAATAAGAAAATTTCGGCCTTTTCTCTGAAATAAGTGAAATTTCTGCAATTTTGCCCCAAAATAAGGGAAATTTCTGCAATTTTGCCCCAATGTCAAGAAAATTTCTGCAATTTTGCCCCAAAATAAGGGGAATTTTTGATTTTTGCTCCCGAAAAAAGGAGATTTTCTGTCTTTTTGCCCCAAAATAAGGAGATTTTCTGCCTTTTTGCCCGAACATTATGAGAATTTCTGCAATTTTGCTTCAAAATATGGGGAATTTCTGCCTTTTAGCTCCAAAATAAAGGGAATTTCTGCATTTCCCCCCAATATCTGAAGAATTTCTGCATTTTACCCCTAATTAAGGGGAATTTCTGCATTTTACCTCAAAATAAAAAAAATTTCTGCCTTTTGCCCCAAAATATGGGGAATTTCTGCTTATTGTTCCAAAATAATGAAAATTTCTTCAATTTTGTACCATAATAAAAGAAATTTCTGCTTTTTGCCCCAAAATAAAGAAAATTTCTGACTTTTTGCCCTGAAATAAATGAAATTTCTGCATTTTTGCCTGAAAATAAGGGAAATTTGTGCCTTTTTGCCCCAAAATTAGGGGAATTTCTGCGTTTTGAACCCAAATATGGGGAATTTCAACATTTTACCTCAAAATAAAAGGAATTTCAGCTTTTTTGCACAAACATATGGAGAATTTCTGCCTTTTTGCCCCAAATAAAGGGAATTTCTGCATTTTTGCACCAATATTAGGGGAATTTCTGCAATTTTGCTCCAAAATACGGGTCATTTCTGCCTTTATGCACGAAATTAAGTGGAATTTCTGTCTTTTTGTCCCAAAATAAGTGAAATTTCTTCAATTTTAGCCAAAAATTAGGGATTTCATTTTTTGCCACAAAATAAGGGGAATTTCTGCCATTTTGCCATGAAATATTTGAAATTTCAGCAATTTTACCACAAAATAAGGGAAATTTCTGCAATTTTACCTCAAAATAAGGTAAATTCCTGCAATTTTGCCCCAAAATAAAGGAAATTTCTGGAATTTTGTCCCAAAATAAGGGGAATTTCTGATTTTTGCATCAAAATAAATGGAATTTCTGCCTTTTGCCTCAAAATTAGGGGAATTTCTGCAATTTTGTTCCAAAATACAAGGAATTTTTGCCCTTTTGCCTGATAATAAGGGGAATGCATACCTTTTGGCCATAAAAAAAATTTCTTCATTTTTGCTCCAAAATAAGGGGAATTTCTGCCTTTTTGCCTCTAAAAAATTGAAATTTCTGTCTTTTTACCCCAAAACAAAGGAAGTTTCTGTCTTTTTTGCCCAATAATAAGGGGATTTCTGACTTATTACCCTGAAATAAGTGAAAATTCTGGAATTTTGCCCCAACATAAGTGGAATTTCTGAGTTTTGCCCCAAAATAAGGAGAATTTCTGTCCTTTTGACCCAATAAATAGAGAATTTCTGCCTTTTTGCCCCACAACTAGGGGAATTTCTGCAATTTTGCTCCAAAATACGGGGAATTTCTGCTTTTTTTCCCAAAAATAAGAGGAATGTATACCTTTTGCCACAAAAAAGGAAATTTCTTCATTTTTGCCCCAAAATAAAAGGAATTTCTGCCTTTTAACCTCAAAATAAGTGAAATTTCTGCATTTTTATTCAAAAATAAACGGAATATTTGTCTTCTTCCTCCAAAATATAAGGAATTTTTGAATTATGCCCTGCAATAAGTGAAATTTCTGCAATTTTGCCACAAATTTAGAGAAATTTCTGCCTTTTTGCTACAAATAAGGGAAATTTCTGGAATTTTACCCCCAAATAATGGGAATTTCAGCCTTTTTACCTCAAAATAAAGGGAATTTCAGCATTTTTGCCACAAAATATAAGGAATTTCTGCCTTTTTGCCCCAAAATAGAGGAAATTTCTGGAATTTTGCCCCAAAATAAGAGGAATTTCTGATTTTTGCACCAAAATAAAGGGAATTTCTGCCTTTTGCCCCAAAATTAGGGGAATTTCTGCAATTTTTTTTCTAAAATACGGGGAATTTCTGCCTTTTTGCCCGAAAATAAGGGGAATGCATACCTTTTTTGCCATAAAAAAGGGAAATTTCTTCATTTTTGATCCAAAATAAGGGGAATTTCTGCCTTTTTGCCTCTAAATAAGTGGAATTTCTGTCTTTTTCCCCCAAAACAAAGGGAATTTCTGTCTTTTTTGCCCAATAATAAGGGGTATTTCTGACTTATTACCCTGAAATAAGTGAAATTTCTGGAATTTTGCCCCTAAATAAATATAAGTGGAATTTCTGAGTTTTACCCCAAAATAAAAGGAATTTCTGTTATTTTGCCCAAAAATACGGGAAATTTCTGCCTTTTTGTCCCGAAATAAAGGGAATTTCAGACTTTTTACCTCAAAATAAGGGGAATTTCTGCATTTTTGGCACAAAATATTGAGAATTTCTGCAATTTTACTACCAAATATTGAAAATTTCTGCCTTTTTTCCCTGAAATAATTGAAATTCCTGCCATTTTGCTACAAAATAACTGAAATTTCTGCAATTTTGCCCCAAAATAAAGGAAATTTCTGGAATTTTCTTCAAAATAAATGGAATTTCTGAGTTTTACCCCAAAATAAAAAGAATTTCTGTGTTTTTGCCCCAACATATAGGGAATTTCTGCCTTTTTGCCCCACAACTAGGGGAATATCAGCAATTTTGCTCCAAAATACGGGAAATTTCTGCTTTTTTTCCCAAAAATAAGAGGAATGTATACCTTTTGCCACAAAAAAGGAAAATTTCTTCATTTTTGCCCCAAAATAAGAGGAATTTCTGCCTTTTGACCTCAAAATAAGTGAAATATCTGCTTTTTTATTCAAAAATAAACGGAATTTCTGCCTTTTGCCCCAAAATAAAAGGAATTTTTGAATTATGCCCTGAAATAAGTGAAATTTCTGCAATTTTGCCCCAAAATAAGAGCAATTTCTGCCTTTTTGACACAAAATATTAGGAATTTCTGCCTTTATGCCCCAAAATAAGGAAAATTCCTGCCTTTTTTCCCTGAAATAAGTGAAATTTCTGCAATTTTGCCCCAAAATAAGTGAAATTTCTGGAATTTTGCCCCAAAATAAGTAAAATTTCTGCAATTTTGCCCAAAAATAAAGGAAATTTCTGGAATTTTGCCCCAAAATAAGTGGAATTTCTGAGTTTTGCCCCAAAATAAAAAGAATTTCTGTCTTTTTACCCCAACATATAGGGAATTTCTGCATTTTTGCCCGACAATTAGAAGAATTTCTGCAATTTTGCTCCAAAATACAGGGAATTTCTGCTTTTTAGCCCGAAAATAAGGGGAATGTATACCTTTTGCCACAAAAAAGGGAAAATTCTTCATTTTTGCCCCAAAATAAGAGGAATTTCTGCCTTTTTACCTCAAAATAAGTAAAATTTCTGCCTTTTTTACCCAAAAATAAACGGAATTTCTGTCTTTTTGCCCCAAAATAAAAGGAATTTTTGAATTATACCCTGAAATAAGTGCAATTTCTCAATTTTGCCCCAAAATAAGGGAAATTTCTGAATTTTTGACACAAAATAAGGGGAATTTCTGCATTTTTGCCACAAAATATTAGGAATTTCTGCCTTATTGCCCCAAAATGAGGAAAATTTCTGTGTTTCTTCCCTGAAATAAAGGAAATTTCTGCAATTTTGCCCCAAAATAATTGAAATTTCTGCAATTTTGCCCCAAAATAAGTGGAATTTCTGAGTTTTGTCCCAAAATAAGGAGAATTTCTGTCTTTTTGCCCCAACAAATAAGGAATTTCTCCCTTTTTGCCCCACAACTAAGGGAATTTCTGCAATTTTGCTCCAAAATACAGGGAATTTCTGCTTATTTTTTTCCAAAAATAAGGGGAATGTATACCTTTTGCCACAAAAAAGGGAAATTTCTATATTTTTGCCCCAAAATAATAGAAATTTCTGTCTTTTTACCTCAAAATAAGTGAAATTTCTGCCTTTTTACCCAAAAATAAACTGAATTTCTGTCTTTTTGCCCCAAAATAAAAGGAATTTTTGAATTTTGACCTGAAATAAGGGAAATTTCTGCAATTTTGCCCCAACATAAAAGAAATTTCTGCCTTTTTGACACAAAATAAGGGGAATTTCTGCATTTTTGCCACAAAATATTAGGAATTTCTGACTTTTTGCCCCAAAATAAGAAAATTTCTGCCTTTTTTCCCTGAAATAAGTGAAATTTCTGCAATTTTGCCCCAAAATAAGGGAAATTTCTGCCTTTTTGTTCCGAAATAAGGGGAATTTCAGCCTTTTTACCTCAAAATAGGGGAATTTCTGCATTTTTGCCACAAAATATTGAGAATTTCTGCCATTTTGCTACAAAATATCAAAAATTTCTGCCTTTTTTTCCTGAAATAAGTGAAATTTCTGCAACGTTGCCCCAAAATAAGTGAAATTTCTGCAATTTTGCCCCAAAATAAGGGAACTTTCTGTTATTTTCCCCAAAATAAATGGAATTTTTGAGTTTTGCCCCAAAATAAAGAATTTCTGTCTTTTTGCCCCAACATATATGGAATTTCTGCATTTTTGCCCCACAAGTAGAGGAATTTCTGCAATTTTGCTCCAAAATACGGGGAATTTCTGCTTTTTAGCCCGAAAATAAAAATAATGTATACCTTTTGCCACAAAAAAAGGAATTTCTTCATTTTTGCCCCAAAATAAGAGGAATTTCTGCATTTTTGCCTCAAAATAAGTGAAATTTCTGCCATTTACCCAAAAATAAACGGAATTTCTGTCTTTTTGCCCCAAAATAAAAGGAATATTTTTATTATGCCCTGAAATAAGTGATATTTCTGCAATTTTTCCCCAAAATAAAAGAAATTTCTGCCTTTTTGCCACAAAATTAGGGGAATTTCTGTCTTTCTGCCCCAAAATAAAAGGAATCTTTGAATTATGCCCTGAAATAAGTGAAATTTCTGCAATTTTGCCCCAAAATAAAAGAAATTTCTTCTTTTTTGCCACAAAATAAAAGGAATTTCTGTTATTTTGCCCAAAAATAAGGGAAATTTCTGCCTTTTTGCCCCAAAATAAGGAAAATTTCTGCCTTTTTCCCTGAAATAAGTGAAATTTCTGCAATTTTGCCCCAAAATAAGTGAAATTTCTGCAATTTTGCCCCAAATAAGGGAAATTTCTGGAATTTTGCCCCAATATAATTGGAATTTTGAGTTTTGCCCCAAAATAAAAAGAATATCTGACTTTTGCCCTAACATATAGGGAATTTTTGCCTTTTTGCCCCGCAATTAGGGGAATTTCTGCAATTTTGCTCCAAAATACAGGGAATTTCTGCCTTTTTGCCCGAAAATAAGGGGAATGTATACCTTCTGCCACAAAAAAGGGAAATTTCTTCATTTTTGCCACAAAATAAGAGGAATGTCGGCCTTTTAACCACAAAATAAGTGAAATTTCTGCCTTTCTACCCAAAAATAAATGGAATTTCTGTCATTTTGCCCCGAAATAAAAGGAATTTTTGAATTATGCCCTGAAATAAGTGAAATTTCTGCAATTTTCCCCCAAATAAAAGAAATTTCTGCCTTTTTGCCACAAATAAAAGGAATTTCTGTCTTTTAGCCCAAAAATAAAAGAAATTTCTGCATTTTGTTCCAAAATAAGGGGAATTTCAGCATTTTTACCTCACAATAAAGGGAATTTCTGCATTTTTGACACAAAACATTGAGAATTTTTGCCATTTTGCTCCAAAATATCGAAAATTTCTGCCTTTTTTCTCTGAAATAAATGAAATTTCTGCAATTTTGCCCCAAAATAAGTGAAATTTCTGCAATTTAGCCCCAAAATAAGGGAAATTTCTGGAATTTTCCCCAAAATAAATGGAATTTCTGAGTTTTGCCCCAAAATAAAGAATTTCTGTCTTTTTGCCCCAACATATAGGGAATTTCTGCATTTTTGCCCCACAATTAGGGGAATTTCTGCAATTTTGCTCCAAAATACGGGGAATTTCTGCTTTTTAGCCCGAAAATAAAAATAATGTATACCTTTTGCCACAAAAAAAGAAATTTTTTTATTTTTGCCCCAAAATAAGAGGAATTTCTGCATTTTTACCTCAAAATAAGTGAAATTTCTGCCTTTTTACCCAAAAATAAACGGAATTTCTGTCTTTTTGCCCCAAAATAAAAGGAATTTTTGAATTATGCCCTGAAATAAGTGATATTTCTGCAATTTTTCCACAAAATAAAAGAAATTTCTGCCTTTTTGCCACAAAATAAAAGGAATTTCTATCTTTTTGCCCCAAAATAAGGGAAATTTATCCTTTTTGCCCCCAAATAAGGGAAATTTCAGCCTTTTTACCTCAAAATAAGGGGAATTTCTGCATTTTTGCCACAAAATATTAGGAATTTCTGCCTTTTTGCTCCAAAATAAGGAAAATTTCTGGCTTTTTTCCATGAAATACGTGAAATTTCTGCAATTTTGCCCTAAAATAAGGGAAATATCTGGAATTTTGCCCCAAAATAAGGGAAATTTCTGGAATTTTGCCTCAGAATAAGTGGAATTTCTGGAATTTTGCCCGAAAATAGGGGAAAGTTCTGGAATTTTGCTTTCAAATAAGGGGAATTTCAGCCTTTATACCTCAAAATAATGGGAATTTAAGCATTTTTGCCACAAAATATTAAGAATTTCTGCCTTTTTGCCCCCAAATAAGGAAAATTTCTGCCTTTTTCCCTGAAATAAGTGAAATTTCTGCAATTTTGCCCCAAAATAAGTGAAATTTCTGCAATTTTGCCCCAAATAAGGGAAATTTCTGGAATTTTGCCCCAATATAATTGGAATTTTGAGTTTTGCCCCAAAATAAAAAGAATATCTGACTTTTGCCCTAACATATAGGGAATTTTTGCCTTTTTGCCCCGCAATTAGGGGAATTTCTGCAATTTTGCTCCAAAATACGGGGAATTTCTGCCTTTTTGCCCGAAAATAAGGGGAATGTATACCTTCTGCCACAAAAAAGGGAAATTTCTTCATTTTTGCCACAAAATAAGAGGAATGTCGGCCTTTTAACCTCAAAATAAGTGAAATTTCTGCCTTTCTACCCAAAAATAAACGGAATTTCTGTCATTTTGCCCCGAAATAAAAGAAATTCTTGAATTATGCCCTGAAATAAGTGAAATTTCTGCAATTTTCCCCCAAATAAAAGAAATTTCTGCCTTTTTGCCACAAATAAAAGGAATTTCTGTCTTTTAGCCCAAAAATAAGGGAAATTTCTGCATTTTGTTCCAAAATAAGGGGAATTTCAGCATTTTTACCTCACAATAAAGGGAATTTCTGCATTTTTGCCACAAAATATTGAGAATTTTTGCCATTTTGCTCCAAAATATCGAAAATTTCTGCCTTTTTTCTCTGAAATAAGTGAAATTTCTGCAATTTTGCCCCAAAATAAGTGAAATTTCTGCAATTTAGCCCCAAAATAAGGGAAATTTCTGGAATTTTCCCCAAAATAAATGGAATTTCTGAGTTTTGCCCCAAAATAAAGAATTTCTGTCTTTTTGCCCCAAACATATAGGGAATTTCTGCATTTTTGCCCCACAATTAGGGGAATTTCTGCAATTTTGCTCCAAAATACGGGGAATTTCTGCTTTTTAGCCCGAAAATAAAAATAATGTATACCTTTTGCCCCAAAAAAAGAAATTTTTTTATTTTTGCCCTAAAATAAGAGGAATTTCTGCATTTTTTCCTCAAAATAAGTGAAATTTCTGCCTTTTTACCCAAAAATAAATGGAATTTCTGTTTTTTGCCCCAAAATAAAAAAAATTTTTGAATTATGCCCTGAAATAAGTGATATTTCTGCAATTTTTCCACAAAATAAAAGAAATTTCTGCCTTTTTGCACCAAAATAAGGGGAATTTCTGTCTTTTTGCCCCAAAATAAGGGAAATTTATCCTTTTTGGCCCCCAAATAAGGGAAATTTCAGCCTTTTTACCTCAAAATAAGGGGAATTTCTGCATTTTTGCCACAAAATATTAGGAATTTTAGCCTTTTTGCTCCAAAATAAGGAAAATTTCTGGCTTTTTTCCATGAAATAAGTGAAATTTCTGCAATTTTGCCCTAAAATAAAGGAAATATCTGGAATTTTGCCCCTAAATAAGGGAAATTTCTGGAATTTTGCCTCAGAATAAGTGGAATTTCTGAGTTGTGCCCAAAAATGTGGAGAATTTTTGTCTTTTTGCCTCAACATATAGGAAATTTCTGCCTTTTTGCCCCTCAATTAGGGTAATTTCTACAATTTTTCTCCAAAATACGGGAATTTCTGCTTTTTTGTCCGAAAATAAGGGGAATGTATACCTTTTGCCACAAAAAAGGGAAATTTCTTCATTTTTGCCCCAAAATAAGAGGAATTTCTGCATTTTTACCTCAAAATAAGTGAAATTTCTGCCTTTTTACCCAAAATAAACGGAATTTGTGTCTTTTTGCCCCAAAATAAAAGGAATTTTTTAATTATGCCCTGAAATAAGTGAAATTTCTTCAATTTTCCTCCAAAATAAGAGAAATTTCTGACTTTTTGACACAAAATAAGGGGAATTTCTGCATTTTTGCCACAAAATATTAGGAATTTCTGCCTTTTTGCCCCAAAATAAGGAAAATTTCTGCATTTTTTTTCTGAAATTAGTGAAATTTCTGAAATTTTGCCCCAAAATAAGTGAAATTTCTGCAATTTTGCCCCAAAATAAGTAAAATTTCTGCAATTTTGCCCAAAAATAAGGGAAATTTCTGGAAATTTGTCCCAAAATAAGTGGAATTTCTGAGTTTTGCCCCAAAATAAAAAGAATTTCTGTCTTTTTACACAACATATAGGGAATTTCTGCAGTTTTGCCCCAAAATTAGGAGAATTTCTGCAATTTTGCCCCAAAATACGGGGAATTTTTGCTTTTTAGCCCGAAAATAAGGGGAATGTATACCTTTTGCCACAAAAAAGGGAAATTTCTTCATTTTTGCCCCAAAATAAGAGGAATTTCTGCCTTTTTACCGCAAAATAAGTGAAATTTCTGCCTTTTTTACCCCAAAATAAACGGAATTTCTGTGTTTTTGCCCCAAAATAAAAGGAATTTTTGAATTATGCCCTGAAATATGTGAAATTTCTTCAATTTTGCCCCAAAATAAGGGAAATTTCTGAATTTTTGACACAAAATAAGGGGAATTTCTGCATTTTTGCCACAAAATATTAGGAATTTCTGCCTTTTTTCCCCAAAATAAGGAAAATTTCTGTCTTTCTTCCCTGAAATAAAGGAAATTTCTGCAATTTTGCCCCAAAATAATTGAAATTTCTGCAATTTTGCCCCAAAATAAGTGGAATTTCTGAGTTTTGCCCCAAAATAAGGAGAATTTCTGTATTTTTGCCCCAACAAATAGGGAATTTCTCCCTTTTTGCCCCACAGTTAGGGGAATTTCTGCAATTTTGCTCCAAAATACAGGGAATTTCTGCTTTTTTTTTCCCAAAAATAAGGGGAATGTATAACTTTTGCCACAAAAAAGGGAAATTTCTTCATTTTTGCCCCAAAATAATAAAAATTTTTGCCTTTTTACATCAAAATAAGTGAAATTTCTGCCTTTTTTACCCCAAAATAAACGGAATTTCTGTGTTTTTGCCCCAAAATAAAAGGAATTTTTGAATTATGCCCTGAAATAAGTGAAATTTCTTCAATTTTGCCCCAAAATAAGGGAAATTTCTGAATTTTTGACACAAAATAAGGGGAATTTCTGCATTTTTGCCACAAAATATTAGGAATTTCTGCCTTTTTGCCCCAAAATAAGGAAAATTTCTGTCTTTCTTCCCTGAAATAAAGGAAATTTCTGCAATTTTGCCCCAAAATATAGGAAATTTCAGGAATTTTGCCCCAAAATAAGTGGAATTTCTTAGTTTTTCCCCAAAATAAGGAGAATTTCTGTCTTTTTGTCCCAACATATAGGGAATTTCTGCCTCTTTGCCCCACAATTAGGGGATTTTCTGCAATTTTGCTCCAAAATACGGGGAATTTCTGCTTTTTTGCCAGAAAATAAGGGGAATGTATATTTTTTGCCACAAAAAAGTAAAATTTCTTCATTTTTGCCCCAAAATAAGAGGAATTTCTTCGTTTTTACCTCAAAATAAATGAAATTTCTGCCTTTTTACCAAAAAATAAACGGAATTTCTGTATTTTTGCCCCAAAATAAGGGAAATTTTTGAATTTTGCCCTGAAATAAGTAAAATATCTGCAATTTTGCCCAAAAATAACAGAAATTTCTGCCTTTTTGCCACAAAATAAGGGGAATTTCTGTCTTTTTGCCCCAAAATAAGGGGAATTTTACCATTTTACCTCATAATAAGGGGAATCTCTGCTCTTTTGCCCCCAAATATGGGGAATTTCTGCATTTTTGCCCCAAATTAAGAGAAATTTCTGCATTTTTTCTTTGAAATAAGTGAAATTTCTGTAATTTTATCACGAAATAAGGGAGATTTCTGCAATTTTGCCCCAAAATAACTGAATTTCTGGAATTTTTCCCCAAAATAAAGGGAATTTCTGACTTTTTGCCCTGAAATAAAGAGAATGTCTGTCTTTTTGCCCCAAAATAATGTGAATTTCTGCATTTTCCCTCAAAATTAGGGGAATATGTGCAATTTTGCTTCAAAATACGGAGAATTTCTGCCTTATTGCACCAAAATAAAAAGAATTTCTGCATTTTTGCACCAACATAAGGGGAATTTCTGAAATTTTGCTCCAAAATAAGAGGGAATTTCTGCCTTATTCCCCGAAATAAAGTGGAATTTCTGCCTTTTTGCCCTGAAATATTTGAAATTTCCACAATTTTACCACAAAATTAGGGGAATTTCTGTTTTTGGCCCCAAAATTAGGAGAATTTTTGCTTTTTGCCCCAAAATGAGGCAAATTTCTGACTTTTTGCCCTGAAATAAGTGAAATTTCTGCCTTTTTGCCAAAATAAGGAGAATTTCAGCATTTTACCTCCAAATAAGGGGAATTTCTGCCTTATTGCCCCAAAATAACGGGAGTTTCAGCCTTTTTATCTCAAAATAAGGGGAATTTATTCCTTTTGCCCAAAATATGGAGAATTTCTGACTTTTTGTTCCAAAATAAGGAAAATTTCTTCAATTTTGTACCAAAATAAAAGAAATTTCTCCTTTTTACCCAAAATAAAAGTAATTTCTGACTTTTTACCCTGAAATAAATGTAATTTCTGAAATTTTGCCCGAAAATAATGAAAATTTGTGCCTTTTTGCCCCAAAACGTGGAGAATTTCTGCCTTTTTGCCCCAAAATATGGGGAATTTCAGCATTTTACCTCAAAATAAGGGGAATTTTAGCCTTGTTGCACCAAAATATGGAAAATTTCTGCCTTTTTGCCACAAAATAAAAAAAATTTCTGCAATTCTGTACCAAAATAAAAGAAATTTCTAAAATTTTGTCCCAAAATAAGGGAAATTTCTGATTTTTGCCCCGAAATAAAGAGAATTTCTGTATTTTTGCTCCAAAATAAAGGAAATTTCTGCTTTTTCCCCCAAAATTTTGGGAGTTTCTGCAAGTTTGCTTCAAAATACAGGGAATTTCTGCCTCTTTTCCCGAAAATAAGGGGAACTTCTGCCGATTTGCCCCAAATAAAGGGAATTTCTGAATTTTTGCCCCAATATTAGGGGAATTTCTGCAATTTTGCTCCAAAATACGGGGAATTTCTGCCTTTTTGCCCGAAATTAAGGATATTTTCTGCCTTTTTGCCCCCAAACAAGGGAAATTTCTGCAATTTTATCCCACAATAAGGGGAATTTCTGCCTTTTTGTCCCCAAATAAGGGGAATTTCTGGCTTTTTGCCCTGAAATATGTAAAATGTCTGCAATTTTACCCCAAATTAATGTGAATTTCTGCCTTTTTGCCCCATAATAATGGGAATTTCTGCCTCTTTGCCCTGAAATAAGAAAAATTTTTGCTTTTTTTCTCTGAAATAAGTGAAATTTCTGCAATTTTGCCTTAAAATAAAAGAAATTTCTGAAATTTTTCCCCATAATAAAGGAATTTACTGCAATTTTGCCCCAAAATAAAGGGAATTTCTGTTTTGTGTCCACAAATAAGGGAAATTTCTGCAATTTTGCCCTAAATTAAGGGGAATTTCTGCCTTTTGCCCCAAAATAAGGGGAATTTCTGCATTTTGCCCCAAAATAAAGAAAATTACTGCATATTTTACCACAAAATTAGGTGAATTTCTGCAATTTTTCTCCAAAATACGGGAATTTTCTGCCTTTTTCGCCGAAAATAAAGGGAATTTCTGCCATTTTGCCGCGAAATAAGTGAAATTTCTGCAGTTTTACCCCAAAATAAGGGGAAGTTCTGCATTTTTGCCACAAAATTAGGGGAATTTCTGCAATTTTGTTCCAAAATACTGAGAATTTCTGCCTTTTTGCCCGAAAATAAAGGGAATGTATGCTTTTTTGCCATGAAAAGGGAAATTTCTTCATTTTTACCCCAAAATAAGGGGATTTTCCGCCTTTTTGACTCAAAATATGTGCGATTTTTAATTTTTCCCTAAAACGAAACGGAATTTTTTTTTTTTTGCCCCAAAATAAGGGTTATTTCTGACTTTTTGCCCTGAAATAAGTTAAATTTCTAAAATTTTTCCCCAAAATAAGGAAATGTCTGCTTTTTGCCCCAAAATAAGGGGAATTTCTGACTTTTTGCCCTGAAATAAGTTAAATTTCTAAAATTTTTCCCCTAAATAAGGGAAATGTCTGCTTTTTGCCCCAAAATAAAAGAAATTTCTGCCTTTTTGCCCCAAAATAAAGAAAACTACTGCATGTTTTACCCCAAAATTAGGTGAATTTCTGCAATTTTGCTCCAAAATACGGGGATTTTCTGCCTTTTTCGCCGAAAATAAAGGGAATTTCTGCCATTTTGCCGCGAAATAAGTGAAATTTCTGCAGTTTTACCTCAAAATAAGGGTAAGTTCTGCGTTTTTGCCCCACAACTAGGGGAATTTCTGCAATTTTGCTCCAAAATACGGGGAATTCCTGCTTTTTTTCCCAAAAATAAGGGGAATGTATAGCTTTTGCCACAAAAAATGGAAATTTCTTCATTTTTGCCCCCAAATAAGAGGAATTTCTGCCTTTTTACCTCAAAATAAGTGAAATTTCTGCCTTTTACCCAAAAATAAACGGAATTTCTGTCTTTTTGCCCCAAAATAAAAGGAATTTTTGAATTTTGCCCTGAAATAAATGAAATTTCTGCAATTTTGCCCAAAAATAAGAGAAATTTCTGCCTTTTTGCCACAAAATAAGGGGAATTTCTGTCTTCCTGCCCCAAATAAGGGGAATTTTAGCATTTAACCTCAAAATAAGGGGAATCTCTCTTTTTTTGCCCCGAAATATGGGGAATTTCTGCATTTTTGCCGAAAATAAGAAAAATTTCTGCATTTTTTCTTTGAAATAAGTGAAATTTCTGTAATTTTACCACAAAATAAGGGAGATTTCTACAATTTTGCCCCAAAATAAAGGAAATTTCTGGAATTTTGCCCCAAAATAAGGGGAATTTCTGACTTTTTGCCCTGAAATAAGGAGAATGTCTGTCTTTTTGCCCCAAAATAATGTGAATTTCTGCATTTTCCCTCAAAATTAGGGGAATATGTGCAATTTTGCTTCAAAATACGGAGGATTTCTGCCTTATTGCACCAAAATAAAAAGAATATCTGCATTTTTGCACCAACATAAGGGGAATTTCTGAAATTTTGCTCCAAAATACGGGGAATTTCTACCTTATTGCCCGAAATAAAGTGGAATTTCTGCCTTTTTGCCCTGAAATATTTGAAATTTCCACAATTTTACCCCAAAATAAGGGGAATTTCTGTTTTTGGCCCCAAAATTAGGAGAATTTCTGCTTTTTGCCCCAAAATGAGGCAAATTTCTGACTTTTTGCCCTGAAATAAGTAAAATTTCTGCAATTTTGCCCCAAAATAATGGGAATTTCTGCCTTTTTGCCAAAATAAGGGGAATTTCAGCATTTTACCTCCAAATAAGGGGAATTTCTGCCTTATTGCCTCAATATAATGGGAATTTCAGCCTTTTTATCTCAAAATAAGGGGAATTTATTCCTTTTGCCCAAAATATGGAGAATTTCTGACTTTTTGTTCCAAAATAAAGAAAATTTCTTCAATTTTGTACCAAAATAAAAAAAATTTCTGATTTTTACCCCAAATAAAAGTAATTTCTGACTTTTTGCCCTGAAATAAATGTAATTTCTGCAATTTTGCCCGAAAATAAAGGAAATTTGTGACTTTTTGCCCCAAAATGTGGGGAATTTCTGCCCTTTTGCCCCAAAATATGGGGAATTTCAGCATTTTACCTCAAAATAAGGGGATTTTCAGCCTTTTTGCACCAAAATACGGAAAATTTCTGCCTTTTTGCCACAAAATAATAAAAATTTCTGCAATTTCGTACCAAAATAAAATAAATTTCTAAAATTTTGCCCCAAAATAAGAGAAATTTCTGATTTTTGCCCCGAAATAAAAAGAATTTCTGTATTTTTGCCCCAAAATAAAGGGAATTTCTGCTTTTTGCCCCAAAATTAGGGAAGTTTCTGCAATTTTGCTTCAAAATACAGGGAATTTCTGCCTCTTTTCCCGAAAATAAGGGAAACTTCTGCCGATTTGCCGCAAATAAAGGGAATTTCTGCATTTTTGCCCCAATATTAGGGGAATTTCTGAAATTTAGCTTCAAAATACAGGGAATTTCTGCCTTTTTGCCCGAAATTAAGGGGATTTTCTGCCTTTTTGCCCCCAAACAAGGGAAATTTCTGCAATTTTACTCCACAAAAGGGAAATTTCTGCCTTTTTGCCCCCAAATAAGGTGAATTTCTGACTTTTTGCCCTGAAATATGTAAAATGTCTGCAATTTTACCCCAAAATAAGGTGAATTTCTGCCTTTTTGCCACAAAATCATGGGAATTTCTGTTTTTTTGCCTTGAAATAAGAAAAATTTTTGCTTTTTTTCTCTGAAATAAGTGAAATTTCTGCAATTTTGCCTTAAAATAAAAGAAATTTCTGCAATTTTTCCCCATAATAAAGGAATTTTCTTCAATTTTGCCCCAAAATAAAGGGAATTTCTGTTTTTTGTCCCCAAATAAGGGAAACTTCTGCAATTTTTCCCTAAAATAAGGGGAATTTCTGCCTTTTGCCCCAAAATAAGGGGAATTTCTGCCTTTTGCCCCAAAATAAAGAAAATTACTGCATATTTTACCCCAAAATTAGGTGAATTTCTGCAATATTGCTCCAAAATACGGGGATTTTCTGCCTTTTTCGCCGAAAATAAAGAGAATTTCTGCCATTCTGCCGCAAAATAAGTGAAATTTCTGCAGTTTTACCCCAAAATAAGGGGAAGATCTGCATTTTTGCCACAAAATTAGGGGAATTTCTGCAATTTTGCTCCAAAATACTGAGAATTTCTGCCTTTTTGCCTGAAAATATAGGGAATGTATGCCTTTTTGCCCTAAAAAAGGGAAATTTCTTCATTTTTACCCCCAAAATAAGGGGATTTTCCGCCTTTTTGACTCAAAATATGTGCGATTTCTGTCTTTTCCCCAAAAATAAACGGAATTTCTGTCTTTTTGGCCCAAAATAAGGGTTATTACTGACTTTTTCCCCTGAAATAAGTTAAATTTCTAAAATTTTTCCCCAAAATAATGGAAATGTCTGCTTTTTGCCCCAAAATAAGGGGAATTTCTGCCTTTTTGCTCCAAAATAAAGAAAATTACTGCATGTTTTACCACAAAATAGGTGAATTTCTGCAATTTTGCTCCAAAATATGGGGATTTTCTGCCTTTTTCGCCGAAAATAAAGGGAATTTCTGCCATTTTGCCGCGAAATAAGTGAAATGTCTGCAGTTTTACCCCAAAATAAGGGGAAGTTCTGCATTTTGCCCCAAAATTAGGGAAATTTCTGCAATTTTGCTCCAAAATACGGGGAATTTCTGCCTTTTTGCCCGAAAATAAAGGGAATGTATGACTTTTTGCCATAAAAAAGGGAAATTTCTTCATTTTTGCCCCAAAATAAAGGTTTTTTTCGTATTTTTACTCAAAATAAGTGCGATTTTTGACTTTTTCCGAAAAATAAACAGAATTTCTGTCTTTTTGCCCCAAAATAAGGAGAATTTCTGACTTTTTGCCCTGAAATAAGTTAAATTTCTAAAATTTTTCCCCTAAATAAGGGAAAAGTCTGTTTTTTGCCGCAAAATAAGGGGAATTTCTGCCTTTTTGCCCCAAAATAAAAAAAATTACTGCATGTTTTACCCCAAAATTAGGTGAATTTCTGCAATTTTGCTCCAAAATACGGGGATTTTCTGCCTTTTTCGCCGAAAATAAAGGGAATTTCTGCCATTTTGCCGCGAAATAAGTGAAATTTCTGCAGTTTTACCTCAAAATAAGGGTAAGTTCTGCGTTTTTGCCCAGCAACTAGGGGAATTTCTGCAATTTTGCTCCAAAATACGGGGAATTTCTGCTTTTTTTCCCAAAAATAAGGGGAATGTATACCTTTTGCCACAAAAAAGGGAAATTTCTTCATTTTTGCCCCCAAATAAGAGGAATTTCAGCCTTTTTCCCTCAAAATAAGTGAAATTTCTGCCTTTTTACCCAAAAATAAACTGAATTAATGTCTTTTTGCCCCAAAATAAAAGGAATTTTTGAATTTTGCCCTGAAATAAGTGAAATTTTGTAATTTGGCCCCAAAATAAAGGAAATTTCTGCATTTTTGACACAAAATAATGGGAATTTCTGAATTTTTGCCACAAAATATTAGGAATTTCTGACTTTTTGCCCCAAAATAAGAAAATTTCTGCCTTTTTTCCCTGAAATAAGTGAAATTTCTGCAATTTTGCCCCAAAATAAGGGAAATTTCTGGAATTTTGCCCCAAAATAATTGGAAATTCTGAGTTTTTCTCCAAAATAAGTGAAATTTCTGCCTTTTTGCCACAAAATAAGGGGAATTTCTGTCTTTTTGCCCCAAAATATGGGGAATTTTAGCATTTTACCTCATAATAAGGGGAATCTCTGCTTTTGCCCCCAAATATGGGGAATTTCTGCATTTTTGCCCCAAAATAAGAGAAATTTCTGCATTTTTTCTTTGAAATAAGTGAAATTTCTGTAATTTTACCACAAAATAAGGGAGATTTCTACAATTTTGCCCCAAAATAAAGGAAATTTCTGGAATTTTGCCCCAAAATAAGGGGAATTTCTTACTTTTTGCCCTGAAATAAGGAGAATGTCTGTCTTTTTGCCCCAAAATAATGTGAATTTCTGCATTTTCCCTCAAAATTAGGGGAATATGTGCAATTTGGCTTCAAAATACGGAGAATTTCTGCCTTATTGCACCAAAATAAAAAGAATTTCTGCATTTTTGCACAAACATAAGGGGAATTTCTGAAATTTTGCTCCAAAATAAGAGGGAATTTCTGCCTTATTGCCCGACATGAAGTGGAATTTCTGCCTTTTTGCCCTGAAATATTTGAAATTTCCACAATTTTACCCCAAAATAAGGGGAATTTCTGTTTTTGGCCCCAAAATTAGGAGAATTTCTGATTTTTGCCCCAAAATGAGGCAAATTTCTGTCTTTTTGCCCTGAAATAAGTGAAATTTCTGCAATTTTGCCCCAAAATAAGGGAAATTTCTGCTTTTTTGCCAAAATAAGGAGAATTTCAGCATTTTACCTCCAAATAAGGGGAATTTCTGCCTTATTGCCCCAAAATAACAGGAATTTCAGCCTTTTTATCTCAAAGTAAGGGGAATTTATTCCTTTTGCCCAAAATATGGAGAATTTCTGACTTTTTGTTCCAAAATAAGGAAAATTTCTTCAATTTTGTACCAAAATAAAAGAAATTTCTCCTTTTTACCCCAAAATAAAAGTAATTTCTGAATTTTTGCCCTGAAATAAATGTAATTTCTGCAATTTTGCCCGAAAATAAGGGAAATTTGTGCCTTTTTGCCCCAAAATGTGGGGAATTTCTGCCCTTTTGCCCCAAAATATAGGGAATTTCAGCATTTTACCTCAAAATAACGGGAATTTCAGCCTTTTTGCACCAAAATATGGAAAATTTCTGCCTTTTTGCCCCAAAATAAAGAAAATTACTGCATGTTTTACCCCAAAACTAGGTGAATTTCTACAATTTTGCTCCAAAATACGGGGATTTTCTGCCTTTTTCGCCGAAAATAAAGGGAATTTCTGCCATTTTGCCGCGAAATAAGTGAAATTTCTGCAGTTTTACCCCAAAATAAAGGGAAGTTCTGCATTTTTGCCACAAAATTAGGGGAATTTCTGCAATTTTGCTCCAAAATACTGAGAATTTCTGCCTTTTTGCCCGAAAATAAAGGGAATGTATGCCTTTTTGCCATAAAAAGGGAAATTTCTTCATTTTTACCCCAAAATAAGGGGATTTTCCGCCTTTTTGACTCAAAATATGTGCGATTTCTGACTTTTCCCAAAAATAAACGGAATTTCTGTATTTTTGCCCAAAAATAAGGGTTATTTCTGACATTTTGCCCTGAAATAAGTTAAATTTCTAAAATTTTTCCCCAAAATAAGGAAATGTCTGCTTTTTGCCCCAAAATAAGGGGAATTTCTGCCTTTTTGCCCCAAAATAAAGAAAACTACTGCATGTTTTACCCCAAAATTAGGTGAATTTCTGCAATTTTGCTCCAAAATACAAGGATTTTCTGCATTTTTCACCAAAAATAAAGGAAATTTCTGCCATTTTGCCGCAAAATAAGTGAAATTTCTGCAGTTTTACCTCAAAATAAGGGTAAGTTCTGCGTTTTTGCCCCACAACTAGGGGAATTTCTGCAATTTTGCTCCAAAATACGGGGAATTTCTGCTTTTTTTCCCAAAAATAAGGGGAATGTATACCTTTTGCCACAAAAAAGGGAAATTTCTTCATTTTTGCCCCAAAATAAGAGGAATTTCAGCCTTTTAACCTCAAAATAAGTGAAATTTCTGCCTTTTTACCCAAAAATAAACGGAATTTCTCTCTTTTTGCCCCAAAATAAAATGAATTTTTTAATTTTGCCCTGAAATAAGTGAAATTTCTGTTATTTTCCTCAAAATAAGGGAAATTTCTGCCTTTTTGACACAAAATAAGGGGAATTTCTGAATTTTTGCCACAAAATATTAGGAATTTCTGACTTTTTGCCCCAAAATAAGAAAATTTCTGCATTTTTCCCTGAAATAAGTGAAATTTCTGCAATTTTGCCCCAAAATAAGGGAAATTTCTGGATTTTCTTCCCAAAATAAGTGGAATTTCTGAGTTTTTCCCCAAAATAAGGAGAATTTCTGTCTTTTTGCCCCAACATATAGGGAATTTCTGCCTTTTTGCCCCACAATTAGGGGATTTTCTGCAATTTTGCTCCAAAATATGGGAATTTCTGCTTTTTTGCCCGAAAATAAGGGGAATGTATACCTTTTGCCACAAAAACGTGAAATTTTTTCATTTTTGCCCCAAAATAAGATGAATTTTTTCCTTTTTATTTCAAAATAAGTTAAATTTCTGCCTTTTTACCCAAAAATAAACGGAATTTCTGTCTTTTTGCCCCAAAATAAAGGGAATTTTTGAATTTTGCCCTGAAATAAGTGAAATTTCTGCAATTTTGCCCTAAATTAAGGGAAATATCTGGAAATTTGCCACAAAATAAGTGGAATTTCTGAGTTTTTCCCCAAAATAAAAAGAATTTTTTTTTTTTGCCCCAACATATAGGGAATTTCTGCCTTTTTGCCCCACAATTAGGGGATTTTCTGCAATTTTGCTCCAAAATACGGGGAATTTCTGCTTTTTTGCCAGAAAATAAGGGGAATGTATACCTTTTGCCACAAAAAAGTAAAATTTCTTCATTTTTGCCCCCAAATAAGAGGAATTTCTTCTTTTTTACCTCAAAATACATGAAATTTCTGCCTTTTTACCCAAAAATAAACGGAATTTCTGTTTTTTGCCCCAAAATAAGGGGAATTTTTGAATTTTGCCCTGAAATAAGTGAAATTTCTGCAATTTTGCCCAAAAATAAGGGGAATTTCTGCCTTTTTGCTAAAATAAGGGGAATTTCAGCATTTTACCTCCAAATAAGGGGAATTTCTGCCTTTTTGCCACAAAATATGGGGAATTTCTGCCTTATTGCCACCAAATAAGGAAAATTTTTGCTTTTCTGCCTCAATTAACGGGAATTTCTGCGTTTTTGCCACAAAGTAAAGGGAATTTCTGCCTTTTTGCCCCAATATAACGGGAATTTCAGCCTTTTCATCTCAAAATAAAGGGAATTTATTCCTTTTGCCCAAAATAAGGAGAATTTCTGACTTTTTTTTCCAAAATAAGGAAAATTTCTTCAAATTTGTACAAAATAAAAGAAATTTCTCCTTTTTACCCCAAAATAAAAGTAATTTCTGACTTTTTGCCCTGAAATAAATGTAATTTCTGCAATTTTGCCCGAAAATAAGGGAAATTTGTGCCTTTTTGCCCGAAAATATGGGGAATTTCAGCATTTTACCTCAAAATAAGGGGAATTTCAGCCTTTTTGCACCAAAATATGAAAAATTTCTGCTTTTTTGCCACAAAATAAGAAAAATTTCTGCAATTCTGTACCAAAATAAAAGAAATTTCTAAATTTTGCCCCTAAATAAGGGAAATTTCTGATTTTTGCCCCGAAATAAGGATAATTTTTGTAATTTTGCCTCAAAATAAAGGGAATTTCTGCCTTTTTGCCCCCAAAATTAGGGGAGTTTATGCAAGTTTGCTTCAAAATACAGGGAATTTCTGCCTCTTTTCCCGAAAATAAGGGGAACTTCTGCCGATTTGCCCCAAATATAGGGAATTTCTGCATTTTTGCCCCAATATTAGAAGAATTTCTGCAATTTTGCTCCAAAATACCGGGAATTTCTGCCTTTTTGCCCGAAATTAAGGGGATTTTCTGCCTTTTTGCCCCCAAACAAGGGAAATTTCTGCAATTTTATCCCACAATAAGGGGAATTTCTGCCTTTTTGCCCCAAAATATGGGAAATTTCTGCCTTTTTGCCCCAAAATAAGAAAGATTTCTGCAATTTTGTACCAAAATAAAAGAAATTTCTGCCTTTTGCCCGAAAATAAGAAAATTTCTACTTTTTTTCTGAAATAAGTGAAATTTCTGCAATTTTGCCCTAAAATAAGTGAAATTTCTGAGTTTTGCCCCAAAATAAGGAGAATTTCTGTCTTTTTGCCCCAGCATATAGGGAATTTCTGCTTTTTTGGCCCACAATTAGGGGGATTTCTGCAATTTTGCTCCAAAATACGGGGAATTTTTGTCTTTTTTCCCGAAAATAAGAAGAATGCATACCTTTTTGCCATAAATTTTTTTTTTTTTTTTGCTCCAAAATAAGGGGAATTTCTGCTTTTTTTCCTCTAAATAAGTGGAATTTCTGTCTTTTTTTCCCAAAACAAAGGGAATTTCTGTATTTTTGCCCCATAATAAAAAAATTTCTGACTTATTATTCTGAAATAAGTGAAATTTCTGCAATTTTGCCCCAAAATAAGGGAAATTTCTGCCTTTTTGCCCCCAAATAATGGGAATTTCAGCTTTTTACCTCAAAATAAGGGGAATTTCTGCATTTTTGCCCCAAAATATGGGAACTGTCTGCCTTTTTGCCCCAAAATAAGGAAAATTTCTGCAATTTTGTACCAGAATAAAAAGAAATATCTGCCTTTTTGACCCAAAATTAGAAAATTTTTTTTTTTCGGAAATAAGTGAAATTTCTGCAATTTTACCCCAAAATAATTGAAATTTCTAAGTTTTGCCCCAAAATAAGGGAAATTTCTGCCTTTTTGCCCCCAAATAAGGGGAAGTTCAGCATTTTTACCTTAAAATAAGGGTAATTTCTGCATTTTTGCCCCAAAATAAGGGAAATTTCTGCCTTTTTGCCCCCAAATAATGGGAATTTCAGCTTTTTACCTCAAAATAAGGGGAATTTCTGCATTTTTGCCCCAAAATATGGGAACTGTCTGCCTTTTTGCCCCAAAATAAGGAAAATTTCTGCAATTTTGTACCAGAATAAAAGAAATATCTGCCTTTTTGACCCAAAATTAGAATTTTTTTTTCGGAAATAAGTGAAATTTCTGCAATTTTACCCCAAAATAATTGAAATTTCTAAGTTTTGCCCCAAAATAAGGGGAATTTCTCCTTTTTTGCCCCAAAATAAAGAAAATTTCAGCCTTTTTACCTGAAAATAAGTGAAATTACTGCAATTTTGCCCCAAATAAGGGAAATTTCCGCAATTTTGCCGCAAAATATGTGGAATTTCTTAATTTTGCCCCAAAATAAGGAGAATTTCTGCCTTTTTGCCACACAATTAGTGAAATTTCTGCAATTTTGCCCTAAAATAAAAGAAATTTCTGCAATTTTGCCACAAAATAAGGGGAATTTTTGTTTTTTTGCCCCACAATTAGGGAAAGTTCTGCAATTTTGCCCCAAAATAAGAAGAATTTCTGCCTTTTGCCCCAAAATATGGGGAATTTCAGCCTTTTTGTCTGAAAATAAGAAGAATGCATACTTTTTTGCCATAAAAAAGGGAAATTTCTTCATTTTTGCTCCAAAATAAGGGGAACTTTTGCCTTTTGGCCTCTAAATAAGTGGAATTTTTGTCTTTTTTCCCCAAAACAAAAAAAAATTCTGTCTTTTTGCCCCAAAAAAAGAAAAATTTCTGACTTATTACCCTGAAATAAGTGAAATTTCTGCACATTTGCCCCAAAATAAGAGAAATTTCTGCCTTTTGTCCCAAAATATGGGGAATTTCAGCATTTTACATCAAAATAAGGGAAATTTCTGATTTTTGCACCAAAATATGGAGGATTTCTGCCTTTTTGCCCCAAAATAAAGGGAATTTCGGCATTTTTGCACCAATATTAGGGGAATTTCTGCAATTTTGCACAAAAATACGGGTCATTTCTGCCTTTTTGCCCGAAATTAAGTGGAATTTCTGCCTTTTTTGTCCCGAAATAGGTGAAATTTCTTCAATTTTAGCCAAAAATTAGGGATTTCATCTTTTTGCCCCAAAATAAGGGGAATTTCTGCCATTTTGCCTGAAATATTTGAAATTTCTTAAATTTTACCCCAAAATAAGAGGAATTTCTGCCCTTTTGCCCCTAAATAATGGGAATTTCAGCATTTTTACCTCAAAATAAGGAAAATTTCTGCCTTTTTTCTCTGAAATAGGTGAAATTTCTTCATTTTTTTGTCAAAATAAGTGAAATTTCTGCAATTTTGCATCAAAATAAGGGAAATTTCTAAAATTTTCCTCACAATAAGTGGAATTTCTGAGTTTTGCCCCAAAATAAGGAGAATTTCTTTCTTTTTGCCCCAACATATAGGGAATTTCTGACTTTTTGACCCACAATTAGGGGAATTTCTGCAATTTTGCTCAAAAATATGGGGAATTTCTGTCTTTTTGCCTCTAAATAAGTGGAATTTCTGTCTTTTTCCCCCAAGACAAAGGGAATTTCTGTCTTTTTTGCCCCAAAATAAGGGGAATTTCTGACTCATTACCCTGAAATAAGTGAAATTTCTGCAATTTTGCCCCAATATAAGGGAAATTTCTGCCTTTTTGCTGTCAAATAAAGGGAATTGCAGCATTTTTACCTCAAAATAAGAGGAATTTCTGCATTTTTGCCACAAAATATATGGAATTTCTGTCTTTTTGCCCCATAATAAGAGAAATTTCTGCAATTTTGCACCAAAATAAGGGGAATTTCTCCTTTATTGCCCCAAAAGAAAGGAAATTTCAGCCTTTTTACCTGAAAATAAGTGAAATTACTGCAATTTTGCCCCAAATAAAGGAAATTTCTCCAATTTTGCCCCAAAATAAGTGGAATTTCTTAGTTTTGTCCCAAAATAAAAAGAATTTTTGCCTTTTTGCCCCACAATTAGTGAAATTTCTGCAATTTTGCCCTAAAATAATAGAAATTTTGCAATTTTTCCCCATAATAAAGGAAATTTCTGCAATTTTGCCCCAAAATAAGGGGAATTTCTGTTTTTTGCCCCATAATTAGGGAAGTTTCTGCAATTTTGCCCCAAAATAAGAAGAATTTCTGCTTTTTGCCCCAAAATATGGGGAATTTCTGCCTTTTTGTCTGAAAATAAGAAGAATGCATAACTTTTTGCCATAAAAAAGGGAAATTTCTTCATTTTTGCTCCAAAATGAGGGGAACTTTTGCCTTTTTGCCTCTAAATAAGTGAAATTTCTGTCTTTTTTCCCCAAAACAAATGAAATTTCTGTCTTTTTTGCCCCAAAATAAGAAAAATTTCTGACTTATTACCCTGAAATAAGTGAAATTTCTGCAAATTTGCCCCAAAATAAGAGAAATTTCTGCCTTTTGCCCCAAAATATGGGGAATTTCAGCATTTTACATCAAAATAAGGGAAATTTCTGATTTTTGCACCAAAATATGGAGAATTTCTGCCTTTTTGCCCCAAAATAAAAGGAATTTTTGCATTTTTGCACAATATTAGGGGAATTTCTGCAATTTTTCTCCAAAATACGGGTCATTTTTGCCTTTTTGCCCGAAATTAAGTGGAATTTCGCCTTTTTGTCCCGAAATAAGTGAAATTTCTTCAATTTTAGCCAAAAATTAGGGATTTCATTTTTTGCCCCAAAATAAGGGGAATTTCTGCCATTTTGCCCTGAAATATTTGAAATTTCTTAAATTTTACCCCAAAATAAGGGGTATTTCTGCCTCATTGCTTCTAAATAAGGGGAATTTCAGCCTTTTTACCTCAAAATAAAGAAAATTTCTGCCTTTTTTCTCTGAAATAAGTGAAATTTCTTCAATTTTTTGCCAAAATAAGTGAAATATCTGCAATTTTGTGTCAAAATAAGGGAAATTTCTGGAATTTTGCCCTAAAATAAGTGGAATTTCTGAGTTTTGCACCAAAATAAGGAGAATTTCTTTCTTATTGCCCCAACATATAGGGAATTTCTGCCTTTTTGCCCCACAATTAGGGGAATTTCTGCAATTTTGCTCAAAAATACGGGGAATTTCTGCCTTTTTGCCCGAAAATAAAGGGAATGCATACTTATTTGCCATAAAAAAGGAAAATTTCTTCATTTTTGCTCCAAAATAAGGGGAATTTTTGCCTTTTTGCCTCTAAATACGTGGATTTCTGTCTTTTTTCCCCAAAACAAAGGGAATTTCTGTCTCTTTTGCCCCAAAATAAGGAAAATTTCTGACTTATTACCCTGAAATAAGTGAAATTTCTGCAATTTTGCCCCAATATAAGGGAAAATTCTGCCTTTTTGCCCCCAAAGAGGGGGAATTTCAGCCTTTTTACCTAAAAATAAGGGGAATTTCTGCATTTTTGCCACAAAATTTATGGAATTTCTGCCTTTATGCCCCAAAATAAGGAAAATTTCTGCCTTTTTTCTCTGAAATAAGTGAAATTACTGCAATTTTGCCCCAAAATAAGGGAAATTTCTGAGTTTTGCCCCAAAAGAAGAAGAATTTCTGTCTTTTTGCCCCAACATATAAAGAATTTCTGCCTTCTTGCCCCACAATTAGGGGAATTTCTGCAATTTTTCTCCAAAATGCGGGGGATTTCTGCCTTTTTGCATGAAAATAAGGGGAATGTTTACCTTTGCCATAAAAAAGGGAAATTTCTTCATTTTTGCTCCAAAATAAGGGGAATTTCTGCCTTTTTGCCTCTAAATAAGTGGAATTTCTGTCTTTTTCCCCCAAAACAAAGAGAATTTCTGTCTTTTTTGCCCCAAAATAAGAAAAATTTCTGCATTTTGCCCCAAAATAATGGGAATTTTTGCCTTTTTGCCCCTAAATAAGAAAAAATTTCGCTTTTTTTCTCTGAAATAAGTGAAATTTCTGCAATTTTGCCCTAAAATAAGGGAAATTTCTGCAATTTTATGCCATAATTAGGTAAATTTCTGCAATTTTGCCCCAAAATATGGGGAATTTCTGTTTTTTGCCCCCAAATAAGGAAAATTTCTTCAATTTTGCCCTAAAATAAGGGGAATTTCTGCCTTTTGCCTCAAAATAAGGTGAATTTCTGCCCTTTTGCCCCTAAATAAGTAAAATTACTGTATTATTTATTCCAAAATTAGGTGAATTTCTGCAATTTTGCTCCATAATACGGAGATTTTCTGCCTTTTTAGCCAAAAAAAGGAGAATTTCTGCCATTTTGCCACAAAATAAGTGAAATTTCTGCAGTTTTACCCCAAAATAAGGGGAATTTCTGCCTTTTTGCCCCGAAATTAGAGGAATTTTTGTAATTTTGCTCAGAAATACGGGGAATTTCTGCCTTTTTGCCTGAAATAACAAAAAATGTATACCTTTTTGCCATAAAAAGGGAAATTTCTTCATTTTTGCCCGAAAATAAGAGAATTTTCCGCATTTTTGACTCAAAATAAGTCAAATTTTTGCCTCTTCCCCAAAAATAAATGAAATTTCTATCTTTTTGCCCCAAAATAAAGGGAATATCTGACTTTTTGGCCAAAAATAAAAGGAATTTCAGACTTTTTACCTCAAAATAAAGGTAATTTCTTCCTTTTTGCCCCAAAATATGGGGAATTTCTGCTTTTTGCCCCAAAATAAGAAAAATTTCTGAAATTTTGTACCAAAATAAAAGAAATTTCTGTCTTTTTGCCCCAAAATAAGAAAATTTCTGCCTTTTTTTTCCAAAAATAAGTGAAATTTCTGATATTTTGCCCCAAAATAAGGGAAATTTCTGAAATTTTGCCCCAATGTAAAGGAAATTTTTACAATTTAGCCCCAAAATAAGAGGAATTTCTGATTTTTGCTCCTGAAAACAGGAGATTTTCTGCCTTTTTGCCCGAAAATTATGAGAATTTCGGCAATTTTGCTTCCAAATATAGGGAATTTCAGCCTTTTAGCCCCAAAATATAGGGAATTTCTGCATTTTCCCCCAATATTTGGGGAATTTCTGGAATTTACCTCTAAATAAAAGGAATTTCTGCATTTTACCTCAAAATAAGAAGAATTTCTGCCTTTTGTTCCAAAATATGGGGAATTTCTGCCTTTTTGTTCCAAAATAAAGAAAATTTCTTCAATTTTGTACTATAATAAAAGAAATTTCTGCTTTTTGCCCCACAATAAGGAGAATTTTTAACTTTTTGCCCTGAAATAAATGAAATTTCTGCAATTTTGCCCGGAAATAAGGGAAATTTGTGCCTTTTTGCCCCAAAATAAGTGGAATTTCTGCATTTTGCCCCAAAATATGGGGAATTTCTGCCTTTTTGTCCGAAAATAAGAAGAATGCATAACTTTTTGGAATAAAAAGGGAAATTTCGTCATTTTTGCTCCAAAATAAGGGGAATTTTTGCCTTTTTGCCTCTAAATAAGTGGAATTTCTGTCTTTTTTGTCCTAAAATAAGGAAAATTTCTGACTTATTACCCTGAAATAAGTGAAATTTCTGCAATTTTGCCCCAATATAAGGGAAATTTCTGCCTTTTTGCCCCCAAATAAGGTGGATTTCAGCCTTTTTACCTCAAAATAACGGGAATTTCTTCATTTTTGCCACAAAATATTAGGAATTTCTGCCTTTTTGCCCCAAAATAAGGAAAATTTCTGCCTTTTTTCTCTGAAATAAGTGAAATTTCTGCAATTTTGCCCCAAAGTAAGTGAAATTTCTGCAATTTTGCCCCAAAATAAGTAATATTTCTGGAATTTTGCCCCAAAATAAGTGGAATTTCTGAGTTTTGCCCTAAAATAAGGAGAATTTCTGCCTTTTTGCCCCACAATTAGGGGAATTTCTGCAATTATGCTCCAAAATACGGGGAATTTCTGCCTTTTTGCCCGAAAATAAGGAGAATGCATACCTTTTTGCCATAAAAAAAATTTCTTCATTTTTTCCTCAAAATAAGGAAAATTTTTGCCATTTTACCCTGAAATCTGTGAAATTTCTGAGATTTTACCCCAAAATAAGGTGAATTTCTGCCTTTTTGCCCCAAAATAATGGCAATTTCTGCCTTTTTGCCCCAAAATAAGAAAAATTTTTGCTTTTTTTCTCTGAAATAAGTGAAATTTCTGCAATTTTGCCCTTGAATAAGGGAAATTTCTGCAATTTTTCCCTATAATAAGGGAATTTTCTGCAATTTTGCCCCAAAATACAAGGAAATTCTGTTTTTTGCCCCCAAATAAGGGAAATTTCTGCAATTTTGCCAAAAATAAGGGGAATTTCTGCTTTTTGCCCCAAAATAAGGAGAACTTCTGCCTTTTTACCCCAAAGTAAAAAAAATTACTGTATTTTTTACCCCTAAATTAGGTGAATTTCTGCAATTTTACTCCAAAATACGGGGATTTTTGCCTTTTTGCCCGAAATTAAAGGGAATATATACCTTTTTGCCATAAAAAAAGGAAATTTCTTCATTTTTGCTCCAAAATAAGGGGATTTTCTAACTTTTTGACTCAAAATAAGTGCCATTTCTGCCTTTTGCCCAAAAATAAACGAAATTTCTCTCTTTTTTCCAAAAATAAGGTGAATTTCTGACATTTTGTTTCAAAATAAGGGGAATTTCAGCCTTTTTACCTCAAAATAAGGGAAATTTCTGCCTTTTTGCCCCCAAAATAAAGGGAATTTCTGCATTTTTGCACCAATATTAGGGGAATTTCTGCAATTTTGCTCCAAAATACAGGTCATTTCTGCCTTTATGCAAGAAATTAAGTGGAATTTATGCCTTTTTGTCCCGAAATAAGTGAAATTTCTTCAATTTTAGCCAAAAATTAGGGATTTTCTTTTTGCCCCAAAATAAGGGGAATTTCTGCCATTTTGCCCTGAAATATTTGAAATTTCTGCAATTTTACCCAAAAATAAGGGGAATTTCTGCCTTTTTGCTCCAAAATAAGAGGAAATTCAGTCTTATTACCTCAAAATAAGGGGAATTTCTGCCATTTTGCCCCAAAATATAAGGAATTTCTGCCTTTTTGCCCCAAAATAAGGAAAATTTCTGCAATTTTCTCCCAAAATAAGGAAAATTTCACTTTTTGCACCAAAATAAAGGAAGTTTCAGTTTTTTTACCTGAAAATATGTGAAATTTCTGCAATTTTGCCCCAAATAAGGGAAATTTCTGCAATTTTGTCCTAAAATAAAGGAAATTTCTGGAATTTTGCCCCAAGATAAAAGAAATTTCTGATTTTTGCCTCAAAATATAGATAATTTCTGCCTTTTGCCCCAAAATTAGGGGAATTTCTGCAATTTTGCTCCAAAATACGGGGAATTTCTGCCTTTTTGCCCGAAAATAAGAAGAATGCATACCTTTTTGCCATAAAAAAGGGGAATTTCTTCATTTTTGCTCCAAAATAAGGGGAATTTCTGCCTTTTTGCCTCTAAATAAGTGGAATTTTTGTATTTTCCCCAAAAACAAAAGGAATTTCTGTCTTTTTTGCCACAAAATAAAGAAAATTTCTGACTTATTACCCTGAAATAAGTGAAAGTTCTGCAATTTTGCCCCAAAAAAGGAAAATTTCTGCCTTTTTGCCCTGAAATATGTGAAATTTCTTCAATTTTACCCCAAAATAAGGTGAATTTCTGCCTTTTGGCCCCAAAATAATGGGAATTTCTGCCTTTTTGCCCCCAAAAAAGAAAAATTTTACCTTTTTTTCTCTGAAATAAGTGAAATTTCTTCAATTTTGCCATAAAATAAGGAAAATTTCTGCAATTTTTCCCCATAATAAGGGAAATTTCTGCAATTTTGCCCAAAAATAAGGGGAATTTATGTTTTTTGCCCCCAAATAAGAGAAATGTCTGCAATTTTGCCCTAAAATGAGGGGAATTTCTGCATTTTGCCCCTAAATAATGAGAATTTCTGCCTTTTTGCCCTAAAATAAAGAAAATTACTGTATTTTTTACCCCAAAATTAGGTGAATTTCTGCAATTTTGCTCCAAAATACAGGGATTTTCTGCCTTTTTCGCCAATAATAAGGAGAATTTCTGCCATTTTGCCGCGAAATAAGTGAAATTTCTGCAGTTTTACCACAAAATAAGGGGATTTTCTGCCTTTTTGCCCCAAAATTAGGGGAATTTCTGCAATTTTGCTCCAAAATACGGGGAGTTTCTGCCTTTTGCCTGAAAATAAAGGGAATGTATACCTTTTTGCCATTAAAAAGGGAAATTTTTTCATTTTAGCCCGAAAATAAGGGGATTTTCCGCCTTTTTGACTCAAAATAAGTGCAATTTCTTCCTTTTCCCCAAAAATAAACGAAATTTCTGTCTTTTTGCCCCAAAATAAGGGGAATTTCTGACTTTTTGCCCTGAAATATTTGAAATTTCTGCAATTTTACCCCAAAATAAGGGGAATTTCTGCATTTTTGCCCCAAAATATAAGGAAATTCTGCCTTTTTGCCACAAAGTAAAGAAAATTTCTGCAATTTTGCCCCAAAATATTAGGAATGTCTCCCTTTTTGCCTCAAAATAAAGGAAATTTCAGCCTTTTTACCTGAAAATAAGTAAAATTTCTGCAATTTTGCCCCAAATAAGGGAAATATCTGCAATTTTGCCCCAATATAAGGTAAATTCCTGCAATTTTGCCCCAAAATATAGGAAATTTCTGATTTTTGCTGCAAAATAAAGGGAATTTCTGCCTTTTGCCCCAAAATTAGGGTAATTTCTGCAATTTTGCTCCAAAATACGGGGAATTTCTGCCTTTTTGCCTGAAAATAAGAGAAATGCATACCTTTTTGCCATAAAAAAGGGAAATTTCTTCATTTTTGCTCCAAAATAAAAGGGATTTCTGCCTTTTTGCTTCTATGTAAGTGGAATTTCTTTTTTTTTCCCCCAAAACAAAGGGAATTTCTGTCTTTTTTGCCCCATAATAAGAAAAATTTCTGACTTTTTACCCGGAAATAAGTGAAATTTCTGCAATTTTGCCCCAAAATAAGGGAAATTTCTGCATTTTTGCAATCAAATAAAGGGAATTTCAGCCTTTTTACCTCAAAATAAGGGGAATATCTGCATTTTTGCCAAAAAATATTAGGAATTTCTACGTTTTGCCCCAATTAAGGAAAATTTCTCACTTATTACCCTGAAATAAGTGAAATTTCTGCAACTGTGCCCCAAAATAAGGGAAATTTCTGCAATTTTGCCCCAAAATAAGGGAAATTTCTGGAATTTTGCCCCAAAATAAGTGGAATTTCTGAGTTTTGCCCCAATATAAGGAGAATTTCTGTCTTTTTGCCCCAACAAATAGGGAATTTCTGCCTTTTTGCCCCACAACTAAGGGAATTTCTGCAATTTTGCTCCAAAATATAAAGAATTTCTGCCTTTATGCCCGAATATAAGGGGAATGCATACCTATTTGCCATAAAAAAGGGAAATTTCTTCATTTTTGTTACAAAATAATGGGAATTTCTGCCTTTTTGGCTCTAAATAAGTGGAATTTCTGTCTTTTTCCCCCAAAACAAAGGAAATATCTGTCTTTTTTGCCCCAAAATAAGGGGAATTTCTGACTTATTACCCTGAAATAAGTGAAAATTCTGCCATTTTGCCCCGCAATAAGGGAAATTTCTGCCTTTTTGCCACAAAATAAGAAAAATTTCTGCAATTCTGTACCAAAATAAAAGAAATTTTTACAATTTTCCCCGAAAATAAGGGAAATTTCTGATTTTTGCCTCGAAATAAGGAGAATTTCTGTATTTTTTCCCCAAAATAAAGGGAATTTCTGCCTTTTTGCCCCAAAAATAGGGAAGTTTCTGCAATTTTGCTACAAAATACAAAAAATTTCTGCCTCTTTTCCCGAAAATAAGGGAAACTTCTTTCGATTTGCCCCAAATAAAGGGAATTTCTGCATTCTTGCCCCAATATGTGAAATTTCTGCAATTTTGCCCCAAATAAGGGAAATTTCTGCAATTTTGTCCTAAAATAAAGGAAATTTCTGGAATTTTGCCCCAAGATAAAAGAAATTTCTGATTTTTGCCTCAAAATATAGATAATTTCTGCCTTTTGCCCCAAAATTAGGGGAATTTCTGCAATTTTGCTCCAAAATACGGGGAATTTCTGCCTTTTTGCCTGAAATTAAGGGGATTTTCTGCGTTTTTGCCCCCAAACAAGGGAAATTTCTGCAATTTTATCCCAAATAAGGGGAATTTCTGCCATTTTGTTCTGAAATATCTGAAATGTCTGCAATTTTACCCCAAAATAAGGTGAATTTCTGCCTTTTTGCCCCAAAATAATGGGAATTTCTGCCTTTTGACACACAATAAGAAAAATTTTTGCTTTTTTTCTCTGAAATAAGTGAAATTTCTGCAATTTTGACTTAAAATAAAAGAAATTTCTCCAATTTTTCCCCATAATAAAGGAATTTTCTGCAATTTTGCCCCAAAATAAAGGGAATTTCTGTTTTTTGTCCCCAAATAAGGGAAATTTCTGCAATTTTGCCCCAAAATAAAAGGTATTTCTCCCTTTTTGCCTCAAAATAAAGGAAATTTCAGCCTTTTTACCAGAATATAAGTGAAATTTCAGCCTTTTTACCTGAATATAAGTGAAATTTCTGCAATTTTGCCCCAAAATAAGGTAAATTCCTGCAATTTTGCCCCAAAATAAAGCAAATTTCTGATTTTTGCTTCAAAATAAAGGGAAATTCTGCCTTTTGCCATAAAATTAGGGGAATTTCTGCAATTTTGCTCCAAAATACGGGGAATTTCTGCCTTTTGCCCGTAAATAAGAGAAATGCATAACTTTTTGCCATAAAAAAGGGAAATTTCTTCATTTTTGCTCCAAAATAAGGGGAATTTCTGCCTCTTTGCTTCTAAATAAGTGGAATTTCTTTCTTTTTCCCCCAAAACAAAGGGAATTTCTGTCTTTTTTGCCCCAAAATAAGGGGAATTTCTGACTTATTACCCTGAAATAAGTGAAATTTCTGCAATTTTGCCCCAAAATAAGGGAAATTTCTGCAATTTTGCTCTAAAATAAGTGGAATTTCTGAGTTTTGCCCCAATATAATGAGAATTTCTGTCTTTTTGCCCCAACAAATAGGGAATTTCTGCCTTTTTGCCCCACAACTAAGGGAATTTCTGCAATTTTGCTCCAAAATACGGAGAATTTCTGCCTTTTTGCCCGAATATAAGGGGAATGCATACCTATTTGCCATAAAAAAGGGAAATTTCTTCATTTTTGTTACAAAATAAGGGGAATTTCTGCCTTTTTGGCTCTAAATAAGTGGAATTTCTGTCTTTTTCCCCCAAAACAAAGGAAATTTCTGTCTTTTTTGCCTTAAAATAAGGGGAATTTCTGACTTATTACCCTGAAATAAGTGAAAATTCTGCCATTTTGCCCCGCAATAAGGGAAATTTCTGCCTTTTTGCCCCCAAATAAGGGGAATTTCAGCCTTTTTACCTCATAATAATGGGAATCTCTGCCTTTTTGCCCTAAAATAAGGAAAATTTCTGTATTTTTGCCCCAAAATAAAGAAAATTTCTGCAATTTTGTACCAAAATAAAAGTAATTTCTGACTTTTTGTCCCAAAATAAGAGAAATTTCTGCGTTTTTTCCCTGAAATAAGTGAAAGTTCTGTAATTTTGCCCCAACATAAGGGGAATTTCTGACTTTTTGCCCTGAAATAAGGAGAATTTCTGTCTTTTTGCCCCAAAATAATGTGAATTTCTGCATTTTCCTTCAAAATTAGGAGAATATGTGCAATTTTGCTCAAAATACGGGGAATTTCTGCCTTATTGCACCAAAATAAAGGGAATTTCTGCATTTTTGCACCAATATAAGGGGAATTTCTGAAATTTTGCTCCAAAATACGGGGAATTTCAACCTTATTGCCCAAAATAAAGTGGAATTTCTGCCTTTTTGCACTGAAATATTTGAAATTTCCGCAATTTTACGCAAAAATAAGGGGAATTTCTGTTTTGGGCCCCAAAATTAGGAGAATTTCTGCTTTTTGCCCCAAAATAAGGCAAATTTCTCACTTTTTGCCCTGAAATAAGTGAAATTTCTGCAATTTTGCCCCAAAATAAGGGGAATTTCTGCCTTTTTGCCAAAATAAGGGGAATTTCAGCATTTTACCTCCAAATAGAAGGAATTTCTACCTTTTTGCCACAAAATATGGGGAATTTCTGCCTATTGCCCCCAAATAAGAAAAATTTTTGCTTTTCTGCCCCAATTAACAGGAATTTCCTCCTTTTTGCCACAAAGTAAAGGGAATTTCTGCAATTTTGTTCCAAAATAAGGGGAATTTCAGCTTATTTCCTCAAAATAAGGGGAATTTCTGCCTTTTGCCCACAATATGGGGAATTTCTGACTTTTTGTTCTAAAATAAGGAAAATTTCTTCAATTTTGTACCAAAATAAAAGTAATTTCTGACTTTTTGCCCTGAAATAAATGAAATTTCTACAATTTTGCCCAAAAAAAGGGAAATTTGTGTCTTTTTGCCCCAAAATGAGGGGAATTTCTGCCTTTTTGCCTCAAAATAAAGGGAATTTCAGCCTTTTTGCAACAAAATATGGGGAATTTCTGCCTTTTTGCCACAAAATAAGGGGAATTTCTGCAATTCTGTGCCAAAATAAAAGAAATTTTTACAATTTTGCCCGAAAATAAGGGAAATATCTGATTTTTGCCCCGAAATAAGGAGAATTTCTGTATTTTTTCCCCAAAATAAAGGGAATTTCTGCCTTTTTGCCCCAAAATTAGGGGAGTTTCTGCAATTTTGCTTCAAAATACAAAAAATTCTGCCTCTTTTCCCAAAAATAAGGGGAACTTCTTTCGATTTGCCCCAAATAAAGGGAATTTCTGCATTCTTGCCTCAATATTAGGGGAATTTCTGCAATTTTGCTCCAAAATACGGGGAATTTCTGCCTTTTTGACTGAAATTAAGGGGATTTTCTGCGTTTTTGCCCCCAAACAAGGGAAATTTCTGCAATTTTATCCCAAATAAGGGGAATTTCTGCCATTTTGCCCTGAAATATCTGAAATGTCTGCAATTTTACCCCAAAATAAGGTGAATTTCTGCCTTTTTGCCCCAAAATAATGGGAATTTCTGCCTTTTGCCACACAATAAGAAAAATTTTTGCTTTTTTTCTCTGAAATAAGTGAAATTTCTGCAATTTTGCCTTAAAATAAAAGAAATTTCTCCAATTTTTCCCCATAATAAAGGAATTTTCTGCAATTTGCCCCAAAATAAAGGGAACTTCTGTTTTTTGTCCCCAAATAAGGGAAATTTCTGCAATTTTGCCTCAAAATAAAAGGTATTTCTCCCTTTTTGCCTCAAAATAAAGGAAATTTCAGCCTTTTTACCTGAATATAAGTGAAATTTCTGCAATTTTGCCCCAAAATAAGGTAAATTCCTGCAATTTTGCCCCAAAATTAAGGAAATTTCTGATTTTTGCTCCAAAATAAAGGGAATTTCTGCCTTTTGCCATAAAATTAGGGGAATTTCTGCAATTTTGCTCCAAAATACGGGAAATTTCTGCCTTTTGCCCGTAAATAAAAGAAATGCATACCTTTTTGCCATAAAAAAAGGAAATTTCTTCATTTCTGCTCCAAAATAAGTGGAATTTTTGCCTTTTTGCTTCTAATTAAGTGGAATTCCTTTCTTTTTCCCCCTAAACAAAGGGAATTTCTGTCTTTTTTGCCCCAAAATAAGGGGAATTTCTGACTTATTACCCTGAAATTAGTGAAATTTCTGCAATTTTGCCCCAAAATAAGGGAAATTTCTGCATTTTTGCAACCAAATAAAAGGAATTTCAGCCTTTTTACCTCAAAATAAGGGGAATATCTGCATTTTTGCCAAAAAATATTAGGAATTTCTGCCTTTTGCCCCAAATAAGGAAAATTTCTCACTTATTACCCTGAAATAAGTGAAATTTCTGCAATTGTGCCCCAAATTAAGAGAAATTTCTGCAATTTTGCCCCAAAATAAGGGAAATTTCTGCAATTTTGCTCTAAAATATGTGGAATTTCTGAGTTTTGGCCCAATATAAGGAGAATTTCTGTCTTTTTGCCCCAACAAATAGAGAATTTCTGCCTTTTTGCCCCAAAACTAAGGGAATTTTTGCAATTTTGCTCCAAAATACGGGGAATTTCCGCCTTTATGCCTGAATATAAGGGGAATGCATACCTATTTGCCATAAAAATGGGAAATTTCTTCATTTTTGTTACAAAATAAGGGGAATTTCTGCCTTTTAGGCTCTAAATAAGTGGATTTTCTGTCTTTTTCCCCCAAAACAAAGGAAATTTCTGTCTTTTTTGCCCCAAAATAAGGGGAATTTCTGACTTATTACCCTGAAATAAGTGAAAATTCTGCCATTTTGCCACGCAATAAGGAAAATTTCTGCCTTTTTGCACCCAAATAAGGGGAATTTCAGCCTTTTTACCTCATAATAATGGGAATCTCTGCCTTTTTGCCCTAAAATAAGGAAAATTTCTGTATTTTTGCCCCAAAATAAAGAAAATTTCTGCAATTTTGTACCAAAATAAAAGTAATTTCTGAATTTTTGTCCCAAAATAAGAGAAATTTCCGCGTTTTTTCTCTGAAATAAGTGAAAGTTCTGTAATTTTGCCCCAAAAAAGGGGAATTTCTGACTTTTTGCCCTGAAATAAGGAGAATTTCTGTCTTTCTGCCCCAAAATAATGTGAATTTCTGCATTTTCCTTCAAAATTATGGGAATATGTGCAATTTTGCTCAAAATACGGGGAATTTCTGCCTTATTGCACCAACATAAAGGGAATTTCTGCATTTTTGCACCAATATAAGGGGAATTTCTGAAATTTTGCTCCAAAATACGGGGAATTTCAACCTTATTGCCCGAAATAAAGTGGAATTTCTGCCTTTTTGCCCTGAAATATTTGAAATTTCCGCAATTTTACCCAAAAATAAGGGGAATTTCTGTTTTCGGCCCCACAATTAGGAGAATTTCTGCTTTTTGCCCCAAAATAAGGCAAATTTCTAACTTTTTGCCCTGAAATAAGTGAAATTTCTGCAATTTTGCCCCAAAATAAGGGGAATTTGTGTTTTTTTGCCAAAATAAGGGGAATTTCAGCATTTTACCTCCAAATAAGGGGAATTTCTGCCTTTTTGCCACAAAATATGGGGAATTTCTGCCTATTGCCCCCAAATAAGAAAAATTTTTGCTTTTCTGCCCCAATTAACAGGAATTTTTTCCTTTTTGCCACAAAGTAAAGGGAATATCTGCCTTTTTGCCCCAAAATAACGGGAATTTCAGCTTTTTACCTCAAAATAAGGGGAATTTATGCCTTTTGCCCACAATATGGGGAATTTCTGACTTTTTGTTCCAAAATAAGGAAAATTTCTTCAATTTTGTATCAAAATAAAAGTAATTTCTGACTTTTTGCCCTGAAATAATTGAAATTTCTGCAATTTTGCCCGAAAAAAAAGGAAATTTGTGTCTTTTTGCCTCAAAATGAGGGGAATTTCTGCCTTTTTGCCCCAAAATATAGGGAATTTCAGCATTTTACCTCAAAATTAAGGGAATTTCAGCCTTTTTGCAACAGAATATGGGGAATTTCTGCCTTTTTGCCACAAAATAAGAAAAATTTCTGCAATTCTGTACCAAAATAAAAAAAAATTTTTACAATTTTGCCCGAAAATAAGGGAAATCTGATTTTTGCCCCGAAATAAGGAGAATTTCTGTATTTTTGCCCCAAAATAAAGGGAATTTCTGCCTTTTTGCCCCAAAATTAGGGGAGTTTCTGCAATTATGCTTCAAAATACAGGAAATTTCTCCCTCTTTTCCCGAAAATAAGGGGAACTTTTTCCGATTTGCCCCAAATAAAGGGAATTTCTGCATTCTTGCCCCAATATTAGGGGAATTTCTGCAATTTTACCCCAAAATAAGGTGAATTTCTGCATTTTTGCCCCAAAATAATGGGAATTTCTGCCTTTTTGCCCCACAATAATGGGAATTTCTGCCTTTTTGCCCCACAATAAGAAAAATTTTTGCTTTTTTTCTCTGAAATAAGTGAAATTTCTTCAATTTTGCCTTAAAATAAAAGAAATTTCTGCAATTTTTTTACATAATAAAGGAATTTTCTGCAATTTTCCCCAAAATAAAGGGAATTTCTGTTTTTTGTCCCCAAATAAGGGAAATTTCTGCAATTTTGCCCCAAAATAAAAGGTATTTCTCCTTTTTTGCCTCAAAATAAAGGAAATTTCAGCCTTTTTACCTGAAAATAAGTGAAATTTCTGCATATTTGCCCCAAATAAGGGAAATTTCTGCAATTTTGCCCTAAAATAAGGGGAATTTCTGCCTTTTGCCCCTAAATAAGGAGAATTTCTGCCTTTTTGCCCCAAAATGAAGAAAATTACTGTATTTTTTACCCCCAAAATAGGTGAATTTCTGCAATTTTGCTCCAAAATACAGGAATTTTCTGCCTTTTTTGCCAATAATAAGAAAAACTTCTGCCATTTTGCCGCGAAATAAGTGAAATTTCTGCAGTTTTACCACAAAATAAGGGGATTTTCTGCCTTTTTGCCCCAAAATTAGGGGAATTTCTGAAATTTTGTTCCAAAATACGGGGAATTTCTGCCTTTTTGCCCGAAAATAAAGAAAATGTATACCTTTTTGCCATTAAAAAGGGAAATTTCTTCATTTTTGCCCGAAAATAAGGGGATATTCCGCCTTTTTTACTCAAAATAAGTTCAATTTCTGCCTTTTCTCCAAAAATAAACGAAATTTCTGTCTTTTTGCCCCAAATTAAGGGGAATTTCTGACTTTTTGCCCCAAAAGAAAGGGAATTTCTGCCTTTTTGCCCCAAAATTAGGGGAGTTTCTGCAATTTTGCTTCAAAATACAGGAAATTTCTGCCTCTTTTCCCGAAAATAAGGGGAACTTCTTCCGATTTGCCCCAAATACAGGGAATTTCCGCATTTTTCCCCAATATTAGGGGAATTTCTGCAATTTTGCTCCAAAATACAAGGAATTTCTGCCTTTTTGCCCGAAATTAAGGGGATTTTCTGCGTTTTTGCCCCCAAACAAGAAAAACTTTTCCAATTTTATCCCAAATAAGGGGAATTTCTGCCTTTTTGCCCCAATATAATGGGAATTTCTGCCTTTTTGCCCCACAATAGGAAAAATTTTTGTTTTTTTTCTCTGAAATAAGTGAAATTTCTGCAATTTTGCATTAAAATAAAAGAAATTTCTTCAATTTTTTTCCATAATAAAGGAATTTTCTGCAATTTTGCCCCAAAATAAAGGGAATTTCTGTGTTTTTTCCCCAAATAAGGGAAATTTCTGCAATTTTGTTCTAAAATAAGGGAATTTCTGCCTTTTGCCCCAAAATAAGAGGAATTTTTACCTTTTTGTCCCCAAATAAAGAAAATTACTGCATGTTTTACCCCAAAATTAGGTGAATTTCTGCAATTTTGCTCCAAAATACGGGGATTTTCTGCATATTTCGCCGAAAATAAGGGGAATTTCTGCCATTTTGCCGCAAAATAAGTGAAATTTCTGCAGTTTTACCCCAAAATAAGGGGAATTTCTGCATTTTTGGCCCCAAAATTATGGGAATTTCTGCAATTTTGCTCCAAAATACGGGGAATTTCTGCCTTTTTGCCCGAAAATAAAGGGAATGTATACCTTTTTGCCATAAAAAAGGGAAATTTCTTCATTTTTACCCTAAAATAAGGGGATTTTCCGCATTTTTGACAAAAAATAAGTGCAATTTCTGACTTTTCCCTAAAAATAAACAAAATTTCTGTCTTTTTGCCCCCAAATAAGCGGAATTTCTGACGTTTTGCCCTAAAATAAGTTAAATTTCTAAAATTTTTCCCCAAAATAAGGTAAATGTATGCTTTTTGCCCCAAAATAAGGGGAATTTCTGCCTTTTTGCCCCAAAATAAGGGGAATTTCAGCCTTTTTACCTCAAAATAATCGGAATTTCTGCATTTCTGACCCAAAATATGGAAAATTTCTGGCTTTTTGCCCAAAAATAAGAAACATTTCTGAAATTTGGAACCAAAATAAAAGAAATTTCTGCCTTTTTGCCCCAAAATAAGAAAATTTCTGCTTTTTTTTCCTGAAATAAGTGAAATTTCTGCAATTTTGCCCCAAAATAAGGGAAATTTCTGCAATTTTGCCAAATGTAAAGGAAATTTCTATAATTTTCCTCAAAATAAGAGGAATTTCTGACTTTTTGCTCCCAAAAAAAGGAGATTTTCTGTCTTTTTGCCCCAAAATAAAAAAAATTTCTGCCCTTTTGCCCGAAAATTATGAGAATTTCTGCAATTTTGCTTTAAAATACGGGTAATTTCTTCCTTTTAGCCCAAAATAAAGGGATTTTCTGAATTTTACCCCAATATTTGGGGAATTTTTGCATTTTACCTCTAAATAAGGGGAATTTCTGCATTTTACCTCAAAATAAGAAGGATTTCTGCCTTTTGCCCCAAAATATGGCTAATTTCTGCCTTTACGTTCAAAAATAAGGAAAACTTCTTCAATTTTGTATCATAATAAAAGAAATTTCTGATTTTTGCACCAAAATACGGGGAATTTCTGAATTTTTGCTCTGAAATAAATAAAATTTCTGCAATTTTGCCCGAAAATAAACGAAATTTGTGCCTTTTTTCCCCAAATTAAGGGGAATTTCGGCCTTTGCCCCAAAATATGGGGAATTTCATCATTTTACCTCAAAATAAGGGAAATTTCAGCCTTTTTGCACCAAAATATGGAGAATTTCTGCATTTTGCCCCAAAATAAAGGGAATTTCTGCATTTTTGCACCAATATTAGGGGAATTTCTGCAATTTTGCTCCAAAATACGGGTCATTTCTGCCTTTTTGCCTGAAATTAAGTGGAATTTCTGCCTTTTTGTCCCAAAATAAGTGAAATTTCTTCAATTTTAGCCAAAAATTAAGGATTTCATCTTTTTGCCCCAAAATAAGTGGAATTTCTGCCATTTTGCCCTGAAATATTTGAAATTTCTGCAGTTTTACCACAAAATAAGGAAAATTTCTGCCTTTTTGCCCCAAAATAAGGGGAATTTCAGCCTTTTTACCTCATAATAATGGGAATCTCTGCCTTTTTGCCCTAAAATATGGAAAATTTCTGTATTTTTGCCCCAAAATAAAGAAAATTTCTGCAATTTTGTAACAAAATAAAAGTAATTTCAGCATTTTGTCCCAAAATAAGAGAAATTTCCACGTTATTTCCCTGAAATAAGTAAAATTTTTGTAATTTTGCCCCAAAATAAGGGGAATTTCTGACTTTTTGCCCTGAAATAAGGAGAATTTCTGTCTTTTTGCCCCAAAATAATGTTAATTTCTGCATTTTCCTTCAAAATTAGGGGAATATGTGCAATTTTGCTCAAAATACGTGGAATTTCTGCCTTATTGCAACAAAATAAAGGGAATTTTTGCATTTTTGCACCAATATTAGGGGAATTTCTGAAATTTTGCTCCAAAATACGGGGAATTTTAACCTTATTGCCCGAAATAAAGTGGAATTTCTGCCTTTTTGCCCTGAAATATTTGAAATTTCCGCAATTTTTCCCAAAATAAGGGGAATTTCTGTTTTTGGCCCCAAAATTACAAGAATTTCTGTTTTTTGCCCCAAAATAAGGCAAATTTCTGACTTTTTTCCCTGAAATAAGTGAAATTTCTGCAATTTTGCCACGAAATAAGAAGAATTTCTGCCTTTTTGCCAAAATAAGGAGAATTTCAGCATTTTACCTCCAAATAAGGGGAATTTCTGCCTTTTTGCCACATAATATGGGGAATTTCTGCCTATTGCCCCCAAATAAGAAAAATTTTTGCTTTTCTGCCCCAGTTAACAGGAATTTCCTCCTTTTTCAACAAAGTAAAGGGAATTTCTGCCTTTTTCCCCCAAATAACGGGAATTTCAGCTTTTTACCTCAAAATAAGGGGAATTTCTGCCTTTTGCCCACAATATGGGGAATTTCTGAATTTTTGTTCCAAAATAAGGAAAATTTCTTCAATTTTGTACCAAAATAAAAGTAATTTCTGACTTTTTGCCCTGAAATAAATGAAATTTCTGCAATTTTGCCCGAAAAAAAGGGAAATTTGTGTCTTTTTGCCCCAAAATGAGGGGAATTTCTGCCTTTTTGCACCAAAATTAGGGAAGTTTCTGCAATTTTGCTTCAAAATACAGGAAATTTCAGCCTCTTATCCCGAAAATAAGAGGAACTTCTTCCGATTTGCCCCAAAAAAAGGGAATTTCTGCATTTTTCCCCAATATTAGGGGAATTTCTGCAATTTTGCTCCAAAATACAAGGAATTTCTGACTTTTTGCCCGAAATTAAAGGGATTTTCTGCGTTTTTGCCCCCAAACAAGAGAAATTTCTGCAATTTTATCCCAAAAAAGGGGATTTTTGCCTTTTTGCCCCAATATAATGGGAATTTCTGCCTTTTTGCCCCACAATAAGAAAAATTTTTGCTTTTTTTCTCTGAAATAAGTGAAATTTCTGCAATTTTGCATTAAAATAAAAGAAATTTCTTCAATTTTTTTCCATAATAAAGGAATTTTCTGCAAATTTGCCCCAAAATAAAGGGAATTTCTGTGTTTTGTCCCCAAATAAGGGAAATTTCTGCAATTTTGTTCTAAAATAAGGGAATTTCTGCTTTTTGCCCCAAAATAAGAGGAATTTTTACCTTTTTGCCCCCAAATAAAGAAAATTACTGCATGTTTTACCCCTAAATTAGGTGAATTTCTGCAATTTTGCTCCAAAATACGGGGATTTTCTGCATATTTCGCCGAAAATAAGGGGAATTTCTGCCATTTTGCCGCGAAATAAGTGAAATTTCTGCAGTTTTACCCCAAAATAAGGGGAATTTCTGCATTTTTGGCCCCAAAATTATGGGAATTTCTGCAATTTTGCTCCAAAATACGGGGAATTTCTGCCTTTTTGCCTGAAAATAAAGGGAATGTATACCTTTTTGCCATAAAAAAGGGAAATTTCTTCATTTTTACCCTAAAATAAGGGGATTTTCCGCATTTTTGACAAAAAATAAGTGCAATTTCTGACTTTTCCCCCAAAATAAACAAAATTTCTGTCTTTTTGCCCCAAAATAAGCGGAATTTCTGACGTTTTGCCCTGAAATAAGTTAAATTTCTAAAATTTTTCCCCAAAATAAAGTAAATGTATGCTTTTTGCCCCAAAATAAGAAGAATTTCTGCCTTTTTGCCCCAAAATAAGGGGAATTTCAGCCTTTTTACCTCAAAATAATGGGAATTTCTGAATTTCTGCCCCAAAATATGGAAAATTTCTGCCTTTTTGCCCAAAAATAAGAAAAATTTCTGAAATTTGGAACCAAAATAAAAGAAATTTCTGCCTTTTTGCCCCAAAATAAGAAAATTTCTGCTTTTTTTTCGTGAAATAAGTGAAATTTCTGCAATTTTGCCCCAAAATAAGGGAAATTTCTGCAATTTTGCCAAATGTAAAGTAAATTTCTACAATTTTCCTCAAAATAAGAGGAATTTCTGACTTTTTGCTCCCAAAAAAAGGAGATTTTCTGTCTTTTTGCACCAAAATAAGGAGAATTTCTACCTTTTTGCCCGAAAATTATGAGAATTTCTGCAATTTTGCTTTAAAATACGGGGAATTTCTGCCTTTTAGCCCAAAATAAAGGGATTTTCTGAATTTTCCCCCAATGTTTGGGGAATTTCTGCATTTTACCTCTAAATAAGGGGAATTTCTGCATTTTAACTCAAAATAAGAAGGATTTCTGACTTTTGCCCCAAAATATGGCTAATTTCTGCCTTTATGTTCAAAAATAAGAAAAATTTCTTCAATTTTGTATCATAATAAAAGAAATTTCTGCTTTTTGTTCCAAAATAAGGGGAATTTCTGACTTTTTGCCCTGAAATAAATGAAATTTCTGCAATTTTGCCCGAAAATAAGGGAAATTTGTGCCTTTTTTCCCCAAATTACGGGGAATTTCTGCCTTTGCCCCAAAATATGGGGAATTTCAGCATTTTACCTCAAAATAAGGGGAATTTCAGACTTTTTGCACCAAAATATGGAAAATTTCTGTATTTTGCCCAAAAATAAATGGAAATTCTGCATTTTTGCACCAACATTAGGGGATTTTCTGCAATTTTGCTCTAAAATACGGGTCATTTCTGCCTTTTTGCCCGAAATTAAGTGGAATTTCTGCCTTTTTGTCCCGAAATAAGTGAAATTTCTTCAATTTTAGCCAAAAATTAGGGATTTCATCTTTTTGCCCCAAAATAAGTGGAATTTCTGCCATTTTGCCCTGAAATATTTGAAATTTCTGCAATTTTACCACAAAATAAGGAAAATTTCTGCCTTTTTGCCCACAAATAAGGGAAATTTCAGCCTTATTACCACAAAATAAGGAAAATTTCTGCCTTTTTGCCTCAAACTAAAATAAAAATCTTCAATTTTGCCCCAAAATAAGGGGAATTTCTCCCCTTTTGCCCCAAAATAAAGAAAATTTCAGCCTTTTTACCTGAAAATAAGTCTAATTACTGCAATTTTGCCCCAAATAAGTTAAATTTCTGCAATTTTGCCCCTAAATAAGGTAAATTTCTGCAATTTTGCCCCAAATAAAGAAATTTTTGAAATTTTGTCCCAAAATACAGGGAATTTCTGATTTTTGCCCCAAAATAAAGGGAATTTCTGACTTTTGCCCCAAAATTAGGGGAATTTCTGCCTTTTTGCTCGAAAATAAAGGGAATGCATACCTTTTTGCCCGAAAATAAGGGGAATGCATACCTTTTTGCCAAAAAAAGGGAAATTTCTTCATTTTTGCTCCAAAATAAGGGGAATTTCTGCCTCTTTGCCTCTAAATAAGTGGAAATTCTGTCTTTATCCCCCAAAACAAAGGGAATTTCTGTATTTTTTGCCCCAAAATAAGAGAAATTTCTGACTTATTACCCTGAAATAAGTGAAATTTCTGCAATTTTGTACCAACATAAGAGAAATTTCACTTTTTTTGCCTCCAAATAAGGGGAATTTCAGCCTTTTTACCTCAAAATAAGGGAAATTTCTGCATTTTACCACAAAATATTAGGAATATCTTCCTTTTTGCCCCAAAATAAGGAAAATTTCTGCCTTTTTTTCCTGAAATAAGTGAAATTTCTTCAATCTTGCCACAAAATAAGTGAAAATTCTGCAATTTTGCCCCAAAATAAGAGAAATTTCTGGAAATTTGCCCCAAAATAAGTGGAATTTCTGAGGTTTGCCCCAAAATAAAGAGAATTTCTGTCTTTTTGCCCCAACATATAGGGAATTTCTGAATTTTTGCCCCACAATAAGGGGAATTTCTGCAATTTTGCTCCAAAATACAGAGAATTTCTGCCTTTTTGCCCGAAAATAAGAGGAATGCACACATTTTGCCATAAAAAAGGAAATTTTTTAATTTTTGCCCCAAAGTAAGAAGGATTTCTGTTTTTTGCCCTCAAATAAGGGAAATTTCTGCAATTTTGCCCTAAAATACAGGGAATTTCTGTCTTTTAGCCCCAAAATAAAAGGAATTTCTGCATTTTCCCCCAATATTTGGGTAATTTCTGCATTTTACCACTAAATAAGGGGAATTTCTGCATTTTACCTCAAAATAAGAAGAATTTCTGCCTTTTGGCCCAAAATATGGGGAATTTTTGCTTTTTTGTTCCAAAATAAGGGAAATTTCTTCAATTTCGTACCATAACAAAAGAAATTTCTGCTTTTTGCCCCAAAATAAGGGGAATTTCTGACTTTTTGCCCTGAAATAAATGAAATTTCTGCAATTTTGCCTGAAAATAAGGGAAATTTGTGCCTTTTTGCCCCAAAATAAGGGGAATTTCTGCCTTTTGCCCCAAAATATAAGGAATTTCTGCATTTTACATCAAAATAAGAGAAATTTCAGCCTTTTTCACCAAAATATGGAGAATTTCTGCCTGTTTGCCCCAAAATAAAGGGAATTTCTGCATTTTTTGCACCAATATTAGGAGAATGTCTGCAATTTTAATCCAAAATACGTGTCATTTCTGCCTTTATGCCCAAAATTAAGTGGAATTTCTGCCTTTTTGTCCCGAAATAAGTGAAATTTCTTCAATTTTAGCCAAAAATTAGGGATTTCATCTTTTTGCCCAAAAATAAGGGGAATTTCTGCCATTTTGCTCCAAAATACAGGAAATTTCTGCTTTTTTGCCCGAAAATAAGGGGAATACATACCTTTTTGCCATAAAAAAGGGAAATTTCTTCATTTTTGCTCCAAAATAAGGGAAATTTCTGCCTTTTTCCCTCTAAATAAGTAGAATTTGTTTTTTTCCCCCAAAACAAAGGGAATTTCATTCATTTTTGCTTCAAAATAAGGGGAATTTCTGACTTATTACCCTGAAATATGTGAAATTTCTGCAATTTTACCCCAACATAAGGGAAATTTCTGCCTTTTTGCCCCCAAATAAGGGGAATTTCAGCCTTTTTACCTCAAAATAAAGGGGATTTCTGCATTTTTGCCACAAAATATTAGGAATTTCGGCCTTTTTTCCCCAAAATAAGGAAAATTTCTGCCTTTTTTCCCTGAAATAAGTGAAATTTCTGCAATTTTGCCCCAAAATATGTCAAATTTCTGCAATTTTGCCCCAAAATAAGGGAAATTTCTGGAACTTTACCCCAAAATAAGTGGAATTTCTGAGGTTTGCCCCAAAATAAGGAGAATTTCTGTCTTTTTGCCCCAACATATAGGAAATTTCTGCCTTTTTGCCCCACAATTAGGGGAATTTCTGCAATTTTGCTCAAAAATATGAGGATTTTCTGCCTTTTTCGCTGAAAATAAGGGGAATTTCTACATTTTGCCGCGAAATAAGTGAAATTTCTGCAGTTTCAAGCCAAAATAAGGGGAATTTCTGCCTTTTTGCCACAAATTAAAGGAAATTCTGCAATTTTGCTTCAAAATACGGGGAATTTCTGCCTTTTTGCCCAAAAATAAAAGGAATGTATACCTTTTTGCCATAAAAAGAAAAATTTCTTCATTTTTGCCTGAAAATAAGGGGATTTCCCGCCTTTTTTACTCAAAATAAGTGCAATTTTTGCCTTTTCCCCAAAAATAAATGAAATTTCTGTCTTTTTGCCTTAAAATAAGGGGAATTTCTGACTTTTTGCCCGAAAATAAGGGGAATTTCAGCCTATTTACTTCAAAATAAAAGGAATTTCTGCCTTTTTGCCCCAAAATAAGAAAATTTCGGCAATTTTGTACCAAAAAAAGAAATCTTTGTTTTTTTGCCCCAAAATAAGAAAATTTCTGCCTTTTTTCTGAAATAAGTGAAATTTCTCCAATTTTGCCCCAAAATAACGGAAATTTCTGCAATTTTGCCCCAATATAAAGGAAATTTCTGCAATTTTGCCCCAAAATAAGGGGAATTTCTGACTTTATGTTCCCGAAAAAAAAAGATTTTCGGTCTTTTTGCCCCAAAATAAAGAGAATTTCTGCCTTTTTGCGCGAAAATTATGAGAATTTCTGCAATTTTGCTTCAAAACACAGGGAATTTCTGCCTTTTTGCCCCAAAATAAAGGGAATTTCTGCATTTTTCCCCAATATTTGGGGAATTTTTGCATTTTACCTCTAAATAAGGGGAATTTCTGCATTTTACCTCAAAATAAAAAGAATTTCTGCCTTTTGCCCCAAAATACGGGGAATTTCTGCCTTTTTGTTCCAAAATGAGGAAAATTTCTTCAATGTTGTACCATAACAATAGAAATTTCTGCTTTTTACCCCAAAATAAGGGAAATTTCTGACTTTTTGCCATGAAATAAATGAAATTTCTGCAATTTTGCCCGAAAATAAGGGAAATTTGTGCCTTTTCGCCCCAAAATAAAAGGAATTTCTGCCTTTTGCTCCAACATATGGGGAATTACAGCATTTTACTTCAAAATAAGGGGAATTTCAGAATTTTTACACCAAAATATGGAGAATTTCTGCCTTTTTGCCCCAAATTAAAGGGAATTTCTGCATTTTTGAACCAATATTAGGGGAATTTCTGCTATTTTGCTCCAAAATACGGGTCATTTCTGCCTTTATGCCCGAAATTAAGTGGAATTTCTGCCTTTTTGTCTCGAAATAAGTGAAATTTCTTCAATTTTAGCCAAAAATTAGGGATTTCATCTTTTTGCCCCAAGATAAGGAGAATTTCTGCCATTTTGCTCCAAAATACTGGGAATTTCTGCCTTTTTGCCCGAAAATAAGGGGAATGCATACCTTTTTGCCATAAAAAAGGGAAATTTCTTCATTTTTGCTCCAAAATAAGGGGAATTTCTGCATTTTTGCCTCTAAATAAGTGGAAATTCTGTCTTTTTCCCCCAAAACAAAGGGAATTTCTGTCTTTTTGCCTCAAAATAAGGGGAATTTCTGAGTTATTACCCTGAAATAAGTGAAATTTCTGCAATTTTGCCCCAACATATAGAAAATTTCTGCCTTTTTGCCCCCAAATAAGGGGATTTCAGCAATTTTACCTCAAAATAAAGGGAATTTCTGCATTTTTGCCACAAAATATTAAGAATTTCTTCCTTTTTGCCCCAAAATAAGGAAAATTTCTGCCTTTTTTTTCCTGAAATAAGTGAAATTTCTGCATTTTTGCCCCAAAATAAGGGAAATTTCTGAAATTTTGCCCCAAAATAAGTGGAATTTTTGAGATTTACCCCAAAATAATGAGAATTTCTGTCTTTTTGCCCCAACATATAGGGAATTTCTGCCTTTTTACCTTACAGTTAGGGGAATTTCTGCAATTTTGCTCCAAAATACGGGGAATTTCTGCCTTTTTGGCCGAAAATTAGGGGAATGCATAACTTTTTGCCATAAAAATTGGAAATTTCTTCATTTTTGCCCCAAAGTAAGAGGAATTTCTGATTTTTGCCCACAAATAAGGGAAATTTTTGCAATTTTGCCCTAAAATAAGGGGAATTTCTGCCTTTTTCCCCAAAATAAAAAGAATTTCTGCCTTTTTACCCAAAAATAAAGAAAATTACTGTATTTTTTACCCCAAAATTAGGTGAGTTTCTTCAATTTTGCTCCAAAATACGGGGATTTTCTGCCTTTTTTGCCGAAAATAAGGGGAATTTCTGCATTTTGCCGCGAAATAAGTGAAATTTATGCAGTTTTACCCCAAATTAAGGGGAATTTCTGCCTTTTTGCCAAAAAATTAGGGGAATTTCTGCAATTTTGCTCCAAAATAAGGGGAATTTCTGCCTTCTTGCCCGAAAATAATAGGAATGTATACCTTTTTGCCATAAAAAAGGGAAATTTCTTCATTTTTGCCCGAAAATAAGGGGATTTTCCGATTTTTGACTCAAAATAACTGAAATTTCTGCCTTTTCCCCCAAAATAAATGAAATTTCTGTCTTTTTCCCCCAAAATAAGGGGAATTTCTGCCTTTTTGCCCCAAAATATGGGGAATTTCTGCCTTTTTGACCCAAAATAAGAAAAATTTCTGCAATTTTGTTCGAAAATAAAAGAAATTTCTGCCTTTTTGCCCCAAAATAAAAAATTTCTGCCTTTTCTCTGAAATAAGTGAAATTTCTGCAATTTTGCCCCAAAATAAGGGAAATTTCTGCAATTTTGCCCCAATGTCAAGGAAATTTCTGCAATTTTGCCCCAAAATAAGGGGAATTTCTGATTTTTACTCCCGAAAAAAGGAGATTTTCTGTCTTTTTACCCCAAAATAAGGAGAATTTCTGCCTTTTTGCACGAATATTATGAGAATTTTTGCAATTTTGCTTCAAAATATGGGGAATTTCTGCCTTTTAGCTCCAAAATACAGGGAATTTCTGCATTTTCCCACAATATTTGGTGAATTTCTGCATTTTACCTCAAAATAAAGGGAATTTCAGCCTTTTTGCAAAAATATGGAGAATTTCTGCCTTTTTGCCCCAAATAAAGGGAATTTCTGCATTTATGCACCAATATAAGGGGAATTTCTGCAATTTTGCTCCAAAATACGGGTCATTTCTACCTTTTTACCCGAAATTAAGTGGAATTTCTGCCATTTTGTCCCAAAATAAGTGAAATTTATTCAATTTTAGCCAAAAATTAGGGATTTCATTTTTTGCCCCAAAATAAAAAGAATTTCTGCCATTTTGCCATGAAATATTTGAAATTTCACCAATTTTACCTTAAAATAAGGGAAATTTCTGCCTTTTTGCCTCAAAATAAGGGGAATTTCAGCCTTTTTACCTCAAAAAAAGGAGAATTTCTGCATTTTTGCCCCAAAATATAAGGAATTTCTGCTTTTTTTGCCCCAAAATAAGGGGAATTTCTCCCTTTTTGCTCCAAAATAAAGGAAATTTCAGACTTTTTACCTGAAAATAAGTGAAATTTTTGAAATTTTACTTCAAAATAAGGTAAATTCCTGCAATTTTGCCCCAAAATAAAGGAAATTTCTGGAATTTTGCCCCAAAATAAGGGGAATTTCTGATTTTTGCACCAAAATAAAGGGATTTTCTGCCTTTTGCTTCAAAATTAGGGAAATTTCTGCAATTTTGTTCCAAAATACAGGGAATTTCTGCATTTTTGCCCGAAAATAAGGGGAATGCATACCTTTTGGCCATAAAAAAGGGAAATTTCATTTTTGCTCCAAAATAAGTGGAATTTCTGCCTTTTTGCTTCTAAATAAGTGGAATTTCTGTCTTTTTCCCCAAAACAAAGGGAATTTCTGTCTTTTTTGCCCAATAATAAGGGGAATTTCTGACTTATTACCCTAAAATAAGTGAAATTTCTGCAATTTTTCCCCAAAATAAGTGAAATTTCTGCAATTTTGCCCCAAAATAAGGGAAATTTCTGGAATTTTGCCCCAAAATAAGTGGAATTTCTGAGTTTTTCCCCAAAATAAGGAGAATTTCTGTCTTTTGACCCAAAATAAAGAGAATTTCTGCCTTTTTGCCCGAAAATTATAAGAATTTCTGCAATTTTCCTTTAAAATACGAAAAATTTCTGCCTTTTAGCCCAAAATAAAGGGATTTTCTGAATTTTCCCCCAATATTTGGGGAATTTCTGCATTTTACCTCTAAATAAGGGGAATTTCTGCATTTTACCTCAAAATAAGAAGAATTTCTGCCTTTTGCTCCAAAATATGGCTAATTTCTGCATTTGTTCAAAAATAAGGAAAATTTCTTCAATTTTGTATCATAATAAAAGAAATTTCTGCTTTTTGCCCCAAAATAAGGGGACTTTCTGACTTTTTGCCCTGAAATAAATGAAATTTCTGCAATTTTGCCCGAAAATAAGGGAAATTTGTGCCTTTTTGCCCCAAATTAAGGGGAATTTCTGCCTTTGCCCCAAAATATGTGGAATTTCAGCATTTTACCTCAAAATAAGGGAAATTTCAGCCTTTTTGCACCAAAATATGGAGAATTTCTGCCTTTTTGCCCCAAAATAAAGGGAATTTCTGCATTTTTGTACCAATAATAGGGGAATTTCTGCAATTTTGCTCCAAAATACGGGTCATTTCTGCCTTTTTGCCTGAAATTAAGGGGAATTTCTGCCTTTTTGTCCCGAAATAAGTGAAATTTCTTCAATTTTAGCCAAAAATTAGGGATTTCATCTTTTTGCCCCAAAATAAGTGGAAATTTAGCCATTTTGCCCTGAAATATTTGAAATTTCTGCAATTTTACCACAAAATAAGGGGAATTTCTGCCTTTTTGCCCCAAAATAAGGGGAATTTCAGCCTTATTACCTCAAAATAAGGGAAATTTCTGCCTTTTTGCCACAAAATATAAGGAATTTCTGCCTTTTTGCCTCAAAGTATGGAAAATTTCTGCAATTTTGCTCCAAAATAAAGGGAATTTCTCCCTTTTTGCCGCAAAATAAAGGAAATTTCAGCCTTTTTACCTGAAAATAAGTGAAATTACTGCAATTTTGCCCCAAATAAGTTAAATTTCAGCAATTTTGCCCCTAAATAAGGTAAATTTCTGCAATTTTGCTCCAAAATAAAGAAAATTTTTGGAATTTTGTCCTAAAATACGGGGAATTTCTGATTTTTGCCCCAAAATAAAGGGAATTTCTGCCTTTTGCCTCAAAATTAGGGGAATTTCTGCAATTTTGCTCCAAAATATGGGGAATTTCTGCCTTTTTGCCCGAAAATAAGGGGAATGCATACCTTTTTGCCATAAAAAAGGGAAATTTCTTCATTTTTGCTCCAAATTAAGGGGAATTTCTGCCTCTTTGCCTCTAATTAAGTTGAATTTCTGTTTTTTCCCCCAAAACACAAGGAATTTCTGTCTTTTTTGGCCCAAAATAAGGGGAATTTCTGCCTTATTACCCTGAAATAAGTGAAATTTCTGCAACTTTCTACCAACATAAGAGAAATTTCTCCCTTTTTGCCTCCAAATAAAGGGAATTTCAGCCTTTTTACCTCAAAATAAGGGGAATTTCTGCATTTTACCACAAAATATTAGGAATTTCTGCCTTTTTGCCCCAATATAAGAAAAAATTCTGCCTTTTTTTCCTGAAATAAGTGAAATTTCTTCAATCTTGCCCGAAAATAAGTGAAATTTCTGCAATTTTGCCCCAAAATAAGAGAAATTTCTAAAAAGTTTCCCCAAAATAAGTGGAATTTCTGAGGTTTGCCCCAACATATAGGGATTTTTTCTGACTTTTTGCCCCACAATAAGGAAAATTTCTGCAATTTTGCTCCAAAATACAGAGAATTTCTGCCTTTTTGCCTGAAAATAAGGGGAATGCATACCTTTTTGCCATAAAAAAAGGAAATTTTTTAATTTTTGCCCCAAAGGAAGAGGAATTTCTGTTTTTTTGCCCTCAAATAAGGGATATTTCTGCAATTTTGCACTAAAATACAGGGAATTTGTGTCTTTTAGCCACAAAATAAAGGGAATTTCTGCATTTTCCCCAATATTTGGGGAATTTCTGCATTTTACCACTAAATAAGGGGAATTTCTGCATTTTGCCTCAAAATAAGAAGAATTTCTGCCTTTTGCCCCAAAATATGAAGAATTTTTGCCTTTTTGTTTTAAAATAAAAAAAATTTCTTCAATTTTGTACCATAACAAAAGAAATTTCTGCTTTAATCCCCAAAATAAGGGGAACTTCTGACTTTTTGCCCTGAAATAAATGAAATTTCTGCAATTTTGCCTGAAAATAAGGGAAATTTGTGCCTTTTTGCCCCAAAATAAAGGGAATTTCTGCCTTTTGCCCCAAAATATGGGGAATTTCAGCATTTTACCTCAAAATAAGGGGAATTTCAGTCTTTTTGCACCAAAATATGGAGAATTTCTGCCTATTTGTCCCAAAATATAGGGAATCTGCATTTTTGCACCAATATTAGGAGAATATCTGCAATTTTGCTCCAAATACGGGTCATTTCTGCCTTTATGCCCAAAATTAAGTGGAATTTCTGCGTTTTTGTCCCGAAATAAGTGAAAATTCTTCAATTTTAGCCAAAAATTAGGGATTTCATCTTTTTGCCCCAAAATAAGGGGAATTTCTGCCATTTTGCTCCAAAATACGGGGAATTTCTGCCTTTTTGTCCGAAAATAAGGGGAATGCATACCTTTTTGCAATAAAAAAGGGAAATTTCTTCATTTTTGCTCCAAAATAAGGGAAATTTCTGCCTTTTTGCCTCTAAATAAGTAGAATTTGTTTTTTTCCCCCAAAACAAAAAGAATTTCTGTCTTTTTTGCCCCAAAATAAGGGAAATTTCTGACTTATTACCCTGAAATATGTGAAATTTCTGCAATTTTGCCTCAACATAAGGGAAATTTCTGCCTTTTTGCCCCCAAATAAGGGGAATTTCAGCCTTTTTACCTCAAAATAAGGGGAATTTCGGCATTTTTGCCACAAAATATTAGGAATTTCTGCATTTGCCCCAAAATAAGGAAAATTTCTTCCTTTTTTCCCTGAAATAAGTGAAATTTCTTCAATTTTGCCCCAAAATAAGTGAAATTTCTACAATTGTGCCCCAAAATAAGGGAAATTTCTAGAATTTTGCCCCAAAATAAGTGGCATTTCTGAGGTTTGCCCCAAAATAAGAAGAATTTCTGTCTTTTTGCCCCAACATATAGGGAATTTCTGCATTTTTGCCCCACAATTAGGGGAATTTCTACAATTTTGCTCCAAAACACGGGGATTTTCTGCCTTTCTCGCTGAAAATAAGGGGAATTTCTGCATTTTGCCGCGAAATAAGTGAAATTTCTGCAGTTTCAAGCCAAAATAAGGGGAATTTCTGCCTTTTTGCCACAAATTAGGGGAATTTCTGCAATTTTGCTCCAAAATACGAGGAATTTCTGCCTTTTTGCCCGAAAATAAAAGGAATGTATCCCTTTTTGCCATAAAAAAGGGAAATTTCTTCATTTTTGCCTGAAAATAAGGGGATTTTCCGCCTTTTTGACTCAAAATAAGTGCAATTTCTGCCTTTTCCCCAAAAGTAAATGAAATTTCTGTCTTTTTGCCTTAAAATAAGGGGAATTTCTGACTTTTTGCCCGAAAATAAGGGGAATTTCAGCCTATTTATTTCAAAATAAGGGGAATTTCTGCCTTTTTGCCCCAAAATATGGGGAATTTCTGCCTTTTTGCCCCAAAATAAGAAAAATTTCTGCAATTTTGTACCAAAAAAAGAAATTGTTTTTTTGCCACAAAATAAGAAAATTTCTGCCTTTTTTCTGAAATAAGTGAAATTTCTCCAATTTTACCCTCAAATAAGGGAAATTTCTGCAATTTTGCCCCGATGTTTAGAAAATTTCTGCAATTTTGCCCCAAAATAAGGGGAATTTCTGACTTTATGTTCCCGAAAATAAACGATTTTCTGTCTTTTTGCCCCAAAATAAGGAGAATTTCTGCCTTTTTGCGCGAAAATTATGAGTATTTCTGCAATTTTGCTTCAAAACACAGGGAATTTCTGCCTTTTTGCCCCAAAATAAAGGGAATTTCTGCATTTTTCCCCAATATTTGGGGAATTTCTGCATTTTACCTCTAAATAAGGGGAATTTCTGCATTTTACCTCAAAATAAGAAGAATTTCTGCCTTTTGCCCCAAAATACGGGGAATTTCTGCCTTTTTGTTCCAAAATAAGAAAAATTTCTTCAATTTTGTACCATAACAACAGAAATTTCTGCTTTTTACCCCAAAATAAGGGAAATTTCTGACTTTTTGCCATGAAATAAATGAAATTTCTGCAATTTTGCCCGAAAATAATAGAAATTTGTGCCTTTTTGTCCCAAAATAAAAGGAATTTCTGCCTTTTGCTCCAAAATATGGGGAATTACAGCATTTTACCTTAAAATAAGAAGAATTTCAGAATTTTTGCACCAAAATATGGAGAATTTCTGCCTTTTTGCCCCAAATTAAAGGGAATTTCTGCATTTTTGCACCAATATTAAAGGAATTTCTGCAATTTTGCTCCAAAATACGGGTCATTTCTGCCTTTATGCCCGAAATTAAGTGGAATTTCTGCCTTTTTGTCCCGAAATAAGTGAAATTTCTTCAATTTTAGCCAAAAATTAGGGATTTCACATTTTGCCCCAAAATAAGGAGAATTTCTGCCATTTTGCTCCAAAATACGGGGAATTTCTGCCTTTTGACCGAAAATAAGGGGAATGCATATTTTTTTGCCACAAAAATTGGAAATTTCTACATTTTTGCCCCAAAGTAAAAGGAATTTCTGTTTTTTGCCTACAAATAAAGGAAATTTCTGCAATTTTGCCCTAAAATAAGGGGAATTTCTGCCTTTTGCCCCAAAATAAGGAGAATTTCTGCTTTTTTGACCAAAAATAAAGAAAATTACTGTATTTTTTACCCCAAAATTAGGTGAATTTCTTTCATCTTGCTCCAAAATACGGAGATTTTCTGCCTTTTTCACCGAAAATAAGGGGAAATTCTGCATTTTGCCGCAAAATAAGTGAAATTTATGCAGTTTTACCCCAAAATAATGGGAATTTCTGCCTTTTTGCCACATTATTAGGGAAATTTCTGCAATTTTGCTCCAAAATACGGGGAATTTCTGCCTTCTTGTCCGAAAATAATAGGAATGTATATGTTTTTGCCATAAAAAAAGGAAATTTCTTCATTTTTGCCCGAAAATAAGGGGATTTTCCGCCTTTTTGACTCAAAATAAGTGAAATTTCTGCCTTTTCCCCCAAAATAAATGAAATTTCTGTCTTTTCCCCCAAAATAAGGGAAATTTCTGACTTTTTGCCCAAAAATAAGGGGAATTTCAGGCTATTTACCTCAAAATAAGGGGAATTTCTGCCTTTTTGCCCCAAAATATGGGGAATTTCTGCTTTTTTGACCCAAGATAAAAAAAATTTCTGCAATTTTGTTCGAAAATAAAAGAAATTTTTGCCTTTTTGCCCCAAAATAAGAAAATTTCGGCCTTTTCTCTGAAATAAGTGAAATTTCTGCAATTTTGCCCCAAAATAAGGGAAATTTCTGCAATTTTGCCCCAATGTCAAGAAAATTTCTGCAATTTTGCCCCAAAATAAGGGGAATTTTTGATTTTTGCTCCCGAAAAAAGGAGATTTTCTGTCTTTTTGCCCCAAAATAAGGAGATTTTCTGCCTTTTTGCCCGAACATTATGAGAATTTCTGCAATTTTGCTTCAAAATATGGGGAATTTCTGCCTTTTAGCTCCAAAATAAAGGGAATTTCTGCATTTCCCCCCAATATCTGAAGAATTTCTGCATTTTACCCCTAATTAAGGGGAATTTCTGCATTTTACCTCAAAATAAAAAAAATTTCTGCCTTTTGCCCCAAAATATGGGGAATTTCTGCTTATTGTTCCAAAATAATGAAAATTTCTTCAATTTTGTACCATAATAAAAGAAATTTCTGCTTTTTGCCCCAAAATAAAGAAAATTTCTGACTTTTTGCCCTGAAATAAATGAAATTTCTGCATTTTTGCCTGAAAATAAGGGAAATTTGTGCCTTTTTGCCCCAAAATTAGGGGAATTTCTGCGTTTTGAACCCAAATATGGGGAATTTCAACATTTTACCTCAAAATAAAGGGAATTTCAGCTTTTTTGCACAAACATATGGAGAATTTCTGCCTTTTTGCCCCAAATAAAGGGAATTTCTGCATTTTTGCACCAATATTAGGGGAATTTCTGCAATTTTGCTCCAAAATACGGGTCATTTCTGCCTTTATGCACGAAATTAAGTGGAATTTCTGTCTTTTTGTCCCAAAATAAGTGAAATTTCTTCAATTTTAGCCAAAAATTAGGGATTTCATTTTTTGCCACAAAATAAGGGGAATTTCTGCCATTTTGCCATGAAATATTTGAAATTTCAGCAATTTTACCACAAAATAAGGGAAATTTCTGCAATTTTACCTCAAAATAAGGTAAATTCCTGCAATTTTGCCCCAAAATAAAGGAAATTTCTGGAATTTTGTCCCAAAATAAGGGGAATTTCTGATTTTTGCATCAAAATAAATGGAATTTCTGCCTTTTGCCTCAAAATTAGGGGAATTTCTGCAATTTTGTTCCAAAATACAAGGAATTTTTGCCCTTTTGCCTGATAATAAGGGGAATGCATACCTTTTGGCCATAAAAAAAATTTCTTCATTTTTGCTCCAAAATAAGGGGAATTTCTGCCTTTTTGCCTCTAAAAAATTGAAATTTCTGTCTTTTTACCCCAAAACAAAGGAAGTTTCTGTCTTTTTTGCCCAATAATAAGGGGATTTCTGACTTATTACCCTGAAATAAGTGAAAATTCTGGAATTTTGCCCCAACATAAGTGGAATTTCTGAGTTTTGCCCCAAAATAAGGAGAATTTCTGTCCTTTTGACCCAATAAATAGAGAATTTCTGCCTTTTTGCCCCACAACTAGGGGAATTTCTGCAATTTTGCTCCAAAATACGGGGAATTTCTGCTTTTTTTCCCAAAAATAAGAGGAATGTATACCTTTTGCCACAAAAAAGGAAATTTCTTCATTTTTGCCCCAAAATAAAAGGAATTTCTGCCTTTTAACCTCAAAATAAGTGAAATTTCTGCATTTTTATTCAAAAAGAAACGGAATATTTGTCTTCTTCCTCCAAAATATAAGGAATTTTTGAATTATGCCCTGCAATAAGTGAAATTTCTGCAATTTTGCCACAAATTTAGAGAAATTTCTGCCTTTTTGCTACAAATAAGGGAAATTTCTGGAATTTTACCCCCAAATAATGGGAATTTCAGCCTTTTTACCTCAAAATAAAGGGAATTTCAGCATTTTTGCCACAAAATATAAGGAATTTCTGCCTTTTTGCCCCAAAATAGAGGAAATTTCTGGAATTTTGCCCCAAAATAAGAGGAATTTCTGATTTTTGCACCAAAATAAAGGGAATTTCTGCCTTTTGCCCCAAAATTAGGGGAATTTCTGCAATTTTTTTCTAAAATACGGGGAATTTCTGCCTTTTTGCCCGAAAATAAGGGGAATGCATACCTTTTTTGCCATAAAAAAGGGAAATTTCTTCATTTTTGATCCAAAATAAGGGGAATTTCTGCCTTTTTGCCTCTAAATAAGTGGAATTTCTGTCTTTTTCCCCCAAAACAAAGGGAATTTCTGTCTTTTTTGCCCAATAATAAGGGGTATTTCTGACTTATTACCCTGAAATAAGTGAAATTTCTGGAATTTTGCCCCTAAATAAATATAAGTGGAATTTCTGAGTTTTACCCCAAAATAAAAGGAATTTCTGTTATTTTGCCCAAAAATACGGGAAATTTCTGCCTTTTTGTCCCGAAATAAAGGGAATTTCAGACTTTTTACCTCAAAATAAGGGGAATTTCTGCATTTTTGGCACAAAATATTGAGAATTTCTGCAATTTTACTACCAAATATTGAAAATTTCTGCCTTTTTTCCCTGAAATAATTGAAATTCCTGCCATTTTGCTACAAAATAACTGAAATTTCTGCAATTTTGCCCCAAAATAAAGGAAATTTCTGGAATTTTCTTCAAAATAAATGGAATTTCTGAGTTTTACCCCAAAATAAAAAGAATTTCTGTGTTTTTGCCCCAACATATAGGGAATTTCTGCCTTTTTGCCCCACAACTAGGGGAATATCAGCAATTTTGCTCCAAAATACGGGAAATTTCTGCTTTTTTTCCCAAAAATAAGAGGAATGTATACCTTTTGCCACAAAAAAGGAAAATTTCTTCATTTTTGCCCCAAAATAAGAGGAATTTCTGCCTTTTGACCTCAAAATAAGTGAAATATCTGCTTTTTTATTCAAAAATAAACGGAATTTCTGCCTTTTGCCCCAAAATAAAAGGAATTTTTGAATTATGCCCTGAAATAAGTGAAATTTCTGCAATTTTGCCCCAAAATAAGAGCAATTTCTGCCTTTTTGACACAAAATATTAGGAATTTCTGCCTTTATGCCCCAAAATAAGGAAAATTCCTGCCTTTTTTCCCTGAAATAAGTGAAATTTCTGCAATTTTGCCCCAAAATAAGTGAAATTTCTGGAATTTTGCCCCAAAATAAGTAAAATTTCTGCAATTTTGCCCAAAAATAAAGGAAATTTCTGGAATTTTGCCCCAAAATAAGTGGAATTTCTGAGTTTTGCCCCAAAATAAAAAGAATTTCTGTCTTTTTACCCCAACATATAGGGAATTTCTGCATTTTTGCCCGACAATTAGAAGAATTTCTGCAATTTTGCTCCAAAATACAGGGAATTTCTGCTTTTTAGCCCGAAAATAAGGGGAATGTATACCTTTTGCCACAAAAAAGGGAAAATTCTTCATTTTTGCCCCAAAATAAGAGGAATTTCTGCCTTTTTACCTCAAAATAAGTAAAATTTCTGCCTTTTTTACCCAAAAATAAACGGAATTTCTGTCTTTTTGCCCCAAAATAAAAGGAATTTTTGAATTATACCCTGAAATAAGTGCAATTTCTCAATTTTGCCCCAAAATAAGGGAAATTTCTGAATTTTTGACACAAAATAAGGGGAATTTCTGCATTTTTGCCACAAAATATTAGGAATTTCTGCCTTATTGCCCCAAAATGAGGAAAATTTCTGTGTTTCTTCCCTGAAATAAAGGAAATTTCTGCAATTTTGCCCCAAAATAATTGAAATTTCTGCAATTTTGCCCCAAAATAAGTGGAATTTCTGAGTTTTGTCCCAAAATAAGGAGAATTTCTGTCTTTTTGCCCCAACAAATAAGGAATTTCTCCCTTTTTGCCCCACAACTAAGGGAATTTCTGCAATTTTGCTCCAAAATACGGGTCATTTCTGCCTTTATGCCCGAAATTAAGTGGAATTTCTGCCCTTTTGTCCCGAAATAAGTGAAATTTCTTCAATTTTAGCCAAAAATTAGGGATTTCACATTTTGCCCCAAAATAAGGAGAATTTCTGCCATTTTGCTCCAAAATACGGGGAATTTCTGCCTTTTGACCGAAAATAAGGGGAATGCATATTTTTTTGCCACAAAAATTGGAAATTTCTACATTTTTGCCCCAAAGTAAAAGGAATTTCTGTTTTTTGCCTACAAATAAAGGAAATTTCTGCAATTTTGCCCTAAAATAAGGGGAATTTCTGCCTTTTGCCCCAAAATAAGGAGAATTTCTGCTTTTTTGACCAAAAATAAAGAAAATTACTGTATTTTTTACCCCAAAATTAGGTGAATTTCTTTCATCTTGCTCCAAAATACGGAGATTTTCTGCCTTTTTCACCGAAAATAAGGGGAAATTCTGCATTTTGCCGCAAAATAAGTGAAATTTATGCAGTTTTACCCCAAAATAATGGGAATTTCTGCCTTTTTGCCACATTATTAGGGAAATTTCTGCAATTTTGCTCCAAAATACGGGGAATTTCTGCCTTCTTGTCCGAAAATAATAGGAATGTATATGTTTTTGCCATAAAAAAAGGAAATTTCTTCATTTTTGCCCGAAAATAAGGGGATTTTCCGCCTTTTTGACTCAAAATAAGTGAAATTTCTGCCTTTTCCCCCAAAATAAATGAAATTTCTGTCTTTTCCCCCAAAATAAGGGAAATTTCTGACTTTTTGCCCAAAAATAAGGGGAATTTCAGGCTATTTACCTCAAAATAAGGGGAATTTCTGCCTTTTTGCCCCAAAATATGGGGAATTTCTGCTTTTTTGACCCAAGATAAAAAAAATTTCTGCAATTTTGTTCGAAAATAAAAGAAATTTTTGCCTTTTTGCCCCAAAATAAGAAAATTTCGGCCTTTTCTCTGAAATAAGTGAAATTTCTGCAATTTTGCCCCAAAATAAGGGAAATTTCTGCAATTTTGCCCCAATGTCAAGAAAATTTCTGCAATTTTGCCCCAAAATAAGGGGAATTTTTGATTTTTGCTCCCGAAAAAAGGAGATTTTCTGTCTTTTTGCCCCAAAATAAGGAGATTTTCTGCCTTTTTGCCCGAACATTATGAGAATTTCTGCAATTTTGCTTCAAAATATGGGGAATTTCTGCCTTTTAGCTCCAAAATAAAGGGAATTTCTGCATTTCCCCCCAATATCTGAAGAATTTCTGCATTTTACCCCTAATTAAGGGGAATTTCTGCATTTTACCTCAAAATAAAAAAAATTTCTGCCTTTTGCCCCAAAATATGGGGAATTTCTGCTTATTGTTCCAAAATAATGAAAATTTCTTCAATTTTGTACCATAATAAAAGAAATTTCTGCTTTTTGCCCCAAAATAAAGAAAATTTCTGACTTTTTGCCCTGAAATAAATGAAATTTCTGCATTTTTGCCTGAAAATAAGGGAAATTTGTGCCTTTTTGCCCCAAAATTAGGGGAATTTCTGCGTTTTGAACCCAAATATGGGGAATTTCAACATTTTACCTCAAAATAAAAGGAATTTCAGCTTTTTTGCACAAACATATGGAGAATTTCTGCCTTTTTGCCCCAAATAAAGGGAATTTCTGCATTTTTGCACCAATATTAGGGGAATTTCTGCAATTTTGCTCCAAAATACGGGTCATTTCTGCCTTTATGCACGAAATTAAGTGGAATTTCTGTCTTTTTGTCCCAAAATAAGTGAAATTTCTTCAATTTTAGCCAAAAATTAGGGATTTCATTTTTTGCCACAAAATAAGGGGAATTTCTGCCATTTTGCCATGAAATATTTGAAATTTCAGCAATTTTACCACAAAATAAGGGAAATTTCTGCAATTTTACCTCAAAATAAGGTAAATTCCTGCAATTTTGCCCCAAAATAAAGGAAATTTCTGGAATTTTGTCCCAAAATAAGGGGAATTTCTGATTTTTGCATCAAAATAAATGGAATTTCTGCCTTTTGCCTCAAAATTAGGGGGAATTTCTGCAATTTTGTTCCAAAATACAAGGAATTTTTGCCCTTTTGCCTGATAATAAGGGGAATGCATACCTTTTGGCCATAAAAAAAATTTCTTCATTTTTGCTCCAAAATAAGGGGAATTTCTGCCTTTTTGCCTCTAAAAAATTGAAATTTCTGTCTTTTTACCCCAAAACAAAGGATATTTCTGTCTTTTTTGCCCAATAATAAGGGGATTTCTGACTTATTACCCTGAAATAAGTGAAAATTCTGGAATTTTGCCCCAACATAAGTGGAATTTCTGAGTTTTGCCCCAAAATAAGGAGAATTTCTGTCCTTTTGACCCAATAAATAGAGAATTTCTGCCTTTTTGCCCCACAACTAGGGGAATTTCTGCAATTTTGCTCCAAAATACGGGGAATTTCTGCTTTTTTTCCCAAAAATAAGAGGAATGTATACCTTTTGCCACAAAAAAGGAAATTTCTTCATTTTTGCCCCAAAATAAAAGGAATTTCTGCCTTTTAACCTCAAAATAAGTGAAATTTCTGCATTTTTATTCAAAAATAAACGGAATATTTGTCTTCTTCCTCCAAAATATAAGGAATTTTTGAATTATGCCCTGCAATAAGTGAAATTTCTGCAATTTTGCCACAAATTTAGAGAAATTTCTGCCTTTTTGCTACAAATAAGGGAAATTTCTGGAATTTTACCCCCAAATAATGGGAATTTCAGCCTTTTTACCTCAAAATAAAGGGAATTTCAGCATTTTTGCCACAAAATATAAGGAATTTCTGCCTTTTTGCCCCAAAATAGAGGAAATTTCTGGAATTTTGCCCCAAAATAAGAGGAATTTCTGATTTTTGCCCCAAAATAAAGGGAATTTCTGCCTTTTGCCCCAAAATTAGGGGAATTTCTGCAATTTTTTTTCTAAAATACGGGGAATTTCTGCCTTTTTGCCCGAAAATAAGGGGAATGCATACCTTTTTTGCCATAAAAAAGGGAAATTTCTTCATTTTTGATCCAAAATAAGGGGAATTTCTGCCTTTTTGCCTCTAAATAAGTGGAATTTCTGTCTTTTTCCCCCAAAACAAAGGGAATTTCTGTCTTTTTTGCCCAATAATAAGGGGTATTTCTGACTTATTACCCTGAAATAAGTGAAATTTCTGGAATTTTGCCCCTAAATAAATATAAGTGGAATTTCTGAGTTTTACCCCAAAATAAAAGGAATTTCTGTTATTTTGCCCAAAAATACGGGAAATTTCTGCCTTTTTGTCCCGAAATAAAGGGAATTTCAGACTTTTTACCTCAAAATAAGGGGAATTTCTGCATTTTTGGCACAAAATATTGAGAATTTCTGCAATTTTACTACCAAATATTGAAAATTTCTGCCTTTTTTCCCTGAAATAATTGAAATTCCTGCCATTTTGCTACAAAATAACTGAAATTTCTGCAATTTTGCCCCAAAATAAAGGAAATTTCTGGAATTTTCTTCAAAATAAATGGAATTTCTGAGTTTTACCCCAAAATAAAAAGAATTTCTGTGTTTTTGCCCCAACATATAGGGAATTTCTGCCTTTTTGCCCCACAACTAGGGGAATATCAGCAATTTTGCTCCAAAATACGGGAAATTTCTGCTTTTTTTCCCAAAAATAAGAGGAATGTATACCTTTTGCCACAAAAAAGGAAAATTTCTTCATTTTTGCCCCAAAATAAGAGGAATTTCTGCCTTTTGACCTCAAAATAAGTGAAATATCTGCTTTTTTATTCAAAAATAAACGGAATTTCTGCCTTTTGCCCCAAAATAAAAGGAATTTTTGAATTATGCCCTGAAATAAGTGAAATTTCTGCAATTTTGCCCCAAAATAAGAGCAATTTCTGCCTTTTTGACACAAAATATTAGGAATTTCTGCCTTTATGCCCCAAAATAAGGAAAATTCCTGCCTTTTTTCCCTGAAATAAGTGAAATTTCTGCAATTTTGCCCCAAAATAAGTGAAATTTCTGGAATTTTGCCCCAAAATAAGTAAAATTTCTGCAATTTTGCCCAAAAATAAAGGAAATTTCTGGAATTTTGCCCCAAAATAAGTGGAATTTCTGAGTTTTGCCCCAAAATAAAAAGAATTTCTGTCTTTTTACCCCAACATATAGGGAATTTCTGCATTTTTGCCCGACAATTAGAAGAATTTCTGCAATTTTGCTCCAAAATACAGGGAATTTCTGCTTTTTAGCCCGAAAATAAGGGGAATGTATACCTTTTGCCACAAAAAAGGGAAAATTCTTCATTTTTGCCCCAAAATAAGAGGAATTTCTGCCTTTTTACCTCAAAATAAGTAAAATTTCTGCCTTTTTTACCCAAAAATAAACGGAATTTCTGTCTTTTTGCCCCAAAATAAAAGGAATTTTTGAATTATACCCTGAAATAAGTGCAATTTCTCAATTTTGCCCCAAAATAAGGGAAATTTCTGAATTTTTGACACAAAATAAGGGGAATTTCTGCATTTTTGCCACAAAATATTAGGAATTTCTGCCTTATTGCCCCAAAATGAGGAAAATTTCTGTGTTTCTTCCCTGAAATAAAGGAAATTTCTGCAATTTTGCCCCAAAATAATTGAAATTTCTGCAATTTTGCCCCAAAATAAGTGGAATTTCTGAGTTTTGTCCCAAAATAAGGAGAATTTCTGTCTTTTTGCCCCAACAAATAAGGAATTTCTCCCTTTTTGCCCCACAACTAAGGGAATTTCTGCAATTTTGCTCCAAAATACAGGGAATTTCTGCTTATTTTTTTCCAAAAATAAGGGGAATGTATACCTTTTGCCACAAAAAAGGGAAATTTCTATATTTTTGCCCCAAAATAATAGAAATTTCTGTCTTTTTACCTCAAAATAAGTGAAATTTCTGCCTTTTTACCCAAAAATAAACTGAATTTCTGTCTTTTTGCCCCAAAATAAAAGGAATTTTTGAATTTTGACCTGAAATAAGGGAAATTTCTGCAATTTTGCCCCAACATAAAAGAAATTTCTGCCTTTTTGACACAAAATAAGGGGAATTTCTGCATTTTTGCCACAAAATATTAGGAATTTCTGACTTTTTGCCCCAAAATAAGAAAATTTCTGCCTTTTTTCCCTGAAATAAGTGAAATTTCTGCAATTTTGCCCCAAAATAAGGGAAATTTCTGCCTTTTTGTTCCGAAATAAGGGGAATTTCAGCCTTTTTACCTCAAAATAGGGGAATTTCTGCATTTTTGCCACAAAATATTGAGAATTTCTGCCATTTTGCTACAAAATATCAAAAATTTCTGCCTTTTTTTCCTGAAATAAGTGAAATTTCTGCAACGTTGCCCCAAAATAAGTGAAATTTCTGCAATTTTGCCCCAAAATAAGGGAACTTTCTGTTATTTTCCCCAAAATAAATGGAATTTTTGAGTTTTGCCCCAAAATAAAGAATTTCTGTCTTTTTGCCCCAACATATATGGAATTTCTGCATTTTTGCCCCACAAGTAGAGGAATTTCTGCAATTTTGCTCCAAAATACGGGGAATTTCTGCTTTTTAGCCCGAAAATAAAAATAATGTATACCTTTTGCCACAAAAAAAGGAATTTCTTCATTTTTGCCCCAAAATAAGAGGAATTTCTGCATTTTTGCCTCAAAATAAGTGAAATTTCTGCCATTTACCCAAAAATAAACGGAATTTCTGTCTTTTTGCCCCAAAATAAAAGGAATATTTTTATTATGCCCTGAAATAAGTGATATTTCTGCAATTTTTCCCCAAAATAAAAGAAATTTCTGCCTTTTTGCCACAAAATTAGGGGAATTTCTGTCTTTCTGCCCCAAAATAAAAGGAATCTTTGAATTATGCCCTGAAATAAGTGAAATTTCTGCAATTTTGCCCCAAAATAAAAGAAATTTCTTCTTTTTTGCCACAAAATAAAAGGAATTTCTGTTATTTTGCCCAAAAATAAGGGAAATTTCTGCCTTTTTGCCCCAAAATAAGGAAAATTTCTGCCTTTTTCCCTGAAATAAGTGAAATTTCTGCAATTTTGCCCCAAAATAAGTGAAATTTCTGCAATTTTGCCCCAAATAAGGGAAATTTCTGGAATTTTGCCCCAATATAATTGGAATTTTGAGTTTTGCCCCAAAATAAAAAGAATATCTGACTTTTGCCCTAACATATAGGGAATTTTTGCCTTTTTGCCCCGCAATTAGGGGAATTTCTGCAATTTTGCTCCAAAATACAGGGAATTTCTGCCTTTTTGCCCGAAAATAAGGGGAATGTATACCTTCTGCCACAAAAAAGGGAAATTTCTTCATTTTTGCCACAAAATAAGAGGAATGTCTGCCTTTTAACCACAAAATAAGTGAAATTTCTGCCTTTCTACCCAAAAATAAATGGAATTTCTGTCATTTTGCCCCGAAATAAAAGGAATTTTTGAATTATGCCCTGAAATAAGTGAAATTTCTGCAATTTTCCCCCAAATAAAAGAAATTTCTGCCTTTTTGCCACAAATAAAAGGAATTTCTGTCTTTTAGCCCAAAAATAAAAGAAATTTCTGCATTTTGTTCCAAAATAAGGGGAATTTCAGCATTTTTACCTCACAATAAAGGGAATTTCTGCATTTTTGACACAAAACATTGAGAATTTTTGCCATTTTGCTCCAAAATATCGAAAATTTCTGCCTTTTTTCTCTGAAATAAGTGAAATTTCTGCAATTTTGCCCCAAAATAAGTGAAATTTCTGCAATTTAGCCCCAAAATAAGGGAAATTTCTGGAATTTTCCCCAAAATAAATGGAATTTCTGAGTTTTGCCCCAAAATAAAGAATTTCTGTCTTTTTGCCCCAACATATAGGGAATTTCTGCATTTTTGCCCCACAATTAGGGGAATTTCTGCAATTTTGCTCCAAAATACGGGGAATTTCTGCTTTTTAGCCCGAAAATAAAAATAATGTATACCTTTTGCCACAAAAAAAGAAATTTTTTTATTTTTGCCCCAAAATAAGAGGAATTTCTGCATTTTTACCTCAAAATAAGTGAAATTTCTGCCTTTTTACCCAAAAATAAACGGAATTTCTGTCTTTTTGCCCCAAAATAAAAGGAATTTTTGAATTATGCCCTGAAATAAGTGATATTTCTGCAATTTTTCCACAAAATAAAAGAAATTTCTGCCTTTTTGCCACAAAATAAAAGGAATTTCTATCTTTTTGCCCCAAAATAAGGGAAATTTATCCTTTTTGCCCCCAAATAAGGGAAATTTCAGCCTTTTTACCTCAAAATAAGGGGAATTTCTGCATTTTTGCCACAAAATATTAGGAATTTCTGCCTTTTTGCTCCAAAATAAGGAAAATTTCTGGCTTTTTTCCATGAAATACGTGAAATTTCTGCAATTTTGCCCTAAAATAAGGGAAATATCTGGAATTTTGCCCCAAAATAAGGGAAATTTCTGGAATTTTGCCTCAGAATAAGTGGAATTTCTGGAATTTTGCCCGAAAATAGGGGAAAGTTCTGGAATTTTGCTTTCAAATAAGGGGAATTTCAGCCTTTATACCTCAAAATAATGGGAATTTAAGCATTTTTGCCACAAAATATTAAGAATTTCTGCCTTTTTGCCCCCAAATAAGGAAAATTTCTGCCTTTTTCCCTGAAATAAGTGAAATTTCTGCAATTTTGCCCCAAAATAAGTGAAATTTCTGCAATTTTGCCCCAAATAAGGGAAATTTCTGGAATTTTGCCCCAATATAATTGGAATTTTGAGTTTTGCCCCAAAATAAAAAGAATATCTGACTTTTGCCCTAACATATAGGGAATTTTTGCCTTTTTGCCCCGCAATTAGGGGAATTTCTGCAATTTTGCTCCAAAATACGGGGAATTTCTGCCTTTTTGCCCGAAAATAAGGGGAATGTATACCTTCTGCCACAAAAAAGGGAAATTTCTTCATTTTTGCCACAAAATAAGAGGAATGTCGGCCTTTTAACCTCAAAATAAGTGAAATTTCTGCCTTTCTACCCAAAAATAAACGGAATTTCTGTCATTTTGCCCCGAAATAAAAGAAATTCTTGAATTATGCCCTGAAATAAGTGAAATTTCTGCAATTTTCCCCCAAATAAAAGAAATTTCTGCCTTTTTGCCACAAATAAAAGGAATTTCTGTCTTTTAGCCCAAAAATAAGGGAAATTTCTGCATTTTGTTCCAAAATAAGGGGAATTTCAGCATTTTTACCTCACAATAAAGGGAATTTCTGCATTTTTGCCACAAAATATTGAGAATTTTTGCCATTTTGCTCCAAAATATCGAAAATTTCTGCCTTTTTTCTCTGAAATAAGTGAAATTTCTGCAATTTTGCCCCAAAATAAGTGAAATTTCTGCAATTTAGCCCCAAAATAAGGGAAATTTCTGGAATTTTCCCCAAAATAAATGGAATTTCTGAGTTTTGCCCCAAAATAAAGAATTTCTGTATTTTGCCCCAAACATATAGGGAATTTCTGCATTTTTGCCCCACAATTAGGGGAATTTCTGCAATTTTGCTCCAAAATACGGGGAATTTCTGCTTTTTAGCCCGAAAATAAAAATAATGTATACCTTTTGCCCCAAAAAAAGAAATTTTTTTTATTTTTGCCCTAAAATAAGAGGAATTTCTGCATTTTTTCCTCAAAATAAGTGAAATTTCTGCCTTTTTACCCAAAAATAAATGGAATTTCTGTTTTTTGCCCCAAAATAAAAAAAATTTTTGAATTATGCCCTGAAATAAGTGATATTTCTGCAATTTTTCCACAAAATAAAAGAAATTTCTGCCTTTTTGCACCAAAATAAGGGGAATTTCTGTCTTTTTGCCCCAAAATAAGGGAAATTTATCCTTTTTGGCCCCCAAATAAGGGAAATTTCAGCCTTTTTACCTCAAAATAAGGGGAATTTCTGCATTTTTGCCACAAAATATTAGGAATTTTAGCCTTTTTGCTCCAAAATAAGGAAAATTTCTGGCTTTTTTCCATGAAATAAGTGAAATTTCTGCAATTTTGCCCTAAAATAAAGGAAATATCTGGAATTTTGCCCCTAAATAAGGGAAATTTCTGGAATTTTGCCTCAGAATAAGTGGAATTTCTGAGTTGTGCCCAAAAATGTGGAGAATTTTTGTCTTTTTGCCTCAACATATAGGAAATTTCTGCCTTTTTGCCCCTCAATTAGGGTAATTTCTACAATTTTTCTCCAAAATACGGGAATTTCTGCTTTTTTGTCCGAAAATAAGGGGAATGTATACCTTTTGCCACAAAAAAGGGAAATTTCTTCATTTTTGCCCCAAAATAAGAGGAATTTCTGCATTTTTACCTCAAAATAAGTGAAATTTCTGCCTTTTTACCCAAAATAAACGGAATTTGTGTCTTTTTGCCCCAAAATAAAAGGAATTTTTTAATTATGCCCTGAAATAAGTGAAATTTCTTCAATTTTCCTCCAAAATAAGAGAAATTTCTGACTTTTTGACACAAAATAAGGGGAATTTCTGCATTTTTGCCACAAAATATTAGGAATTTCTGCCTTTTTGCCCCAAAATAAGGAAAATTTCTGCATTTTTTTTCTGAAATTAGTGAAATTTCTGAAATTTTGCCCCAAAATAAGTGAAATTTCTGCAATTTTGCCCCAAAATAAGTAAAATTTCTGCAATTTTGCCCAAAAATAAGGGAAATTTCTGGAAATTTGTCCCAAAATAAGTGGAATTTCTGAGTTTTGCCCCAAAATAAAAAGAATTTCTGTCTTTTTACACAACATATAGGGAATTTCTGCAGTTTTGCCCCAAAATTAGGAGAATTTCTGCAATTTTGCCCCAAAATACGGGGAATTTTTGCTTTTTAGCCCGAAAATAAGGGGAATGTATACCTTTTGCCACAAAAAAGGGAAATTTCTTCATTTTTGCCCCAAAATAAGAGGAATTTCTGCCTTTTTACCGCAAAATAAGTGAAATTTCTGCCTTTTTTACCCCAAAATAAACGGAATTTCTGTGTTTTTGCCCCAAAATAAAAGGAATTTTTGAATTATGCCCTGAAATATGTGAAATTTCTTCAATTTTGCCCCAAAATAAGGGAAATTTCTGAATTTTTGACACAAAATAAGGGGAATTTCTGCATTTTTGCCACAAAATATTAGGAATTTCTGCCTTTTTTCCCCAAAATAAGGAAAATTTCTGTCTTTCTTCCCTGAAATAAAGGAAATTTCTGCAATTTTGCCCCAAAATAATTGAAATTTCTGCAATTTTGCCCCAAAATAAGTGGAATTTCTGAGTTTTGCCCCAAAATAAGGAGAATTTCTGTATTTTTGCCCCAACAAATAGGGAATTTCTCCCTTTTTGCCCCACAGTTAGGGGAATTTCTGCAATTTTGCTCCAAAATACAGGGAATTTCTGCTTTTTTTTTCCCAAAAATAAGGGGTATGTATAACTTTTGCCACAAAAAAGGGAAATTTCTTCATTTTTGCCCCAAAATAATAAAAATTTTTGCCTTTTTACATCAAAATAAGTGAAATTTCTGCCTTTTTTACCCCAAAATAAACGGAATTTCTGTGTTTTTGCCCCAAAATAAAAGGAATTTTTGAATTATGCCCTGAAATAAGTGAAATTTCTTCAATTTTGCCCCAAAATAAGGGAAATTTCTGAATTTTTGACACAAAATAAGGGGAATTTCTGCATTTTTGCCACAAAATATTAGGAATTTCTGCCTTTTTGCCCCAAAATAAGGAAAATTTCTGTCTTTCTTCCCTGAAATAAATGAAATTTCTGCAATTTTGCCCCAAAATATAGGAAATTTCAGGAATTTTGCCCCAAAATAAGTGGAATTTCTTAGTTTTTCCCCAAAATAAGGAGAATTTCTGTCTTTTTGTCCCAACATATAGGGAATTTCTGCCTCTTTGCCCCACAATTAGGGGATTTTCTGCAATTTTGCTCCAAAATACGGGGAATTTCTGCTTTTTTGCCAGAAAATAAGGGGAATGTATATTTTTTGCCACAAAAAAGTAAAATTTCTTCATTTTTGCCCCAAAATAAGAGGAATTTCTTCGTTTTTACCTCAAAATAAATGAAATTTCTGCCTTTTTACCAAAAAATAAACGGAATTTCTGTATTTTTGCCCCAAAATAAGGGAAATTTTTGAATTTTGCCCTGAAATAAGTAAAATATCTGCAATTTTGCCCAAAAATAACAGAAATTTCTGCCTTTTTGCCACAAAATAAGGGGAATTTCTGTCTTTTTGCCCCAAAATAAGGGGAATTTTACCATTTTACCTCATAATAAGGGGAATCTCTGCTCTTTTGCCCCCAAATATGGGGAATTTCTGCATTTTTGCCCCAAATTAAGAGAAATTTCTGCATTTTTTCTTTGAAATAAGTGAAATTTCTGTAATTTTATCACGAAATAAGGGAGATTTCTGCAATTTTGCCCCAAAATAACTGAATTTCTGGAATTTTTCCCCAAAATAAAGGGAATTTCTGACTTTTTGCCCTGAAATAAAGAGAATGTCTGTCTTTTTGCCCCAAAATAATGTGAATTTCTGCATTTTCCCTCAAAATTAGGGGAATATGTGCAATTTTGCTTCAAAATACGGAGAATTTCTGCCTTATTGCACCAAAATAAAAAGAATTTCTGCATTTTTGCACCAACATAAGGGGAATTTCTGAAATTTTGCTCCAAAATAAGAGGGAATTTCTGCCTTATTCCCCGAAATAAAGTGGAATTTCTGCCTTTTTGCCCTGAAATATTTGAAATTTCCACAATTTTACCACAAAATTAGGGGAATTTCTGTTTTTGGCCCCAAAATTAGGAGAATTTTTGCTTTTTGCCCCAAAATGAGGCAAATTTCTGACTTTTTGCCCTGAAATAAGTGAAATTTCTGCCTTTTTGCCAAAATAAGGAGAATTTCAGCATTTTACCTCCAAATAAGGGGAATTTCTGCCTTATTGCCCCAAAATAACGGGAGTTTCAGCCTTTTTATCTCAAAATAAGGGGAATTTATTCCTTTTGCCCAAAATATGGAGAATTTCTGACTTTTTGTTCCAAAATAAGGAAAATTTCTTCAATTTTGTACCAAAATAAAAGAAATTTCTCCTTTTTACCCAAAATAAAAGTAATTTCTGACTTTTTACCCTGAAATAAATGTAATTTCTGAAATTTTGCCCGAAAATAATGAAAATTTGTGCCTTTTTGCCCCAAAACGTGGAGAATTTCTGCCTTTTTGCCCCAAAATATGGGGAATTTCAGCATTTTACCTCAAAATAAGGGGAATTTTAGCCTTGTTGCACCAAAATATGGAAAATTTCTGCCTTTTTGCCACAAAATAAAAAAAATTTCTGCAATTCTGTACCAAAATAAAAGAAATTTCTAAAATTTTGTCCCAAAATAAGGGAAATTTCTGATTTTTGCCCCGAAATAAAGAGAATTTCTGTATTTTTGCTCCAAAATAAAGGAAATTTCTGCTTTTTCCCCCAAAATTTTGGGAGTTTCTGCAAGTTTGCTTCAAAATACAGGGAATTTCTGCCTCTTTTCCCGAAAATAAGGGGAACTTCTGCCGATTTGCCCCAAATAAAGGGAATTTCTGAATTTTTGCCCCAATATTAGGGGAATTTCTGCAATTTTGCTCCAAAATACGGGGAATTTCTGCCTTTTTGCCCGAAATTAAGGATATTTTCTGCCTTTTTGCCCCCAAACAAGGGAAATTTCTGCAATTTTATCCCACAATAAGGGGAATTTCTGCCTTTTTGTCCCCAAATAAGGGGAATTTCTGGATTTTTGCCCTGAAATATGTAAAATGTCTGCAATTTTACCCCAAATTAATGTGAATTTCTGCCTTTTTGCCCCATAATAATGGGAATTTCTGCCTCTTTGCCCTGAAATAAGAAAAATTTTTGCTTTTTTTCTCTGAAATAAGTGAAATTTCTGCAATTTTGCCTTAAAATAAAAGAAATTTCTGAAATTTTTCCCCATAATAAAGGAATTTACTGCAATTTTGCCCCAAAATAAAGGGAATTTCTGTTTTGTGTCCACAAATAAGGGAAATTTCTGCAATTTTGCCCTAAATTAAGGGGAATTTCTGCCTTTTGCCCCAAAATAAGGGGAATTTCTGCATTTTGCCCCAAAATAAAGAAAATTACTGCATATTTTACCACAAAATTAGGTGAATTTCTGCAATTTTTCTCCAAAATACGGGAATTTTCTGCCTTTTTCGCCGAAAATAAAGGGAATTTCTGCCATTTTGCCGCGAAATAAGTGAAATTTCTGCAGTTTTACCCCAAAATAAGGGGAAGTTCTGCATTTTTGCCACAAAATTAGGGGAATTTCTGCAATTTTGTTCCAAAATACTGAGAATTTCTGCCTTTTTGCCCGAAAATAAAGGGAATGTATGCTTTTTTGCCATGAAAAGGGAAATTTCTTCATTTTTACCCCAAAATAAGGGGATTTTCCGCCTTTTTGACTCAAAATATGTGCGATTTTTAATTTTTCCCTAAAACTAAACGGAATTTCTTTTTTTTTGCCCCAAAATAAGGGTTATTTCTGACTTTTTGCCCTGAAATAAGTTAAATTTCTAAAATTTTTCCCCAAAATAAGGAAATGTCTGCTTTTTGCCCCAAAATAAGGGGAATTTCTGACTTTTTGCCCTGAAATAAGTTAAATTTCTAAAATTTTTCCCCTAAATAAGGGAAATGTCTGCTTTTTGCCCCAAAATAAAAGAAATTTCTGCCTTTTTGCCCCAAAATAAAGAAAACTACTGCATGTTTTACCCCAAAATTAGGTGAATTTCTGCAATTTTGCTCCAAAATACGGGGATTTTCTGCCTTTTTCGCCGAAAATAAAGGGAATTTCTGCCATTTTGCCGCGAAATAAGTGAAATTTCTGCAGTTTTACCTCAAAATAAGGGTAAGTTCTGCGTTTTTGCCCCACAACTAGGGGAATTTCTGCAATTTTGCTCCAAAATACGGGGAATTCCTGCTTTTTTTCCCAAAAATAAGGGGAATGTATAGCTTTTGCCACAAAAAATAGAAATTTCTTCATTTTTGCCCCCAAATAAGAGGAATTTCTGCCTTTTTACCTCAAAATAAGTGAAATTTCTGCCTTTTACCCAAAAATAAACGGAATTTCTGTCTTTTTGCCCCAAAATAAAAGGAATTTTTGAATTTTGCCCTGAAATAAATGAAATTTCTGCAATTTTGCCCAAAAATAAGAGAAATTTCTGCCTTTTTGCCACAAAATAAGGGGAATTTCTGTCTTCCTGCCCCAAATAAGGGGAATTTTAGCATTTAACCTCAAAATAAGGGGAATCTCTCTTTTTTTGCCCCGAAATATGGGGAATTTCTGCATTTTTGCCGAAAATAAGAAAAATTTCTGCATTTTTTCTTTGAAATAAGTGAAATTTCTGTAATTTTACCACAAAATAAGGGAGATTTCTACAATTTTGCCCCAAAATAAAGGAAATTTCTGGAATTTTGCCCCAAAATAAGGGGAATTTCTGACTTTTTGCCCTGAAATAAGGAGAATGTCTGTCTTTTTGCCCCAAAATAATGTGAATTTCTGCATTTTCCCTCAAAATTAGGGGAATATGTGCAATTTTGCTTCAAAATACGGAGGATTTCTGCCTTATTGCACCAAAATAAAAAGAATATCTGCATTTTTGCACCAACATAAGGGGAATTTCTGAAATTTTGCTCCAAAATACGGGGAATTTCTACCTTATTGCCCGAAATAAAGTGGAATTTCTGCCTTTTTGCCCTGAAATATTTGAAATTTCCACAATTTTACCCCAAAATAAGGGGAATTTCTGTTTTTGGCCCCAAAATTAGGAGAATTTCTGCTTTTTGCCCCAAAATGAGGCAAATTTCTGACTTTTTGCCCTGAAATAAGTAAAATTTCTGCAATTTTGCCCCAAAATAATGGGAATTTCTGCCTTTTTGCCAAAATAAGGGGAATTTCAGCATTTTACCTCCAAATAAGGGGAATTTCTGCCTTATTGCCTCAATATAATGGGAATTTCAGCCTTTTTATCTCAAAATAAGGGGAATTTATTCCTTTTGCCCAAAATATGGAGAATTTCTGACTTTTTGTTCCAAAATAAAGAAAATTTCTTCAATTTTGTACCAAAATAAAAAAAATTTCTGATTTTTACCCCAAATAAAAGTAATTTCTGACTTTTTGCCCTGAAATAAATGTAATTTCTGCAATTTTGCCCGAAAATAAAGGAAATTTGTGACTTTTTGCCCCAAAATGTGGGGAATTTCTGCCCTTTTGCCCCAAAATATGGGGAATTTCAGCATTTTACCTCAAAATAAGGGGATTTTCAGCCTTTTTGCACCAAAATACGGAAAATTTCTGCCTTTTTGCCACAAAATAATAAAAATTTCTGCAATTTCGTACCAAAATAAAATAAATTTCTAAAATTTTGCCCCAAAATAAGGGAAATTTCTGATTTTTGCCCCGAAATAAAAAGAATTTCTGTATTTTTGCCCCAAAATAAAGGGAATTTCTGCTTTTTGCCCCAAAATTAGGGAAGTTTCTGCAATTTTGCTTCAAAATACAGGGAATTTCTGCCTCTTTTCCCGAAAATAAGGGAAACTTCTGCCGATTTGCCGCAAATAAAGGGAATTTCTGCATTTTTGCCCCAATATTAGGGGAATTTCTGAAATTTAGCTTCAAAATACAGGGAATTTCTGCCTTTTTGCCCGAAATTAAGGGGATTTTCTGCCTTTTTGCCCCCAAACAAGGGAAATTTCTGCCTTTTTGCCCCCAAATAAGGTGAATTTCTGACTTTTTGCCCTGAAATATGTAAAATGTCTGCAATTTTACCCCAAAATAAGGTGAATTTCTGCCTTTTTGCCACAAAATCATGGGAATTTCTGTTTTTTTGCCTTGAAATAAGAAAAATTTTTGCTTTTTTTCTCTGAAATAAGTGAAATTTCTGCAATTTTGCCTTAAAATAAAAGAAATTTCTGCAATTTTTCCCCATAATAAAGGAATTTTCTTCAATTTTGCCCCAAAATAAAGGGAATTTCTGTTTTTTGTCCCCAAATAAGGGAAACTTCTGCAATTTTTCCCTAAAATAAGGGGAATTTCTGCCTTTTGCCCCAAAATAAGGGGAATTTCTGCCTTTTGCCCCAAAATAAAGAAAATTACTGCATATTTTACCCCAAAATTAGGTGAATTTCTGCAATATTGCTCCAAAATACGGGGATTTTCTGCCTTTTTCGCCGAAAATAAAGAGAATTTCTGCCATTCTGCCGCAAAATAAGTGAAATTTCTGCAGTTTTACCCCAAAATAAGGGGAAGATCTGCATTTTTGCCACAAAATTAGGGGAATTTCTGCAATTTTGCTCCAAAATACTGAGAATTTCTGCCTTTTTGCCTGAAAATATAGGGAATGTATGCCTTTTTGCCCTAAAAAAGGGAAATTTCTTCATTTTTACCCCCAAAATAAGGGGATTTTCCGCCTTTTTGACTCAAAATATGTGCGATTTCTGTCTTTTCCCCAAAAATAAACGGAATTTCTGTCTTTTTGGCCCAAAATAAGGGTTATTACTGACTTTTTCCCCTGAAATAAGTTAAATTTCTAAAATTTTTCCCCAAAATAATGGAAATGTCTGCTTTTTGCCCCAAAATAAGGGGAATTTCTGCCTTTTTGCTCCAAAATAAAGAAAATTACTGCATGTTTTACCACAAAATAGGTGAATTTCTGCAATTTTGCTCCAAAATATGGGGATTTTCTGCCTTTTTCGCCGAAAATAAAGGGAATTTCTGCCATTTTGCCGCGAAATAAGTGAAATGTCTGCAGTTTTACCCCAAAATAAGGGGAAGTTCTGCATTTTGCCCCAAAATTAGGGAAATTTCTGCAATTTTGCTCCAAAATACGGGGAATTTCTGCCTTTTTGCCCGAAAATAAAGGGAATGTATGACTTTTTGCCATAAAAAAGGGAAATTTCTTCATTTTTGCCCCAAAATAAAGGTTTTTTTCGTATTTTTACTCAAAATAAGTGCGATTTTTGACTTTTTCCGAAAAATAAACAGAATTTCTGTCTTTTTGCCCCAAAATAAGGAGAATTTCTGACTTTTTGCCCTGAAATAAGTTAAATTTCTAAAATTTTTGCCCTAAATAAGGGAAAAGTCTGTTTTTTGCCGCATAATAAGGGGAATTTCTGCCTTTTTGCCCCAAAATAAAAAAAATTACTGCATGTTTTACCCCAAAATTAGGTGAATTTCTGCAATTTTGCTCCAAAATACGGGGATTTTCTGCCTTTTTCGCCGAAAATAAAGGGAATTTCTGCCATTTTGCCGCGAAATAAGTGAAATTTCTGCAGTTTTACCTCAAAATAAGGGTAAGTTCTGCGTTTTTGCCCAGCAACTAGGGGAATTTCTGCAATTTTGCTCCAAAATACGGGGAATTTCTGCTTTTTTTCCCAAAAATAAGGGGAATGTATACCTTTTGCCACAAAAAAGGGAAATTTCTTCATTTTTGCCCCCAAATAAGAGGAATTTCAGCCTTTTTCCCTCAAAATAAGTGAAATTTCTGCCTTTTTACCCAAAAATAAACTGAATTAATGTCTTTTTGCCCCAAAATAAAAGGAATTTTTGAATTTTGCCCTGAAATAAGTGAAATTTTGTAATTTGGCCCCAAAATAAAGGAAATTTCTGCATTTTTGACACAAAATAATGGGAATTTCTGAATTTTTGCCACAAAATATTAGGAATTTCTGACTTTTTGCCCCAAAATAAGAAAATTTCTGCCTTTTTTCCCTGAAATAAGTGAAATTTCTGCAATTTTGCCCCAAAATAAGGGAAATTTCTGGAATTTTGCCCCAAAATAATTGGAAATTCTGAGTTTTTCTCCAAAATAAGTGAAATTTCTGCCTTTTTGCCACAAAATAAGGGGAATTTCTGTCTTTTTGCCCCAAAATATGGGGAATTTTAGCATTTTACCTCATAATAAGGGGAATCTCTGCTTTTGCCCCCAAATATGGGGAATTTCTGCATTTTTGCCCCAAAATAAGAGAAATTTCTGCATTTTTTCTTTGAAATAAGTGAAATTTCTGTAATTTTACCACAAAATAAGGGAGATTTCTACAATTTTGCCCCAAAATAAAGGAAATTTCTGGAATTTTGCCCCAAAATAAGGGGAATTTCTTACTTTTTGCCCTGAAATAAGGAGAATGTCTGTCTTTTTGCCCCAAAATAATGTGAATTTCTGCATTTTCCCTCAAAATTAGGGGAATATGTGCAATTTGGCTTCAAAATACGGAGAATTTCTGCCTTATTGCACCAAAATAAAAAGAATTTCTGCATTTTTGCACAAACATAAGGGGAATTTCTGAAATTTTGCTCCAAAATAAGAGGGAATTTCTGCCTTATTGCCCGACATGAAGTGGAATTTCTGCCTTTTTGCCCTGAAATATTTGAAATTTCCACAATTTTACCCCAAAATAAGGGGAATTTCTGTTTTTGGCCCCAAAATTAGGAGAATTTCTGATTTTTGCCCCAAAATGAGGCAAATTTCTGTCTTTTTGCCCTGAAATAAGTGAAATTTCTGCAATTTTGCCCCAAAATAAGGGAAATTTCTGCTTTTTTGCCAAAATAAGGAGAATTTCAGCATTTTACCTCCAAATAAGGGGAATTTCTGCCTTATTGCCCCAAAATAACAGGAATTTCAGCCTTTTTATCTCAAAGTAAGGGGAATTTATTCCTTTTGCCCAAAATATGGAGAATTTCTGACTTTTTGTTCCAAAATAAGGAAAATTTCTTCAATTTTGTACCAAAATAAAAGAAATTTCTCCTTTTTACCCCAAAATAAAAGTAATTTCTGAATTTTTGCCCTGAAATAAATGTAATTTCTGCAATTTTGCCCGAAAATAAGGGAAATTTGTGCCTTTTTGCCCCAAAATGTGGGGAATTTCTGCCCTTTTGCCCCAAAATATAGGGAATTTCAGCATTTTACCTCAAAATAACGGGAATTTCAGCCTTTTTGCACCAAAATATGGAAAATTTCTGCCTTTTTGCCCCAAAATAAAGAAAATTACTGCATGTTTTACCCCAAAACTAGGTGAATTTCTACAATTTTGCTCCAAAATACGGGGATTTTCTGCCTTTTTCGCCGAAAATAAAGGGAATTTCTGCCATTTTGCCGCGAAATAAGTGAAATTTCTGCAGTTTTACCCCAAAATAAAGGGAAGTTCTGCATTTTTGCCACAAAATTAGGGGAATTTCTGCAATTTTGCTCCAAAATACTGAGAATTTCTGCCTTTTTGCCCGAAAATAAAGGGAATGTATGCCTTTTTGCCATAAAAAGGGAAATTTCTTCATTTTTACCCCAAAATAAGGGGATTTTCCGCCTTTTTGACTCAAAATATGTGCGATTTCTGACTTTTCCCAAAAATAAACGGAATTTCTGTATTTTTGCCCAAAAATAAGGGTTATTTCTGACATTTTGCCCTGAAATAAGTTAAATTTCTAAAATTTTTCCCCAAAATAAGGAAATGTCTGCTTTTTGCCCCAAAATAAGGGGAATTTCTGCCTTTTTGCCCCAAAATAAAGAAAACTACTGCATGTTTTACCCCAAAATTAGGTGAATTTCTGCAATTTTGCTCCAAAATACAAGGATTTTCTGCATTTTTCACCGAAAATAAAGGAAATTTCTGCCATTTTGCCGCAAAATAAGTGAAATTTCTGCAGTTTTACCTCAAAATAAGGGTAAGTTCTGCGTTTTTGCCCCACAACTAGGGGAATTTCTGCAATTTTGCTCCAAAATACGGGGAATTTCTGCTTTTTTTCCCAAAAATAAGGGGAATGTATACCTTTTGCCACAAAAAAGGGAAATTTCTTCATTTTTGCCCCAAAATAAGAGGAATTTCAGCCTTTTTACCTCAAAATAAGTGAAATTTCTGCCTTTTTACCCAAAAATAAACGGAATTTCTCTCTTTTTGCCCCAAAATAAAATGAATTTTTTAATTTTGCCCTGAAATAAGTGAAATTTCTGTTATTTTCCTCAAAATAAGGGAAATTTCTGCCTTTTTGACACAAAATAAGGGGAATTTCTGAATTTTTGCCACAAAATATTAGGAATTTCTGACTTTTTGCCCCAAAATAAGAAAATTTCTGCATTTTTCCCTGAAATAAGTGAAATTTCTGCAATTTTGCCCCAAAATAAGGGAAATTTCTGGATTTTCTTCCCAAAATAAGTGGAATTTCTGAGTTTTTCCCCAAAATAAGGAGAATTTCTGTCTTTTTGCCCCAACATATAGGGAATTTCTGCCTTTTTGCCCCACAATTAGGGGATTTTCTGCAATTTTGCTCCAAAATATGGGAATTTCTGCTTTTTTGCCCGAAAATAAGGGGAATGTATACCTTTTGCCACAAAAACGTGAAATTTTTTCATTTTTGCCCCAAAATAAGATGAATTTTTTCCTTTTTATTTCAAAATAAGTTAAATTTCTGCCTTTTTACCCAAAAATAAACGGAATTTCTGTCTTTTTGCCCCAAAATAAAGGGAATTTTTGAATTTTGCCCTGAAATAAGTGAAATTTCTGCAATTTTGCCCTAAATTAAGGGAAATATCTGGAAATTTGCCACAAAATAAGTGGAATTTCTGAGTTTTTCCCCAAAATAAAAAGAATTTTTTTTTTTTGCCCCAACATATAGGGAATTTCTGCCTTTTTGCCCCACAATTAGGGGATTTTCTGCAATTTTGCTCCAAAATACGGGGAATTTCTGCTTTTTTGCCAGAAAATAAGGGGAATGTATACCTTTTGCCACAAAAAAGTAAAATTTCTTCATTTTTGCCCCCAAATAAGAGGAATTTCTTCTTTTTTACCTCAAAATACATGAAATTTCTGCCTTTTTACCCAAAAATAAACGGAATTTCTGTTTTTTGCCCCAAAATAAGGGGAATTTTTGAATTTTGCCCTGAAATAAGTGAAATTTCTGCAATTTTGCCCAAAAATAAGGGGAATTTCTGCCTTTTTGCCAAAATAAGGGGAATTTCAGCATTTTACCTCCAAATAAGGGGAATTTCTGCCTTTTTGCCACAAAATATGGGGAATTTCTGCCTTATTGCCACCAAATAAGGAAAATTTTTGCTTTTCTGCCTCAATTAACGGGAATTTCTGCGTTTTTGCCACAAAGTAAAGGGAATTTCTGCCTTTTTGCCCCAATATAACGGGAATTTCAGCCTTTTCATCTCAAAATAAAGGGAATTTATTCCTTTTGCCCAAAATAAGGAGAATTTCTGACTTTTTTTTCCAAAATAAGGAAAATTTCTTCAAATTTGTACAAAATAAAAGAAATTTCTCCTTTTTACCCCAAAATAAAAGTAATTTCTGACTTTTTGCCCTGAAATAAATGTAATTTCTGCAATTTTGCCCGAAAATAAGGGAAATTTGTGCCTTTTTGCCCGAAAATATGGGGAATTTCAGCATTTTACCTCAAAATAAGGGGAATTTCAGCCTTTTTGCACCAAAATATGAAAAATTTCTGCTTTTTTGCCACAAAATAAGAAAAATTTCTGCAATTCTGTACCAAAATAAAAGAAATTTCTAAATTTTGCCCCTAAATAAGGGAAATTTCTGATTTTTGCCCCGAAATAAGGATAATTTTTGTAATTTTGCCTCAAAATAAAGGGAATTTCTGCCTTTTTGCCCCCAAAATTAGGGGAGTTTATGCAAGTTTGCTTCAAAATACAGGGAATTTCTGCCTCTTTTCCCGAAAATAAGGGGAACTTCTGCCGATTTGCCCCAAATATAGGGAATTTCTGCATTTTTGCCCCAATATTAGAAGAATTTCTGCAATTTTGCTCCAAAATACCGGGAATTTCTGCCTTTTTGCCCGAAATTAAGGGGATTTTCTGCCTTTTTGCCCCCAAACAAGGGAAATTTCTGCAATTTTATCCCACAATAAGGGGAATTTCTGCCTTTTTGCCCCAAAATATGGGAAATTTCTGCCTTTTTGCCCCAAAATAAGAAAGATTTCTGCAATTTTGTACCAAAATAAAAGAAATTTCTGCCTTTTTGCCCGAAAATAAGAAAATTTCTACTTTTTTTCTGAAATAAGTGAAATTTCTGCAAATTTGCCCTAAAATAAGTGAAATTTCTGAGTTTTGCCCCAAAATAAGGAGAATTTCTGTCTTTTTGCCCCAGCATATAGGGAATTTCTGCTTTTTTGGCCCACAATTAGGGGGATTTCTGCAATTTTGCTCCAAAATACGGGGAATTTTTGTCTTTTTTCCCGAAAATAAGAAGAATGCATACCTTTTTGCCATAAATTTTTTTTTTTTTTTGCTCCAAAATAAGGGGAATTTCTGCTTTTTTTCCTCTAAATAAGTGGAATTTCTGTCTTTTTTTCCCAAAACAAAGGGAATTTCTGTATTTTTGCCCCATAATAAAAAAATTTCTGACTTATTATTCTGAAATAAGTGAAATTTCTGCAATTTTGCCCCAAAATAAGGGAAATTTCTGCCTTTTTGCCCCCAAATAATGGGAATTTCAGCTTTTTACCTCAAAATAAGGGGAATTTCTGCATTTTTGCCCCAAAATATGGGAACTGTCTGCCTTTTTGCCCCAAAATAAGGAAAATTTCTGCAATTTTGTACCAGAATAAAAAGAAATATCTGCCTTTTTGACCCAAAATTAGAAAATTTTTTTTTTCGGAAATAAGTGAAATTTCTGCAATTTTACCCCAAAATAATTGAAATTTCTAAGTTTTGCCCCAAAATAAGGGAAATTTCTGCCTTTTTGCCCCCAAATAAGGGGAAGTTCAGCATTTTTACCTTAAAATAAGGGTAATTTCTGCATTTTTGCCCCAAAATAAGGGAAATTTCTGCCTTTTTGCCCCCAAATAATGGGAATTTCAGCTTTTTACCTCAAAATAAGGGGAATTTCTGCATTTTTGCCCCAAAATATGGGAACTGTCTGCCTTTTTGCCCCAAAATAAGGAAAATTTCTGCAATTTTGTACCAGAATAAAAGAAATATCTGCCTTTTTGACCCAAAATTAGAAATTTTTTTTTTCGGAAATAAGTGAAATTTCTGCAATTTTACCCCAAAATAATTGAAATTTCTAAGTTTTGCCCCAAAATAAGGGGAATTTCTCCTTTTTTGCCCCAAAATAAAGAAAATTTCAGCCTTTTTACCTGAAAATAAGTGAAATTACTGCAATTTTGCCCCAAATAAGGGAAATTTCCGCAATTTTGCCGCAAAATATGTGGAATTTCTTAATTTTGCCCCAAAATAAGGAGAATTTCTGCCTTTTTGCCACACAATTAGTGAAATTTCTGCAATTTTGCCCTAAAATAAAAGAAATTTCTGCAATTTTGCCACAAAATAAGGGGAATTTTTGTTTTTTTGCCCCACAATTAGGGAAAGTTCTGCAATTTTGCCCCAAAATAAGAAGAATTTCTGCCTTTTGCCCCAAAATATGGGGAATTTCAGCCTTTTTGTCTGAAAATAAGAAGAATGCATACTTTTTTGCCATAAAAAAGGGAAATTTCTTCATTTTTGCTCCAAAATAAGGGGAACTTTTGCCTTTTGGCCTCTAAATAAGTGGAATTTTTGTCTTTTTTCCCCAAAACAAAAAAAAATTCTGTCTTTTTGCCCCAAAAAAAGAAAAATTTCTGACTTATTACCCTGAAATAAGTGAAATTTCTGCACATTTGCCCCAAAATAAGAGAAATTTCTGCCTTTTGTCCCAAAATATGGGGAATTTCAGCATTTTACATCAAAATAAGGGAAATTTCTGATTTTTGCACCAAAATATGGAGGATTTCTGCCTTTTTGCCCCAAAATAAAGGGAATTTCGGCATTTTTGCACCAATATTAGGGGAATTTCTGCAATTTTGCACAAAAATACGGGTCATTTCTGCCTTTTTGCCCGAAATTAAGTGGAATTTCTGCCTTTTTTGTCCCGAAATAGGTGAAATTTCTTCAATTTTAGCCAAAAATTAGGGATTTCATCTTTTTGCCCCAAAATAAGGGGAATTTCTGCCATTTTGCCTGAAATATTTGAAATTTCTTAAATTTTACCCCAAAATAAGAGGAATTTCTGCCCTTTTGCCCCTAAATAATGGGAATTTCAGCATTTTTACCTCAAAATAAGGAAAATTTCTGCCTTTTTTCTCTGAAATAGGTGAAATTTCTTCATTTTTTTGTCAAAATAAGTGAAATTTCTGCAATTTTGCATCAAAATAAGGGAAATTTCTAAAATTTTCCTCACAATAAGTGGAATTTCTGAGTTTTGCCCCAAAATAAGGAGAATTTCTTTCTTTTTGCCCCAACATATAGGGAATTTCTGACTTTTTGACCCACAATTAGGGGAATTTCTGCAATTTTGCTCAAAAATATGGGGAATTTCTGTCTTTTTGCCTCTAAATAAGTGGAATTTCTGTCTTTTTCCCCCAAGACAAAGGGAATTTCTGTCTTTTTTGCCCCAAAATAAGGGGAATTTCTGACTCATTACCCTGAAATAAGTGAAATTTCTGCAATTTTGCCCCAATATAAGGGAAATTTCTGCCTTTTTGCTGTCAAATAAAGGGAATTGCAGCATTTTTACCTCAAAATAAGAGGAATTTCTGCATTTTTGCCACAAAATATATGGAATTTCTGTCTTTTTGCCCCATAATAAGAGAAATTTCTGCAATTTTGCACCAAAATAAGGGGAATTTCTCCTTTATTGCCCCAAAAGAAAGGAAATTTCAGCCTTTTTACCTGAAAATAAGTGAAATTACTGCAATTTTGCCCCAAATAAAGGAAATTTCTGCAATTTTGCCCCAAAATAAGTGGAATTTCTTAGTTTTGTCCCAAAATAAAAAGAATTTTTGCCTTTTTGCCCCACAATTAGTGAAATTTCTGCAATTTTGCCCTAAAATAATAGAAATTTTGCAATTTTTCCCCATAATAAAGGAAATTTCTGCAATTTTGCCCCAAAATAAGGGGAATTTCTGTTTTTTGCCCCATAATTAGGGAAGTTTCTGCAATTTTGCCCCAAAATAAGAAGAATTTCTGCTTTTTGCCCCAAAATATGGGGAATTTCTGCCTTTTTGTCTGAAAATAAGAAGAATGCATAACTTTTTGCCATAAAAAAGGGAAATTTCTTCATTTTTGCTCCAAAATGAGGGGAACTTTTGCCTTTTTGCCTCTAAATAAGTGAAATTTCTGTCTTTTTTCCCCAAAACAAATGAAATTTCTGTCTTTTTTGCCCCAAAATAAGAAAAATTTCTGACTTATTACCCTGAAATAAGTGAAATTTCTGCAAATTTGCCCCAAAATAAGAGAAATTTCTGCCTTTTGCCCCAAAATATGGGGAATTTCAGCATTTTACATCAAAATAAGGGAAATTTCTGATTTTTGCACCAAAATATGGAGAATTTCTGCCTTTTTGCCCCAAAATAAAAGGAATTTTTGCATTTTTGCACAATATTAGGGGAATTTCTGCAATTTTTCTCCAAAATACGGGTCATTTTTGCCTTTTTGCCCGAAATTAAGTGGAATTTCGCCTTTTTGTCCCGAAATAAGTGAAATTTCTTCAATTTTAGCCAAAAATTAGGGATTTCATTTTTTGCCCCAAAATAAGGGGAATTTCTGCCATTTTGCCCTGAAATATTTGAAATTTCTTAAATTTTACCCCAAAATAAGGGGTATTTCTGCCTCATTGCTTCTAAATAAGGGGAATTTCAGCCTTTTTACCTCAAAATAAAGAAAATTTCTGCCTTTTTTCTCTGAAATAAGTGAAATTTCTTCAATTTTTTGCCAAAATAAGTGAAATATCTGCAATTTTGTGTCAAAATAAGGGAAATTTCTGGAATTTTGCCCTAAAATAAGTGGAATTTCTGAGTTTTGCACCAAAATAAGGAGAATTTCTTTCTTATTGCCCCAACATATAGGGAATTTCTGCCTTTTTGCCCCACAATTAGGGGAATTTCTGCAATTTTGCTCAAAAATACGGGGAATTTCTGCCTTTTTGCCCGAAAATAAAGGGAATGCATACTTATTTGCCATAAAAAAGGAAAATTTCTTCATTTTTGCTCCAAAATAAGGGGAATTTTTGCCTTTTTGCCTCTAAATACGTGGATTTCTGTCTTTTTTCCCCAAAACAAAGGGAATTTCTGTCTCTTTTGCCCCAAAATAAGGAAAATTTCTGACTTATTACCCTGAAATAAGTGAAATTTCTGCAATTTTGCCCCAATATAAGGGAAAATTCTGCCTTTTTGCCCCCAAAGAGGGGGAATTTCAGCCTTTTTACCTAAAAATAAGGGGAATTTCTGCATTTTTGCCACAAAATTTATGGAATTTCTGCCTTTATGCCCCAAAATAAGGAAAATTTCTGCCTTTTTTCTCTGAAATAAGTGAAATTACTGCAATTTTGCCCCAAAATAAGGGAAATTTCTGAGTTTTGCCCCAAAAGAAGAAGAATTTCTGTCTTTTTGCCCCAACATATAAAGAATTTCTGCCTTCTTGCCCCACAATTAGGGGAATTTCTGCAATTTTTCTCCAAAATGCGGGGGATTTCTGCCTTTTTGCATGAAAATAAGGGGAATGTTTACCTTTGCCATAAAAAAGGGAAATTTCTTCATTTTTGCTCCAAAATAAGGGGAATTTCTGCCTTTTTGCCTCTAAATAAGTGGAATTTCTGTCTTTTTCCCCCAAAACAAAGAGAATTTCTGTCTTTTTTGCCCCAAAATAAGAAAAATTTCTGCATTTTGCCCCAAAATAATGGGAATTTTTGCCTTTTTGCCCCTAAATAAGAAAAAATTTCGCTTTTTTTCTCTGAAATAAGTGAAATTTCTGCAATTTTGCCCTAAAATAAGGGAAATTTCTGCAATTTTATGCCATAATTAGGTAAATTTCTGCAATTTTGCCCCAAAATATGGGGAATTTCTGTTTTTTGCCCCCAAATAAGGAAAATTTCTTCAATTTTGCCCTAAAATAAGGGGAATTTCTGCCTTTTGCCTCAAAATAAGGTGAATTTCTGCCCTTTTGCCCCTAAATAAGTAAAATTACTGTATTATTTATTCCAAAATTAGGTGAATTTCTGCAATTTTGCTCCATAATACGGAGATTTTCTGCCTTTTTAGCCAAAAAAAGGAGAATTTCTGCCATTTTGCCACAAAATAAGTGAAATTTCTGCAGTTTTACCCCAAAATAAGGGGAATTTCTGCCTTTTTGCCCCGAAATTAGAGGAATTTTTGTAATTTTGCTCAGAAATACGGGGAATTTCTGCCTTTTTGCCTGAAATAACAAAAAATGTATACCTTTTTGCCATAAAAAGGGAAATTTCTTCATTTTTGCCCGAAAATAAGAGAATTTTCCGCATTTTTGACTCAAAATAAGTCAAATTTTTGCCTCTTCCCCAAAAATAAATGAAATTTCTATCTTTTTGCCCCAAAATAAAGGGAATATCTGACTTTTTGGCCAAAAATAAAAGGAATTTCAGACTTTTTACCTCAAAATAAAGGTAATTTCTTCCTTTTTGCCCCAAAATATGGGGAATTTCTGCTTTTTGCCCCAAAATAAGAAAAATTTCTGAAATTTTGTACCAAAATAAAAGAAATTTCTGTCTTTTTGCCCCAAAATAAGAAAATTTCTGCCTTTTTTTTCCAAAAATAAGTGAAATTTCTGATATTTTGCCCCAAAATAAGGGAAATTTCTGAAATTTTGCCCCAATGTAAAGGAAATTTTTACAATTTAGCCCCAAAATAAGAGGAATTTCTGATTTTTGCTCCTGAAAACAGGAGATTTTCTGCCTTTTTGCCCGAAAATTATGAGAATTTCGGCAATTTTGCTTCCAAATATAGGGAATTTCAGCCTTTTAGCCCCAAAATATAGGGAATTTCTGCATTTTCCCCCAATATTTGGGGAATTTCTGGAATTTACCTCTAAATAAAAGGAATTTCTGCATTTTACCTCAAAATAAGAAGAATTTCTGCCTTTTGTTCCAAAATATGGGGAATTTCTGCCTTTTTGTTCCAAAATAAAGAAAATTTCTTCAATTTTGTACTATAATAAAAGAAATTTCTGCTTTTTGCCCCACAATAAGGAGAATTTTTAACTTTTTGCCCTGAAATAAATGAAATTTCTGCAATTTTGCCCGGAAATAAGGGAAATTTGTGCCTTTTTGCCCCAAAATAAGTGGAATTTCTGCATTTTGCCCCAAAATATGGGGAATTTCTGCCTTTTTGTCCGAAAATAAGAAGAATGCATAACTTTTTGGAATAAAAAGGGAAATTTCGTCATTTTTGCTCCAAAATAAGGGGAATTTTTGCCTTTTTGCCTCTAAATAAGTGGAATTTCTGTCTTTTTTGTCCTAAAATAAGGAAAATTTCTGACTTATTACCCTGAAATAAGTGAAATTTCTGCAATTTTGCCCCAATATAAGGGAAATTTCTGCCTTTTTGCCCCCAAATAAGGTGGATTTCAGCCTTTTTACCTCAAAATAACGGGAATTTCTTCATTTTTGCCACAAAATATTAGGAATTTCTGCCTTTTTGCCCCAAAATAAGGAAAATTTCTGCCTTTTTTCTCTGAAATAAGTGAAATTTCTGCAATTTTGCCCCAAAGTAAGTGAAATTTCTGCAATTTTGCCCCAAAATAAGTAATATTTCTGGAATTTTGCCCCAAAATAAGTGGAATTTCTGAGTTTTGCCCTAAAATAAGGAGAATTTCTGCCTTTTTGCCCCACAATTAGGGGAATTTCTGCAATTATGCTCCAAAATACGGGGAATTTCTGCCTTTTTGCCCGAAAATAAGGAGAATGCATACCTTTTTGCCATAAAAAAAATTTCTTCATTTTTTCCTCAAAATAAGGAAAATTTTTGCCATTTTACCCTGAAATCTGTGAAATTTCTGAGATTTTACCCCAAAATAAGGTGAATTTCTGCCTTTTTGCCCCAAAATAATGGCAATTTCTGCCTTTTTGCCCCAAAATAAGAAAAATTTTTGCTTTTTTTCTCTGAAATAAGTGAAATTTCTGCAATTTTGCCCTTGAATAAGGGAAATTTCTGCAATTTTTCCCTATAATAAGGGAATTTTCTGCAATTTTGCCCCAAAATACAAGGAAATTCTGTTTTTTGCCCCCAAATAAGGGAAATTTCTGCAATTTTGCCAAAAATAAGGGGAATTTCTGCTTTTTGCCCCAAAATAAGGAGAACTTCTGCCTTTTTACCCCAAAGTAAAAAAAATTACTGTATTTTTTACCCCTAAATTAGGTGAATTTCTGCAATTTTACTCCAAAATACGGGGATTTTTGCCTTTTTGCCCGAAATTAAAGGGAATATATACCTTTTTGCCATAAAAAAAGGAAATTTCTTCATTTTTGCTCCAAAATAAGGGGATTTTCTAACTTTTTGACTCAAAATAAGTGCCATTTCTGCCTTTTGCCCAAAAATAAACGAAATTTCTCTCTTTTTTCCAAAAATAAGGTGAATTTCTGACATTTTGTTTCAAAATAAGGGGAATTTCAGCCTTTTTACCTCAAAATAAGGGAAATTTCTGCCTTTTTGCCCCCAAAATAAAGGGAATTTCTGCATTTTTGCACCAATATTAGGGGAATTTCTGCAATTTTGCTCCAAAATACAGGTCATTTCTGCCTTTATGCAAGAAATTAAGTGGAATTTATGCCTTTTTGTCCCGAAATAAGTGAAATTTCTTCAATTTTAGCCAAAAATTAGGGATTTTCTTTTTGCCCCAAAATAAGGGGAATTTCTGCCATTTTGCCCTGAAATATTTGAAATTTCTGCAATTTTACCCAAAAATAAGGGGAATTTCTGCCTTTTTGCTCCAAAATAAGAGGAAATTCAGTCTTATTACCTCAAAATAAGGGGAATTTCTGCCATTTTGCCCCAAAATATAAGGAATTTCTGCCTTTTTGCCCCAAAATAAGGAAAATTTCTGCAATTTTCTCCCAAAATAAGGAAAATTTCACTTTTTGCACCAAAATAAAGGAAGTTTCAGTTTTTTTACCTGAAAATATGTGAAATTTCTGCAATTTTGCCCCAAATAAGGGAAATTTCTGCAATTTTGTCCTAAAATAAAGGAAATTTCTGGAATTTTGCCCCAAGATAAAAGAAATTTCTGATTTTTGCCTCAAAATATAGATAATTTCTGCCTTTTGCCCCAAAATTAGGGGAATTTCTGCAATTTTGCTCCAAAATACGGGGAATTTCTGCCTTTTTGCCCGAAAATAAGAAGAATGCATACCTTTTTGCCATAAAAAAGGGGAATTTCTTCATTTTTGCTCCAAAATAAGGGGAATTTCTGCCTTTTTGCCTCTAAATAAGTGGAATTTTTGTATTTTCCCCAAAAACAAAAGGAATTTCTGTCTTTTTTGCCACAAAATAAAGAAAATTTCTGACTTATTACCCTGAAATAAGTGAAAGTTCTGCAATTTTGCCCCAAAAAAGGAAAATTTCTGCCTTTTTGCCCTGAAATATGTGAAATTTCTTCAATTTTACCCCAAAATAAGGTGAATTTCTGCCTTTTGGCCCCAAAATAATGGGAATTTCTGCCTTTTTGCCCCCAAAAAAGAAAAATTTTACCTTTTTTTCTCTGAAATAAGTGAAATTTCTTCAATTTTGCCATAAAATAAGGAAAATTTCTGCAATTTTTCCCCATAATAAGGGAAATTTCTGCAATTTTGCCCAAAAATAAGGGGAATTTATGTTTTTTGCCCCCAAATAAGAGAAATGTCTGCAATTTTGCCCTAAAATGAGGGGAATTTCTGCATTTTGCCCCTAAATAATGAGAATTTCTGCCTTTTTGCCCTAAAATAAAGAAAATTACTGTATTTTTTACCCCAAAATTAGGTGAATTTCTGCAATTTTGCTCCAAAATACAGGGATTTTCTGCCTTTTTCGCCAATAATAAGGAGAATTTCTGCCATTTTGCCGCGAAATAAGTGAAATTTCTGCAGTTTTACCACAAAATAAGGGGATTTTCTGCCTTTTTGCCCCAAAATTAGGGGAATTTCTGCAATTTTGCTCCAAAATACGGGGAGTTTCTGCCTTTTGCCTGAAAATAAAGGGAATGTATACCTTTTTGCCATTAAAAAGGGAAATTTTTTCATTTTAGCCCGAAAATAAGGGGATTTTCCGCCTTTTTGACTCAAAATAAGTGCAATTTCTTCCTTTTCCCCAAAAATAAACGAAATTTCTGTCTTTTTGCCCCAAAATAAGGGGAATTTCTGACTTTTTGCCCTGAAATATTTGAAATTTCTGCAATTTTACCCCAAAATAAGGGGAATTTCTGCATTTTTGCCCCAAAATATAAGGAAATTCTGCCTTTTTGCCACAAAGTAAAGAAAATTTCTGCAATTTTGCCCCAAAATATTAGGAATGTCTCCCTTTTTGCCTCAAAATAAAGGAAATTTCAGCCTTTTTACCTGAAAATAAGTAAAATTTCTGCAATTTTGCCCCAAATAAGGGAAATATCTGCAATTTTGCCCCAATATAAGGTAAATTCCTGCAATTTTGCCCCAAAATATAGGAAATTTCTGATTTTTGCTGCAAAATAAAGGGAATTTCTGCCTTTTGCCCCAAAATTAGGGTAATTTCTGCAATTTTGCTCCAAAATACGGGGAATTTCTGCCTTTTTGCCTGAAAATAAGAGAAATGCATACCTTTTTGCCATAAAAAAGGGAAATTTCTTCATTTTTGCTCCAAAATAAAAGGGATTTCTGCCTTTTTGCTTCTATGTAAGTGGAATTTCTTTTTTTTTCCCCCAAAACAAAGGGAATTTCTGTCTTTTTTGCCCCATAATAAGAAAAATTTCTGACTTTTTACCCGGAAATAAGTGAAATTTCTGCAATTTTGCCCCAAAATAAGGGAAATTTCTGCATTTTTGCAATCAAATAAAGGGAATTTCAGCCTTTTTACCTCAAAATAAGGGGAATATCTGCATTTTTGCCAAAAAATATTAGGAATTTCTACGTTTTGCCCCAATTAAGGAAAATTTCTCACTTATTACCCTGAAATAAGTGAAATTTCTGCAACTGTGCCCCAAAATAAGGGAAATTTCTGCAATTTTGCCCCAAAATAAGGGAAATTTCTGGAATTTTGCCCCAAAATAAGTGGAATTTCTGAGTTTTGCCCCAATATAAGGAGAATTTCTGTCTTTTTGCCCCAACAAATAGGGAATTTCTGCCTTTTTGCCCCACAACTAAGGGAATTTCTGCAATTTTGCTCCAAAATATAAAGAATTTCTGCCTTTATGCCCGAATATAAGGGGAATGCATACCTATTTGCCATAAAAAAGGGAAATTTCTTCATTTTTGTTACAAAATAATGGGAATTTCTGCCTTTTTGGCTCTAAATAAGTGGAATTTCTGTCTTTTTCCCCCAAAACAAAGGAAATATCTGTCTTTTTTGCCCCAAAATAAGGGGAATTTCTGACTTATTACCCTGAAATAAGTGAAAATTCTGCCATTTTGCCCCGCAATAAGGGAAATTTCTGCCTTTTTGCCACAAAATAAGAAAAATTTCTGCAATTCTGTACCAAAATAAAAGAAATTTTTACAATTTTCCCCGAAAATAAGGGAAATTTCTGATTTTTGCCTCGAAATAAGGAGAATTTCTGTATTTTTTCCCCAAAATAAAGGGAATTTCTGCCTTTTTGCCCCAAAAATAGGGAAGTTTCTGCAATTTTGCTACAAAATACAAAAAATTTCTGCCTCTTTTCCCGAAAATAAGGGAAACTTCTTTCGATTTGCCCCAAATAAAGGGAATTTCTGCATTCTTGCCCCAATATGTGAAATTTCTGCAATTTTGCCCCAAATAAGGGAAATTTCTGCAATTTTGTCCTAAAATAAAGGAAATTTCTGGAATTTTGCCCCAAGATAAAAGAAATTTCTGATTTTTGCCTCAAAATATAGATAATTTCTGCCTTTTGCCCCAAAATTAGGGGAATTTCTGCAATTTTGCTCCAAAATACGGGGAATTTCTGCCTTTTTGCCTGAAATTAAGGGGATTTTCTGCGTTTTTGCCCCCAAACAAGGGAAATTTCTGCAATTTTATCCCAAATAAGGGGAATTTCTGCCATTTTGTTCTGAAATATCTGAAATGTCTGCAATTTTACCCCAAAATAAGGTGAATTTCTGCCTTTTTGCCCCAAAATAATGGGAATTTCTGCCTTTTGACACACAATAAGAAAAATTTTTGCTTTTTTTCTCTGAAATAAGTGAAATTTCTGCAATTTTGACTTAAAATAAAAGAAATTTCTCCAATTTTTCCCCATAATAAAGGAATTTTCTGCAATTTTGCCCCAAAATAAAGGGAATTTCTGTTTTTTGTCCCCAAATAAGGGAAATTTCTGCAATTTTGCCCCAAAATAAAAGGTATTTCTCCCTTTTTGCCTCAAAATAAAGGAAATTTCAGCCTTTTTACCAGAATATAAGTGAAATTTCAGCCTTTTTACCTGAATATAAGTGAAATTTCTGCAATTTTGCCCCAAAATAAGGTAAATTCCTGCAATTTTGCCCCAAAATAAAGCAAATTTCTGATTTTTGCTTCAAAATAAAGGGAAATTCTGCCTTTTGCCATAAAATTAGGGGAATTTCTGCAATTTTGCTCCAAAATACGGGGAATTTCTGCCTTTTGCCCGTAAATAAGAGAAATGCATAACTTTTTGCCATAAAAAAGGGAAATTTCTTCATTTTTGCTCCAAAATAAGGGGAATTTCTGCCTCTTTGCTTCTAAATAAGTGGAATTTCTTTCTTTTTCCCCCAAAACAAAGGGAATTTCTCTCTTTTTTGCCCCAAAATAAGGGGAATTTCTGACTTATTACCCTGAAATAAGTGAAATTTCTGCAATTTTGCCCCAAAATAAGGGAAATTTCTGCAATTTTGCTCTAAAATAAGTGGAATTTCTGAGTTTTGCCCCAATATAATGAGAATTTCTGTCTTTTTGCCCCAACAAATAGGGAATTTCTGCCTTTTTGCCCCACAACTAAGGGAATTTCTGCAATTTTGCTCCAAAATACGGAGAATTTCTGCCTTTTTGCCCGAATATAAGGGGAATGCATACCTATTTGCCATAAAAAAGGGAAATTTCTTCATTTTTGTTACAAAATAAGGGGAATTTCTGCCTTTTTGGCTCTAAATAAGTGGAATTTCTGTCTTTTTCCCCCAAAACAAAGGAAATTTCTGTCTTTTTTGCCCCAAAATAAGGGGAATTTCTGACTTATTACCCTGAAATAAGTGAAAATTCTGCCATTTTGCCCCGCAATAAGGGAAATTTCTGCCTTTTTGCCCCCAAATAAGGGGAATTTCAGCCTTTTTACCTCATAATAATGGGAATCTCTGCCTTTTTGCCCTAAAATAAGGAAAATTTCTGTATTTTTGCCCCAAAATAAAGAAAATTTCTGCAATTTTGTACCAAAATAAAAGTAATTTCTGACTTTTTGTGCCAAAATAAGAGAAATTTCTGCGTTTTTTCCCTGAAATAAGTGAAAGTTCTGTAATTTTGCCCCAACATAAGGGGAATTTCTGACTTTTTGCCCTGAAATAAGGAGAATTTCTGTCTTTTTGCCCCAAAATAATGTGAATTTCTGCATTTTCCTTCAAAATTAGGAGAATATGTGCAATTTTGCTCAAAATACGGGGAATTTCTGCCTTATTGCACCAAAATAAAGGGAATTTCTGCATTTTTGCACCAATATAAGGGGAATTTCTGAAATTTTGCTCCAAAATACGGGGAATTTCAACCTTATTGCCCAAAATAAAGTGGAATTTCTGCCTTTTTGCACTGAAATATTTGAAATTTCCGCAATTTTACGCAAAAATAAGGGGAATTTCTGTTTTGGGCCCCAAAATTAGGAGAATTTCTGCTTTTTGCCCCAAAATAAGGCAAATTTCTCACTTTTTGCCCTGAAATAAGTGAAATTTCTGCAATTTTGCCCCAAAATAAGGGGAATTTCTGCCTTTTTGCCAAAATAAGGGGAATTTCAGCATTTTACCTCCAAATAGAAGGAATTTCTACCTTTTTGCCACAAAATATGGGGAATTTCTGCCTATTGCCCCCAAATAAGAAAAATTTTTGCTTTTCTGCCCCAATTAACAGGAATTTCCTCCTTTTTGCCACAAAGTAAAGGGAATTTCTGCAATTTTGTTCCAAAATAAGGGGAATTTCAGCTTATTTCCTCAAAATAAGGGGAATTTCTGCCTTTTGCCCACAATATGGGGAATTTCTGACTTTTTGTTCTAAAATAAGGAAAATTTCTTCAATTTTGTACCAAAATAAAAGTAATTTCTGACTTTTTGCCCTGAAATAAATGAAATTTCTACAATTTTGCCCAAAAAAAGGGAAATTTGTGTCTTTTTGCCCCAAAATGAGGGGAATTTCTGCCTTTTTGCCTCAAAATAAAGGGAATTTCAGCCTTTTTGCAACAAAATATGGGGAATTTCTGCCTTTTTGCCACAAAATAAGGGGAATTTCTGCAATTCTGTGCCAAAATAAAAGAAATTTTTACAATTTTGCCCGAAAATAAGGGAAATATCTGATTTTTGCCCCGAAATAAGGAGAATTTCTGTATTTTTTCCCCAAAATAAAGGGAATTTCTGCCTTTTTGCCCCAAAATTAGGGGAGTTTCTGCAATTTTGCTTCAAAATACAAAAAATTCTGCCTCTTTTCCCAAAAATAAGGGGAACTTCTTTCGATTTGCCCCAAATAAAGGGAATTTCTGCATTCTTGCCTCAATATTAGGGGAATTTCTGCAATTTTGCTCCAAAATACGGGGAATTTCTGCCTTTTTGACTGAAATTAAGGGGATTTTCTGCGTTTTTGCCCCCAAACAAGGGAAATTTCTGCAATTTTATCCCAAATAAGGGGAATTTCTGCCATTTTGCCCTGAAATATCTGAAATGTCTGCAATTTTACCCCAAAATAAGGTGAATTTCTGCCTTTTTGCCCCAAAATAATGGGAATTTCTGCCTTTTGCCACACAATAAGAAAAATTTTTGCTTTTTTTCTCTGAAATAAGTGAAATTTCTGCAATTTTGCCTTAAAATAAAAGAAATTTCTCCAATTTTTCCCCATAATAAAGGAATTTTCTGCAATTTGCCCCAAAATAAAGGGAACTTCTGTTTTTTGTCCCCAAATAAGGGAAATTTCTGCAATTTTGCCTCAAAATAAAAGGTATTTCTCCCTTTTTGCCTCAAAATAAAGGAAATTTCAGCCTTTTTACCTGAATATAAGTGAAATTTCTGCAATTTTGCCCCAAAATAAGGTAAATTCCTGCAATTTTGCCCCAAAATTAAGGAAATTTCTGATTTTTGCTCCAAAATAAAGGGAATTTCTGCCTTTTGCCATAAAATTAGGGGAATTTCTGCAATTTTGCTCCAAAATACGGGAAATTTCTGCCTTTTGCCCGTAAATAAAAGAAATGCATACCTTTTTGCCATAAAAAAAGGAAATTTCTTCATTTCTGCTCCAAAATAAGTGGAATTTTTGCCTTTTTGCTTCTAATTAAGTGGAATTCCTTTCTTTTTCCCCCTAAACAAAGGGAATTTCTGTCTTTTTTGCCCCAAAATAAGGGGAATTTCTGACTTATTACCCTGAAATTAGTGAAATTTCTGCAATTTTGCCCCAAAATAAGGGAAATTTCTGCATTTTTGCAACCAAATAAAAGGAATTTCAGCCTTTTTACCTCAAAATAAGGGGAATATCTGCATTTTTGCCAAAAAATATTAGGAATTTCTGCCTTTTGCCCCAAATAAGGAAAATTTCTCACTTATTACCCTGAAATAAGTGAAATTTCTGCAATTGTGCCCCAAATTAAGAGAAATTTCTGCAATTTTGCCCCAAAATAAGGGAAATTTCTGCAATTTTGCTCTAAAATAAGTGGAATTTCTGAGTTTTGGCCCAATATAAGGAGAATTTCTGTCTTTTTGCCCCAACAAATAGAGAATTTCTGCCTTTTTGCCCCAAAACTAAGGGAATTTTTGCAATTTTGCTCCAAAATACGGGGAATTTCCGCCTTTATGCCTGAATATAAGGGGAATGCATACCTATTTGCCATAAAAATGGGAAATTTCTTCATTTTTGTTACAAAATAAGGGGAATTTCTGCCTTTTAGGCTCTAAATAAGTGGATTTTCTGTCTTTTTCCCCCAAAACAAAGGAAATTTCTGTCTTTTTTGCCCCAAAATAAGGGGAATTTCTGACTTATTACCCTGAAATAAGTGAAAATTCTGCCATTTTGCCACGCAATAAGGAAAATTTCTGCCTTTTTGCACCCAAATAAGGGGAATTTCAGCCTTTTTACCTCATAATAATGGGAATCTCTGCCTTTTTGCCCTAAAATAAGGAAAATTTCTGTATTTTTGCCCCAAAATAAAGAAAATTTCTGCAATTTTGTACCAAAATAAAAGTAATTTCTGAATTTTTGTCCCAAAATAAGAGAAATTTCCGCGTTTTTTCTCTGAAATAAGTGAAAGTTCTGTAATTTTGCCCCAAAAAAGGGGAATTTCTGACTTTTTGCCCTGAAATAAGGAGAATTTCTGTCTTTCTGCCCCAAAATAATGTGAATTTCTGCATTTTCCTTCAAAATTATGGGAATATGTGCAATTTTGCTCAAAATACGGGGAATTTCTGCCTTATTGCACCAACATAAAGGGAATTTCTGCATTTTTGCACCAATATAAGGGGAATTTCTGAAATTTTGCTCCAAAATACGGGGAATTTCAACCTTATTGCCCGAAATAAAGTGGAATTTCTGCCTTTTTGCCCTGAAATATTTGAAATTTCCGCAATTTTACCCAAAAATAAGGGGAATTTCTGTTTTCGGCCCCACAATTAGGAGAATTTCTGCTTTTTGCCCCAAAATAAGGCAAATTTCTAACTTTTTGCCCTGAAATAAGTGAAATTTCTGCAATTTTGCCCCAAAATAAGGGGAATTTGTGTTTTTTTGCCAAAATAAGGGGAATTTCAGCATTTTACCTCCAAATAAGGGGAATTTCTGCCTTTTTGCCACAAAATATGGGGAATTTCTGCCTATTGCCCCCAAATAAGAAAAATTTTTGCTTTTCTGCCCCAATTAACAGGAATTTTTTCCTTTTTGCCACAAAGTAAAGGGAATATCTGCCTTTTTGCCCCAAAATAACGGGAATTTCAGCTTTTTACCTCAAAATAAGGGGAATTTATGCCTTTTGCCCACAATATGGGGAATTTCTGACTTTTTGTTCCAAAATAAGGAAAATTTCTTCAATTTTGTATCAAAATAAAAGTAATTTCTGACTTTTTGCCCTGAAATAATTGAAATTTCTGCAATTTTGCCCGAAAAAAAAGGAAATTTGTGTCTTTTTGCCTCAAAATGAGGGGAATTTCTGCCTTTTTGCCCCAAAATATAGGGAATTTCAGCATTTTACCTCAAAATTAAGGGAATTTCAGCCTTTTTGCAACAGAATATGGGGAATTTCTGCCTTTTTGCCACAAAATAAGAAAAATTTCTGCAATTCTGTACCAAAATAAAAAAAAATTTTTACAATTTTGCCCGAAAATAAGGGAAATCTGATTTTTGCCCCGAAATAAGGAGAATTTCTGTATTTTTGCCCCAAAATAAAGGGAATTTCTGCCTTTTTGCCCCAAAATTAGGGGAGTTTCTGCAATTATGCTTCAAAATACAGGAAATTTCTCCCTCTTTTCCCGAAAATAAGGGGAACTTTTTCCGATTTGCCCCAAATAAAGGGAATTTCTGCATTCTTGCCCCAATATTAGGGGAATTTCTGCAATTTTACCCCAAAATAAGGTGAATTTCTGCATTTTTGCCCCAAAATAATGGGAATTTCTGCCTTTTTGCCCCACAATAATGGGAATTTCTGCCTTTTTGCCCCACAATAAGAAAAATTTTTGCTTTTTTTCTCTGAAATAAGTGAAATTTCTTCAATTTTGCCTTAAAATAAAAGAAATTTCTGCAATTTTTTTACATAATAAAGGAATTTTCTGCAATTTTCCCCAAAATAAAGGGAATTTCTGTTTTTTGTCCCCAAATAAGGGAAATTTCTGCAATTTTGCCCCAAAATAAAAGGTATTTCTCCTTTTTTGCCTCAAAATAAAGGAAATTTCAGCCTTTTTACCTGAAAATAAGTGAAATTTCTGCATATTTGCCCCAAATAAGGGAAATTTCTGCAATTTTGCCCTAAAATAAGGGGAATTTCTGCCTTTTGCCCCTAAATAAGGAGAATTTCTGCCTTTTTGCCCCAAAATGAAGAAAATTACTGTATTTTTTACCCCCAAAATAGGTGAATTTCTGCAATTTTGCTCCAAAATACAGGAATTTTCTGCCTTTTTTGCCAATAATAAGAAAAACTTCTGCCATTTTGCCGCGAAATAAGTGAAATTTCTGCAGTTTTACCACAAAATAAGGGGATTTTCTGCCTTTTTGCCCCAAAATTAGGGGAATTTCTGAAATTTTGTTCCAAAATACGGGGAATTTCTGCCTTTTTGCCCGAAAATAAAGAAAATGTATACCTTTTTGCCATTAAAAAGGGAAATTTCTTCATTTTTGCCCGAAAATAAGGGGATATTCCGCCTTTTTTACTCAAAATAAGTTCAATTTCTGCCTTTTCTCCAAAAATAAACGAAATTTCTGTCTTTTTGCCCCAAATTAAGGGGAATTTCTGACTTTTTGCCCCAAAAGAAAGGGAATTTCTGCCTTTTTGCCCCAAAATTAGGGGAGTTTCTGCAATTTTGCTTCAAAATACAGGAAATTTCTGCCTCTTTTCCCGAAAATAAGGGGAACTTCTTCCGATTTGCCCCAAATACAGGGAATTTCCGCATTTTTCCCCAATATTAGGGGAATTTCTGCAATTTTGCTCCAAAATACAAGGAATTTCTGCCTTTTTGCCCGAAATTAAGGGGATTTTCTGCGTTTTTGCCCCCAAACAAGAAAAACTTTTCCAATTTTATCCCAAATAAGAAGAATTTCTGCCTTTTTGCCCCAATATAATGGGAATTTCTGCCTTTTTGCCCCACAATAGGAAAAATTTTTGTTTTTTTTCTCTGAAATAAGTGAAATTTCTGCAATTTTGCATTAAAATAAAAGAAATTTCTTCAATTTTTTTCCATAATAAAGGAATTTTCTGCAATTTTGCCCCAAAATAAAGGGAATTTCTGTGTTTTGTCCCCAAATAAGGGAAATTTCTGCAATTTTGTTCTAAAATAAGGGAATTTCTGCCTTTTGCCCCAAAATAAGAGGAATTTTTACCTTTTTGTCCCCAAATAAAGAAAATTACTGCATGTTTTACCCCAAAATTAGGTGAATTTCTGCAATTTTGCTCCAAAATACAGGGATTTTCTGCATATTTCGCCGAAAATAAGGGGAATTTCTGCCATTTTGCCGCAAAATAAGTGAAATTTCTGCAGTTTTACCCCAAAATAAGGGGAATTTCTGCATTTTTGGCCCCAAAATTATGGGAATTTCTGCAATTTTGCTCCAAAATACGGGGAATTTCTGCCTTTTTGCCCGAAAATAAAGGGAATGTATACCTTTTTGCCATAAAAAAGGGAAATTTCTTCATTTTTACCCTAAAATAAGGGGATTTTCCGCATTTTTGACAAAAAATAAGTGCAATTTCTGACTTTTCCCTAAAAATAAACAAAATTTCTGTCTTTTTGCCCCCAAATAAGCGGAATTTCTGACGTTTTGCCCTAAAATAAGTTAAATTTCTAAAATTTTTCCCCAAAATAAGGTAAATGTATGCTTTTTGCCCCAAAATAAGGGGAATTTCTGCCTTTTTGCCCCAAAATAAGGGGAATTTCAGCCTTTTTACCTCAAAATAATCGGAATTTCTGCATTTCTGACCCAAAATATGGAAAATTTCTGGCTTTTTGCCCAAAAATAAGAAACATTTCTGAAATTTGGAACCAAAATAAAAGAAATTTCTGCCTTTTTGCCCCAAAATAAGAAAATTTCTGCTTTTTTTTCCTGAAATAAGTGAAATTTCTGCAATTTTGCCCCAAAATAAGGGAAATTTCTGCAATTTTGCCAAATGTAAAGGAAATTTCTATAATTTTCCTCAAAATAAGAGGAATTTCTGACTTTTTGCTCCCAAAAAAAGGAGATTTTCTGTCTTTTTGCCCCAAAATAAAAAAAATTTCTGCCCTTTTGCCCGAAAATTATGAGAATTTCTGCAATTTTGCTTTAAAATACGGGTAATTTCTTCCTTTTAGCCCAAAATAAAGGGATTTTCTGAATTTTACCCCAATATTTGGGGAATTTTTGCATTTTACCTCTAAATAAGGGGAATTTCTGCATTTTACCTCAAAATAAGAAGGATTTCTGCCTTTTGCCCCAAAATATGGCTAATTTCTGCCTTTACGTTCAAAAATAAGGAAAACTTCTTCAATTTTGTATCATAATAAAAGAAATTTCTGATTTTTGCACCAAAATACGGGGAATTTCTGAATTTTTGCTCTGAAATAAATAAAATTTCTGCAATTTTGCCCGAAAATAAACGAAATTTGTGCCTTTTTTCCCCAAATTAAGGGGAATTTCGGCCTTTGCCCCAAAATATGGGGAATTTCATCATTTTACCTCAAAATAAGGGAAATTTCAGCCTTTTTGCACCAAAATATGGAGAATTTCTGCATTTTGCCCCAAAATAAAGGGAATTTCTGCATTTTTGCACCAATATTAGGGGAATTTCTGCAATTTTGCTCCAAAATACGGGTCATTTCTGCCTTTTTGCCTGAAATTAAGTGGAATTTCTGCCTTTTTGTCCCAAAATAAGTGAAATTTCTTCAATTTTAGCCAAAAATTAAGGATTTCAACTTTTTGCCCCAAAATAAGTGGAATTTCTGCCATTTTGCCCTGAAATATTTGAAATTTCTGCAGTTTTACCACAAAATAAGGAAAATTTCTGCCTTTTTGCCCCAAAATAAGGGGAATTTCAGCCTTTTTACCTCATAATAATGGGAATCTCTGCCTTTTTGCCCTAAAATATGGAAAATTTCTGTATTTTTGCCCCAAAATAAAGAAAATTTCTGCAATTTTGTAACAAAATAAAAGTAATTTCAGCATTTTGTCCCAAAATAAGAGAAATTTCCACGTTATTTCCCTGAAATAAGTAAAATTTTTGTAATTTTGCCCCAAAATAAGGGGAATTTCTGACTTTTTGCCCTGAAATAAGGAGAATTTCTGTCTTTTTGCCCCAAAATAATGTTAATTTCTGCATTTTCCTTCAGAATTAGGGGAATATGTGCAATTTTGCTCAAAATACGTGGAATTTCTGCCTTATTGCAACAAAATAAAGGGAATTTTTGCATTTTTGCACCAATATTAGGGGAATTTCTGAAATTTTGCTCCAAAATACGGGGAATTTTAACCTTATTGCCCGAAATAAAGTGGAATTTCTGCCTTTTTGCCCTGAAATATTTGAAATTTCCGCAATTTTTCCCAAAATAAGGGGAATTTCTGTTTTTGGCCCCAAAATTACAAGAATTTCTGTTTTTTGCCCCAAAATAAGGCAAATTTCTGACTTTTTTCCCTGAAATAAGTGAAATTTCTGCAATTTTGCCACGAAATAAGAAGAATTTCTGCCTTTTTGCCAAAATAAGGAGAATTTCAGCATTTTACCTCCAAATAAGGGGAATTTCTGCCTTTTTGCCACATAATATGGGGAATTTCTGCCTATTGCCCCCAAATAAGAAAAATTTTTGCTTTTCTGCCCCAGTTAACAGGAATTTCCTCCTTTTTCAACAAAGTAAAGGGAATTTCTGCCTTTTTCCCCCAAATAACGGGAATTTCAGCTTTTTACCTCAAAATAAGGGGAATTTCTGCCTTTTGCCCACAATATGGGGAATTTCTGAATTTTTGTTCCAAAATAAGGAAAATTTCTTCAATTTTGTACCAAAATAAAAGTAATTTCTGACTTTTTGCCCTGAAATAAATGAAATTTCTGCAATTTTGCCCGAAAAAAAGGGAAATTTGTGTCTTTTTGCCCCAAAATGAGGGGAATTTCTGCCTTTTTGCACCAAAATTAGGGAAGTTTCTGCAATTTTGCTTCAAAATACAGGAAATTTCAGCCTCTTATCCCGAAAATAAGAGGAACTTCTTCCGATTTGCCCCAAAAAAAGGGAATTTCTGCATTTTTCCCCAATATTAGGGGAATTTCTGCAATTTTGCTCCAAAATACAAGGAATTTCTGACTTTTTGCCCGAAATTAAAGGGATTTTCTGCGTTTTTGCCCCCAAACAAGAGAAATTTCTGCAATTTTATCCCAAAAAAGGGGATTTTTGCCTTTTTGCCCCAATATAATGGGAATTTCTGCCTTTTTGCCCCACAATAAGAAAAATTTTTGCTTTTTTTCTCTGAAATAAGTGAAATTTCTGCAATTTTGCATTAAAATAAAAGAAATTTCTTCAATTTTTTTCCATAATAAAGGAATTTTCTGCAAATTTGCCCCAAAATAAAGGGAATTTCTGTGTTTTGTCCCCAAATAAGGGAAATTTCTGCAATTTTGTTCTAAAATAAGGGAATTTCTGCTTTTTGCCCCAAAATAAGAGGAATTTTTACCTTTTTGCCCCCAAATAAAGAAAATTACTGCATGTTTTACCCCTAAATTAGGTGAATTTCTGCAATTTTGCTCCAAAATACGGGGATTTTCTGCATATTTCGCCGAAAATAAGGGGAATTTCTGCCATTTTGCCGCGAAATAAGTGAAATTTCTGCAGTTTTACCCCAAAATAAGGGGAATTTCTGCATTTTTGGCCCCAAAATTATGGGAATTTCTGCAATTTTGCTCCAAAATACGGGGAATTTCTGCCTTTTTGCCTGAAAATAAAGGGAATGTATACCTTTTTGCCATAAAAAAGGGAAATTTCTTCATTTTTACCCTAAAATAAGGGGATTTTCCGCATTTTTGACAAAAAATAAGTGCAATTTCTGACTTTTCCCTAAAAATAAACAAAATTTCTGTCTTTTTGCCCCAAAATAAGCGGAATTTCTGACGTTTTGCCCTGAAATAAGTTAAATTTCTAAAATTTTTCCCCAAAATAAAGTAAATGTATGCTTTTTGCCCCAAAATAAGAAGAATTTCTGCCTTTTTGCCCCAAAATAAGGGGAATTTCAGCCTTTTTACCTCAAAATAATGGGAATTTCTGAATTTCTGCCCCAAAATATGGAAAATTTCTGCCTTTTTGCCCAAAAATAAGAAAAATTTCTGAAATTTGGAACCAAAATAAAAGAAATTTCTGCCTTTTTGCCCCAAAATAAGAAAATTTCTGCTTTTTTTTCGTGAAATAAGTGAAATTTCTGCAATTTTGCCCCAAAATAAGGGAAATTTCTGCAATTTTGCCAAATGTAAAGTAAATTTCTACAATTTTCCTCAAAATAAGAGGAATTTCTGACTTTTTGCTCCCAAAAAAAGGAGATTTTCTGTCTTTTTGCACCAAAATAAGGAGAATTTCTACCTTTTTGCCCGAAAATTATGAGAATTTCTGCAATTTTGCTTTAAAATACGGGGAATTTCTGCCTTTTAGCCCAAAATAAAGGGATTTTCTGAATTTTCCCCCAATATTTGGGGAATTTCTGCATTTTACCTCTAAATAAGGGGAATTTCTGCATTTTAACTCAAAATAAGAAGGATTTCTGACTTTTGCCCCAAAATATGGCTAATTTCTGCCTTTATGTTCAAAAATAAGAAAAATTTCTTCAATTTTGTATCATAATAAAAGAAATTTCTGCTTTTTGTTCCAAAATAAGGGGAATTTCTGACTTTTTGCCCTGAAATAAATGAAATTTCTGCAATTTTGCCCGAAAATAAGGGAAATTTGTGCCTTTTTTCCCCAAATTACGGGGAATTTCTGCCTTTGCCCCAAAATATGGGGAATTTCAGCATTTTACCTCAAAATAAGGGGAATTTCAGACTTTTTGCACCAAAATATGGAAAATTTCTGTATTTTGCCCAAAAATAAATGGAAATTCTGCATTTTTGCACCAACATTAGGGGATTTTCTGCAATTTTGCTCTAAAATACGGGTCATTTCTGCCTTTTTGCCCGAAATTAAGTGGAATTTCTGCCTTTTTGTCCCGAAATAAGTGAAATTTCTTCAATTTTAGCCAAAAATTAGGGATTTCATCTTTTTGCCCCAAAATAAGTGGAATTTCTGCCATTTTGCCCTGAAATATTTGAAATTTCTGCAATTTTACCACAAAATAAGGAAAATTTCTGCCTTTTTGCCCACAAATAAGGGAAATTTCAGCCTTATTACCACAAAATAAGGAAAATTTCTGCCTTTTTGCCTCAAACTAAAATAAAAATCTTCAATTTTGCCCCAAAATAAGGGGAATTTCTCCCCTTTTGCCCCAAAATAAAGAAAATTTCAGCCTTTTTACCTGAAAATAAGTCTAATTACTGCAATTTTGCCCCAAATAAGTTAAATTTCTGCAATTTTGCCCCTAAATAAGGTAAATTTCTGCAATTTTGCCCCAAATAAAGAAATTTTTGAAATTTTGTCCCAAAATACAGGGAATTTCTGATTTTTGCCCCAAAATAAAGGGAATTTCTGACTTTTGCCCCAAAATTAGGGGAATTTCTGCCTTTTTGCTCGAAAATAAAGGGAATGCATACCTTTTTGCCCGAAAATAAGGGGAATGCATACCTTTTTGCCAAAAAAAGGGAAATTTCTTCATTTTTGCTCCAAAATAAGGGGAATTTCTGCCTCTTTGCCTCTAAATAAGTGGAAATTCTGTCTTTATCCCCCAAAACAAAGGGAATTTCTGTATTTTTTGCCCCAAAATAAGAGAAATTTCTGACTTATTACCCTGAAATAAGTGAAATTTCTGCAATTTTGTACCAACATAAGAGAAATTTCACTTTTTTTGCCTCCAAATAAGGGGAATTTCAGCCTTTTTACCTCAAAATAAGGGAAATTTCTGCATTTTACCACAAAATATTAGGAATATCTTCCTTTTTGCCCCAAAATAAGGAAAATTTCTGCCTTTTTTTCCTGAAATAAGTGAAATTTCTTCAATCTTGCCACAAAATAAGTGAAAATTCTGCAATTTTGCCCCAAAATAAGAGAAATTTCTGGAAATTTGCCCCAAAATAAGTGGAATTTCTGAGGTTTGCCCCAAAATAAAGAGAATTTCTGTCTTTTTGCCCCAACATATAGGGAATTTCTGAATTTTTGCCCCACAATAAGGGGAATTTCTGCAATTTTGCTCCAAAATACAGAGAATTTCTGCCTTTTTGCCCGAAAATAAGAGGAATGCACACATTTTGCCATAAAAAAGGAAATTTTTTAATTTTTGCCCCAAAGTAAGAAGGATTTCTGTTTTTTGCCCTCAAATAAGGGAAATTTCTGCAATTTTGCCCTAAAATACAGGGAATTTCTGTCTTTTAGCCCCAAAATAAAAGGAATTTCTGCATTTTCCCCCAATATTTGGGTAATTTCTGCATTTTACCACTAAATAAGGGGAATTTCTGCATTTTACCTCAAAATAAGAAGAATTTCTGCCTTTTGGCCCAAAATATGGGGAATTTTTGCTTTTTTGTTCCAAAATAAGGGAAATTTCTTCAATTTCGTACCATAACAAAAGAAATTTCTGCTTTTTGCCCCAAAATAAGGGGAATTTCTGACTTTTTGCCCTGAAATAAATGAAATTTCTGCAATTTTGCCTGAAAATAAGGGAAATTTGTGCCTTTTTGCCCCAAAATAAGGGGAATTTCTGCCTTTTGCCCCAAAATATAAGGAATTTCTGCATTTTACATCAAAATAAGAGAAATTTCAGCCTTTTTCACCAAAATATGGAGAATTTCTGCCTGTTTGCCCCAAAATAAAGGGAATTTCTGCATTTTTTGCACCAATATTAGGAGAATGTCTGCAATTATAATCCAAAATACGTGTCATTTCTGCCTTTATGCCCAAAATTAAGTGGAATTTCTGCCTTTTTGTCCCGAAATAAGTGAAATTTCTTCAATTTTAGCCAAAAATTAGGGATTTCATCTTTTTGCCCAAAAATAAGGGGAATTTCTGCCATTTTGCTCCAAAATACAGGAAATTTCTGCTTTTTTGCCCGAAAATAAGGGGAATACATACCTTTTTGCCATAAAAAAGGGAAATTTCTTCATTTTTGCTCCAAAATAAGGGAAATTTCTGCCTTTTTCCCTCTAAATAAGTAGAATTTGTTTTTTTCCCCCAAAACAAAGGGAATTTCATTCATTTTTGCTTCAAAATAAGGGGAATTTCTGACTTATTACCCTGAAATATGTGAAATTTCTGCAATTTTACCCCAACATAAGGGAAATTTCTGCCTTTTTGCCCCCAAATAAGGGGAATTTCAGCCTTTTTACCTCAAAATAAAGGGGATTTCTGCATTTTTGCCACAAAATATTAGGAATTTCGGCCTTTTTTCCCCAAAATAAGGAAAATTTCTGCCTTTTTTCCCTGAAATAAGTGAAATTTCTGCAATTTTGCCCCAAAATATGTCAAATTTCTGCAATTTTGCCCCAAAATAAGGGAAATTTCTGGAACTTTACCCCAAAATAAGTGGAATTTCTGAGGTTTGCCCCAAAATAAGGAGAATTTCTGTTTTTTGCCCCAACATATAGGAAATTTCTGCCTTTTTGCCCCACAATTAGGGGAATTTCTGCAATTTTGCTCAAAAATATGAGGATTTTCTGCCTTTTTCGCTGAAAATAAGGGGAATTTCTACATTTTGCCGCGAAATAAGTGAAATTTCTGCAGTTTCAAGCCAAAATAAGGGGAATTTCTGCCTTTTTGCCACAAATTAAAGGAAATTCTGCAATTTTGCTCCAAAATACGGGGAATTTCTGCCTTTTTGCCCAAAAATAAAAGGAATGTATACCTTTTTGCCATAAAAAGAAAAATTTCTTCATTTTTGCCTGAAAATAAGGGGATTTCCCGCCTTTTTTACTCAAAATAAGTGCAATTTTTGCCTTTTCCCCAAAAATAAATGAAATTTCTGTCTTTTTGCCTTAAAATAAGGGGAATTTCTGACTTTTTGCCCGAAAATAAGGGGAATTTCAGCCTATTTACTTCAAAATAAAAGGAATTTCTGCCTTTTTGCCCCAAAATAAGAAAATTTCGGCAATTTTGTACCAAAAAAAGAAATCTTTGTTTTTTTGCCCCAAAATAAGAAAATTTCTGCCTTTTTTCTGAAATAAGTGAAATTTCTCCAATTTTGCCCCAAAATAACGGAAATTTCTGCAATTTTGCCCCAATATAAAGGAAATTTCTGCAATTTTGCCCCAAAATAAGGGGAATTTCTGACTTTATGTTCCCGAAAAAAAAAGATTTTCGGTCTTTTTGCCCCAAAATAAAGAGAATTTCTGCCTTTTTGCGCGAAAATTATGAGAATTTCTGCAATTTTGCTTCAAAACACAGGGAATTTCTGCCTTTTTGCCCCAAAATAAAGGGAATTTCTGCATTTTTCCCCAATATTTGGGGAATTTTTGCATTTTACCTCTAAATAAGGGGAATTTCTGCATTTTACCTCAAAATAAAAAGAATTTCTGCCCTTTGCCCCAAAATACGGGGAATTTCTGCCTTTTTGTTCCAAAATGAGGAAAATTTCTTCAATGTTGTACCATAACAATAGAAATTTCTGCTTTTTACCCCAAAATAAGGGAAATTTCTGACTTTTTGCCATGAAATAAATGAAATTTCTGCAATTTTGCCCGAAAATAAGGGAAATTTGTGCCTTTTCGCCCCAAAATAAAAGGAATTTCTGCCTTTTGCTCCAACATATGGGGAATTACAGCATTTTACTTCAAAATAAGGGGAATTTCAGAATTTTTACACCAAAATATGGAGAATTTCTGCCTTTTTGCCCCAAATTAAAGGGAATTTCTGCATTTTTGCACCAATATTAGGGGAATTTCTGCTATTTTGCTCCAAAATACGGGTCATTTCTGCCTTTATGCCCGAAATTAAGTGGAATTTCTGCCTTTTTGTCTCGAAATAAGTGAAATTTCTTCAATTTTAGCCAAAAATTAGGGATTTCATCTTTTTGCCCCAAGATAAGGAGAATTTCTGCCATTTTGCTCCAAAATACTGGGAATTTCTGCCTTTTTGCCCGAAAATAAGGGGAATGCATACCTTTTTGCCATAAAAAAGGGAAATTTCTTCATTTTTGCTCCAAAATAAGGGGAATTTCTGCATTTTTGCCTCTAAATAAGTGGAAATTCTGTCTTTTTCCCCCAAAACAAAGGGAATTTCTGTCTTTTTGCCTCAAAATAAGGGGAATTTCTGAGTTATTACCCTGAAATAAGTGAAATTTCTGCAATTTTGCCCCAACATATAGAAAATTTCTGCCTTTTTGCCCCCAAATAAGGGGATTTCAGCAATTTTACCTCAAAATAAAGGGAATTTCTGCATTTTTGCCACAAAATATTAAGAATTTCTTCCTTTTTGCCCCAAAATAAGGAAAATTTCTGCCTTTTTTTCCTGAAATAAGTGAAATTTCTGCATTTTTGCCCCAAAATAAGGGAAATTTCTGAAATTTTGCCCCAAAATAAGTGGAATTTTTGAGATTTACCCCAAAATAATGAGAATTTCTGTCTTTTTGCCCCAACATATAGGGAATTTCTGCCTTTTTACCCCACAGTTAGGGGAATTTCTGCAATTTTGCTCCAAAATACGGGGAATTTCTGCCTTTTTGGCCGAAAATTAGGGGAATGCATAACTTTTTGCCATAAAAATTGGAAATTTCTTCATTTTTGCCCCAAAGTAAGAGGAATTTCTGATTTTTGCCCACAAATAAGGGAAATTTTTGCAATTTTGCCCTAAAATAAGGGGAATTTCTGCCTTTTTCCCCAAAATAAAAAGAATTTCTGCCTTTTTACCCAAAAATAAAGAAAATTACTGTATTTTTTACCCCAAAATTAGGTGAGTTTCTTCAATTTTGCTCCAAAATACGGGGATTTTCTGCCTTTTTTGCCGAAAATAAGGGGAATTTCTGCATTTTGCCGCGAAATAAGTGAAATTTATGCAGTTTTACCCCAAATTAAGGGGAATTTCTGCCTTTTTGCCAAAAAATTAGGGGAATTTCTGCAATTTTGCTCCAAAATACGGGGAATTTCTGCCTTCTTGCCCGAAAATAATAGGAATGTATACCTTTTTGCCATAAAAAAGGGAAATTTCTTCATTTTTGCCCGAAAATAAGGGGATTTTCCGATTTTTGACTCAAAATAACTGAAATTTCTGCCTTTTCCCCCAAAATAAATGAAATTTCTGTCTTTTTCCCCCAAAATAAGGGGAATTTCTGCCTTTTTGCCCCAAAATATGGGGAATTTCTGCCTTTTTGACCCAAAATAAGAAAAATTTCTGCAATTTTGTTCGAAAATAAAAGAAATTTCTGCCTTTTTGCCCCAAAATAAAAAATTTCTGCCTTTTCTCTGAAATAAGTGAAATTTCTGCAATTTTGCCCCAAAATAAGGGAAATTTCTGCAATTTTGCCCCAATGTCAAGGAAATTTCTGCAATTTTGCCCCAAAATAAGGGGAATTTCTGATTTTTACTCCCGAAAAAAGGAGATTTTCTGTCTTTTTACCCCAAAATAAGGAGAATTTCTGCCTTTTTGCACGAATATTATGAGAATTTTTGCAATTTTGCTTCAAAATATGGGGAATTTCTGCCTTTTAGCTCCAAAATACAGGGAATTTCTGCATTTTCCCACAATATTTGGTGAATTTCTGCATTTTACCTCAAAATAAAGGGAATTTCAGCCTTTTTGCAAAAATATGGAGAATTTCTGCCTTTTTGCCCCAAATAAAGGGAATTTCTGCATTTATGCACCAATATAAGGGGAATTTCTGCAATTTTGCTCCAAAATACGGGTCATTTCTACCTTTTTACCCGAAATTAAGTGGAATTTCTGCCATTTTGTCCCAAAATAAGTGAAATTTATTCAATTTTAGCCAAAAATTAGGGATTTCATTTTTTGCCCCAAAATAAAAAGAATTTCTGCCATTTTGCCATGAAATATTTGAAATTTCACCAATTTTACCTTAAAATAAGGGAAATTTCTGCCTTTTTGCCTCAAAATAAGGGGAATTTCAGCCTTTTTACCTCAAAAAAAGGAGAATTTCTGCATTTTTGCCCCAAAATATAAGGAATTTCTGCTTTTTTTGCCCCAAAATAAGGGGAATTTCTCCCTTTTTGCTCCAAAATAAAGGAAATTTCAGACTTTTTACCTGAAAATAAGTGAAATTTTTGAAATTTTACTTCAAAATAAGGTAAATTCCTGCAATTTTGCCCCAAAATAAAGGAAATTTCTGGAATTTTGCCCCAAAATAAGGGGAATTTCTGATTTTTGCACCAAAATAAAGGGATTTTCTGCCTTTTGCTTCAAAATTAGGGAAATTTCTGCAATTTTGTTCCAAAATACAGGGAATTTCTGCATTTTTGCCCGAAAATAAGGGGAATGCATACCTTTTGGCCATAAAAAAGGGAAATTTCATTTTTGCTCCAAAATAAGGGGAATTTCTGCCTTTTTGCTTCTAAATAAGTGGAATTTCTGTCTTTTTCCCCAAAACAAAGGGAATTTCTGTCTTTTTTGCCCAATAATAAGGGGAATTTCTGACTTATTACCCTAAAATAAGTGAAATTTCTGCAATTTTTCCCCAAAATAAGTGAAATTTCTGCAATTTTGCCCCAAAATAAGGGAAATTTCTGGAATTTTGCCCCAAAATAAGTGGAATTTCTGAGTTTTTCCCCAAAATAAGGAGAATTTCTGTCTTTTGACCCAAAATAAAGAGAATTTCTGCCTTTTTGCCCGAAAATTATAAGAATTTCTGCAATTTTCCTTTAAAATACGAAAAATTTCTGCCTTTTAGCCCAAAATAAAGGGATTTTCTGAATTTTCCCCCAATATTTGGGGAATTTCTGCATTTTACCTCTAAATAAGGGGAATTTCTGCATTTTACCTCAAAATAAGAAGAATTTCTGCCTTTTGCTCCAAAATATGGCTAATTTCTGCATTTGTTCAAAAATAAGGAAAATTTCTTCAATTTTGTATCATAATAAAAGAAATTTCTGCTTTTTGCCCCAAAATAAGGGGACTTTCTGACTTTTTGCCCTGAAATAAATGAAATTTCTGCAATTTTGCCCGAAAATAAGGGAAATTTGTGCCTTTTTGCCCCAAATTAAGGGGAATTTCTGCCTTTGCCCCAAAATATGTGGAATTTCAGCATTTTACCTCAAAATAAGGGAAATTTCAGCCTTTTTGCACCAAAATATGGAGAATTTCTGCCTTTTTGCCCCAAAATAAAGGGAATTTCTGCATTTTTGTACCAATAATAGGGGAATTTCTGCAATTTTGCTCCAAAATACGGGTCATTTCTGCCTTTTTGCCTGAAATTAAGGGGAATTTCTGCCTTTTTGTCCCGAAATAAGTGAAATTTCTTCAATTTTAGCCAAAAATTAGGGATTTCATCTTTTTGCCCCAAAATAAGTGGAAATTTAGCCATTTTGCCCTGAAATATTTGAAATTTCTGCAATTTTACCACAAAATAAGGGGAATTTCTGCCTTTTTGCCCCAAAATAAGGGGAATTTCAGCCTTATTACCTCAAAATAAGGGAAATTTCTGCCTTTTTGCCACAAAATATAAGGAATTTCTGCCTTTTTGCCTCAAAGTATGGAAAATTTCTGCAATTTTGCTCCAAAATAAAGGGAATTTCTCCCTTTTTGCCGCAAAATAAAGGAAATTTCAGCCTTTTTACCTGAAAATAAGTGAAATTACTGCAATTTTGCCCCAAATAAGTTAAATTTCAGCAATTTTGCCCCTAAATAAGGTAAATTTCTGCAATTTTGCTCCAAAATAAAGAAAATTTTTGGAATTTTGTCCTAAAATACGGGGAATTTCTGATTTTTGCCCCAAAATAAAGGGAATTTCTGCCTTTTGCCTCAAAATTAGGGGAATTTCTGCAATTTTGCTCCAAAATATGGGGAATTTCTGCCTTTTTGCCCGAAAATAAGGGGAATGCATAATTTTGCCATAAAAAAGGGAAATTTCTTCATTTTTGCTCCAAATTAAGGGGAATTTCTGCCTCTTTGCCTCTAATTAAGTTGAATTTCTGTTTTTTCCCCCAAAACACAAGGAATTTCTGTCTTTTTTGGCCCAAAATAAGGGGAATTTCTGCCTTATTACCCTGAAATAAGTGAAATTTCTGCAACTTTCTACCAACATAAGAGAAATTTCTCCCTTTTTGCCTCCAAATAAGGGGAATTTCAGCCTTTTTACCTCAAAATAAGGGGAATTTCTGCATTTTACCACAAAATATTAGGAATTTCTGCCTTTTTGCCCCAATATAAGAAAAAATTCTGCCTTTTTTTCCTGAAATAAGTGAAATTTCTTCAATCTTGCCCGAAAATAAGTGAAATTTCTGCAATTTTGCCCCAAAATAAGAGAAATTTCTAAAAAGTTTCCCCAAAATAAGTGGAATTTCTGAGGTTTGCCCCAACATATAGGGATTTTTTCTGACTTTTTGCCCCACAATAAGGAAAATTTCTGCAATTTTGCTCCAAAATACAGAGAATTTCTGCCTTTTTGCCTGAAAATAAGGGGAATGCATACCTTTTTGCCATAAAAAAAGGAAATTTTTTAATTTTTGCCCCAAAGGAAGAGGAATTTCTGTTTTTTTGCCCTCAAATAAGGGATATTTCTGCAATTTTGCACTAAAATACAGAGAATTTGTGTCTTTTAGCCACAAAATAAAGGGAATTTCTGCATTTTCCCCAATATTTGGGGAATTTCTGCATTTTACCACTAAATAAGGGGAATTTCTGCATTTTGCCTCAAAATAAGAAGAATTTCTGCCTTTTGCCCCAAAATATGAAGAATTTTTGCCTTTTTGTTTTAAAATAAAAAAAATTTCTTCAATTTTGTACCATAACAAAAGAAATTTCTGCTTTAATCCCCAAAATAAGGGGAACTTCTGACTTTTTGCCCTGAAATAAATGAAATTTCTGCAATTTTGCCTGAAAATAAGGGAAATTTGTGCCTTTTTGCCCCAAAATAAAGGGAATTTCTGCCTTTTGCCCCAAAATATGGGGAATTTCAGCATTTTACCTCAAAATAAGGGGAATTTCAGTCTTTTTGCACCAAAATATGGAGAATTTCTGCCTATTTGTCCCAAAATATAGGGAATCTGCATTTTTGCACCAATATTAGGAGAATATCTGCAATTTTGCTCCAAATACGGGTCATTTCTGCCTTTATGCCCAAAATTAAGTGGAATTTCTGCGTTTTTGTCCCGAAATAAGTGAAAATTCTTCAATTTTAGCCAAAAATTAGGGATTTCATCTTTTTGCCCCAAAATAAGGGGAATTTCTGCCATTTTGCTCCAAAATACGGGGAATTTCTGCCTTTTTGTCCGAAAATAAGGGGAATGCATACCTTTTTGCAATAAAAAAGGGAAATTTCTTCATTTTTGCTCCAAAATAAGGGAAATTTCTGCCTTTTTGCCTCTAAATAAGTAGAATTTGTTTTTTTCCCCCAAAACAAAAAGAATTTCTGTCTTTTTTGCCCCAAAATAAGGGAAATTTCTGACTTATTACCCTGAAATATGTGAAATTTCTGCAATTTTGCCTCAACATAAGGGAAATTTCTGCCTTTTTGCCCCCAAATAAGGGGAATTTCAGCCTTTTTACCTCAAAATAAGGGGAATTTCGGCATTTTTGCCACAAAATATTAGGAATTTCTGCATTTGCCCCAAAATAAGGAAAATTTCTTCCTTTTTTCCCTGAAATAAGTGAAATTTCTTCAATTTTGCCCCAAAATAAGTGAAATTTCTACAATTGTGCCCCAAAATAAGGGAAATTTCTAGAATTTTGCCCCAAAATAAGTGGCATTTCTGAGGTTTGCCCCAAAATAAGAAGAATTTCTGTCTTTTTGCCCCAACATATAGGGAATTTCTGCATTTTTGCCCCACAATTAGGGGAATTTCTACAATTTTGCTCCAAAACACGGGGATTTTCTGCCTTTCTCGCTGAAAATAAGGGGAATTTCTGCATTTTGCCGCGAAATAAGTGAAATTTCTGCAGTTTCAAGCCAAAATAAGGGGAATTTCTGCCTTTTTGCCACAAATTAGGGGAATTTCTGCAATTTTGCTCCAAAATACGAGGAATTTCTGCCTTTTTGCCCGAAAATAAAAGGAATGTATCCCTTTTTGCCATAAAAAAGGGAAATTTCTTCATTTTTGCCTGAAAATAAGGGGATTTTCCGCCTTTTTGACTCAAAATAAGTGCAATTTCTGCCTTTTCCCCAAAAGTAAATGAAATTTCTGTCTTTTTGCCTTAAAATAAGGGGAATTTCTGACTTTTTGCCCGAAAATAAGGGGAATTTCAGCCTATTTATTTCAAAATAAGGGGAATTTCTGCCTTTTTGCCCCAAAATATGGGGAATTTCTGCCTTTTTGCCCCAAAATAAGAAAAATTTCTGCAATTTTGTACCAAAAAAAGAAATTGTTTTTTTGCCACAAAATAAGAAAATTTCTGCCTTTTTTCTGAAATAAGTGAAATTTCTCCAATTTTACCCTCAAATAAGGGAAATTTCTGCAATTTTGCCCCGATGTTTAGAAAATTTCTGCAATTTTGCCCCAAAATAAGGGGAATTTCTGACTTTATGTTCCCGAAAATAAACGATTTTCTGTCTTTTTGCCCCAAAATAAGGAGAATTTCTGCCTTTTTGCGCGAAAATTATGAGTATTTCTGCAATTTTGCTTCAAAACACAGGGAATTTCTGCCTTTTTGCCCCAAAATAAAGGGAATTTCTGCATTTTTCCCCAATATTTGGGGAATTTCTGCATTTTACCTCTAAATAAGGGGAATTTCTGCATTTTACCTCAAAATAAGAAGAATTTCTGCCTTTTGCCCCAAAATACGGGGAATTTCTGCCTTTTTGTTCCAAAATAAGAAAAATTTCTTCAATTTTGTACCATAACAACAGAAATTTCTGCTTTTTACCCCAAAATAAGGGAAATTTCTGACTTTTTGCCATGAAATAAATGAAATTTCTGCAATTTTGCCCGAAAATAATAGAAATTTGTGCCTTTTTGTCCCAAAATAAAAGGAATTTCTGCCTTTTGCTCCAAAATATGGGGAATTACAGCATTTTACCTTAAAATAAGAAGAATTTCAGAATTTTTGCACCAAAATATGGAGAATTTCTGCCTTTTTGCCCCAAATTAAAGGGAATTTCTGCATTTTTGCACCAATATTAAAGGAATTTCTGCAATTTTGCTCCAAAATACGGGTCATTTCTGCCTTTATGCCCGAAATTAAGTGGAATTTCTGCCTTTTTGTCCCGAAATAAGTGAAATTTCTTCAATTTTAGCCAAAAATTAGGGATTTCACATTTTGCCCCAAAATAAGGAGAATTTCTGCCATTTTGCTCCAAAATACGGGGAATTTCTGCCTTTTGACCGAAAATAAGGGGAATGCATATTTTTTTGCCACAAAAATTGGAAATTTCTACATTTTTGCCCCAAAGTAAAAGGAATTTCTGTTTTTTGCCTACAAATAAAGGAAATTTCTGCAATTTTGCCCTAAAATAAGGGGAATTTCTGCCTTTTGCCCCAAAATAAGGAGAATTTCTGCTTTTTTGACCAAAAATAAAGAAAATTACTGTATTTTTTACCCCAAAATTAGGTGAATTTCTTTCATCTTGCTCCAAAATACGGAGATTTTCTGCCTTTTTCACCGAAAATAAGGGGAAATTCTGCATTTTGCCGCAAAATAAGTGAAATTTATGCAGTTTTACCCCAAAATAATGGGAATTTCTGCCTTTTTGCCACATTATTAGGGAAATTTCTGCAATTTTGCTCCAAAATACGGGGAATTTCTGCCTTCTTGTCCGAAAATAATAGGAATGTATATGTTTTTGCCATAAAAAAAGGAAATTTCTTCATTTTTGCCCGAAAATAAGGGGATTTTCCGCCTTTTTGACTCAAAATAAGTGAAATTTCTGCCTTTTCCCCCAAAATAAATGAAATTTCTGTCTTTTCCCCCAAAATAAGGGAAATTTCTGACTTTTTGCCCAAAAATAAGGGGAATTTCAGGCTATTTACCTCAAAATAAGGGGAATTTCTGCCTTTTTGCCCCAAAATATGGGGAATTTCTGCTTTTTTGACCCAAGATAAAAAAAATTTCTGCAATTTTGTTCGAAAATAAAAGAAATTTTTGCCTTTTTGCCCCAAAATAAGAAAATTTCGGCCTTTTCTCTGAAATAAGTGAAATTTCTGCAATTTTGCCCCAAAATAAGGGAAATTTCTGCAATTTTGCCCCAATGTCAAGAAAATTTCTGCAATTTTGCCCCAAAATAAGGGGAATTTTTGATTTTTGCTCCCGAAAAAAGGAGATTTTCTGTCTTTTTGCCCCAAAATAAGGAGATTTTCTGCCTTTTTGCCCGAACATTATGAGAATTTCTGCAATTTTGCTTCAAAATATGGGGAATTTCTGCCTTTTAGCTCCAAAATAAAGGGAATTTCTGCATTTCCCCCCAATATCTGAAGAATTTCTGCATTTTACCCCTAATTAAGGGGAATTTCTGCATTTTACCTCAAAATAAAAAAAATTTCTGCCTTTTGCCCCAAAATATGGGGAATTTCTGCTTATTGTTCCAAAATAATGAAAATTTCTTCAATTTTGTACCATAATAAAAGAAATTTCTGCTTTTTGCCCCAAAATAAAGAAAATTTCTGACTTTTTGCCCTGAAATAAATGAAATTTCTGCATTTTTGCCTGAAAATAAGGGAAATTTGTGCCTTTTTGCCCCAAAATTAGGGGAATTTCTGCGTTTTGAACCCAAATATGGGGAATTTCAACATTTTACCTCAAAATAAAGGGAATTTCAGCTTTTTTGCACAAACATATGGAGAATTTCTGCCTTTTTGCCCCAAATAAAGGGAATTTCTGCATTTTTGCACCAATATTAGGGGAATTTCTGCAATTTTGCTCCAAAATACGGGTCATTTCTGCCTTTATGCACGAAATTAAGTGGAATTTCTGTCTTTTTGTCCCAAAATAAGTGAAATTTCTTCAATTTTAGCCAAAAATTAGGGATTTCATTTTTTGCCACAAAATAAGGGGAATTTCTGCCATTTTGCCATGAAATATTTGAAATTTCAGCAATTTTACCACAAAATAAGGGAAATTTCTGCAATTTTACCTCAAAATAAGGTAAATTCCTGCAATTTTGCCCCAAAATAAAGGAAATTTCTGGAATTTTGTCCCAAAATAAGGGGAATTTCTGATTTTTGCATCAAAATAAATGGAATTTCTGCCTTTTGCCTCAAAATTAGGGGAATTTCTGCAATTTTGTTCCAAAATACAAGGAATTTTTGCCCTTTTGCCTGATAATAAGGGGAATGCATACCTTTTGGCCATAAAAAAAATTTCTTCATTTTTGCTCCAAAATAAGGGGAATTTCTGCCTTTTTGCCTCTAAAAAATTGAAATTTCTGTCTTTTTACCCCAAAACAAAGGAAGTTTCTGTCTTTTTTGCCCAATAATAAGGGGATTTCTGACTTATTACCCTGAAATAACTGAAAATTCTGGAATTTTGCCCCAACATAAGTGGAATTTCTGAGTTTTGCCCCAAAATAAGGAGAATTTCTGTCCTTTTGACCCAATAAATAGAGAATTTCTGCCTTTTTGCCCCACAACTAGGGGAATTTCTGCAATTTTGCTCCAAAATACGGGGAATTTCTGCTTTTTTTCCCAAAAATAAGAGGAATGTATACCTTTTGCCACAAAAAAGGAAATTTCTTCATTTTTGCCCCAAAATAAAAGGAATTTCTGCCTTTTAACCTCAAAATAAGTGAAATTTCTGCATTTTTATTCAAAAATAAACGGAATATTTGTCTTCTTCCTCCAAAATATAAGGAATTTTTGAATTATGCCCTGCAATAAGTGAAATTTCTGCAATTTTGCCACAAATTTAGAGAAATTTCTGCCTTTTTGCTACAAATAAGGGAAATTTCTGGAATTTTACCCCCAAATAATGGGAATTTCAGCCTTTTTACCTCAAAATAAAGGGAATTTCAGCATTTTTGCCACAAAATATAAGGAATTTCTGCCTTTTTGCCCCAAAATAGAGGAAATTTCTGGAATTTTGCCCCAAAATAAGAGGAATTTCTGATTTTTGCACCAAAATAAAGGGAATTTCTGCCTTTTGCCCCAAAATTAGGGGAATTTCTGCAATTTTTTTTCTAAAATACGGGGAATTTCTGCCTTTTTGCCCGAAAATAAGGGGAATGCATACCTTTTTTGCCATAAAAAAGGGAAATTTCTTCATTTTTGATCCAAAATAAGGGGAATTTCTGCCTTTTTGCCTCTAAATAAGTGGAATTTCTGTCTTTTTCCCCCAAAACAAAGGGAATTTCTGTCTTTTTTGCCCAATAATAAGGGGTATTTCTGACTTATTACCCTGAAATAAGTGAAATTTCTGGAATTTTGCCCCTAAATAAATATAAGTGGAATTTCTGAGTTTTACCCCAAAATAAAAGGAATTTCTGTTATTTTGCCCAAAAATACGGGAAATTTCTGCCTTTTTGTCCCGAAATAAAGGGAATTTCAGACTTTTTACCTCAAAATAAGGGGAATTTCTGCATTTTTGGCACAAAATATTGAGAATTTCTGCAATTTTACTACCAAATATTGAAAATTTCTGCCTTTTTTCCCTGAAATAATTGAAATTCCTGCCATTTTGCTACAAAATAACTGAAATTTCTGCAATTTTGCCCCAAAATAAAGGAAATTTCTGGAATTTTCTTCAAAATAAATGGAATTTCTGAGTTTTACCCCAAAATAAAAAGAATTTCTGTGTTTTTGCCCCAACATATAGGGAATTTCTGCCTTTTTGCCCCACAACTAGGGGAATATCAGCAATTTTGCTCCAAAATACGGGAAATTTCTGCTTTTTTTCCCAAAAATAAGAGGAATGTATACCTTTTGCCACAAAAAAGGAAAATTTCTTCATTTTTGCCCCAAAATAAGAGGAATTTCTGCCTTTTGACCTCAAAATAAGTGAAATATCTGCTTTTTTATTCAAAAATAAACGGAATTTCTGCCTTTTGCCCCAAAATAAAAGGAATTTTTGAATTATGCCCTGAAATAAGTGAAATTTCTGCAATTTTGCCCCAAAATAAGAGCAATTTCTGCCTTTTTGACACAAAATATTAGGAATTTCTGCCTTTATGCCCCAAAATAAGGAAAATTCCTGCCTTTTTTCCCTGAAATAAGTGAAATTTCTGCAATTTTGCCCCAAAATAAGTGAAATTTCTGGAATTTTGCCCCAAAATAAGTAAAATTTCTGCAATTTTGCCCAAAAATAAAGGAAATTTCTGGAATTTTGCCCCAAAATAAGTGGAATTTCTGAGTTTTGCCCCAAAATAAAAAGAATTTCTGTCTTTTTACCCCAACATATAGGGAATTTCTGCATTTTTGCCCGACAATTAGAAGAATTTCTGCAATTTTGCTCCAAAATACAGGGAATTTCTGCTTTTTAGCCCGAAAATAAGGGGAATGTATACCTTTTGCCACAAAAAAGGGAAAATTCTTCATTTTTGCCCCAAAATAAGAGGAATTTCTGCCTTTTTACCTCAAAATAAGTAAAATTTCTGCCTTTTTTACCCAAAAATAAACGGAATTTCTGTCTTTTTGCCCCAAAATAAAAGGAATTTTTGAATTATACCCTGAAATAAGTGCAATTTCTCAATTTTGCCCCAAAATAAGGGAAATTTCTGAATTTTTGACACAAAATAAGGGGAATTTCTGCATTTTTGCCACAAAATATTAGGAATTTCTGCCTTATTGCCCCAAAATGAGGAAAATTTCTGTGTTTCTTCCCTGAAATAAAGGAAATTTCTGCAATTTTGCCCCAAAATAATTGAAATTTCTGCAATTTTGCCCCAAAATAAGTGGAATTTCTGAGTTTTGTCCCAAAATAAGGAGAATTTCTGTCTTTTTGCCCCAACAAATAAGGAATTTCTCCCTTTTTGCCCCACAACTAAGGGAATTTCTGCAATTTTGCTCCAAAATACGGGTCATTTCTGCCTTTATGCCCGAAATTAAGTGGAATTTCTGCCTTTTTGTCCCGAAATAAGTGAAATTTCTTCAATTTTAGCCAAAAATTAGGGATTTCACATTTTGCCCCAAAATAAGGAGAATTTCTGCCATTTTGCTCCAAAATACGGGGAATTTCTGCCTTTTGACCGAAAATAAGGGGAATGCATATTTTTTTGCCACAAAAATTGGAAATTTCTACATTTTTGCCCCAAAGTAAAAGGAATTTCTGTTTTTTGCCTACAAATAAAGGAAATTTCTGCAATTTTGCCCTAAAATAAGGGGAATTTCTGCCTTTTGCCCCAAAATAAGGAGAATTTCTGCTTTTTTGACCAAAAATAAAGAAAATTACTGTATTTTTTACCCCAAAATTAGGTGAATTTCTTTCATCTTGCTCCAAAATACGGAGATTTTCTGCCTTTTTCACCGAAAATAAGGGGAAATTCTGCATTTTGCCGCAAAATAAGTGAAATTTATGCAGTTTTACCCCAAAATAATGGGAATTTCTGCCTTTTTGCCACATTATTAGGGAAATTTCTGCAATTTTGCTCCAAAATACGGGGAATTTCTGCCTTCTTGTCCGAAAATAATAGGAATGTATATGTTTTTGCCATAAAAAAAGGAAATTTCTTCATTTTTGCCCGAAAATAAGGGGATTTTCCGCCTTTTTGACTCAAAATAAGTGAAATTTCTGCCTTTTCCCCCAAAATAAATGAAATTTCTGTCTTTTCCCCCAAAATAAGGGAAATTTCTGACTTTTTGCCCAAAAATAAGGGGAATTTCAGGCTATTTACCTCAAAATAAGGGGAATTTCTGCCTTTTTGCCCCAAAATATGGGGAATTTCTGCTTTTTTGACCCAAGATAAAAAAAATTTCTGCAATTTTGTTCGAAAATAAAAGAAATTTTTGCCTTTTTGCCCCAAAATAAGAAAATTTCGGCCTTTTCTCTGAAATAAGTGAAATTTCTGCAATTTTGCCCCAAAATAAGGGAAATTTCTGCAATTTTGCCCCAATGTCAAGAAAATTTCTGCAATTTTGCCCCAAAATAAGGGGAATTTTTGATTTTTGCTCCCGAAAAAAGGAGATTTTCTGTCTTTTTGCCCCAAAATAAGGAGATTTTCTGCCTTTTTGCCCGAACATTATGAGAATTTCTGCAATTTTGCTTCAAAATATGGGGAATTTCTGCCTTTTAGCTCCAAAATAAAGGGAATTTCTGCATTTCCCCCCAATATCTGAAGAATTTCTGCATTTTACCCCTAATTAAGGGGAATTTCTGCATTTTACCTCAAAATAAAAAAAATTTCTGCCTTTTGCCCCAAAATATGGGGAATTTCTGCTTATTGTTCCAAAATAATGAAAATTTCTTCAATTTTGTACCATAATAAAAGAAATTTCTGCTTTTTGCCCCAAAATAAAGAAAATTTCTGACTTTTTGCCCTGAAATAAATGAAATTTCTGCATTTTTGCCTGAAAATAAGGGAAATTTGTGCCTTTTTGCCCCAAAATTAGGGGAATTTCTGCGTTTTGAACCCAAATATGGGGAATTTCAACATTTTACCTCAAAATAAAAGGAATTTCAGCTTTTTTGCACAAACATATGGAGAATTTCTGCCTTTTTGCCCCAAATAAAGGGAATTTCTGCATTTTTGCACCAATATTAGGGGAATTTCTGCAATTTTGCTCCAAAATACGGGTCATTTCTGCCTTTATGCACGAAATTAAGTGGAATTTCTGTCTTTTTGTCCCAAAATAAGTGAAATTTCTTCAATTTTAGCCAAAAATTAGGGATTTCATTTTTTGCCACAAAATAAGGGGAATTTCTGCCATTTTGCCATGAAATATTTGAAATTTCAGCAATTTTACCACAAAATAAGGGAAATTTCTGCAATTTTACCTCAAAATAAGGTAAATTCCTGCAATTTTGCCCCAAAATAAAGGAAATTTCTGGAATTTTGTCCCAAAATAAGGGGAATTTCTGATTTTTGCATCAAAATAAATGGAATTTCTGCCTTTTGCCTCAAAATTAGGGGAATTTCTGCAATTTTGTTCCAAAATACAAGGAATTTTTGCCCTTTTGCCTGATAATAAGGGGAATGCATACCTTTTGGCCATAAAAAAAATTTCTTCATTTTTGCTCCAAAATAAGGGGAATTTCTGCCTTTTTGCCTCTAAAAAATTGAAATTTCTGTCTTTTTACCCCAAAACAAAGGAAGTTTCTGTCTTTTTTGCCCAATAATAAGGGGATTTCTGACTTATTACCCTGAAATAAGTGAAAATTCTGGAATTTTGCCCCAACATAAGTGGAATTTCTGAGTTTTGCCCCAAAATAAGGAGAATTTCTGTCCTTTTGACCCAATAAATAGAGAATTTCTGCCTTTTTGCCCCACAACTAGGGGAATTTCTGCAATTTTGCTCCAAAATACGGGGAATTTCTGCTTTTTTTCCCAAAAATAAGAGGAATGTATACCTTTTGCCACAAAAAAGGAAATTTCTTCATTTTTGCCCCAAAATAAAAGGAATTTCTGCCTTTTAACCTCAAAATAAGTGAAATTTCTGCATTTTTATTCAAAAATAAACGGAATATTTGTCTTCTTCCTCCAAAATATAAGGAATTTTTGAATTATGCCCTGCAATAAGTGAAATTTCTGCAATTTTGCCACAAATTTAGAGAAATTTCTGCCTTTTTGCTACAAATAAGGGAAATTTCTGGAATTTTACCCCCAAATAATGGGAATTTCAGCCTTTTTACCTCAAAATAAAGGGAATTTCAGCATTTTTGCCACAAAATATAAGGAATTTCTGCCTTTTTGCCCCAAAATAGAGGAAATTTCTGGAATTTTGCCCCAAAATAAGAGGAATTTCTGATTTTTGCACCAAAATAAAGGGAATTTCTGCCTTTTGCCCCAAAATTAGGGGAATTTCTGCAATTTTTTTTCTAAAATACGGGGAATTTCTGCCTTTTTGCCCGAAAATAAGGGGAATGCATACCTTTTTTGCCATAAAAAAGGGAAATTTCTTCATTTTTGATCCAAAATAAGGGGAATTTCTGCCTTTTTGCCTCTAAATAAGTGGAATTTCTGTCTTTTTCCCCCAAAACAAAGGGAATTTCTGTCTTTTTTGCCCAATAATAAGGGGTATTTCTGACTTATTACCCTGAAATAAGTGAAATTTCTGGAATTTTGCCCCTAAATAAATATAAGTGGAATTTCTGAGTTTTACCCCAAAATAAAAGGAATTTCTGTTATTTTGCCCAAAAATACGGGAAATTTCTGCCTTTTTGTCCCGAAATAAAGGGAATTTCAGACTTTTTACCTCAAAATAAGGGGAATTTCTGCATTTTTGGCACAAAATATTGAGAATTTCTGCAATTTTACTACCAAATATTGAAAATTTCTGCCTTTTTTCCTTGAAATAATTGAAATTCCTGCCATTTTGCTACAAAATAACTGAAATTTCTGCAATTTTGCCCCAAAATAAAGGAAATTTCTGGAATTTTCTTCAAAATAAATGGAATTTCTGAGTTTTACCCCAAAATAAAAAGAATTTCTGTGTTTTTGCCCCAACATATAGGGAATTTCTGCCTTTTTGCCCCACAACTAGGGGAATATCAGCAATTTTGCTCCAAAATACGGGAAATTTCTGCTTTTTTTCCCAAAAATAAGAGGAATGTATACCTTTTGCCACAAAAAAGGAAAATTTCTTCATTTTTGCCCCAAAATAAGAGGAATTTCTGCCTTTTGACCTCAAAATAAGTGAAATATCTGCTTTTTTATTCAAAAATAAACGGAATTTCTGCCTTTTGCCCCAAAATAAAAGGAATTTTTGAATTATGCCCTGAAATAAGTGAAATTTCTGCAATTTTGCCCCAAAATAAGAGCAATTTCTGCCTTTTTGACACAAAATATTAGGAATTTCTGCCTTTATGCCCCAAAATAAGGAAAATTCCTGCCTTTTTTCCCTGAAATAAGTGAAATTTCTGCAATTTTGCCCCAAAATAAGTGAAATTTCTGGAATTTTGCCCCAAAATAAGTAAAATTTCTGCAATTTTGCCCAAAAATAAAGGAAATTTCTGGAATTTTGCCCCAAAATAAGTGGAATTTCTGAGTTTTGCCCCAAAATAAAAAGAATTTCTGTCTTTTTACCCCAACATATAGGGAATTTCTGCATTTTTGCCCGACAATTAGAAGAATTTCTGCAATTTTGCTCCAAAATACAGGGAATTTCTGCTTTTTAGCCCGAAAATAAGGGGAATGTATACCTTTTGCCACAAAAAAGGGAAAATTCTTCATTTTTGCCCCAAAATAAGAGGAATTTCTGCCTTTTTACCTCAAAATAAGTAAAATTTCTGCCTTTTTTACCCAAAAATAAACGGAATTTCTGTCTTTTTGCCCCAAAATAAAAGGAATTTTTGAATTATACCCTGAAATAAGTGCAATTTCTCAATTTTGCCCCAAAATAAGGGAAATTTCTGAATTTTTGACACAAAATAAGGGGAATTTCTGCATTTTTGCCACAAAATATTAGGAATTTCTGCCTTATTGCCCCAAAATGAGGAAAATTTCTGTGTTTCTTCCCTGAAATAAAGGAAATTTCTGCAATTTTGCCCCAAAATAATTGAAATTTCTGCAATTTTGCCCCAAAATAAGTGGAATTTCTGAGTTTTGTCCCAAAATAAGGAGAATTTCTGTCTTTTTGCCCCAACAAATAAGGAATTTCTCCCTTTTTGCCCCACAACTAAGGGAATTTCTGCAATTTTGCTCCAAAATACAGGGAATTTCTGCTTATTTTTTTCCAAAAATAAGGGGAATGTATACCTTTTGCCACAAAAAAGGGAAATTTCTATATTTTTGCCCCAAAATAATAGAAATTTCTGTCTTTTTACCTCAAAATAAGTGAAATTTCTGCCTTTTTACCCAAAAATAAACTGAATTTCTGTCTTTTTGCCCCAAAATAAAAGGAATTTTTGAATTTTGACCTGAAATAAGGGAAATTTCTGCAATTTTGCCCCAACATAAAAGAAATTTCTGCCTTTTTGACACAAAATAAGGGGAATTTCTGCATTTTTGCCACAAAATATTAGGAATTTCTGACTTTTTGCCCCAAAATAAGAAAATTTCTGCCTTTTTTCCCTGAAATAAGTGAAATTTCTGCAATTTTGCCCCAAAATAAGGGAAATTTCTGCCTTTTTGTTCCGAAATAAGGGGAATTTCAGCCTTTTTACCTCAAAATAGGGGAATTTCTGCATTTTTGCCACAAAATATTGAGAATTTCTGCCATTTTGCTACAAAATATCAAAAATTTCTGCCTTTTTTTCCTGAAATAAGTGAAATTTCTGCAACGTTGCCCCAAAATAAGTGAAATTTCTGCAATTTTGCCCCAAAATAAGGGAACTTTCTGTTATTTTCCCCAAAATAAATGGAATTTTTGAGTTTTGCCCCAAAATAAAGAATTTCTGTCTTTTTGCCCCAACATATATGGAATTTCTGCATTTTTGCCCCACAAGTAGAGGAATTTCTGCAATTTTGCTCCAAAATACGGGGAATTTCTGCTTTTTAGCCCGAAAATAAAAATAATGTATACCTTTTGCCACAAAAAAAGGAATTTCTTCATTTTTGCCCCAAAATAAGAGGAATTTCTGCATTTTTGCCTCAAAATAAGTGAAATTTCTGCCATTTACCCAAAAATAAACGGAATTTCTGTCTTTTTGCCCCAAAATAAAAGGAATATTTTTATTATGCCCTGAAATAAGTGATATTTCTGCAATTTTTCCCCAAAATAAAAGAAATTTCTGCCTTTTTGCCACAAAATTAGGGGAATTTCTGTCTTTCTGCCCCAAAATAAAAGGAATCTTTGAATTATGCCCTGAAATAAGTGAAATTTCTGCAATTTTGCCCCAAAATAAAAGAAATTTCTTCTTTTTTGCCACAAAATAAAAGGAATTTCTGTTATTTTGCCCAAAAATAAGGGAAATTTCTGCCTTTTTGCCCCAAAATAAGGAAAATTTCTGCCTTTTTCCCTGAAATAAGTGAAATTTCTGCAATTTTGCCCCAAAATAAGTGAAATTTCTGCAATTTTGCCCCAAATAAGGGAAATTTCTGGAATTTTGCCCCAATATAATTGGAATTTTGAGTTTTGCCCCAAAATAAAAAGAATATCTGACTTTTGCCCTAACATATAGGGAATTTTTGCCTTTTTGCCCCGCAATTAGGGGAATTTCTGCAATTTTGCTCCAAAATACAGGGAATTTCTGCCTTTTTGCCCGAAAATAAGGGGAATGTATACCTTCTGCCACAAAAAAAGGGAAATTTCTTCATTTTTGCCACAAAATAAGAGGAATGTCGGCCTTTTAACCACAAAATAAGTGAAATTTCTGCCTTTCTACCCAAAAATAAATGGAATTTCTGTCATTTTGCCCCGAAATAAAAGGAATTTTTGAATTATGCCCTGAAATAAGTGAAATTTCTGCAATTTTCCCCCAAATAAAAGAAATTTCTGCCTTTTTGCCACAAATAAAAGGAATTTCTGTCTTTTAGCCCAAAAATAAAAGAAATTTCTGCATTTTGTTCCAAAATAAGGGGAATTTCAGCATTTTTACCTCACAATAAAGGGAATTTCTGCATTTTTGACACAAAACATTGAGAATTTTTGCCATTTTGCTCCAAAATATCGAAAATTTCTGCCTTTTTTCTCTGAAATAAGTGAAATTTCTGCAATTTTGCCCCAAAATAAGTGAAATTTCTGCAATTTAGCCCCAAAATAAGGGAAATTTCTGGAATTTTCCCCAAAATAAATGGAATTTCTGAGTTTTGCCCCAAAATAAAGAATTTCTGTCTTTTTGCCCCAACATATAGGGAATTTCTGCATTTTTGCCCCACAATTAGGGGAATTTCTGCAATTTTGCTCCAAAATACGGGGAATTTCTGCTTTTTAGCCCGAAAATAAAAATAATGTATACCTTTTGCCACAAAAAAAGAAATTTTTTTATTTTTGCCCCAAAATAAGAGGAATTTCTGCATTTTTACCTCAAAATAAGTGAAATTTCTGCCTTTTTACCCAAAAATAAACGGAATTTCTGTCTTTTTGCCCCAAAATAAAAGGAATTTTTGAATTATGCCCTGAAATAAGTGATATTTCTGCAATTTTTCCACAAAATAAAAGAAATTTCTGCCTTTTTGCCACAAAATAAAAGGAATTTCTATCTTTTTGCCCCAAAATAAGGGAAATTTATCCTTTTTGCCCCCAAATAAGGGAAATTTCAGCCTTTTTACCTCAAAATAAGGGGAATTTCTGCATTTTTGCCACAAAATATTAGGAATTTCTGCCTTTTTGCTCCAAAATAAGGAAAATTTCTGGCTTTTTTCCATGAAATACGTGAAATTTCTGCAATTTTGCCCTAAAATAAGGGAAATATCTGGAATTTTGCCCCAAAATAAGGGAAATTTCTGGAATTTTGCCTCAGAATAAGTGGAATTTCTGGAATTTTGCCCGAAAATAGGGGAAAGTTCTGGAATTTTGCTTTCAAATAAGGGGAATTTCAGCCTTTATACCTCAAAATAATGGGAATTTAAGCATTTTTGCCACAAAATATTAAGAATTTCGGCCTTTTTGCCCCCAAATAAGGAAAATTTCTGCCTTTTTCCCTGAAATAAGTGAAATTTCTGCAATTTTGCCCCAAAATAAGTGAAATTTCTGCAATTTTGCCCCAAATAAGGGAAATTTCTGGAATTTTGCCCCAATATAATTGGAATTTTGAGTTTTGCCCCAAAATAAAAAGAATATCTGACTTTTGCCCTAACATATAGGGAATTTTTGCCTTTTTGCCCCGCAATTAGGGGAATTTCTGCAATTTTGCTCCAAAATACGGGGAATTTCTGCCTTTTTGCCCGAAAATAAGGGGAATGTATACCTTCTGCCACAAAAAAGGGAAATTTCTTCATTTTTGCCACAAAATAAGAGGAATGTCGGCCTTTTAACCTCAAAATAAGTGAAATTTCTGCCTTTCTACCCAAAAATAAACGGAATTTCTGTCATTTTGCCCCGAAATAAAAGAAATTCTTGAATTATGCCCTGAAATAAGTGAAATTTCTGCAATTTTCCCCCAAATAAAAGAAATTTCTGCCTTTTTGCCACAAATAAAAGGAATTTCTGTCTTTTAGCCCAAAAATAAGGGAAATTTCTGCATTTTGTTCCAAAATAAGGGGAATTTCAGCATTTTTACCTCACAATAAAGGGAATTTCTGCATTTTTGCCACAAAATATTGAGAATTTTTGCCATTTTGCTCCAAAATATCGAAAATTTCTGCCTTTTTTCTCTGAAATAAGTGAAATTTCTGCAATTTTGCCCCAAAATAAGTGAAATTTCTGCAATTTAGCCCCAAAATAAGGGAAATTTCTGGAATTTTCCCCAAAATAAATGGAATTTCTGAGTTTTGCCCCAAAATAAAGAATTTCTGTCTTTTTGCCCCAAACATATAGGGAATTTCTGCATTTTTGCCCCACAATTAGGGGAATTTCTGCAATTTTGCTCCAAAATACGGGGAATTTCTGCTTTTTAGCCCGAAAATAAAAATAATGTATACCTTTTGCCCCAAAAAAAGAAATTTTTTTATTTTTGCCCTAAAATAAGAGGAATTTCTGCATTTTTTCCTCAAAATAAGTGAAATTTCTGCCTTTTTACCCAAAAATAAATGGAATTTCTGTTTTTTGCCCCAAAATAAAAAAAATTTTTGAATTATGCCCTGAAATAAGTGATATTTCTGCAATTTTTCCACAAAATAAAAGAAATTTCTGCCTTTTTGCACCAAAATAAGGGGAATTTCTGTCTTTTTGCCCCAAAATAAGGGAAATTTATCCTTTTTGGCCCCCAAATAAGGGAAATTTCAGCCTTTTTACCTCAAAATAAGGGGAATTTCTGCATTTTTGCCACAAAATATTAGGAATTTTAGCCTTTTTGCTCCAAAATAAGGAAAATTTCTGGCTTTTTTCCATGAAATAAGTGAAATTTCTGCAATTTTGCCCTAAAATAAAGGAAATATCTGGAATTTTGCCCCTAAATAAGGGAAATTTCTGGAATTTTGCCTCAGAATAAGTGGAATTTCTGAGTTGTGCCCAAAACTGTGGAGAATTTTTGTCTTTTTGCCTCAACATATAGGAAATTTCTGCCTTTTTGCCCCTCAATTAGGGTAATTTCTACAATTTTTCTCCAAAATACGGGAATTTCTGCTTTTTTGTCCGAAAATAAGGGGAATGTATACCTTTTGCCACAAAAAAGGGAAATTTCTTCATTTTTGCCCCAAAATAAGAGGAATTTCTGCATTTTTACCTCAAAATAAGTGAAATTTCTGCCTTTTTACCCAAAATAAACGGAATTTGTGTCTTTTTGCCCCAAAATAAAAGGAATTTTTTAATTATGCCCTGAAATAAGTGAAATTTCTTCAATTTTCCTCCAAAATAAGAGAAATTTCTGACTTTTTGACACAAAATAAGGGGAATTTCTGCATTTTTGCCACAAAATATTAGGAATTTCTGCCTTTTTGCCCCAAAATAAGGAAAATTTCTGCATTTTTTTTCTGAAATTAGTGAAATTTCTGAAATTTTGCCCCAAAATAAGTGAAATTTCTGCAATTTTGCCCCAAAATAAGTAAAATTTCTGCAATTTTGCCCAAAAATAGGGGAAATTTCTGGAAATTTGTCCCAAAATAAGTGGAATTTCTGAGTTTTGCCCCAAAATAAAAAGAATTTCTGTCTTTTTACACAACATATAGGGAATTTCTGCAGTTTTGCCCCAAAATTAGGAGAATTTCTGCAATTTTGCCCCAAAATACGGGGAATTTTTGCTTTTTAGCCCGAAAATAAGGGGAATGTATACCTTTTGCCACAAAAAAGGGAAATTTCTTCATTTTTGCCCCAAAATAAGAGGAATTTCTGCCTTTTTACCGCAAAATAAGTGAAATTTCTGCCTTTTTTACCCCAAAATAAACGGAATTTCTGTGTTTTTGCCCCAAAATAAAAGGAATTTTTGAATTATGCCCTGAAATATGTGAAATTTCTTCAATTTTGCCCCAAAATAAGGGAAATTTCTGAATTTTTGACACAAAATAAGGGGAATTTCTGCATTTTTGCCACAAAATATTAGGAATTTCTGCCTTTTTTCCCCAAAATAAGGAAAATTTCTGTCTTTCTTCCCTGAAATAAAGGAAATTTCTGCAATTTTGCCCCAAAATAATTGAAATTTCTGCAATTTTGCCCCAAAATAAGTGGAATTTCTGAGTTTTGCCCCAAAATAAGGAGAATTTCTGTATTTTTGCCCCAACAAATAGGGAATTTCTCCCTTTTTGCCCCACAGTTAGGGGAATTTCTGCAATTTTGCTCCAAAATACAGGGAATTTCTGCTTTTTTTTTCCCAAAAATAAGGGGAATGTATAACTTTTGCCACAAAAAAGGGAAATTTCTTCATTTTTGCCCCAAAATAATAAAAATTTTTGCCTTTTTACATCAAAATAAGTGAAATTTCTGCCTTTTTTACCCCAAAATAAACGGAATTTCTGTGTTTTTGCCCCAAAATAAAAGGAATTTTTGAATTATGCCCTGAAATAAGTGAAATTTCTTCAATTTTGCCCCAAAATAAGGGAAATTTCTGAATTTTTGACACAAAATAAGGGGAATTTCTGCATTTTTGCCACAAAATATTAGGAATTTCTGCCTTTTTGCCCCAAAATAAGGAAAATTTCTGTCTTTCTTCCCTGAAATAAAGGAAATTTCTGCAATTTTGCCCCAAAATATAGGAAATTTCAGGAATTTTGCCCCAAAATAAGTGGAATTTCTTAGTTTTTCCCCAAAATAAGGAGAATTTCTGTCTTTTTGTCCCAACATATAGGGAATTTCTGCCTCTTTGCCCCACAATTAGGGGATTTTCTGCAATTTTGCTCCAAAATACGGGGAATTTCTGCTTTTTTGCCAGAAAATAAGGGGAATGTATATTTTTTGCCACAAAAAAGTAAAATTTCTTCATTTTTGCCCCAAAATAAGAGGAATTTCTTCGTTTTTACCTCAAAATAAATGAAATTTCTGCCTTTTTACCAAAAAATAAACGGAATTTCTGTATTTTTGCCCCAAAATAAGGGAAATTTTTGAATTTTGCCCTGAAATAAGTAAAATATCTGCAATTTTGCCCAAAAATAACAGAAATTTCTGCCTTTTTGCCACAAAATAAGGGGAATTTCTGTCTTTTTGCCCCAAAATAAGGGGAATTTTACCATTTTACCTCATAATAAGGGGAATCTCTGCTCTTTTGCCCCCAAATATGGGGAATTTCTGCATTTTTGCCCCAAATTAAGAGAAATTTCTGCATTTTTTCTTTGAAATAAGTGAAATTTCTGTAATTTTATCACGAAATAAGGGAGATTTCTGCAATTTTGCCCCAAAATAACTGAATTTCTGGAATTTTTCCCCAAAATAAAGGGAATTTCTGACTTTTTGCCCTGAAATAAAGAGAATGTCTGTCTTTTTGCCCCAAAATAATGTGAATTTCTGCATTTTCCCTCAAAATTAGGGGAATATGTGCAATTTTGCTTCAAAATACGGAGAATTTCTGCCTTATTGCACCAAAATAAAAAGAATTTCTGCATTTTTGCACCAACATAAGGGGAATTTCTGAAATTTTGCTCCAAAATAAGAGGGAATTTCTGCCTTATTCCCCGAAATAAAGTGGAATTTCTGCCTTTTTGCCCTGAAATATTTGAAATTTCCACAATTTTACCACAAAATTAGGGGAATTTCTGTTTTTGGCCCCAAAATTAGGAGAATTTTTGCTTTTTGCCCCAAAATGAGGCAAATTTCTGACTTTTTGCCCTGAAATAAGTGAAATTTCTGCCTTTTTGCCAAAATAAGGAGAATTTCAGCATTTTACCTCCAAATAAGGGGAATTTCTGCCTTATTGCCCCAAAATAACGGGAGTTTCAGCCTTTTTATCTCAAAATAAGGGGAATTTATTCCTTTTGCCCAAAATATGGAGAATTTCTGACTTTTTGTTCCAAAATAAGGAAAATTTCTTCAATTTTGTACCAAAATAAAAGAAATTTCTCCTTTTTACCCAAAATAAAAGTAATTTCTGACTTTTTACCCTGAAATAAATGTAATTTCTGAAATTTTGCCCGAAAATAATGAAAATTTGTGCCTTTTTGCCCCAAAACGTGGAGAATTTCTGCCTTTTTGCCCCAAAATATGGGGAATTTCAGCATTTTACCTCAAAATAAGGGGAATTTTAGCCTTGTTGCACCAAAATATGGAAAATTTCTGCCTTTTTGCCACAAAATAAAAAAAATTTCTGCAATTCTGTACCAAAATAAAAGAAATTTCTAAAATTTTGTCCCAAAATAAGGGAAATTTCTGATTTTTGCCCCGAAATAAAGAGAATTTCTGTATTTTTGCTCCAAAATAAAGGAAATTTCTGCTTTTTCCCCCAAAATTTTGGGAGTTTCTGCAAGTTTGCTTCAAAATACAGGGAATTTCTGCCTCTTTTCCCGAAAATAAGGGGAACTTCTGCCGATTTGCCCCAAATAAAGGGAATTTCTGAATTTTTGCCCCAATATTAGGGGAATTTCTGCAATTTTGCTCCAAAATACGGGGAATTTCTGCCTTTTTGCCCGAAATTAAGGATATTTTCTGCCTTTTTGCCCCCAAACAAGGGAAATTTCTGCAATTTTATCCCACAATAAGGGGAATTTCTGCCTTTTTGTCCCCAAATAAGGGGAATTTCTGGCTTTTTGCCCTGAAATATGTAAAATGTCTGCAATTTTACCCCAAATTAATGTGAATTTCTGCCTTTTTGCCCCATAATAATGGGAATTTCTGCCTCTTTGCCCTGAAATAAGAAAAATTTTTGCTTTTTTTCTCTGAAATAAGTGAAATTTCTGCAATTTTGCCTTAAAATAAAAGAAATTTCTGAAATTTTTCCCCATAATAAAGGAATTTACTGCAATTTTGCCCCAAAATAAAGGGAATTTCTGTTTTGTGTCCACAAATAAGGGAAATTTCTGCAATTTTGCCCTAAATTAAGGGGAATTTCTGCCTTTTGCCCCAAAATAAGGGGAATTTCTGCATTTTGCCCCAAAATAAAGAAAATTACTGCATATTTTACCACAAAATTAGGTGAATTTCTGCAATTTTTCTCCAAAATACGGGAATTTTCTGCCTTTTTCGCCGAAAATAAAGGGAATTTCTGCCATTTTGCCGCGAAATAAGTGAAATTTCTGCAGTTTTACCCCAAAATAAGGGGAAGTTCTGCATTTTTGCCACAAAATTAGGGGAATTTCTGCAATTTTGTTCCAAAATACTGAGAATTTCTGCCTTTTTGCCCGAAAATAAAGGGAATGTATGCTTTTTTGCCATGAAAAGGGAAATTTCTTCATTTTTACCCCAAAATAAGGGGATTTTCCGCCTTTTTGACTCAAAATATGTGCGATTTTTAATTTTTCCCTAAAACTAAACGGAATTTCTTTTTTTTTGCCCCAAAATAAGGGTTATTTCTGACTTTTTGCCCTGAAATAAGTTAAATTTCTAAAATTTTTCCCCAAAATAAGGAAATGTCTGCTTTTTGCCCCAAAATAAGGGGAATTTCTGACTTTTTGCCCTGAAATAAGTTAAATTTCTAAAATTTTTCCCCTAAATAAGGGAAATGTCTGCTTTTTGCCCCAAAATAAAAGAAATTTCTGCCTTTTTGCCCCAAAATAAAGAAAACTACTGCATGTTTTACCCCAAAATTAGGTGAATTTCTGCAATTTTGCTCCAAAATACGGGGATTTTCTGCCTTTTTCGCCGAAAATAAAGGGAATTTCTGCCATTTTGCCGCGAAATAAGTGAAATTTCTGCAGTTTTACCTCAAAATAAGGGTAAGTTCTGCGTTTTTGCCCCACAACTAGGGGAATTTCTGCAATTTTGCTCCAAAATACGGGGAATTCCTGCTTTTTTTCCCAAAAATAAGGGGAATGTATAGCTTTTGCCACAAAAAATGGAAATTTCTTCATTTTTGCCCCCAAATAAGAGGAATTTCTGCCTTTTTACCTCAAAATAAGTGAAATTTCTGCCTTTTACCCAAAAATAAACGGAATTTCTGTCTTTTTGCCCCAAAATAAAAGGAATTTTTGAATTTTGCCCTGAAATAAATGAAATTTCTGCAATTTTGCCCAAAAATAAGAGAAATTTCTGCCTTTTTGCCACAAAATAAGGGGAATTTCTGTCTTCCTGCCCCAAATAAGGGGAATTTTAGCATTTAACCTCAAAATAAGGGGAATCTCTCTTTTTTTGCCCCGAAATATGGGGAATTTCTGCATTTTTGCCGAAAATAAGAAAAATTTCTGCATTTTTTCTTTGAAATAAGTGAAATTTCTGTAATTTTACCACAAAATAAGGGAGATTTCTACAATTTTGCCCCAAAATAAAGGAAATTTCTGGAATTTTGCCCCAAAATAAGGGGAATTTCTGACTTTTTGCCCTGAAATAAGGAGAATGTCTGTCTTTTTGCCCCAAAATAATGTGAATTTCTGCATTTTCCCTCAAAATTAGGGGAATATGTGCAATTTTGCTTCAAAATACGGAGGATTTCTGCCTTATTGCACCAAAATAAAAAGAATATCTGCATTTTTGCACCAACATAAGGGGAATTTCTGAAATTTTGCTCCAAAATACGGGGAATTTCTACCTTATTGCCCGAAATAAAGTGGAATTTCTGCCTTTTTGCCCTGAAATATTTGAAATTTCCACAATTTTACCCCAAAATAAGGGGAATTTCTGTTTTTGGCCCCAAAATTAGGAGAATTTCTGCTTTTTGCCCCAAAATGAGGCAAATTTCTGACTTTTTGCCCTGAAATAAGTAAAATTTCTGCAATTTTGCCCCAAAATAATGGGAATTTCTGCCTTTTTGCCAAAATAAGGGGAATTTCAGCATTTTACCTCCAAAGAGGGGAATTTCTGCCTTATTGCCTCAATATAATGGGAATTTCAGCCTTTTTATCTCAAAATAAGGGGAATTTATTCCTTTTGCCCAAAATATGGAGAATTTCTGACTTTTTGTTCCAAAATAAAGAAAATTTCTTCAATTTTGTACCAAAATAAAAAAAATTTCTGATTTTTACCCCAAATAAAAGTAATTTCTGACTTTTTGCCCTGAAATAAATGTAATTTCTGCAATTTTGCCCGAAAATAAAGGAAATTTGTGACTTTTTGCCCCAAAATGTGGGGAATTTCTGCCCTTTTGCCCCAAAATATGGGGAATTTCAGCATTTTACCTCAAAATAAGGGGATTTTCAGCCTTTTTGCACCAAAATACGGAAAATTTCTGCCTTTTTGCCACAAAATAATAAAAATTTCTGCAATTTCGTACCAAAATAAAATAAATTTCTAAAATTTTGCCCCAAAATAAGGGAAATTTCTGATTTTTGCCCCGAAATAAAAAGAATTTCTGTATTTTTGCCCCAAAATAAAGGGAATTTCTGCTTTTTGCCCCAAAATTAGGGAAGTTTCTGCAATTTTGCTTCAAAATACAGGGAATTTCTGCCTCTTTTCCCGAAAATAAGGGAAACTTCTGCCGATTTGCCGCAAATAAAGGGAATTTCTGCATTTTTGCCCCAATATTAGGGGAATTTCTGAAATTTAGCTTCAAAATACAGGGAATTTCTGCCTTTTTGCCCGAAATTAAGGGGATTTTCTGCCTTTTTGCCCCCAAACAAGGGAAATTTCTGCAATTTTACTCCACAAAAGGGAAATTTCTGCCTTTTTGCCCCCAAATAAGGTGAATTTCTGACTTTTTGCCCTGAAATATGTAAAATGTCTGCAATTTTACCCCAAAATAAGGTGAATTTCTGCCTTTTTGCCACAAAATCATGGGAATTTCTGTTTTTTTGCCTTGAAATAAGAAAAATTTTTGCTTTTTTTCTCTGAAATAAGTGAAATTTCTGCAATTTTGCCTTAAAATAAAAGAAATTTCTGCAATTTTTCCCCATAATAAAGGAATTTTCTTCAATTTTGCCCCAAAATAAAGGGAATTTCTGTTTTTTGTCCCCAAATAAGGGAAACTTCTGCAATTTTTCCCTAAAATAAGGGGAATTTCTGCCTTTTGCCCCAAAATAAGGGGAATTTCTGCCTTTTGCCCCAAAATAAAGAAAATTACTGCATATTTTACCCCAAAATTAGGTGAATTTCTGCAATATTGCTCCAAAATACGGGGATTTTCTGCCTTTTTCGCCGAAAATAAAGAGAATTTCTGCCATTCTGCCGCAAAATAAGTGAAATTTCTGCAGTTTTACCCCAAAATAAGGGGAAGATCTGCATTTTTGCCACAAAATTAGGGGAATTTCTGCAATTTTGCTCCAAAATACTGAGAATTTCTGCCTTTTTGCCTGAAAATATAGGGAATGTATGCCTTTTTGCCCTAAAAAAGGGAAATTTCTTCATTTTTACCCCCAAAATAAGGGGATTTTCCGCCTTTTTGACTCAAAATATGTGCGATTTCTGTCTTTTCCCCAAAAATAAACGGAATTTCTGTCTTTTTGGCCCAAAATAAGGGTTATTACTGACTTTTTCCCCTGAAATAAGTTAAATTTCTAAAATTTTTCCCCAAAATAATGGAAATGTCTGCTTTTTGCCCCAAAATAAGGGGAATTTCTGCCTTTTTGCTCCAAAATAAAGAAAATTACTGCATGTTTTACCACAAAATAGGTGAATTTCTGCAATTTTGCTCCAAAATATGGGGATTTTCTGCCTTTTTCGCCGAAAATAAAGGGAATTTCTGCCATTTTGCCGCGAAATAAGTGAAATGTCTGCAGTTTTACCCCAAAATAAGGGGAAGTTCTGCATTTTGCCCCAAAATTAGGGAAATTTCTGCAATTTTGCTCCAAAATACGGGGAATTTCTGCCTTTTTGCCCGAAAATAAAGGGAATGTATGACTTTTTGCCATAAAAAAGGGAAATTTCTTCATTTTTGCCCCAAAATAAAGGTTTTTTTCGTATTTTTACTCAAAATAAGTGCGATTTTTGACTTTTTCCGAAAAATAAACAGAATTTCTGTCTTTTTGCCCCAAAATAAGGAGAATTTCTGACTTTTTGCCCTGAAATAAGTTAAATTTCTAAAATTTTTCCCCTAAATAAGGGAAAAGTCTGTTTTTTGCCGCAAAATAAGGGGAATTTCTGCCTTTTTGCCCCAAAATAAAAAAAATTACTGCATGTTTTACCCCAAAATTAGGTGAATTTCTGCAATTTTGCTCCAAAATACGGGGATTTTCTGCCTTTTTCGCCGAAAATAAAGGGAATTTCTGCCATTTTGCCGCGAAATAAGTGAAATTTCTGCAGTTTTACCTCAAAATAAGGGTAAGTTCTGCGTTTTTGCCCAGCAACTAGGGGAATTTCTGCAATTTTGCTCCAAAATACGGGGAATTTCTGCTTTTTTTCCCAAAAATAAGGGGAATGTATACCTTTTGCCACAAAAAAGGGAAATTTCTTCATTTTTGCCCCCAAATAAGAGGAATTTCAGCCTTTTTCCCTCAAAATAAGTGAAATTTCTGCCTTTTTACCCAAAAATAAACTGAATTAATGTCTTTTTGCCCCAAAATAAAAGGAATTTTTGAATTTTGCCCTGAAATAAGTGAAATTTTGTAATTTGGCCCCAAAATAAAGGAAATTTCTGCATTTTTGACACAAAATAATGGGAATTTCTGAATTTTTGCCACAAAATATTAGGAATTTCTGACTTTTTGCCCCAAAATAAGAAAATTTCTGCCTTTTTTCCCTGAAATAAGTGAAATTTCTGCAATTTTGCCCCAAAATAAGGGAAATTTCTGGAATTTTGCCCCAAAATAATTGGAAATTCTGAGTTTTTCTCCAAAATAAGTGAAATTTCTGCCTTTTTGCCACAAAATAAGGGGAATTTCTGTCTTTTTGCCCCAAAATATGGGGAATTTTAGCATTTTACCTCATAATAAGGGGAATCTCTGCTTTTGCCCCCAAATATGGGGAATTTCTGCATTTTTGCCCCAAAATAAGAGAAATTTCTGCATTTTTTCTTTGAAATAAGTGAAATTTCTGTAATTTTACCACAAAATAAGGGAGATTTCTACAATTTTGCCCCAAAATAAAGGAAATTTCTGGAATTTTGCCCCAAAATAAGGGGAATTTCTTACTTTTTGCCCTGAAATAAGGAGAATGTCTGTCTTTTTGCCCCAAAATAATGTGAATTTCTGCATTTTCCCTCAAAATTAGGGGAATATGTGCAATTTGGCTTCAAAATACGGAGAATTTCTGCCTTATTGCACCAAAATAAAAAGAATTTCTGCATTTTTGCACAAACATAAGGGGAATTTCTGAAATTTTGCTCCAAAATAAGAGGGAATTTCTGCCTTATTGCCCGACATGAAGTGGAATTTCTGCCTTTTTGCCCTGAAATATTTGAAATTTCCACAATTTTACCCCAAAATAAGGGGAATTTCTGTTTTTGGCCCCAAAATTAGGAGAATTTCTGATTTTTGCCCCAAAATGAGGCAAATTTCTGTCTTTTTGCCCTGAAATAAGTGAAATTTCTGCAATTTTGCCCCAAAATAAGGGAAATTTCTGCTTTTTTGCCAAAATAAGGAGAATTTCAGCATTTTACCTCCAAATAAGGGGAATTTCTGCCTTATTGCCCCAAAATAACAGGAATTTCAGCCTTTTTATCTCAAAGTAAGGGGAATTTATTCCTTTTGCCCAAAATATGGAGAATTTCTGACTTTTTGTTCCAAAATAAGGAAAATTTCTTCAATTTTGTACCAAAATAAAAGAAATTTCTCCTTTTTACCCCAAAATAAAAGTAATTTCTGAATTTTTGCCCTGAAATAAATGTAATTTCTGCAATTTTGCCCGAAAATAAGGGAAATTTGTGCCTTTTTGCCCCAAAATGTGGGGAATTTCTGCCCTTTTGCCCCAAAATATAGGGAATTTCAGCATTTTACCTCAAAATAACGGGAATTTCAGCCTTTTTGCACCAAAATATGGAAAATTTCTGCCTTTTTGCCCCAAAATAAAGAAAATTACTGCATGTTTTACCCCAAAACTAGGTGAATTTCTACAATTTTGCTCCAAAATACGGGGATTTTCTGCCTTTTTCGCCGAAAATAAAGGGAATTTCTGCCATTTTGCCGCGAAATAAGTGAAATTTCTGCAGTTTTACCCCAAAATAAAGGGAAGTTCTGCATTTTTGCCACAAAATTAGGGGAATTTCTGCAATTTTGCTCCAAAATACTGAGAATTTCTGCCTTTTTGCCCGAAAATAAAGGGAATGTATGCCTTTTTGCCATAAAAAGGGAAATTTCTTCATTTTTACCCCAAAATAAGGGGATTTTCCGCCTTTTTGACTCAAAATATGTGCGATTTCTGACTTTTCCCAAAAATAAACGGAATTTCTGTATTTTTGCCCAAAAATAAGGGTTATTTCTGACATTTTGCCCTGAAATAAGTTAAATTTCTAAAATTTTTCCCCAAAATAAGGAAATGTCTGCTTTTTGCCCCAAAATAAGGGGAATTTCTGCCTTTTTGCCCCAAAATAAAGAAAACTACTGCATGTTTTACCCCAAAATTAGGTGAATTTCTGCAATTTTGCTCCAAAATACAAGGATTTTCTGCATTTTTCACCGAAAATAAAGGAAATTTCTGCCATTTTGCCGCAAAATAAGTGAAATTTCTGCAGTTTTACCTCAAAATAAGGGTAAGTTCTGCGTTTTTGCCCCACAACTAGGGGAATTTCTGCAATTTTGCTCCAAAATACGGGGAATTTCTGCTTTTTTTCCCAAAAATAAGGGGAATGTATACCTTTTGCCACAAAAAAGGGAAATTTCTTCATTTTTGCCCCAAAATAAGAGGAATTTCAGCCTTTTTACCTCAAAATAAGTGAAATTTCTGCCTTTTTACCCAAAAATAAACGGAATTTCTCTCTTTTTGCCCCAAAATAAAATGAATTTTTTAATTTTGCCCTGAAATAAGTGAAATTTCTGTTATTTTCCTCAAAATAAGGGAAATTTCTGCCTTTTTGACACAAAATAAGGGGAATTTCTGAATTTTTGCCACAAAATATTAGGAATTTCTGACTTTTTGCCCCAAAATAAGAAAATTTCTGCATTTTTCCCTGAAATAAGTGAAATTTCTGCAATTTTGCCCCAAAATAAGGGAAATTTCTGGATTTTCTTCCCAAAATAAGTGGAATTTCTGAGTTTTTCCCCAAAATAAGGAGAATTTCTGTCTTTTTGCCCCAACATATAGGGAATTTCTGCCTTTTTGCCCCACAATTAGGGGATTTTCTGCAATTTTGCTCCAAAATATGGGAATTTCTGCTTTTTTGCCCGAAAATAAGGGGAATGTATACCTTTTGCCACAAAAACGTGAAATTTTTTCATTTTTGCCCCAAAATAAGATGAATTTTTTCCTTTTTATTTCAAAATAAGTTAAATTTCTGCCTTTTTACCCAAAAATAAACGGAATTTCTGTCTTTTTGCCCCAAAATAAAGGGAATTTTTGAATTTTGCCCTGAAATAAGTGAAATTTCTGCAATTTTGCCCTAAATTAAGGGAAATATCTGGAAATTTGCCACAAAATAAGTGGAATTTCTGAGTTTTTCCCCAAAATAAAAAGAATTTTTTTTTTTGCCCCAACATATAGGGAATTTCTGCCTTTTTGCCCCACAATTAGGGGATTTTCTGCAATTTTGCTCCAAAATACGGGGAATTTCTGCTTTTTTGCCAGAAAATAAGGGGAATGTATACCTTTTGCCACAAAAAAGTAAAATTTCTTCATTTTTGCCCCCAAATAAGAGGAATTTCTTCTTTTTTACCTCAAAATACATGAAATTTCTGCCTTTTTACCCAAAAATAAACGGAATTTCTGTTTTTTGCCCCAAAATAAGGGGAATTTTTGAATTTTGCCCTGAAATAAGTGAAATTTCTGCAATTTTGCCCAAAAATAAGGGGAATTTCTGCCTTTTTGCCAAAATAAGGGGAATTTCAGCATTTTACCTCCAAATAAGGGGAATTTCTGCCTTTTTGCCACAAAATATGGGGAATTTCTGCCTTATTGCCACCAAATAAGGAAAATTTTTGCTTTTCTGCCTCAATTAACGGGAATTTCTGCGTTTTTGCCACAAAGTAAAGGGAATTTCTGCCTTTTTGCCCCAATATAACGGGAATTTCAGCCTTTTCATCTCAAAATAAAGGGAATTTATTCCTTTTGCCCAAAATAAGGAGAATTTCTGACTTTTTTTTCCAAAATAAGGAAAATTTCTTCAAATTTGTACAAAATAAAAGAAATTTCTCCTTTTTACCCCAAAATAAAAGTAATTTCTGACTTTTTGCCCTGAAATAAATGTAATTTCTGCAATTTTGCCCGAAAATAAGGGAAATTTGTGCCTTTTTGCCCGAAAATATGGGGAATTTCAGCATTTTACCTCAAAATAAGGGGAATTTCAGCCTTTTTGCACCAAAATATGAAAAATTTCTGCTTTTTTGCCACAAAATAAGAAAAATTTCTGCAATTCTGTACCAAAATAAAAGAAATTTCTAAATTTTGCCCCTAAATAAGGGAAATTTCTGATTTTTGCCCCGAAATAAGGATAATTTTTGTAATTTTGCCTCAAAATAAAGGGAATTTCTGCCTTTTTGCCCCCAAAATTAGGGGAGTTTATGCAAGTTTGCTTCAAAATACAGGGAATTTCTGCCTCTTTTCCCGAAAATAAGGGGAACTTCTGCCGATTTGCCCCAAATATAGGGAATTTCTGCATTTTTGCCCCAATATTAGAAGAATTTCTGCAATTTTGATCCAAAATACCGGGAATTTCTGCCTTTTTGCCCGAAATTAAGGGGATTTTCTGCCTTTTTGCCCCCAAACAAGGGAAATTTCTGCAATTTTATCCCACAATAAGGGGAATTTCTGCCTTTTTGCCCCAAAATATGGGAAATTTCTGCCTTTTTGCCCCAAAATAAGAAAGATTTCTGCAATTTTGTACCAAAATAAAAGAAATTTCTGCCTTTTTGCCCGAAAATAAGAAAATTTCTACTTTTTTTCTGAAATAAGTGAAATTTCTGCAATTTTGCCCTAAAATAAGTGAAATTTCTGAGTTTTGCCCCAAAATAAGGAGAATTTCTGTCTTTTTGCCCCAGCATATAGGGAATTTCTGCTTTTTTGGCCCACAATTAGGGGGATTTCTGCAATTTTGCTCCAAAATACGGGGAATTTTTGTCTTTTTTCCCGAAAATAAGAAGAATGCATACCTTTTTGCCATAAATTTTTTTTTTTTTTTTGCTCCAAAATAAGGGGAATTTCTGCTTTTTTTCCTCTAAATAAGTGGAATTTCTGTCTTTTTTTTCCCAAAACAAAGGGAATTTCTGTATTTTTGCCCCATAATAAAAAAATTTCTGACTTATTATTCTGAAATAAGTGAAATTTCTGCAATTTTGCCCCAAAATAAGGGAAATTTCTGCCTTTTTGCCCCCAAATAATGGGAATTTCAGCTTTTTACCTCAAAATAAGGGGAATTTCTGCATTTTTGCCCCAAAATATGGGAACTGTCTGCCTTTTTGCCCCAAAATAAGGAAAATTTCTGCAATTTTGTACCAGAATAAAAAGAAATATCTGCCTTTTTGACCCAAAATTAGAAAATTTTTTTTTTCGGAAATAAGTGAAATTTCTGCAATTTTACCCCAAAATAATTGAAATTTCTAAGTTTTGCCCCAAAATAAGGGAAATTTCTGCCTTTTTGCCCCCAAATAAGGGGAAGTTCAGCATTTTTACCTTAAAATAAGGGTAATTTCTGCATTTTTGCCCCAAAATAAGGGAAATTTCTGCCTTTTTGCCCCCAAATAATGGGAATTTCAGCTTTTTACCTCAAAATAAGGGGAATTTCTGCATTTTTGCCCCAAAATATGGGAACTGTCTGCCTTTTTGCCCCAAAATAAGGAAAATTTCTGCAATTTTGTACCAGAATAAAAGAAATATCTGCCTTTTTGACCCAAAATTAGAAATTTTTTTTTTCGGAAATAAGTGAAATTTCTGCAATTTTACCCCAAAATAATTGAAATTTCTAAGTTTTGCCCCAAAATAAGGGAAATTTCTGCCTTTTTGCCCCCAAATAAGGGGAAGTTCAGCATTTTTACCTTAAAATAAGGGTAATTTCTGCATTTTTGCCCCAAAATATGGGAAATTTCTGCCTTTTTCCCAAAATAAGAAAAATTTCTGCAATTTTGTACCAAAATAAAAGAAATTTCTGTATTTTTGCCCCAAAATAAGAAAATTTCTGCTTTTTTTCTGGAATAAGTGAAATTTCTGCAATTTTGCCCAAAAATAAGTAAAATTTCTGAGTTTTGCCCCAAAATAAGGAGAATTTCTGTCTTTTTGCCCCAACATATAGGGAATTTCTGGCTTTTTGCCCCAAAATTAGGGGAATTTCTGCAATTTTGCTCCAAAATACAGGGAATTTCTGCCTTTTTGCCCCAAAATAAGAACAAAGTCTGCAATTTTGTACAAAAATAATAGAAATTTCGGACTTTTTGCCCCAAAAAAGAAAATTTCTGCTTTTTTTTCTGAAACAAGTAAAATTTCTGCAATTTTGCCCCAAAATATGTGGAATTTCTGCAATTATGCCCCAAAATAAGGAAAATTTCTGACTTATTACCCTGAAGTAAGTGAAATTTCTGCAATTTTGCCCCAAAATAAGGGAAATTTCTGCCTTTTTGCCCCCAAATAAGGGGAAATTCGGCCTTTTTACCTCAAAATAAGGGGAATTTCTGCATTTTTGCCACAAAATATTTGGAATTTCTGCCTTTTTGCCCAAAAATAAGGAAAACTTCTGCCTTTTTTCTTGAAATAAGTGAAATTTCTGCAATTTTGCCTTAAAATAAGTGAAATTTCTGCAATTTTGCCCCAAAATAAGGGAAATTTCTGGAATTTTGCCCCAAAACGTGGAATTTCTGAGTGTTGCCCCAAAATAAGGAGAATTTCTGTCTTTTTGCCCTAACATATAGGGAATTTCTGCCTTTTTGCCCCACAATTAAATGAATTTCTGCAATTTTGCTTCAAAATACAGGGAATTTCTGCCTTTTTGCCCGAAAATAAGAAGATGCATACCTTTTTGCCATAAAAAAGGGAAATTTCTTCATTTTTCTCCAAAATCAGGGGAATTTCTGATATTTTGCCTCTAAATAATTGGAATTTCTGTCTTTTTACCCCAAAACAAAAGGAATTTCTGTCTTTTTTGCCCCAAAATAGGGAAAATTTCAGACTTATTACCCTGAAATAGGTGAAATTTCTGCAATTTTGCCCCTAAAAAAGGGAAATTTCTGCCTTTTTGACCCCAAATAAAGGGAATTTCAGCCTTTTTACATCATAATAAGTGTAATCTCTGCTTTTTGCCCTAAAATATGGGGAATTTCTGTATTTTTGCCCCAAAATAAAGAAAATTTCTGCAATTTTGTACCAAAATAAAAGTAATTTCTGCATTTTTGCCCCAAAATAAGAGAAATTTCTGCGTTTTTTCTGAAATAAGTGAAATTTCTGTAATTTTGCCACAAAATAAGGGAGATTTCTGCAATTTTGCCCCAAAATAAAGAAAATTTCTGGAATTTTGCCACAAAATAAGGAAAATTTCTGCCTTTTTGCCCCCAAATAAAGGGAATTTCAGCCTTTTTACCTCAAATTAACGGGAATTTCTGAATTTTTGCCCAAAAATATGGGAAATTTCTGCCTTTTTGCCCCAAAATAAGAAAAATTGCTGCAATTTTGTACCAAAATAAAAGAAATTTCTGTCTTTTTGCCCCAAAATAAGAAAATTTCTGCCTTTTTTCTGAAATAATTGAAATTTCTGCACTTTTGCCCCAAAATAAGTGAAAATTCTGATTTTTGCCCTCAAATAAGGAGAATTTCTGTATTTTTGCCCCAACATATAGGGAATTTCTGCCTTTTTGCCCCACAATTAAAGGAATTTCTGCAATTTTGCTCCAAAATACAGGGAATTTCTGCCTTTGTGGCCCACAATTAGGGGAATTTCAGCAATTTTGCTCCAAAATACTAGGAATTTCTGCCTTTTTGCTTGAAAATAAGAAGAATGCATACCTTTTTGCCATAAAAAAAGGAAATTTCTTCATTTTTGCTCCAAAATAAGGGGAATTTCTGCTTTTTTGCCTCTAAATAAGTGGAATTTCTGTCTTTTTCCCCCAAAACAAAGGGAATTTCTGTCTTTTTGCCCGAAAATAAAAAAAAATTCTGACTTATTACCCTGAAATAAGTGAAATTTCTGCAATTTTGCCACAAAATAAGGGAAATTTCTGGCTTTTTGCCCCCAAATAAGGGGAATTTCAGCCTTTTTACCTCAAAATAAAAGGAATTTCTGCATTTTTGCCCCAAAATATGGGAAATGTCTGTCTATTTGCCCCAAAATAAGAAAAATTTCTGCAATTTTGTACCAAAATAAAAGAAATATCTGCCTTTTTGCCCCAAAATTAGAAAATTTCTGCTTTTTTTTCAGAAATAAGTGAAATTTCTGCAATTTTGCCCCAAAATAATTGAAATTTCTGAGTTTTGCCCCAAAATAAGGGAAATCTCTGCCTTTTTGCCCCCAAATAATGGGAATTTCAGCATTTTTACCTTAAAATAAGGGTAATTTCTGCATTTTTGCCCCAAAATATGGGAAATTTCTGCCTTTTTCCAAAATAAGAAAAATTTCTGCAATTTTGTACCAAAATAAAAGAAATTTCTGCCTTTTTGCCCCAAAATAAGAAAATTTCTACTTTTTTTCTTGAAATAAGTGAAATTTCTTCAATTTTGCCCCAAATAAGTGAAATTTCTTAGTTTTGCCCCAAAATAAGGAGAATATCTGTCTTTTTGCCCTAACATATTGGGAATTTCTGCCTTTTTGCCCCACAATTAGGTGAATTTCTGCAATTTTGCTTCAAAATACAGGGAATTTCTGCCTTTTTGCCCGAAAATAAGAAGATGCATACCTTTTTGCCATAAAAAAGAGAAATTTCTTCATTTTTCTCCAAAATCAGGGGAATTTCTGATTTTTTGCCTCTAAATAATTGGAATTTCTGTCTTTTTACCCCAAAACAAAAGGAATTTCTGTCTTTTTTGACCCAAAATAGGGAAAATTTCAGACTTATTACCCTGAAATAGGTGAAATTTCTGCAATTTTGCCCCTAAAGAAGGGAAATTTCTGCCTTTTTGCCCCCAAATAAAGGGAATTTCAGCCTTTTTACCTCATAATAAGGGTAATCTCTGCTTTTTGCCCTAAAATATGGGGAATTTCTGTATTTTTGCCCCAAAATAAAGAAAATTTCTGCAATTTTGTACCAAAATAAAAGCAATTTCTGCCTTTTTGCCCCAAAATAAGAGAAATTTCTGCGTTTTTTCTGAAATAAGTGAAATTTCTGTAATTTTACCACAAAATAAGGAAGATTTCTGCAATTTTGCCCCAAAATAAAAAAAATTTCTGGAATTTTGCCACAAAAGAAAGAAAATTTCTGCCTTTTTGCCCCCAAATAAAGGGAATTTCAGCCTTTTTACCTCAAAATAAGGGGAATTTCTGCATTTTTGCCCCAAAATATGGGAAATTTCTCCCTTTTTGCCCCAAAATAAGAAAAATATCTGCAATTTTGTACCAAAATAAAAGAAATTTCTTTTTGCCCCAAAATAAAAAAATTTCTCCTTTTTTTCTGAAATAATTGAAATTTCTGCAATTTTGCCCCAAAATTAGTGAAAATTCTGAGTTTTGCCCCCAAATAAAGAGAATTTCTGTATTTTTGCCCCAATATATAGGGAATTTCTGCCTTTTTGCCCCACAATTAGGGGAATTTCTGCAATTTTGCTCAAAAATACGGGAAATTTCTGCCTTTTTGCCCGAAAATAAGAAGAATGCATACCTTGTTGCCATAAAAAAGGAAAATCTCTTCATTTTTGCTCCAAAATAAGGGGAATTTCTGCTTTTTTGCCTCTAAATAAGTGGAATTTCTGTCTTTTTCCCACAAAACAAAGGGAATTTCTGTCATTTTTGCCTCAAAATAAGAAAAATTTCTGACTTATTACCCTGAAATAAGTGAAATTTCTGTAATTTTGCCCCAAAATGAGGGAAATTTCTGCCTTTTTGCCCACAAAGAAGGAAAATATTAGCCTTTTTACCTCAAAATAAGGAAAATTTCTGACTTATTACCCTGAAATAAGTGAAATTTCTGCAATTTTGCCCCAAAATAAGGGAAATTTCTGCCTTTTTGCCACAAAATAAGGGGAATTTCTTTCTTTTTGCCACAAAATAAGGGAAATTTTAGCCTTTTTACCTCATAATAAGGGTAATCTCTGCTTTTTGCCCTAAAATATGGGGAATTTCTGTATTTTTGCCCCGAAATAAAGAAAATTTCTGCAATTTTGTACCAAAATAAAAGCAATTTCTGCCTTTTTGCTCCAAAATAAGAGGAATTTCTGCGTTTTTTTCCCTGAAATAAGTGAAATTTTTGTAATTTTGCCACAAAATAAGCGAGATTTCTGCAATTTTGCCCCAAAATAAAGAAAATTTCTGGAATTTTGCCCCAAAATAAGGAAAATTTCTGCCTTTTTGCCCCCAAATAAAGGAAATTTCAGCCTTTTAACCTCAAAATAAGGAAAATTTCTGCATTTTTGCCCCAAAATATAAGAAATTTCTCCCTTTTTGCCCCAAAATAAGAAAAATATCTGCAATTTTGTACCAAAATAAATTTGTGCCTTTTTGCCCCAAAATAAAAAAGTTTCTGCTTTTTTTTTCTGAAATAATTGAAATTTCTGCAATTTTGCCCCAAAATAAGTGAAATTTCTGCAATTTTGCCCCAAAATAAGTGGAATTTCTGAGTTTTGCACCAAAATAAGAAGAATTTCTGTCTTTTTGCCCCAACATATAGGGAATTTCTGCCTTTTTGCCCCACAATTAGGGGATTTTCTGTACTTTTGCTACAAAATACGGGGAATTTCTGCCTTTTTTCCCGAAAATAAGAAGAATGCATACCTTTTTGCCATAAAAAAAGGAAATTTCTTCATTTTTGCTCCAAAATAAGGGGAATTTCTGCTTTTTTGCCTCTAAATAAGTGGAATTTCTGTCTTTTTCCCCCAAAACAAAGGGAATTTCTGTCTTTTTTGCCCCAAAATAAGGAAAATTTCTGAATTATTACCCTGAAATAAGTGAAATTTCTGCAATTTTGCCCCAAAATGTGTAAAATTTCTGCCTTTTTGCCCCCAAATAAGGGGAATTTCAGCCTTTTTCCCTCAAAATAAGGGGAATTTCTGCATTTTTGCCCCAAAATATGGAAAATTTCTGCCTTTTTGCCCCCAAATAAGAACAGTTTCTGCAATTTTGTAACAAAATAAAAGAAATTTCTGCCTTTTTGCCCCAAAATAAGAAAATTTCTGCTTTTTTTCTGAAATAATTGAAATTTCTGCAATTTTGCCCCAAAATAAGTGAAAATTCTGAGTTTTGCCCCCAAATAAAAAGAATTTCTGTATTTTTGCCCCAAAAATTAGGGTAATTTCTGCAATTTTGCTCCAAAATACAGGGAATTTCTGCCTTTTTGCCCAAAAATAAAGGGAATGTATATCTTTTGCCATAAAAAAGGGAAATTTCTTTATTTTTGCTCCAAAATAAGGGAAATTTCTGCTTCTTTGCCTCTAAATAAGTGGAATTTCTGTCATTTTCCCCCAAAACAAAGGGAATTTCTGTCTTTTTTGCCACAAAATACAGAAAATTTCTGACTTATTACCCTGAAATAAGTGAAATTTCTGCAATTTTGCCCCAAAATAATGGAAATTTCTGCCTTTTTGCCCACAAATAAGGGGAATTTCAGCCTTTTTACCTCAAAATAAGGGGAATTTCTGCATTTTTGCTCCAAAATATAGAAAATTTCTGCTTTTTTGCCCCAAAATAAGAAAATTTCTGCTTTTTTTTCTGAAATAAGTGAAATTTCTGCAATTTTGCCCCAAAATAAGTGAAATTTCTGAGTTTTGCCCCCAAATAAGGAGAATTTCTGTCTTTTTGCCCCACAATTAGGGGAATTTCTGCAATTTTGCTACAAAATACAGGGAATTTCTGCCTTTTTGCCCGAAAATAAGAAGAATGCATACCTTTTTGCCATAAAAAAGGGAAATTTCTTCATTTTTGCTCCATAATAAGGGGAATTTCTCTATTTTTGCCTCTAAATAAGTGGAATTTGTGTCCTTTTCCCCCAAAACAAAGGGAATTTCTGCCTTTTTTGCCCCAAAATAAGGAAAATTTCTTACTTATTATCCTGAAATAAGTGAAATTTCTGCAATTTTGCCCCTAAAGAAGGGAAATTTCTGCCTTTTTGCCCCCCAATAAGGGAATTTCAGCCTTTTTACATCATAATAAGTGTAATCTCTGCTTTTTGCCCTAAAATATGGGGAATTTCTGTATTTTTGCCCCAAAATAAAGAAAATTTCTGCAATTTTGTACCAAAATAAAAGTAATTTCTGCATTTTTGCCCCAAAATAAGAGAAATTTCTGCGTTTTTTCTGAAATAAGTGAAATTTCTGTAATTTTGCCACAAAATAAGGGAGATTTCTGCAATTTTGCCCCAAAATAAAGAAAATTTCTGGAATTTTGCCACAAAATAAGGAAAATTTCTGCCTTTTTGCCCCCAAATAAAGGGAATTTCAGCCTTTTTACCTCAAATTAACGGGAATTTCTGAATTTTTGCCCAAAAATATGGGAAATTTCTGCCTTTTTGCCCCAAAATAAGAAAAATTGCTGCAATTTTGTACCAAAATAAAAGAAATTTCTGTCTTTTTGCCCCAAAATAAGAAAATTTCTGCCTTTTTTCTGAAATAATTGAAATTTCTGCACTTTTGCCCCAAAATAAGTGAAAATTCTGATTTTTGCCCTCAAATAAGGAGAATTTCTGTATTTTTGCCCCAACATATAGGGAATTTCTGCCTTTTTGCCCCACAATTAAAGGAATTTCTGCAATTTTGCTCCAAAATACAGGGAATTTCTGCCTTTGTGGCCCACAATTAGGGGAATTTCAGCAATTTTGCTCCAAAATACTAGGAATTTCTGCCTTTTTGCTTGAAAATAAGAAGAATGCATACCTTTTTGCCATAAAAAAAGGAAATTTCTTCATTTTTGCTCCAAAATAAGGGGAATTTCTGCTTTTTTGCCTCTAAATAAGTGGAATTTCTGTCTTTTTCCCCCAAAACAAAGGGAATTTCTGTCTTTTTGCCCGAAAATAAAAAAAAATTCTGACTTATTACCCTGAAATAAGTGAAATTTCTGCAATTTTGCCACAAAATAAGGGAAATTTCTGGCTTTTTGCCCCCAAATAAGGGGAATTTCAGCCTTTTTACCTCAAAATAAAAGGAATTTCTGCATTTTTGCCCCAAAATATGGGAAATGTCTGTCTATTTGCCCCAAAATAAGAAAAATTTCTGCAATTTTGTACCAAAATAAAAGAAATATCTGCCTTTTTGCCCCAAAATTAGAAAATTTCTGCTTTTTTTTCAGAAATAAGTGAAATTTCTGCAATTTTGCCCCAAAATAATTGAAATTTCTGAGTTTTGCCCCAAAATAAGGGAAATCTCTGCCTTTTTGCCCCCAAATAATGGGAATTTCAGCATTTTTACCTTAAAATAAGGGTAATTTCTGCATTTTTGCCCCAAAATATGGGAAATTTCTGCCTTTTTCCAAAATAAGAAAAATTTCTGCAATTTTGTACCAAAATAAAAGAAATTTCTGCCTTTTTGCCCCAAAATAAGAAAATTTCTACTTTTTTTCTTGAAATAAGTGAAATTTCTTCAATTTTGCCCCAAATAAGTGAAATTTCTTAGTTTTGCCCCAAAATAAGGAGAATATCTGTCTTTTTGCCCTAACATATTGGGAATTTCTGCCTTTTTGCCCCACAATTAGGTGAATTTCTGCAATTTTGCTTCAAAATACAGGGAATTTCTGCCTTTTTGCCCGAAAATAAGAAGATGCATACCTTTTTGCCATAAAAAAGAGAAATTTCTTCATTTTTCTCCAAAATCAGGGGAATTTCTGATTTTTTGCCTCTAAATAATTGGAATTTCTGTCTTTTTACCCCAAAACAAAAGGAATTTCTGTCTTTTTTGACCCAAAATAGGGAAAATTTCAGACTTATTACCCTGAAATAGGTGAAATTTCTGCAATTTTGCCCCTAAAGAAGGGAAATTTCTGCCTTTTTGCCCCCAAATAAAGGGAATTTCAGCCTTTTTACCTCATAATAAGGGTAATCTCTGCTTTTTGCCCTAAAATATGGGGAATTTCTGTATTTTTGCCCCAAAATAAAGAAAATTTCTGCAATTTTGTACCAAAATAAAAGCAATTTCTGCCTTTTTGCCCCAAAATAAGAGAAATTTCTGCGTTTTTTCTGAAATAAGTGAAATTTCTGTAATTTTACCACAAAATAAGGAAGATTTCTGCAATTTTGCCCCAAAATAAAAAAAATTTCTGGAATTTTGCCACAAAAGAAAGAAAATTTCTGCCTTTTTGCCCCCAAATAAAGGGAATTTCAGCCTTTTTACCTCAAAATAAGGGGAATTTCTGCATTTTTGCCCCAGAATATGGGAAATTTCTCCCTTTTTGCCCCAAAATAAGAAAAATATCTGCAATTTTGTACCAAAATAAAAGAAATTTCTTTTTGCCCCAAAATAAAAAAATTTCTCCTTTTTTTCTGAAATAATTGAAATTTCTGCAATTTTGCCCCAAAATTAGTGAAAATTCTGAGTTTTGCCCCCAAATAAAGAGAATTTCTGTATTTTTGCCCCAATATATAGGGAATTTCTGCCTTTTTGCCCCACAATTAGGGGAATTTCTGCAATTTTGCTCAAAAATACGGGAAACTTCTGCCTTTTTGCCCGAAAATAAGAAGAATGCATACCTTGTTGCCATAAAAAAGGAAAATCTCTTCATTTTTGCTCCAAAATAAGGGGAATTTCTGCTTTTTTGCCTCTAAATAAGTGGAATTTCTGTCTTTTTCCCACAAAACAAAGGGAATTTCTGTCATTTTTGCCTCAAAATAAGAAAAATTTCTGACTTATTACCCTGAAATAAGTGAAATTTCTGTAATTTTGCCCCAAAATGAGGGAAATTTCTGCCTTTTTGCCCACAAAGAAGGAAAATATTAGCCTTTTTACCTCAAAATAAGGAAAATTTCTGACTTATTACCCTGAAATAAGTGAAATTTCTGCAATTTTGCCCCAAAATAAGGGAAATTTCTGCCTTTTTGCCACAAAATAAGGGGAATTTCTTTCTTTTTGCCACAAAATAAGGGAAATTTTAGCCTTTTTACCTCATAATAAGGGTAATCTCTGCTTTTTGCCCTAAAATATGGGGAATTTCTGTATTTTTGCCCCGAAATAAAGAAAATTTCTGCAATTTTGTACCAAAATAAAAGCAATTTCTGCCTTTTTGCTCCAAAATAAGAGGAATTTCTGCGTTTTTTTCCCTGAAATAAGTGAAATTTTTGTAATTTTGCCACAAAATAAGCGAGATTTCTGCAATTTTGCCCCAAAATAAAGAAAATTTCTGGAATTTTGCCCCAAAATAAGGAAAATTTCTGCCTTTTTGCCCCCAAATAAAGGAAATTTCAGCCTTTTAACCTCAAAATAAGGAAAATTTCTGCATTTTTGCCCCAAAATATAAGAAATTTCTCCCTTTTTGCCCCAAAATAAGAAAAATATCTGCAATTTTGTACCAAAATAAATTTGTGCCTTTTTGCCCCAAAATAAAAAAGTTTCTGCTTTTTTTTCTGAAATAATTGAAATTTCTGCAATTTTGCCCCAAAATAAGTGAAATTTCTGCAATTTTGCCCCAAAATAAGTGGAATTTCTGAGTTTTGCACCAAAATAAGAAGAATTTCTGTCTTTTTGCCCCAACATATAGGGAATTTCTGCCTTTTTGCCCCACAATTAGGGGATTTTCTGTACTTTTGCTACAAAATACGGGGAATTTCTGCCTTTTTTCCCGAAAATAAGAAGAATGCATACCTTTTTGCCATAAAAAAAGGAAATTTCTTCATTTTTGCTCCAAAATAAGGGGAATTTCTGCTTTTTTGCCTCTAAATAAGTGGAATTTCTGTCTTTTTCCCCCAAAACAAAGGGAATTTCTGTCTTTTTTGCCCCAAAATAAGGAAAATTTCTGAATTATTACCCTGAAATAAGTGAAATTTCTGCAATTTTGCCCCAAAATGTGTAAAATTTCTGCCTTTTTGCCCCCAAATAAGGGGAATTTCAGCCTTTTTCCCTCAAAATAAGGGGAATTTCTGCATTTTTGCCCCAAAATATGGAAAATTTCTGCCTTTTTGCCCCCAAATAAGAACAGTTTCTGCAATTTTGTAACAAAATAAAAGAAATTTCTGCCTTTTTGCCCCAAAATAAGAAAATTTCTGCTTTTTTTCTGAAATAATTGAAATTTCTGCAATTTTGCCCCAAAATAAGTGAAAATTCTGAGTTTTGCCCCCAAATAAAAAGAATTTCTGTATTTTTGCCCCAAAAATTAGGGTAATTTCTGCAATTTTGCTCCAAAATACAGGGAATTTCTGCCTTTTTGCCCAAAAATAAAGGGAATGTATATCTTTTGCCATAAAAAAGGGAAATTTCTTTATTTTTGCTCCAAAATAAGGGAAATTTCTGCTTCTTTGCCTCTAAATAAGTGGAATTTCTGTCATTTTCCCCCAAAACAAAGGGAATTTCTGTCTTTTTTGCCACAAAATACAGAAAATTTCTGACTTATTACCCTGAAATAAGTGAAATTTCTGCAATTTTGCCCCAAAATAATGGAAATTTCTGCCTTTTTGCCCACAAATAAGGGGAATTTCAGCCTTTTTACCTCAAAATAAGGGGAATTTCTGCATTTTTGCTCCAAAATATAGAAAATTTCTGCTTTTTTGCCCCAAAATAAGAAAATTTCTGCTTTTTTTTCTGAAATAAGTGAAATTTCTGCAATTTTGCCCCAAAATAAGTGAAATTTCTGAGTTTTGCCCCCAAATAAGGAGAATTTCTGTCTTTTTGCCCCACAATTAGGGGAATTTCTGCAATTTTGCTCCAAAATACAGGGAATTTCTGCCTTTTTGCCCGAAAATAAGAAGAATGCATACCTTTTTGCCATAAAAAAGGGAAATTTCTTCATTTTTGCTCCATAATAAGGGGAATTTCTCTATTTTTGCCTCTAAATAAGTGGAATTTGTGTCCTTTTCCCCCAAAACAAAGGGAATTTCTGCCTTTTTTGCCCCAAAATAAGGAAAATTTCTTACTTATTATCCTGAAATAAGTGAAATTTCTGCAATTTTGCCCCTAAAGAAGGGAAATTTCTGCCTTTTTGCCCCCCAATAAAGGGAATTTCAGCCTTTTTACCTCATAATAAGGGTAATCTCTGCTTTTTGCCCTAAAATATGGGGAATTTCTGTATTTTTGCCCGAAAATAAAGAAAATTTCTGCAATTTTGTACCAAAATAAAAGCAATTTCTGCCTTGTTGCCCCAAAATAAGAGAAATTTCTGCGTTTTTTCCTTGAAATAAGTGAAATTTCTGTAATTATGCCACAAAATAAGGGAGATTTCTGCAATTTTGCCCCAAAATAAAGAAAATTTCTGGAATTTTGCCCCAAAATAAGGAAAATTTCTGCCTTTTTGCCCCCAAATAAAGGGAATTTCAGCCTTTTTACCTCAAAATAAGGGGAATTTCTGCATTTTGACCCCAAAATATGGGAAATTTCTGCCTTTTTGCCCCAAAATAAGAAAAATTTCTGCAATTTTGTACCAAAATAAAAAGAAATTTCTGCCTTTTTGCCACAAAATAAGGAAAATTTCTGTCATTTTTTCTCTGAAATAAGTGAAATTTCTGCAATTTTGTCCCAAAATAAGTGAAATTTCTGCAATTTTGATCCAAAATAAGGGAAATTTCTGGAATTTTGCCCCAAAATAAGTGGAATTTCTGAGTTTTGTCCCAAAATAAGGAGAATTTCTGTCTTTTTGCCCCAACATATAGGGAATATCTGCCTTTTTGCCCCACCATTAGGGGAATTTCTGCAATTTTGCTCCTAAATACAGGGAATATCTGCCTTTTTGCCCGAAAATAAGAATGCATACCTTTTTGCCATAAAAAAGGGAAATTTCTTCATTTTTGCTCCATAATAAGGGGAATTTCTGTATTTTTGCCTCTAAATAAGTGGAATTTGTGTCCTTTTCCCCCAAAACAAAGGGAATTTCTGCCTTTTTTGCCCCAAAATAAGGAAAATTTCTTACTTATTATCCTGAAATAAGTGAAGTTTCTGCAATTTTGCCCCTAAAGAAGGGAAATTTCTGCCTTTTTGCCCCCCAATAAAGGGAATTTCAGCCTTTTTACCTCATAATAAGGGTAATCTCTGCTTTTTGCCCTAAAATATGGGGAATTTCTGTATTTTTGCCCGAAAATAAAGAAAATTTCTGCAATTTTGTACCAAAATAAAAGCAATTTCTGCCTTGTTTCCCCAAAATAAGAGAAATTTCTGCGTTTTTTCCTTGAAATAAGTGAAATTTCTGTAATTTTGCCACAAAATAAGGGAGATTTCTGCAATTTTGCCCCAAAATAAAGAAAATTTCTGGAATTTTGCCCCAAAATAAGGAAAATTTCTGCCTTTTTGCCCCCAAATAAAGGGAATTTCAGCCTTTTTACCTCAAAATAAGGGGAATTTCTGCATTTTGCCCCAAAATATGGGAAATTTCTGCCTTTTTGCCCCAAAATAAGAAAAATTTCTGCAATTTTGTACCAAAATAAAAAGAAATTTCTGCCTTTTTGCCACAAAATAAAGAAAATTTCTGTTATTTTTTCCCTGAAATAAGTGAAATTTCTGCAATTTTGCCCCAAAATAAGTGAAATTTCTGCAATTTTGATCCAAAATAAGGGAAATTTCTGGAATTTTGCTCCAAAATAAGTGGAATTTCTGAGTTTTGTCCCAAAATAAGGAGAATTTCTGTGTTTTTGCCCCAACATATAGGGAATATCTGCCTTTTTGCCCCACCATTAGGGGAATTTCTGCAATTTTGCTCCAAAATACAGGGAATATCTGCCTTTTTGCCCGAAAATAAGAAGAATGCATACCTTTTTTCCATAAAAAAGTGAAATTTCTTCATTTTTGCACCAAATAAGGGAAATTTCTGCTTTTTTACCTCTAAATAAGTGGAATTTCTGTCTCTTTCCCCCAAAACAAAGGGAATTATTTTTTGCCCCAAAATAAGGAAAATTTCTGACTTATTACCCTGAAATAAGTGAAATTTCTGCAATTTTGCCACAAAATAAGGGATATTTCTGCCTTTTTGCAACAAAATAAGGGGAATTTCTGTCTTTTTGCCCCAAAATAAGGGGAATTTCAGCCTTTTTACCTCATAATAAGGGGAATCTCTGCCTTTTTGCCCTAAAATATGGGGAATTTCTGTATTTTTGCCCCAAAATAAAGAATATTTCTGCAATTTTGTACCAAAATAAAAGTAATTTCTGCTTTTTGCCCCAAAATAAGAGAAATTTCTGCGTTTTTTCCCTGAAATAAGTGAAATTTCTGTAATTTTGCCTCAAAATAAGGGAGATTTCTGCAATTTTGCCTCAAAATAAAGAAAATTTCTGGAATTTTGCCCCAAAATAAGGGGAATTTCTGACTTTTTGTTCTGAAATAAGGAGAATTTCTGTCTTTTTGCCCAAAAATAATGTGAATTTCTGCATTTTCCCTCAAAATTAGGGGAATATGTGCAATTTTGCTTCAAAATACGGGGAATTTCTGCTGTATTGAACCAAAATAAA